>NC_047529.1:18722923-20060923 GCF_012275295.1 Melopsittacus undulatus
TTTCTCCACCATCTTCAAGGACCAAAACAACCACTACAAAGAAGACATTGTAACAGGTTAGTCAGCCTGTTGGAATATTTCTGGTTTGGAAAGTTTGCCAATAAAAAAATGTCCAATGCCCACCTACGTGCAAAAGGAAGTCTCTGTGGGTTTGTGCCCATAAGCATCCTGTTTACTAGGAAAGAGAGATGGCCAGGGTAAACTATGGGGCCCAGAACCATTGCTATTGATGACCAGACCCAAAGCATTACATACAAGGCTGTTGTGTGGGTCCAGCTTGTTCCATTCATATCTTAAAAACTGGAAAGTGAGGCCAAGAATTAGAGGCCAATCGCTACTTTAGGACATCTCTGGTCTATTCACTATCCCTGTCATCTGAATGAAACCTGCAGAGCTTGACCTTTTGAAATTTCATGTGAGTAACTACTTATTCTACATGTTCCATATCTTCCAAGCAAGTCCACAGATTGCAAGCACAACAAGAAATAATGACTGAAGTCCCTCACCAGTCTGGACCAAGGTGAGACTGTGCAATCATTCACTGCTATTTGTCCTCTGTGGAACTGTAAATCTTCCTGTGATTCTCTTATTTTTACCCTTAAAAATACAGAAGTCACAAAGAACACTCAGCTTTTAGTAGTGCTTAAGATTCAGCATCCTATATTCAGCACAATATTAAAATCCTACCAAAAGAAGGTTGTTAAACAGAAGGTATTTAGAAATAAAACAGGTGATGATTGAAGGGATTGCCTTCATGGCCTCTTAATGATGGATGGTCTAAGGATGTTCACCCTACCAGATGATAGTGAAGACTGTAGTCTGGCTCCTATCGACACAGATGTACGTGTTTATATAAGCAAATCAATATGGCTCTGCATGATGCCTCTGCTCCATTTTTATCACACAACATTGGAGCAACTTCAGAGTCAGCTTCATTTTTTTCAGCCCAGATATTGCCAGTCACTGTTTTATGCAAGGCAGCATATCATCTATGTTAGTACTAAGAATGTCTTATAATCAAATACATAAGACCTATTTTCAGTGTCAGATACTGCAAGCTAGTTGAACAGATGCTACAGAAGCAGAAGGCAATGCTCTCATTGACCTCATAGAAATCAGAGAAAGACTAATAGATGGTTATGGAAACACTACCTTGAGGACACTCATGAAGGAAAAATTGCTCATCTTGATCTCAGTAATGTGTTTCCATAGTTTATCCTGGTGCAAAATAAAAGGCACAAATCACAGTACCTGCTGATGTCTATCTTAGCAAGAGATTATGGCCCCTCTGCCTCTTTGAATTTTGTAAACAGTGAAGTCCCAACACACTGGCTACTGTTTTGTATATTAAGTTGTTGGGGAGGTGGTATCAATAAACAGCTGCACAGTCAAATTAGTACTGTTTACTGTCAAATTAACAAGGAAAGTGATACTTTCTGCTCTTTGTTTATAACTCTGCACAGTTGGCCCTGGCACCAGAAAGTCTAAATGAAAATGGACAGCTCCCAATGGTAGATGCTCTCCTAGATCAAGCAGAAGGGAAATTTTGTTTGTCTTGTAAAATAAACAGTATCTTTTCAGGTTCATGTGCTCAGAATAACAGCTATTCAGCTGCACCAGCTGTTTTTTATTTCAC
This sequence comes from Melopsittacus undulatus, assembly GCF_012275295.1. Classification (NCBI taxonomy): domain Eukaryota; kingdom Metazoa; phylum Chordata; class Aves; order Psittaciformes; family Psittaculidae; genus Melopsittacus; species Melopsittacus undulatus. The sequence continues at coordinate 18,724,560 of NC_047529.1, forward strand.
TGCTAATTGTATGTCTCATTCCTCAACTGACTTACAGGTCATTGTTTGATTGCTGATGTTCACTCAGGGAAAAGGAACGGGAGTCCAGCACATATGTGTGTGCATGAGGTAGCAGAGTGGGGAGATGTTTAAATTCCTGGGCAAAAGTTGTGTGCATTTGTAGGCTTGTGTTGTACCGAGCTTTAGAAGATACACCCTAGCCTTTCATCACGCTCCCTGAGCTTTGTTCTTGCAGAGATGGTATGAAGGGGATTCCAAACATTTGCAACAGTTATACTGTGCCCACACATATGGTCTTTTACCCCCCAAAATACCTCCAAAATCTACAAATAGTCTTTGAGTGTAAAGAAATCCTGTGAGCTCCTCAGTTAAAATATAAATTTTGAACAGAATTGAATTACTGCTTTATTAAGATCTCTATTTTGATAGGGAAAATGTAATTCTTTCCAACCAAGCCTCATTTTTAGGTGTGGTCGAGGGTCCTTGCATCAGGAAACCATTATTTCTGCACACTGTACTTTTTGTCATTCACTCTTCTGACATTTTTTCTTTCACTTTTCATTACGATTTCTCTTGCAGTTACTCATTTTCTGAAATCCCAAACACTCAGAAACACAAAATGTTGCCACTGCAAAGCAAAATAGAAAAAAAAATAGCCACAAAAACTGCACAAGCTTTGTTTATGACAGATTTCTCCCTAATTTTACATGATTGTCACTTCAAGACAGGTTTCTGCAAAATACTTGATGTTGGTGTATCTGCCTCCTTAATTCCAGTAATAATTTTACCATGTATTTTCAAAAGTACAGTTAGGAAAGCTGCGTGGGGAGCTTTATAGAGCTATATTTCTTATAAGAGTAAAAATTGGAGAAAGTAAATGCACAGGCCATCATAGCTCACTCTTTGCATCTTTTGTTAAGTGTTCAGAAACTGTGTGAACAAGTGTGACATAAATGCTTGGATACATTAAAACCAAAAGACAGCACTTTTCTGTCCCCAGTTAAAGTGGTTTTGTGGTGATATCATGTTGATAAGAACTATGAAATGTTATAAATAAATAGATATGATCTCTAAAGAATGTGCTTGGGGTATTCTAACTCATCCATCTCGGGGAAAAAGTCACTGCAAGCATCTTTTGCAGATTACACAGTTTATTAGGCAGTTACGTCAGTGAGAGCTGGTCATTTCTCCTGACTTGGTAACTTACAGATAAGTATTCTAGTTGGGAATCCTCACCTAAGTGATTTACTTTTAAATTAGGCATGAAGGTTGGGATTAATCAAGCCCAAAGTGCTTTCAGGAAATATTTACATGTTCCTGGTCATCCAGATCCCTGTTTTAGTCAGTTCAGATTTAATCCTGTCAGTGAGGTTCGTCTTGCTTTAGACATTTATATCTGGTCATACGAACTTTGGCCAAGGTTCCACTAACTGTACCACTAACCTTTTAACTACAATAGTAGCCAAGACAATGAGTTCACAGGAAAATATCTACATCTATAAGAGCCTGAAAGTATGAATTAAGGTAACACATAAGTTATTTGCCTAGATTCCCTATATAAAGTGTGAGAGGAATACCCTTTATTCCACACTAAGAGACAACTGCAAAATAACTGATGGGATGTCATATAGCACTAACTTCTAAGGAACCCTAGATGACTGATTAAAACTACCTACACAGCTTTGGAGGACTAAAATTCAATGAGATTAAAGGAGGAGGAGAAGGGAAGAGAGAGAAAGACAGAAAGAAAAAAAAAGAAGGAAAGAAAAAAGAGAAGCAAGAATGATTTCTTTTTTTAAATAGAAAATAGCATCGTGTATTGAGGAATTACATAGCCATCTTTACAGGCATTTTTAAAGAATAAATGCTTAGTTGCTATAAAGCAAGATATTGAATCAGGATCCTACCAATTGAAGTTTTCCCTGTGCTTTCATCTGGATGTTTAATGATATACTTGCAATCCAAAGTCTTCTGTAATATTATTCCTTCAGTATGACACTTCACAAATAACTAAACTTCAGAGACAAGTGAAGCCATTTCTGAACACTTCTGGACATTTGCAGGCTGAGGAAAATACATCAGAACAATACAACAGCAAAAGGTGCGTGAGTACCGTATACTGTAGCTCTGCTAACCCCTAATCATGGTAGCTACTTTATTTAATTCTAACAACATTTCTGTTGTGTGATAAACAAATGCAGGGTGACTCTAAAGCCAAAGAGGGTAAAGGAGATCATTTTTTGCAAATCTTTGTCAGACCCCTTCAAAAGAAAACTAGGAATGTAGCAAAACTGATCAAAAACAAAGGAGCCTGCCAGCTTTATTTACTCTCTACCCTCTGTCTGTTGGGGCTTGACATTTTTAATATTTTTATTTCTTTTTTAAAAACAATAGTTTAGACAAATGTGTCTAGACTGATGGTAGAGCAAATGTGACATTAATTATGGATTCCTGCACAGTGGCTCAGTGTATGTGGGCAGTCGCCAGTTCCCAGAGAAACAAAAATTGCCAGGCTGCCAAAATGGAAATAGCTGCTCATCTTACCATGGTTACGTCTCTTGAGTGTGACTGGTATCAGATGCTTCAGAAGAGGTTGCTGGCACATTGAAGCGGACAACTGTACGGTAGCAGCACTGGAAATGTGCTGCTACATTTCCAGCAAAAGGGGTTAATGGAGAGGAGCCTACAGGAAGATCTATTTTCACAGCTCTGCAGGAGGTACTTTAGACCAAGTCACATGCCAGGTGAAAGCTAACTATTGAGACTGTTTCTGCACCCCAAGCTAGCTCATTTAATGGTACCCCTCAGTCTACTCTCACAGGGTTGATTTGCTCAGGTTTCTCCACAAGATGATGAGTACACAGAAACAGGCAATACTACAGATCTTTTATAACAGTATTAAAACAGATTCCTTTCTGGGAATATCTTCCATCCTGGGAAGACTTTAATAGAATCATAGAATAGTTAGGGTTGGAAAGGACCTTAAGATCATCTAGTTCCAACCCCACTGCCATGGGCAGGGACACCTCACACTAAACCATATCACCCAAGGCTTCATCCAACCTGGCCTTGAACACTGCCAGGGATGGAGCATTCACAACCTCCCTGGGCAACCCATTCCAGTGCCTCACCACCCTTACAGTAAAGAATTTCCTCCTTATATGCAATCTAAACCTCTGCTGTTTAAGTTTCAACACGCTACTCCTTGTCCTATCACTACAGTCCCTAATGAATAGTCCCTCCCCAGCATCCCTGTAGGCCCCCTTCAGATACTGGAAGGCTGCTATGAGGTCTCCATGAAGCCTTCTCTTCTCCAGGCTGAACAGCCCCAACTTTCCCAACCTGTTTTCATATGGGAGGTGCTCCAGTCCCCTGATCATCCTCATGGCCCTCCTCTAGTCATATTCCAACAGTTCCATATCCTTTTTATGTTGAGGACACCAGAACTGCACACAATACTCCAAATGAGGTCTCATGAGGGCAGAGGGGCAGGATCACCTCCTTTCATGTTATTCTGGTTCCATTATGTTGGTGACTCCAAATAAATGTGATTATCAGCTAACAAACTAATGCCTTTCCCATCTCAGTTACTTTCAGTTGACTCTGATATTCCAGAAGAAAACCCTATTTTTAATTTCAGAATGAAATCCTTGTATTTTGCTCAGTTGAGTATCATCCTATTTCAGTTTTTCTCACCCTGAGGACATTGGTTGCCACTGCGTGATACCTCAGTCCTTCTTTTTCTGTCATCAGCAAATCTCAAAGGCCTTTTGTGCTAAAGTCATTCATTCTTAAGAAATCGATAATGGGAAACGTAGTCCTTGAAAAAACTGATCTAATAGCCTCCTTACAGCCAAATGCATAATTTGTTTTATCACATGCGTCTTTACTTTCTATTGAGCTCATTTCTTACACATCTGTCTAATTCATGTTTGATCACTAATCAGCTACCACATACATTTTGATATCTTGTGGGGTTTTCAGAGGGCAGAGCAAGATACAAACACACAATAATAAGAGGACAATATCATTTAGTGTAGAACATGCTGCTGACCATACACTTCTACCCTTCTCAGTTTATACATGAAAGTCTGTATTGTAGTAGTGTCCCAGACTGGATTGTCAGCTTCTGCACAAGTTTCTAGGTAATGTTTTTAGCAAGAAAAAGACTTTTAAACCCTCAGGCTCATGGCTAAACCTAAAAAGAAAAAAAAAAAGAAACCACCAAAAAGAACTCCACCAAAAAAAACTGAAAAAATAACTTTTTTTTTAAGATAGTAGACAAAATGGTTGAATGGTTGTGTTTTTTAATAAAGCCTCAGCAGTGCAATTTTTAGAACTTGCCAGTGACACAACCTGTTGTTGGTTTGTCCATATTAAAAACTTCCTGGGTTTATTTTTAATTAAAAATAGCTCTGACTGGCAGAAGTGCTGAAGGCTGTAACTTTCTGGTTATCCACAAAACTAGAATAACAAGGGCAATGGGGCAACCTTTCCTCACCCTGACTGTTCTCCCAGAGGGTCTAACTCTTCCCACTCAATCTAGTGCTGTTTTGCTGAGTCTGACACCAAAACTGTGGAGCTGAATTTCCTGTAGGGATGCCAGGGACAAAACCAGAGTCAATGTGTAGCCACAAAAAATCCCTTAAAATTTAAGACTCAGAAAAATGACTCAGAGTGGCTGAGGAAGCCAATTCATACAGATAACTTCTCTCCATAGCATTCAGGCTAGGGTGAAAGAGGTGGGTGAAAACTCTTGCCCTGTTATTTAAAAAGCAATTTCCCTGAATTCTTCCTGAATTGAATTCTCCATTGCCATGAGTGAGCCACTGGTAAAAGCTCAGCAGTCAGCTCTGCTGGTGCCAGAACCACAGGCGCTAAGCATTGCTCGAGCATCGCACATTCTCTCCAGAGGAAATGCACCTCCTGAAATCTCTGGTTCCCCAGTTTTATGAGGAGTTTGAATATGGAGCCACTCAGAGTAGAGTGGGTAGGGTGCTTCTCTGCTGTGTCTGATACATCAAGGATCTGAACCAAATTGTCATGGCATATATGTAGATAGCTTTAACACTCCATTTAATGACCAAGATGAAACTAGAGCATTTGCATGTAGTGTGTCCTCCTGAGCTTAATGAATGATTCAGGTATGTTTTGACTCTATTCACTGGTGCAAGTGGTCAAAGCATGTAGAAAGATCTGGAAAACTAGGGCTCCAAGAGACATGCCAGTGGGAATCCTGGGGTCTGTATCACCTCCATCTCATAGGTAGTGTCCAATCAAATTTCTGCCTCCTCAGCTCTATCACATCCCTGTGTATAGACTGAATGATGTTGGTGGTGTTTTCATGAAGACACTGCTGTGACCCCCAACATAGAGGCAACAATCATGCCTGGACCCATCACTGCCAGTTCCACCAGTGCAGTTTGCCAGACCCCTGCCTTCTCATGCTGCCCCCTTCTTCATCTAGTTTGGCTTTTAAGATTGAACATGTTTATTCAAATCAGCTCCCTGATACCTAGAAGGTGAAAAAAAATGTACCTTTTAACTCAGAACTTGCCAATGAGATGTTGCTTCTCTGCAAGAAGAAAGCAATCCTTGAAAGCACTGCTCCTGGCAAAGGTATATCATGAAGACAAACAGATACGACACACGGAGGAAACTGGAAAGCCCTTGAAACTCTGTATCAAGAAGGGGTTTCCAAAGATTCAAAATGAGGATTTATTATATCCAAACCAGTCCAAGGATCATTGCCATACCTGCCAAGCTATTTGACCACATGCAGAACAGCAACAGGGGCAGGAGCAGAGAAGTGGGGAGATGAGACAGTGTATGGGGCCAGAGCATTTGCTCCTAGCATGAACATCAATTCATGTTTCAAAACATGCAAAGAAAATCAAAGTGTACAGCATTCCTTTGGAGGGTCCACAGTGTTCACTAAAAGCATTTGTTTCATGAACAGGCAAACCTGCCTGGTGTGGTAGGAGCTATCAGCCTAGGTAGAGTAAGATCTACCTAGTGACAGTGAGACTCTGAATGACATTTTGGGCTTCCTAAGCCACCAAGTCCCCCCTAAGCTTTTTTTCCTCATTTGGGCTGTCTGACACCTTTGACATTGTGCACATTTCAATTTTTTTTCAAAAATTCTAGAAGAATATTCATTTTCCATGAAATCTTGGGCAAAGAAAAATACCTTTTTTTTTCTGACTGAATCCATAAGTAACAAGGATACAAGTATTATAGAAACAAATTAACTGCTTTTCTGTTCCACAATTCTGTTTGTATTAGTTTACTTAAACTTATTTAGCTTCAGCCAGTAGTCAAGTCCTGAACACCAGTGCACAACAGGAAACCAGCTACTTTCAATCAACTTCCATTTAAAAGATGTATCTTTAAACACAGCCTAAGTTTAAGTGGATGGTATTGTTCCATGGATAACTCATTAGTAAAGAAGCCGGAGATACACTAAATACCTATATTCAAGTCCTTGTCTTATTAGTATCTCTCTATGCCTCAGTTCCCCTACCCTTAAAAGACAATATTAATATATCCTGATGTATTATTCATACAAAGTAATACAGTAAAATTAACCAGTCCTGTTTATTTACGAAACACAAAACTAGAAGTTATATACAATATTAGCTAATATGCATGTAAATATTAAAGTAATTGTTACTGATGCAACAGTTCCTGAAGACAAATAAAAATCTCAGTTCCCTCCTGCACATCGCCATCAGCTAATTTTAATTTTCAATAATGCCCCAAAATGCTAAAGCTCTGCAAAATCGTTGGCTGGGGGTTGTTTGAAAGGGAATTAAAAGAAAATATTTTCATCATTTTCCTTTGATTTTTAACCATCTTTTTTCAACCTCTTTTAATTTGCTAGTAATTTTCCTGGTTTATTCACTGTTGAATAATTCCCGTGTGTTAGGTTGACTTGCTTTGTTTTTCTCCTTCTAGTATATTTTTTAGTTGCTCACTTCTCATGAGAGGTGATGACCTTTCCCTATCCTCATCCTGATAAGAAATGGCTATAAGTACTGAAAATAGGCATTTTTCCTGTATTTTTTCATAATTGGACTTTTGGAAAAGAAAATCCCTTAAAATCCTTAAAATAAATAAGAAGCAACTTAGAATAGGTTTTTGTATTGTACTAAAACTTGATTTCTTTATGTGGGTTAGTCTGAGGCTGTTGCAATGAATTATATGTTCCCAGCATCCAAAGATTCTGAATGCTCACTGCCAAATGCCAGGAGTTACTATTAATAGTAAGCTTTGCACTACTTCCTGCTCAGTAAATGACTGTGATACAGACTGGGCTCATACTCAGCATGAGCAACGTACTTGCAAGACTGCACATTCATGAAATACATGTGTACCCTTTGAAAACATGGGCCAAAATGCACTAAAAAGAAAAAGAAAAGGGAGATGGGAATACGTAATATATTGAGAGAAGAAAGAGAAAAGGCAATAGGGGTTGGACAAGTAGCAGAGCAAACAAAGAGAAGGTGCAGGACTGTGGAACCCTGGTGTTCAGCTGTTCCAAGAATTTCCATCCCAACACATTCCAGAAATCTACCTCTAGTTGTTTATGATAGATACATATTTAAAAATATCTATGCATTAATGCTAGTACACTAAACGTCGAGCAACACTTCACTGGATTGTCCATGTCTACACTGCTAAATACTGTTCCAAAAGTGGTTAGCTGCATCCTTTGCTGCTGCTACAGGGAACTGGGAGCAGTTCCTGCTCTATGCTAATTCCAAGCTCACCACTGGACCCTGATGGGATAAGGCCAGAAGCACGCTGGGGAAAATTCAGGCAATATAACAGCAGATGCAACCAAGGGGCTGCACAAAAAAATGTTCCTTGGCACTGCTTAATCTATCAGCATAGGTGAAGACACAGTGTATTTTGTCAAAAAACCCCAAACAATAGCAGCAGTAGCAACATAAAGCCATGGATCAACTGAAGTAGCCAAAACCACTATTACTCTCCCAAGACACTGAGTTCTCCACATTTTGCTTTCAGAGCCACTCCTAACAAGATGCCTTGAGTCAACAAGGTATTTGCTTATTTATTCTAAATTTATCCCACTGTTGAGTAACCAGTCTTTTATTGATTTCCTTCCTTCCTTGAGGGTTCCTTCCCCCACCTCCTCTTCTTTACCTCAGATGATGACCCTGTCAAATAAACATTTCCCAAGCAATCCAAGCATGTGGACCTCAAGCTGTCTCTTCTTCAAAACAGGTTTCAGGACTCATTTTTAATGTATATTCAGGGTATTAAGGAAGCAGAAAGGAGGGGAAATGTACACAGTGGATTTATTTCTTTTTTGCACTAGAGCAAATCCAAATTAATTCCAGTTGTGCTGATGAAAGAGAAATTTGTCTTTGTGCTGCCCAGCAGGGATCTTGTAAGCTACAGAATGTTCAACTCCTTGGTTCTCAACCAACACAACCTTACAGTACAGAGGGCTCTCTCTTCACAGCCGTTGTTTGGCTCAGCCCTGATTTGCAGATGTCAATAAGAGCTTTTCTCCTGGCTCCAGTGGTGGATGTCTACAGCTTTTGCCTGGTTTGCTTCCTACTCATCACATTTTGCTGGCATCTACATCTACCACTGGAAGAACAAATGTGTTCTCATGTATCTCCTAATTACTGACCTATGACGCTGCAATGAGAGGAGCCTTTCTGGGGCTGGAGTGGAATTTATCCCTTGCAGAGCAGTGGTTCAGTGAATGTGACCGCAGATAATCCTGAGGGTTGGTTAGAGCAGCTGCTGATTGCCCAATCCAGCAAAGTGTGCAAGCCCAGTGCTTCACTTCAGGCCACTCATAGTCCCATTCATCTCCATATGAGATTATTCTCACTGGAGTTCAACCATCATAAAGCTAAATCAGTAGTCTGAGATGGTCCTATGGAAACAGATTTTCTCCTCCCATCCTAAAAGATGTGTCTACAGTCAGCAAGGAAAACAGCTTTGTGGAAGTGCCCATCACATGTCATTGATAGCGGAGACACTTTGGTTTGAGGTAGCCAACATTAGAAAAGGACAAGCCCACATGAAGTGTTTGGTGTGAACCCTCAGCAGAGTCACATCAAGGTGCACTGGGCTCTGCAGAGGCAACACTCAGCCCTTACTGATGCAGCAGTTTCTGAAGACAAATAGAAATCTCAGTTCCTTCCTCCTGCACATCACCATCAGCTAATTAATCCTTGTGGCTCAGAGTAATATAAATAAATAAGCAGACCTGTGATTCGCAACAGACAGGTTTCTAAGAGGGTTTAACATCTTTATGAGTGAAGCTTTTTTTTGCAGAGTGACTTAACAGTGTCCCATCAGGAGACACCTGGTGCTCCTGGCTGAATTAATCAGAAAACCTGGCTCAACCTGCAGAGGCCAAATGGGAAGAAATCCACCTCCTGGGTCTTTAGAAAAACTGGCCCTTGAAGTTCAAAGTTTCTTGTTTATTTCCTTCTCATCTGTCACCTCTTACAGTCCTACAAGGAGTCAGAAGAAACTCAGTGCTAGAAAATAATAAATACAGACAATTGCAAAGAGAGTTCCAGCAGGCCTTATTTCCAGGGGTCATCTTCACAGGTACTGCAGACATGGCATGGCTATGTAGCTCTCTGGTATTCAACACTTGCTGTTCACAAAGCTGGTGCAACCACCTTTTACCCTAAGCCACTACACGCGTGTAGCCTATGTGCTCGGGATGTTTTTACTACAAACTGCAGTCATTCCTGGTTTGTACAAGTCCAGGCTGTGAGAAGCCACACAAATCCTCACAATGCTCCTGATGCAGTGATGGCAAACACCAGGAAGTGGTTGACCACCACCAAGCCATGGCTCAGCTGGAGTGGCAGCTGCAGAAAACCAGCTTCAACTCAGGTGGGGATGGACAATATGAGGTCAGATGTGTGGTCTGAACCAGGACCTCGGTTTCTCTCTGCCTAGAGAGCATTTGAGCGCATACCGCTTCAGAGTGACTGAGCAGATGCTTAAAAAAAGGAGAAAGTGCTTTGAAAATGTCATCTCCTCCACTGCCTTTGGTGCCCACAACTATGTTTGTACAAATATATCACGAGTATCAAGAATTTTATAATGATACTCCCTCACCCATGGTTCCAGTTAAAACCTCTGTAATAAACAAAACATACACAGCACATCACTGGCACCAGAGGCTATAATTTTCTCTGAGCAGAAATATTACCAAAAAAAAAAAAAAAGAAAAGAAAAAAAAGGCAGGATTACATCCAATTTAGGAAGAAATCTGCACAGATCTTTTCTTTCCTTTCATTAAACTCCTCAACTATTATTAAAGGAAAGTCAGTAGCCAAAAATTCTTTGATGATGACATTGAATTATTTGATGATAGAGTGTTTTGGGAAAGGCTGCAGATGCAGATCACTGGTAAAAATCTTGAGTCTCAGGAAGAATAATTTTTCAAACATCAGAATACTTTCCCTTTTGTGAGAGAACACTTTTAATCCTCTTCTTCAAGAGAGCTCTACATTTTGCCTTAAATACTCTGGTTTTGCAGCTATGAGGAAAATAACATATGATGCTTTTATTCTGAGGATACAGAAGATTTTGAGTGATGGCAAAGAAAAACAAGTACCAAGGCAAGAAATCTTGATACTGTAGAATATGAAGCATGCAATACTCAAGCATTCTGGGAGAAAAGGTATTTATTTTCTTATTTTCCTGCATAAGACATTTCATAAAACCTCAAGGAAAACGTGGGCTACATAATGAACAATTCAGCGCTGCGTGACTCCTCATTATTCCCAATTCTATTTTCTACATATCTGTAAGTTTCAGATATCCCTACTGATTTATTTTTCACTAGTTTTTAGTGCCTAGCTGAAGACACTTCAAAGCAGAACGACTTTTAAACGTGCTGATAATTGCTGTTCAGAGGATGCTGTCTAAAGGTGCTTCTCCTGGTGTATCACCCCTGTTCAGTGGCAGTGACCTTCTTCCTTACCTTACCCTTCTTTTTTCAATCTGTCTTTCTTTAAACTTGATGGAAATGCTCCATTCAGTAAACAAAACGAGCACATCTTCAAGCGCACACTAAACTCTATCCCAGATCAACAGACCATATAATCCCTTTGACTACTCCCCTGGATTTAAAAGTAAGTATATGGACATGTTTTTTTTCCAAGTGGGAGTCAAAGAAATGAAAGGTCCCATCCGTGCTGCCTCTTTCCAACTTTGAGCCCATGCAAAAAAAACCAAGGAGTTGCCTGCACCCATCCTTATGATGAATTATGGTAGAATCATGGAACCGTTTAGGTTGGAAAAGACCTTTAAGATCAAGTCCAACAGTTAACCCAGCACTGTCAAGTCCACAGATAAACCATGTCCCTAAGCACTTATTCCACCACTTCCCTGTGCAGCCTGTTCCAATGCTTCATAACACTTTCAGTGAAGAAATTTTTCTAATATCGAACCTAAACTTCCCCTAAAGCAGCTTGAGGCCATTTCCTATCTCCCTATCACTTGTTACTTGGGAGAAGAGAGCAAACCCCCATCTCACTGCAACCTCCTTTCAGGTAGTTGTAGACAGTGAGAAGGTCCCCCCAAGCCTCCTTTTCTCCAGGCTAAACAATCCAAATTCCCTAGGCACTCATCAGTCTTATGCTCTAAATCCTTCATCAGCTTCATTGCCCTTTCTGGACCCACACCAGCACCTCAATGTGTTTCTTGTAGTGAGGGGTCAGAACTGAACACAGGATTACAGGTGCAGCCTCACCAGTGCCCAGTACAGGGGCACTTCACTGGTCCTGCTGGCTACACTATAGCTGATACAGGCCAGGATGATGTTGACATTCTTGGCTGCCTGAGCACAAGCTGCTTGTGCTCAGCTCTGTCAATCAGCACACCCAGGTCCTTTTCTACTGAGCAACTTTACAGCTGCTCTTCCCCATGCCTGTAGCATTGACAATGGAATTGAGTGTGCCCTCAGCAAGTTTGCCGATGACACCAAGATGTGTGGTTCTGTTGATACGCTAGAGGGAAGGAATGCCATCCAGAGAGACCTTGACACTCTTGTGAGGTGGGCTGATGCCAACCTCATGAAGTTTAACCATGACAAGTGCAAGGTCCTACACCTGGGTCGGAGCAATCCCAGGCACAGCTACAGGTTGGGCAAAAACAAAATTCATGGTAGTCCTGTGGAAAAGGACTTGGGGGTGTTGGTCAATGAGAAAATTAATATGAGCCAGCAGTGTGCACTCACAGCCCAGAAAGCCAACCATATTCTGGGCTGCAACAAAAGGAGTGTGACCAGCAGGCTGAAGGAGGTGATCCTGCCCCTCTACTCTGCTCTCGTGAGACCTCACTTGGAGTATTGTGTACAGTTCTGGTGTCCTCAACATAAAAAGGACATGGAACTGTTGGAACAAGTCCAGAGGAGGCCACAAGGATGATCAGGGGACTGGAGCACTTCCCATATGAAGACAGGCTGAGAAAGTTGGGGCTGTTCAGCCTGGAGAAGAGACGGCTGCGTGGGGACCTCATAGCAGCCTTCCATTATCTGAAGGGGGCCTACAGGGATGCTGGGGAGGGACTCTTCATTAGGGACTGTAGTGATAGGACAAGGGGTAACGTGTTCAAACTTAAACAGCAGAGGTTTAGACTGGATATAAGGAAGAAATTGTTTACTGTTAGGGTGGTGAGGCACTGGAATGGGTTGCCCAGGGAAGTTGTGAATGCTCCATCCCTGGCAGTGTTCAAGACCAGGTTGGATGAAGCCTTGGGTGATATGGTTTAGTGTGGGGTTTCCCTGCCCATGGCAGGGGGGTTGGAACTAGATGATCTTAAGGTCCTTTCCAATCCTAACTATACTATGATTCTATAATTCTATGTATGGAATTGTTGTGACCCATGTGCAGGGCCTGGCACTTTGCCTTGTGAACCCTGTGCAATTGTCCTTGGTCCATTGATTCAACCCATCCAGATCCCTTTGTAGAGCCTCCTCTTCATGTATTCCTCCACTTCATTTCTATTTCATCAGTAGTAAACTGTGGGTCCCTTGTGTTATGTGCCATGGTACTCACCATGTTCACTCAGCCCACTTGTCAGGGACAGCAAATGAGTAAAGCAGGCAGGGGGAACACAAGGTGAAAGTGACTATCAGCCAAAAATAGCCTTTTTGGTGCATAGGAAGGATTAATTTCTTCTGAGCTGCCATCTTACTTAAATATATAATTGCATTTCCAAATACTGGCTTTCAATGAGATATTTAACGTTGGTATCCTGGTTAGTAAATTAAGATTAATCGTTTTGGTGAGGTTTTGTGTGTGTGTCCAAACCACCAATTTTATATGGAAAATTTTGAGAAGATTACGTTTTTTAATGAGAATTTCCTTTTGGCTGAAGAACGTTTTTCATTGGGATAGACATTGCTCAGAAAAACCTCTACCTAACTGAGAAGTTGCACACAGAAGATCTATGAGCTGTGCATTCAAATTTTCCAAAACTGTTGATAAAAAGTATTGTGCCCTGGGGCCTCAGGTCCCCAGTGCAGCAAGAGGTTCCTGACCAAATCTCTACAGGTGATGAGCCACTCTCATGGCTCTTTGGTACTCCTAGAAGATATCAACATTCCACTGGCCTCACTAGAGAGCAGATAAAGTCAAGAAAGGTACCTGTTTGTGATGTTCAGTCCTTTGGTTGTGTGCTGGTTTTGTCTGGGATCGTTTATTTTCTTCATGGTAGGAAGTATGGGCAATGTTTTAGATTTGTGCTGGAGAAATTGTTGATAATACAGGGATGTTTTAGTTACTGCTGATCAAGTAACTAAAGGCAAGGCCTCTTCTGCTCCTCAGCCCACTCCACCAGAGAGCAGGCTAGAGGTGCACAAGGAGTTGGGAGGGGACACAACTGGGACAGCTGACCCCAAGTGACCATGTTGTCATGCTCAACATATAATGCTGGTGTAAGAAAGAAGGAGGGAAACATTCAAGTTATGGCATTTGTCTTCCCAAACAACTGTTCTGCATGATAGAGCCCTGCTTTCCTGGAGATGGTTGAACACCTGCCTGCTGATGGGAAGTAGTGAATGAATTTGTTATTTTGCTTTGCTTGCATGCACAGGTTTTGCTTAGTGATTAAACTATCTTTATCTCAACCCATGATTTTTCTCACTTTTACCCTTCTAATCATTTTCCCCATCCCTCTTGGGGAAGAGAGAATAAGTGGCAGTGTGGGGCTAAGTTGCCAGCTGGGGTTAAACCATGACAGACTGCTATAGTGGTGGTGGCACAGACAACATGAGGGTTTGTTGATCAGTGCTATTTATCAACTGCATTATCTAGCCCAAGCGCTGAGCATGACTTCAACCCTCTACATGATATAGGAGGTCAAGAGGAGCATGGCACAGACAGATGTGGCAAACAGAACAGGGAGGAAGAAATGGAAATGGGATTGTCATGGATATTCAGTGCCTGGTATCCTATATGGCCCCAGAAGTAAATGAATCCTTGTGGACTCAGAGGGGAGCTTTTCAGAGCATGGTTTGGCTATATTTTTCTCCAGAACCACTCTCTAGGCAAATAGGCCCTAAGTAAACACCATTTCTTCTTAGCTCTGGCTTTTTCTCCCTAACCCACTGTCTCTAGGTTTCAATTGAAACTCACCACTACCCTTTTCCTCTCGCCTTCCTTTCATTGCAGTAGAAAATCTTCCCTTCCTTTATTTATGCTAGAAATAGGAAGGCACTGATGATCGTTTGCTTCATACATTAATTTCCAGGAGATAAGGGCTGAACTACTAAGCTGGCTATTTGAGTGATGAGTGAACATCTCTGGACTATCCTCTCTCTGCAGATGGAGGCTCCAGTAAGGCATCTTTATCCCATTTGGCTTACAAATACATAGCAATAGCACAATCACTTCATGAACTTACTACATTATTGACATAGTGTGTCATATTTTTTCATAGAGAAAAATCATTATTATATTGCTATATCACTAGAATATGATGTCAGGCTTTGTGTAAAACCTCTTCCAAAGCTTGCTGTGCCAAACAATGCTGGTGTTACCAGCATCTTTGTCACCATCCCTTACACTTCTCTGCAGTTTTTCCAGAAGAAGGGATTAACCAAATGTTCTGCCATTACCTTCTGACAGAAGTAGGCAAGTTTGTGCACAACCATCTTCATTGCTCATACAAACTATTCCAGATAAATACCATCACTGACTTGAAGAGTTCTCAGGCAACCCCTTGCCCATGGACAGAGTTGTAGCAAACACCTGAGACAAGGACATTTTCCAGCAGCTCGGTAGTTAGCTTAGCAAACCACCTTCCATGATATTTTACAGCCCTGAGGTTCAATGTAGATAAAACAAATCTGATTTATTGGCAGAGAAAGGAGGACTTGTCATGGAGGATCTCATCCCTGTGCACTTCCCAATATGGTTTGGTGGCACCATGGTCCCACTTGACCACTGTGGCTTGTGGCACTGGGAGGTACAGTGAATTTAAATCAAGTTGTGTTTCTTCCCAAAAAGTGAAAGGTAAAAGCACGTTAAAACATGATTTGTTGAATAGCAACCAACAGAACAGAACTCCCTAGGCAGCTACTTTTCCCAAGTGTCTCTTCAACAGGCAGCTGGAACTGATAAAGCTGTAATTGCCCCTTCCATTTAAGAGAGCAGCGCGAGGCGGGGTGCACTGAAAGCAGTCTCTGTCCTGCCTGGTGGGTACAAGCGTCTTATGCAAAGCGGATCTTTGAGTGGAACTGGTGTAACGATGTAGAGAAAAGAATTTTTTTTTCTTTTTTTTTTACATGATCAAATATCACATCACCTAAAAACCCCTTGGTGCCGCTGCATCCCTTACAGACCTGGTCCTGCTGGTCATGCCTGTAGGACCCTGGTACAAAGGGGAGAAAGCAGAGTCCCACGCTGCTTTTCCATGCATGGCACAGATGCTCAGCAGCCAATAGTCTGGCTGTCAGAGGAGCCCCAGAATCAGTCTGGTCTTGAAGGAAACAATGGCATTGTTGCCACTGGAATAAACATCCTGGTGGCCCTTTTGTGTTTATCTGGTATTTCCATTCGCTGTTGATTAACCCAGCCAAGCGAGGTCTTCATGTGGTAATTACAACACAGCTCATTTGTGTGTGTTTTACAATGGTGTTGATATAATCCCACTAGAGCACCCCAAGCATGTGCAAGGAGTTCCCACCAGAAATCTAAATAACGCCCCAGCGTTGCTGACAGCTTAATAACATGACAAAGTTCAGCCTCGCTGGATGTCAGGGACAGGAATGCAGCTCAGGCTGCTCTGACCTGGAGCTTTCAAAATACCTTACAGTTGAGGCTGAGCATTTGACAAATAACCTTTTCTTTGCCTGCTCGAATACATCAGACGCTACCAGGTGCCATGGAAAGGCCACATGCCACTGTTAAAATGTTAAATTGAGTGGCACAGCCATCGAAAGCTCTGGGGAAGAACATTTATCTTTATTATTATTGTTATTAATAATGCAGATATTGCTGTGTGTTGCATTCCAAGGTATTTTTGCAGCACTTAATCATCCAAATGCCCATCTATGGCCCTGATAAATCACACAATAAACCAAAATTCAATACAGCTGTCAGCCCAGACCCCAAGCAAAATCTCAGTGAGCTTAATTATAAAGTTCAGGCAGGAACTGAGCCTGTTTGAGTGGGGAAGAGTGGCAGCATGGCACTGCCATTTCAGGCACTTGTGAAAGGCTGTATCAGCCTTCTCCTTCTGCTCCTCAGTATCCCAGCACTGCCAGAAGCAGAAGGATGGGGACAACTGCTCACAACATTTCTCATTGTTTTCCTCTGCTCTTTCCACAGTTTATTTGCTTCTTATTTATTTTCTCCATTTGTATTTTTTCTACTTTTCTTTTTGCTCCTCTCTTTTCCTCCCACCTTTCCCTCTCCCCCATCACTTGTCTTCTATCTCACCATCCCTTTCTTGTTCTTTCCCTCTTCTTCCCCTCCTGATCCCCCCATCAAAGCAAGGAAACTGTAACCCAAAGGAAGAACAAGAGTTGAACCTGTGCCAATGCAATGGGCCAAGAGGCTACATATGGAACCAGCAAATCACAGAGCCTTGAAAGATGTTAGTGATTTAAAGTTATGTATATTGAAGTCTGGATCTTAAAATGAATCCATAATGGTAGAGGTAACTAATGGGAAGACTTAACTGACAGCAAGCAAAGTTTTTTCTTTAACATTGTTATGGTCCCACAAACTCCTCTTTTCCTGTCCCCACCCTTTCCCTGCTCCACTTTCTGATTAGTTCAACATCCATACTGACAATGAAAAGCCAAAGCTGCTGCTTTGTGAATAAAGATTTTAGCCCATACACCATAAATACAAGTGTTACTCTGGTTGGATGCAGAGCAAGGCATCCCACTGGCTCTGCCAGCCATGGGGCTTTCCCTGGGGAATTGTGCCTGTGGCAAGGGATAGTGAATTTTCCCAGCCGACTGGGCACGGTAGCACATCTCTCACTGCAGTGTGACAAATAACCTCACTAGGACTCCAGCTTCAGTGAAGATGGGGTACAAAAGCTGTCCTGTGACAGCTCAAATACCAACTGCACCTATTTTCTGTGATTCTAGATACCCAGACTTAAAATGCTTCTCAGAGGGAAGGATGACTATACATGTATACATACGTCTATGTAAATAGACATATGTATGTGTCTATGCATGCATATTCACACACACACAAGACATTACACAAATAAAAGTGACACTAAAACATTACTACACTTGCAAAGTCAAACACTCCAAACTTAGGAAAGACCAAATACTGCTCAGCTGACCCAAATGTGCTACTTTTTATACACGAGCATTCTGGCAGCACTAGGACCTGAAGCAACAGTTGAGGTGCTGGAGCAATGAGCACTCCAAGCTGCACTTACAAGCAGCAGGAACTCAAATACCTGCCTTTACTACTTAGCGTATATATATAGATGTATGTATTTCTAGACTGTGAGATCCTTTTTGAATCAGGCCACCCAGCACCCTCCCAAATTAAACTGTCCCCCACATCATTTGGAGGTTCATTTGCCTAGGGCCTGTTTCTAATAAGCAGTCTGCAGGCAGCCATCCAGTTTGGGAGGGTAAAGCCAGTATGGACAGGAGCCATATTGCACCAGTTTGTCTCAGAGCTCAGGAAATTCCCAGCACATTGAATTTACTGATACAGCAGTACCCTGAAATTGCTGTTTAGTGCAACATACTGCAAAAAACTACATGTTAAATAGATGAAACTGAGCATCATGATCCCATGATACCATGGCCATTTTAAAGAGCTTCCTAACAGGCTGCATAATAAGGAACAAAGAAGGCCCAGGTCACACACTGCTGAGAAAACAAATGGCATCACCTGTTCAGGGGTAGGACCTGTGCAGGATGTGGTACATAAGCTGATGAAAGCTGGTACCACAACCCTTCTGCACAAGGACATGAATGAGGATTACATGGGTGATCTGAACTCCAGCAGGTTCTTTAAAGTCCTTCTCTTGACACCTATCATGTTCTTTAATGTTGTTTTAACAAGGATTTGAGGGAAGGGAAACTTCTTGCAATAAATTCTTTCTCACACTTCTCAATTAATATATTTTCACCTAGCTTTTCTCAAACCCTGTGGCTTCTAATCTCTATGCTAGAAATCAGGAGCATAAGGAATTAAGCACCAAATAAAACACCCTTTCTTTTTGGTTTTGGAAATTTAGGCTTTCCAGGCTACTTCACCTTCTTCCCTATGGCACTGAATAACCCTTCGTATTCTGCAATGCTGACTTAAGGAGAAACTTAAACAGATTAAAAGCCCCCGGAGTACTCATAAAACACATGGGAGAGAAGGGATGTGTTTCCCTCTAGTTGTTGAACAAAAGGAGAGTGGGCACCAGCATTGTGACACTCAACCCTGTGATGACAGTGCTGGTGGAGCTGGTTGCAGGCTTGCTGTGGGGTGACTAGACTGTGGGTTTTTCCTTTTCCTCCAGGCTTCACCAGAGAAAGGCTAGATACTGTTAGTGGTGGCTGAACATTGGCCAGATTATGGGGCATGCGGGTATAGACTATATTTATTTTTTAAGTATATATTTGTTTGATGTTTTTGCAAGCATCTGCTTAAGATTTCTGTGCTTATCTAACGGGAGGAAAGAGCCCATTCTTCCCAAAGCCAATTCAGTGCAAGAAAATGTCATAACACTGCTGGGCCCCTTCGTTTCATCCTTCGCCAGAGGGACTCCATAGTTCCTCTGCTACTTCTTGGAAAGCCAAGAGCAGTGGCTGGCAATTAAAGGCATCTGCTGGGCTCATGAAAAGAAAGGCATGCACGAGATATGAAGGATGGATGACACCTGAAATGTCTAAACTCTTGTCTGGTGCAGACTGGACTGATTGCAGTGTGTCTAGCAGGATGTGTAGAGTGTTACAGCAGGTATTGAGATAAAAAAGAAAAACCAAACTAAACCCTCCTTCACAAAACTTCTCCCCCACTCCATCCCTGAAGGAGCTGGTTCCAGCAGCTCCATGCAGCCTGCTAAGGACACTATCTTTTACATAGCAAGCAGGGAGAGACAGCAGTACAAATCCCTTGTCAGATAGAGGGATTAGCTGGGTAGAAGCGATCCTTCAGAGACCAAATGACCAAAGAAATGACCATCAGCATATGCACATGGTTGTGGAAAGGGGAAATGTTGTTCAAAGCAGATGCATAAGGAATGATAAAATAAAGACAGGAAAAGTGATGAGTGATCCAGGTTGTTACTCACCCCATTTTTCATCATTCAGCTCTGCAATCACAATCACTCACCCACAGAAACCTCTTTTCTTACACAGAGCCGAATGAATCTGATGCACTCACTACCATAACATATTACCCAGAGCAGTGCTGGGAAAGCCTTAGACCAGTGTCAAGTCTGTTTGTACAGCAAGAGCAGCCAGGCCTATAGGTAGCTAATTTTAGTGAAATAAACACTGAAAAAACACCACCAGTGTGGCACATTTTTTGTGTATGGTCAGTGTGTTAAATCCCAGCATGGGGCTCCTGGAACCACCCTTTGAAGCATTCAGTACAGACCACTCTCAGAGATGCTCATCAGGGTGGCACAGTTTCACGTGTGTGTGGTTCTGGCAATGCCAAAACATGATGGAGCTGTGTGTGTTTCTATCAGAAAATGAATGGCAGTGTTACCAAACAGCCACAGCAGTGCTAGCCATGGCTGACCCTCATGCAATTGAGTGACCAAACAACAAGCTGTACTTAAGGACCAGTTACAAATTAGGCGAAAAAAGCATCGCATTACCGTATTTATCTCTGATATGCCTGATGGTGAGCTTTGCAGATACTCTGGTTTTCCTCCATGCTGTCAAAGGGAACGATTAGATCTGCTATAAAAGTGCGATTGAGTATACATTGAGAGCTTAGTCCAAAAGCATCCAGCTGAGGACCAGGGCTTCTACAGTTCTGGATAACTGAATGGCTATTTCAGCACTAGTTAAAGTAGAAACATTTAACTAACACTTAAAAGCTTGGGTTAGAAGGATTTGAAACAAATTATCGTTTGTATACCACACATCATGAGAGATGCTGTACTAGAGGGACATGTCCCAAAGAGTTCAGGCTTTGGTCACCAGAAAAAAAGTTGATGTGTAAACTGGGAGAAATCCTACATGTTCCTCTCCAGTTGTAGCTGTTGATGATGGACTGCTGTTATTCCAGATAAATGGTGATTCCCTGTCATTTGCTGTGAGAGGGACTCTGAGCCTTTGTCTCTAATGCCTCTCTGGAAGTGGTTTGCTTTGGGGAAGCTAACTTCAAACTTTTGTGCTGGAATAAAATTTGCAGTACTTCACATTTGTGTATCATAAGCCCAGAAAGGCCATCCCAGAGCCAAGTCACCCAGCCTTACCTCAGCTGTGTCTAACCCCTCACAGCAGAAGTAATATTAGAAATAAGGCAAGTGAAAATCTGGGCCCTCATCCTGGACCCTCTTCCAGCCTGGGCATTAAAGGACTTCGTGACCTCAAAACTGCATCTAAACTTTCCTGTTTAAAAACATTAATGGATCTGTTCCTCATGAAGTTGTCATATCCATATTTGAACCCCATTTTAATTTTGATCTGCAGAGCATTCTCTGGTAAAGTTTTCCAAAGTTTAATTATACAATGTGTAAAAAGGCACTGTTTTCCCTTTGTTTTGACTTGCTGCTTCATTGTTTCATTAAGAA
Source organism: Melopsittacus undulatus (assembly GCF_012275295.1). Classification (NCBI taxonomy): domain Eukaryota; kingdom Metazoa; phylum Chordata; class Aves; order Psittaciformes; family Psittaculidae; genus Melopsittacus; species Melopsittacus undulatus. Next base: position 18,745,809 of record NC_047529.1, read on the forward strand.
TACATACCCTCTGATATGAGAAATAATGAATAATCATTCCCTATTTCACCCATTTTATTATTTTGTAGACTTATATTATAACCCCATCAGTTCTCATCTCCTGTGTGCTGCACCTGGATGCTGTCTTGGAGAGAGGTTACTGGTCCAGGCCAAAAAGGTTCTACCAGCTGCTCCATCTATACAGCACCAACATCCTGGAGACAGTGCATGAGTTATACCCTGGCCATGTTTCTTCTTCCAGTACAGATGTAGCTTACTTGTCCTTGCTCTCTTTCCTTTTATTTCTATTAAATCTATTTTTAAATCCAGTGATGAGCCTAGCTGTATTCAAGCTGTGAGCACAAGATTTTTTTGATCTCAGAGAAGGGAATGGTGCCTGTTCAAAAAAAACAATGGATCAAACAAACAAAAAAACCCAATTAACAAATTAAACAAAAGTTCAAGAATAACCCAATGAGAAAATAAACCACTTTTATTCAAATTATCAGGTGTTAATCACTCCTGGAATATAAGATTATAAACAGCTCCAATTCAGGAAGGTGCATTTCTTCATTTAACACATATTCATTTGAAGGATACAAAAGAAATGTTTGCTTATTTATCCAAAAGCTTAAAATGAAACAATGAGCAGATTCTTCTTTGCTTTTAAAAATTAAATTTGACTATTTCTTCAATAACAAAATATACTACCTATTATACAAAAAGGACATTAATTTAGTTCACAGTTTACAGAATACAGCTGCACAATCAAAATAATAAAGGTGAACTGAAGTGACATTTTAATTATATTATTCTTATTATTATATATTATGGAGGTTAGAGCAGCACACACAGGCACTAATCAGGTTCCTTTAGTTTCAAGAGCTGCACATACAGAGAAGAAATATATAGTTCTTACCCAAAAGGTTACAGTCTGATCTAAAATTATCCATTAACAGAGGATGTGTCTCAACTGATAGTCACAGGTATGTGAAGGGATTTCTCCTGCTTTTCTTTCATATCTGACGGAGACCCCTAGATACACAATTACTTTTCACCATCTACCACTGTAAAATAGCTGTTTACAAAAAAATAACTTTTTTTTAAGCTTACAAGGTCTGAGTTTAAAGGTCATTCCTGCTTCTTCCTTAAGAGTTCCTCATTTTGCTTTTACCCCAGAAGTTCAGGCAGTGACAATCTCAACAGCCATTCAGTAGTTCTGAGATTAATGACATTTTGGAGAAGAAAATCCAATCCTGAACTGTCTGGCCCAATACCTAAAAATTTGAGTGTCCTTCCAAATTAGATATTTTTTGCCTGCATAATGCCCCAAATAGGAACTGTTCCCGGTCATCATGTTAAGTGTTCACATCCCAGGTTTTGCTTTTAACATAATTTCAATTTTTAAGGAACTGTGCATCAGCTCAGGGCCATTCAGGTACAGGCTGCTTTCATGCTGAACATCAGAAACTATCCATATACCTCCTAGGACTTCCATATCAGTTCCTGTTATCCTCTCACAGTGGAAGGACAGTAGCACATACAGCGGGTTTCCCTTCCGCTCTTACAACCTCAGATCCTCCCCAGAGTAACCAGGACTGTGCCCCAAATGAGTCAGGATTTGGAAATGGAGTTTTAAATAAAAAAAAGAAAAGCATTTCCAGTCACCCCTAAATCTCAGTATGTAACTTGATTTGACCTTCAGGCTTTAGAAATGAAAACAGACAACAGAAATGAATCTATTGATCACTGGATCATACATTTCCAGGCCACACAGAGCAGCACTCTGAAAATAAAAATGAAAAAAAAAAAAAAGAAAAAAAAAAGAAAGAAAAAAGGAAAAGAAAGGGGGATACCATCCGAGCTGTGAGGATTTGCAACGCTGAGGACCCGTTCTCCAGAAGCCAAAACAGGAATCCATTCGGAATCTATTCAGAGATTCTGAAAACACATTCACATACACAAGCAGTCAATTTTGCACTAGGAAAGAGGATTGAGTGGGGTTTGGGGTTTTTCACCTTAATTTCTTATGGTTAATAATGCCCAGTAATTTCCAGCACTAAACAATGCAATATACTCCTCGTTTATTTGAAACCCAAGGCTCAGACACAAAATGGCTTTGGAAATGAGAAGTGAGGCAGTGTGGCAGCTCAGCACACTTAAGGGAACATTTTTAAGCCATTTAGCAGGAGTTTATTGCTTCAGCACAGGAGTCTTTGAGCATTCAAGCACGACAGGGAGTGCATTGTTGTGCCAGAATTGCCCGCCTTGGGTGTGTGTGGTGTGCGGCAAGGGGCCAAAGGCTGTGTTTAAACGCACCCGCACGAGAAATGCGATTTAGGCAGAACAAAGTACACTCCTGTTGTGCCTCCCCGTGATTATAAAATAGATCTGTGTCATTATAAATAGCAAATGACTGGTGACAAAGATGGTGCTTTGACTCACTTCTGAGGCCAAGCTCTTACGCTGTGGTTCTTGATGTCAGACCTATTTAGTGGCTGGGCTGCAGGCAAATGTGTCTGGTTCGGGGTTAGCCAGTCCGCATCTCATGATGGCTTAATCTCATTTTATAACAGCAGGGGATTCACTGTGGTCCTTCACAAGCAACGCTATCCATTCACCCAAGGATGGTCCCAGACGCCTTCTGAAGTGCACTGTGCCCACTGCAAGACTCAGATTGCTAAATGGCAAATTACCCTGTTCTCCAAAGAGGCTGCCAAGCTATCTGGATCTGTGAATTTGAGATCCTGTTCCTACACAACTAAATGCTGCAGCTCTTGCTTATTCCAGTGGAAACAAAATCAAAGGCACAGAAATAATAGTGCTGTTTCAAGAGTGCAAGTTTTCCTCTTTGTGCCACCTTCCATCTTAAAATGATTTATAGCACATTATTGAATTAAATAACGCATTTAAATAAAGTAAATATATATACATAGTTTCTATGTTGTACAATAAGTAATGAAAAACCCAAAACATCAGAGATTAAACCTGAATCTTAAATCCCTATTGCAGTATATGGAGTGTTTTGTTGGTTTATTCCTAAGCATGCTGCTTAAAACAAACTGTAGTCTTCCTGCTAAAATTATTTAATCAGAATCACACTACTATATATTTTATACCACAGTTTATTCCCAAAGCTGGGGATAACCTCTCATTTCCTTAAAGCTCTTAAAAACTTCCTTAATGAAAAAGCAGAGAAATCTGCTGTTTGCAAGTTCTATTTGCTTATTGCTTACTTCCAAACTAAAGTAATTAATTTAATGAAGGGGGGAGAAAAAGTGAGAGAGAAAAAGATTAATGTGGTGCCCGTAGCCATTTCCCAAATTCTTCAGAGTTTATAGACGTAGGGAGACGGGGAAAAAGCAACTTCTCAGCAGTGGAGCAGAATAGGTTGAAATGACCCTGTGAAACCAGAGTGATTCTGGGAATTAAAGGATGTTCACTCCTCTTATGTTTCTATGCTGCAAACTCCTTTTAGGGCTCCCAGTAGTACCCATTAGCAATAGCCAAGCTTTTCTGTTTTAATTTAACTTCATTTAATTTCCACCAACAAATTCCACCCTGTGGTGAGAATTGACAGTATCATGTTGAGAACCATTAAAGCATATTTGGATTGTTTTTACTCCTTGTATATATAAAAAAAAATAAAATTCCCCCACCCTTCTCAGTATTTTTTAGACAAGCAACTTCATAATAAGAGTGAGGCAGACACAATGGAGGCATCGTTATACTGTGGGATACCACCATAGGGAGCATTGTTGGAGATACAGCAGAACATGCCGTGGCATTACACTACAGCATGGCCTGGTCCCAGCTCCATTCTGAACCTCCCCATGATAAACCAGAATGGAGCCTGGCAGCACTGATGGTGTCCCTCCATGTACCACTGGAACATAGCTGGTGTCCTTTTTCTGTAAGAAGACCATATATATCACTGCTGCTTCCTTTTCTCCTTGAGTTTTCTGTTCTCTAAGGACATCTTCACACTTGAAACATCTTCATGCTTATGTAGCCTTGGGCTCTACTAGGAATTCCTATTGGGAATTCCCCCACTGGGAATTCTGCCACCAGATTTCAAAGGAAAGAGAATAATAATGCTCTTCATTAATATAGGCTTTTCTATCATGGCTTTTAGGCCCCTCTCCAGGCAAGCAGGCAAGCAGGCAAGCACATGTTTAACATTAAACACACGAGTAGTCTCCATTCACACGCTGCAAGCTAGAAATGCTCATTAGTGTTGGATCATGGCCCCAGCTGAGCTGCTAACACACTTCAACTAGAGAGCTGGGCTGAAGAAAAGGTGGCACTGAACCTTTCATCATGGCTGCATCGTCACTGGCTAAGCAGCTTCAGCGTTTCCTACCTGAGCACTGCTACCCCAATGGCCGATAGGTCATCCACTTGGCAGCAGAGGCACAAACTGTTGAGCTGCTACAGTGTCATCATTCAGAGCTGGTTAGCTGATGAGCACAGCTCAAAATACATCATATTCAAGTGCATCCTCTGGAGTATTTTCAGCTTTAGCATCTTTGCAATGAATGGTGAAAGGGGAATGATTTGAGGTAACAGTGGAATAGCATAATTGCTGCAGGCTCTGAGAGAGTACTGGGTCTTGTAACACTGCGTGGTGAGTGCTCGAGAAGTTACATGGGGCTCCTCAGACCATTATGTTACATGTTAAAACATGGACTGATCAAGCTTTGAAAACCAGCATTGGATGGGGTTTCTGTACATCTCTATCTGTCCTGGGAAATACCTAAGCAAAGCCATCTTAAACATGATGGCTTGGTCAGGTTTGTGCAGAAAATCACAGTCCAGACTAAACAGTCTATCAGTATTAAAGTATCCCAGATGAAAACACACATTTTTGTTTTAAACTGCTTTTAATACTGTTTTCTCAAAAAAAAAAAAATCATTACCTCCTTGAACTTCTCAACAAGTATCAGGCTCACAGCTTTCCTGCCTCCTCTGGAATTACTAGGTCATTGCAGACATCAAAATTAATGAAGAGATGAAAGATTCAGCAGAAAAGCAAAATCTTACTAAAAAAAACCATTTCTTGATATCAAGACCAATTTAAGAATAATTAATATATCTATCAGAATAACAAACAAATACAAACTTCCTGGTGCTTAAAAAAATGCACATAAAGGAAAACAAGACTTTGGGGTTTGTTTTTTTTTTCTTTAAAACACCAATTCATTTTTAAAGTGAAGGTATCTATGTGCTTCTGGGGCTTTACGTGAGTGGGATTTGCACTGCCTAAATTTTTGCTGTACTTTAAACTCAGCTAATTAGCCAAACAGTGCAGAATGGGAGCTCTCTTTGCTTCATCCTTCAAGGCAGGTGAGTTGAGCTGAAACACAGTTCTCCATGTATCCATCCATGAGCACACTGTTACCTAACACTGAGGAAATGGCAAAATGGCTCTGGCTAACTTGGGATTGAATTTGAACAGGGATGAGAGATGTGGAAAGGTGGCTAGGAGTTAAAATTAAATGAATACATATTCAAAATGAATGCAATGTGCAATTCAGATGAACTTTCTTGTAGGAAACTGAGATGTTTAGTTTCTTTGTGATACAGACTCAGTCCTCCCTGTCAGTGGCTTTGCAGTTGTTGCAAACAGAAATAACCTGTAGCTCTATATTCCACACTAGACCTGGTAAAGCAGTATTATTATAAGATTCGTGGTATTAGAAGAAAATGTTTGTCAGAAGTCCTCATTTAAATACTCCTGAAAAAAATGCTTCTTTAGTCCTACCTGTACAGCAAGATGACTTCTTGGCAATTCAAACAGTCTAACAGAGAATAGTGTAACTAATGTATGGGATACTGTAGCACTCCCATAACACTGCTAATAGAAGAAAAATCAATATTAGCTCCGATATGAATGGAGTGCTGGATTGACTGAACAGGGAGCTTTGAAATAAATATCTAAGAAATGTTTGGATGAAATGGACATCTTTACAGACATTTGGTCTGCATTTCAGAAATGTAGATGATTAAATCCACATTGTTGGCTTCTTCCCCCTCTGCACTATGTCTTTCTTTACATCTTGCAAAAAAATTTATGAACAAAGTTATTGTAAATCTGCAATGTCTGTCTTGTCACTTAGATTCTTTTCAGAAATGCTGCCTGCAAATGTAGATATACAATCCTGGATGATTAATATTTATTACTTATAATTCTAAATACAATGGAAGGTCACCAAACATACCCTGCCTAAAGGAGTCTGGAGTCTTTTAAAATCTCACTAGTGATGGATCCTGAGTGAGCTAAAAATCTTAGCAAAACACTTTTCTATGTAGGATTTCCACTATTTCCTGCTCCTGACTATGGCTAAAGCCAAAAAGCACAAAGGTGAGCAAAAGATCTGAAAACATGAGCTTGGATTTAGAACCCAAACAAAGGTCTGGGAATGCCTGGATCTTGGATCAGCCTATAATAGAGTTATAAGTAAAATGCTAAGTTAGGATGCAGGGTGAGATGAATTCAGATAGAACAGGCACAGTAGCTGAAAACTGCTTCATTTTCCTCTTCCTTATATCTTTCCTTTTCTTATATCCATCAGTACATCTATCTAGAGTATCTTGGAGGTGTTAGAATAATTAAGATATTTAAGGATTTTTTTTTATTCTTATTAATTAAAAGGAGGGTAGCTTGGGGATTTTCAGATTTTATAATGAAATTCTAGAAAGATTTTAAGAACATAAAAATCATCTTAAAAAAAGCTCATTGCACTAACAGCTGATTTTCTTTTTGTTATAAACTCAATCATTTTTAAAAACAGTTTTTTACAAATAGAAGCAAGTAGAGATCACTGAGATCAACTGATTATGATTTAGCCCTCTTCTAGCAAAACTAAAGAAAGACATTAGAACGTATCAGAACCATAGGATTCAGTAAGCTGGTGAAGATTCAGGTAGAAATCAGGTCAGACCCCAAACCAGTTCACTTACCCTGCCCGAGATCTGCTGCATATTTGGACAATCTTCTCTAAGGAGCTAAATATAACAAGTACATAAGAATCTGCATCTGCCTCTGTGTCTTTATTCAAAGATTCACTGCAACTGTGAATAAGCAAAAGCACTAACTGAAGTACAAACCTGGGAAAAATCAACTGAGAAAAATGCAGATTCTGTTGATGGGCATGCCCCTAGCCAAATCATAGTGAAAATTAGAAACTCCCAGTGACCATTAATCGGACAGAAGACTTTTCTCTAGAAATGACTTTGCAGAGCATTCTAATTACACTTTTCTAAACAGACAGAGCCATGTTGACCAGTGTGATGTGTGAAAAGCAGAAGGACAGATAGAAAGGACTTAGTCAATTAAAATAAATAAATAAATAGTTGGCATAATTAAAAAAAAATAAATTACAAATAATTCCAATCTCATGAAGAAATGTTTTTTACAAGCCACATGTGCTTGTGCAGACACTTCTAATCTCATTAGATTTTTCTGGCTGCTATCAGTGTTCTCTGAGCCAGTTGATTTCTCAGCAGTGTTTTAAAGCGTGTGAGCCTTTGCTCTCCAGTCTAGCCACTGTTGAAATAGCCCATTCTAGGAGAAGACATGGGAGTTCATGTATTTTCTTCCAAGGTTTTGAAAGTTTGGAATAAATTGACTATTGCATGTGAAACAATAGTCAACCACAAACTATCTTCACAATCAACAATCAACATTCTGCTCCCAGCTGGTTAGTGTGAAAAGTGGAATAATCCCACCAAAGCAAAAGGATGGCTTCAGATTGTCATCAGCATCACATGGCAAAAGCTGACTTTCAATCCTGTCTCCAGTCCTCCAGCTTTTTGGTGCCAAACAAGAATCTCTTTGCTGTGAGATTCCCCTCGGTCAGAGCTCACCAGTTTGTGGTTCCCTTCAAATCAGTGCAGCTCTAGCAGATCTCATCAGAAGGGAAGCCACCTTGGCTTACAGTTCAGCTTTATTTATCCTTGAAAACAACACTAAATCTCCCCAGACTGAAAATCAAGAGCCATGTGAACTGTTGTACATATCAGGGCAGCTGGGTTTCATGCAAAAGAGCTGTCATTCTGAATTTGCTAAAGAAAGGTGCAAATAATCACTCATATAAAGCAGATTGTGTCACACAGATGCTACAGATAGAACAAATAATCAGTTTTAGAACATAATCCTAATTCAGAATCATGTAACCTGGATGGGTCAACCCTGGATGAAGGGGACTAAGGCATCATGAATGGGTTTTGGCTAGCATACTTGTTGAATTTCTGGATGGAAATGTGCCTCTCTCTGTTTTAGCCTGCCCTCTCCAAGGCTCTCAGAGCAAACGTCTGGGGTGAGATGACAAGTGTTTGAAAGTGACCCATCTGGAGCCCAACATGAAGAAAATGTCTCCCCTGCCTAGAATTTGTGTGCAGCAACAGCTTTCTCCTGCCTATCCAAGTTTCCCAAGATAGCAATCATAAATGAACTGGCAACTACACAGTCAAGATGACAATACCCTGCATCGTTTGGTTAGCTTTGCCAATTCCCTCTATAGTCACTGGAGACAATATGCTGTCCCCATTATTGCTGTGTCTGCATGTCACTACCAACTTGCAGATCCAAGGGCTGTCCACCCCCATTGCTTGTTCACTCTCTTTTGTTTAAATATTCAGATCCAACAATATCATGTAAATTCTATGCAAAGTAGCATCTGCAAGTCTGACATACTCGCTCAGGTTTCCCCCTCTTGTGCCAAGTTAAAAATAAATCCCTATAAACTCTTGGGCCTGCTAAAACAGAATATGCAGTCTGAGAACTGTTTGTTTTAAATATAACTGCTAAAAGCATTTCTCCTTTAGGGTCATACTTCTTTCCCCCCAGCCCCTCTCAGATTTTGCTCCTTCCTCAAGGATCTCAATAGCATGGGGGGAAAAAGCATCCTTGAAATAGTACAGGTGATGATATACCCCAACATGAAAAAAGAATCTATTAAAGTGGATTAATTTCAAATACTGATTGCAAATAATACTAGTTGAGCAAGATCTTAGGTTCAGATTTCAAAGGGTCTCCATGATCCCACACTAGAGCTGCCTTCTCTTTCCTCAAGGGAGGAGCAGATTTGTCCCTTACCAATACACTTGAACAGATGAAGTCATAAGGATGCCAACCAGATAGCATAACAACAAAGTATATCTTAAGGCAACAAGGAGAAGAGTCTGTAAAAGGGGATACTGAGCCACAACTGAGGTCACTTAGGACTTGCTGAGCCGCTTGGCCACATCTGCGTAAGCTTGCTCAATTTCCTTGTCAGCTGCACAGGTGTTGGTGAACTCATCCCTGGCGTACGCGTTCTTCAGGTACCGCCACAGCCCTGTCATCTCTGCTGGGAACTCAAAGTTGCGGTATTTCTTTGCAACAATCTAAACAAAGATAAAAGAGAGAAGAAAGTTAATTGTTAGTGGTATATCTCCAGATTCTCTTTTAGAGAGCTTCTTCCTCTTTCTCATTACATAATTAATCAAAGAATCATAGAATGGTTAGGGTTGGAAAGGACCTGAAGATCATCCAGTTCCAATTCCCCTGCCATGGGCACTAAACCATGTCACCCAAGGCTCTGTCCAGCCCTGCCTTGAGCACCTCCAGAGATGGAGCATTCACAACTTCCCTGGGCAACCCGTTCCAGTGCCTCACAACCGTCACAGTAAAGAGTTTCTTCCGTGTATCTAATCTAAACTTCTCTTGCTTAAGTTTGAACCCATTACCCCTTGTCCTACCACTACAGTCCCTAATGAAGAGTCCATCCCAGGAAATAGGAATCATAAAATGCAAGATAGGTTTAAGAGAAAGTATTAGCAACAATTTTATATAGCATATCTTCATATCAATTTTTACAATTATATTTACCATTATATTTTATATATACTGTATCTGTATTTTTAATATATGCAACATATTTTGCCTGGCCAGTGATGTCAGAGGATGTAACCACCTACAGCTGTTGGAAGGCTGTATCTGTGTTCATGCATAGGAAAAATTCAGGGTGGTATGGGTACCATGATTGAGAAACCAAGATGATTTAGCAGACATTAGAAACAGAAGTATAAGACTGGGAGAGAAAATGGTTATTTCAAGACTTGTCAGACTAGGAAATTGTCTATCTAGGGAAATTTTGGATTTCTAAAAACAGGCCCTTATTCAGGAAAATAGTTAAGTGCATACTTAATTTTAAGCACCTGTACAGTCCCATTGAAGTCAATGGGACTAATCTGTGTTTAAAGCTCGTTGGTTGGTTAAGTAGCTTCCTGGATTGGGACATTTCAGTTTTCCTGTAAGAATATACCATATAGAATAATCCTGCGGTGACAGAATGAACTGCTGATAGGAAGGGACGGATTAGTTAATTTAAAGAGTGCTTCCAATCTCTAATTTTTCTGACAGTATAAAATTGTTCCTGGGCATAAATTACATACATATGTGCCACAGAGTTCCTCTTTATTTTTAAAGCACATGGTAGAGCTGTTTCCCATCTCAGATTTCTCAGGACAGTCATGTTCTTAGAAATGACTGTGATTTGTTTTTATTACCAGGATTCACTTGGTATATGCAAGTCCAAGTCCTGTCCTAAACTGCATTTAATTAAGCATTCTTGCCTTCAGTGCTGCTTCACACACACATGAGGAAGATAAAACCCACTGGGCAACTTAAGTCAAGATTTTCACAATTTCCAGCACACATCTTCCATCAAATTAAAAACTAATTTACCCTTTTCTTCCATCTGTAAAATGTTTTTCAGGCAATATCCTATGGCTATGCTTGTCTGAGAAAGATTTTAATTCTTTTTTAACATCTTTCATTTCTTCCAAGGGGACAAGAACATGTAAAGGGCCTCATATTCATTTTGCACTGCTTGACTCCAATGTCACCAATGAAGACAAGTCAAATAAAGATCTAATTCTGTGAGGATATTATCACATTTCTTACCTGGTGGCTTATGCACTTTTGTTTTGCTTTTTTTTTTTTTTACCTTCTTTGCATGTGTGCAGTCAGCTCCCAGGCTCAGTTTATGTTTTGGCTCACGGAGCCAAATTAGATGCATGGCTTTAATTCCTAGCTTATTTGCTTGCCAAGGTCTGCCAGGTACTTGCTTTATTCTAAAGAAACATGTCATCTTATAAATTAAGTAAATGCAACACTTACAAGTCAAGATGATGTACACCGTTTTCACTATACGAGTGACCAATGTACATCTTAAATCCTGTACCTCAGCGGTGACTTTCATTTGTTAGCTTCTCTGTGTGAAATACCAACTGGAACGAATATTCCCTGAAGAGATGGACTGCTGCTCTGAAGTTATAAATGGGTGGGAACTGACTAAAGTTTTGATTTCTCTCTTAGGAATAATGGAAACTAATTAATATGAAAGATTTCTGTTACTTGCAGCTGGGTAAAAATAAAGGGATGAGATACCTAGATCTTAATATTGTCTTTGCCACTAATTAGTGATGGGATAGTTTCCTCATGTATTTAATACGTTACTTAAATTACCTTTAGGAAATAGGGAGGAGCAAAGCTACTTAAGGTATCTGTGCTGAAATATATATTGACTTCACCAGGCAGCTGTCAGAGCAGGGCACTTCATTGTCAGATAAGGCTTCTTTGACCATTGTATGACATCTTTTACCTTGACAACATGGAGCTTGGGCAGAAGATTGCAGTCAGCAAGGGTCAGGTCATCTCCATCCAGAAACTTGCGTTTAGACACTTTCTCCTCTTCAGTGCTGTCTGCATCAATCTCCTCTGGCAGAGGGGTTCTCAGATAGTCATCCAGCTTCTTCAGAGCCTTCACCAAACCTTTTTCAAGGGCTTTGTAAAAAAAAATTAATAAGTGATTGAGGCAAAATAAGTGTTATTTAGAAACACTCACTGTCAATGGCTATGGTAGTATCTAGAAAAAAAGGTAAGAGCCATCTTTTTGTTGTTAATTCACATTCCAAAGTAACCCAGCAAGGTCTGCCTGATGGTAAAGTTCAGCTGGAAAAAGTAGACACAGGAAACTACTGTGCCACGTCTTCTCCTGACTAGCACAAAGAGGTCATGGAAGGAAAGAACAGCTTGTCAGCATGATACACCAATAAAACGCATACATCCTACAGTACTCCTCTGGTCTTTTGAGGCCATCACACAGCAAACTGGAGGCCTGTACACTGTTACTTTATATTTCTAAACAGCTAGGTAGGATTGTAATGAAACAGAATTTTCCGGTATTACTTCAGCTCTAAGAAGTTGTAATTTTGCAAGTTTCAAACTTCTTCCCAAGTAATTAGAAGGCAATAGCAATAATTCTGAAGATGCTAACCAGAGCTCTAAGGAGCTGTAAGATACACTGCAACTGAAACAAAGGTAATATTTGTATAATACTGTTGATATCTAACAAAAATGAAATACAGCGCTACACAGGTGAGATATTCAACCACTGTTAAGATTTTCCCCACTTCATGTTCAACTTAGGTGCAAATTCTCTTTCGGACATGTCTCCAACAGGGTGTCACAATTGAGAGGAGATTTTAGACCTTTTACTGAAGACCATGTCCCACGCTGTTGCTGGCTCCAACAAATTCCGGTCTTTAAATGCCACTTAGACATAGTATAAAGAAGGGTACAAAGTTTTTACTTAAAAGTATCAGCCCAGGCACAGAATTTGTGTTCTTATACTTTACTGCCAGGATAATAGAAAAACTTGATTGTGGTAATGCACTTACAGAAAGCTTAATGACTGTGCACAGGTTTGCATGGTATTTAAATGTCAAACGCTCTGGGGTAGGAAGGGTCTTCTGCATTTCTATTTGAAGGGTGACAAGCACAGTGGAATCCTTGCCTCTGACAAGTGCCCCAAAGTGAGAAAGCAATATAAATAAGAAACAGCAAGAATTTACAATGTGAAAAAATAACAACATGACTCATGGGCTTAGGGCCAGAATTTCAGCTGGTGAAAATTACCTGCAGTGATTTATACCTGCTGCAGATCTGGCCTGGAGTCAGCATTTAAGGCCTAATCCTGTAAAATGTTATATCCCTGAGTAATGTACTGCCATTTAACTTGGGGAAGACTACTCAATGCTTCAGGTTACTCAGATGGTATATGGAGGTAAATATATTTATGGAGCACAACACAAGCTTCAAAAGGCTTCAGGGATCACCCAGCATAGAGCAGCTTGCTAGCACAGGTACCTCTGCTGTCAGCCACCCCTGTGCTTTTGGCATGGAGAGGAACAAGGCATGCACAGGGCCATTGAGAGAGCAGGAGCTGGACACCACAGAACATGATTTCTCTGCTGCCCTAACATCCATTAAACCTTGTGCCAGCAGGGGAAGTCAGATTAAGCTGCCTGATGTTTTGCTCCAACTGAAACCTCTTGGCCAAGCACCAGGAGCCATACCAGCTCTTTTGTGGCTGACTCCTAGACACAGTGGCAAATCCTGGCTTAATTGATTGACTGGAGAAATGACTGCAATCCAACTGAAAACACCCCAACAAACATAGCAGGGAGGGAAAGAATTTCATTTCTGAAAGCAGAGCATCTAAAGCGACTGAAGTGCTGCCATCCATAAAACAAAAGTGTTGCCATCCCTTATTTAATCAATCCAAATTGAATTTTGACACTGACATTCTGCTGTCAGATGCTGGCAGTGGTGTCTTTAATTGTCTGCAGCTGTGCTCTGCTGCACAACTTCTACTGAAGGGTAATAATTTCATAGTGTGTAACATACCCCCACGTGGCAACACTCAAAAGATTCAGCAGTCTCTGGCTTGACCCACAACACCTGTTGAACAGATAGTTCTCCTTCTCTTGGTCAGCTTCGGACTATGCCCTCTTACAGTGCACTCATTTAGAGACAGTGGAATTAAATTACTATTATTTAATTCAATTTTGTTCATCCAGACTTTAGAGAACTGGCTTAGCACTGAGCATTTTCCAGTATCGCCTTCCCCCAGTAGGATTGTTGGTCATCTGAGTCCTCTCTGCAATATTTCCAGTATCAGTACTATGTTAGGTGTTTGGTGCTAGCCTGTGGGGCCAGTTAGGTGTGTATACACAGACAGGAGCAGCAGGTGAGATGCGTTCATGTAATTTTTCTGGAACTTATTATAGTTAGAGGTTTTTTTGCTCTTACTGATATATCTAAGTGCGTCACGGCTGTCGCAAAAACAATGCCTGGAGTAAAGCCTATTTGTGACAGTGGGAAAAACATCTATCTGAATTCATACTTGGCACTTGCATACAGCAACTTTCAGCCAGAAATAAGTATATGCTCAGGGTTTAGCACATCTGTGACCTAATTCACAGGCACTGCTGGAACCCACAGGATCCTGTTGACATCTTATAGGCAGGGCAATCTCATATCCTGATAGTCAACAACTGAATCACTACTTGTAACACCAATGACCCCATGTAGTTAATCAAAACTCTTCTGATTCTAGTAGATCTCTCATAACAGCCATGAAAATTGAAGAGTAGTGAAGAAGGGAGAGCTGCATTTCTTCCAACTGAATGGTGACAGAATTTTTAAAAGCTAAGAGAATTAAGATCCTAAACCTGCCATTTCAGATGGAGTTCAGGTACAGGATCAGATTTTTTAAGTCTGCCAATGTTTTTCAAGCTATTTTTTGGAATCCATATGCAAATATCCATGTTGCAAATCCTACTTTCTAGGTGCCCTGACAGATTCAGATTTATCTGTATGATTTAAGTCATGTTCCTTGAGAAGGTGCTCAGAGAAATGCGCACTGAAAGTAGAAGGATAAATAAAAGAGTCTCAAAAATACTGAAGCAAGAGGTTTCTAAGTGTCACAACTCAGAGAGAATCAAATGTATAATGCTGGCATGACTGGGGAACTCACCCTATGTTTGAATTCACCAGTGACCCCCCAGAACAGAGAGGTATCAAAAGGACAGTTTTTAGTTTCTTAGAAAAAAAAAATGGGAGAAGCGCTCTTTGTGGCCACAAAGAGTTGAAGTTAAAAGCTTGATACAGTGAAGACCAGTGATGAGTGGCATTCTTCAGGGGTCAGTATTGGTTTTGTCAGTGACATGAACAGTAGGATTGAGTGCATCCTCATCAAGTCTGCCAAGACACCCAGCTGTATGATGCAGTCAACATGCTGGAGGAAAGGAATGCCATCCAGAGGGATCTCAACAGGCTTGAAAAGTGCACCAGTCCACACCTCATGAAGTTCAACAAGGCTATGAGCAAGATCTTGAAATTTCAGAAATGCTTAAACAGCCAATTCCCTTGGCAACTTCCTCTTGGGAACATCATTAAGTAACTACTTAAGCTGATAACAGCTGAGGCTCCACTGCAAATCAATGGGTGGGATTAATCTTCTGTGAAGTGAGTAAATTAAATGAGCTTCCTGTAGTCAATGGAGTCTCTTCTACATGTGGTTTAGGTGCCCCCTAAATCAGCTGTTTGGAGAACTTTTCCTGAAGTGTCTAATGTCAGACTTGCATTGTCTTGGTAAAGTCAGGGTGGAGGATTCAGTATTACAACACTGAGTGGAACTATGCCTGAGAATGTGGCTCTGCTGCTTCTGGAATTTCTACCTCCAATTACTTCCCCACTCTGCAGACTTCAGTATTAGCATAAAGATCCCAAATGTGACTGGTTCCGCAAGAGGAGCCCTGTCTTTAGCTTACCCATGCAACTGCCACAAAGTCTGAACTCTTAGAAACCATCTTTCTGGATAGTGAATTCACCAAGCGCAAAGGCACAAGCATTGTATTGCCTCCATGGCAGTGTATTTAATGTAACTTCAAATTTTAAGAAGTTCTAGCTGTGTATATACAAAATCTATGGTGGAACCATTGCTCTCACCCTCCACTCTGGGCTATTTATGCAGCCCAAGACTACTTATAGCAATCACAGTCCTGCTGTGTCACCCTACGAGTAGTAAACAACAGTATTAACAAAAAAATACAACCCTCACGATCTCTTTGTGATTTTCATTCTCCCTTCAAAACTATGCTTTATACAGCTTTAGTTAAGAATCCTGAGTTAGAAGCCAGAAAAATAGCACTTTCCAACCTCAAAGCAACCACAGAACACTTAATGAATGTATTACCATCTGTCAAATGCACAGGGTGAGGTTCAATTTAGCTGATGATACCTAATTCACAATGACGCTCTGTTTTCAGCAAAAGGTTACTTGATGTTGAACAATGACATTAACAAATCTTGACATGCACAGAAATATAAATAATGTAACAGAAGTTAATAATTGGCAAAATTGTGCTCTCAGTTACACTGACATAAAAGGAGTAACTCCGCATTGTCAACAAGCTATTCCATATTTACTCCAGTTCAACCAAGAACAGACTTCGGCTCTGTTACTCAACTCTTCAAGCAAAAACTTCCTGAAACTATTAGCCTGTGCAACTGTTTCCAGGGGATGAAGAGAAGTTGTTGTGTTTTGAAGTAGTTATACCACAATGGAACGAAACACTGGAAAACATAAATGCATGGAGCAATACTTCAAGTGGGAGGTGGGGGAAAGAAAGAGGGGACAAATGTCAAAGATTCGTTACTAGGCACTCAGGAAGAAATTTTGGCCATACCAAAGCCCACGGAAGTTTTACTGTTGACTTCTGTGGAGTTAGGATTTCTCCTGAAGCTTTTAAAGCCAAAAGGGACTATTATTATCAGTTAATCTGACCTTCAAAATAATACTGGTCATAAAACTCCCATCATCACTGGCCATTTCCATCTCTACTTTCTGTGTGTCAAATAAGGCTGAATTAAAATGGAAAGTAACTAGAAAGTAGTAAAATAAAAACCGTTTGGAAAAAGTAAAACTGATTCAGGCTGCCCACACCCACAGCATTTGCAGAGGTCAGACAAGGACTCTTCTTCCCCTTCCTTGAACTCCAAATATTTCCTTCCTTGTTCAATTCTGGGATGAAGTGAAATAGCAAAACAGGCAAAGCACATAAATGCCAAACTCTGTGGCCTGAAAGAGCCACTGGAAGGCAAATCATTCCGTCCTAAAATAGTAGCCTAGGAAAAGCAGAATTACCACCAGAGGAGCCTCTCTCTGTCTCTTTTGAGAGCAGGCAGACTGGCTACCTAAATTTAAAATAGCTAAAATTAGGTGAGATGACTCCTGTTTTATGTGTCTGAGCGGAACCATTGCAGAATGAGAATTTTACTTGATAGTTATTATGGGAAGAATTGCAAAGCATAGAGGGCACAATAAGAGCATTAAGAACAATTGTTTCTTTGCCAAACTGAACATGTTATACAACAGCAAGACTAGTTTGTTATTTAAACGAAGTTTAAAAGCAAACAAAGTAGTTTAAAGAAAAATAACAGAAGATTTCCAAACAAGCACAAAAACAAAAAAGAAAGCCATGTTTTGGGATGGTTGGTTAAATAAGTCATGCCTAGACATTCTATCATTTTCGCATCACTTTTAAAATATTGGTAATCTTCAAAATTAACATCTTTTCCAAATTGAAAAAAAAGAATAACCTTTTGTTTCAAAAGGTTTAAGAGAAAATACTTTCACTTTTCAAAACAAGTCATTATTCACCAAATTCAACCCACATTTGCCAATAATTCAGGTTACTCACACCGCACACGGCATTTTTTGTCAAATAAACATTTTGTCACAAAATATTTTCTCCAAGGCAAAATAAAATACATGTGGCCCTCTTCACAAGTGAATACCACTGAAAGCACAGTGACAAGACCTCGAAGTCATCTAAGCCCAGCAACATAATGACTTTTGTAGCCATCATCTGAAACCACCTGAGACTGACCTCGGTAGAACCACAAGTTTCTTAATTGTCAAGCCCAGGCAAGTTCAACAAACAATGATCCATGTACAAAAATGAGCAACGATTCCTGCTGCTACCCTGGATCACTGATTGATGCTTTTCCTTTTTACTGCTTTCTTCCACTGCCTTCCAGTAAGATTTATCCTGTAACACACGCAAATGAACTTGGTGAAATATGCAATGAGGGAAAAGGGGGAACAGTACATAAATATTCACAGTCTCACACAAACAATCTGAGATTTATTTTTCCTTTAAAAAAACAAGCCACCTTGCCTGATCACTTCCAGATTCACAGAGTTTGATATTATGTGAGACCCAGTACTGTTTTCTGGTAGGAGAGGAAAACCAGCTAAGAAACAGCAATTTAAGGTAAGAAAATATCATTCTACCAGCCTGACAGTCTGATTAAAGACCAAGGATTCATATTTTCACTCTCTTTTTTTTCTCCACCCTGCTCATTTTTTTTTCAGGAAGGCTCAACATAGTATTGTAACTTTAATCTGTATAGATTAATCCTTCTCACATGGAGGAGCTGTGACTACAATATGTACACCACTGTATTACATATTGAACAGTTTATCTTCTCCCCTATGATTTCAATATAACCCTTGGGATTTGAGTGCTGCCTTGATTTCTTTTGTTTAGCCATTTCAGAGTCAGGTATCTTGTCTAAGCTGGTTATGTAGGTTCCTTCTCTGCTCAGGGGTACTAAGCATCTCCAGAGGACAATTCCTTCCAGCTTCCTGAGACACCTGATTTAAACTGGTGTGACTCATTCCACACATGCCCTCCTTGCTGCATGAATTACAGATGAAGCCTAAAGTACTAACTCTGACTAGACACCTAACTTTCAGGGAGGTAAAGTTAGGTGAGATGAGTCCTACCCTTTAAATTTCATGGTTCACCTAAGTGATGTAGGATTATACCTCTCATTTTATTTCATGTTACTTAAACATTAGGGCTCAATCCTCAAAGTACATTGCCAATTTGAGCATCGCAACATCCTTTCCAGGCATATTTCCTTGTAAAATCCCCAGCTCTGATCAGTGCCTGTACTGAGAGGCAAATGAGTGGGCAGTCACAAAGAGAGCCATTAGAAATTCAGAGGAGGATGAATGTTGCATACTCCCATGCACCCAAGGCATATAGATGCCTAGCTCTGGGCCAAAGGGAGTTTCAGGGTGAGTCACCCTCCAATTAAAGATGTTCCACTCTAGATAAATAATTCAATATTCACTGGAACAGAGAGTTGTGCATGTTCCCATAATAAAGATAAATGCCCATACAACCATGCTGAAAGGTTGTGATCTGTTTCTCCTAATTTAATGAATCAATGAATACCTAGTTGTGTATACAGAAGAAAAATAGATTAGTGCTTCTTATTCCTCAACTCTACTTTCCTGGTTAGGGATTTCTCTTAGGGATTTTTTTTAAGGCACTGGAGATCGTAATCATCATCAAAATCAGTAAGAGCTGTGATTTGAAAATGGATTTTTACTGCTAGTCAGTGTTCAGGTGAGCTCACACCAGTAGTGGGATGAGTCACAAAAACATGGGTACACACAGGCAAACAGCCACACAACTTCAGTCATAAGTTGCCTTTCAGACATGGTCTAAACCAGGCATAAATAGGTATATATATTTCTGTATATGTTGGCATATATGTTCTGTGTATGTCTAGTGAGAGAAATTGAGGTGCTAAACCCCAGGAGCACTTCATCCATGACTTCAAGGACCATGGAGCTGAAATACAGCTGTTAAATACCCAAAGCAACCTTAAGAACACAGACACATCAAAAATCTAATGATTGACTTACAGACAAGATTCACCTTGCCTGACTTCAGCCATCAAAGCATTAGGTAATTAGTCCAACCTAGTTGTTCAAGTCTCCTTTATAGATAGCAACAAAAGAAAGGCACTGCCAAACGAAGTTATTCCAGCTTTATATCCATATTTTAAGATCAAACTGCCCTTTTGAAATGGATTTATTTCCCTCTCCATTGACCACAAAAGAAGCCAGGAATATTGAATGACTAATGTATAGCTTTTAGAGAGACTTAGGTGAACTGATCCCTCCCTTACCGTCCCTCTTCCATTCCCTCCCCACCTTATCTACAAACTCTTGATGATGTGGATTGATTGATTGGCACTTCAACCCAGAAGTCTAAAATATTTCAGCAGACTTGTCTCAAAAACTCCACAAAGGCATCTCTAAGTCTCAGAGGGACTGACACCTGAATTCCCCAGATACCCCTTCCTAAAACTGAGCACAATGATCCAAATTTAAGAGGTTAGCTGGATTTACAGCACCTGAGTCTCTTCTTCCCAAGCTTTTCTACACGATATATATAATGACTTAAATTCCCTGCCTTCCAAATTCCTGTATATAAAATAATGATAATAGCACTCCTCAGCCACAAACTGTACGTTGGTAGAACCAGTATTTTTAGCAATCAAAAAGAAAGCACTAAAAGCAGTCCACCAGCCATGGACTTATGTTTCAGGTTAGAGGGGGATAAACAGTAAATATAACAAGAAGGAACATCTTCCTATTTTTGTGATACCATCTGTCCTACTCCCAGATTAAATTTAGCGAAACAGGTGAACCAATACAGTTTTCTAAAAAAAAAAAAAAAAAAAAACAAAACTATTAAACAAACACATTTTTCAAACATCTAGAAAGTTTGTTTTAACTTTTTTCTAGTCTTAGACTAAAAACTCAGTTTTCTTCCTTCCCTTTTCTTACATGGTTTTACAGTGGAGGTAAAAAATAAATGTAATACTTGTAACTTTATCATAAAGAATGAAATTGGAGCTCCAAATGCTGTTTTTTAAGAAGAGAACACAGGTGTTCAAATGACACAAAAAGAGGGATTCATTTCCCAGTCTCTTAAGAGGCCAAGTGACCCTGAGGGGAGGAAGCAAGTGAATGTAAAACTACTGTCCTACAAGTGCCCCAGGAAGAACAGCACCTAACATGCATTTCACAAATCATTGTAACCTTGCAGCAGCACGTAAGTGACAAGCATCACTTCTAGAGCACGTCCCCAAGGGCCTGCTCCTGACCCCTGTAATGCTAGCCTTTTGCAGGTGTCCCTAAAACAAATGCAGACAAGCAGCAGCTGATTTGCATCAGAAAACTGAAAAAAAAAAACCAAACCAAAACCCCCCAAAAAACCAACCAAAACCACCGAGCCTGGCTGATTATAAAACCACGTATTTATAGCATGAGATTATCACTCTGGTATCATGATTTTTAGGATGCTGTATGTTTACTCAGATTGTAAAGTTTTGTTTTACTACTAAAGAGCAAAAAGATGATTCTGGGACTAACAAAGGAAAACTAAGTACATGTTTTTGAGCTAAAGTTAACTTCTGGTAGCGAGTGCAACTGGGCTTTAGAGACAGTGCTGTGGGGACCCCTTGTGTTCTAACGTTTAAGCAGAGAAGATCGCTCCTCCACAGTCTGTTGATGCTTGCATCTTTAATATTCTTTCAGTCCCAGGCACGTAGAGGAATAAAGTCTGCTTTTGTTTACACCAGGATAATAATCCCAGTTGCACTCCTCTGTTGTCGACTACATTATTTAACTTCAGCAATGGTGGAGGGAAGACACATGAGAGGGGAATGCAGCCCAGAAGCACCTGAGGATGAAGTTTTAAAGCTTATTGAAATACCACATTAACTTGGCAAGTCTCCGTCTCAAATTGTTGCATTTTAATGTTTCCAGTATTTTCTGCCCTTTGTGTCCAAAAAAATTGTTACTGAGATACAAAAACCTTGAGATTATGAGATTTACAAATGACTCACATCTTAATTCTTTTCCATTGTTTTTCTGCTTTTGAGATTTCTTGTTTCAAGCCCCATGAAACGACTTAGGGATCATCGTGACTATGCCTCAACTTAACCTCTCTGAAGGGAGCAGAGGCAAAAAGAGTTATAATTATGTCTGGATATATGTAAAACTTTCAAGTGCTAGTAGGGAGGTCATATTCTCTCTGTTGTGACTGTACTGTTGCGGCAAGTATTATGAACATTTTTCCAAGTTCTAGTGTCCCCAGGTTAAAAAAGCATTGGAAATTCCAGCAAGTGGTCAAAGGAGAACAGTGTTTTAATGAGACTAATGAAAGGCAGGCTTTAATCCATTTCTAACAGAAATAGGAGAAAACAGGAGGAGGAAGACAGAGTTGCATAGGCAGGTCATGGCACTTTAAAATCCCTAACATCAACCTTTAGGTCTCAGAACAAGAACAGAGGTAGGTTGATTGTCCCATCATCGACGCCACAGAGAATTTGCCAGTCAACATTAAGACTTCATGCTTAAGATGCTTGCAAAAAAAAAAAAATCACGGTATCTTTTCTCCTAGTATGCAATTAATCAGGTGTGTTAAGGGCTTCTCCATGGCTATCAGGTCATTCTCTTCTAGACATGGGAATGATTGGACCAATGCCTCAGAGTGGTGCAGAAAGTCTTGCTGAGTAGATGCTTTTCTCACATGTTCAGGGTCATCCTGATTCCAGGTTAAGGTCTGGGAAATAACTGGTTTTGAGCTTTCAGTGGATGAATCCCTGGGGGTTCACCTTCCCCTGCAGTACAGAATACAGACCAGCTATTGACATCAGCTGGGTATCCCTCACCCAGGATATCTTCCCCCCTAAAGAGTCATTGTGCACCAAAGACACTTGAGCTTCTCCTATTCTCTGTTGTGACAGAAAGCAACTTTTGTGCTAAAGGATGAAATCCTAACATGTTTGCTCAATGGGCAAAACTGACTGGAATATAATTAGCAGGAAGTTATAGCAAATAATCGAAAGGTACTTCTTGCTTCAGATCCATGAAATTCTGATATTTTTCTGCAATCAAAAGAATCACAATATGTAGACAAGAACTGTGTCTCCAACTCCCATTTAGTCATCTTATTCCCAGCACTATTTTCAAGCTAAAGGTCAAATATTTAGGATCCAATCTAATAAACAAAATTAGCAACATTGATTTTAATTTATGTCTCATTCCTTTTTTCCCCCCATTATTTTATGAAGAACACTTGCATGCATGAAACAAAAAAAATTCTGTTTTGGGAAAAACAGATTCCAGGCCAATCTTTCTCCCTTTGAAGTCATCGACAGTGTTGCAAATTGACTTCCAGAAGACCCAGTCATTGGACTCTGTCATGTGATATCTTGCTCTACAATTGTTAAATATAAGCCTGTGTACAGTCCTCTTGGGACAGTAAGACCAGCTGGGTGCTTAAATCTGGACATTTGCTTATGTAAGATTTGGACACTTTATTGAGTAAGGCCACAACTTCATCTAAATCCTTGCTGTGGGGAACATACTTCAGACGCACCAAGTGTATTGCAATGAAGGGAGTTACCCACCAGGGTGAAACCATAGAGCAATGAAGTTAAAATTCAATTCTAAATAATAATGTAATTTAGGCCTCCCATTCCAGCAGCGAGGCGCTTAATTCCTCCCAGGACTGCTGCCGCCAAATTGCTCTAATCCACTTCCAGCTGTGCTACTGCTCCTGTGTGCAAGCATGGGAGCTCAGCTGGGAAACAGAACAAAGCATCCAAGTAAAGCCAGCAGCAGTTGGAGGAATATTCAAGCACACAGGGGAAATAATTCCCTCTTAAAGAACAGCATCTGCCAACTACTGTTCCCATTGCAAGTATTTTAGTCTAGGCCTGGCCTGTGCATATAGGCCTGTGCAGATGCAGCAAAGGCTTGAGAATTTGCCTTAATTTGAGTATATAGAATCATAGAATCATAGAATAGTTACGGTTAGACCTTAAGATCATCCAGTTCCATCCCCCCTGCCATGGGCAAGGACACCTCACACTAAACCATGTGACCCCACTTGGAGTATTGTGTGCAGTTACAGAATTACACAATCCCAGAATCCCAAGGGTTGGAAGGGACCTCGAAAGATCATCTAGTCCAACCCCCCTGCAAGAGCAGGGTAACCTAGAGTACATCACACAGGAATTTGTCTAGGCAGGCCTTGAATATCTCCAATGTAGGAGACTCCACAGCCCCCCTGGGCAACCTGTTCCAGTGCTCTGTCACTCTTACAGTAAAGAAGTTCTTCCTGATGTTAACGTGGAACCTCCTGTGCTCCAGTTTACACCCATTGCCCCTTGTCCTATCACTGGATATCACTGAAAAAAGCCTAGCTCCATCATCCTGACACCCACCCTTTGCATATTTGTAAACACTGATGAGGTCACCCCTCAGTCTCCTCCAAGCTAAAGAGACCCAGCTCCCTCAGCCTCTCCTCATAAGGGAGGTGTTCCACTCCTTTAATCATCTTTGTGGCTCTGCGCTGGACTCTTTCAAGCAATTCCCTGTCCTTCTTGAACTGAGGGGCCCAGAACTGGATGCAATATTCCAGATGCGGCCTCACCAAGGCAGAGTAGAGGGGGAGGAGAACCTCTCTTGCCCTACTAACCACACCCTTTCTAATGCGCCCTAGGATGCCATTTGCCTTCTTGGCCACAAGGGCACATTGCTGGCTCATGGTCATCCTCCTATCCACCAGGACCCCCAGGTCCCTTTCCCCCTCACTACTTTCCAGCAGGTCAACCCCCAACCTGTACTGGTACATGGGGTTGTTCTTCCCCAGATGCAAGACTCTACACTTGCCCTTGTTGAATTTCATCAAGTTTCTCCCTGCCCAACTCTCCAGCCTGTCCAGGTCTCGCTGAATGGCAACACAGCCTTCTGGTGTGCCAGCCACTCCTCCCAGTTTATTGTCATCAGTGAACTTGCTGAGGGCACACTCAGTTCCTCATCCAGGTCGTTGATGAAAATATTAAACAGCACTGGTCCCAGCACCGACACCTGAGGGACTCCACTAGTTGCAGTTCTGGTGCTCTCAACATAAAAAGGACATGGAACTGTTGGAACAAGTCCAGAGGAGGGCCACGAGGGGATGATCAGGGGACTGGAGCACCTCCTGTATGAAGACAGGCTCAGAAAGTTGGGCCTGTTCAGCCTGGAGAAGAGAAGGCTGCATGGAGACCTCATAGCAGCCTTCCAGTATCTGAAGGGGCCTACAGGGATGCTGGTGAGGGACTATTCATTAGGGACTGTAGTGGTAGGCCAAGGGGTAATGGGTTGAAACTTAAACAGCAGAGGTTTAGACTGGATATAAGGAAGAAATTCTTTACTGAGGGTGGTGAGGTACTGGAATGGGTTGCCCAGGGAGGTTGTGATTGCTCCATCCCTGGCAGTGTTCAAGGCCAGGCTGGATGAAGAACTGGGTGACATGGTTTAGTGTGACGTGTCCCTACCCATGGCAGGGGAGTTGGAACTAGATGATCTTAAGGTCCTTTCCAACCCTAACTATTCTATGATTCTATGTCACCCAAGGCTCTGTCCAACCTGGCCTTGAACACTGCCAGGGATGGAGCATTCACAGCTTCCTTGGGCAACCCATTCCAGGACCTCACCACCCTTATAGTACAGAATTTCTTCCTTAGATCCAGTCTAAACCTCTGCTGTTTAAGTTTCAACCCATTACCCCTTGGCCTACCACTACAGTCCCTAATGAAGAGTCCCTCACCAGCATCCCTGTAGGCCCCCTTCAGATACTAGAAGGCTGCTATGAGGTCTCCACGCAGCCTTCTCTTCTCCATGCTGAACAGCCCCAACTTTCTCAGCCTGTCTTCATACAGGAGGTGCTGCAGTCCCCTGATCATCCTCGTGGCCTCCTCTGGACTTGTTCCAACAGTTCCATGTCCTTTTTATGTTGAGGACACCAGAACTTCACACAATACTCCAAGTGAGGTCTCACAAGAGCAGAGTAGAAGGGCAGGATCACCTCCTTCCACCTGCTGGTCACACTCCTTTAGATGCAGCCCAGCATACGGTCGGCTTTCTTGGCAGCGAACGCACAGTGCCGGCTCATGTTAATCATATCAGTAATCTCTTTGAATTCGGGATATGTTGTCAACTGATTTTTTAGGGGTTTGCATATTCTGTTTCTTGAACTTATATAAATATATATATTCTTTTTTTTTTCTCTTCCTCCCTATGGTATGCTATGACTTCAAAGCTACTTCAGCACAGATATGCCAGAAAATTGTGTTTTCTAGTACATTAATTGTAAATATTTACAGTTCCCAGAATAGCTGCATCTAAGACCACTATTCAGGCATACTAAGTCCCTGCCTTGCGGGCTTGCAGTCTGATTGCATCTGGACTTACAGAGAGTTTTAGCTTTTTATTGTTTTCAAATGGTATTTTTTACATTTCCATCAGGAAATCTACATATCTTAATTAGCAAGGTCTTAGTAGAAGGAAAAAAACCCAAATAACAGGAAGGTCAAGAAACATTCCCTAGTAAGGTAGATATTTCTGAGATTCAGATGATGGTTTGTTATAATTTTAGAAAACGAAAAACCTCTTCCTTCCAATGGCATAAAATTTCAGTTCTTAGTTTAGGCAAGTGAAAAGATATTGGTCCTTAAAGCTGTCACTGGTACCAGACAGAATACTGATGGCTCTGGGCCTCTGGCCAGCACGATTTTGAGGAGAACTTTCAAAAAGTTATTTCTCAAGCAAACTTATTTGCAAAGTGCTGTTTCTGAGCATTTTAGAATCAATCTGTGATTGCTGGTTAGAAAGTAGATAAAGCAGGAGAGATTATAAATGCAACTTGCAGCGCTACTTAACAAGTTAGCACACAGCTATCACCACTGTTTTAGCCATCTTTATATGTGTGTTTTTACAAAGAGACAGAGTGGAAAACAGTTTTATTAACATATCACAAGTGAGTTATATGGGTCATCCCAAATGAATGGCAATAAAAGCTTTATATCACACTCACCAACATGTATGTGGTACTTTATGTGCCACAAATGTTGCAGAAAAGCTATTTTACATATGTTTTAAAGACTGGGTATTTTTTGCATTAAGGCTGGTTTGTAAAGCTGCCAGGCACTTCAGCTACCACGAGTCCAACAGTATTCAGCTCAGAGGGAGTCATAAAAACTTGTTTAAAATGTTCTGAAATAGCTTTTTTGTGCTTCAAAATGCCAAATTTAAAGATCTGTCATCCTGATATCTTCCATCACAAAGCAAGTCCTTTCTCTAAAATAATTTTAAAAGCAATTTCAAGTCCTTCCTGGTTGCATGACAGAGAAAACTTAATATTGTCACAGCATAGGATGAATTGTGGCCCGTGCTGCGCCTTGGACAGGTGTGGAGTGTTATAGTGGAAAAGGGAAAATCTGCAACTAAAGAGGAAGAAGGAAAACTTTCAATGGCAAGTTGATACACAGCCATCACACACACGAATATATTTATACCTATACATTCATACAGCAGCTTGGAAATTTGTACAAAAAGCATAAACCATTAATGTTGGTTCCAAATTAGAACCTGATCCAAGGTCCCTGCCACATGAAACTCACCATCAATACAAGGGCATTCAAACAGCTTCTTAAACTTGCTTTGTCAAAGTCAGGAGGAATCTTGCCAGGAGCTTTGCTGAGCACAGGGTTAAGCCTTTAGGCACCGAATGGGCCAGAAGGTTCAAAGACTCAGGACAAGCTGCATCACCTTTTCAGTTATAATCTGACCCCTCTGAAAGTCAGAAGCCAGGTTGAAAGGAAGAGAGGTGAATCCCAGCCCTTTGTCACCAAGCATGGAGATGCTTTGGGGACAAATATTTTGCTTTCCTACACTGACTTGCTGCTGACCCACAATACTGAGAAGCTCCTACCCAGGTACATACATCAGCTCAGGTACCACAAAGGGTCTGCACCACAGAGCTGTTATTACTGTAAATACTCTGTAGGTTTTTGAAATGAACTGATTTTCTGCTTATTAAGGAGACACGCAATGACTTCTAAAAAGAACTGGGGCACAGCACTGAGTATGTACACATACCTAAGCTATGAATCTAACTCTCTTCTTAGCAGGAGTAACACCATAGCTTAAAACTGATGTAGGCCAGCCCTGTACGTGTGTGTGCATATCCATCTACTGTATACATACATACACAGCACACGGAGACATTTCCCATCTCACTCACTTAACCACAAAGTGTGATGTAGCTACTGAAAGAGGTGAACAGCATTTAATCACATGTAAGTTAATGATTTAAATGCGCTTTTATTTTTGGCCTCTTGATGTAAATCCAAACCAGACAAGTGGAGTCCTCTGGTCAGACGGCTGGAAATTCTTCTGCATGAAATCATGTTGGTGGTCTCCCAGCTCAGTGCCTTCTGAAGAGCCATACAGTCAAATATCCTTCCGTACCACTAATGAATGCGCCCACCCACACTGGAGCTGGTGCCCCCTAAGAACTCAATTCAAGAACAACTTTTTAAACTCATAAATGAAATCAAAGGGCTCATTCTATGAGCCAAAGAACTTACAATTTTAGTCGGGACAGTTAATGGGTGGTTACTACAGGTTGTCCCCTTGGTTTGCAGTATACAGTCTCACAAGAAAAAATAATAAGCAGGATACCAAATACATACACAGCATTCCAATTAATTAAATTTCATCCTCCTCCAATGAATACATATATTGTTGCTACCCTGGTTACTGTACAAAGCTTGAATGACTTGCCTAACATCAACGAAAGGAACCAAAGTA
This sequence comes from Melopsittacus undulatus, assembly GCF_012275295.1. NCBI lineage: Eukaryota > Metazoa > Chordata > Aves > Psittaciformes > Psittaculidae > Melopsittacus > Melopsittacus undulatus. The sequence goes on from NC_047529.1 coordinate 18,774,206, forward strand.
AACACACAAGATGTTGGTTTACTTTCCTGTGCTCAAACAAGATTGCTTTCTAGATATTAAACAATTGCTAAGCAACCAAAAACCCTCAAATTGGCCATGAAAACTCAAGCAACAGCATCCAGGAAACAGTTTTTGAGATGACTGACACTAAACTCTCCCAAGGACGCTGTTCCTGTATGGATGAGTACTTGTCATTTCAAGTACAAGCAGTGAAGCCTGGTGGCAACGTCTGGAGAATTGAGTAACTCAGTTGTGCCACTGAAGCGAGGTGTGGATCTAATCCTGCAATGAGGAGACGACTCCTTCAGAGAGGCCTGTTATAAAATTATCAAGTGACACGGGGGGTGGAAGGAATCAAGCCTGTTGTAATTGAAGTGACTTGAAATAATAAATGCACACACTTTCTTTAAACACAGCTTGCCACATCCTGAGAATCTGGAATCAATTCCTTCCCTTTCAAGAAGCTTAAAAGTGGTGGGATTTTGATATGGCATGAGCATGTTTGCTTCTGGGCTTACAGCCCTAGCCAGCCTGTTCCAAGCCTTTTAACGTTTTTATACTATAAGACAGAAAAGTTAGGAAAACAAAGATGGAAAAAAAGAATCAGAAATTCAGGGAACTATTAAATCAGGGCAGCCTGGCTGCCAAATACCTTTGGTAAGTAAATGAATCATGATCAATAACATATTGCCTTACAGACTTACAGAGAAGGTTATCACCTGCTTCTGTGCCAGACATAAAACATAATGGTGTGTGGCTAATGAAGTACTGCATGAATCCGGAGAAATAAAAATGCTGTTTTTCTTTGTAACATTAAAGCATTTTACCTCAAAGTAATTTTAACCCATCCAGAACAAACAAGATTTTTTTTTCCATGAAACTTTGTCAAAATTGATAGGTTACTATGAGACACTTTTCTTTTGATGATGTTGCATTTATGGGAGGAAACTGTCTTGATAAAAGGAAACCTATTTTGTTAAGGGGATGTTTCAGCCCCAATTGTAAAGCTGTTTTCTTTATGTATCCACATCTTTGCCAGCAGAGGGTATCACAATCTTAGAAACAGATATATATGCAACATTGCATCTTCTTTACAGGCAAGAAATCAGACATTCACTAATCCAAAAAATTACAAATCTTGTTTTCTTCTGTAACTTTTACACTATCAGAAAAAATAAAAACAAACAAACAAACAAACAAACCCAAAATACAGAAATCATTTAGCTAATTAATGGCTGCAGATTCTGTTACCTGTGCCACCTCACCACCTCTCTCAGGATAAGGAATACTGCAATGACATGGCTAAGTGATGGAATCAGTTGACATCTGAAGGTGTTGTATGACCCTGACCGTAAACCATCTTGGGAGGAACACCACCTTGGGCTTATCTTCGGCATGCATTAAGTTCTCATTAATTCTCACATCCAGTATTCTCATACTGCATAAACCTCATTCATTATTCCAACCACTTCTTGCCACTTTTCAGCAAAGAAGTAATACCCACAGGCTGCGGTGAGAGCTCATGTTACGCACATCATACGATCACTGCTAAACCAGTGTGCTATGAAGAATTATCATATATAATTACACTTAATCCACACTTCTCACAGCTAGAGATAGGCTGATGCTGCAAATTTCCAGTCTGATCTCCCACACTTTAATGAATTCACCTCCCTGACTCCCAGTTTAAGAGAACATAATTTAAAGAACCTGATGTTTGGTGATTTAACTCACTTGGTAGTCAGCACTCCCCTATTCCCAACTAAAATAAATTACAATTGTATTTTTATAACAGTCTGTGTTCTGCTTTCTATTCTTGATTTATTAACAAGTCTTACTCTATTTGTGTATTTGCTCGTGCAGAACTGATGTCCCTGTCACTGCTGTGGCTTTCCAGATTAACACAAGAACTTGAGTCAGCTGGAACTGCGAGCTGATCAGAGGATGACTGTGAGACATGTATTACCTTTATCTGAGAGCTGAGGTATACAGGAACAGTTTAAGATTAACCAAAAGCAGCAGTCTCAGTTCTTTTTGGATCTCACCTGCACATATGGACACAGGGAAAGGGACATTCACCTACATAAGTACATATTATATTTATAAAATGCTTTCCATTATTACAGATCTATATACAACTACTTCTATTGTTATATAGAAATGATAATGCATCAGAACCTTCTGCAAAATGGCATGCATCAGAGCAGGGCTAGAGCCCCAGATCCCTTTCTAATTGGTCTTGCAATTTAAAAATAAAAATACCATTGCAATTTTTAAAAATGCCAATCAAAAAGCAATAGGTTCATTAGGAAATAGGTATCCAGTAGTGTTGCTCTTTCCTTTTGCATAGTCTTTTCACTGCTCAAGAAATATAACACAACTACCTTTTCATTAACTCACTATCTGCCATCCAAATCAGCCTTCAGAATAACTGTGGTAGGTTCAGAAGAACTGGAAAGTGGGTAAGATATCCCTGGGACAAGGGAAAATCTATTGCTTAGCCCTTGAAAACTGAAAGTCAATTTGCCAGAATTAAAGTCTAATTAATGCATGCCTATGGCGGGGGGGGGGGGGGGGGGGGGGGGGGGGGGGGGGCAGGGGGGGGGGGGGGGGGGGGGGGGGGGGGAACTAGATGATCTTAAGGTCCTTTCCAACCCTAACTATTCTATGATTCTATGGCATAAGTCTGCACTGATAGTCCCAAGGACTCTGAGGTCTTCAGGTACTTTACTCTGTTGATAGAAAAAGCATTTAGGTATGATTTATACTCTGCTCATCTCTGCTTTATTCTCCTTTCACTGCAGCACTCCAGCTCTAAAAACTTAAGCTAAAAAGTTTCCTCTGCTTCAGACAGGGAAATTGAGTATCAGTATGTTTAGAGATTGCAGTGTGTCTGGATATCACAAGATCACAAGTCAGATAGCAAAAAGGAGTGAGGATGTTTGAAAGAAACAAAGATTGTTGTTCTACTGCCACTTAACACCTCTTCCCTATAGTCTTAGTGTGCATAATTGCCCCTGGGAAGTGTTTTCCTTTCATTTTTAAGAGTACCTAAACCAAGAGTCTGCTGGGCAGAACTAGAGAAAGCTCCCATTAATCACACTGCAGCTAGTAAAGCTGTGCAGACCCAGTCATGAGCACTTTGTAAGGTTAGATTCCTTATCTTACAGGAGCAGATATACAACCTTGAATTCCAGCTCTGGTTATGACCAAACACAGACACCTCTAAGACAGCCATTTATTACTGGCTGGAGATGCCAGTCCCTATGAGTCCAGAGACTTGCATGTTGCAGAGTCACTAGAAGCAACACATTGGGATTATGCATGTGGACAGATACCTGTGGCTGTTTTAGAATGCAAAGGGCTGCACAAATGAACTTAAGATCTACAGCTGCAGAGCAGACCATAAAAAAATTGTTGTAAATAGCCAAGTTATTTTATTTTTGCTGTAACATCTATTTAGTCTAACTCTTCATTTATCTTCCTTTTACAACTTCCTACAGAGCTTAGCTGAGCATCCCATTAGCATTAGACAAAAAAAACACAACTTTTTAGCATCCCTGAGAAGTGAAGCACTATAATTATTTCCTTCTGTTAACAACACAGAAATATTAAGGAGCAGATTGTTATCTCACATAAATCATCATTTACCCATTTTCATCTCATGGGTCAGCCCCAGGCAATGAAACATAATCACACAGATGAAAACTGTGGCAAAGCTGGAATCTGAAAAAATCTAGTCTTCTCTGAATGATACAATACAAGCACATGGTATTTTACATGCCTTAGGTCTGTCTGTGAAATTAGTAATATACAGTAGGATGTACATCAGTGAGTAACTGCAAGTATTCTTTTAGATCATTTCAACGGATATGGCAATGTAAATCCATTAGCTTTCACCCAGGAAGAGGAGCTTGAACTAGTTGAAGTCTTGCCTTTCCAAGGGGAATATGAACAAGAAAAGCAGTTTCATTAAGAAGACAGTGTAGGATGCATGTAAATATGCATGGCATCCAGCTTCTGGGAGGTTCTTTCTTTTGACACACAAACATCTGAGGAAAAGTCTGAAGCTTACAGAGTGCAAATTACATTTCTTAAAGCCACTTCTTTAATTTACTTATTTTACATTTAATGTCTTGCTGTAAGTCAGTTTATATGAGCAAATTAGCTATAACAGCGTAACATAATCATAAGTGGGCCAAGAGTGTGACAGCTAGATCTAAACAACTATGAAGCTTCAGGGCATGAGCTGCTCTCACCCAGTCATTCACTGCTAAATTTTCAGTACTAGCACAGTTTTGAACCCAGTCAACACACGTTCCTCTAAGAGGTGCCTGGGCAGAGTAGAGGAGGCAGTCAGACCACCAGGCACTTCCAGTAACCAGTACTGGATCCTGGTCTGGAGGAGAAGCTGGGCTCTGTGGGCAGGAGCTGTGCCATGACAGTTGGTAAAGGCACTACTAAGTATTCTGTGGCCTGTTTTATTTATTATTATAGAAGTAGTTAATTCAAGCATGGATGGATATGTGAATTGAGTCCAGTGAACCAACCATCTCAAGGGGATCAGTAGCAGTACCTGATGTCATGTGAACAGAGTTTACAATAAAATTATGGAAGAATGGCAAAATTATTACACATCTAAGCACACAGACTCCCTGGCACATTTGATAATGATCCTACTCACCAGCATTATCCTGCTGCTTGGTGTTTTTGATGTATGCAGAAAATTTGGAAAATATATCAATTCCAGCAGTGTTTGATTCCCGGTGCTTGGCAGCCAGCTTAGGGTACCTAAAAAGGGAGAAGCAGTGTGGAGAATGACATCTTGTTACCAGCAACATAAGGATGATTACAAATACAATTTGCAAGAAGAAAGGAAAAAGCCCTGTACGAGGAACTGCAATTAACACTGTCATTTATCTCGAAACAACTGCTTGGCAAGTCCCTCTTAATAATAACTGTGTCTGTCAAGGAAGGCGTTTTGCATGGTTACAGAGGGATGGCTTCATGACAAAGGTAATTGCACTGGTGCTTTATGTTACCACAATCCAAGATACAGTGGCCTTAAATCAGAAGGAAGCATAAATTTCCAGAAAGGTGCAGGCGAGTTTGGCAGCCAGCTCTCTCCATTATGAATGTCAGTCATGTCTAATTCCTTATACTGAAAATGTACTCCAGAAAGTAACAGCAAGGCGTATTAGTACCCAGGTGAAGGAACATAAAGTTTTCAGTCCCTGAATCGTTTTTTATAGACATCTGGCACAAAGGAATACATCTATTTGAAAGACCAACACAAACAAACGACTCCTACTGCCTTCAGTGGTCTTGGAACAGAGTATAGAAAATTTAAATATCTGATCTCTTGCCTCAGAACTGGCCTATAGCTGCTGATTCACTTCGAGGTAAAACACCCTGCGAGGAGCCAAGCCAATTTTCACTGATTCATAGATTTTAAAGTCCAGATCACAAGCCAACAGTTCCCTCCCTTCCCTCTCCCCCCATTATCCTTGTATGAAGTCCAAAATGTTGGACTAACTGAGGTGTATCTGGTATATCTAAATCATTCTTTGGGAGCTTGTTCCAATGGGTAATCATTCATACAGAACAAAATTGTGCCTTCTTTGTAATCTGAATTAGTTTGGTTATAACTTCCAGTCATGGGCTCTTGTCACTTCTTCACTAGAATAACGAGCACTTTTCTGCCTCCAGAGCCTCTCGTACTCTGTAATCAGTTCCCCTTCCAACCTTTCTAATACACCATACAGCTCAGAAACCTCCAGCTTTTCACTGCAAAATGCTTTTCCTGGCACAGATATTTTTGTGTGGCAATTCTCGGCATCTATTCCAAGTTATTTTTAGCTTTGTGAAATGTGGACACCAGACCCCTACAAAATTTTTCTAGCTTTGGTCTCCTTAATTCTGCATACAAGGGCATCCTGAAATGTGTACAGAGAAAACATTCTGCAGTTATTAGTCACACAAGCAACCTTCACACATGGAAGTCATCTCACTGAAGCCAGTAAGTTTCATAAATAAATATTACTCCTGTAAGTAAAGATTGTAGGATGGAGTGCTTTTTAGGAACTCCTCTTAGGACATCTTTCATTCCTAGGAAATGGAATACTGACCGAAAGAAAAATTGCAAGTTCTTACTTTGGAGGTGCGAGAGTCTCTTCCAAGAATTCCTCAATCTTGTTAACATCTGTCTTGACTTCTCCATTAAAAGTCAAGAAAGGTGGGTGGGTCCCAGGAGCCAGATTGTGTAGGTCAGCTGGCTTTCTGCAGAGACAGAAAGAGTCATGAAATCACTAATCTTTATGGCAAAGCATTTGCACAGATATTTATAGATCCCAAAAAATCAGTTTGCCTTTCTGGTTTTTGTCTTTTTTTTTTTTTTAATCCAGTTTGTGGTTAGAAGACTTTGAAACTACCCCAAGTGCCCTGTTTAATATAAAAACATTCCACAAATGAAAAAAACCCCAACAACCCAACCTGGATCCCAACTATTTATTGTGTACCACAGACTCTCTAGGCTAGATACCAATCTGATTGAACCTGGGAGGGCCTTTCTATATGCAAAACACTAGATCATATAACTATTTTCAATTAAACGGAATGATTTGTACCTTTTCAGGTCAACAGTGGTGACATTGAACACAACTCCTTTGAGCCAGAGGATCATGAAGAGACGCTGGGAGAACGGGCAGTTCCCAATGCTTTCTCCATCTATTCCAGCCTGAGGGATGGAAACAGAAGAAAAATAGATTTCAGACTTGTTAATCACTTACCTCCCTCAAGATGGAAAATTGGATGTTGAAAGAAAAATAACCACTTTAAAAATAACCATCAGTGCCTGCTATTTAATATAGTTTATCATCCACACAAAAATGGAGTTACTCCAGGATTTGGCCATCATGAGGAGCTTGAGAAAGTCGCCTGAAGTTTCTCTTGAGGGCAGCTCTGGGTAAAGAAGATGTGTCCCTTGCTGATGGCAAGCAGTATCCAGGAGACTATATTCTCTGAATTACTCACATCCCTATAAGGACTGCACACCTCATGGACATGCTAGAAAATTCAGGACAGGTTTTCTACTCTGTTTACTACTGTGGATTGCAGCTTGTATCAGCTCAAGGACTGTTTCACTGTATTATGGTCCAAAATGTGGACTTTGAGATTTAAATTTAAACCCAAGCACTCTGGACATTCACTCATACTTGTTCATATAAGTAAAGTAACAGCCTCAGACACAAACAACCAGATCTAGACAAAATCTCTATCTGAATTCTTCCAAGGTTCAGAGCAGATTTCAGCCACCACATTCAGTTTGTTCCTATCTCTAGTATCTAATGAGTTGCTTACAAACCACTACAAAACAATAAAAAACTGCTAGTGTTAGCATTGAGGAAACAGCCTATTTTTTCCTCTGAAAATTTATGGTCCTTAGCCATGCAAATCCTGACTTTGAGCCATGAAGGATACAAATAACACTAGCTGAACTGAGCCAGAGCTGCGTCCAAGGACAACATCCTTCTACAATAATTATGCTTGTGGCCAAAGCTTTCAGGATGATAATGGTTTTGATAGATTTCCATTTTAATTTGTGGTACCATTGTGTTTAAAAGATTCTTTTAATCCTGGTGAAGCAACCAACCTTCCGTTGTTGAACCACACGGGTTGCATAACTGTATTTTATGCACACTGTGTGTGTCTGAAAACGGCTGATGAAAGAGCTAAGTAAATAGATGCCCTTTTCCTTTGGAGAAAATATTATATTACTCTGCGTGCTCTCATAAACTTTATCTTGTTAATATTCAAGCTGTGAGGTAGCATTTGTCTGTCTTAAGGAAGGAATAATTTCTAATTATTGCAGTTCTGTGAAACATTCACAGCACAACGAGAAGTACTTTGAGATGTGTCCAGTTGCTACAGATTCAGGCCTTGCATCTGAAATGTTTAGCTGAGAGATTTTCTGGTTGGCGTCGGGAATCTTTCTCATGTTTTGAATATAGTTCTTGATGATTCTGGGTTTGAAAACAAATTCCACAACTCCTATCCACCAAAACACAGAGAGACTGTGCAATCAAGGCTTGGAGACAGCCCGCTGTGAAGTTTAGGGATACGTAAAGAGTTTTTCTCTGAGTTAAGACTGGTTTTGAGCACACAGATTCTAGGGGTATTTGGATATGGTGGTACAGTTTGGCTGTATTTTTACCTGGAATTATGGATCTGCAATATACCTTGCACATGGCACATGTAAGAATCAGCAAACAATGGGGTGAAAGAGTGGTATGGTGTGAGGATGAGCAAAAGAAGATGCATTTTCCCATCTGCCTGAGGTGTGGTTAGCGTAGTTCTGCAAAATTTCACTAGTTAGCTCTGATCTTCAAATCTCATGGCAAAACAATGGCAATGTTACAATGGGAATATCAGACACAACTGTATTGCATGCAGTAATTACTGCAAAGTCATATTCATTGATTTAGCTTGTTAAACCATTGCCAAGAACCTTTAACTTCTTACCCTTCCTGAAAAGAAGCAAATGCTATAGGAGAAAACAGCAATACAACACCAAATTTCTCTTTGTCCTTTTCACCATCTCAGATCATAATCATATCCTTCATAATGGAGTTGGCTAAGTGAGTCTAAACAATATATTACAAACCTAAAATTTGAAGAAAAACAGATCAATGACTGAATTAGAGGGAGACCAAATGGATGATTCTCATCTTACATTCTCTGGATTTACTTTGGTTTGTAAATTCATTGATTCCTGTTCATTCTTCACCTGATTCCCTTCAGAGTGTAAAACTCTGATTTGCCAAGTTCTCCAAACACCTTGAGAGCAAAGAGGTCATGTCTCACAGTAACATGCAAAGCTCTGGCCTTCCTTGGAGGTCTCCATCCTTCATGGAGGTGATCTCCTGCCTGCCCTCATCACTACACCTTGTGCTGCAAGTAACAACATCTTTTTTCAGGAAAGATACTTAGACCATTTCCCTGCTCTCTCCAAGTATATATTCTCATACAAAGGGTAAGGGTTACCCAGATCTGCAGCTTTTTACCCGTTCTATATCCTGCAAGGCAACAGTGGAAAAATCCTCTCAATACCAGAGAGGACTAAAGGGGCAACAGAGCAGCTGCATGGCAAGGAAGAAACAGGAGTGATGGGTCATGTGAGGCTAAGGGATGCAGAAGTCATTGGGGACAGGAGAAAGATGTGAAGTCTGGAAGAAATAAGATTCACTTGGATATCAAAACCTAATTTAATTGTGCAGGTCAAATGAGGCTTCCAACAGCCCAAATGGTCAAAATGTCTTCCCAACACTTCCAAAGGAGTGGGAAACATTAATTGCTAGAGACATATTGGGAATAGACAGAGGAAATTCCAGAAATGAAAGATAAACTAAAGAAAAAGCATGGTATGATCTCTGTTCAAAGCTCCTGGATCTGGAAGCCAGGCTCATGATTTGGGTGGAGTCTGACTCATGGTTTTTGATCTCATGTGACTGGCATAACTGAAAATGCTACCACAAATCACAAGGCAAGCTGGTGACAGAGGAGGGAACAGAGTCAAAATCTCCCCAGCAATACAAATTACCCATTAAATTCAGCTCTTTTTTTCTGCAGATATTATAGTCAAGGCTCTGTTGGTTTTGTGAATTCTTTCTCATTGCTTCTAAGAGCAGTCAGTAGTTCAGTGTTCAGCACTCAGAAAGAGCAAAACCTTAGTAGGTAATACCTTCAAAGACTTATCAGAGAGTCTCAAGACCCCTGTGAAGTCTATTAACTACCAGGAGGAGATGAGGAAGAAAAGAGAACTTCCCAGCCTTAGTTACTCTTAGCTTCAAAGAAAAACAGCTTGCTTAAAGCACCCCACTAGTGCCTAAATACAGGCTTATTATGTATCTGTTCAAGGTTAAGGGCTCAGAATGCAGGAATTAAATAATACCTTCATCAAGATCAAGAAATCAAACAGTGGATGGAAAGAAAAGAACAAAAAACTGACAAGTTAGAGAAACACCATTTATTCCTGCTGTTATTAAAGCACAAAAGCTTTTTCACATAGCTTCCCTGAAGCACAGCAAAAATGATCAACTACATATAAAAAGGAGCAAGTTGATATATGCACTCTCCCTGCCAGAAACACCAAATATTTCTGATTTAATGTTTGCAACTAGGGATAGGCTTGAGGCTTTGTAGGCACTAGGATCAAGGACATAGCTTTTAAAGCGCACTGTAAGCCCTAAAGCTGTGAAAGGATTTCAGAGCCACCTTTTCCTTACAGAGAAGGACCTCATCTGAAAAGTCAAATCCCCAGAGTGACTATGGAAGAGTAAACCAGATTCAAGTATCTGCTAGGTGAGATTCTGGTTAATGCTTATCCCACTGAAGTTTAACTAATAAGCCTAAGGCCAAGGCCAGCATGCACATCCAAAAGATTGATCTGGTCACGTTTCACTTTGACTAAAACCAATCAGTGCCTGAATTCAGGTGTGATGAATGTGGACCTCAGCAATAGAATAGCATGGACTTTGTGGAGGCAGAATTTCTAGAGAATAAATGTGCTCCATCTTGGAAACATCAGTTTCTGCTCCCATCGCTTCTCACAAGCTTACTTGCATTGGTTCACCCAGTAAAAAAATAGAAATCCTTTTCTACTTCTTCAGCCATTTAGGTACTTCACACCAATTGATGCAAGGTCCTGCCCTGGAACTCGGTATAATCACATCAGGAAACCTCCACCATCATACCAGCTGCTTGTTTCTATCTGAGTAATGGCAAGAACGAACAAGACGTTCTCCTTCATTATTTATAAGGTACTCCTCCTTAAATACTTCAGCTATTTTTAATGAATTAATTAAACTTCAAAGATATTTGTGTACACAACTGGGGGATGTACAGAACCATTACCAAGGAACACATTAAGGAGGGGGGAGGAATTCTTGGTGATATTATGAGTTTGTGCCAAGTATTTTTGTAAAGCAGAGGTAATATCAAGAGCATCCAACCACTGCACAGCACAGCTGAATGCCATGAATAGGGAACTCTTCCCAAGTTCAAGCTAACACTCTGCTACACATGAAATAACTGGAATAAGCTCCAAAAATACACCAACACAGTGACTGCAATGCACACAGACAACTCTATATTATTCTGACTAACCTTAACAGGGGTGGAGGGGAGGGGAAGGAAAGCAAGTTTCATTTCCAGTTATTCCCAAAATACAGCGGTTTTAAAGAGATATACTGTCATTAATAATGACTAAGCACCTAGCTTAAAAAAGGCAGCCCTGGAAAGGGTTGCATGTCCGAAAGCACTGTGTTTTCTCCAGGAAGACAATGTACCTGGGTTTACCCATTCTCCTCCTCCTTTCCATTTTCATTGCATTGAGGCTGCTCTGCACAATGATCCAGTGCTCTCTGAGACTCTGGAGTGAAGTAGGGAGACAGTTTTGATGACACTAAAGCACATTTCTTTTTCAAAAGGATTTTAATGAGTTAGCAAAATCAGGCAGGCAAATTTACCTCAGTTTCCCAGTAAGGATTAAGGAAGGATTTGATTTCATCATCCCTACAATCAAAATCTAGACTCACATTACACACGGTTACACCCTCTCTGTTTTAAAATTGGGAAAGCGCCTGCCTTTTGACACTTACTCTCCTTACGCTCAGAACCCAAAGGGGAAGTGAAAATCCTATTCAAAACCCAGAGCAGGCCAGGAAATATCCTATTTATTGTGCCATTAAAAAAAAAATCTGCCTTAGTAATTATACCACACACACAATAGCACAAATCTCCATTGTAGGGGAAAATCATTGGCTGAAACACGAGATCAGACATGCCAAGGTATTGCTTTAGTAAGGATCATTTTCTTTTCCAGTTTCTCATCTCTTTCACAACTTCTCATCCAAATGCAAAAGCCAGTAAGCTCTTTGGAGTGCCACCAACGGAGAGGCAAGCTAAGAAGCATATATTCATAGAGCAGCACTGGTAGGTCTCAAGTAAGAAGTAAATCTTGTAGCACAAGTCCTCTGTATCACAGGCCACTCTTGTTGACTATGGCTCCAGTTCAGGAAAGCATTTAAGCATGTGCTGAAATACATCCCAATTCAGAGGAAGTATATGTTTGAATTTAAGCATGTTTTTAAGTCCTGATGATTTCAATGGGACTTAAGTACATACTTAAGCACTTTCCTGAATAAGGGCCTATAACAACAATAATAAATTCGCTGCACAGCATTTTAACTTTGTTGGACCTTCCCAGAGATTTCGTTTTGCTGGGAGAAACTCTGAGCAGCAGCCTTCCAAAGGAGGGCAAGATAGAGCAGAACTATATTCCTAATCACACACACATGCAAACGGACCATGTGCATACATGTCAAATAAAAATAGAGCATTTGCTAAAAAGACTTTTAGGGTAGTAACAAAACAAAAGGGAAGTGGTGAAATTCTTTAGCCAGCTCTCCAAAAGCCAGCCAAAATGTTGTCCAAGTCTGGCATACATACAGACATATATTATAGATGCACGTAAGCTTAACATGGTCTGTACTGCCGGCCAATTTGAAGGGAGCTGGCTTGAAACCCTCGGTTCAAACTGGTTATGCAGCACATCAGTAGAGTTAAGGATCTCCAAGGAGCTGTCATGCTACTTTTCAGATCTCTGCAGGTCTGGGAGAGATGTGTGTGTACCCTCGAGAAATTCAGGATTTCCAGGGGATGGAATTGTAGGTTGGAGACCTCATAGGCATCAGTAGTAGAGACATGACAAGTATTTTCATCAGGTTTGGGAAAATCATTATTTTCCAGTTTTTTATATTCAAACAGATGGCAGCATGGGCAAGAAGCAATCAGTAATAAAGGTCAGCTTCTTCCTACAGATCTTTTCATGGTGGCTTGGGATGTTCACAGTTAAAGATCCATTGACTCAAGCTGGTCCATAGGCCTGGTGCAGAGCAGATTCATCAGCTGAGGTCCTGGTAGCAGAGCAGCTACATACACAGTGATCAACCTGCACAAATAAGTCTTGGTTTTCCTGAAGGGTTTTGTTAGGGCCACTGGCTACTGCACATGTGCCATGTTAAATATGATTTGCTTTGAAATAAACTTTGTGAACTCCCATCAGTCATGTGCAGTTTGGATTTGGAAAATTACAGAGTAGACACAGGTAAATCACATGTAAATGATTCATGCTATTCCATCACCTGTTTTGTATAAAGAACTAAAGGCGCGTGACTTGACAAATCCCAATAGAGTAGAAAAGCACAGACTGGTTCAACACCCAAACCAAGAACTTATTTTGTTCCCGTTAATATTTGCAGATCTCTTGCTTATCATTGCATGTGTTCAAAGTAATGAGAAATTGATAGTAGATAACTAAAGGAAGTGAGAACTGTAATAAAACTTCCTACACCAAAATATATACATATCTATATCTATCTATCTATCTATCTATCTATGGCAGTGTTCAAGGCCAGGTTGGATGAAGCCTTGGGTGACATGGTTTAGTGAGGTGTCCTTGCCCATGGCAGGGGGGTTGGAACTAGATGATCTTGAGGTCCTTTCCAGCCCTAACTATTCTATGATTCTACGAGTCTATATGAATTAAGGCTGGCAGAAACATGTAGGGTTTTTTTCTAGAAAAGCCTGTTCCAGCATGCTCTGCTATGAGGAATTTCTGCATACCAAGTCTGATTTTCACATGGTGATGTGTAAGGGAAAAGCCCCCAAAAGAGTGAGAGTCATTAAGTAGCATCAGTAGTACTGTAGCGACAAACCACATATAGCACATCTCTAATGTAGAGTCTTCCCATATCAGCAAAATACTGGCTAAAGGATGGGTAGTAAATGCAAGCTGACATTTTCAAAGTGGCTAGCAGTTTTAGATCCTATGAGACAGTTTGAAGTCAGGTGACTTCTCACATGTATCAACTCTCAACACTTGGAAAATCAGGCCATGAGCCACCTAGAAGGAATAGCTTCTCCACTGGAGGAATATTCTTTGGAGGAGCACACTTGGGGTTTGTCAAATACCTGGTAGAGATGTGCAATAGCTTTAGCCAAACCACCTTGGAAATAGCCTAGAGTCCTGATCTGTGGCTCTCGCCTGCAGTCCAGCTGGAGCATGGGCAAGGTGCTGGGACTGTGCAAAGTCAGAAGACCACAGGGTCCCAGCCCCAGTGTGCAGCTCAGCCAGGGCTTCTGGCTGCCCCATGGCCCACCCATCAGCCAAAATTTCCTGTGCAAACTAGTGACCCTCTTTCAGCTTCCCCCCTCAGAGAGAACATTGAGCTTCTCTTCAACAACATTGTGAAGGTTTCAAAATGTGGGGCTTAGACTCAGAGCAAAACCTTGAAATTCTTCAAAACTCAAAATTGCCATTCTCATCACAGTTCTTGTTAGCAGATTTGTGCACAAAGGTCATGGGCTACTGGACATAGTGAACTGGAAATCTATGTTTCTGTCTTGGCTTGATGGACTAATACCAATCATCCTTTACGCTTCTTCCAGAGCCTTTCCCAACCTAATAAGACAGTTGTGATCCCATCATTCACCAGCATCATGGCACAGGATCCTGTGTTCCCACATTAGCCACTAGATGTAATCACAGAGAATAGGTTTTAAAAGCTTTGCTTTTGGGGGACCCATCAATAACACATTGTGAGATACCACAGGAGCAACAAAAGATCTCAAGAAATGACAGGTATCTTAGCTTAGCACATAAAAGATACTGGAACAAATGATTAAACAGTAAGCTCACAAGCACACGGGGAAATCTAAAATTGATAAAGAAAGGCAATATGGACTTTAAGGAACAAATTACACTAAACCAAGCAAATGTTCTCTACCAAGCACAGTGGCTAGGAAGGAAGCAGCCGTTACCTAGAAGCTGACTTCTGTAAGGTTTCTGACAGAGTTCCAGACCGTATTTTCCTAAACAAAGTGGGGAAATAGAAAGAAATCTCTGCAAAGTGCTTGTATAAGTGGTTGAAAAAATAGTTCTGAAACAGTAATAATCAAGTTTTCTGTTAGTCTGGAAACATAACAAATAGAGGTACCAGAAAGGTCTGCAACAAGATGAGTCATATTTAATGTTTCCATTAGCAAAATGGAGGAAGGAATAGACAGAATCTTGAGTTTCCTGACAGCAACAAACATGAAGATGTTATTGTTATGTCCCAGCAGAGGAGCAGACTCCAAAGTGGTGCTAAGGAATTTGAACAAAATACAGTAATCACTTAAATGGAATTTAGGAAAGTAAACGTCAAGGTACAAGACATAAGAAGAACAAAATCTAATGTACAGATGCAGAATAGGAAAAGCTGCTGAGGTTTTACAAAGGAAGAGACTGCAAAGGAGGTTTTACATAAATCACAAGCATGGCGATTATGAATGAACAGTGTATGCAACTACAAGCAACGGCAACAACATAATGCAATGTACATGCAATGTCCTACCACTACATAACAGTCTTCAAGCATATACAAGACTATTTTACAAATTGGATGATGATCCATTGTTGCTCATGCTCATAGAGAATAGGATTAAGTATTTTGCTTAATTTGCAACAATAAAACTTTAGAGGGAAAAAATCCGGTGTAATTATAGGACTAACAAAACACAAAGGAGGCTTTCTAAGGAGGTTGTGTAATCTGCATTAGTGGAAGCTTTGAAGAAATCAAGAGAAAAAAGGTTGGTAAAACTGGTCTCAATTTATTTCCTCCTGATGCACAGGATGCTTTAAAAATCCTTTCTAACAGTATATATTAATGACTGACAATAAAGCTGTCCTAGCTAGATGCTTGGTGGGATACACCTTTGCTTTCCTCTGACCTGCACAGAATGAAGTCTGTCCCCAGTGCAGTCCATGGGAATTTTGCCCGTGACTTTGATGGGGCCAGAATTTCACTCATAAGTTTAATGGCCAGAAGGGACAATTAAAATAATCTTTCCTGACCTTTTGCGTAATACAAACACAGATTTCACTCAGCCTGTAGCCAACATCTTGTCTTTGAACTAGAACATATGTTTTGGAAGGTTTTTCGGGGTAGACGTATGCTAGAGTGGTAGTAAAATCCCCTCTAGCGGTATATGCTTGCACTGCAGGGTGAAACTCCCGTGGAAGGCAACCACAAACCTCACGTCTGTAGGGTTTTGCTAAAGGTAGATAACTTGCCTCATCACTTATATAGATTTTGTTTTCTGTTTTGTGGGGGTTTTTATCCGTCAGTTGCATTTCTATATATGGGTTTAGGTGCTGTAAGGAGTCTTAGTCACAGAATTTGAGGAATCCACAGCTGTACTCAGAAAATCATCACAATTTTAGTAAAAGTCAATAGAGGTGCTCAAACATCAGCTACTGCTTGGTTATCTCGGGTACAACAGTGTATCTCATAGGAAGAGGTAAGGACTTTGAACAGGAAAGTCACAATCCTTTTTAAAGACAAATAAACTTATCCTGTTATGTATTCATACTGGATGGGTGTTCATGCTCTGCAGATACAGAATACAACTCCTACATTTTGGAAACTTATGTCTGTAGCTCCATATTCTGGTTTTGCCTTTTACTGGCAGAGCTAGTACTGGATTATACTCTCATACACTTGATCTAATTCCATAACAATCAATATTCATACAAAATATTCCCGCTAATGACAAATATTCCACTGACTTAGAGTACAGTCACACTTCAGATTCACTGGATTCTTTCAAATAAGTGACTAAAACCACAAGTCATTTTACGGGCTCTGGAGACAGAATGTAGGAATTAACCCAGTTTAGCTATTCATAAAGCACCAATTATAATAATTTTAAATATTGATGATTCTATATCCTGAGAGCTGACTAGATATATAAAAATCATTCCCCTAGGAAAGCTGCAGAAAATAAAATGAGGAATAGATCATTGTCAAAAGCTATCACAGGCAATGCAAATTATAGCCAAATTATTCCTGTTCCTGGTAGAGATCAGGTGCAAATGAAGGAGTCATTTCTCCAAAGGAAGCTCTATGCAGAGCTTCAGATCTTATTACCAGAACCCTCTATGCAGGTTTTCTTGTAAGAATTACACTTGTGCACATCTGGAACTTGAATGTCTGTTAAAAGCCTCTGAGCCAGGGACAGTAATCTGGTCATGTAGTATATTCTGCAAATGTTGATGAATTGCAGCCAAATTTCCATGCCTCTGAGCAGCATATCAGACTAACAAATAACAGCGGCCAGGTGCTGAAAGTTAATGCTGAACCTGAAATCAGATCCAGGGCTGAATTATTTATTGAAATTCCATGACTTTATTTGCACTATTAGAAGAGAGAGTCACTTGCAGGCATTACAAATAAAGGCCTGAATAGCAAGGTCTCAGTGATAAAGGCATTTACTAGCACATCAACCAGCCCCAGCACAGGTCATAATCTGCCCTTGATGATCTCAGTTTAGATCTTATTAAACATCATAAAAGTACTGTTCATAGGTGTCTTTTAAAGGGATGAAAGAGCAATCAGTAACTCTCAGGTGCTATCCTGCAGTGGGCAGGACTTGGTGTTTCTGTCTCCTTTTGCACCTCCAAAGTTCACTGAGCTGCAGAGGGTATAAGAGAGTGTTTACGACTTTCACTGAAAGCAGATCAAGTTGCATTGCAAGGAAGCAGCACACTGCAGGCTCAGGCTGGTCTTTGGGTTGATGTTTACATCTCATTGTGACTTCCCAAAGCAACCCACAATGCCTTCAGTAAACCCATCATTTATCAATGCAATACTTCCAGCATTTGGACCAAGTCTTACTGCCATAAGAATACAAATGCAATATAAATTATTTTTATAGTTTCCATACACTCACAGAGAAATCATTACAGAGTTTATTGTTCAGGTGATACTTTTTCACCTTTAATATTTTCTTCTTTGCCAAAACTGCTGTATTTGTTTGTCTGGTCATTTAGACAGATATAGAGTCAAATTTAGGCATTAAAGGGGTGTTACACTACCAGGTAGTCTTTTCTGATAGCCATCTACAAAGGACGGGGAATGTGAATCTCTCTGGATGTTTTCTTAAGCAAGAAACAACAGGCAAGTTCTGAGTTTGTAAGTGTAAATACCTGTAACAAAAACAAGAGTCTAACACATACACACAGCAAGCAAACATTCCTTGTGACTCATCTAAAAGCAAAACAAGCTGCATTTTCAGTATCAAATGATCAGGAAAAAAACCTAATGATGATGTTTTTCAAAAGCTACTGAGAGTTTCTGAATAAGCGTGTGTACAGGTAGAAATACAATTCACATGTATTTTAAGGTACAGACTTCTGAAACTGATGCATATTGATGCAAATATTAAAATAGTTGGATCAGGGGGTGGAGTTAGGATCACATTTCTTGTCCACCCACTGTCTCAGTTCAGGATGATCTCTTAAATCTCTTTGTCTATACTGCTTGCTTCAGTTTGAAGTGCTCCAGTGATGCTGCTTTACAAACTTCCTATAGGAAACAGTTTTCACAATTTTCTCGAAACAAATTTTAACTTGATGCTTAGACTGAATTTCCTTTAATTTCATTTTATCCTGTTATCAGCACAAAAAAGCTTAATTAAGTTTAATTCAATGCTATTTATAAAGACAATTCTTACTCTTTTTCCCTTTATACAAAAACTCACCTCATTATGCCATTGCAATTTCGCTAGTAACTCTTTACCTCTTACTGTCCTTTCACTTCTGGCATCCTTGACCATGCTGTCTATTCCCAGTATCATCTTTTTGTTTTGTTCTTATCACTCTTAAATCCCTCTCTCATGCTCCAAGTGGATCACTCTCCAAGAAGACCAGCAGTGACCCCAGCATAACAATCATACAGCAAAACTCTTCTCCATCCTGCTCTTTCCTATCATACCTGTCTTAGAAGCAATCTCTGACCTTCTTACAAATTTTTCTTGCTGGCTCTCTTTACTCTTCAAAAATAAATAACTTTCTTAATTTTGTTTCACTTTTTGCCCCTTATTTTTCAGCCACACATTCTGTTCACTGGCTTCAGTGATCAAGTCAGTGATAGCAACACTGAAACCTCCTGTCCCTTCCCCTGATTGCCCTCTCTATTTCTCTGACATTGTCACCCTGTTGCATTATTAAAATTAAACAAATTCCATCTGATATGGTGGAAATGGAGTGTGACACAGAGATCATGCCCTGTAAATCCCTTCACCCATTTATTATCATGCTCATAAGAAGATGCAACCTTTTCCTCCTCCGAAAACAGTCTTTAACCAAAATCTGTAAGTCATAGAATTGTAGAATCACAGAATGGTTTGGGTTGGAAGGGACCCTAAAGCTCATCCAGTTCCAACCCCCTTCCACGGGCAGGGACACCTTCCCCTAGACCAGGCTGCTCAAAGCCCCGTCCAACCTGGCCTTGGACACTGCCAGGGATGAGGCAGCCACAGCTTCTGTGGGCAACCTGTGCCAGCGCCTCACCACCCTCACAGGAAAGAACTTCATCCTAATGTCTAATCTAATCTAAATCAAATCTTTATTCTGCTTTCCTCTGGCTTCATGATCCTTTTATGGTCTGCAGCACCAATCACTGCTTTGCACTCTTAAAATCAGGTTCTTTCTCACAGCTTTTCTTCTCTCAGACACAAAATATCATCTGAAACTTATTGGTCTTCTTGTTTTTCTACAGAAAAACATTTGCTCAATGGTCACTAAAATCCGTCACCACAGTTTAATCTGAACACTCAGGTTTGGGCTGATAGAGCTGGATTTTTTGCTGTGATAATAACACATTGTATGTCCTATGCCATGCTCGTGCTTCAGACCTAGATGCTATTTTGGATGGGTTAGAAAGAGATTTTATGCTATCAATCTAAAATCTTGCTAGTCTTCATTACGATTTCTATACCTTTAATTTACAGATTAATATTTTATATAAACTATTTTTTATTTAGAGATTTATTTTATATTTACTGTTTATTGTGCTATCTGTTAAGGGGCATGGTCAGTCTGTTTCCCAGCATGGTTAATCAATTATAATTCACACCTTACCCCCTTTCGGGTGCTCTTAGACAGGTCATCAGGCCTAACCATCATATCTAGAGAAGGGCTAATTCTCACCCTGCTTCATTTAAGAAGTTTCTCTGGCAGAATTTTGTTTTATCCTGTACTCCTGCTCAGAGAAGGCAGCAGTTTCCATTTGCAGGCTGCCAGAGAGCTGTTAGCCTGAACAACTGCAATCTGCAGAATGCCATTTGAACTCCATACGCCGAGCACCAACTAAGAAAAGTTTATTGATACCTCCAGTTTAATGAAGAAATTGAGAAACTATCATTTGGCAAGACAATATCTGAACATTTTAAGTACATTTGTGTACAGCTAGGCCAAATCCATCCAAGTACTTGACTCAGCTCTGAAGAATTAGGTATTATTTTCATCTTTACTTACAATTTTCTCTGAAATTGAGGTCTTTTTCTACTATTGTGAAATGCCAAGCACACAGGTGGTTCTTGAAGAATAACAAATACCTAGAAATCCTATAAATTCACATGCCCAATGAAGAGCTAAGCATCAGTCAGTACAATAACCCTCTTTCTGACAGCATGGTGCAATGTGATTACCACTAACTCCACTCATTCTCAAAGATCCTAGATAGGGCTTTACATAAATGTTAAATCAATATTTAAATAAATAATTTTAAATAAAGAAAATATTTAAATATTTTTTTTTTTCATTTTTTTTTAATAATCCTCAGGGCCCAAAGTGGAAGAGATGTCCAGTGGCCGATTCTGAAAAATCCCTTCTTGCCTATGAGAGCTGCATCAAGGTGTTGCCACATGTGTAGACAAGGCTGAGGAGTGGCCAAAATAAGGAAGGAAGCATTTCCTTCCCCTAGAAAAGAAAATTAGTATTTCAAGGTTTCTCTCTTTGTCAGGGGAGTGGGACCGTGCTTCCTTTAAGTTCCCTTCCTAGTCACAGACTTCCCAGGTTTTCCAAGGTTAGAACTGAGTGGCTGTGCACAATCAGCACTTTAAAAATTGTTATTGTTGCTCTTATTATGATTGTTGTTGTTGATTGATGTTGTTATTATTCTTACAGAATCATCTCTTTTGAGACAAACATCAAACCATCAGGCCATCAGGCAAAGATCATGCTCAGGCCAGTGAGACAATGAGGTGTCCCTGTACAAACATACCACAGGCCTGCTGGGTTCAGCATACCAGGATGGGCAGATAATACTTCCCAATCTGAAACAAGTCTTTCTGCATGCATGTTTATCTGCCTTTATTACAGGCTATATGCTGGGAAGTCAGACTTATGGGGGATTTAAAGAAATATCTACTTAGAGATGAACTAAACCCCAAAAGATTACATTCAGGCACTCTGAGAAGATCCTCATGGCTCCATCTTGGAGTATGGGGAGTGTTTAATGCAGAGGAAGCAACAGATCATTTTTGAACCTCAAACAAGACCCAGCTGTAGATGTGGACCTAGAGCTTAATGGGGGGACACAGATACATTGACTTTAAAAAGCAAACAAAACCAAAAATTTGAAGTTAGAAAATCTCAATACAAGAAAAGGTGACTCAGTAAATCAAGGCAAAAAGAATGTTCCTTGTCAAGCTGCATGGGCGAGTCAACAGTCAGAGAATAAAAGTAAAATAAAATTACCCAAATGCCAGTATAAGTAAGTCTGAAAAAACAGCTTAATAATGATGGAATTTGAAGCACTGGGTCCTCTTGGCATGTTCTGAACAGGTAAAACAACCGGGGACAGAAAAACAACTAGAATAGCCACTCTGATGCATGCTGTAACCTGCAAGAATATTCCATGATTCAACCTTTCATCATCCAGGAAGAACTTCTTAAAAATGCTATAAATAAAATAAATGAATGAAACAGGTCTCCAGTTGCACACTGAATCAGCAGCAATGGCTCATCACAAAACACAGAGCAGTGAAAGAATCTAATTTCCTCCCATGATATTCATTTGTATCTGTTTGAAGCTGCCCATTCAGCAACTAAAAGCAAAAGGAAAGCAGTAGCACAACATGCCTGTTGACCCACACAAATTGAATCACAATCTAGAAAAACACTGGCAACAATAGCAATTCATCAGGGCTGGTTTCTCTGATTTCCACTTGTTTTGGACAATACACAGGTACAGACACACGCCAGCACCCAAAACAACAATAGCTATGTGCGTGCCTGGCGAGGTTCAGGATGCTTATTTGGGTGTCAAAATGTCATGGGGAGGATAAGCTTGGCAATTGATCTAGAGAAGCACCTGCCTGACCTGAGGATTAATTCAGTATTTTGTGAGGAGTCGAACCACAGTGTTTGAGTAGCTTTTATAGCCATTCCTCTATGTAAAGAAAAATGATGGAAGGCAATTTTAGCTGGAGAAGCTATCTGGCTACACAGATATGAACATGAATGTTGGTGCGAACTTTCCATAGGAAATTAAGCCAAGGCAAAAGGATGTGCCATGACTTAGGCAATGACAGACAAAGGGAATTCAGCTCTCTTATCTCCCAGTCTAGCTCGTCCTTCATCTCAGCCTTGAGGTCTGACCTACAGTGACACAGCATTGAGAGCCCTGGCCAAGCCAGCATCTCCTCAACCTCTGGAGGTGCTTCTGAACTCTGGCCCTTTCATATCCAGACAAAGATAAGCAATCGCACATTTAACCATCGCCTGAACTAATCATATTCCACCATCACATCCAGGACATCAACACATATTTTAAGACATGCAAGCAGCCTCTGAATATCATTTCTATCAGACTGGCTTCCACCAAATTTGTGCTATCTTTCAGAGACACAGAAATCAAAGATTGCTTCTGTGCTTAAACCAAGCCCTGTTCTGGTCTGACAAGATATCCTCCATTGCAGTACCTTCCTGGTTTGTAGATTTTATGGCTTGTTTATTCCTTCATTGACTTTAACTATATAAGTTTCATTACAGCATATTTAGTCTTGATCTGAACTAGAAGGAGAAAGGTCATGACTTCTTTGCTGGTTCATTCCAATGGTTAATCACCTTTACAGCTACTATTTAAGCTTATTTCTAGGTTGACTCTATCTGACGTTAACTAACTATTAATGTCTTGTTATATTTGTTATCACTATATTAAAAAGCCTCCTACAGTTATATTTAATATTGCGGTCAGTGACATTTGGTCTTTTACTTCAATGAGAAAGACTGCCTTAAGGAATTTTTGAGCCTTAAAATTATTCTTCTCTACATATTTTCCAATATTAAAACACACATTAGACCCATGTGCACTTAAAATAACCAGCCAAAAGGTAATCTAAACATTGACACTCCCCACTAACAGCAAAGGAAAAAAATACGAAAGCATAGTTGTGACTAGTATAATTTGTGTATTTATTATGGAATATTTACTGTGAATTACTAAGCAGGTGTGGCACATGAACACTGAATCAGTCACGCTAAGTGCTAAGTAAAAAACAGAAGACACAAGAGCTATGCCTAAAGGATGAAGCATAGGACCAGGGTGGACATACAGAGCACCATTAAGTCAGATTAAAGCAAATGAAAGTCACAGAATCACAGAATCCCAAGGGTTGGAAGGGACCTCGAAAGATCATCCAGTCCAACCCCCCTGCAAGAGCAGGGTAACCTAGAGTACATCACACAGGAACTTGTCCAGGCGGGCCTTGAATATCTCCAACATAGGAGACTCCACAACCTCCCTGGGCAACCTGTTCCAGTGCTCTGTCACCTGACAGTAAAGAAGTTCTTCCTGATGTTAACGTGGAAACTCCTATGCTCCAGTTTACACCCATTGTCCCTTGTCCTGTCACTGGATATCACTGAAAAAAACCTAGCTTCATCATCCTGACACCCACCCTTTACATATTTGTAAACACTGATGAGGTCACCCCTCAGTCTCCTCTTCCCCAAGCTAAAGAGACCCAGCTCCCTCAGCCTCTCATAAGGGAGGTGTTCCACTCCCTTCATCATCTTTGTGGCTCTGTGCTGGACTCTTTCAAGCAATTCCCTGCCTTTTTGAACTGAAGGGCCCAGAACTGGACGCAATATTCCAGATGCGGCCTCACCAAGCTCTGGCCTTGAAATATTAGGCTTAGTAATTCTTGTTATATTAATTCAAGCACATACAGGTGAATGCCATGGGCTTCTGTCTTCTGCTCTGTGCACAAAATCAATGACTATCAAGAATGAGGATTTAGAAGAGCAAATTATCACTATCTGAGCAACTTCATCCTTAATACAATGTCATTTATGCCAAAGTAGCAATAGAAGGGATTGGTTCAACTCCCGCTGTCCTACTGAAGCATTAATAGGTTATTAGAATCCAACCCTCCTGAAATATATTTCAATTAGCTCAAACTGATCTTCTCACAGCACCACTACCTGTCTGGACGCAGTGCGGTACCAGCATAACTCCACAAACTCTGCACTAGAGCTACCTCATGTCCAGATACTAAATAGAGAACCTAATGGCCTTACCTGGGACCAAATGTCCTGTTTCATCTGGTTTGATTTATTTTATGTCTAGGAAATTCAGATTTTCAATATGCTTTGCCAGAAGACAGCTCTATATTGGAGACCTGAGCACATCATATATTCCTTTTCTATTTTAAGTGGTGTTCAGTACGCCATACCGGAATAAGGGTGAAGAATGTTCTCTGCTCCCAAAATGTATTCACCTCTGATGGGGAAGGACTGGTTATCAGCCTTTTATCAAGGACAGCCTGAATAACTTGCCTTGGCTTGCTGAAGAAGGCAGAAAAGCAGAAAACTAAATAGAAGTCTTGCAAGAATGTAGGTAGAAACCTACTAATATTACAGAGCCTAATACCTTGCAAAGTTTGCATGGCAGGACCTTCTCATAGTTTGATTAGAGCTGGAAAAAAAGTAATTAGAAACAGAGTTTTTAAAGGTGGGAGCTGTTGGTGTAGCTTTGTATTAAAGTGCTGAAACATTGACCTGTTCATAGAATGCAAAGTCCAAAAAATGTTGATTCAGATTTTGAGAACACAGGGGCAATTTTAAGATGGCAAAACATAGCAAAATGCTATGATGTGTTACAGAACTGTATCTCTGGTGCTGCATGTCCCAGTCTCTTTTCTGAGCACCTCTACTTATGCAATTTCTCTGTGGTATATCATGGAAGATCCACTTCAGCCAGTGAACACCACCATTAAAAAAGATACATAAAAAAGGATACATATAAAATCATAAACACTCTAAAAGATAAGTTTTGGAATTATTATTGAGAGGGACAGAATAATACTAATTTACAAAGAATCAAAGAGTCAGAGAAAACATCCTATGGACCTCATTCTACATTTATGTGTGAACTTGCAATCAAGTCACATAGCAAACAGCAATGACATGCTGTAAATGCAATCAGGTACAGAAAGTTCTACCCTTTGGTATTATTAGATAAAATTCCTGTCTTTGGATCTGAATACATTTTGAGTTATTTCTGTTCCACTGTAATAATTTCCAATGCTTAAGTGTAATATAAAAAATAATGCCAGGAATACGTGATGCTGATTAAACTCATCAGACCTACAAAAATCTCAGATTTTTTTAACTCATAGCTCCAGATGTAAATATATATCATTGTTATTGCATCTAGATGAGTTTTACTGTGTGTCATCAAAATTGCATCTTGATGAGTTTTACTGTGTGCCACCGATACACAAGTGCAAACAAATGGAGAGGCCAAGGAAGGAAAGGGAGCAAGGAATTATTTTGGACTTTGCCCACATTAAATTTTACTGTGTCAAGGAAACCACTTTGAGCTATGTTCAAAGTACCTACTATAACACCTTTGGTACCTGCTCTGATTTCCTAGTTCACATAAGATTTATAGATTTGAATACCAGGACAAGAATGAATCCAGCACAAATCCAAACCCTTCCTTATTCCGGCTGGTTGTCCCTATGACTTTGAGTCAGCCTTTGCTAAAATAAAAAGGATAATTGAATCTTCCTGTTACTTATGTACAAAACTGACACTGAGACTCACAGGCCTTTAACATCTGTTTGTTAAAACAAGAGTAATTTGAAAAATCTTTCACCTGAAAAATGGAAATGCTAATGCTGATGTTACCTCTTTGCAGCGTTGCTGGGATTATTTTGCTGGTATCTGCGAGATTTTGAGGAATTATGGGTCATACAAGAACTAATAGTGTTGCCATAATGATCAATATGCTATCTGAAACAATCATTACACAGCCTTCCATCAAGATATATTTGACATCGCCAGGTGAACAGATACTAACATTGCACTCTGGAGCACAGGCAGACGTACTTCCTACTGGCTCTTTTGGAAAGGATCCCTGAGTATTTTTGGGATGTTATGTCAAATGATCTCTGTGACATTTGCTGTTCGGGAATAGCCACAGCAGAGCCATATATTGCCAATAATAGTTTCCAGGGGACACTTACTGGAGCTTCACTGTCATCACTAAGCCATGACACAACAACCTGTGAGCCTGATATGTGCTGCCAGAGATGGAAAAAAAGCTATCTGCAGCTAAACATAGAGCACCGAAAGCATCCTCATGGTGATTTCTAAGTAGGCACAATAAGAATTACATGGTAGAATTAAAACACTGTATTTACCTGGTTTGACTATCAGACTCAGAAAAGTTGTAACAGAGGAAGGAGTTAGTTGGTGGTGTTTAAACAAGATCTCAAATACACATAGAATCATAGAATCATTGAATCATAGAATAGTTAGGGTTGGAAAGGAGCTTAACATCAGCCAGTTCCAATCCCCCTGTCATGGACAAGGACACCTCACACTAAACCATATCACCCAAGGCTCTGTCCAACCTGGCCTTGAACACTGCCAGGGATGGAGCATTCACAACCTCCCTGGCCAACCCATTCCAGTACCTCACCACCCTCACAGTAAAGAATGTCTTCCTTATATCCAGTCTAAACTTCTTCTCTTTAAGTTTTAACCCATTACCCCTTGTCGTATCACTACAGTCCCTAATGAATAGTCCCTCCTTAGCATCCCTGTAGGCCCCCTTCAGATACTGGAAGGCTGCTATGAGGTCTCCACGCAGCCTTCTCTTCTCCAGGCTGGAACAGCCCCAACTTTCTCAGCCTGTCTTCATACAGGAGGTGCTCCAGTCCCCTGATCATCCTCGTGGCCTCCTCTGGACTGGTTCTAACACTTCCATGTCCTTTTTATGTTGAGGACACCAGAACTGCACACAATACTCCAAGTGAGGTCTCACGAAAGCAGAGCAGAGGGGCAGGATCACCTCCTTTGACCTGCTGGTCACGCTCCTTTTGATGCAGCCCAGGATACGGTTGGCTTTCTGGGCTGCAAGCACACACTGAAGCTGGCTCATGTTCATTTTCTCATCAACCAACACCCCCAAGTCCTTCTCTTTGGGTCTGCTCTGAATCTCTTCTCTGCCCAACCTGTAGCTGTGTCTGGGATTGCTCTGACCCAGGTGCAGGACCTTGCACTTGCCTTGGTTAAACTTCACAAGTGCGTCAAGGTCCCTCTGGAACCTAAACTGGCCTAACTCTGCTGCCTCTGAAATCAGCACTACAAACCTGACTGGCTTTTATGGCCATGGGATATAACGCACCCTGGACACTTCTGAAGTCTTATCCATTTGAATTAGGGACCCAGTTTCTAAAAGCATTTAAAGAAATGAAGTTATGGATATTCAACAAAGCTTTTGAATGTGATTTATTTTAATCAGATGCTTTGATTACAATTAACACTGATACTGTTGCTACCAAGTTCAACAGAAAGCAAGTAGTCACAGAGATTTATATGAGGAAACAAAACTGTGGCACTTACGGCTGTCATTTACCTTTGGCTTGCTTAAAAGACCAGAGAAGCAACCAGGGAGTGTTTCCCTGATTTTACTGTGTCTGTAGTGGAGCTATTATTTTGAATCGCTATTAATTTGTGGTTCAATTTTAGGAAGCCTGACTCTCTTCTTATGCTCATTATAGATACATAAAGCCTCTATGGGCCTCAACCCAGTCACTCATGATTTGAAATGACCTAAGCAAGATAGGAACTGAGCCAGAATTACACTGAAACACTTGAGCTTCCTGCATGGAGCTTATGAAACACGTTTATAAATGTTTAAACAAACCTAGTAAAGCTATTTTCCTCCAGACTACCAGTAAACCTTGTAAAGTTGGTAGCCTCAGTACCAATGCAGAAGGCCAGTGCAGCAGAAGAGGAGACTTAGGCCAGTGTTCATACATTGCTTCACCAAAATAAGAGACATGAACCAGGGTGCCCACCCCTGCTTGATAGCTCTGAAGAGATGAAAAATGCAAGGTTTATAATAACCCCTGTGCTCACACCACATCCAGGGTGACAGCTGAGAAGTGCCAGAGACAGGATGCATTTATGCTATACTGTGGCTACGTCCCTCTCAAAGCATGAAAGGTTTGGCCAACCTCATGACCAAGGATCCAAAAAAATGCTATTGTTGGTCTTTGAGCACCAGACAGGTTGAACCAGATGTGCCAGTATTGTTATTCTTCCCTGTGCTTTTCTCTCTTTGGTATTTCCTCTTTGCCTAGAAAGTTTCGCTGAATATAGGAATGATTTTGTATGGAAGCCAAGAGCCGAGTTCATAAAACCCAGTGAAATACCCAGATTTCTCAAGAAACACAAATTCACTTTGTACCTTCCAGATCTGATTCTGATTTCTGCTCTTCTCGAGGGCGGTCTTTGAAACAAATAAATTACAGAAATTGTATTATTACAACTGGCATGGTGAGCTGACCCTTGGCTCAACACTAGGTGCCCATCAAAGCTACTCTATAACTGCCCTCCTCAGATGGACAGGGGAAAGAAAATGCTGTGAAAGGCTCATGGGTTGAGATAAGGGCAGGGAGAAATCCTTCACCAGTTACCATAATGGGCAAAACAGGCTTGAGAAATCTGTTGCATTTATTACCAATCAAATCAGAGCAGGGCAATGAGAAATAAAACTAAATCTTAAAACCACCTTTTCCCTGCTCTCCCCTTCTTCCCAGGATCAGCCTCACTCCTGAATTCTCTACCTCCTCCCTCAGGCAGCACAGTGGGACAGGGAATGGGGGTTGTGGTCAGTTCATGGCACACTGTCTCTGCTGCCACTTCCTCCTCAGGGGAGAACTCTTCACACTCTTCTCCTGCTCCAGCGTGGGGTCCCTCCCACAGCAGATAGTCCTCCATGAACTTCTCCAACATGAGTCCTTCCCATAGGCTGTAGTTCTGCATGAACTGCTCCAGTGTGGGGTCCTCCATGGGCTGCAGATGGAGATCTGCTCCACCATGGACCTCCATGCGCTGCAGAGGCACAGCCCACAGCCGGCATCACCACTTGCTACACCATGGGCTGCAGGGGAATTTCTGCTTGGTGCCTGGAGCACCTCCTCCCCTCCTGCCCTGACCCTGGTGTCTGCAGAGATGGTGCTCTCACATATCCTCGCTCCTTTCTCTTGCTACAACTGCTCCTTCTCCCTTTCTTAAATACGTTATCCCAGAGGTGCTGCCACTGTTGCTGATGGGTTCAGCCTTGGCCAGCAGTGGGTCCATCTTGGAGCCAGCTGGCATTGGCTGTCAGATGTGGGGGAAGCTGCCACCACCTTCTCACAGAAACCACCGCTGTAGCCCCCCTGCTACCAAAACCTTGCCATGCAAACCCGATGCAATGGGTTAAAAAGTTCCTGTCAAGTTCTCTCTCCCAGTTTGTAAAGTCATTATTTGTTTTCATAACCCTGAAATTCTGAAACTGAAATGAGATTTCTTATCAGAGAAACTCATACATTAAAACCACAAGAGCCTTAATAGCAGAGAATGAATGACTGTACCAACCAGGAGTTACGGGTTGTTACCAGGAGTAACGTTTGTATTTGTATCTTCCTTCAAGGCTACATAGCAGCAGTTCACCAAAATCCAAACCAGGGTTAGCCTGAAATCATCTTTTGGCAGGCACAATTTCTTCGAAAAAAAACAGAAAATGCACAAAAAGAAACCCCAGAATGCATAAAAATCCTGCATCTCACTGGAATAATCTCTGGGATAACTGTGTCCAAGGCTGAGGAGAAGGGCAGCTACACCCTCCTGAGAGCAGTGACTCCTGGGCTTTTGATGGAGCACCCTAAATCAGCAGGATGAGTGCTGTGTCCTGTACAGCCAGGCTGTCTGACTGACCCGCTCATTCTGTGAGCCTCCCATATGGATTTTAATAGTCTGAACCACTGCATGTAAAAAGAGCACCATCCCAGTTCAGCCGTTACATTCAAGCATACAGGTGCGAGATTGCCAGGAAAAACTGAATAAACCTTCCAACAGGGTGTCATTTATACAGACACACTTTGCTCCAGGTTAAGATCAACCTGAGTTACCACAAGCCAGGTTAAGCACTGAACCAGCACTACCTCCCGATGCTCACCTCCCCAGGGCTGCTGCTGCCAGCGTCTCGCACTACCGCATAGCAAGCCTTTTCCTCTGGCAGCCTCTTCCAGTTCCTTGTCAAACAAGTTTAGAGGGGGAATCAGAGCTGGAGAGTTTCGGTGTTCACATAAGGCCTGCTCACACAAACTGCAGATCTGATTAAGGGGGCACCATCTGAGGTCTGCACACCTCACCTTTGCCCGTTCTCACCATCAGTCTGCTTGTGTCCTGCCCCAGATTTGGGAGGGTTTACTCTCATCAAGCACCTCTTGCAAGAACAAACACTTGTTCGCAAAATGATCTCATAGATCCAGGTTAGGGCACTGTTAGAATAAGAGTAAAATCAATGGGGATGATAACAAGATGTGATAACCGCTTAACCTGTCTGTGCCAGAGCAGCTCAGCTGTATCCTGGTGGTGCCCAGCCTATCTGCACAGCTCAGGAGATAGCTAACCTGCATTGGGTTACAGCGCGGCTCTTCTGTTTACAATCACATATCTACTTGTCTTTTTAAGGTGAAACAGAAAAGTGAAATAGAGCAATTGTGTAACACCTTTCTTTTTTTTAACCTGAGACAGAAACTGCTTTTATTAGAGATTCTATGGCAGGTGACAAACAGCCCTTTCTGGTTTGTTTGTGCTTGTGGAAGATAGTTTCCTCCAGGCCACATCTCCTGCCCTACATTTTCTCACTGATCTCTGCCTTTTCTGGTTGTGTGTTCATTCAAAGGTGGAGGACAGAACTCTTTTCCTTGAGTAAAGTATTAGCTCCACAAAAATCAAGTGATGAAATGCTCATTGGCCCCAACATCTCCTGCTGTTTGAACTGGCCTCAAGTGTGGTTCAGTATGTTTAGATCTGTCACTTGCCCCACACAGAAATTACTCATACAGAAATTGTCACCTTTCAGTTCATTCCAGCATAAACCAAAGTGCCTTATCCTTTGCAGATTCTCTCCTGTTTATCTCCTCTTAGTATAGAACCACAGAATGGTTTCAGTTGGAAGGGACCTTAAGGATCATCCAGTTCCAATCCCTCACCATGGGCAGGGACACCTCCCACTAGACCAGGTTCTCCAAGCCCCATCCAACCTGGCCTTGAACACTGCAAGGGATGGGGCAGCCACAGCTCCTCTGGGCAACCTGTGCCAGGGCCTCAGCACCCTCATAGTGAAGAACTTCTTCCTAACATATGACGTCAATCTCCCCTCTGCCAGTTTAAAGCCATTCCTGCTTTTCCTGTCCCTATAGGCCCTTGTCAAAAGCCCCTCTCCAGATTTCTTGTCAGCCCCTTTAGGCACTGGAAGCTGCTCTAAGGTATCCCTGGAGTCTTCTCCAGGCTGAACAAGCCCAGCCCTCACAGCCTGTCTCCATAGCAGAGCTGCTCCAGCCCTCTGAGCATCTTCGTGGCCTCCTCTGGATTCACTCTAACAGGTCCATGTCCCCATTGTCTTGGGGGGGCAGAGCTGAACACAGTACTGCAGGTGGGGTCCCACGAGAGCAGACAAATTTCATGCTCCAGAAGATATTTCTGTTTCTGTTTCTCTTACATGCTCCTACTTTACAGCAATTTCCTTGCCTCTTGACGGATGTTCTTCTCTTTTATTTTCCAGCTTCTGAGCTGTATAACTTGCACACTGGTTACATTATACAACTTTTTAGACTTTTAATTAAATTAATGGCACCTTTCCAAAACATCAAGTATTGTGATTTTTCAGCGTAAGTGGAAAGTCTGCAGGAAGATACCAATTAATTCTTTTGCTCCAGCTCTGCAAACTCCAAGTTTTATGTGAGAGTCTTTACGCAATTCTGACATACATTATGCAGGAAGTCACATTACTAAAAATGTTCTTTCTGGAGTTATAAATCTTCAGGTGATGGCATGGCTCAATTGAATGCAGTGCAAATTTTTTCTAGTACCTTATGGACCCAGAATTTCATGCTATGAATCTGAGCAATGACCTTCACTTTAACAGCTGATGCAGTCAAAGCACCATATATCACAAACACCCGTATCAGCCTCAATAAAATAGTGTGGGCACTAAAATGAATCAGTAGCTAAACGTTTTAATTCCAGAATATATCTGTGATAACAGAGCGCTAAACAATCCCACTAACCTATTTTTTAGCCCACAAACCTCTCTATTAAATTCACTCTGGTAGAAACTGCCTGTAGGAGGCAAATTGTCTGGATATGTGGACCCATGCTGGTCCATTTTAACACACAAAGGATCTACTGGGCATTTATGAACCAGAAATTCTTGTAAAATCTGTTTGCTAAGGAAAAAGGCCTTGATGCTGTCTCTGTCAGAAAGGCTGCGCTGAACTGACTGGTTTTGGAAGATGCGTGAAAAGGCCATGTATACACATCATGGATGTGGCTGACATTTCAACTTACAGACCAAAACATCCATCAGAGAGTACAAAGCAATTATATACCCTCAACTTGACAGAAGGGAGGGGCTGGAATTTGCTTTCCCAGTCATTCAGTACTTTGTTTACAAGGGGTCTGATGTAACTCCTGTATATTGATAATAATCATATTGATTTACAGGTATGGTTTAGGCTCTGAGAGACCAGACACCTGCATGTCATATGTACATAGTGGATTTCACGTTCAATGTACATAGAGTTTTCAAACATGCTCTGAACATCAAAAAATCTGAGCTCTTCACTGGGACAGAGTTTGCATGAAGTTTGCTGTTAATAAGGTTGTATATGTAATATACATATGTAATATGTTTGAACATATGATTTTAATGGCAAGATTTTATTATCCCAAGACTAACAGATGTACCCAATTTGGGACATTCTGAAATGTTACCATGTGACAGATGTACTGATTTTTCTATATTTTCATTATATCAGTTCCTGTTCTCAGTTACCCTTGTATAAAATCAGCATGAGCTTCAGGCTGAGGAAACTGAGAGCAAAATATGGTTTCTTTTTCTTTTTTTTTTTAGGGAAAAAAAACAAATAAACAAAGTATTGCTGGAAATAATCAGAATACAGTCAGCTTATCTCAATCCTTTTTGGTTTACGTTCCGTTAGTGTTTCAGACCTGACAGCCTCTGCCGAGGTATCAAACCAGGGTACCCCTCAGCTCTTCTTGCTTTCTTCCCAAAACTGGAGAAGGAAGTCAGGATTCTTAGTGGCTAAACTAAAAAGCCTAAAGTTAGGACACAGCACATTGCAGGCAGCAGGCTAAGAATAACAGGACAAACGCAGGAGGGGAGAAATAACAATAAAACACAGGAACTCTGGCTCTCCCTTCACAACATTACCTAATTCTAATGTCACGAAGGAGAAAGCAGTACTAACGTGTGCGCAGGAGATAACAGGCTGTCAAAGCACCACTTCCACTCAGCGCCAGAGAATTAAAGTTTGATTATTCAGTAGAAGCTGAGCTGATCTGAGAGTCACATCAGTGTTCAGTTCACAGTGCAACTTACCTTCACAAAGAGCTCAATTTCAGGGTCCTTTCCTTCCCCATTAGCAGCAACAGAGTCTGTCATTTTTCACCCCAAGGCTACCGGCTGATCTCCCGCTACCAAGTGGCAAAAGGAGGCTTCAACTGCACAGCGGGTGGGTTTCTCTTCCAAACAGCTCTCAAAAAGCTCTTAAAACATCATTTGTTTTTAGGATAAGGCTTGAAACGAGCGCAGAAAACAAGTTTGCCGCTAATAAATGAATAATTAAAAGCATAAGAAAAGGCAGGCAGCAGAGCAGCAGTCCCTGTTAGGGCTGTGTAGTCCTTCAGAGCAACAAGTGCTGCTGTGCTCTGGTACAGTATCTCATCTGTCAGAGCTGCAGTTCTCACTGCCTGCCCAAAATAGCCCAGAGCATAAAAAAAGAGGGTGGGGTTAACTCACAGGGGAGGAGACAAGCTCCTGGTACCTACGGCAGGATCAGGCTCTGAGCACATAATTCTGCTGTTCCCCGTTTTCAGGGTTTCTGTTGTCCCCTCCCTTATTCTACAGCTGGGATCACCGGTGACGGGAAGAGGGAAGTTCTGCTGCAGGCTGGTTTCATTGCTTTAAGCAACAGTAATGTTTTTTCCTTCTTTTCTAAAGGGTGTTTGTCCTGCTTCTAGCTGTTCAAAGTCCTAATACTGCTATTGCTAAGAAAGGTAAGGGGGGAAAAAAGCCTAATTTCCTCCCCCTGTACATTAGCTTTTGCATTGGCCCAGGAGGGTGCTGAATAGCAGAGCTCTGCCTTGGCAAAATCCCCATGTGTGATACAAAGAGGTCTAGAACCCAAAAGTGTATACTCTTAGGTGAGAAAAGAACCCGAGGTGCCACCACTTTCAAGAGTTCAGGAGCAGAGGAATGGGGTTACACAGGAGAATGAAGAGCTTCATGGCCTTGGGAAAATAAACTATTTGGGTCCCATAAGCATTTCTCAGTGCTTAGGGTGCTGGCTGCAGAGGAGGAACAGGAGTGATGATAGGCTGGGGTAGAGTATGAAAGAAAATTTCCAAGGGCCTCAGCCTGCTATTGACATACTGTTGTCATCTATACTCCCTTCCTTCACCCTGCATTCCTTGTGTGACTCAGAGGTCACCGCACAGCAGCCCTAAGCCAGAGGTGGCACTCTGTAGAAAGGACTGACACAGCTTAAAGGCATGGAGGAAGGGCACAGGCAAGGCACAGGAAGGAAGACCAGGCTAAGGCAAAAGGTTCAGTAGGACCTCCTCGTCATTGCCATCAGTGCCTGGGGGGCCTCCATCCATGCTGCCCTCTGCTCCTGTTTGGGGACCACCGCAGCTAGCTCACAGGCTGTTGGCCACTCACACTGCCAGCCACGAGCAATTCTGCCTTCCCCTTCTGACAGAGAGACCTTCTGAGTATGGTTTTGACATGATCAAACAGTTGCCTTTCCTGAAAATGCTCTTAGCTGTGTGCTTTTGTGATGATCTCTAACTCACTCCCTTGACCCCCAGGCATTTGACACAGGTCCAGAGCAGTAGCAGCCAACATCTCCATGGCTTTGTGGGTAAGCTCTACAAGATTTCCCCACAGCTGTCTCATGTGCACTCCTCGAAGCACTGAAATGGTTAACAAATAAATCTCATTATGCTGTTGCAACTGTAATTACAACATAATCAAGATTATAATTAGTGTAAAAGTGTGCTTATGGTTTTTAGATCTAATTAGCACTCATTCAAATAACTGGAAGGTTAACTGGAAGAGAATTAAGTGTTATTACTCCTTTGATTTCAAACTTTTACATGTAATTTTTGGAGTTGGCACATTAATTACCAAACATTTATTGTATAATTATTCCTAGGCCTACCGGCAAACTTCCAGGGACATGGGCTAAGTGTACTTACATGTGGCAAAAAGAATCATTGCATTGTAATGATATATTACAGTCATAAAAGTCTGCCAAAAACCAAAGTGTAGTCACTCTATCCCTAAAATGCATCCCTAAATAATGTATTATCAACTATCACAGAATCAAAGAATGGTTTGGGTTGGAAGGGACCTTGAAGATCAACTATAGGATTATATGATTTTGGTTTTGCTGAAAAACTGTTTGGTTTCATTTGCACCTTATGTGACAATGTAATTTCCCTTTAATGAGAGTTTCTGGAAACAACGGGAATTGAATCATCTTGACTGAGGTTACCTGTAGCTCCAGCCTCATTGAAAACACTGTTTTGATATAGATAAGTGCTTTGACAGTTTAAATCACAGGAGAATATATATATACTCTGGAAGAGAGAATACTGCTAGCTATGAGAACAGTAAGGAGGTAATAGTGCTAATGCTAAATCAAAATGTTTAAATACAATCAGCATTCAAGATATCAGTGCTTATAAGATGTGATGCATGTGACCTATTTAGATGTCTATTTTAGAATTAAAATATGTGCCCTAGAAGTGCCTATTTTTTTTTCACTGGTGCTAAAGGCAGCCCAGGGTAACAAGCTTAGATAAAGAAATTATTATGGCCAGACAAATCCTGCAGTAATTATTAAGTAAAATAAATCTGTAGCTTTAGTGCCTGATTTTTATGCACATGTCCTCTCCCACTTCAGTTGTGCATGCCTTGTGCTTCTCAAAGTTAAAGACTAGAGGTAGCGATTTTGGTAGAGGCTCAATGTGTCGAAACACTTAAATCCTTCCTTCCCAATTACTATCTGGGTTTAGTGGTACATTATAATCAGTTTGCAAGACAAAGGTTATTGTGCTGAGGCTCGGCAAAGCAGCAGGGAAATTGTGCAAGACAGAAAGGAGCTAAGATGCCCGGAAGCCATCTCCATCATGACCCAGATATAACCTAGTGCAGGAACAGTCCAGACCCCATCTAAGTCAAGATGCTTCTGGGCAGCAGTGCCCCTGGAAGGTCCCTCCCCCATCCACTTTCACCTTTGAGGCACCACCTTGCACTCATCCCCTGCCCCAGGACTTGGTATGAGGTGCTCAGGGGCTACAGAAGCTGTAGTGTGGATACCACACATCTGTTATTCCACCTGTGCTTTAAGTATCTACAGAGAAAATAACCCAGCCCACCCCAAAAACCTTCTGATTTTCAGAAATCTCCCTACAGAACCCTAGAAGAGACCAAGAAAATGTGTTCTTGCTCATATAAAGGCTGTGGGTTTTTTTTAAATAAATCCTGAAAGCTGGATTTAAGATAAACATTGTAGGAGGCAGTGACTAGGAAGAAATATAAATATATAAATGTGCACTACTTCAGGAGTCTATTCATGCATTTACTGCTTCGCTGTCATATAAAACTGACTTATCACTTACATCTGGGTGGAACCTTTTTGACTACAATGCTGGTTATTGCCTACACAGCTCTGTTTTGTGTTGTGAAATCATCTCTTTCTTCAGCCAAATTAAGGGGAAGATACTGATAAATAATTAGTACACTCTCATTTTACTGCAAAGAATGGGTTGCTTGGTTTGGCCTATCATTTGCTCCAAAGTCAGAAGTAGCAGAGGCTTTGAGTTACATACAAGAACATTAGACACTGAATTATGAACTCTTCATAAGCCAAGTCATTATAGTTTGAGGTTTTTGAGATATATAAGTGAATATGAGCATGTCATCCCATTAATAAAAGGACAGCTTCAGAAAAGGAACTGCCATATCTCCACATAAGACCTCTATTGTAGGTGAACTCTGACACGCTATCAGCTTTCATGAGCCTGATCCAAGCTTCACTTCCAGCAAAGATTTGTTCTGAGGGGGTGAATCAGAGGCCAAGCATCCAGAATGTAATTCTATCATGGAGTTCTCCAGCAGACCGCTAAGTTACCCTGAAGGATCATGGCACAGATCTCCCTTGGTGCTGCCACCCAGCTCATTCTGTGAGCAGGGTATTACAAGTTGTATACAACACAGGTAACATTTTTCACATTGTGAATAAACCTCCATGATGGATGAAAATAATTGAAGTCTTTGTGCAGCTGCAGTAAATGGTATTTGAGGCTATGATTTTACCTGGGAATTATTTAACTGCTCAATTGCCTAGAAAAATACAACTAAGGAGCAACCAGGTACTAAGCAAGCATGTTTGAACAGGTTATGAAAATATGTCTTCCAGGAATAGACTGAATTACTGGTAATGTGCAACTGCAGTTATTGCATTGCTGGTACCTTCAACATGCTACTTATTTCACAAGTTAACAAATGCAAGGAACTAATCCAATAAACTTAATTTCATTTTGAATTACAATGTGTCACCATCAAGTTCTTGTTTAATCTTAAGGAAAATCAAAAGGGATTTATCTCAGATATTTGGGCTCAGACTGCATGAACCCTGCCCTAGATGAACAAGACATGCAATGATGTACAAAGCTCTTCTCAGCCTCATGCCAAGGCTGGGTAAGCAGGTATTTTCCCTCAATTCCAGAGATGTACAGTGCATAAACCCATGCTGGTTTGATGGAAGAACTGTGGTTCTATTCTTTCTTATAAACTGTCCCACACTCAAAAGCATGCCACGAAAGACACCAAGTGATACAACAAGCATACAGACTGAATGATCCAAGGTGGGGATGGGATGGCAAAACCTAGGCCAGAAAACTTCGCAATTAACAGGCAAATTTGACATAGGCCACTCTGTATCTCCAGATATGATGAATCCATTATAGTCATGAGGTACAGCAGATCTCCTTCACCTTGTTATGAACATGCAATATTTTAGCTCTAAAGGTCTCTGGCTGCTTAATGGAATGATAGCCAACTAGAATCAACTCAGGATTTTTGCAAAGTAAGTTTTTCTGTATAGCTACGTTCTCACATGGATGCAGTAGCAAACTTTGCTGTAGCATTAGTAAGCATTAACAAGCATTAACAAGCACTAACACCCTCAAGATATAACCCCACTGCTGTTCAGTGTGAAGAGGGATTTCATTACTGATAATTATCTCAGCAGTCATGTTGAGACAGTCACAGCTAACCATTCATGAGGAAGTAGCACTTAAAAGGTACAAAATCATCTCCTAATGATGCGTTCAGTAGAGAGGCTTCTAGAGGGCAATAGTTTATTCCTTTATTTCTTTATTTTGCTATCATTCCCAAACTGTCATTTCAGTTAAAAACAAAAGATATTTCTAAACGGGCTGAGACTGCTCTGGAAAGAGGTATTGTAGGGGATACAATGGAGAGCATTACAGATTGTCCCAAACTGTGAGCTATATGGACACCGATGAAAGGAGGAATGTAGATATCCTCAGCCCTTGTTTTTCAAAATAAAACCTCCATACTGTTAAGCATAATGAAAGAAACCAACACCAAGTAAGTGTGATGTACCTGTTATTGTTGACGCACTACTGTCATACAACCACAATGACATTTTACTTACAAGTCTGCAATAAAGTAATGTATATCCCTGTCTTACAAGCGTTCTTAGTGCAAGTTCCTATTTAGATTATGATAATTTCTTTGCATGCTTCTTGTCGTTAATTAAGTCTAAATTAATTAGGATTTGATCCATGAACAAGGAAAGGATTAAATCTCCCCAGGCAAAAGACCAGCACACAACGCACTTTCCAATACCAATTTATGAATTATTTGCAGCAAGTGTTCAAAATGCCATGTACAACACACGCAGGTCTCAGGCTCGGTTTCAATTCCCCCCAGTAGGTAAAGCCCAAAGAACACACAATTGCTGCTGATTTTGCTTGATGGATTTGTGTTTCGCTCTGTTGTTTAGCAAACAATTTGGCTGAAAGCAGAAATTACTTTCTATATTCTGAGGTACATTATTTCTAAAAGATGAAGCCTTTAGCAACTCAGTTTGAAGTTCCTTGTGACTCAGACTAGTTCCCATGGGTTCAAACATTGGCTTCAGTGACATTTAGCTGTGCCAGAAGAAGCCATAAAGAGCCTGCATGGATTGTGTGTATGGATCTGCATAGCAGTACAGGATCCCCTGTGGTGTATGTATTATTCGGCTTAAGAAAGGACCTCTGGCTTTTGGCTCCCTGATAAACCCACTCTTGTTCAGTGTGAAATAGCAGGTATCAACATCTTTACATCTCTCCATGGCAGCAAAGTTTAACCTCTGCTTATGTTATGGTCCACCTCCTCAACGGCAGTACAGTATGCCTGTGTTAATGCAGGTGGCTGACCTGGAGCCTTACAGTGAACTGTAGAATTCTCCCATTCTCCTTA
The DNA here is from genome assembly GCF_012275295.1 of Melopsittacus undulatus. Taxonomy (NCBI): domain Eukaryota; kingdom Metazoa; phylum Chordata; class Aves; order Psittaciformes; family Psittaculidae; genus Melopsittacus; species Melopsittacus undulatus. The sequence goes on from NC_047529.1 coordinate 18,814,252, forward strand.
GAAAATTGCCCTCATTAATTTTTCATTTCACCTTTTGGTACTTCTGTGATAAGGTTTCCATAAAGTTTGCCAGTGAACAAGCTCACTTTCCTTAGTGCATCACTTCGAGCTGTTATTAAATGAACGGTGCATTGTTTGGGGTTGTTTTCTTTCTTTCTTCCATATAAGAGCTCAATGTCTTGAAGCACCTGACACTGACTTGGTGGTATCTCATTTCAGTTTTTGTTTGCTGATGGACCCTTTTCACTGCAGAGTTAATGCAGACAGCCAGGGTGAACTGGAGTAATGTGGTTAGTTGAGCACAGAAGTGAACCCCTCATCTGCAGCTACACTCTCATTTTAGTAGACTTTTCATTGGTGACCACCATACACAGGTTACTAGGACTAGAGACCATGTCCCACATCCTTAAAGGAAAGATAGTGGTGTCAATTGTTAAAGAGGAGCTTAGATTAAGACTGAAAGTAAACCTTAGTGTGAAATTCACTCTGAACACAGTCCGAACAGTGATACAGTCTTGTTTGAGCCTGTCAGAGTTGGGAATACTGGGTGATTTAACTAGAGAGATGTAAGATTTTTACTTTTTTTTTCCTCTTAAGTAAAAGATTAAAATTTTTTTTTTTTTTTTTTTTAAAATCACAATCTCCACAGAGCATGTAGCAGGTATCACTTTTACAAGGAAGATGTGGGCCCTTAGTTGCCTGGAAGCAACCTCACAGATCACCAAAATGCCCAGTCATCTTTGCAGTCTCACTGCTCTGACCTTGGTGACAACAATGATACAGGTCTGTGTAAAATGGACTAGTTTTTCCTGGGAGACCTACATCAGTTCAGAAAATGCTAATTAGATACTATTAGCAACTTTCACTCATTCCTAGTCAACCAGCAAGTGATGCCAGACTAACTAAGAAATAAAGCTACCTCACAATGTTGAGAGAAAGCCTAAATTCCTCTGCAGAGGATGGCACCAATAAGAACCTCTCAGGTTATCTCATGGAATCATGTTAACTCAGAAAAGTGGCTTTCAGAGAGGAAAAACAAAATGTTCAGAAGGGTGAAGTTAGGTGTGCTGTAATGATTGACTCCTCTCAGCTCTGTATCTCAATTAGGTGGAAGCCAGTGTGGGAGTTTCTACCACCTCTGTTCATGCTGGGTCTCCAGACCAGGAAAAAGATTACTTCAGTCTACAGAACTACTAAACCATCATCTTCTTTTATCTAGTTTGACACAGGAGATCTCTCAACTAAGACAGCACAAGGTAATTGAATGTTCTTATTAAAGGGGAAATGGCTAAGCAGTTATATGTAACCTTTTCAGAAAATAAAATGTATCAAATCAAAACTGAAGGCAAGTTAGCTGGGTCCTGTTAATCTTGCCGGATGTTATAAACCTTGCAGTGTACTATTATAAACCAGAAAAAAAACCCAACCCAAAACCAAAACTCTAACTAAAATGAAAGGGAATCTACACATACAAATTTCATAGTGCAAAGTTTCATAAAAACAGCCTCTGGAATAAATACATGAGGAAATACTTTAATATTGATAGGGCTGACACTGCCATCCATTTAAAGACTTCCTAATGCTTTACCCAATTCAATGTAACTTTCATTAGATTTTCAAAGGGCAGCTGTTCAATGTAGCTGTGTCCCTTCTTTATTCATCCAAAGCACTTCAGACACCCAAAGGTTTATCTTGCAATGCAATCAGCCACTGAAGTCTCTGTTCCCCCCAAGACTACAGTTTAAAACAGAAGACAGGCAGACTTTGGTTGGGAACAGAAAGACAAGGAAATGACCCGATCCCCCCAGAATCAACAGCAAGGCTAAGAACAGACTCCCAAACTCCTCAATGTCAGCTTAGTCAAACCACTGTCAAACAAAACCACAGTTGTTTGTCCAGGTGTTCAGAATTCCTTTGTCATGGAGTATGCTCCTCGTACAGGTAGTTATGTGAGCATATTTACAATGTTCTTGCACACAAACCCACAGATATTCTGCAGGCACACTTCCAACGACATTCCTCCAGCCCACCTGCCATGCTCTGCTCAGAAAATCTGGCCTTCAGTTTATGTCTTTTTTGTGTCTTTGAAGTAGAACTTGGTTACTTCCCCATGAATCACACAGTACAGCGTGTGCCCTTACTTGAGGAGTTAATTGTTATGGGGAATGAAGCAGCAGAATGCTCTTCAGTCATACATTTGCATGGGTTTGGAGAACAACGTCTCCTCCCTCTCTGGCAGTCAGGAGGCAATGCCAGGACAGCCCTGCTGCTCACTGGGCTTTTATACCAGTGCTATATTTAGCTGTTATCAGCTGCAGGGTGCAAGGCCAATCAGCGCCGGATGCCTGCAAGAAACTCTGCTCCCGTTCAAACTTCACTCGCCCTGCAACCTCACAGGGAGGAGCCAAACGGCTGAGTCCGCTGCTCCAAACTGCTGCCCTGCTGTTCATTATAGGGGCTCTTTAACACACAGCAACGTGCCAGCGCAGCGAAGTGCATGAAGAGTTAGGACCATCATGAGGTTACTGATGCAACAGATAAGCACCATGCTTGGTGTATATCAGTAGATTTCAAGTGCCTCATAAAGTCCATTAAAGTATGCAATCCTGTGGGATGATATATATATATGTACATATAAAACAATCTGTGTGGGTTTTACAACACTGTTCTTTTTTATGTCACCTTGTAACTATGCACTATGTAACTAGAAACCACTTACTGTGGATTATTTACAAATCCATGTGCTCACCAATGAAAGGGAAGAAAGACTGGTGCCTCTTCAAAACAGGACACAACTAAATTTGTGCAACAATTTTGATACTGGGCTTTTTCCAGCATATTTAGTTAGTGACTTTTCACAGAAACATGACTTTGTAGTAACTTTAGGCTTAGAGAAATGGATGATGGGGTTAAATGGTTTAGACATAGACCTCCAGAGTTTTAATCACATACATCTTAAAATAAATCCAACAATGGTACAGTACATGTGAGCAGAAGTCAGAATCACAGAATGGTTGGGGTTGGAAGGGATCTCTGGAAATCATCCAGTGCAACTCTCCTGCTAAAGCAGGTTCACCCAAAGCACATTACACAGAACACATCCAGGCAGGTTTTGAATGTCTCCAGAGAGAGAGACTCCACAACTTCTCTGGGCAGCCTGTTCTAGTGCTCTGCTACCCTCAAAGTAAAGAAGTTTTACCTCAAATTCAGACACAACTTTCCTTGTTTCAGTCTGTGCCCATTGCCCCTTATTCTATCACTAGGAACCACTAAGTGTCTGATCCCATCCTCTTGACAGCCACCATCAAAATACTTTTATGCATTGGTAAGATCCCCTCTCAGTCACCTCTTCTCCAGGCTAAACAGGACCAGCTCTCTCAGCCATTCCTCATAAGAGAGATGCTCTGGTCCCCAGTCATCTCCGTAGCCCTTCACTGGCCTCTCTCCAGTAAGTCCTTGTCTTTCTTGAACTGGGAAGCCTGGAACTGACAGAGTACTCCAGATGCAGCCTCATCAAGGCAGAGTAGAGAGAAAATAAACACCCTTGACCTGCTGGCCCCACCTTCCTAATGCAGCCCAGGATACCACTGGCCTTCTTGGCCACAGGGTCACATTGCTGCTGGCTCATGGACCAAAACCCCCAGGTCCTTCTCCACAGAGAAGTGACCCAGCATTTGCCTTCATTTAAATTCATCAGGTTCCTCTCCACCCAAGTCTCCAACCTGTCCAGGTCTTGCTCAATGGCAGCACAGCCTTCTGGTGCAACAGCCACTCCTCCCAGTTTTGTATTATCAACAGACTCAATGAGGGTACGTTCCATTCTTTCACCTAGGTCATCGATGAGTAAGTGGAACAAGACTAGATGCCGGTACTGATCCCTGGGGGAACACTGCTACTACAGGCATAAACTAGACTGCACTGCTGATCACAGCACTGAGCTCTGCCATTCAGCCAGTTCTCAATCTGCCTCACTGCCCACTCATCTAACCCACACTACCTGAGCTTGCCTATGAGGATGTTATGGAAGACAGTGTCGAAAGCCTTCTTGAATCAAGGTAGATAACATCCACTGCACCCCCCTCACCTACATAGTCAGTCTTTCCATCATAGAAGCCTATCAGATTGGTCAAGCATGATCTTGCCTTGGTGAATCCATGTTGACTACTCCTGATAACTTTTTTTCCTCTATATGTTTAGGGATGACATCCAGCAGAAACTGTTCCATCACCTTCCCAGGGATGCAGGTGAGGCTGCCAGGCCTGTGTAGCTTTCTGCATCCTCCTTCTTGATCTTTTTCAAGACTGCTGTGATATTGGCTTTCCTTCAATCCTCAGGCACCTCTCCTGTTCTCCATGACCTTTCAAAGGTGATGGAGAATGGCTTAATGACAACATCTGCCAGCTCATGTAGCATTTGGCTAAATGATCTTTAACCCAATCCTCCTCAACCAAGGGAAAGTGACAGAGGTTGAGACCATTACAAAAGCAGTAAAAACTGAACCAAAGAAGGCATTCAGTAACTCCACCTCTGTAAGCGAGAGATTAAATACGTATAAATTGAGATGCAAACTTCTGCTCCTTCCATTTACTTCTCAACTAGTCCTCCAGCTACAGCAATAGAGCTGAGCTTCAGATTCTGAGATCTCCCAAAGAACAGTAACACAGACAAGTGAACCCCATCCAAATGTCAATTAAGGATCCAGAGAGAAGCCTTCTAAAGCTGTTGAACATAAGACTGATGTCTGGTGTCTGTGACTACTCTTAACACCAATGGGACAGTGGGTATCATGACCTACTGATGCTCTGCTGGCAGACTAGGGAACCTTACAATTGTGTTAGGAAAACTGTTCCTGAAAGGAAAACAGGTGTCAGGATAAGTGAAAAACTGAGAAATTAATGAAGCTTTCTGTCTGACTCTAATGTGTTTATAACAGGACAGCTCACCTCAAACAGAATGATGTGTTTACTTAAACAACCATAGATATCATAAACCAAGAGATTATTAGAGAATCTTTTATGCCGCTTGTTTAAGTCTAGCTATCAAAGTAGAAGCAACTTGAGACAGGATGCAACTGTGAAAAAAAAAAGGCACCTTTGTGGAAAGAAGGAACATGTGGAAGGGGATTAATATGACAACTAGCAGAAATGGAGACACAAAGGAATAGCTGGTTTAGCCCCAAAACATCTGAGGAACTCTAAACCTGAACTGACTTTAAAAAGTGTTAAATGAAAGAGTGAATGCTAATGGACCATGTTGGCACAAGAACAAGGAGGTATTAGCTGCATATGAATAAATGTCATTTGGAAATTAAGGTGTTGAACCATCAGAGCAGTGATGTTCTGAAACACATTTCCAAAATGAATAATAATGGCCAATTAGTTTTTAGATCAACCTTGATCAGTTTATGAATATTACACGATGAGGCTGTCTGTTCCATGGAATCTATTCCATACCCCTAAAGGTCACTTCCAACCCCATGAAATGTTTTTCAGATTACCAGGAACCCCAAATAAGTGATTTTGGTAAGTGCACAAAGACCTTTATAAATCTATAAGCAGGAAAACATTTTTCTCACAGAAATGTGTTCTTGATTTTTACTCCATTAACACTCATAGATTGCTTTGAGGTTACTACATGGAGGTTGCAACAGAAAATCAATTAACTTGTGAATCGAAACCCTGGTTTCAAACACTTCTTGCCTGTACTGGCACCTGACCTGTGCACTGACCAGTTCACTTCACATCTGCTCCTGATTGTATCATTGTAACTTCACAAAGGTCACTTGACATCTCACAACGTTATCAGAGATGTACCAACAGCATAAAGTCAATCATAACTGTATTATTGACATGGAAAGGATTACCTAGAGATCAAAATATAAAAATCACACCTTTAGACAACAAATCAGTGACTCATTTTAGAGTGACATGACACCTCCTATTATTTTTTCCCCACAGAAGGTAGTTTCATAGAGGTTCATAACATCTGCCATTAGATAGCTGTAAATATTTTACAAGTTGCCACTGATACAGGAAAAATATTCAGGGCTCCTTTGCAGCCACAATCACAGTGTATGAGACAACATAAATATGAAGAATATTTCTAAATGGACCATTAAATACAGTTGCAGGACAGCAGAAAACTTCAATACAGAGTTTTATGACCCAAAGAAACAAAGCAAATTTTCTTTTCACAATTAAAATCTTAAGCTTTGTTGGAAGTGGTAGTTGGGAAAGCAAACCTAGCATATTAAGTTGGCTTTTCTCTTCTACTTTGGTGTCTGAAATAAAAAATAACTATAAAACAGCTGAAAGAAACATATATGAGGGGTGCTGTTAAGAAAGGGATAAAGGTTGACTGAAGCTAGAATGCTGATTCTCAGTCTTGGAAAGATGCTGAAATGTATTAGATTATTTTATCTGAGTAAATTAGTGAACAGCCCAAGTGCCCAACATTGCAGTGTTTGTTTGCTATTGCACTTCAGTTGTTGCCGAGTGTGGCCACTGAGAGAAAAAGGAAAATTAAATAGCCCAGAACAAAAAAAAAAATTAGTCCGAAGTTTGTTTTCAGATACTCATTACCAGAATTAACTTCTAGTCTAGTCTAGTAACCCATGCTTTGTATTTAAGCTGTCAATGGTGGCATTCAGTTTATTTAAGTTCAGGTGATAATGCCATTGTACTCAGTGAACGTTTATGGCTTGATTCAGTTGCCTAAACTCAGCAGCATTTCAGAGACCCTAGAATAGCTGAGGAAATCTGTAAACACATATGAGAAAGGATCTAAGTGAGACCCATGGCAGAGGCAGATGGAGGCCAGGAGGTAAGCCCTAAGACAGCACTGGATGCCTCTGTTTAGAAAACCGAATTAGATCCTTACTCAATAGAACAAATGGCATCTACCAAATAAACTTCACCCTACAGCTGATGCCTACAACCACACAAATGAACATCCCTTTGCACTATTTCAGATAGCTTATTGATGCGAAAGGAGCCTAGACTTCCTGCAGAGATGCAGTTAGCAACTTAGCCTACAGACGCACCTTAGGCTGGTTGAGCAAAATTCAGTCTTTCACAGAGTCACAGACAAGTTTGGGCTGGAAGGTTCCTTGAAGCTCATCCAATTCCAATTCCCCTTCCATGGGCAGGGACACCTTCCAATAGACCAGGTTGCTCAAAGCCCCATCCAGAGCAGAGCAGAAAAACAGCTTTTCGCTTACAGATTCCAAATATTTACATGCATCCACTGCAGTTGCTCTGCAGCAATTATCTATTATTGGTTTGAAAAACGTCTGTCTCAGTAGAGCTGCTCTGTAGCTACTTCTGCAATAAACAAAAATAATGCAAAATCCTCTGTATTGGACAGAAACTATTTAACAGTGACAATGCTGCTACATAGATAATTTTTCAGGGACAGCAAAGAAGTAATCAATCCACAAATCCAAACATTTTTCTCTTGTAAAATGTAGGAGCTGAGATGTTTCAATAAAAAAGAACAACCCAAGCTGGGACAACAATCTTATTTCCAGAACATCAAAGAGAAAGTTACAAAAAGGAAAATATAAGGAAATGAATAAATAAATCCTGTTCTCATTTTCTCTCAATATGACCTACATATTTACATTGTATTTGCTATTGCTGCAATCATAGTGCAGTAACAATTTCCTAGACAATACAGGTACTTATTTTGAAGCTGTTGCTACGCTACCGTGCTATACCCAGCCACAGTCACTGCTGGAGCCAAAAGCTGAAGGTGGCATGGGAGTGTCAGCTGAAAATTGATTCATGGACCTTTCTGGAGGCAGCAAAGGTGCACGAACAAGGCACAGACTCAGCAGAGGTCAGAAGCAAGGCCTTTTACCCTTTGTATCTAAAAGATTAACCAAATTGCTATGCCCTGCTGCTAAAGCACATATTCTGTTTATGACTGATAGCTGGGAACTGGATGTTATCTGTAACAGAATGGCCATTTGCTAATCTCTTCACACACACAGAGTAATTCAGATAAGCATAAATCAAACTATGAAGACACTACAGTTTTCCTCCTCAGAAATAAGGGTTGCATTGCTTCTAGGTTTATACATTAGACATAAGATTATCCATGAAAAGGTAGAGGAGCTAGCCATAAAGGCATATTGTATCTGCATAGTATGATGTGGAGATGTTGCAGGTGTATCTCTAGTCTCTGAGTTAGTAAAGCAAAAGCAGTGGTGATAGTCTCCTCCACACAGGATTTATACCAAAGCAATTTTCTGACTCCAAAACCATACTGTTTTCAGGGATGGGTGATCAGTGTCTGGTTGCACCACTAAAAGAATAATCCTTGTTCTTGGAGTCAAATAGCAGGCACAAACTGTGCAAGAGTACCACACTATACCTGCTGGAAAACAGGTGAGTGATAAAGGGTTAAGATCATTACAACAGCATTTACTGGGAAAACATCAGGGCTAGAACATGAACTTTGCAATCCTAAACAGAGGGTTAAAGGATACACAAATATGCTAAAATACAGCAGATAAAGTGTTCTGACTAGAGAGTTGGACAGACAATTATAATTAAAGAGGCACTTGCTGCAGTAATTTTTATTTGCACTGCTAAACACACTACCTGTATCTGAAAACTGGAGCTGAAGAAATATATAAGCTAACTGGTAAAGGACAAAAAAAATCCCCAACCCAACCCTAAAACCCAAAACAACAAAACCCACAACACACCAAACCACTCCAGTTTAGAAATGATGACTCAAGCTTAAAGGCAGGCTGAAAGAACTAAATTTGTTTAGTCTAGGAAAGCAAAGACTGAAGGGAATTTGATATGTCTTCTAATACATATCTATTAAAATACAAAAATAGCTCTGAGCAAGAGAATTTCGAAGAAAAATTTCTGTTTCAGGAGAATAAGCATTGACAGAGACTAATAGGCTTAAGTGCTGAATCTACATCACTGAATGTTTTCAAAGAAGCATCTGCTGGGGATGGTCTAGATAAGGCTGAGAGCAGGAGAATACATCATTTGATATTGCAGGCTTGTATTACTATACTTAATTATACTTGTAAACTGTCTCAAGTAAGACTATTTTCAGCCAAAAAAAAAATCAGTTAATTTAATTTAAATTATCAAAAAAGCCAACATCCTATCACATTAGGATATTGGCTCCCCATTAGCGATTTCTTCTGTGCACGTACTAACTTTAGCATGTTGCATCTTAGTCTGTAAATCTGTCATGACTGAAGAACTCTGAAAATAGTTGTTGGATCTTTTCCTTGCTGAAGTCACTCAGTTAACATTATTTAAAAGGTAGATAATGAATCATTTAACCTTTTTCTAAGCTTATTCACAAGACCAAAGTAATATTTGCTTACTTCCATTGGATTTGTTACCAAAAAAAATATTTTTAAAAGCTAAAATGGCATAAAAAGGCAAATAGCTATAATTTTATGTAAATATAGAGCATTACACCTACCACCTGGCTTCAGCCATTTTCACCAGGAGGGTAGGGCATGGGAATGGCTGCACAGAGAAGCTGTGGATTCTTCACCTTTGGAAATACTCACAAAATGACCAGACATGGCCCTGGCTCTGAGTAAATGGTTGGACTAGACGATCTCCAGAGGTGCCTTCCAGCATCCATAACCCTGTTACCCCAGCACAGTGACTCAACATGCATGTTCACAATGCTAAATGACTGCATTAAATTGGTAGTGTTTGCCCTACACAAGGTGTTTATTGCTTGGGGTGAAGAATTACCTTCCTTCAGTCACCTGTGGTCCTATAGCACGAATGAGGATATAATCTGCAAGTTGTCAATGAACCAGAATGGCAGTAATTTTCTTCTGAAAAGAAAATAGAGGGACTATTTCTTTAAATCATAGAATCATAGAATAGTTAGTATAATAGTTAAATAATAACTCAAGTGTCACAAAGACAAAAAAAAAATAACATTTTCAAAGAAACTTACCCATCAGAACACACACATGGCTAAACAGGGAAATGCAACCTACAAGTGAAAAGGCTGGACCTCTGAGCAACAGGTACAATCAGGTCAAGCTCTCTCCTTTGCACTCAGTATGTCAGTCATATTTCCATTTACATTGCAAAGGCTTTTGTTTGAAGAAATTACAATGTTATTGAAAGGGCATTAAGATGGTGGCTACAAGCCTGGACATGCTGGATTCACACAAGCATTTCCATTTTGGCACATGCTATATTCTGCTATTAAAGGTACAGGAAATTCCTTGATGAAAGCCAAAATAGCACCTCCTGAAAAAGTCTACTGGCAGTGACATAATTACCTATCACCAGTGAAAGGTGAGTTAATGTGATTTAAACATTTTCTTGGTGTCTAATAACACAGAATGGGCTACAGAAAAGATTATCCAGTCCAACTGAAATTATGGTCCTATGGCAACAACACAATATCCTGATGAAGTTGAAATTCTGTCCTAGGAAGTGCACTGCAACTAAGCCAACTAGATAGCAAATTAGATGTAATTTAATCTCCCACTTCCTTTGGTTTTCAGTCAGCAGCGACCTCTGTCTGACACTCACGTGTCCAGCCACTCACAGAGATTTATTAGTGCTACAAAGGAAGAAATAAATATTGGCAATTGTCATTACCACTATTTTCCCACAGCAAAAGATCCTGCTGTTAATGCCTGCAGAAAAGAACAAATCCAGAAGCGATACGCAATTTAAGAGCCACACTGGCTTCAGATGGACCATTGGAGAAGGGAACAGACTATGAATAACAGGCATTGATATAACTAAGATATTTGATTCCTACATGCAAGAAGCAATAGCCCTCAGGTATTTCACAACTGTTGTTACATATTACTCTACGACCTTCTGTTTTATAGGCTGACTTTTGCTATCTAAATAATTAAAGACAGCAAAGCTGAATCTGCACTCCATGGAGTTAGTGCTTTATTACCTCGATACCAGAAAGAAAGAAGAGCAAATATCCAAACTGAAACGTCACCCATTTCACAAGGAATAAAACACTGTCACAGGAGTTCAGGTCAGCCACCCACAGGGTAGTACCCAGTACCCACCAGGCCTCCAGCACCTGCTGGGGGAGGATCACCTGAAAGACTCATGTCCCATCTTCCAGCTAGGTGGGGATGTCCTGGGGCTCAAGGACATCTTAAAGGTGCTAGGCACTTATGTTTTGGCAAGTGAGTTGAGTCCAAAGTTTGCACTTCTCTCTAGAGCTGCTGATAATCCCTGTTATGAGATCCTCAGCTACTCTGCACAACAAAAGCAAGGAGAAACACTTCCTCCATCCTTCCCCAGGACAGTTCTTTTCAAAATAGCCCTCTTTTCTCTTTTCAGAAATTTAAATTAATCCATCACCTCTGCTTGAGCAGGAACATCCACACTCATTTGCTTTTCTTGTGCATAATGAGAGGCCATTATTTTGAAGCAAGAGGAATGTGGAAGAATAAGGAATGCAGAGAGATTATTTTAAACGTAAAATGCAACACTCGTGTTGCTAACATCATATTGTTGCTAACAAACAAAATACACTCAATCGTTATGACTTTCCAAACACATATGTAGGACTACTAGCAGAGATATGAACTTGAACCAACACCATAGATCTTACTTTGTCCAAATAATTAACATAATTTTCACATCAACCATGATCCAGTCACAGAAATAGGACAGCTACAGTGTTATAAAGTTAAAAAGGCCAACTGTCCTCACATATGGCTCTCGTAACCCACTTCTACAGAAACCAGTGGCAGTAAGCATGGACCCAGAATGGTTCACAACCCAGCAATTAGTAGATACTCTCTCTCCTGAAGGATACTCACCTTTCTACCAGATTAGCTGCAGTTATATTGAAATTCAAGAAAGATGCTGAAGTTGCACAGTTTGTCTAATGTAGAAGACTGAGTAACCCGACAGTGATTTTTGGTTTTGCTGGTTGGTTGTTGGGCTTGGTGTGTTTGGGTTTTATGTTTTGGGGGGCCTTTTTGTCTGGATATTATTATTTATTTTTGTATCAATAATTTAAATTATCAACCTTTATGCAAAAATTACAAATGCAGTCACAAAGGACTATCATATAGAGAAGGGAGACATGAAGGGTGCTTAACATTAACTTTTCATGGAATCACAGAGTGGTTTGGGTTGGAAGAGACCTTAAAGATCATCCAGTTCCAATCCCTCTACTGTGGGCAGGGGCCCAGGTTGCTCAAAGCCCATCCCACCTGGCTTTGAACACTTCAGGCACCCTGTGATTATAGGAATACAAAACAGAAAGGAAAAAATATTTAAATCATATCTTTCTTAATGCATTCAAGAGAATCTCAAGATTTGGTTGACACTTCATGGAAGCACTCTCCTTTATCCTACACATGAATGTTGGATAACTTTTTAACTCCATTTTCCGAGAAATCAAAATTTTACAAGAGAAATCAAATGAAGTATTAGGAGAGTCCACCATGCCATTTGATCTCCCCTAGCTCATACAAAATAATCAGCATTTCACACCAATGCAAATGTTACAGTGTGCCCTTGTTTAGATAAACAAAATTAAACAAGTACAGACATTGCTGAAAACACTTCTCACTATGTGTGGCAATTAAATCTCTCAGCCTGCTTTCAAAGCATCTGTCAGTGAAGCTAAGGAACAGATTCTGATAATCTTGTTTATGTTATGAACTCCACATGACTTCTGTAGAAATAACAGCATTACATTCACAGTAGATGGTCCTTTTCAATGGAAACAAGAACTTGAAAATTTCTCTCATGTAGTTAAAAAGGAGGAACTGTCAGGTTTGTATTATGGCCTGATAAATACTGGGAATAGTTGAGTACAGGAGCTTTTATAAAGGGAAGTGTAGTGTTTAAAGAACACAGGTGTTTATGGTTTAGAAATTTAAGTTATACTACAAGTATTTACAAAATACTTTTTAGAGAAAGTGTGAAAGTCATAGAATCACAGAATAGTTAGGGTTGGAAAGGACCTTAAGATCATCTAGTTCCAACCCCCCTGCCATGGGCAGGGACACCTCACACTAAAGCATGCCACACAAGGCTTTGTCCAACCTGGCCTTGAACACTGCCAGGGATGGAGCATTCACAACCTCCCTGGGCAACCCATTCCAGTGCCTCACCACCCTAACAGTAAAGAATTTCTTCCTTATATCCAATCTAAACCTCCCCTAAGTTTTAACCCGTCACCCCTTGTCCTGTCACGATAGTCCCTAATAAATAGCCCCTCCCCAGCATCCCTATAGGCCCCCTTCAGATACTGGAAGGCTAAAGTCCCCTTCAGTAATTTCTACCTAACTTGAAATTAGTTAAAATTGTCACAGAAACACATTAATCTGAATACTGAAAGAAATAAAAGGAAAACCACTTTCATGGATGAGCATTTGTAGATTTTTTTATTGCCATTATTTAAACCATATATTTAGCTTTCTTCATAGAATTAATAACTTTTGAGCTATAGGTACTAGCTAAATAGTGAAATACAGAGATATCTAAGCTAGCTTAACTAAATCAAGTAGTAGTTGTCTAGCTGTAACAGCAGGAGATTTCACGGAATAAATTGCAGCAACAATCAGAATACTTTCACCACAGACATCCACTTGAAGTAAAGAAATCCCAGCTATCTCCACACAACACAAATTTCTTTCTATACCTTAAGATGTTAGTGAATGAATTGACCCCTACAGGACACAGGCAGCAGAGCTGGGAACAAAGCACTCAACAGATGTATTTTATTGATTTGGAGGACACATACACTGATTTGGGGTTTAAAACTGATGTGCTCTTAGGAGCACTCAAGCTCTTACCTTTACAAACATGAAAATCTCACAATCTTCCTGAAAGTTGTCAGTTTCTCCAAAGTTATTGTTAAGAGGGAACTTGAGGGAAGTTGGAGAGTTGGAAGAAGTGCTTCGGCTCTGACGCAACTGGAAATCCAGAGGAAAATGCATGTTGCTCTTAAAAATCATGCCCTCTACATGTTTATCTTCCAGAGCTGGGCTCATCAGATCCATCTCCTGGTATGGGTGGTCTTCTTCAGCACCATGGTGAGATGAAGAAGAACCATCCTCCCCATCAGCCCCATGCTGAAAGGCCACAGAATTACTACAACTATCTTCTGAACTATCCTGACTACTATCCATGCTCTCTGGGAGAGTAGTGATTGAAGAAGGAGATACTGGATCTTCATGGACATGATCATAAAGATTATCCCTTTTGTCTTCTTTAGAGTCCTGAATCTCATAGATATTGGTGGTGTTAACATTTTGATAAGCATTGGTAAAGACCTGATCTTCCATGACTGCTGGCTGGTGAGTTTTGCCTGCCTGCTGGTACCTTACAAGACTGCAGTTAAAGTGAGATGTTGACAACTGCTCTTCAGGAGGAAGCAGAGTCTGTGGTGTGCTTTCTGAATGCTCTGCTACACATGGCAGGTCTCCAATAATCATTTACTGAGAGCTATAAATCAACAACTACACTTCCACTGAAGTAAAAGGGCTGTCTCAATTTTAACCCCTTTGTTGATCTGACTTCTGGTTACTATATTTTAGGAGATGGAATCACTTGTTGTTCATCAAGATATAGCCTGGCCAAGTACAGTGATGAACAGATGAAGTACCTACAAAGCTATGGTAAAGAAATATGTATTTTTTTTCCACAGGAAGCCAAAAATAGTTTTACTGGCAATCTTATGTGCATTTTGTGTAAAGAAAAAGAAATGCAGACTTACTTACCCATTTACTCGTATTTTTAACCCACAAAACCTTCAAGGAAAAGAAAGGCAAAAGTGCCTCAACAAAACAAGCGATCATCTGCAAATTTTCACTGGTTACTTACAATATCATCAGCAAATTATAATAATTTATAAAAAAACCCTACAAATATAAAAAATATAAAGTGGTATATCCATGAGAAAAAGATATCAAACTTGAAATCTTTCCAGTTTTGACACTGGGTCTCTTGACCTTGAATGTCTCCACATTTAACAACTTCATCCTCTCATCTGTAAATTAAAGCCAAGACTCTAAAACGCTTGTGAACTACTCTGGAATTTAGGAGGGGGGGGGGGGGGAAAGCACTGAATAAGCATTAACTATTATTATGCATACTTAATTTATCAATTACTTGTAATCACTTTCAGGTTATATATCCATGTCTTAAGATATTGACCCAAGCTGCCAAAGTTGGGTTAATGCTGCTTGACTTCAGCAATCTAGTTAGCCTCCTTCTCCATGCAGTTCCTTTTCTCTAAAGGACAGAGATACACAGAAAACCCCACAGAGTCTAAAGCAGAGGAATACTTTCAGCTTTAGCATCCTTCTTAAAGACGGATACAGATTCCAGAGCATCTGAAATCAGTGGAGTCGAAAATCATTACCGATTCAAATCTGAATTTATCAGTTGTGAGAACTTCAGACCTGATTGACTTTTTATCTAGATGTTTACTACATCTGGATTATATGGATTATTACAAGAATTGTTAGGATCCAATCATATTTAATCTTTTGGGGTTGAGTCACAATTTAAATTAAAGGTGTTTTCCTCCTGACCCATCCTTGTAACTTCAGGCAAGGTAACTGCTATGGCAAGGTTGGATTTGTGAAAGAAATAGAGAAGAGAGATTAAAGAGAAGGACAATAATTGCAGCCATCTCCAAATAGAACTAAGTGACCACATGCTGCTTCACACTGTAGAGTAGCAGGTGCTTCCTATCTGAGATTTAGAATAGTAATTTACTGTCTTCATTCTTATATTGAACTTTTTAGACAACTATTGAAGTTCAATACCAAAAGCAAACCAATACTTCACCTTACCAAACCCAGATTCAACTAAGGTTCCTAGATAATCCCCAAAGTGCCAAAAGCATAGTCACAATCAGCAACACAGTACAAAGATGCAGGTAAGTATCAGAGATCAAGGAGATCTCTTAGCTCATTAAGGCACCTCAAGGGTTCCAAGGATATCTAACCCATATGAAGGCCTAATTTCAACTATTATTACCCACAAATTCCTGCCTGGCACATGTAGTCCATCAGCAAACAGAACCAATCACATCTCTATTTACATTTTCTGTATGTAATTGTCAGAATTATTCATGTGGAAATCCTACTAAGAAATTATGAAATTTGTGCTATCATCTGTACTGCAAACTTCAAGCATTCCACACCAGCTATTAGAGTGATGATAAAACTGACTTAAAATCATGAGCTTAATTAACTAAAGCTCATGAAACTTGGGAAAGCCAACAAGCCAACTAGAAAATGTTACTTTATTTTTTGAGCATTTTTTACACTTATGAAAATACTTACATTTCTTCACATTTTTAGAAATAAAAATGTGTATCTACCTGCATCTGTTCAACTTGCTCTAAGCATGGCCTTGATAACTCCCTTGATCTTCAACTCTTCTTACAAAGTGCTCCTGCAGGATTAAGTATGCTGGGATTGTAAAAATTCCCTCCTTAGTCACTCTTCTGGAAAATAACTTAATGAAGAAAAGATAACACAGACATATTCATGATGCAAAACAAAGAACAAAGTCCAGTTGCACAGCATTAAAGCCAATGACTAACTCCTTTTTTTTCCTGCACAAAGACAACATCAGCAGCAAGCAGCAGCACCTGCTGGAGGGTATAAAATATCACACGTAAAATAAGGACTAAGAGAGTCATGTTTGAGTATTATTTAAAAATAGAGTTTATGTGGATTTCACTAGTCAGAAAACTTCTCCTTTCCTCTGCCCCCTCCAAGAGCAAAGAAAAGTCCCATTCAGCTCCAAGATCTAGATTTCACTCTTGTGACAGGATGATAACACCCCAGAGTAAACTTGACCACATTTATGAATTTGTCCAGGTGAAAATCAGATGCATTTCAAGTCATCTTATGTGAACCCACTGCTGGTTTATAACCCTTATATTTCATCTTCAGGGATGACAGAAATAATTTTGGTGCCATGATTCAAAAGTTATGTTGTAAGAAACAAGATCAAAACTGCAGTGTCCACATTGTGGCTTCAAACATGAGTGTCCTGGTGCTGCTTTCCCTCTACTCCCAAGCTAAAAATGTTCTGTTCCAGCAAAGGAACTTGTATTCAGTGAAATGGGACTTCTCTCCTGAAGAGAAGTGAGAGGGAAGAGGTCATATGAGGCAGGAGGGTACTAAAAGATCTCAGCATCACTCTGCTCCATTCTCCATTGGAAAGTAAATGCCTTCAAGCATCAGGTCCTTCTCTACCTTCACAAGAATATAAGATTATAAAACAAAGAAATCACCAATTCAATCCATTCCCCGAATTTCTCTGCTCCCAAATCTAGGGTGCTAGCCATAGTTTCTGCTGTTAATTCTGTAATTCAAGTTGTGTCCCTTACCACCCATACCCATGTGAGACATCCCATCACACTGGTGACTTGCTGTACAGAAATACATATAACAGTATAACCATAAGCAGCAAAATTCATATAAGGACAAAGAATATGAGCAACAAAACTCATAATTTTCAAGGTTTATTTTTTACTTCAGGACGGAATTTCTGTTTTCATGATAACCTTATTCTTTTTTAATGCAAGAAGTATCAGAATTAACAAGACCATAACTCCAGTTAGTACACAAAACCTCATGAAGTTCAACAAGGCCAAATGCAAGGTCCTGCACCTGGGTGGGGCAATCCAAAGCACAAATACAGGCTGATTAAGCACAGCCCTAAGGAGAAGCACTTGGGCATGTTGGGTGATGAGAAGCTCAACATCACCCAGCAATATGCCAAGCATACCCTGGGCTGCATCAGAAGGAGCATGGCCAGCAGATCGAGAGAGGCTATTCTGTCCCTCTAGTCTGCTCTGGTGAGACCCTACCTGCAGTACTTCATCCAGCTCTGGGGCCCCAGCATAATGCTGAGGCAAGTCCAGATGTCATGGTTTAAGCCCTTCTGGCAACTAAGCACCACACAGCCACTTGCTCACTTCCCCTACTCCCCAGTGGGGCAGGAAGGAGAACTGAAAAAAAAAAACTAATGTAAAAACCCATGGTTTAAGAAAAGAACAGTTTAATGATTGAAATAAAATATTATAATAATAGACTAATAACAGCAATAACAGGAAATAGAAGAAAGAATAAATAAGAGTGTTGCACAATACACTACCCACTAACTAATACCCAGCTCAACCTGAGCAGTGATTGGCCCCTTCCAGGTAACTCTCCCCAGTTTCTGGGCATGATGTGCTGTGGTATGGAATACCCCTTTAGCTAGCTTGGGTCAGGTGTCCTGCCTCTGCTTCCTCCTGGCTTTCTGTGACATTCCTCACTAACAGAGCATGAGAGACTGTAAAGTCCTTGATCAGGGCAAGTGCCATTGAGCAACAACTAAAACATCGGTGTTATCACCACTGTTCTCAGACTCAAGCCAAAACATGGCACTGCACCAGCTAACCACTAATTCTTTATACAGTCTAATGGACAGCAACAGGCACCCCGGAGACCATGATAAAAAGAGATGAAAAAACTTATAATGAAATTAAGTATATTCTGGAGATGGTCTTTATTGCTGCAAAAGTCAGTCACCTGAGCTCTTTCAAATAGGTATCTTCTCAGATATCAAGGCTGGAATTCACCTACATTTAAAAACCTAGAAATGAACTAAAAAACTCAGGCTATGAACCTAGATAATTGCCTGGTTCACTCTACAGAGAAACACAGAACTCAGTTCAGTAGCACCAAAACACATACAGGCATTTATTGGTATTTGCGTTTCCATAGACCAACTTGGTTTTATCTAAAGGCCAGCAAATATAGTAAGGGCCCTGACACACTTAGAATAGTATGTTAAAATCACCGAAGCTGCTATTGAAACCTAAGCTGTTCACCCTTTAAGCCCTTTTAGCAGCAATCAGCACCTCCAGCTTAAAATAGTCAAGCAAAAGACTAGTCTGCAAAGAAGTTCCTATACTGTGAAAGTATGTTATCTGAAGAGGAAGAGAACCAGGACGGGGTTCAAACCTGGCTCAAACCAGGACAGGGTAGAGAGAAGGAATAGTAGCAAGAAAGTCAGCATACCTTGCATCTACTCAGAGATTAGTAAATAAAGGCAAAAAGCCATATTGCACTATTTAATTCAGATTCCCAATACAAGACCTTTTTCTGGGTACCCCTTTAGGAAAGCAAATAGTCTGCCTACCTCCCAGACATTCCACAGTACTGGAAACTCCAACTCTTCTAGAAGTGCCATGAGTGGCTTCAGTAGTTAACAGCTCTGTTTAGAAACAGCAACCTGTTTCTATTGCCGTTTCTCAGAAGGCAGTTTCTAGTTGATTATTGCTATGATTTTAGTGCTTTAATTAAAAGAATCTTTAAGTTTTATTTATTCTCCCTGAAGACGCTTCCACACTTTAGCAAAGAGCTTGTAAATCTTTCGTCACAACCTAAATAATTTGAGGTCTGTCAGATGCTTGCTCTAAAGTAGCTTTGTCCAGCCCTAACTAGAAAACCTAATAGTTAAAACACCTGTGTGTTCTCGGAAACAGCTGAACCTGAAACTGAATTATGGTGAACCTTTTTCATGTCAGTAGAAATGGAGGGATCTTTTTTCTCTGTTCTCTCCAGAAGAACAAGAGATTCAAGTTCCTCTATCCAGTTA
The DNA here is from genome assembly GCF_012275295.1 of Melopsittacus undulatus. Classification (NCBI taxonomy): domain Eukaryota; kingdom Metazoa; phylum Chordata; class Aves; order Psittaciformes; family Psittaculidae; genus Melopsittacus; species Melopsittacus undulatus. The sequence goes on from NC_047529.1 coordinate 18,833,880, forward strand.
TTCCTACAGACATTAACACTCACAGACATGTTTCATAGGCACAGGCTGTGAAAAGTAGCACTCCAGCAGTCCAAGCATCTGCAGCTCCCCAAATTGTTTCAAGATGGAACTGATTTGATGATGAGGAGGAACAAGACTGCTCAGTATGGCCCTGTTTGCGCTCCAGCCTTTGGATGGTCACCTCTGGGCACCCAAGATCATCACTGGAACCTTCCTGCTAAGAAGGGCTACCTTACAAATGACAAGAAGTTGCACAGATAGACTGACAATTTTATCTGTACTGTTATGTGTGTATGGAGTTGGCATGTTCTGAAACATACGCTTCAGCTCAGTTTCACAATAACTGTTGACATGTGCAGCTTTAGCAGTTTCTGCATTCTATTTAAGACATAGTACATAATAAGGAAATGAAGACACATACTAAAAACATTTCAGAAGACAGTGGTTTGGTAGAAGACTTTGATCATCTTGCTGTTATACACAGCAGTCAGGCCTCCAGAAACCCATTTGCTGCTCAGCTAAAACTGTCCTGCATGCTAGCTCATGAGTTCAGACCCACGCTGTAATAACAGTGATTCATCTTCACCCAGATTTTGCTTTGCTACTGACTGCAAAAAGGCGTATTTAAAGGCAGCATAGCAGTAAATTTAACTCTGCAGAAAACAGATGCTTCTCCATTGGGAACTAGACAAACAATAGAAAATTATTTTGCACAGGACACTCAACTCTCAACAGCCTTTAGATGTTAAAAATACCAGGAATTATCAACAGACATTTCAAAATCTGCTTTACCTGCTGAAGGGCCTAAACAATTATTCCTGATTTGGATGTCCTAAAGCCCTTTATTTGTGGTCTTCCAGGCCCTGTTATAACACTTTGTTTGGTTTTATCTCTAGCTCTACGGTCAGAAACTCCATTAGAAACCTGAGAGCCTAAGAAATACTGGCTTTTTATGCCCCCAAGTGCTCCAAGGAAAACATTTATGTTTGCCTTTAAAATCTGGCATCATTTCAAAATCCTTGTTTGCCTCTGAAACCAAGCACCCTTAGGAAGCACAAGCAATCTGGCTTCAGGCTCATTTATGATGGAGGCTCTAGTATCCAAAATAGAGAAAGCAGAGACACCACCCTACTCTCTATCACCTTGCCATGCAGCCTTCCAGACATCATTCCATGGACAGCTTGAGGAACAGCAGAGTCAAAAGCCCTGTTTCATTTATAGCTTCCATATACAACCAATTTCTTGGAATAAATGGGCACTAAAAGCTTAACATTGAATACAGTTTAACAGGTGTTAGTTACCTAAAACTACTGTTTTATGGAATGTCTCCCCATTTTTCTTCATCTCAACTGTATAAAGATGCATCAAAACACAGTAAATGGATTAAAAAAATACTCTACAAAAATGATCAAAGAGATTTAACCACATAGATAAAATTAAGGGAAGAAAAATAAAATGAAAAATGCAGGAAAATGTGCCTCTGTCAATATTCAGTTATTTTAACTCTTAAGTAATGAAAATGCCCTGCTTTTTCTTAAGAACGAAAATGCCCAGCTTATTCTTAAGTATCTGAACTACCCATGTGCAACATTTAGTTTTCTTCCAAATAAATAAGGAGTTGTTTCCCCTCCATAAGACTGACAACAGGAAGGCATTGTTTCCCGTCTAAAAATTGTTTTACTAAACCTAGCCAAACACTGAGAATATTTTAGGTTGCCTACCCTCTACTTCCCATCATTCACTGAATACCACTGACACAAACCAATGTGTGTAATAGTATCCAAGCTACAAATGCCAGAGCAGTAAATCTGTGCAGCTTCAGGCAGGATTTAGTATGGTCTAGAGCTTAGAAGAATTGCAGTCTGTACAGCCAAATACGGGGTGAAATGCAATACAGAGTTATATTAAGGTGATGAAAGGCAAACGTATTGGTACCTCCCAGATTTACTTCTCTTAATGTAAGTATACATGTAACCACACCTTTCTCATAGGCATACACTGTAAATGGAACCAAGAGATGTATTAAATATGCAGTACATACTGGCTAGCCCAGTTCTAAGTCCAAAGTTGATGTGGCATACTGCTTTTATGATGTGTCAAACTGAATCCATTATATTAGGCCAGGCTCATGAATAAGTGTGATTAGTCACACCATTTAGCACTGAATAGCCATGATTATGTTGCCAAAACAGGTAAACAAAATAGCATTGATGCTAAAAGTATATTAGTATTTCTCCATAAGGTTTCTAAGAAGACCCCGATCGAAATTTGATGAAATTGGCTAAAAGATGACAACTGTTATGTGCTCCCCTGACCTCTAATTCACTCTGTGTAATAAATACTTTGAAGGAAATAAATTGGTAAAGGACACTTCCCTCCTCCTCATGATCTACTGTCATGTGTATATTTACAGACCTGAATCAGTGTAACAAACAACAAAAAAAAGAAGAAAAAAGGGACAAAAGACAAAGTGCTTGACTTGAACTTGACAAATAACATGGAAATAGATTCAAGAAGTCTTATAAACTCACCTAGATTTTCTTCCTCCTGTGTTTTGCCCCACCTGCTACATTTCCCTATATCAAGGTGAATCAGAGGCATGACATTTTTTCCAGCTGATTATACCACACGATTAGAGCCACTCCACAGTCAGCATGCAAAAGTAGCACAACCTGCCAAACTCATGCATATATAAAAGGCATTAGGAAGAAACAAGATCAAATCTATGAGGCACTGAGTATAAACAAGCTAACAGGATGCACAGAATGAAATTCTTTAAGTCTTAAGGTCCTTTCCAACCCTAACTATTCTATAATTCTATGATTCTAAGTCAGCCACAAAGTTACAGACAGGTTGTCTTCTCAGTTTTTATGATGAAATTTAAAATGGAGCAAGTATTTCTGCTCTGTGCTGTCAAAAGACACTTATTTTATCTGTTCAGGCAGAGCTGATTTCATTATTCAGCACCAGTAACTTAACAGCTTTTGCAGAATTACTAATGCCTTCTCATAATAAAAAGGAAAACCAAGGGCATGTGAACTATTTGCCTTAATTTATGAAGTAAACTTACACCAGGACACAAAACAGATCTCAACGCATCATACCGTAACACACTGCTTTCCTAACAGCGGCAGTGGCATTCAGCATTTTTACATGCAACAGCACAGCTCATACATACATACTTACATAGCGCAATTCACAATTTCCTGCTTATATTTAAAGTTTTAGGGCAAACCAGCATGCCACAAGAGAACGCAAAAAGGTCACACATAGGAAACAAACAGGCACTTTCGGAGCTGCACGACCAAACGGGTGTCCCACAGAACAGGAAACTGATAATCACGCTGACAACCGCCATTGCCTCCCAAAGGCCACAGCCTGGGGCACCTGCAAAGGAGGCAGGTTACAGGCACCCTGGGGAGACACAGGACAACTCCCAGTCGCACAACCGGTCACATCCTCGCCTCACACGGCAGCATCCTTCTGCAGCCACCGGAACCCCAGCAAGCAGCCTGTGCTCCAGGAAAGCTCTGACCCACAGTAGGACCCACTTCCTAGTCCAGAGGAGCTAATACCTCTCATAAAACCCACATTCTCCCACAAGCTGCCACATCTCCCTGCTTGTGACAGCTGCCTCCCACAGCTCGCCTCAGCTCTCCTCCCATCAATCTCCCACAGCCCTACCCCTCAGTCCCCCATAGCTCCCTACAACCTGCCTTCTCTCAGACCCCCTTAGGCCCCTCACCTCAACTCATACCCCCAGCTCCCCGTGATTCCCTACAACTCACCTCAACCCCCCCGGTTACCTTCAGCCCACTCCTCACCTCACTTCTCCCTGGCTCTGTTCCCCGACACCCCACAGCTCCCCCAATCATCCCCAGCTCGGCTCCCCCCGATCCCCTCCAGGTCTTACAGCGCCACGCCCACTTCCTCGCAGCCAATCGGCGCTCCCGCCAGCGAGCCCTCAACCAATCACATGCGGCGGAGCCCCCCGCTGCCGCACCCACCCCGGCAGTGCCGGCGCTGCCGCCCCTAAAGCGGTTGGTGCGGGGTGGGTGGCCGGTGCGCAGGCGCTCTGCTCGTGTTGCTTCCTGTCGAGGCTCCCCGCTGCGCTCGGACACCTCCGCGTGTGTCCCGGCGGGGCTGCCACCAGGAGTGGGGCCTTAGAGTGGGGTCTGGGAGGAACAGCGGCGGCCGGGCAGCGGGGCTGTGGTGAGTGGTGCTGCCTGAGCGGAGAACAGGGCAGGGTTGAGGAATCCCTCCGGGCTCTGGTGGCTGCGCCTCCTGCTCCCTCGGGGTTAGGGTGAGGGGAAATTAAGTGTTGTTGGGCTCCGTAGAGCCGTTGCTGGTGTGCGCGGTGAGGCCGGAGCCTCAAGCAGCTGGGCCCGTTGGCTGAGCGGCCGCGCGGTGCAGGCGCTCTGGCTCCAGGAACGTTGAGCACGGGGTGGGTCTGCGGTGACAGCCCGCAAGGTAGCGCGTTCCTGACCCAGCCGAGCAACAGGAGACTTGGAAGCCTGGTTAGGAGGTTCGGGATGGCTGTAACCGTAGAATGGTTGGTGTTGAAAGGGACCTTAAAGCTCATTTAGTTTCAGCCCCCTACCACGGGCAGGGACACCTTCCACTAGACCAGGTTGCTCCAAGCCCGGTCCAACCTGGCCTTGTGCCCTGTGAAGGATGGGGCCTCCCATGCAAACAGGCATGGAGTAATGCTGATACAGTATGTAAACCAGAAATGCTTGACGCATTCGGAGTCTTTTGAAGCTAATACTATGGTCTTAAGTCTTACTGTGCTGTAAAAAGCTTTGCTTATAATTTTTAAGTAATTCATTACATGAAACAGGCAATTCTCTGCTCCACTGCTTATGTAATTCCTCATTTTTTGCCTCTCTTTAAAGGGGCTGTGTGTCACAAGTCCTCTGTATTAGATGATCCCTTAAAAGTATTTTTTGACTATCCTTTCTTCAAATATTTGTATTTTCTAAAGAAACTTTAACGGTTGGGGGGTGGTGGTGGTGGTGATTTCCCATGCTTTAAATTCCTCTCCCTCCTAAAGTTTTAGCCAGCATTAAAGCTACTTGCATTTTTGAAGTAATGCACTCACAGTTTCTAAGAGTTTGGGGAAAAGGGCTGAGATAGACCAGAAGATATTACTCTAGTTAGGAAGATACCTGCTCTTCATCCTGGAATCACCCTTGTTTGTGCAAGATAAAGGAGACATTTGCTGGGGTGGGTTTTACTTTCGAAAAGTAAATACACTGCCTGACCATCTTGCAAAGAGTTCTGTGAAACCTGGAATTCACTTCCTCTTTCTTAAAGGCTTATAGAAAAATTCTGAACAAAGTACTCCTCTCACATAATAAGTTTAAGGATAAAAAAGGCTTACAAATCATGCCTTGTTTCATAATAGGAATTAATTCATTAGTGAGAAATACTTGATTCATACCTAAAGTTACTAATGATTTTGGTTTAGTTTTGCTTAGAAAGGAGTATGATGCATAGAGAACAGGTTTAAGTGCTGTTATGGCAGATGTGGAACAGCTTAGAAGGAAAACAGAAGTTACTCCTGGCAGTTTTATGTACAGAGTAAGCAATGATTAAATAGGAGTGTTGAAAGGCTCAAAAGTCTTCCAGCAACTCGAGAGGGTGGAAACTGTGGAAAAAGGTAGGAACTGTGGAAAAAGATGGGATAAAAAGGGAAAATTGTAATTACAGAAGAAAACAAAATCCTGGTCTGAACCGTGATGTGTAATGAAGATTTAGAGCTGCAGAGGATTCTTAAATGTGAAGCCAGAATTGTTCAGGTGTCTGTGCTTGAACATGAAGAAAAATACTGATTGTCTTTGAATGCAGAATCATAATAAGACACACAGAATGATGGAGTGATTGCTTAAAAAGAAAGAAAGCAATTCTTCCTTTCATTTAGTCTCGAATGAAAGAAAATCTCATTGCTTAGTTGTTTTAATGTATGAAAAACTATGACAATATATGAGAAGCTTCTGAAGTCAGTAGGGAAATCCACTGTTGACTTCAGTGGTTGTTTAGATGGGTTATTTTGCAGTTATCTCCTACAAGCAAGATGTACATAATGTCTGGCTAGTTAAACTGGTTCCAGTACAATTACTTAGTGTTACGTGCCTTATCTTTTGATTTTTTCAGGTGCATCTGATTACCTGCTATAAATACTTTGAAGTATCAACAATGAACTCGATGTTAACATTACTTTTCTCTGGAGTAGTTGCCTGTTGTGCTCGCTCTGCGGGTGAACCAGTATCCAGGTTACTCCTTGTGTCCTTTGATGGCTTCAGGGCTGATTACTTGGAAACCTATAAACTTCCTCATCTTCAGAAATTCATTGAGGATGGTGTGCTTGTAAAACAAGTTACAAATTCTTTTATCACCAAGACTTTCCCAAACCATTATACCATAGTGACAGGTTTATATGAAGAAAGTCATGGCATTGTGGCCAATGACATGTACGATGCAGATGCCAAGAAGAAGTTTTCACAGTTCAATGATTCTGATCCCTTCTGGTGGAATGAGGCAGTTCCAATTTGGGTGACAAACCAACAGCAGGGAAATGGAGCAAGTGCTGCTGCAATGTGGCCTGGTACCGACGTAAAAATTAATGATACAACCCCTCAGTTCTTCATGAAGTACAACTTTTCAGTAACATTTGAGGAGAGAGTGGAGAAAATCATTGCCTGGCTGAACAGCTCTAATCCAATAGTCAGTTTTGCTATACTGTACTGGGAAGAACCGGATGCAAGTGGACACAAATATGGGCCAGATGACACTGAGAACATGCGCAAGGTATTAGAAGAAGTGGATAATCATATCGGTTTCCTTACCAAGAAATTGAAGGCATTAGGTTTGTGGGATACTATTAATATCATAATAACAAGTGATCATGGAATGGCCTCCTGTTCAGCAAAGAAGCTGATTGTCCTGGATGACTGCATTGGGCGCGACAACTACACTCTAATAGACAAGAGTCCAGTTGCTGCAGTGCTGCCAAGACAGAGTATGTTTTGGTTTGTTTCTTGTTATTTAAGTCATACATTTTGAGAATTAAATGTTGTTTCTCTTACTACTAAAAAGTACATGCTATGGTAGATTGTTCACATCTCTGCAAGGTGAACTACACTGCTTTTGCAAGTTTGACATAATTTAATGAGTAAATTAAAGAACGTTTATTTAGAAAGTACTTTACCACCCATAACAATTTGACACTGATTACCAAAGCAAAGATGGTCCTAGTACAGCATGTTGAGAAAGTACACAGGCTCTTAGTATGAGTACTTGCATTCAGCTCTGCAGCCCCCAAGACAGTAAGGACATGGACCTGTCAGAGTTAAGTCTAGAGGAAGGCCATGAAGATGCTCATGAAGACAGGCTTAGAGAGTTGAGCTTATTCAGCCTGGAGAAGAGAAGGCTCCAGGGAGACCTTAGAGTAGCTTCCAGTACCTAAAGGTGCCTGCCAGAAATAGGAAGAGGGACTTTTTACATGGGGCTGTAGGGGCAGGACAAGGGGAAATGGCTTTAAACTGACAGAGGGGAGATTTAGATTAGATATTAGGAAAAGATTCCTTATTATGAGGGTGCTGAGGCACTGGCACAGGTTGCCCAGAGAAGTTGTGGTTGCCCCATCCCTGGCACTGTTCAAGGCCAGGTTGTATGGGGCTTGGAGCAACCTGGTCTAGTGGAAGGTGTCCCTGCCCATGGCAGGGGGGTTGAAAATAGATAACTTCTCTTAATGTCCCTTCCAACCCAAACCATTTTGTGATTCCATGCCTGCTCTCTTGTTGCTCACTTTACATGGTTATAATTCACAGTGAGTGTGAAATAAATTCTTTATTAAGAATTTTTGTATCTTGGGGTAATTACTAACAGGCATGTCATGACACTGCTGGTCTCAGTTTCCACATCTGTGGCCAAACTGAAGCAATTCTAATGAACAAAGTGATATATATAGTAACAAAATATACTGCCTTGGTGTGTGATTGCCTCCTTGATTTCTCTGTTTGAATTTTGCCCTCCTGCTTTGTGCGTTGGTTAATTCAGCTGTAGTTTCAAAACCACAGCTGTGAGGTGCCTCATTGAAAATAAGAGCAATTTGTCAAATTCACCTTGATACATGTAGTGTTTCACTGGGGACCTGAACAAATAACTTTTCTATGTGCCTTTTAATGAATAACTGTTTTGGAAAAAAAATTAAAAATCTCAGGATTAATGACAGGTAATTGCAGTACCAGGAGATCATTTCTGGCTGTTTCACAGCACTTTTTTTCTTGGCAGACAAGGAAGATGTGTATAACTTACTGAAAAAATGCAACAGTCACATGAAAGTGTATCTCAGAGAAGAAATTCCAGACAGATTTCATTATTGCCATAATAAGAGAATCCAACCTATAATCCTGGTTGCAGACGAAGGCTGGACCATTGTACAGAACGAGTCACTGTCAAAATGTAAGTGCCTGTCCCTTATTTGTGTTCTTGGTGGCTTACGTTGATAAACTGTCTTGGATTTATTCCAGCCATGTATAGGCTGGTCCCAGTTTAATGAGTTGAGTCCTGGCACTGTGCTTCTTTAGGAACATCTCAGCATTTTCTAGAACATTCTCAGCCTGAGTCTGGAGTATTTTAATGGATGAGGAAGAGACGGGGGATATTTCTTTGGCTAAAATACATTCAACCTAGGAGTTATCTTAGGCAAGTCAGTCTCAAGCTTCTACTAGAGGTGGTTTAGCTCATTTTTGTTTGTAAAATATATATATATAAGAGCACAGATTGAAACATGCCAGACACAATACTTAATGCTGCAGCACATGTAATAGAAAATACAAATAAATGCGGTGAAATACTAAAAATAATAGGAACACAACAATAATGGCCAAATAAGCCAGAGGTCTTCCTGTTAGGGGTATCAAATAGTATGTTTTAAAGAGAAAAAACAAGTGAGATGTTCCTTCATATAGTGCACTGCTAAGCTATGCCTGTATTTCCTGCTACATGCTATGAATGTCAAATTGCATACATATGTATGTATAGGTATGATTATATATGTATATGTATTTCCAGGTGTTTCACATGCAGGGTAGTTTTTTGGCAGATGAGAGATGTCTATAACTTACTGAAAAAATGCAACAGTTACATGAAAGCCACGGGCTTTAAACTGACAGAGGGGAGGTTTAGATTAGATATTAGGAAAAGAGTGCTTACTATGAGGGTGGTGAGGCCCTGGCACAGGTTGCCCAGAGAAGCTGTGGCTGCCCCATGCCTGGCAGTGTTCAAGGCCAGGTTGGACGAGGCTTTGAGCAACCTGGTCTAGTGGAAGGTGCCCCTGCCCATGGCAGGGGGTTGGAACTGGATGAGCTTTAAGGTCCCTTCCAACCCAAACTATTCTATGAATTTATGTTTATTTGTACAAAAGTACTGCTTTCAAGGTAAGATATGTTTATATTTTAATTTTGTCACATATTTGGTACAATCATCTTCAAATTGTACACATGTTCTCTAATACATGTCTCTTTCTTGTTTATGGTTAGGTTCATTTCCATGTACCTAAAAATAGTTAATAAGTCCATAAGTAACAGCATTGGATCAGTTGAAGTGAATCACTTTTCAAAACAATTCTGCTAGCCAAGGCTTCCCAGAAGCAGGCAGGGGAGGTTTTAGCCTAAAAGGTTATTTGAAGTGTTTATTGTACTTGTCATCACAGACCGAGTGGCAGCATAAGTGGCTAGTGTACCAATTCCTACAGTGTTCCTGTGTCGGCACACACCAGCCCTCCCACTTCAGGGGTGGAAGACAGGAGTCTTTGTTGGAGTGGGAACTTGCAACAGCTCTATTCAAAACAAGAGAGCAGTAGAAGGAAAAAACCAGTATAATCTGGAAAGACAGTAGTGCATTAAAACAAGCAAGATGTGGTGCAATAGTATCTTTGTGGTAACAAATGTAATGGTGGAAAACATTAAAAAGGAATATTGAAGTACACTGATGTGAGGAGTGTGACCTAATCAATGGGAATCTTGACATTTCACGTCAGAAACATCAGTGAAGGAGCCAAGGAGACAATTCTCAGAGACTCATTAACTGTTAGTGAGAAATGAACTCAAAACTTAAACACAGCCACTCAAATACTGTGTCTGCTATGGGAAATTTCTAGCATATTGTGCAAATTTTTCAGGCATATTATTAGAAAATGTAATTATAGCTGGTTTTTGGCTCTTTATATTCCACCAAAAATCTGAGTATTTCTTAAAAACCTACCAAATGCCCAAGTACTGGTGGCCTTATAGCCACAAACATTCTGTTGTATGCCTGTCACGAACACTGTCGTCCTTTGACTGTGTTTTGGTTTTGACTGCTTGGGTGTCCCTTCACCTGAAGTATGTAAACTGATAAGCATGATTTGAGGGTACTTCACATGCTGCAACTGAACCCTGCTTAAGGAAAAGTGCTTGGTTTTTAAGAAACTAAAATTGTCTGCTTTGCAAGGGGGAGATACCTGTCTAAAATCTGAGAAGCACAAATCTGCATTCCAGTTACTGCTTTGCGGAGTGGCCACTTCCTTTTCAACTTTGACCTGAGAAGTGGGAAGGGGAAAACTGGAAGTGTTGATGGCTGAAAAGAGATGGAGGGGGAACCATGGTGGAAGACCACTATGTGAAAAGAATTCGGGGTATTGGGGAGGGGGGGAGGAACTGTGGGTTCCTTCTGTTTTTGATCCAAGAGCTGCTTTTATGTTCTGCATTAGTCTTTGGTTATAATATGTACCTTTGGGGGGTGGAGGAAAGGGAAGGGGAATACTCAATATGCAAACAGAAACTGTGATTTTAACTCTATAAACTTTGCCTTTCTCCAGTAGGTGACCATGGCTATGACAATGCTCTCCCAAGCATGCATCCATTCCTGGCTGCTCATGGACCTGCTTTTCATCGGGGTTACAAGCAGAGCACAATAAACAACGTTGATATTTACCCTATGATGTGCCACATCCTGGGCCTGACACCGCTGCCCCACAATGGCACTTTCAGTAACACCAAGTGCTTGCTTGCTGACCAGTGGTGCATAAACCTTCCAGAAGCTATTGGGATAGTCATTGGGGCTTTGATGGTACTGACTACCTTCACCTGCATTATTATAATCTCCAAGAATAGAGTAGCTCCTGCAAGGCCATTTTCCCGACTTCAGTTACAGTATGATGATGATGACCCTTTAATTGGATAGCGTTAGGGAGCCTCGTCTCGCTTGCTAAATACGGATTTCAGGAAGAGAGTTTGCACTTGCACTGGATGGCATTCTTTGCACTTTAATGGTATATGTATAAAACACTGTACAGCCAGATCTTGCTAACTTGTTTGTATGTGCTACCTGACTAGTAATCTTGTAAAACATGAGCCAACAAAACAATGAGCAGGTGTCATTCTGCTTGAAGAGATGCTTAACAAAATAAGGATGCTTAGTTTGTCAAACCCTTTGACCACTTCTAAAATGAAATCCCAGAGTATGAACTAGCCAGGATATAGACTAAGTGGATTTTTAACACTTGTAAATGTGGGATAATAATTTGATAATTAATGGGGGTTTTGTATTAGATTTAAATTAATGTTAACTTTTAGTGTTCTTGTACATGTTTTGGAAAGATGTTTTTTATGAGAGTTAAAAGTTACTTCTGTTTGGACAGCATGTCCTGATTTGTTCTTGAATTTGGGCATAGAAGGCATAGAGAAGATCCCAATACTTCTGTCTCCCTAAGACAGCAATATGACAAGAAACTGGTGAGAAGGAAAATGGAAGTCAGCAGGAAAAGAATTGGTGCATATCACTTCTACTTTGAGCAATAAAGTGTGTGGTTCAGCAGTTATAACACTGCGCAGATGGCTCTTGACATTTCCAGATGTATGCCTGTGGATAACTTAGTTCCTGCACAGCTCCAGTTAGGATGGTACCACTTTGCTTATCTCAAAGATATCAGTTTAAACTGAGAATCCTTCAATGACCCAGTTTTGGGGCTGTAGGGGAAAATTGCTGCTTCTAAATGCTGTGAGAAGTTTTTCAGGTATAAACTCTGCTAAAGGTATTTTTGTAATAGAGGTGGTTTTGCCCTGTGTACCAGCTGGTAATAATCTTTTGAAGGCTGTCATGTGCTAAAAAGCAACAACTGGAAGTTTGATATGCAATCATCAAGCAAGGATTCTAAACTCTTATTTTAAACCTTGGAAATTTAAAGGGAAAAATTCGTTTAGTTTTTGACATAAGATCTGTTAGCTGTAGTGTCTGAACTGTATAGATGCAAAGTTCTAGTGCAGACCAGGGTCTAGTGTTCTCTTTATTTGAACTCTTGATTCCTTGTTAATGGGCAAGTCTAGTAACTTGCCATAAGAGGAATTGATTTAGAAAGCCTTAGTGGTACCTTATCTTTTAGTGAGCAAAGCAGGTGGATTAAATTGTTAATGCTATCCCCAAAAGAGAACTATAGTTACCAAGTGCTTTTCCTATAAGTTTGACAGTTGAAAAACTAATTAATTTGAAGTGACAGCACTTGGGTACCTGGTAGCATGCAGCATGGTTTCATGTTTGCAGGCTCAGGTTCAATGCAGTTTGGTATTAGCCACAGACTCCCTTTTCTCTGACTTAGGAGGGAAGGGTTACTTTTAACTGCCCACTTCAAAACTCAGATGTATTTGGGGTTTTTTAAATTGTGGAAGTCTTACTTATTTGTATCTTCCGCCCTGAGGATCCTGTTGTACTGATTAAAAACACAATGCACAAGCTAACCTGTTCTGTTTTCTTTTTCCTTCCTCTTAAACTGGTAGCTCCTACTTGCTGACTAATGCTTTACTCTGAATTTATCTGAATTTAAGAGAAGTTCAGGCCCCTTCAGAAATCAATACTATTACTGACAGTGTAGTGGGCTTTAGACTGTTAGAACAGTAACAGGACTGAATACAGAAGTCACTTTCTCATCCTGCTGGAAGATTTAAAGTAATTAATTGCATACAATAAGAGGTTAGGTTAAGGAGTAACTACAAATGAATGTTTTACAGCATCTCAGGCTTAGAGATACTGCAAAAGGGAGGATGCTTGAGTTCCTTGGAGAAAGTTGTTAGCTTCTTATTTTGCTTAAGCTTTTCATCATCTGCACATAGAAATGCTTGACTCAACTGAGTTATCTTTTTGGCAGACTCAGTAAAAGACTAAACTGTTCTCTACCTGTCAGAAGGGTTATTTTTAGATGCTAAAATTAGCACAGTATATGCTCTTCTCTGTTCTTCCCTTCCTCCTCTTTCCCTGAATAGCTGTCATGCAGTGTGACTGATGCGCTTTCAGTTCCACTGTCCATCACTGTTACGGGCCAGGTGTCACAGTTACCACCAGAATTTTAGTTACCAGAAATGTAAATGTTGATGAAATATAGTGGTAGGACTCTAATCTGAATAGGAATATTGTTGGAGAGGAAGAAATCTAGAACTGTATTTTTCTTCCTAGCTGTAGGTATCCCATTCTGACAAGAAGAGCTCCTATCAAACCAGGCAGTGAGTGGTAGTATCTAACAGAGACACTTCTTACTCTCTACTCCCCTTTAGTGTTGAAACTAAACAATGGTATTGTGGAGAAGGGTTTAAAGAGAAAGCTGAAGTATTAAGAAATAGAATAAACTATATTCTGATTGCATTGCTAGTTACCATCAATTCCAATTAGAGTGCTGAGTCTTCTTCCTGGCATTACTCTTTGCTGCTGGCAGGACAGGCTTCAAAGTAGCTCTTCTACAGCCAGAATTTCATACAGATAATGTACAAATAAAGGATCTAGAAGAAACCTCTTTGTCCTTAGACACAAAGTTGAAATATTTAAAGAAGACTTTGTAAAAGTTAGTGCCTACAACATGGTTCAATATTTCCACTGTCCAATTACAGTGTGTGTGAATTACTGCTTGTGAAAGTCAGCACCTGATTTCCTTCTGAATAGTTTATTTAAAACAAAAACATAAGAAGCCATGACTTCCCCCTTCGTCAAAGCTGTGACAGAGACCATACATACCCTACAATGGTTTGTGGCAACATTTAATGACTTGTGAAATATACACAACTCTGCAGTGTTCATACAGGGCATATCAGTTTAGGGGAAGTTCTAAAACTTGCATAGAGGTTTAGAAGGGAATGGGCATTAGGGTTATCAGCAATGAAGACAGATGTTTCATTATGTTGACTACCTCAATAAAGGAACTCTCAACACTGCATAGAGAAGCCTTTATAACATCCACCCCTGGGGGTTTATGTTTTTGTCCTTTTGCACTAAGGAAACAGTTCCACAACTGATCCGATTCAACCAACTACAGGTCCAAACCATTTGCTACAGGGGAAGTTTAACTTGCTGTAATTCGAAAAGGATGTAGTGTCTATGAATACAAACCAACAGCATTACATACCTCCAATGATAAGACCACAGAGACAAAGGTTTGCTTTAATATGCACAGTACCACCTTTTATTGCAGAAAACAAGAAGATGTGTTAATAGGAATCAGATCAGGACTTCATTACGGCAAGGCCCATTGAAAGTGGTGCTTTCATGTGCTTGCAACAATTGTTGTAGCCTCACATGTAATAAACACACATTACCTTTACTGTGCTGCAAACATGCCCTTTCTGGAAAGATGTCTAGAGCAGCACAGGTATGGTCAAGCCCACATTCATGGCCATTATTTAAGCAGGGAAGATGATGTGGCAGGAAGCCTGTTGCATCTGCATTTTACAAAGCAGCAGGACTCAGCAACTGACTGTCATTCTCCCAGCACACAGCTCAGGATTGCGTTGTTCCACACCTCTGACAAGTCACTCTTCACAACCCTTGGTTGGCATTTTTGTGCCATTTTTGCTTGAGTCTGCATTTCTTGCAACTAACATTACTGCAGCTCTTTCTTTACCAAGGAAACCTGCATGGCTTGTTTTGATAAAAGAAAGTATTACCATTCCTGGTAACAGACAGCCCTTATTTCCATATACAATAGCAAGGTAGGAGAGGTCTCTTAAGAACTTTGACCTAAAATTCTGAAGCTCCATCACACTTCCAGTTATTTTTACAGATACACTCTGCAGGGTACAAGAAATACTTGGAATACATCTGAGTTAAGGCCATTCTCTCCCAGCCATCCCTCCACAATTCAAGTTTTTTTTCCAGAAGTCCTTTTAAATGAAGCAAGCACTCAATGCTTGATAGCTCTATAGCAAAGATATATTTCAACTTCAATGTTTCCAAAGAGAAAGAAACAAAGCATTTGACATCTCAAAATATGCTTTACAGGTCAGTAACAAAAGACAAAATCATGCAAGTTTCTCTGCTTCCAAGCTTAAGTTACAAGTAGCATACAGGGTACTGAAACCCATTTCCAATAAACTTGTTTGTACATCAAAAAAGCACCATACACACAGAAACCAAATCCCAGATCCTCCCCAGCCAAAAGGTAGTCTGAAAAAATCTCCCATCAGAGAAAAAGTTGCTATTTTTCTCCAGTTCATTAAGCACACACCCAACACCTTACAATAGTGTTTAACACTGGCTAGAGTAGTTAGCATATTTGCCCAGGGGTACCTGCAAATAAACCTCAGCAATAAGGGAAACATTTAAACCTACACCTAAATACCTGAATGCTGAAAGATTCCCTTCTGTTTCCTGCATAGCTGCAATTTACCCCTCTCAAGGGCCTTACAGTGCAATACAGACCAGTGGCATCCAGAAGAATTCTCATGCTTGTGTTCCCAATTATTTTAAGTATTCTTATTCCCAAACTCTTTGTTAGGGGGAAACATATTCTTCCTTTGTATGTTTGTACAGGTGAGTCCCAACATGAGTGAACAACACTGACCAACTTTGCCTCCTCCTTAAAATCCAGGGTCACTATGGCCCATGATATAACTACTCTGGTCACTATTAAAGAAGCTGGAGTTTAATGATCACCTTTGAGATTACAATCCATTCATTTTTACCTCTGTCATATACACTGCTGTGAAATTACTGCAATAAGAATTTCTATTAAAGCAGAATGTTCCAAAGTGAGAAAGTGTGTAGCTGAAGTAGCTACAGGATATGTTTAGAGCATCTCCAGTTTTCAGTTACTCCCTTGACAAAGCCTGTAGATCCTGTTTTAAACACAATGTTTATGCTAAAGCTTGCTTTTACGTTACAAATAACAAAGAAAAGTTGGACTCAGTGCATCAAGCTGCTGTCTGCCACCTACTTGTTGGAAAGTAGCTAGGGAAGTGATGAATCACAATTTAGAAGTGCAGGTTTTCTACTCAGACTACCCCAGACACCCTAGAAACTGCTGTGAACATCACTATTGCCTCCATCTGTCAGCCTGAGAAGCCCTGCAGCATTCAGCTTTAGCTGGCATCAGCAAAGTAAACTTAAGATGTAGCTAATGGTCAGCTCCACTGAGTTTTACAGCACCAGACACACCTAATTCAGGTGTTTTCCTTCAGTGTTTTCTTAAGAAAAATGGCAGTGTATGTAAACAAGGCAGCAGTACGCAGAACAGGAAGAGCAGGACTGCAGTGATGAATCACATTCTCATTAGGCTTCATACATATCCCCAAATCAAGGGGCTGTCCTTCACAGATCTGCTGGTTTCCTGCCTTCCTACAGCTATTATTACAGGTAGACTTTCAACATACACCTTAAAGTGGAGTATTTCACTGCCTTCCCTGTCAAGCATCCACTGCACTGCGCTGTGGTCTGTGGAAACCTTCCACATCCGTTTGCAAGACCACTTAATGCCAAGCAAGAGTCCCTGTCATCACAAAAGAATCCAACAGGTTGTTATTTCAGACACACTGAGCACCAGGCATTTTGTGACAGAGTCATCACTGAGGCAGTGAGGAGCACACTCACATCTGAACTCACCAAGGTGACATGCATTAGGTGTGGAATTAAGTTCAGCAAAATGAGTTTTGTACTTCAGTTAGTCAGCTTGTTGCTCCTTGCTAGGTTTGCCAGCAACCCTGCACCTGCAGCCTTACACTGTTAGTCACATCAGTAGTTTGACAGATCACATCCAAGGCCAAGATGTCCCCACCTTTGCCCTTTTCTGAGTGCTGGGGATAAAGCAATAAATTACACTTAAAATACCAGACTCACAGTTTGTGTGAAAGAATTTCTTTCCCCTTCAGGCACTGTAGTGAGAAGCAAAGTGCAGAGAAACAATCAACTCATACAGGGAGGAGAAAAACAGCCATCAGCTTCCAAACAAGTCAGACAACTTTTCTCACTTCAAACCACTCAGGTTTCACGCAAACCTTAGTAGCTTCTCGCCTCCCATTTAAATTAGCTCACCAAAAACCCCCACAGCTACAGTAGCAAAAGATCTATTGCTCCATGCAAAATTATCAGAGTAATATATAGTTTTGATGACCCATAGTAAGTAATTTTCCTTGACAGAGACTTTCCTCTGGAAGAACAATCCCCAGTCTTATACCTTTTTTTTTTCATTTAGTGTGCTTTTTCACATTTAAGATATGGCTATTCCTTAAACTGTATGTCTAATCATATTCAAACTCTAAGGTCCACTCGGATAAAAGGCAAGACAGCAAGCAAAACCCACACCAGAGGAGAGTCTCCAGTAACAGATCATATGCTGTTACCCAGTAACAAGCTTGACAGCACTTTGAAGACAGCTTGCACATGCATGTTCCTTTCCTGCTTCATCTGCCTTATTCTGAAGGAACCCTCTCATGACAGAAATATGGAAGAGTCTATTTGGATATAAAGGTGTTGTGCTTGTACATGTCTTTAAACTGCCAACTGCATGGAATTCCAGTGTACAAGGAACAACAGAAAAAGAAAGACATTTACCTCAAAACATACCTAAAATCACAAAGACCTATATTTACCTGAAGAAAACCCCAAAACAAAACAAAAAAACAAGCAGTTTAACGCTCACTGCTGAAGGCAATACCACCTAGATTCTTATTCTGGGGCTACAGTTAACACAGTAATTTAAAAGAAATATGCCCAACTCTAAACTTCAGACATTTAGCAGTGCATGATCTAGCTTAATAATAATGTTGGTTTTCCGCAGGATTTATTCTGCCAAGCTAGCTGCAATGGTGATCCATGCAAAAGCTTTCTTGGTCATGGAATAAACACCCCAAAGAAGTCTAGTCCCATTCAGTGACTTGTCAGAATCCAAGAAACTAAAAAGAACTTCTCAAAGGAAAAAACAAAAAGGGTGTTGGAGAGGGATTAAATCACCACATAATAGTCTGTGAAGTGCACCTCAGCTGATGTTATTTTCCTAAAAGTAGATCAGAATCAGGTATTCAAGGTCTACATACATAGTGTCCCTAAGAGTATTTTCAACCCCTGAAAGATTAAGTGGTTGTAAGTTGAAACAGAAACATGCTCTTTCTCTGCATACCTGGTACGTATGTACTCCACTGGACCAACGGATCAGCACCCATTTCCTTTTACTCCACACATTCATGCTGACCCACCTCTATCCATTTTTGTGACTTGTTTTTTGTTTAAGCTTATATTAAGCATCAAACAGGAAATAGTACCACATGTTACTAATCTTGCAACAGTGGCTGGGCAGCTTCAGTATGTTTCATTTGCATGGTGTTAGCTTGCATGAAGATAAAATGCTTAACAAAAATTGCAATAAAAACCATAACAAGAAAGCTGCCTAAAAAGACTCCTAGAACAGTAGCATAGGTGTCTGCTCCAAACGGAACTTCTTCAGCAAGCATGTCTTTCACAGCATTGAATGAGCCATTGTGTGGCAGTGCGTTAATACCAAGGAGATGACACAATAAGGGATACAGGTCTGTAGAATTCATTACTTCTTTAGTGACATTCTTTCTGAAAGCAGGCCCAAATGCCAAAAAAAATGGATGCATTTCTGGTAGCATGTTGTCATATCCATGATTACCAGCTGGAAATGAAAGACAGATAAAGGTCAATATTCTGAAGCTGCAAAACAAGCATTGAACTTTTTGCTAAAACTAACAGAATGCAGAAAAGCAACAGACATCATTTAGTCTTCCACAAGTTTTGAAGAACCATTTTGATAAACAGCATAAATGCCTCCCAGCAAATACAAAGTCTCAGAACTACAAAGAGAAAATGCCTTAGGAAAAAGAATGGAGAACACTATTTTTAAGAAAGAAAATTTAAAAAAAGGCAGGCTCACAGGGCAGTCAGTAACAGCGCTGCCAATTGCACGCTGGGCTACACACAAGTTTCCTGGATTTTCCCTAAGGAAAAACTCCAACTTTGCAACTGTACCAGAGCTCTTGGGAAGAGAGAGGGAGGAAGGGGAAATCCACGTAAAGATGGGCTGTCTGACTGCTAGTAGCTGACAGAATTTCAGCTGTGGCTGCTTTGATGCTTTGTCCACTTTTGTGCAAGGGAAAAGTTTACAAGTCTCACTAGTGGGTCTCCAGTGCCTGCTCCTTGCAGGGCACTGAAACCCCTGCACATGTAAATACACCTGTAAGCAAAAGAGCTGCTCTCATCATCTATCAATAACTGAAGTACTTGTCTTACAGGTAACACCCTTCAGCTACATAACCAGCAGCAAAGTTTAAAAGGTTTCTAGTTAAGAAAGTTAAGAACTGACAATATGACACCTTTATTTTTCCTCATAGCTAACCAAAAGCTACGGTTTACTGTCTCCATTCTACCTATAATAAAAGTGAAACCCCAAGGAGAGGAACTGAAATGGGACTTTTTTCCTCCAGGTCATCTAAAATGCATCTTAGCCTACAAGGTAAATGAAAACCTCTGCTGTATGGTAACACAGCATTTGAGGACTCTTTCTAGCAACAGAAAAAGGTTCCTGTAAGCAAATACATCCACAGAAAATGAGGACTTTCAGAAGGCATTCTTGTATATCCAATGTAACCCCTCTCCAGCAAATGAATAATACCTGATAAAACAAAGCAATTCATCCTCTACTTGTCAAGTTCACTTAATATTTTTAGTTTCTTTTTAATCTCTCAGAAAGTGCTTGTCACTTTGCTAGATTTCACAATAAGACCTCAATCGTGTGGCCACTAAAACACATGAATGATCATATCTCAGTAAGTTTTATTCTTTGAAATGGTAAGCCCAGTACCCCCTCCCTCATCCCACGGGCAAAAATTTAATTCCACACACTTAAGTACAGAGTTTTCCATCCCAGTCTTAAAATAACCAAAACACTGTAAAGACAGAATACTTACATTGAATAACATCAAACTTATTATACACAATTTCCCATCCTTCATCAGCCACTGCTAAGATTGGCTGAATTCTACTGTTGTGTTTGTAATGTAATCTATCTGGAATCTGCTCCCTTTTATATACAGTCATGTTGGGATGAGCATTGGCCAAAGCTTCATATACTTCATCCAGTTTGCCTTCAAAGAAACAAAAGACAAAACTTAAACATAGCAGTATGCTTACTGAACTCATCAGTAGTTTAAACACAATTGGAATAAGAAGGCAAAACACACATCCCCAAAAGTTAATTATAGGTGTAAGAGACAAGAGCGGATTAAAACGTGCACAGTAGTTACTGTGAGAAATCCAGAGCATCATTCACAGTGAGCTCACACCTGGCACTGGCCTTCACAGCCTATTCCCATGTAGTAAGTGCCTTGCTAATTTACAAAAAAAAAAATCCTGATTTCATAGTTACCAGAACGTAAGCTTCTCACAGGAATGAGTTAGAAGCATTCCATTAACACTCACAGAAAAGAAACCAGCTCCTTCTAGCTCCATGCAAAGCTTGAAAGCGAGAAGATAGCTCCTAAATCTGTTCATGAGGTAATGCACACATTAAGGCCATACTCTTCTTCCCCTCAGTTGGCTACGATGACAAATTACACTATTATTTTAAATCAGTTTAATTGTTAATTGCTTTCCTTTTAAAAGGCCACAGAGAGCACCACTTTGTTTCCTGGCATCTCTAAAAACTTACTTCTGAGTGAACCCAACTATTTTTCTTCTACAAGATGCTCCAATAAACAGCTACATATCTGACCCCATTTGATTCCCCGTTTTGATCTTCTACCATTCTGATGACAAGTTTAGCTGATTTAGAAAGAGCAGGTAGTTTGTTGCTATGCACCACATATCACAGTATTAGCAATTAATTGCTTAGAGATAAGCACAACTAGCTGCATTAATCATTCAATAGAAGCCCTCAGGTCACAATTCAGACATGACTAATATGTTAGGAGCTGTACGAAGATTGCAGAGGCCTAAGCAGGGAACAGGGGACAAAGCAACAGGCTGGACTGTCAGATGAAATGGCACTTCTTGCCTAGAACTGTGTACTCAATAGCAGCTAACATCACTACACAATCGCTTGTATTCTTAGCTCTACTCTTTTCCCTTCCCTAGTCATCTACTGCATAGGGAGTGTAAAACCTCAAGAGCTGTATTAACACTACCAAATCAATAAACATTTTCCACTGCCAATTCTTTATTTCCTTATTTCCAGTTTCTGAGCTTTTCTTTCCAGTAAAAGTCACTGAACAGCCAGAAAGCAATTGGACAAGCTGAAAAGCACCAGCGCACAGAAAGGAGGAACCAGGACATCCAGACAGTAACACAAAAGCTAGTTCAACAACCTACACCTGAGCAAGTTTCTTCAACTCCACCTCCATGTCGGCAGAGATTCCTGTTGAGGGCTATGCAGTGTATATAACAGACTTCTGTTAGGCACCAATTAACTCAGCTCCATGACTTATTTAAGTACTTTGTGCTACTACACACATGTGCAAGTCACTCAGACAGTACAGTTCACAGCTAGTCTCTGTAGGCCAGTTTCAGCACTACAAGGTCTGAAGCACAGCTGGAAGACTTACACATTTCCTTTGTGGCCAACACTGCCGTTTTTAGCAGATAAGGGGAATTTTAAGTACATCCTGTCATTTTGACAACTTATTTCTGTCTAGTTCTGCCTTCACAGCTACATTCTGCAGCAGGTGTTCCTCCAAGTGAGCTCTTCTCTGAGTGTCTGTCCCAAGAAACAATTGCCTTGATGACCACCAGATCAAGTGCTCAGTTTGACCTGTCAGATGCTTCCTGAAGTATACCACTTACAGTGAGCATAGAGTTCTACATGTATCTCAGGGGAAAAAAGTTTGGGAGGAGGTAACCAATAACTTTAAAGAAACTTCTCCATTTTCCTCCTCAGTTCCTAGGATCCAGTATAGAGATTCTGAAGGAAAACTGGAAATGGATTAATGTCTAATGTTACTTAACTCAAACTGGCATAAAAGAAAGAACAACTAGACTTAATAATCTTGGCAATAAAAGTCAAGATAAGACAGCTGAAGTCCAGATATGATAGAGACAGAGCAAGAGGGAAAAGGAGTCCAATGTAGCATTTCTAGTACTAAATTTGTAACAAAACTAATTTTGTTATGTCATCTTTCTATGTGGGATAACAGAGAGGAGAAGCCCCAAATACAGCAAACTATGATTTTTAAACTAAATTAATTTTTTGAATTAATGTATTACGATACATGCAAGAACCAGGTCAGCATCACCAGCTGTGCTACAGGTACCATGTTCATGAACATATGCTTAGTTCCACACTAATACACCATCATGTTTAAATAATGGTTTTAATCTACCTCTCAAGTAAGAAATAGGCTGCCAAACAGCTAAAATAACAGAAACTGATGCATGTTGAAGCATTCAAAATTTTTTGTATGTCTAAGTTTTACAAGCAAGACAAATAACTCAAAGAATCAGTCTTATGTACTTGTTATTTCATACTTAAATGGTTTATAATAAAAATTAAAGCTGGTAACACAAAAGGAAGGACTTTAAACCATCCTCAAAACTAATTCTTGTTTATTGGTAGTGTAATAGATATCTAAACCTCTGGGCAAAACCAAATCCAAGCTATTTCGGAAATGGCTTTTTTACGACTCTGCCATCTGATTGCTGCAGAGATACTATTCCTTTTCAGCATCTGGCAGGAGAATCAGGTTATGAATCTTTTAAGTTCTCATTTACTGCATTAGGGATGTTTCAGCACTAAAGATTACTTTTACAACTCCTTTATTTGGAAAAGGTCGATCAGGATGTTCTCATGTTTGTCTCCATTAGGATGAGACTCCCAAACCCAGCTCTTCTATCACCACTGACAGAAACAGCAACCAGATACAAGAGCCTGAATGTGCTCAGGTAGCAAATGACTCAGTCTGGATGTACTAACCTTTTAGTCTGGAGTATTCTTCAAACTAAAAAATGACAGGAGACATTTGTTTACATATGTAAAGGTCACTTAGGTCTGCAAAATATCCTCCCTGCTGGGGCATTAAGTAGAGTGCTACCCACTAGTAATACAAATGTTACATGAATCTTAAAACAAACCTTTTCAGAAGGTCACCTTAAAACTCAACTTCCAAATGAGCCCTGCTCCCCACACATAAACCCGCTATTTTCCAGGTTAATGCACTGGCACCAGTTATACTTTTGATCATCCAACTAAAGATCAGCACCCCTACATCACTACCCTAAACATACACCTGACACTTAAGCAACACTTCAATGACTGCAACCAGACTTCAGGTTTTGATTCCAACAGTGTTCTTGCCCATTATTATGGCAATAAAAATGGTTATGAACATAACTGGCTGCCTATTAAAACTGATAGGGGAAAAAACTGAACTACAATGTCTGGCAGCTGATCAAATAGCCAACACAGGCTTTCTTTTTATCACAGGTCTCCATCTGGTTTCAGTTTACTGTTTGAGTTAGAAATCTAATTCTTCCATTATGACTTTAGCCATATCATTTTGATGAAAGGCAAGATATGTGACATTCAGCTGTTATCTACCTGGAACACCATTCATCCTTGATAATGCTGTTAGATTATCTTACTTTTTGTAAGGACTAAAGGATATTCGGCAATATTAGTCAACAACAGACAAATTGCTCACAATTCATTTCAGAAAGTTAATCCAGGCTTTTGACAGAGCTAGCAAAAAGAACAAAGGAGTGATCCTGCAAGTACTCCTTGTTCAAGGCTGACGTCCCACTGGCATCAGTGGCTGCTGCTGCCACTTCAGTTAAGGAACAATGTCTGTAAGGTTTCATATTCAAGTATTTTCTTCAGAGAATTTTAGTGCTGTAACTCCTACCTTCTTTTGGCAAAATAGCTACCACAGGAGAATTCTCAAAGATTTTATAGAGCTCTCTATTCACATACTGATCGAGCTCAATGCGCCTTTTTAAGGAAGACTCTGACATTCCGTGATCGCTTGTAATTATGACATTTACCACATCCAATAGCTTTGCTTTCTTCAGCTTGGACAGAAGATATCCCAGCTTTTTGTCAATATCACTAATTACGGGTGCCATAAGTGGGTTTTCTGGACCCAGGATATGGCCCATCTCATCAGGCTGTTCCCAGTACAGGAGACCAAAGTTTATGGGTTCTTCTGATGTAAACCAGTCAATAAGCCTAGCAACTCTATCTTCAAAGGAAACAAAATAGTTGTAGGGCATATAATATGTAGGAAAGACTCCATGTATTTTCACATCTGTCCCAGGCCACATGGCTGCTCCACTTTTATGTCCTTCCCTCTGGTTTGTTATCCATATTGGGGTGGCTTCTTCCCAGAACTTGGGGTTATAGACAGCCATTCTGCTCAAAGAGAAAGTTTCATTCAGAATAGGATCATACATCTCATTAGCAACTACACCGTGGCTTTCTGCATAGAGACCAGTCACCATTGTGTAATGATTAGGATATGTTTTCGTTATAAAAACGTTAGTGACCTGTTTGACATGAACACCATTCTCCATGGCATAATGAAAATTGGGAGTTGAGGCTTTATAGATGTAATCCCATCGAAATCCATCAAAAGATACCAGCAACACTTTGGCCTGGGCTGGCTGGAGAGACAATGTGCTTGGAAGAAATGGTAAGAAAATTGCCAGGACTAAACAGTTCATGGCTATTCTGGAAGGTATTCGTCCCTTCTTTGGAGGCAACATGGCATCTGTTGAGCAGAGAGAAAACATTTGTTTGCATTAACCTCTTTATCAAAGTCATAACTTAGTTTTAAGAATGAGTAGCTAAAATATTCCTTTTGTATTTATACAGCTTGCCTTACTAACACTGACACTCCAAACAAGACCTCGTACCTACCAGTCATACTGATATCCCAATTTCAGAGATGGGAAGTGAGACACTACAGTTTGTTGGAGGAAACTCAGTTTGCAGAGCAACTTCTTTACCCAACATCACTGCTCAACTTCTTCCTTTTTCCTTCCTGCTTCCAATACACAGGAACTCCTGCTCTTGCAATCTGACAAGTTCTTAAGTATTTTCTGTATCCAAAGTTGTAAGAAACTGTCCCATGAGAAAAGTTCTGCTTGTCAAAAGATGTAAACAGGGGCAGCTCTCACCATAAGAATAACAAGGTCCGTCTCCACCAGAACTTTATAACCCTCATAAAAGCCAATGAACCATTAGCACAAGCATAGCACAGACCACATACCTGCAGGGCAATGGATGGGAGAAGGAAGCACAACACGGGAACTGGTGGAGCCTGCACCTGCACAGCTCCCATCAGGGAGAGGAAACCACCTAGAAACCATCATAGCTTCTGAGCCCCCACACTGGGTGTGGGATTACTAAATGTACACGTAATCTAGTGGGGAATCTAGAAAACAAGCTTTGAACTTCAGATACAGTCATACATCCATTAAAAGGTTGTGCTGCTTGCAAGGTGTCAGCTCAAGTTAGACAAGGAGCAGTAATGTCAGTTTCCCAACATTTTATCACATCTCTAACTTGATTATAGCTTCATTACAAAACCAAGTTCTTCTTTATCCACTTATGACCAAAGGTCACTGCTTGTGTACAGACAGCTTTACCAACAAGAATGTACACCAGTCATAGAAGCCAGTGTGCAATTTAAGTTCCAACTAAGCACTTATGTCCCTAAATGGATTGCAAAGAGGCGGTACTGCATCCAGTGAGCCACTGGAAATACTACATCTCTCAAGTGCGTTCTGTACTCAAAGCTGTAAGAAACTGGCCTATGAAAAACTTCTGCTACTGAAATTCAGCTGGAAAACAGTGCTTGTATATATATAACCAGTAAATCCATATTAATGTTCACAGTACATTAATACCCTACTTCATAGGAAAAGTTCTAGCGTAACAAGCATCTGAATGCCACTTGCAGTGATGGAACAGGATTTGTCATTCTGGTAGAACACAAGATACCTTCTCTAGGGAATTTTCCTAGTTCAATTCCCAGAATTCCCCCTAATATACAGCACTGGAATACATTTACACTGGAAAACAGTGTAAATGTTCCCCTGACCTTGTGTATCTCCCAAAATTAACATCCAGGCCTACAGTGCTGCTAAGAATGCACTGACACTCCAGAGGCATAATCCCCCTTCCAGCAACCCTCCCAGACCTGTGGGGCTGCATCACTGCACTCAACTCCACATGGGATTTCTTTTAGCTGAACCTGAAGGAAGGGAGAACACCCCATTGTGTCCATCTGAACCCCAGCTGCCAAATTACGTGCAGCCCGTGGCTGACTAATAAATTCCCCCTTCTTGGGGGTGACAAATATGAACTTGAGTTCTCTGAAGGGAAATTAGGTCCATTCTTCTGAACTTTACACAGTTCATTATCACAGAATCATTAACAATACTGATGTCAACATCCTGATCCTTTAACTATGTATTTAAAACGAATAATCATGTTTGTTTTCTTTCTCCTCAAGGCCTTCCCATACTGGATCTCTCGGGACACACCTGAGCACATCTACTGACCCAGGTCTCTCGGAGGCTCAGCACCATAAGGCACGGCCCTGAAGGAGCTCTGGGGGACAGAGGCAGCTAACTGCCCGGAGCAGGGAGGGAGCTGCCACACTAGCACCAGGGACACGTCCAGCAGGCCGGCAGTGCCCTGCACAGCAGCCCCGACCCGCGGCCGCACACGGCTGTGCGGGGCTTCCTTCCCCCGGCCAGGCCAACCCCCGCCCGGTTCAGGTACCCCGCGCTCCTGCACGCCAGAGCCCCCTCAGCCCAGGGCAGCCCCCTCAGCCCAGGGCAGCCCCCCCACGCCGGAGCCCTCGGTCCGGGCTACCCCAGCTCCCGCCGCCCGAGACGAGGCCGCAGAGAGCCGCTGTCCCCCATTACCTGCCGGCGGCCGCGGGGAGGTCAGGAACAGCCCCGGCTCCAGCCCCTCACCGG
The DNA here is from genome assembly GCF_012275295.1 of Melopsittacus undulatus. Taxonomy (NCBI): domain Eukaryota; kingdom Metazoa; phylum Chordata; class Aves; order Psittaciformes; family Psittaculidae; genus Melopsittacus; species Melopsittacus undulatus. Next base: position 18,861,111 of record NC_047529.1, read on the forward strand.
CTGAGGCTGTGGCACGTCATGGCGCTGGGCGGTCTGAGGAGAGCGCGCTGTAAAGGGGTGGTGCGTGCCGTGGGTTAAATAGAGCAGGGCCTAGGCCGCCCGCTGTGCGTTGGTCTGGCTGTGAGGGTGAAGAGCGGAGTTCGCTCTCTGGGTGTCTGCAAGCACTTCTTCAGTTATAAATAAATAGAATGGATTCAGGTGTGCTTGTATCTGCTTTTTTTTTCTCCTCTTGTGTTCTGAGGCTCTAAATTCTCAGGTTTTTTTTTTTTTATGGCAAATGCTTTTTTCCATGTTACCATGTTCAAGCCCCGTAGCCATGGCCTAGAATCAAGGAGAATTAGTTTTTCATCCTCATCTCAGTAGAATCTGAAGGGTTAAAAATCCAAGCCGGGTTTCCCCCCTTTTAACAGCTGTGCTATAAACAGGTACAAGCCCGTGTTGTGTGTATGTACACGAACCTTACCCTGTGGCTGTGTACAGAATCACTTTACTGGAGCATGCTTTATATTGATCGCAGCTTGCACTGCCTAACTTGTACGTCCTGCTGGTGTAAACGAGAATTACAATACAAAGAGAACAAAACCCGTGGGGTTTAGGGGGTGTTGGGGTTTTTTCTCATCCTTACAGGATGAACCTGCTTTCTTCTTGATGGCAACCTACGGGAGGCTTCACATCTCCAACATAGGAGATCATTAGTAAGGAGGTAGAAAAGGGTTACCTATAACCTGGATGCAGGCTGTAATCCAGGTAAGACTCTGGCTCCTTTATGTGTGAAGGGACAGGTTGGCTTCATGAGCTCGAGAGCACTGGGCTGGCCAGGCTTATGCAGGAAGGGACACGCTCAAGCTTGGGGCAGTGGCAAGGTCCAATAACTGTATCTAGATTCCTTAAGTGTGATACCTTCCTCCCCTTCACCCCAGCTCATTGAACTACAGCAGGGGACAAGGCTCTTCTAATTGTTTTCTTTCTGTCTTTTCCCCCTTCATTACTGTTGTTCTGTTACAGATATAAGATGGAGACTAGTACAAAACTGGAAATACATATTGCTGATGTGATTCATAGAAGCTGTGTGGATGTGGCTTGTGTACACAGGAACTGAACTAGACCACATCTGTAGTATGAAGCTCATCATGATTTCGGACCCACACCAGCAGCTTGGGAGACGGGGTAAGCAGGGAAAAGGAATTATAAATTTCTTTCTCATGAGACCCCCCTGCAATCCTGCATCCAGCTCTGGGGCCCCTAACACAAGAGGGATGTAGAGCTGTTGGAGTGAGTCCAGACGAGGCCACAAAGACACTCAAGAGGGCTGGAGCACCTCTGCTATGGAGACAGGCTGAGAGAGCTGGGCTTGTTCAGCTTGGAGAAGGGTCTGGGAGACCTTAGAGCAGCTTCCAGTGCCTAAAAGGGCTGACAAGAAATCTGGAGGGACTTCTGACATGGGCCTGGAGGGACAGAACAAAGGGAAATGGCTTTAAACTGAAAGAAGATGCATTTAGATTATACCTTAGGAAGTTCTTCCCTGTGAGTGTGGTGAGGCTCTGGCACAGGTTTCCCAGAGAAGCTGTGGCTGCCCCATCCCTGGCAGTGTTCAAAGCCAGGGTGGACCCAGGGGCTTGGAGCAAGCTGCTCTAGTGGAAGGTGTTGCTGCCCATGGCAGGGGGGTTGGAATTGGGTGAGGTTTAAGGACCCTTCAACCCAAACCATTCTGTGGTTCCATGAAAACTGCACCTCTGTGTACTGAAATCTCAGGCTAGATTCCCTTCAACAGCAGGGTGCTGTGTCACACTCATAGTTAATGTTATTAGTTAGGAAATACAGTACTCACATTTACAACTCAGCTTTAATTTTGGCCTCTCATCACTCAGATCCCGAGGCCTGGGGAACTTCAGCAGTGACCTGCACGCATCTGCAGTGGCTGGAGTTAGTCACTAGAGGGTAGAGGTGTATATGGATTTAAGGCACTGCTCTAAATAGCTGGAAATGATAATATTTGCCTTGGAAGTAGGAAATGGCTCAGCTGCTTAAAACATGTAAAATGAAAACAACACATGATCAAGAAGTTTGTTAATTCCACCAAAATGTTTAATACCATAATAGATTTTCATTGAAGTACAGAGCTAATGTGAATATTTGTACAAAATATGTGGTTAAAAATAGTATTGATTTATAATATATACAGATATGTCACATCTGTGTCAGAAATGCAGACACTCGAATGAAAACATGAGTAATGGTTTTAAATCTACAACAACATACATGAAATATTTCTGCAGCTACCCACAGCAGGACAACTTGCCAAACTGACACTTAAGGATCCAACAGTCATTACAGATGGCATTTCTTTCAGAAGTTTCTGAACAAGAACTTTGCTCTAAAATGGATTCAAAACATTTACCTTCATTAACCAGATAATGAAGAGAACACACCTGTGTGGCACTAATGCAGACACAACTTTCTTGTACTAGTTAAATGATCAATTACAACAACTTGTTAAAACAAGGCTGATTTTATAGTGTAGAGAAGTTTAATCCTCCTTGCCAGATGCTCTGGTGAGTGAGGAAGCCCCAGCTCAGGGACAGTAAGTAGACGGGCCCTTAATAAATTCTTATTTGTAAAACCAAGTTTCATGAATCTACATCCTGAAGTTTATCTTTAAGGTTGTGAATATCTTTTTCATTAACTTTGAGGCTGCTCACACTTCACAGCCTTCCCAGCCTTACTCCAGCAAGAATCTCATTGACAAGTGTCCCTGATTCTAAGCTTTGTAGCTACTGCATCGGTACACAATCCTCTATTAAGATAACTCTTAGTGTAGCCCTAGAATCTCTGTGTAGTGACTGAACAAACTGACAAAAGGGAGAGACGAATCAAGGCCATTTTTTAATACTTTCTGAGCATCTCTGCAGTGGAGGCATTCAGGGTTCTTGCCCTTCCTTTGGGAGTGCTGCTGCTGTTCTACCTCAGTGCAAACTTCCCTCCAAGCCAAACCAAATATACTCAACACTTCAAATAGACATGTGGGAAAGAGCTTTTACAGTGCTTCCTCCCTTGTAATTTTAACCCTGAATGCTGCAGTCTGCTTGTATTAAAGAAAAAAAAAAACACAGCTCATGTTAGGAAGAAAGTCTCCTTTTAAGAGAAGCCTGGAATATGTGAAAGCTCCTGTGCTTCCCGCAGATGATGTGCTAAACCAGGAAAAGCAGTGTCTGTTTGGGGGTGGTTTTTTTAGGGTAGCATACCTAGTTCTTTGAGAGCATTGCATGAGGATGAGAATAAATGAGGGGATAACTGGGGCTTTAATCTGTACCTGGTTTTACTTTTTGGTAAAATGGAACTATTTTTTAGGAAGAGGGGAATTAAGGAAATGCAAAGGTCTGAAATTCGTATTGGTACATGAGATCAAGTCTTAAATGGCTCAATGTTGAGTGGTAAAATGTTTACCACTGAAGAAGAAACAGAAATAAACTTAGTAAGGGTTCTTTAGAGGATGTGATCTGAAAGCACTGTAACTGTAGTCAGGATGTCCACAACAACCTACTGAGGCACTGAAGCTCACTTCCAAGTGCACAGTCCAGTGCCAAGCAAGACGGAAGAGCCACAACAGGCATGTAGGCAATGCAGCATTTCAGGGAGCAGGGAAACAGCCTTACTGTAGCTAGAAAGCTCATTTGTTGCTCAAAAGAGAAAAATAAATTGGGCCTCCTATAGTACATTTTGCTTCTGAAGAACACTGTGAGAAGACAACTATTGTTTTGGGGTTTTTTTAATCAAAATATAGAGGCCAAGGTGTGCCTCTTCAAAAGGAAACAGGGAGCTCAGAGCTTTCATTTCTAACAAGACTTCTAAGCAGATCTAACTTTCAGAATCATGAACAATCATGCTTTGAGAAACAAGTGTCTTTTATGCCAGGCACCCAGACAAAACCAATCATTTTTCCAAATGCATATCCGAGTGATGAAATACAGGAATTTCACAAGAGAGTTAACCAGCAAATTCATCTCCTTGTTTGCAGTCCTCTGCAAGGTCCAGTACAAATTAACACAAGAGACTACAAACAATTACTTTTCATTTTCGTAATACTTAATGTTAACAGAACTTTTTCCCCAGCCTGGATGGCAGCTGGATGCCATCCATGTTCCTCACTCAAGCACTTGTGCCCACCGCATTTACCAGTTACTGCACCAGCACAATAAGAATCACATCAGCTGCCAGGGATGCACTTTTGCCCAGCAGAGACTGTGCTCTGTTCTTTTTTTTTTTGCATACACCAAGCCAAATCCACAGCAAACCATTCAAGCTCACATCACTCTGAAACTGCACAGTTTAAAACAGAACATGGCATATCCTGCCAGTGAGGGCTGCTTCCCCCCTAATTGCTACTGAAACAGAGTTTGGCCTAGATCACACATTTAAGCATTTTCAGTTCTACCAGTTAGGAGAGCAATGGTAAGTACCACACTAGTCAGTTATTAACACTTTAAGTCTTTAAATGATGCTTTTCAAAATGCCAATGCAAGCAGAACACAAAAATATTGTTTGCCATATTTATTCTTTTAAACTAAGCTCTTATACAAGTGTAAAAGTGATTAATTAGCCAATAGCTTTGCAGTAGTCCTATAAAATATGACTAAATAGAATATTTCAAAAGTATGTACAATAGAATGCAAATACTCACATAAACCATCACAGTGCTCAGACATGCCACTGTCGTCAGGTCTTGCAAGATGGTTTAGTCTGTCATTCTGTACAGTCTTTTTGAAGAAAACTTTTTTAACTGTTACTAAATAGGAAGGACCGGGGGAAAAGACCAAAATACAAATAAACCCATCCACCCCCACCTGATTTTAGATCAATTAAATGTTAAACAATTTATGCATGGGGCACATTTTCACACTATAAAGCACTCTGCAATAGCTATGCCTGTAATCTTGTTACAGTTGAGGAAGGGATGCTCTTGCCATGTTTTCTTGCTGAAAACAAAGTGTGCTTGAGGGCGTATGGGTATGTTAGGAAGGGGGGAGTTTGTACTACCTTGTCTTCATTACAAAAATCAAGGCCACAGAAATTCTTTCTTCTTCTGATCCAAAAGCACAGATTCAAAGATACCCTTTTGCCATGCACTGTAAAGGTTTTCATGCTTTTAACTGTACTTAGGAAGTCATTAACATTTTGATCTTGTATCTGAAGAGGTGAGAAAGGACAAGCAGGCAGCAGACAACAGAAATAGCAACTGTACTCCCTGATTCCCTTCCTTCATTTCCAAGCAGGCACAGCCATGTCCACCCAACAGCAGGCCCCAGGGCACTGCTGCCAGCTGCTCCCACAGGCTCCTGATTCAGAAATGACATTAGAAGGATGTCCCCTACATCACTGTTCAACGGCAGATGTAATGTAACAAGCGATTCCATTCTTCTAACACTGTGGACACCCTGTGAAAAAGAGTGTGTCAGAGGGACTAAGCTCGAAGGTGCTACATGAAAAAAAATGCCCACTGAAGTGAGCAGGGGCTCTGCCTGTGCATTACTGAATTAAACAGGACAGCTTCTCCTCCAGATGGTCAGCGTGTTTTGCAAGAAGCCATTCTTCTGTGATGGCAAGAACATGCCTCTAGCAAAATACCAGGTTGCCTCAAGAAACAAGTGTCACAAAAGCTGCTACTTTTATGATAGGGATGTTATTCCATAATACCTGAAACATTTTTCTGTGCTGACCATTATTTTATCAGGAAAATGTGATCCATAAGCTTTGACCATAGTAACAACACGCTTCGTTAAGTGTTCAGGTTTGTAGTTGTGTTTCTATTGTACACTTCACCCAACAAATCATGTTCCACTCTTTCCTGGGCAGTTCTGTGGAGTTTTATAAAGACAATAAGGAGTCATTACATGGGACTTGTTTTTAAATCTGTCTGAAAATGCACTTTGAGGAAAGCACATCTAAGATCCAATGCTTTAATTTGCAGTATAGTTATGAATCATTTGAGGCCAGACTCTATATTCCAGAACCAAGTCTCTTTGAAGTTTGAGTTCATGGATACAGGGGTAAGATTTGGCTTCCAATGCTTTTGCATGTAAAAAACTCCAGAGTACCAGCTTTGATTGGAAATGATCTCTGATCATTTACATCACTTGAGGATGGGGCTAATAATTTCTTCTATGCAGCAAATCTCAACAAAAAAATCTTATGTGTTTAAATATTACTGTCCCTGTTTTAAGTGTTCTAAACCCCATGGACCTCAGCATTGTGTATGTTCTCAAAAAGGACAGTGGTGTTACTCCTGAAATCTTGCAGGTGGCCTCTGATGGCATTTTCAAGAGGAACATCAGGTTATAGTCCCAGGGCAGCAAGTGCCAATTTATTTATTGAAACCAATTCCAAATGCATCACTGAGATAGTAACCAAAGTGAAACCTCTAAGGAGTTACTTTAAGACAAGTTTACACAGATATCATGAGGATAGTAAAGCCTCATTTTTTGTTCAGTCTCTGCTGTAAGAACGTGTTTCTGTTAGTGTAACACACGCACAACAAGGTCCATAACGCAGTAACAAGTATCGCATTGTAGATAATATGCTAAGGAAAGCACTGCATCTCAACAGGAATATAAGGGGACTGTGGTATCAGAGAATGAAGTGCATGAGGATGTTGAATCCTCAGGAAGGTCTCAGAACATTCTCACCATGCATGCTGAGAATGGTATCTCCACTCTCACTGACAGAGCAACCTGTTTTTCTTCCTAGGAGTACTGCAGAGTAGATGGATGCTCCAGCAAAGGGGGCTTCACTGTGCTGAAGCCCATAGCCTCACTGCTAATTAAAGGTGGAATGGAACCCTTCTTCAGAGACCAGATCATTAGGTTTTAGGACAAAAATCTTTATTACAGATGTGAGCTGACTTTTCAGATCCTAGAGCGAGCTTTCAGGATGCATTTAAACCTTGGAACCTCACTGTGCCATTATAGTCACTTTTGGGAGTACAGCTGCAGTTAAATTAGCTTTAAAGTCCCACTGTATCTTACACATATGCTCAGTTTTCTGCAGTATTAATTCCAGTGGAACTACTCGTGTGCATAAATTAAGCGCATGCTTAAATATATGCAAAATCTGAGCTCAAATGTCTAGAAAATATGTTCTCAAAATGACAAGTGCACATAATAAAAGTAATCATCATGGAAGGTCTGTCAGACAGGGAATCCAGTATCTGCCAGCCATGATGAAAACACAGGACAGTTCTGGTAACCCAGTATACACTGCAAGTGAAAGAAACATGCAGGAAAGTGAAAAAAGGGGATTCAGTTGCATGCAGTCTAATTTCAAGTGTGTAATTATGGTCCTGTTTTCTTTGGCCTAAAAAAAAAAAGAGAAAAAAGAAATCAACAAACACCAACAAACCTCTCCTCACCTCCACAAACCCAAACTGCATACAGCTCAAAAAGGGCTTTAAAGCACACAAGTGGGGAAGTAAGAGATCTGAGTATCAGAAATGTGAAAGTAATTATTAACAGTTTCAGGGCTATTCAACACACCACTAGGAAAGCATTCAGCCTGTATCATTACTAGAACTTACAGCTATGACAGAGAGCCATCAGTTAACTTCTCTTTCTTCCTCAATCTCAGAGAAGTACCACTCATATCTTTATGGAAGATAGAACAACTATCCCTGTTGATATTTTGGCTTGCTCCTCTTTTAAGAGGACACTGGACCCTCCATCAAGCTGCTGTCTCTCCCTTCAGTCCAGACACCTCTGTCTCACATCCCTGCCACCATTAAGGACCAGTGAGCTCTACTGGTGGGAGAGGGTGTTTCTCTGCTACTCCTAAAAATGCTGCAAAGGTAGTATTCCTTACAGAAAACTCCAGGGGGGGTGACAAGGCCACCAAGCTGCTAATAGATTTAAAACAACACACATCCCCCCTTAAGAAAAGAATTAAAAGAAAAAGAAAAGACTAAGGTCTGCAGGGGAGCTGGGAGGGTCAGAGAAGCTGGCTGCTCAATGAAGGGCAGTAGCAAGTATTGTGGGAGTTTGAATATCAAGCCTGGTATCAGCCTAATTGCCAACCTGAACAACCTCTCTGGTAGTGGTGTTTCAGCATGCAAATTAGAGCTGTGAAAAAATCCTCAGACCAAAACCCTCCCTTGTCTCTCCAGCCTTGTTTTGTCCTTTCCAGAAAAACCTATCCGTTGGTGTGTGATATGGTTACATATACAAAGATCTTTTTCCTAGCCCTTTGATTACATAGGCTTGATTACTGTGAAGGGGTTTCAATGAGTAGTGTCCTGGAACTCAAAAGGCGATGGCTGCCTTTCAACAAAACAAAGCAAACAAAAACCAAGAGCCGTGCTGGAGGAGAGAAGTGCTGCTTCTGCTGGAGAGGTTCAGTTAGATACAGGAGGTGGCAGACCAGGGCGTCGAGTTTGAATGATTTTTGGCTTTGGAGAATTCTTTGGGTCCTCGTCTTCTTCCATGTCGCTGTCGCAGACATGCACTACCACACTGGGAGTGGACTCTGTTCCTGCATGCAGCTCGTACTTCTCTCCTGGAAGCAGAGGAAAACAGTTAGATCAAAAGACAACAGTCCACATAGTAGCACAGGCTGTGGTACTCTTGGATTGCAGAATACTCCTGCACCTGGATGTGGCAGATGAGCTTGTGCTGCTCCTAAATATAGGTAAGGGCAAGCATGGCTAGACTGCATCAGCTGCCACAACTGATTGATGCCCTGGGTGGGGCACGATCATTGGTGTACAAGGTATAATAAAATACCTTCATGTCTATACCCTGATTGGTGTTTTGCACCAATGGCAGTGGCTCATAGCATCAGTGGAGGAAGGACAAAGAGGAGAGAGAACATGGAAGTTCATGCTTAAGAAGAGGGACTGGAGTCCAATCCCTCACATGTCTGGTCTTGAAGTCACATCACACATGTTGGGATGGGGCTGTCCTTTTCTATTGTTGGCTCCAGTCCCATTTAAATCCACATAGATTCTGCAACATGTCACCTTCAGAGAGACATCAACACTTGATCCAATTGCTCCAGAAATACAAAAATACACATATCTGCTTTAGATGGATTTTGAAGTCCAAAGCTCTTTAGCCGCATCTGTAACAAATTCTGTCTCTACAGATGAGGTTACAGAGTACAGGCTATAAACGCTCACTAGCTGGTGAAACAAACAGTACATTAGATTTGCTAACTATATACATTTCCTATTTAAGTCTGCACACAGTACACCTGCAAGGAAGATAAGGGTGGCTTAGGTGGTTACCTGCAGCAGTCCACAAAGGAAAATCAGGATCAGACATAGGACTTTCAGTCCTGCATTCAGTCTGTTGGCACTGCATTGTGTTTTGGACTGTACACAGGATCTACGTAGCTATTGGTTATTAGATTGCAAGGAATTAATTTAAGACTGTAAGGAAAATGTCCTAATGGTGACATGTCTGACAGCTTGACTTGGTCTTTCAGAACTGACAAACACCCATTCACTGCACTAAAACCTAGAAACCATTTGAGATAATGCCCTGTCCCCCTTGTCATCACTCTTACCTCCCAAGACCCACAAGTTACATTAAAACAGGCTTACAGTGACCATATGCACACCTCATAGCTTGGATTTTTTTCCATAAGACTGCTCCAGAACCACTGCTTTTTGCCTGCAGAATACACTGAAATGAGGAAGGTGAGGTCCCAATATACTGAGCTGGCCTGAATTTGTGGTGCAGGAGCTCCTAAATGCCTGCATCATGGGCAGAGCCTGGCAGCGCTAGGTGTTGCACTATGAAAGTGAAATGGCTGCTCTACCCCAAAGCACTTGTAGTTTGCTGGTGTTGTTAATTCGGGTTTCTATTTATTAGCAACTTCGTGGCAGAGTAATTCTTGTGAAGAAGAGGTTGCAGGTTTGTCCCCTCATTAGCACACGCAGTTCTGGGACTGTGCTCACATGCTGTTTGTGCTGACAAATTCTTGGTCCAGATATGACCAGGCAGCTTATGATTAGAGGACATGCTGCATTTTTGCCTAAAAAATAGAAGGCAAACTAGTGAATAATAGCTGGAAGTCAGGCATCTTGCTGTGAGAAATATTTTACTGCTGTGATACCATTAATGTTGACATTTAACTGCTCTATTTTTGGCTACCTTTCCTCTGAATCCAAATTGAGCAAAGCATTACAGGTCTTGCTGATAGGCTGAAATATAAAAAGAGGAATAGCTTGGTTGTGCTGCATTGAGAAATTATACGGTTTTTCTTTGCCTATTTTCCCTGTGGGCTTCAGCTAATTTCTCAGCTCTGGGCTGACGTCAATGCTGCCAACCAGCACTGAAGGCTACATTGGTCACTGTCAGCTACAAGCAGCTCTGCAGTGCTGCGCACACGCAGCACTGGGCCCTTTGCTCATACACCAGCACTGAGAAGTAAATCAGATTCACTGCCCTCTTAAAAGGTAATAATCCCAGTTCAAATGCCACATTCTTTTACTGTTCAAATCCTTCCCAGAAGGGCTCTTTCCGCTGAAAAAGAGCAGTGGAAATAAGTACAGACACAAGGAAAAATATTCAGATGCCTCTGGCAGAAGTAACTGCAATAGCAATTAATGTCACTTTGCAAATCAAAATGCAATGCTCCCATAAATTAGGGTTTTAAGGCACACAGTTATTTCTGAGCATAAATGAGCTGCAGACTCAGTTCTGTACTCACGATTATTCATGCCTGCAGAACTGTGGCTCAAACTGCAGAACATATTTTTATGGCTGAGCTAGGAATAGTAACTAAGGGACTACTATACAGCTGTACCTTGTTCCTAAAGGTAACCATTGTTTGGGGAAAAATAAGAGGGTAATAAGTACAAAATAAAAATCTGTTAGGTACAGACAGATCACACCTTCCCTTCTGCTTTTTGCTATGTTTTTTTCTTTCCTCTTAATGCCTTCAGCATAAAAAAAGAACTAATTCCACAGCAGTTACAATACTGGAGTAATGGTTGAATCGCTGCAACTGAGATATAGTTACAAGCCATAGGCTGTCCCAAGCTAAGAGTAGCAGGTCGAGTTAGTATAGATAAGATTATTTAAATGATCATGTAAGCTGAGGTAACAATGGAAACTCACATACATTTGCTCAGAAAAATATCACCTAATTTATGCTCAAACATGTTAACTCTGTCTTTGGATTACAATGTGGAGAAGAACTAAGCTGCAGCACCTCCACCATAGAGGTTTGTCAGAAAATGTTCCTAACAAACCCCTGAAAATAGAAGTGGTGTTCCTTTCTTTATTTGATAAGAAAAAAAAACAACACAGGAATTTGAAGTTTCACCATTCAGCAATGGGCCTAGCTGCTTTTGTGTCACTTGGCACTACCTTTTGCGGTCACGCTAACTGCAAGCAAAGCTACAGCCTCAAGTGACACAACAGAGATGACCACAAGAACAGCACAAAAGCAGTGTAGGGTATTTCAGAATTAGAAATAATGGTATGTGATTTTCTATCCCCATCTGGATCAGTACTGTGACCTTTCGTTGATGGTGCATCTCTCATCTAATGAGGTACTTTTGTCCAGCAAAAAGGATGTTCATATATTTAATTAACAATGAAGAAATGGTAATGATACTGTGCAGTTACCTCATCCTTGATTCTGACTCACGATCAAAGGTTAATGGGTTCAGAGCTGTCCATTCCATCTTAACTGTGTCACTACCACTATAAAAAGACCTTCCACTTATAGTCTCTTAACTCAAGCACTTTACAAATAATATGGTGCATATAAGTGGTCTTTTGTATGGATGCATGTTTATGCCAAGGAGAACCGATCCCGTGTAAAACCTCTGCTGCACAGATCTGCCATACACAAAATAGAGGAGCTGCTTTCTGGAAGCCCATTGCCAATATTGCAGAAGGGCACCCTCCTCTTCTGGACAGAAGAAGGCAGAGGGAGAGCTTTCTACACCCAGCAGCCCTCCTGCACCCTGCCCCTGGCAAGGGGAGGGAAGTGCAGAAGCAGCCACAGAACAGAGGGGAGAAGAAGGACAGAGATGGAAAATGTTATCTATCATCCATCTTCCTGCCCCTACAACCCCTTTAATCCTCTCTGGAATCCATGCAAGGTATTTAGCATTTCCTTTGAATCAGTGAGAATTAACAGGAGGGTTTGACAACAGCTGGGCATGGAAAACTTGCCATGAGAGACACAGTTTGAAATCCTTGTGTGTGACATTTTCTGGGTAGGGTTCTGCTCTTCCCTGTTTTCCCTTTCCCCATGCAGGGGTGAAGCAAACCCAGCGGCAAGAGCTATGCATCCTCCTCAAGGAAACCAGCAGGACCATGGCAGGAACAGCCACATCTTAATTGCTCAATGACAATGAAGCCCTAAAGCAACTCCTCTTCTGACCACTGATCATTCACAGACCCAGCAGCCAAGAGACACAGCCTTCTGCAGGGTCTCCTCTGCACACCCAGAGATACCACTGTGGATGCAAGAGCCATCATGTGCAATACTTTGGAATGGTACTTTCATAGTGTGAAAAAAATGTGCTTTACATGACCTGAAGCATAGCCTGAGGGCATTTAAGAGGTGCAAAGCCTGCTGGAATGCTGATGACAGACTTGGAAACACAGAAGGAACTGAAACTGGTATGAACTTGTCTGTAGGGGCTACTGGAGATGGTGCCCAGCCCGCACTGGTTTTCAAACGTGCCTGAAATCGTGGGGACAACTGCTAACTGACGGAGGGCAAAATCACACTGGGGAGCACATGGAGCAGGTGAGTGCTCAGGACCCTGACCCACAGTGTGTGTTACTGTACAGTGCAGAAGAAACTGGGGTGACGGGTTTGAAAGAGGCAGTGGGGGTAGAAGGGAAGAAATATACAGGTTAGGAAGTGAACAGGGAGAAGGTAGGACTGCTTTCCAGAAAAGGAGGGGTTTATTCTAGTGCCATGAGGATGGTTCATAAACTGCTGCACAAACAAATGGCAGAGCAAACATTGCTGCCTTTTCTTTACTAGGAGCAGCTCTGCTGTTTATACATAGCCTGGACCTGGAGATTGCCCCTGTATCCCGCTTACAAACATTTCTCATATGAAATTATTTCCTGTATTCCTCAGCAGGATGAAACTAAGACCTTATAAAACAATATGGAAAAGACATGAGGGCTTAGACTAGGCAACAGCTTGTCAGGTTGCAAGCATTCCTGTAGGAAAGACTTAAGGGACAGCCAGATCAGGCAGAGACAGAACCTGGGCCCGGTAGGCAAACAGCCAAACTACCACCCCAGTTAGTGCAATGCTTTTGTATCTTTGACCAGCTAGTGGAAGTTTTCTTGACAGTGGAAGTATTTTTCATCAGAGAGATTAACATCACGCTTCTTTATTTGTAATATATTGGAAAAATCCTAGGCTGGTGGTCAGAACCAGGCACAGGCACAGTTCCTGGCTCTGACTGGTCTACAGCATTCTGTTCATGCCTCATTTAAAGCTCAACTTCTGCATTTGCAGAGAGTGACAACATACATCAATCAACCAGTAGCTTTATTAAATATGCCATGATCCTCCCTAAGAAGCGAATGCAGCCTCACTGATCTTAATTTGATGTTGAAGGACCACAAGCCAGCTTCCCTTTGTGCACAGCAGAAAGAAATCTTTTCCATTAGACCTCTGAGATGCCAGACCAGACAGTCACGGCTGTAAGCCACAAAGAAAAAGACAACACTTAGCAAATCTGTCCAAAGCCAATGTCCCAGCCTTTGTGCCCACGACAGAGAGGAGATGACCTGTACTCATGGAAGTGGAAAGTAGCATGGTCCGTGTCCAAGTGGTGTATCTCAAATTACGAGAAAAGTAGGTCAGTAAACCCCATCTTATATTGAGGAGATAGAAACTGTTCACTATTTACATGCTTAAATGAATCTTCCTGGTACTTGGATACCGTCACATGTTAAAGACACAGAAGTCAGGCTCCAACATTCAGTCAGTGAGCATTTTTTCATAGCTGTTAACCATAGTTACATGTTTTAATTGTGTTTCTTGAATGAAAATAAAGGATCTAACATAGCTCAGGCCAACAGTTGATGTAAGGCCTTGTGTTTTACTGATTTCCTACTGAGAAATGAGATTTGGTGGATTTGTTTTCAATGGAATGCTAAACATAGTAAATGCACAACTGAGAACTGCAACACTATTTTAAACCCGGCACTGCAGTTAACTAAAATTGATCCCTCTAACAAGTGCTAAAAATAGAAAGACGAGAGCACACCATGACTTTTCATATTGCTCCCTGCAGGCTCCTTAACTACGGGAGAATATGACCTTCACGCAAAGCTGTCCCAGAGTGTGGGACAATGAGCGATATTTCACATTCCACTGCTCTAGAACAGGAATTGATTTATTACCCAGCCAGCTTGGGAATTCGTTTACGTGTTTCCATTTATAACAGTGCTGCATCAAAGAAAAAAAAAAAAACAAAAAGCAAAAAGGAGGCTTTTGTTTTTAATTTTATTCAGCAGTTTAGAAGCAAAGTATCAATTCTGGCAATAATAATATGCAATACAGTATGAAGTGTTACGCCTGACAGCCTTTTTCTATGAGCTGTCCTGCTGAAGGGGAATAAGCCGCAGGAATCTCTGATGTTCTCCTGATAATGTATTTCCCCCCTGTGAGAGATCCCATGTGAAAAAGATGTGAGATAATCCTGCACCTCAGCTCTGGGTTACTCTGGTACAGCTACACAAAGGCCCCAGTGATAAGATGTTTGCAGTTGGAAGCTACTCTCAGAACAAGCAAGCAGCATGTTTGGTTCAACTGCGGAGAAAACAATTCCCTCATCCCACTAGAATTTAAAAACTAAACTGATAAATTTTTATCAGCTCAGCCACCCAACAACTGTTATTAAATTGCATCTGAAGTGCTCTATTTCAGTATAAAAGTAATTTAATAACCTATTTTTCCTTGTGGTTTATGAATGTAAATTAGTCCAGTTTCTAAATGATACTGCTTAGACCTGAAACTGGAACCTTTGCCATTCTGAAAATTTTAAAAGATGGTGCTTTAACAGCTTTGAAAGAAAACTGTTGGTAAAGATGCCTTAAACAAAAATAATCCTCTCCTAGGAGAAGTTTTGGTTTCATCAGATGAGCATTTTCTAAGGGAAAGCATTGTTTTGAAAATCCCAGCTAGCTTCACTTCCTGGCATTAGCTGAAGACGGGAAGAGAGAAGAAAGTCTATCAGCATTACCTACTGACATGTATCTTATGCTCACAAAGGTTACAGCTTACCAACCATTTCTCCTCCACACAGTTTACAACAGAAAATGAGCAGTCCTAGGAGAGCAACCCTGCCAGGATTGGGGAATGGCAGTTCTCTCCACTCCAGTGGAAATGCAGTGATGCCTAAACATTACATAAGGTATTCTGCACCTTGGAATGCAGTACTGAGCAGATTTAAAGCAAAAACTCAAGTTCATGGACAAGCTTTTGTCCAGTCCACACCTAAACCATCAGTTGCCTCATCTAAGCACAGACCGAAGCATAATAAAATGTGTAAAGCAAGCTTTGATCTGCTATTTAGTCAGACTTCATTCATGAGCTGCAGGTAGAATTCTGTATGTATACGTGATAAAATTCACTCTTAAGCAAAGAACCAGTTGACATGCGTCGACTTAAATCCAAAGCTTTAATGCCACTTACAGGCTTTACACCAGCTTCCTTACAGTTATTATCTACGTTGCTATTTCTCGTCTGCTTTTTCTGGTACATTTTCACAGAAGAATCACATGCTTACCTGGTCCTAGCTTAGAAACTGCATAAAGGAGGTCGTAGTTGATGACAGGTGTTGCATCATCTATTGGTTGCCACCCTACAGGTGGGGAGGCTGGAGGCGAGATGAGAAACTGTTTTGCAGGCTGTGGTGGTGCCAAATGAAGCTTGTCTCCATCTGTCTCGGAGGTCTGAATCTTTAAAGAATAACATATACATTGTTTAGTATAGGATAGAATCATACAATAGCTTCGGTTGGAAGGGACCTTTAACAGTCATCTCATCCAACCCCCCATGCAGGGACATTTTCCACTAGACCAGGTTGCTTAGAGCCTTGTCCAACCTGCCCTTGACTGTTTTCAGGGATGGGGAATCTACCACCTCTCTCTGCATAGCCTGTGCCAGTATCTCACCACCCTCACTGTAAACAATTTCTTCCTCACATATAGTCTCAATCTCCCCTCTGCCAGTTTAAAGCCATTTATCCCTTGTCCTGTCCCTACAGGCCCTTGTAAAAAGCACATCTCCAGATTTCTTGTCAGCCCCTTTAGGCACTGGAGCCTTCTCTTCTCCAGGCTGAACCAGCCCAGCTCTCTCAGCCTGTCTCCATAGCAGAGGTGCTCCAGCCCTCTGAGCATCTTCGTGGCCTCTGGCCTTTCTCCAACAGCTCCACCTCTTTATGTTGGGACCCCCAGAGCTGAACGCAATACTCCAAGTGGGGTCTCACGAGAGCAGAGTAGAGTGGGAGAATCATCTCCCTCAGCCTGCTGGTCACACTGCTGGTGAAGCAGCCCAGAGTACAGTTGGTTTTTCCAGGCTGCGAGGGCACATTGCTAGCTCATGTCCAGCTTTTCATCCACATGGGATAGGTAAATGGAATGATTACTCAAGTCATGCACTTCTAATGCCAAGTGCCACCCAGGCAGGGTTTCAGTATCAGTCTCAACAGAGAAGGTCTGGAGATGAATTTCATTTCAATGCTACAGATGGTTCCTCTACAGTAAATGCACTGTGGGGGGCTGTTATATGAGCAAAGCTACAATGTTTGTGATTATTGTATATGTTCTGTGAGGATAAATGCAAAAGCTTTGGTATCCACAGCTGCTAGTTCAGAGATTTTTGAGGCTGAAAAGATATTGTTGTGATTTACTGGTCTAAATTCCTAAATAAAAACAGACATTAGACAAGAAATCAGTAACTCCTGCACCAAGGCCTTGTACGTAACTTCAGAAAGATTTCTGAAGATCTGATTTCTTTAGCTAAAGTGATAAAGGAATCTATTACATTTCTTAGTCATTTGCAACTAGTTGTTCTCATTTCATTTCCATCTTAAATTATGTAGTTTAGTTACTGTTCTTTTTCTGGTATATTAAGGAAGGTTCCACATACTTGAGCAAGTTTACAACCACCTTGAGCCCAAAAGCAGTAACCTGCATTTGCATGACAGCAAGCTTGAGACAGCAGCCTGCCATACCAGGATCTAGAGATGAAGGCATCTAAAATGGGATTGAGGCAGCTTTTCAACACCTGAAGCCAACTGTAAAGTCTTCTGAACTCATCTAACCTGTTAAACATATTGTTTTGTTTCTTTCACAAATGTAGTTTTCCATCCTCCTGAGGTCCTGTTTCTGCCTAGGCTTAAATCAGCTCTTATGCTGACCAGGCTGCAGAAGCTCAAAATTCAACTGCCTCTTAGGCTTGACTGACACTTTCCAATAAACCTGCTCTTAACCCCAGAGCTCTGAAGGACTGACCAAGCAGCTCAAAGCACACTTACGTTGCTTATGAGCACCTGTGAGTATCCCATAAGCTACAGTGGCCACAGCAATTCATTAAAATACATGCAGAAGAGGTGGTGGTCGGGTTCTCAGCCTCCCCTACCTTTCTGTACCCTGGATGAGGCCTAGTACTCACCCAGGCTGTGGGAGATCTGGGTTCTCTATTCTTGGCCATGGAGAATCAAATCCTCGGCTGACCCTTCCAACAGATGGATTTAATCACCTATGCCCCCAGGCGGGGGGTATGGCTCTTCCTGTACTTTTTACTGATCTTTTTACTGATACTTACTAAATTCCTTTAGAAAATTCACACATGTATTCAGTAAGAATAAAACAAAAAGGGTGAAGGAGGAAGCCTGACTATGGCTAAGGGATACAGTCAAATAAGTAATTCAGCCCTACTTTTTTTTAAGAACTTCTGATACTTCACATTACTCACAGAAATTACCCAGTATTGTAAAAACAGTTCTAAGCCACGTAACCTCTGTGTGTTGAATAAGCAGCTTGGGTCCTTAGTGGTCCTTTAAATTTACTGCAGACGCACTAGTCAGGTACAGCTCAGGCAACATAAGGACATTTGAGAAATCTGTTAGCAGCGAGATTGGACATGGGAGAAACCTTTATTACTTTTATACAGTGTTACTGCTCAATACTTCTATAAAAGCACTAACAGAAACAGACACCAGATTTCATTACCTGTGCAAAATACAACTTTAACTTCTTCCCTCTGAACTGTGTTTCATGCAGCTCTATTCTGGCACGAGCAGCTGATTTGGGACTGCTAAAGTTTATCCGCACACGCCTGAAGCTTTTGAACAGCTGGAATGTCACACAGTCATCGTAGGCACGGAACAAGCCTTCAAATTTCTCCTGCAGATGAAAAAGAAAGAATGCTGAGCATCTACTCTGTGCTCCATCACATCAGTTTGTGTCAAAGGATCATCTGAAACTTGACAACTGTTTAACCAAGGGGTTTCAGCCTGTGGCCCTTGGGGGTGAGTGTCCACAGACTAACGAAGGCTCTGTGAAAAGAATATTTGGGGGAAGGATTCTCCAAATTGAGAACCCAGAAGCTACTGAACTCATAAAAGTTGAGCAAAACTGCAACAGTGGCTTATGGAATGAAGCTGAAAAGGGTGCATGACCAAAAACAGCAGACAACTGTGGTCACATCTGTACAATAGCAAGCATTGTGCTGAATCAAAATGGAGTCAGCAGACAAAGTCAGGTTCATTGTAACTGAGGGCTACATTCACATCAACACAGCAGGGTTATTTGGTATTGCATGTTATGGTTTTTTGATGCTTCTGTCATTTAAATACTTAAATACAGATACACTTATTTCTTCAGAGTTCCTGTAGCAGCATGGAAAAAAGTGAGGGAACTGAAAACAGTCACCTGATCCAAAGGCAAATTTCAGGCTTCAAAATGTTTAGCTGTAGAACCACTTACAAAAGCAGATGACACAAATGTGAATATTTTAATACTGTAAAGGAAAGGTCTGAGGTGTTCCACATCTATGGACCTAGGGATCAACAGAAATTCAAGGTTCATTAGCAGCCTTGGAGGATCAGACTTCCTCTGCAATTTCTCTGTAAATATGCAAACACAGAGGACTAGTTCCAAATCATCAAATAAACCCATAGTCTTTGCATCATTTCTGACACACTTGCACAGGTCTTTTCATTCACAAGCATAGATTCATGAAGTGTTAAGACTGAAAGGGAGCAGTTACTAGTTAGTTGAACTTTTGTGTCTAAGACTTTTGACTGCCATCCAGTGAGTCTCACGTAAAGTTCTAGCATTTTTACTACTTTAACCAAGACTTAAAGTCATTGAAGATGGAGAATCAGCCTGAGCAAAGCTCTTTCTTTTAAGGGTTCTTTAGCCTGAAAACAAAGTGTTTTGAGATGATTTGCCACACCATTTCATACACTGAGCACTGTTATGTCAGCTGTTTGTAGAATTCCAACAACCTGATGTTTTCCTTGATACATCTGCAAATAAGCTTTAAAATACAACCTATTCTCTTCTCACCCAGGAAAACAGTTTATATTCTGAGTGGATAAGTTGCTAAGGCTGCGTAAGATGTAATAGAAAATGCAATTCATGTAATTTCATCAAGACCTCAGTTCTCATCTGTTGATCATACAAAGCAAGACAAAGAATCCACAACTTCTTAGAAAAATCACAGAATAGTTTGGGTTAGAAGGAACCTTAAACCTCACTCAGTTCCAACCCCCCTGCCACAGGCAGGGACACTTTCCCCTAGACCAGGTTGCTCAAAGCCCCATCCAACCTGGCCTTGAACACTGCCAGGGATGGGGCGGCAACAGCTTCTCTGGGCAACCTGTGCCAGAGCCTCAGCACCCTCACAGGGAAGAACTTCTGTCTTTCAAAGGAACCTCCCCTCCCTGTGGTCTATTAAGCTTTCATGATTTTCATTTCATCTGACCTCACTCACCCCTTCCTCTCACCACAGGACATACTTCAGAGGAATAAACAAAAAGGAGGAGGAAAAAAGAGAGGAGAGAGCTCAGTGGTTGGTCAAGGGGAATAACGGCAAGCAGTAATCCCACAAACATCATGGAGTTGATAAGTATTCAAGGTATTATAACAGAAGTCCCATATGCTAAAAATAAGCAGCAAAGTGAACATTTCCTAATCATGAACATTTCCTAGCCCCCTGTAGTAACTCTGTTTCCCTACAAGTCAACAATAAAATCATTCATCATATAAAAAAATATTTCAAATTGTCAACTGGGAAGTAATTATTTATTAGGGAACAGATTCTCCCTCTATTGAAACAGTGGTATTTTCTTGTCTTTTGTACCTGCCCTCTTCGTGACACTCCAGAATGCAGATCTTGGTGAGGGTCATAATGCAGAAGAAGGGAAGATGTGATTTCAAACTTGGGCCCAAGAACAGTGAGCACAAGGAATGTTTTGCGCACATTTCTGGACAATAATGAGACACACTTCCATTAGGCACTGAAGGGACAGATGTATCTAAATAAAGCTGATTAAATACTGGACACCAAACGTAATACAGGGAGAACATTAAAGTGCTATGGACTCTATTCTGCCTACTTTTCAATTTGATACTGGCAAACCTTTGGAGATTCAGCTTTGATTAATGCTCCAAAAAATACTATGGGGAGGAGGGAAATCAAGGCCTCTATTTGATACTAATACAGGGCAGTCTGTCCACAGTCTGTCTACCAACTGCTCTGGCTGAAACTGCATCTCCCATTAAAAAGATTCATACATCTGAATTTTTCTCCATTTTCAGCTGATAATAATAATGACCTCAGCAGAGGTCATTAATCATCAACTGCAATTAATGGCCCTCAGCTGCATTTAGAGCCATCCCAACTCCTTCTGGCTTGATATTAATTCCCAGGAAATGCCTTGTGCCTTAATTGCTATTGCCTGTGACTTCTAATATCTGCTGAATGTACTTGTCTGGATAAAAGTCTTTCAGACTAATTCCAACCTATAAGCAAATTTATCATATGCATTTTAAAGACCTAAGAAAATTCTTTCCCTTTCAAGTTTTGTGGATAAATTATTCAAGACTCATAATCCTCTCAATTCAGGACTTTTAGGATTCAGTATTCTTTAAATACTTATAGAAAATGTGTCTCTCAACTTTCAGAATACTTAGAAAACTCTTGGAAATAAAGCAATGTCCGAAGTTGAGCAGCAGCATTGCTACTCTTAACAAGTCAAAATGCAGAAAGTCATGAGTCAGGCATTTATTTCTGGGATTTTGCACTGTCTTCATCCATCCCAGGTGTGTCTCTGTGAGACCTGATTTGCTCTGGCAAATCCAAGTAGTTTTCAGTTGACCAGTTCTGCAGAAGTTTTCTCTTCTCTCTCATAGGCCCCAAGCCATCTCGTCATCTTGCTATTCCTTTGCTAACATCAGGCACCGTTCCCCAGTTCTTCCCTGTCACCTTACATCAGCTCTCATCACCCGTCATTCACCACCTCTAGCAGTTTCTAAAGTTCTTTTATATTTTCATTAACAAAATTAGCACAAAGTGCGCACACAAATTGAGGCTGCTGGTTACTCAAGCTTGATTGTTATCATTTATGACAGCCAATGCAAATGACAAACAGAGCACCATCCATGGAAGAAATGAGCACTGGTGTGATAGACATGAGCTAAAAGCCTCAGAGTACAAGGGCAAAGCTATGCACTCCTGGACTAAAAACTATTGGCGCTACTAAAGGGGAGCTCACCTGGGATCCAAGATCCTGTCAGTCACATGATGAAAGTCATCAGTGAAATGCAGCCATAAAGAGGCAAACAAAATACTGAATGTATCTGGAAAAGTATTTCCAGTAAAGCAAGGAAGCTATTGACAACATTGTATAGAGCACTATTACATGTTATTAAAAATGCAAGTTTTGTTCCCTGTATCCCAGATAGATTAAGCCAAACAGGAATAGGTTCAGATAAAAGCTACAGGGAATGAAAGACTTACTGAATAAGGAATTAAAGTGCTTGGCTTACTTAGCAAAACAAAGCAGAGCCTGAGAGGAGATGGGACAATCATCAGTACTTTACCAGAACCGTACAGAATAAAGACAAAGTATACTGTGCCGAGTACAGACTAGGAGACTATGTCAGCATGAATCAAGTGGAAACAACTGACATAAATAGGTGTTAATATAATAGAAGTTAAAGAAGGTTTCAAACATCAGAGTACTGATCCAGAAACAAACTTCCAACAGCAGCAGCAGTGGAAAACTATTTTTTTATAAAGACAGAATTTGGTTAGTTGATAGGAGGGACTATGACAAAGTATCCCCACAACAAGCACTGTAAAACATGACTGCCTGAATTAGCAAGTGAATTGGGTTCTGACACAGCAAGTTCCTGTGATGCATTTCCAAACATTTCTTTCATGAATAGCTCCACTGGTATTGTGTTATTTCAGGACAAAAGCCAAGGCCTAATTCAATTCAATGGAAGTCTTTCCACAGACATCAGTGAGCGTTGGATTAGAGCCCTATAACTCAGAACACAAATTACATTTTATTATTCAGTGTGTTTACACTCATTATCACCCTTGTTACACATTTGATTTAGGAGATGGCTGTGATTTAAAACTTTCCTAGAGTTTTGCAATCAAGGCTGCATGGAGACCTCATAGCAGCCTTCCAGTATCTGAAGGGGGCCTATAAGGATGCTGGAGAAGGACTATTCATTAGGGACTGTAGTGACAGGACAAGGGGTAACAGGTGAAAACTTGAACAGGGGAAGTTTAGATTGGATATAAGGAAGAAATTCTTTACTGTGAGGGTGGTGAGGTACTGGAATGTGTTGCCCAGGGAAGTTGTGAATGCTCCATCCCTGGTGGTGTTGAAGGCCGGGTTGGACAGAGCCTTGGGTGACATGGTTTAGTGTGAGGTGTCCCTGCCCATGGCAGGGGGTTGGAACTAGATGATCTTAAGGTTCTTTCCAACCCTAACTATTCTATGAGTCTACGTTTCGAAATACAGCAAGCATTTTACCCATTTTAGTTTCCTGTTCATTTATATGAAGATAATACAAGGAACTAAAGGTATACAATAGAGAAACAGAGTAATAAATTACAGTTATAGAGTCGTAGAATAGTTAGGGTTGGAAAGGACCTTAAGATCATCTAGTTCCAAGCCCCCTGCCTTGGGCAGGGATACCACACACTAGACCATGAAATATGTTGCTCTTGAAATTAGCTCTGTACCACATACAAATTTGCCTTTAAGAAATAAACTCCTATCTCAGAGTGGAATGTTGTCTGTTTCCACATAGGCTGGTGAAATAGTGTAGATCCCTCATGCGGCACAAGAAGAAAGATGGAGCTTGATAAAATGTTTGGAGGCCGAGCACTAAAGAGTCTAGTAACAAAACCAGTCCACAAACAGCTCAGTAAGGAAGACACACATACCAGCTAATTCTAGAGGGGATAAAGGAGTTACTAAAGCAATGCACATTAAAAAAACAAACAAAACAAAACTACAGAAACCTAGAAAACCTCAGCTGGAAGTAATTTCAGGATTGGGATGCATCAGTGCTACATGAAGGGTATTTGTAATGACCTGGTCTGGGTATTGGGTACGGCTTTTCTCATCCAGGATTAAGGAAGATGGAGGCAAGCTGGAAAAGCAATGGAAGAAGACTGCAAGGATGATTAGAGAAGTGCTGAGCATATCATGGGAGGTAGAAGTAAGTAATCTTACATTGGGAAACAGTAAGTAAGGTACAATGTGTTTCCTGCTACATCTGAGTATAAGAAAAGCAGTAGATGAAGTGCAGGGAAATGGATTATCTGAATTAAAACAACCAACAGCACTGGTATGAAACAAAGACTTCCCATTAAAACATTCAGGCTGCAAGTGAGGTTACTTAGCATTAAACCTGTAAAATTTCAAAATGCCATTGGCCCAGGAGTAGCAAAAAGGCTAACTACTTCCATGAAAGGGGCAGGAAGGGAAGATTACAGGACAGCAGTATGCATTTCTGTAACTCTGAAATAAAAAATTAAAAGAAAAAGGGGTCTGATTTGTAATCAGAATTGGGTTCACGTCAAGTGCTTTTAACAAGTCTTTCATGAGCCACAGAAACCAAGCAAACAGCTTGATATAATTAATATGTGAAAATATCTTAAATGGCAAGTAGCCAGTATAAACAACAGCCTAATCAATGATCAAATTCACTGCTTCTAAAAGGTGAAATAGGAAACTTTGGAAGCACATATGGGAAAGCACTCCTGATTTGCAGTTAACATTCCAGGAGTACTGAAAAGGGAGGAAATGATGATCAATAAAGAGCTCCCATGGTCTTGTCCTTATGTCTTTATGAAATGGCAGGAGAATACATTAGAGATTTATTATCCAGGGATACAAGGCACAGGTCTCCAGGTCCTAGCTTTTTAGTTTGCCTTTCCCTGAAGGTAACTGTAGCTAAGAGTGTGGCATCTTCCTACTCCCTCCTTACCAGTGGGATAGGATAGTATTTGAAGAAAATACTCAGAATGAATACTACTATCTTAATGCTGGTTTGAAGGAAGTTTATTCTGTTATCAAAGGGGACATCTTGTACAGTAGGTGGAAACAACATCTTCCCATAGGTGGAAACAACAAAAAATGCAGTAGCAAACTGTGTCCTTCCATCTCTCTGTCATTTGCCAGGGTACATTTTAAGATGGTAACATTTCTACATGTGAGAAATTTTGAAAGGGAGAAGAAAAAAGTGGTTTTCACCTTGGTATTCAGTGTAAAGTTCTGCTCATCTATTCCTGCAGCTGGATTAGAGCATTGAGATAGGGGTGAAAAGAGCTTGGGTTTATTTATTTGAATTATGCATAGCACTTCCAAAATTGCACAATAGTCTCAGTACACAAACAAATCAACCCAGATTCGCTACCCCAGTTCATGCCATTTGTTGTTCTGCGCTTGGCTTTCTGTTAGTTTTAAGGGGTGAAGGGTCAGGTAAATTATGAGCCAAAGATTAAACAAAACAGTATAAGCCAAAATAAATTTTGAGGTTGAACTTTGAGAAGAAAAGATTAAATACATTAAATCTTGCTGCCTTTGGTTATATCATGACTGATTTGCTTGCATTATTGCAATCTTGTGAATGTTAATGGGGGTCCTAATACCTTTTAGTTTTACCATGTAAAGAATACACATTTTGTATTCCAGAGGTGATGCCAAGTGACCTGGTTGCTCTGCTCTTTGCAGTGAACCAACCCTACACAGAAACACAGTGACTACAAAGCGTGCCTGCACACAGCCCTGCCTCATGGCTCACACGTGTTGTCATGTTACATGGGCTACTTTGGAGGCATCTGCACAGAACTTTTAGACCCTGAAGGCTGCAATCAAGTTTTGCACCATCATATTGTGCCAAAATCATTCCAAAAGCAGAAATATTTGATGTAATGCTTACTGCTTACAGATACGGTGTCTTGCTCCAGACAGAGACTCTGAGAAAGTGTAACAGACGTTGCACTGTGGTGTAGACATTTGTAATTCATCATCTCACAAAAACTTATGACAAAAATAGATAGGAAACAGGAAGAAGCTTAATAAGTTTTACCTCACACCAGGACTGAGGCAGTAAGACCCATTCCTCCCTGTCAGTCCTC
Organism: Melopsittacus undulatus; assembly: GCF_012275295.1. Lineage (NCBI taxonomy): Eukaryota > Metazoa > Chordata > Aves > Psittaciformes > Psittaculidae > Melopsittacus > Melopsittacus undulatus. The sequence goes on from NC_047529.1 coordinate 18,886,779, forward strand.
CTGCACAAGGACAAGTCCACCAAGGCATGATAACACGGCAGCAGCACCGCAAACCTCCTGGTGAACAAAACAAGACAGCCTTGCCTCTTGAAAAATCAGCTGAACCAAATAAATTCCTGTTCAGCTTCCAACTCACCAGCACAACAAAAGGTACAGAGATAATATCTGCCCCAAAGCTTAATGGAAATGGCATTCACATTTCAGAAGAGGCTGACAAATGTCAGGGGCACAGAATTTTGCTGTGTTGCCTTTTCTGTTTTTAACCAGCTCACATCTCTGTTTACCTCAATGTGACGCACATTCCTCCTGCTTAGCTCCACTGATCTGGAAACCAAAGGCTCCTTCAAGATGAAATAAATTGTTCCTGTGGCAATGCCAAGGGGGTGATTTAATATAGTTTGGAGACTTCTCAATTCAATTTCACACCCAACGACTGAGCTAAAAGAAAAATCCACACTTTACGTTTCTTCTTTATAGGAGCACTGCTATTTTACTGTATCACCAGAAACAGCTTTTCTGAGCATCCCGTATTTGAAGTACCCCAGTTCCAGATGCTGCATTAGCTCACTGAAACGCTGAAAGTGCTCTTTCAAGCCAGCTGGCCAAATGCACATTATATGACTATATCTATTAGTTTCACCCCCAGTGGTAGGGAGTTTTCTATAGAAACATCATTCTTTGTTCTCAGAGAAGCTACTTCTGATTCCTGTGCTGGCTGGCACTTTATGCAACATCACTAGATACTTCCTTTTTTTCTTCTCGTTTGCATCATATTTGTCAGAGTAAAAAAAGCAAGAACAAAGCTCTGTGAAGGATTTAATGCAATTTCTGTTTTCCAAATAGCAGCCTTACATTTTAGCTTGAGAATGATAAAAATAATGCTCATAATGAAGACATGAGGAAATAATCAGACAATCCTGAAAAAAAGCACCTTTTAATGTTTATTTTATTTTAAAAATTCACACAATAACTGTGTAGATAATGTATTCAGTGAGCTCCAAGGAGCTCATCTGCATTGGATTTAAGAATATCCATAGTATCGATTTTATCTTGTTGCTGCAAACATTTAAGCCCATCAATTAATTGGTAGCACAAGGAACAAATTACTGTGTATATGTTTAGCCTGTTCCAATAATTCTGAAAGTTCCTATTATTGTAATCTGGCAAACAAAACTAAGGAAGAAAAACAACCTTAATTAGTTTTTACCGGTAGCTATGTTTCTGTCAATAAGGGTGTTCCAAGGAGCAGATTGCTACAGCAAAACAGTTGGTGCTGAGGACTTCCTGACCAGGTTCTGTGGTCTGAATACCCATTAGCAGTTGGAATATATTAGGCACATTACTGGAGTGCACCTTCTGTATTAATTTCATCTGAAAGACATCCAGTTCATGAGCTGCTCTGTGATGTGGACGAAAAGCACAGTTTATGGAGATCAACAGGAAAGCTGCCTCACAAGAATCCCCAACTCGGACTAAAAAAGCTAATGCAGATGCAAGCCAGGATCTATCATCAGAACAGTCGGTGGCACTCCTGGAAAAGCCAAAAAAACCCAACCAATTTCAAGTGCTAGGGACAAGAATAAGTAAGTGTCTGGCAGTCAAACTGGTGCAGGGAATGAGGATTAAAGTTACACATTAGCTGTGTGAAAAATATTCATACTAACTGTATAAACTTAGGGACTGCAAGAAAAGCCACATAAAATTCTATCTTCTTATTACACTATTTTTTATGGATCTTTGACAACTTAAGGTTCATCTCCTTAACCCTTCTGAGGTATACTACTCTGCTCCTCTGTGTGATGACACTGAGGAGAGGACAGACTGACTCGTAGTCACAGTGCTCACTTACAGGCAGCCATAGGAGCAGAACCAGTGTTTATGTAACTCATTCAGAAGCATTTTACTTCTATAAGCATACAAAACCCCAATCAGAGCATCTAGAAAGCTCAACCCCTTAAAAATCTGTTTATTGAGCCTGTTGAAGTTGTCAGGGGACACCTCTGTTGCTGTCAGTGATGCAGAATTGGGACCTCACTGAATGGAATGCTAAATGCAAGAAAGAAATACAATAAAGAGAACACTAAGAGCTGATAAACTTTGTTTTGTTTATACTTTAGGAGCTGCAATGTTGTAAACCATAAATAAATACATGCTATTCCTTCCCTATTCCTGTCTCAACTCAGTTAAACTAGAAAAATCAACAAGAAAAAGCCATGGGACAGTTTAAACAAATAAAATGCTTGCTTTGCCCATTCCTGATTTACTACTTTGCCTACAGTGATCAACATTTACAGCATTTCAGCTGTTTCTCATCACAGTCATGGGGAATGCTTTTCCCTTCCCTCTCCCCCAACAACTGCAGACTGCACTAACACGGCTAGAAACAAACTTGCCTAGATTTAGAAAGGACACTGACGATTTTGAAAGTGACTATTAAAATAAAAACAAGTTGGAGAGCACAACACAATCTAATCTCATGCTCCTCCAGAAATGTTATTTAACAGACAAAGGAAGGCATGAGGGAAAACTATTAACCCACCAAGACACATTCTCAGAAGTTTAATACAAAAATTGCTGCTGAAATGTAGCTTCAAAAGAAAACAGCCTACCTGGAGACAAAAATGTAGAAGTCTGTTTTCACTCAAGGTGCTGTTGCTGAATTACACTTGTAACCCTTTAGATGAATACCACTGACCAAATCTGAGACCAAGACTAGTTCCCACTGAACCTAGGTTCTGTCATGAGTTGAGGAAATGAGGGGGTCTGTTCTGAACCTCACGACTCAATGGGATGATTTCCTTATTCCCTGTATTTCTTCCATTAGCTGTAAACTGTTGTTCAAGTCTGAGACTGATTTGATTCGGCCTTACCCAGGCTCCATTAGGAGTTAGAAAGCAAAGGCATTCAATCTGAACCTTGTGACTTAATGGGAGGGTCTCCTTCAGACTTTTCATCCTTGATCTCTACAAAAAACATTTTAGCTTGATTCTACCTCAATCTTCCTTTATACATTCCATTAGACACAAGCTATTGACTGAGTCTGAGAGGAGGGAGGGTCTCCCTTACCCTTGGTGTCTTCAGTCTCTGTATCAATCATCTTTAGCTTGATTTTACAATTTTCCTTTGAATGCCTCATCCATAAATAACAAAGTGAACCTTGCTATCAAATTCTGTTAAGTTGTGCTTTTATAAATCATATTAAATCATACATACCTTTGATGGTTGTTATTTAAGCAACCCTATACCACTCTTTCTGCAACAGCACCTCTGCCCTAAAACATTAAATAAAGAGCTATTCTCTCTTGCCTTTCTCCCTGCTATTGCAACCCACACTCAGTGGGCAGAATCTGCAGTGCTGTGACCACTGTCTAACGCTTTGGTTGTACTATTTGACTGTTTCTTATTCTTGCCAGTCTGTCTCGACCATCTGTCATTCGCTGTCTTACACTTCATTTGCAAATTACTCAAGCAGGTCTGTCGTCTGTCTACATTTGAACAGCTCGTAGAAGCTGCAGCCTTTAAGACTGGAGTCTGTCTGTACAAGGATACATCAAGGTCAGTGATATGTGATCTCCAGTTGAGCGACTGAATGAGTCTGTTGCAAACCTACATAAACTACATGTGAATGGTGTTTCAGGCTTAATGGTATACAAAAAAAAGTATCAGAAATAAACATGTAAGGAAGAGGTAAAAAAAACACCCAAAACACTAAGGAAAAAAAAATTATAATTGGGCTAGAAAAGAGTAAAGATGTGCATAAAGGGAAGTTTTTGCTTCCTTATGTGACAAATAGAGGCATATGGGACACTCCTTGTAGTGTTTCAGACACATTCTGACCTATTCTGCCTGTCATACATCCAGCACAGCATAGGTGATGGAATAAGAGCACACTGGTCACGCTGCAACACACCAGAACTGAATGGATGACACATGCAACTAAACCAAATTTTACCCTGACGGCTGCATAAGGATTTGAGGGTGCAGAGTCACACAAGAGATGCTTACACCACAGCACAGCATTCTGCATTTTGCCCTTGGTTAATACAGCAAAGCCCTTCACATCCCACTAAACAACAGAGATCAATACAGTTTTCTTAATAGACATTAACTTGTTCTAGCTTCTAATTTCACTTTAAAATAGAGAAGTGGTCTAAGTGGGAAAAAATGATAAAGGAAGAGGAAAATAAAGTGAAATAAACAACTTTAAAGCATAGTTCAGAAACTATGACACCTCTTTTAAACTGAGAGGTCCAGAAAAAAAATGTGCTGAGTTGCTGCAATATCTTAAGCAAAATTATTTCCAGAAAAGGCTTTTATGATTCATGAAAGTCTCATTCTGTAGCTTGCCAGTGAAAACTCACCTTCATCATCAATTCTCTATGTATACTTTCTTTTCATACTGTTTGGTTCTTTGTAGTCCTTCCTTCATTAATTGTTTACAAGAAAACATTTGAGCTTGACTCATTTAATTGAAGAGGAAAAAAGTCTTATTTTTATTATTCAAAGTATATAGACTTCCTCACAACAGGAGCTGTGCTGTCAAAAACAGAAAGACACCAGTGCATGTACATATTATGTGTGTATATATATATATATATATATATATATTTAAAAAGAGGATAACTACAGGTAACAGTGTGTTCCTCCTAACTTCAAATGGCAGAACTTCCATAGACTAAAATTATCTTATTTATACCCTGCACTGAAAGCGGCCAATATAAAAGACTGCAAATATTATCATTGTCCCACACTCACCGATTTGGTGCCCTCAGAGGAGCTATAATCTGCAGGGTACAATTGCTCTTAATGCTGTTATCACTCTGAAAAGTTGAACTGTGAACTTGGTTTTGCAGATCATGGCAGAAAATGGATGGAAAGTATTTGCATAAAGAGAGATGATACACTCATCCCTCCATGCTGCTTCTATACTGTCACTGTAACACTCATTTCAACCCTGTCCTACAAAATGTTGAAGTTGCTTTCCAGTTTGAATAAGCTTCTGTGACAAAAAATGTGCTTGAAACCTTCTTACACTTAAGAGAGGCTCTCTTCTCCCCCGTCAGAGTCACAGTCTTCAGAGAACTCCAGGATCCCAAGCATCAAAGAAATGCCATACAGTAGTCTACCTGCCTAATTAAAAATCCAGCATATTTTCATTTCCAGTATAAACCACAATGCTTAATTAGACTCTAACAACTTTACAGTGCTATAGTACCTAATGAAATCAAGAATTTAGCAATTTGCAGAAAACTCGGCTTGTGCAGGCCGGAAGAGGGGTTTTAGTTGGCAAGCAGCCTCACAGCACAAAGAAGTGGTTACTGAGAGGACAGACCTGGTCTCTGTAACAAGTACATAAGGGCAGTAAAAGAAGCAATAGTTTTTATCTGCATCAACAGCTAGTGGTACTGTCCACTACCAGACAGAGTATAGGCAAGGGCATTTCAGTCTTACAGTGATATAATTGTTTTATTAGGCAGATGGAAGAAACCCCAGGGTGAAAAAGCAAATATTCCTGATCAAACTGCTCCCATGTCATTTTTCAACCAACTGGATAATTTCCAGTTGGCACAGATTTTGTTTAGAAACAAGAACTGGAAAATAGACTAATCCTATCTTACAGCTAAAAACAGCACTGCTCTTCATCAAAATCATTTTCATTTCCTGATGTGAAAAATTTATCAGTAACAGCATGATATTAAAAAGATACTGGACTGGCATCATGAAACTGAAGCCACTCATCACAGATGTCACCTTCTTACCAATTGTTCTGGATACCAGCAAGCCCAGTGACTGAGCAGAGTGGTAACTGCATCAATTTTTACTCATTTTATGAAAAGTAAAAAAGTAGGACATATAAAAATAATTAGTATCCCATAGAGTCCACTTTCTTGCCCTGTGGCACTTTTTCACGCTGCCTCTATGTCAAAGAACGGTGCGTGCCTTGCAAATGTTATCATGTGAGTCTATAATGTGTTTATCTGCAGTGTTGGAGGCAAATGTATAAACTTGAGAAGTCTGGCTTTGAGGACAATGAGATTTCAAAGCACTGAACTTTGGTGCCAATAGATTGTAAGTGACATGAGAAGACAGGAATATCAATTCTAGGGGAACTAGTCAGTCAAAATAATAGAATCACAGAATGGCCTGGGTAGGAAAGGACCTTAAAGCTCACCCAGTTCCAGCCCCCTGCCATGGGCAGGGACACCTTCCACTAGACCAGGCTGTTCCAAGCCCCATCCAACCTGGCCTTGAACACTGCCAGGGAAGAAAGAAGCCACAGCTTCTTTGGGCAACCTGTGCCAGGGCCTCAGCACCCTCATAGTAAAGAACTTCTTCCTAATATCGAATGTAAATCTACCTAAATCTAAAATAAAGGGAAGCAACCTGTTCGCTACTGAGATTACATCTTTCAGACCACTCAGCCTGATGCATGGACTATACCTACAAATCACTAGGCTGCAGAAGCAGTGCCAATTGTAGCCTTAAGAACAGAATTTACACTTTTCAATTCAATTGAAATTGAAAACTGTGCACTTAATCAGTCTAGTATACCATTAAGAAGGACAAATATCAACTACAAGTGAAAATTTCATCCTAGAACTCCCTCAGCAGAGCCCACAGACTCTCTAAGGGACACTCAAATCAGAAACACAGTAGATATGGACTTCCTACATATATAAACCTTAAATTTGATGGAAAACATTTAGGGAAGAATAATTCAAAAGAGGCTGAAACTAAGGGTACCTTCCTATAGATAAGCGATCTCAAAATACAGTAGTTCAATATATACCAATCTGCAGCTATCATCAGCTGCTCCATTTTAGACACTGGTGCACACTCCTACTAATTATAATTTTACCACATTTATAACAATTATTTATTCCCAAAGTAAATTCTCCTTATCCAAGATCTTTTCTTTATAAAATACTTAAGGTCCAATTGCTCTGCTTCTGGTTCACTATAAAACCACAGGAACTATAAATCAGAATAATATAGTTAAAGCTTTAGCAGAATTTTTAGCAAACACTGAGCCAATGACACTAAAAAATACTCTGTATTGTTGTTTCCTAGGATGCAGTATGTATTGAATACTCTCCTGTTTCGGGACTGCCACTGTGTGCCAAGCAAATGTTTTTATTCAGCAATACTTTGTGACACCAAGCTCCTTTCACTACCCCAAGAAATATCACTACTTCGGGAGTTAAAACCGTGGGCAGGTAGCTTAAATCACTATAGCTTTATCAGTGGTTTCAGTCTAGTTATCTGCTACAAAAGCAAGAAATAGATATCTGAGCATCTTTCATCTTTATTCATTATTTAAAGAATTCAGACAAAAATGCATCAACTTCCCAAACCTCTAAAACTTTAAATACGCCAATAATTTACTACTAGTATAAGCAGCATACTTATTACTATTATGGCCCAGCATTTGGCACTGTTCCCAGCTGTTGTGATTAATAAGAATTTTGTTTAATTCAGTGATTCTCAGATTATGGTTCAAGGACTAGCAGTCGCCTGCAGAAAGCTGACTGGTTGCACAGCCCTGGATTTCCTCTAATATAATCAGGTGTTTCTAAAGATAAAAGTACTACCTTTCAACACTTCAGTGGTTTTCTTCTTAGGATTTGTAAACAAGATGGCAACATGAAATCTCATTTTTAGACAAAAAAACATGCACCTGTGAAGTATAACCAGCCTCAAGAGACAAACATCACACCAGCACTGGCCAGCTTACTTAAACTGACCCACAGCCACATTAGCACAGAACCCAAACCAGGAAACCACCACTCCACAGGATTAATGCACCCAAGAAACCACAACAGTATTCACAACTTGAGAGCTTTCAGTCAGCTTGACAACACAGCCAGAAAGCAGCAGGTCAAGGAAGGTGATTCCCCCCTCTACTCTACTCTCATGAGACCCCACCTGCGGTACTGCATCAAGCTCTGGGGGTCTCAGCACAAGAGGGACATGGACCTATTGCAGCGAATCCAGAAGAGGCCAAGATGATCAGAGGGCTGGAACTTCCCAAGTACTTACAAACATATTTCCAAAATTCAAGTCGGATAAAATATCTATAATTATCCAGACCCTTCTTCCCCTCCTCCATTCAAGCAGAAATGCTATTTCTTTCCAACAGCAGTCTCTCTGTAACTTATGAATTCTCAAAGATAATTTCAAATGGTAGCAAGATTATTTCAACTGTATCCTAAAGCATTCTTTGGTAGATTTTATCAGGTCCTGTACACTTAAATAACTGTCTCATCTCTGCATTTTTAGCAGTTTATCTCTGCTCTGACCACTATTAGGGTTGGATTTTTTCTATTAATTTAGCTGCTTATTAGTCAAGCACTTTATATAACACTGTTCATTATGCATCTTGCTGTTAATGGATTTGCACATTGTTTTCCTCTCACTTTTTCTGCATCACCAGACTTTCCCTGTTCCTGTTTAAATCCTCAGTTAATTGAAATCAATTTTGTAATTTTGCCCACTTGGTTTTCACTTTATATATAAATCCTTACACTGCTGTAAAGCAAAAGTTGTATCTGATCTAGCCACAACAGTCTTCTAATGTATGTCCCATCTGTCCTTTGCATCAGGACAGATAATCTTCATTATACATTCAACAGTGCCTCCTCAAATTCTAGCTCCCATGCACTCCTCAATCTCAGATAATCATCTTAGGAGACTATTTATCAGCTCCATAAAGGTGCTGAAAACGACTTTTTAAAACATAATAATTTTCCCTGTTCATCTGATCTCAGACTCTCTCTTCATTTCAAAAGCTTGCTTCAAAATAACTTTCACCCAAAGTACTTGACATTATTAATTTCTTCCTTAATTGCCAAGATCAAAATCAAGAATCAAATACAAATTAGCTACCTCCACTTGCTGAAAAGAGCATGCCCAGAACATTCTCATAATTTATCATGTTTTACTGTATCCCTTCCTGCTTGGATACCTCCAACAATTCAGAAATTTATTCTAGTTATTATCTAGTTATTTATTGCTAGTATCATCTATCACACTGGACAGAAACAACAAGGGAAAAAACACCCTTCCTTCTTGCATTTTAGAAGGATGCAGCAGAAAGCAAGACAGAGAAGGTCATGATTCTATGATAAGGTAGGAATAAGATCTATTAAAAAAGCAAAGATTTTTTTTGTAGGGTTTACAAAATAGTTTCTGTCTTACACATGCATATGTCTAGCTGCATTCATTCCTTTAATTCCTCGTGAGACATACAACAACAAGTTTTGAGGAGGAAGTTGAGAACAGCAGTAGCCCACAGTAACAGTTTACAAAGGGATTTTGTTACATGGAGGTGGAATGGAAGCCTGTGGAAGATTTCAGGACAGCAGAAAGCTGTCAAGATTAATGTACCTAAGGTTTCAATGATGCTGATACCTGACTGGTGACAGCTTCTGTCACAAAGTCCTGCTTCTCTTGATCACCACTGAGCTTTGTCAGCATCTTGTGTCAGCTTCCACTCTCAAAATCCTTAAATCATTGCACTACACCATGAGAAGTCAAAATCATCTATTCTTACCTTGGTCTTCCATTGAGCATTCTTGTTTTCATCAACTCTCCCTCCATCCTAACTTCTCTGCCTCTGCCACCACTCGATCATAAGGCCTATCACAACCTCCCTACCCCATTCTCTACAAGAGTTTTCTCCATTCTTGGTCTTGCACCACAGAGGCACTTCTGATGGGGGGACAAAAAAACCCTGTCATCATATCAACTTCCCTCCTTTGAAACTCCTTCCTCATTTCAGCCACCTTTTTTAATGACCAACTGCTTTCCTCCTCCCTCAGGTTAAAACCACAGCTCAGAGGACTTCTACCTATGACCTGCTCCTTAAATATATGTGCTTCTTTTAACATTCCTCTTTGAGGGATGAAGGCCATTTCTGATGGTGGGTTGATTTCGGGTTTGGGTTTGGTTTGTTTTTGTCAGCACAAGCAAATAGAATAGCAATGCCCAAAACAAAATACACACACCCCAAACAAACAATACCCAGCTAAAAAGGGCACACAACAGCTACAGAGAAGGGGTGCTTAAAACAAACTTCTCAGTATAGTTCTAACTATTTAGACAATGCAAAAGTCTGTATTCTTATTGGTTTAGTTATTGGTTTTCCCTGAGAAACACGGAAAAGTAACCAATATTGAAGGTTCCGAGGCAAGAGAATACACACCAAAGGATGATGAATACTTGAAGCTGGTAAACCTGGAATATGACTTATACAGCAAATGAAACAATTATAATCTTATCTCCTCCATAAATGGAATTTCATTTCAGGAAAGGATCAGCAGCTCTTTTACTACAGTTTGTTCATCTGTCTGCACACCAGCACATCTGACCTACATGAATACAAGGACAAATGAGATTTTGCAAGGTTACCACTGCTCTGAGTATGACACGGATATAACACAGCAGAGCTCACCACAATGCTTGATTCAGCTGTTTGAGTGCCTCCACCTTTTATGGCCAGCATATCAAGATTACTCACCATAATACATAAAGCAGACAGATACCTCTGCGAGTGACAAATTGAGCTGAAGAAATTACTGCACACAGCTGCCTGATGATTCTGCTCTGAGCACAACAGGTTCACTGTGTTTCCCAGCTCGGTTATTGCTATTTCAACAGATAGGACTATCTGGTGCAGCAAAACTGGAGGATTTTCCATGCTGCAGTACATTTCTCTGCCAAATGTGAAGCCATGCTGCAAGATAAAGTCCATCTCTCCGTCCAGATGCTGTCACAACCTCGGGCAGATTCTGAAAGGCAGCAAGGTTGGACTAGTTTCAACCCCTCTCTTCCCTTCCCGAAACAGACAGTAATTAAGCAAAGCTCCTTGTTGTCTGGATAATGCCTACAGCTCAAACAGCATTTGAGGTTGAACATCTACAGAACCTGATACATTCTAATCCACTTTCTTAATCAGAAAACTTGTTTCCTGGTTCCTTAGTTCTCCGCCTGCAAATGAGAACACTTGGAACTTTCTGAGTACAACACCACTTTGAAGTTTTTCAGCAACTCTGGGAGTACAGATCAGACAGACTGCCACAGAGATGCTGCTGCACACCCCCCAGCTCTGCAGTGTGCTGTGCAAAGGTCCTGCAAGGACAATGGGGCTGCTGACTCTTTCAGAGCTGCAACAACCAAGGGCTTATCCTTGATTCAGCACCAACAGAAATTCCAAATGGGGGCAGTTAAATGCATCACAAGAACACTGATGCTGTGAAAAGATTACTTGTGCTTTCAGGAATTAACATGAACAAAGCAGAAATCAGCCTGAATTCTAGAGGGAAAGCATAGGCTGGAAACAAATTCAATGGCTTCATGTCAATGAGGAAAAAAAAGGGAGAAGTTTGGTTTTGGTCTGAAAAAAACCCTGCATATATAATATCCTATACCGAGGGCAGCTAAGCTGTCATAGAATCATAAAATAGTTAGGTTTGGAAAGGACCTTAAGATCACCTAGTTCCAACTCCGCTTCAGGTATTAGAAGTGGCAACTGAGGCTCATCTCTATGATCTACATCAAAGAAGAGTCAAGACTCAACATTAAGAAGTCAATAAAAACAGTTACTTTAAGGAGGGTTAGACATTAGAGACTTGTAAGTCTCCCATAGAGAAATCTGAATTCAGTTGGCATTTAGAAGAGGGCTCACATTGACAGCCATGTCAATGGGGAAACATTCAGAAGTCCACGCACAGAGTCCTAGCACCACTATAAATATGTGGAAGGAAAACAGAATCCTGCAGCAACTGAGCACTGACTAGAGGCTGAGCTGGCAACTTTCTGGACCTCAGCAGCTTGTGTGTTAGTCAAGGGTTTGATAAACTGCGGCACTCTTCTTGTTCAGCATCTCTTCGCCAAGGAAGAATTCACTGCTCGAGATCACACTGTCATGGTTGGTTGCATTCTAGCATATGATCAGATAGTATCTTCCAAAGCAAATATGCTGTTTAGCACATGAATGGTCAAAACTAAGTAGATTATTTCATGCCTTCGGCAGAATCACTCCTAGAAAATATTAAAGAACTGTCCAATCATAAAGCACAGCCATTAGTCTATGTGCAAAATAATGCATCAAAGAGATACACATAATAAGGTTGGTGCAGAACTCTGCCCCAAAACTTGAAACTTCTCTTGGTATCAAGCTTAGATCATGCTATGAAGCAGCCAACAGTATCAGCGAAGCTCGAGACAAAACACTGCACATACACATTACCTGCAGAGATGAATGAGGCTAGTCACTGGAGACATGAAAACAACGTGTCTCTGAAATTTCTTTTTTTTAAGAAAACCATAAAGAATTTGGGTATTTCACCTCTATAGGCTCTTCTGGGAATTCTAAACAAAATAATTGCCTAAAAAGCTCGCTATCACACTTGCATGTGTATTAAAAGTATGTCAATCTATAGCTGTACTGATTAATTCCTCAAATCTGCTGAAGAAAAACATCATCTTACTGCTCTTTACATAGGCTGGGCCATTTATCAGCATAATTGCAAGCTCCCTCTTACCTTATTACCTGCCTTGGATTAATGCTGCATTTTCTAGCAATGCATTCTAGCTGTTACTTATTTTCATTTGATGACAAATTGCTGATTGTCTTGTTATCCTTATGAAAAGGAAATATCTTCATGTGGCTTCCAACAGAAAGGAGGATAAAAAAGAATATAAAAACCTCTGACTTGTTCTGCTGTTCACTGGTAGTATTAAAAAGGCGAAGAATGAGAAACAGAAAGCATGCCATATTCACAGGTGGGTAAGCACCTGCACGTGCAACTGACCTCCAGTGAAACAGCAGCATTCCCTTCTGAGTCAAGAAAAAAGCAAATACAAATTACTGGAGGCAAAAAAAAACCCAACCAAACAAATACCAATAACTGAAGGTTAAAAAGCCAAATACAAACTATAGAAGGTTAAAAAGGCAAATACAAATAACTGAAGATAAGCCTAAAGGCACACCATGACACTTAGAAGTCTTACAACTGTATTACTTCTTCTTTGGAGATTTCTTAAGTAGTTCACTTGCCTTCACATGGGGCTGTTAGAAGGACAAAGGAAGCCCAATCTATTCCTGTTACACTGGTTTCCATCAGTGCTTCAGTCTGCAGCAGCACTGGGTGCATGAGCCCCAGGTTTGCTGTCTCACAGTCTCTGGGCACTGACACTGAAGCCGTGCAGCAGGGTCTATGTGCTGGAAACAGCACTGTGTCTTCTGGGAAGCTTTGAAGACCAGAGAGAACAAGGCTACCATGACACTGAAAGCAGAAGGTATCTCTCTGGATGTGTACTTGCTTATTTAGGTCCTAAATATTTCTGTTGCTTTTGAAATTTTTTCATATTTAGAACATAGCAACTACTATGATATATGTATATAAAGAGACATTAGAAACCTCTTAAAGGTGATATCTTTATCCTTCTAACACCTTTAATCTACATCAGTGATATCAATATTACAGGTTTTTGAAGACTAGAAAAAGAGGTCGTACTTTGCTCTCCAAACCAAACAGTCCTATTTTAAAAGCATTATTACAGGTGGAGTAAATGAGCAAGAAAGCTAAATGTTTTCATTCTTCCTCTTTGTTACTTACTCTAGATGAAGACAGACTGTAAGCAGAGATCAAAAGACATATATATATATTTCTCAAGCAGAACTACTGGATCTTGAAGATTTCACAGATGCAACATTATTTGCAAATAGAAATAACTATCAAGTGCAGGAAATACTAACTGAAGTTTTAAAGCAATCCTTTCGAGCCATCAGGGTATTTTTTGTAGTCATGCTGCTGCTTGATTTCCTCCTCATGCCCCAGTCTATGAAGTCTTATGACTGAGCAACAGTCTTCCCACAAATCAAGATCATGTGACTAAGGAGAAGAATTTGAAGAAAGGAAACCATGAAATATTCACAAGAAGTCATGATTTTTGCCACTGGGCAGCTGGCAGCATCCCGAAGGGCAGCAACACTCCTCCAGCTTGCTTCACTTGACTCAAATCTTGGAGCACTTGAACTGTAAACCTCAGAACATCTTTGTGAATGAGCCACTTTCACAAATTGGAGGATTTTGTAAGTGGAGAGCAAAACCCACAAGAACCTAGCATGTTTTTGCCCTCTAGACTCAGAGGTTTAGATACAATATCAGCCTGTTAAACCTCTCAAAGGCAACTGCAGGGCAATGACTGATCTCCAAACCATCCATCCCAAACAACTAGCATTATCAGTGTGCTCACTGGAGCATCTGAACTGAATAATGAGTTTACAGATTGACAGACATCCCACTCCAACTGGAATTAATCCTCCAAAGCAATACAGTCAACACAGTGAAACTATTTCTCCTATTTCCTTTTGCTGCCTGGCTCATGTCCACCTTGTTTTTCCCCTGCATTAAGATAATGGTCCTATCTGCATTACTTTACATTATTCTCTTCAGATACAAATTCAGTTGGTCTGGATCATAAACAGTTCTTCTCTGTTACAGTAGTGCCTTGTAGCCCCAGTCATACCTTGATGCCAAGAGGAACAGTGCATATGAACATAACTGAAGAGAGAACATGAATTATGAATAATACATTACTATTTTGCTTAGAGTAAGAAGTATGAGTTTAAATTCTCTTCCACAGTTTCAGTGATGTCTATAGTTTCTCTATTAGAAATAAACAAGATATTAATTAATTGATTGCTTATGTAACAAAGATCATTACATAAAATTATCACCTAGAGGCACTGACAGAAGAAGTGCAATTATCCAGGTGAACTTCGAAGCAGAACTGCACTTTGTGAGTTCTATGGTTGCCTTCTCACCTCTTCTGGTTCCCGATACTCAGGCCCAATACAGTTAGCAGCATGTTGATTAGCCTGACCCTATTTTGAGATTATAAAAGACAATTCAAAGCAGCAGCTGATTAAAATCAGAAGGCCTGCTGGATGAATTCATGGATGGTAAACCAACAGTCTCAGTGCTGCAGGCTAGCTGCCAGTTTCAGGACATCCAAACAAGCGTGTGTTTGCTGAAAGGATGAGCCATTCCCAATGCTAAAACTAAAAAGCTTTGCCTTCAGTACTAAGCAATCACTCACAGGTCAAATGGAAAAAAGAGTATTTCTGAGCTGCATGCCAGATGCTAAGAGCCTACAGAATAAGGTCACTTCCACAGATGGAAAAGCATTAATAAGACAAGCCACTCAACTCTGCCCCAAGCCCTGTGCCAAGCAGCAGGTGTTGCCTCTTTGTGTGAGAATCCTCCAGCACTTCTCTTGAGGAGCAGCAAATCCAAGGAGTGACCATTGCCACCTGCTGCAAGACCTCCTGCTCCACAGCCCCAACACAAACCCTGCTCTTCCAGCACAGGTCTGGCAAATGGGGCAGCTCCTCTCCAGCCTCCAGCCATCCACCACAAGCAGGACAATGGTGGCTCAGTACAGCCAGCGTCTTTCTCTGGAGCCCCACATCAGTTCTAAACCTACATCGAAATGAAAGCCATCTATGCTTCAGGCAAATCTAAACCACGATCCTTGCTCACATTAGAGAAGTACTTCTACAGTGCTAATAGCTCATTTTAGGAAATCTCATCAAGCAACAAATATATCATGAAATCCTCAATATGTATGTTCTGCCGCTGAAGGAACATTTCCTTCGCACTGCCAGCAGGTTCTCTACAAAAACACCTTTCCCCTGTATGAAGAGCTGTATAGCAGAAGACAACTGGAAGGACAATAGCCTACATTTCAGTTTTCAGTAGTACTTGTACCTCCCAGATGGCCTGCAGAAGGGCTGGGCAGATCAGTACTCATAGAATCATAGAATGGTTTGGGTTGGAAAGGACCTCAAGATCATTTAGTTCCAACCCCCCTACCATGGGCAGGAATGCCTCACACTAGCTCACATCTCCCGAGCCTCATGGGAGAGCAGGGGAAGAGGAGATGGCAGGATTGCTGTGCTTGCTTTTGCTCTTTTACTTCAGTTTCCACATCCATCTCTTCTCAGAAACAGCCTCCTTCCTTTTCAAACTTAAAGCTTGATGTTCCCTTTATCCTGCCAAAGTCAACATAAACATTATCGTATTGACTGTGACCATTCTGTCAACAAAAAACCAACACCTTGAAGTGAACCCCTTTTGCAGTCAAATAAAACCATTGTATTTCACTGCAGTTCTCCTAGGAGTGAGTAAAGAGCAGCAGATGTCTCCACCTTTGCATTATCACCAGTGCTGAAACTTTGACAAAGGGGATGCTACACTACAGCCTTCTGTGTAGCAACTGGGGCTGAGAGCAGGGCTGGCGAGGCTCGAGCACGGGCAGCAGGCGCGCTGCAGCAGCACTGCACGCAGCCTCCCGCAGCCAAGTTTGGGCACAACTAAGTGAAAATTAGTCTGCAGTGAGCTGTGGGTCACCAAGGACAGGCTGCTTCCAGCATCTAAGCCAAACAACTTCAAAACAGACTTTGCGTCTAAGCTGCAGTGCAGTCTGCAGTGCAGTCCCCATTGGAAATGTACCCAAAGTCTTTGCACTCAACATTTGAATCCAGACATCAGTAAAAAAAAAAAAAGAAAAATATAAAGGCAGTTTTAACTACAAGTAATGAAAAGGATTACTATTTCTGTAATGCCTCTGACACCCTTTTGTTCTCTTTTATCTGTGTTCCTGGGCCACACTTCCCAAATGCTGCAGCTGAAATCAGGCTCATCTAAGTCTAACCAAAGTCAATGGAAGGCTTTCTGCTGATTTCATGGAAACCAAAACTTTGCTTTTTCATTGCTACTGTCATGAATAAGAATACAAGAGATCACTACAACTCAAACATCTGGCATAGTCTGATGTTGAACATGCACCTGTCACTAAAAGACAGTTGTTCCAGGTACAAACACAGGTGTAACTCCTAAATGAAAATATGTGTATGTATTCTTAAGGAAAAAATAAAAATAATAATAATAAAAAAGGAATAAGCAGACAAACATTTTACTACTTCAAAACACTACAGAAAACATGTCCAACTGCAGGCAAGGCTGCTCAGATGAACCATTCCTCTGAATTATTCGCTATTTTATCACTAAATCCAGTTTTAAACTGCTAAGAAAAATATTTTTAAATTAAGAAGAATCTCTTGCTGGCAACACAAAAGCATCTGTACAAAGTACACATAACAACACCTGGTAACAAATTAACAGGGAAATAAACCCCATAATGATCTCTTGCAAATAAAAGTGGTTTTATTTTCAGATACTTCCATTAGCTTCAATGTTTGACTCAGAATTAAACAGCACAGGGATTCAAAATTTGACCTCCAATTAAATCCTTTTCTTCCTTGTTCCATTTTTTCAATACTAAGTACAATCAGATTTGGAACTAGCATTGTCTGTATCTTTGTCCTTTAAATAAATTGCTGGATATCAACTGTATTATGCCTATGAGCTCTTTCAGATGATCTGTGAAAAGCATACTTAATATTCCTCTTTCAAACTTAATTTGCAGTGATTTTCTTACAGCAATATGAAAATAAAAGATGATAGCTGATTTCAACAGTAAGCAATTACACACAATGATTTTTCTATAGCAATTATCTAATTAAGAGACAATTAAGAGCCCACCATATCAAGCCTTTCATTTAAGCATTGCTTCTCAGGTAGTCATCGAATATGCAAGATGCACAACTTTCTGTATTCTGTTATATTGCAGATGCATCAGAATACTGGCTCCAAACTTTTAACCCTTCACAAAAAATTTACACTGGTACACATGATCTGGACCCGAAGGAAAGAAACAGCTTCTCTTCAACTGAGTAAAAATATGTGAGGATTATCAGCATCGATAAATAACATCAGTGGCAAGGCTGACACTGGGCTAAAAATATCTCACCAAAAGTAACAATGAATGGTTTGTTATGAGTATGAAACATGCATACGCACAGATGTCAGTTATATAACCCATTTCTTATATCATTAAAGAGTAAACACCAGCCTATTCTTTCAGCTTATGAAAACACAGCAAAAAGCAAGCACATTTCTCTCCCATATTCCTCTCCCCTAATTAACAGATTTTTTTTAACTGCATGACTTTTACTACTGCAGCAGAATCACATCTACCTCCTTAGTCTGAACTGCTACATACAAATGGCTATTGCTCCCAAAGGCTTTTCTAAGAAGCATCTGTAACAAAAGAATTGTAGGCGCATACCTTAACCTCTTGGTTGGCAAAAACCTCCACATCAACCCCACAGGCAACCAGAGTGGAGACATCACAGTCCATGCTACGGGCTGGCATCCCCCTCTGTTGTACACAGAGTTAGGCAACCTCGGAGTTACAAATTATTAGAAGGAAAAAAACAGATCTTCAATTCAGTATTGCAGTTGAACAGTCCAAGATCCTGTTTCAATGCTGACAAGAACTGCAAGCTTCCGACACAAGCTCTTTGCACTTAACTGAGTTGCTCCTTGCTTTTCCCCCGTACACCCACCAACTGAGCAGGCACAGCATAGTAACAGCGCTATTCCATCTCTCATGGCAATGACATCACCACAAAGACTGACATAAGCTAAATCTATTTTTTTCAACCCTTTTATCTCTAAGCAGCACAGCGGATCAAATTGAACATGATTATGTGCTAAATCTGAACTCGGACTAAATCAATTCAAGCAGCGTTCACTGGCAACTGAGTCATAGCTGTTGTTTCAGCTGAGTGCTTATGTTGGCAAAAAAGATTGCCTGACACTGAAAGGTCCGCTCTGAGTGTAAATTAACCCAGCATTTAGAGCCACTAAGCTCAAGGTAATGTTTGTTATACTGCAAAACCTACAGCAGCATACTAATAAAAAACCCTCAAAGAAAGAACCAGCAAACCCCTTAGCATTCTGTTTTTAATAGCTCTAACTCCTCTTTTTTAGTAATTCATGCTTTATAACCCCACACATGAGATCATCATAGTCCTGTCATCAGGAGTGATCAGCATCCTGCAAATGTGATCCCAGTGCTTAGATATACAAGTTGAACTGTGACTCATCTTCAGAAAGATCAGAGGCATGTATGTGTGTGATTTGGAAGTCAATAGCCCTTCAAAGACCAGAACATGAAAATTTCCCTTGAAAGTAGGACTTTGCACTAGGCACACCTTTATACCAGCTGTCCTTAGGGCTGCTCCTCCATGAAGGTAACAGTATTCAACTAAAAGAAACAGATTTTAGAAAGGGAAGATGCTTTACACCTGCTGACTCAGTGGTCTGTTTATTCTTTGTCATTTTATTTTTAAGTGATAGAAATAAAATACCTGCAAATTCAGGACTTACAACGTTGATCTTTACCCCAGAATTCACTATTTTTCTCAGAAGCACAGACTCACAGAATGGTTTGGGTTGGAAAGTACCTTCAGGACCATTCAGTCATTGCCCCCGGCAATGAGCAGGGACACCCTCTCCTACACTAGGTTGCTCCAAGCCCCGTCCAACCTGGCCTTGAACACTGCCAGGGATGAAGCAACCACAGCTTCTCTGGGCAACCTGTGCCAGTGCCTCACCACCCTCACGGTAAAGGACCTCTTCCTAATATCTAATCTAAATCCTTCCTCTTTTAGTTTAAAGCTATTCCCCCTTGTCCTGTATCTGCAGGTCCTTGCCAGAAGTCCTCCAGGTTTCTCACTGGGCTCTTTAAGCACTGGAAACTGCCCCAAAGTCTCCCTGGAGCCTTCTCTTTTCCAGACTGAACAAGCCCATCTCTCTCAGCCTGTCCCCATAGCAGAGGTGCTCCAGCCCTGAGGATCTCTGTGGCCTCCTCTGGACTCGCTCATGCAGGTCCACATCCCTCTTGTATTGGGGACCCCACAGCTCTAATGTTTCATTTTGTGATCCATAAATTACTTTTAATTGTTGCAGGCCTGGAGATGACATTTTTTCCTAAATCAGATTAACAAGTGGAATTAAAATATTTAGCTATTGATACAAACCTAGCAGCAGCACATAGCTCAATGTAAGAGACAGTTCTGCTCAACTCCGTTTCACTGACAGATACTGCAGCTTTTACCATGGTTCTGTGATGTTGCACATAGTTTGCTACCGATACTTTAACTAGGTTTAACTAGGTATAGTACGCTGAACTGTGGTCAGTTCGGGCTGCAGACTACCACACCGTTAATGAACTTCAAAATCAAGACACATGGAGAAAATATATCAAATTCTTTTCATCAAAACTGTGGATTCAGACACCTGAAAGCAGAAGTGGCTCCAGATCAGACTCAAGGCACCCAGCTTCTTTCCTTACTCTTTTTGCCAGCACTGTAACTGGTAAGTGTGGGGAATTCCAAATCAGGTGGTAACAGAACAACCTTTGTGGAGTAACCCACCCTTCACCCCTGCGAGCTGGCAGTAGGGTTAGACGCTGACGCAGAAAGGCTGAGATCTCTTATCAGAACTTTCTTCTCCAAGTTCTGTTAATTTCCCACTTTTTATCTTGCTTTTATAGTAGCCCACTAAGCAGAGATCACAAACTAAGATCCAGAACCAGGACACAAACACATCCCAGCAATAATGATGCTACAAATGGAGAGTCACGGACATTAGAGAGCCATGGACAGGGTGGTACAAGGCAGCAAGTTAATCAATATGGTTTATCATTATAATCAACTGTTTTGCACACCAGCAACTTAATCACTGTCAAGCTTTTTCATAAACCATAGGAAATGAAAGAAGTTTGAAGTTAACATTTTTGTGTATGTTTAGAGGAACTTTTATTTGTATATTTGAATCACAGAATCCCTCATCATAAGGAACCTCAAGGATCATCTGGCGCAACCTTTCTAGGCAAAGTATGGCCCAGACTAGATGTCCCAGCACCCTGTCCAGGTGAATCTTTAAAGCATCCAGTGCTGGGGAATCCACCACTTCCCTGGGGAGATTATTCCAATGGTTGATTGTTCTCATTGTGAAAATTTTTCCTCTTGTGTCCAACCAGAGTCTCCTAAGGAGTAACTTGTGCCCATCAGCCCTTGCCTTCTCCATGGAACTCCTTGGAAAACAGGGAGTCTTAATCTTCTTTGTAGTCACTCTTTAAATACTGGAACACGGTGACAAGGTTTCCCCTGAGCCTTCTTTTCTCAAGTCTGATCAAACCCAGCTCTCTCAGCCTTTCCTCACAAAGCAGGCTTCCTAGTCCTTTGGTCAGCAATATCTGAGTATCGTACATACGTGATATTACAGAAAAAAAGCCCTAAAAATGCCTGATTGAAGTTCCAAGTGGGCAGGATTAGAAAAATCATGAGATTTTTCATGAGAAGTTAGTAAGCAGTTATCAAAGACCTGGAAGGAATCACTAAAAGCAAAGACAAGTCACATATATCTGAGCCTAATGAAAGTTTTAGCAGAAGTGAACCAACAGGATGAAAAGCTGAAATGAATGTTTGAAAAAGGAAAAGATCAAGAATGAGATGGTGAGGATCATTTCAGGTCTAGAACAGGATCTGAAGTGAAAGTGATGCTTGTCCTAAGTATGGTTTCACAGCAGTGATGTAAAAAAGATCTTATAGTACAGAGCTACACTGAACAGTTCCATCAGAATTTATCTTTTTTTCATTTTTAAAACTGCCACCTATCAATTTCAATTGCCCATCTCCTTAACCTTCTTATGAAAACTGGTATGTGGTATGCAAACTGACCTGTTCCACATCATCATCATTCTTGCATGTCTACTTTAATTTTCAAAACAGAACCACTGAAATTTTCCCACTCCATCTGAGGAAACCGTACGGAGATCACAATTACTTTTCATTTCTTCTTTCTTCAACCTATTTTTTCCCGAGCTCACTAGGGTATTTTAGTGAGCTCTTTCCAGAGACAACCTATTTGGATTTTCTCCTTGAAAACAATGGTTAAATAGCAGAACTCTACAGAGTGTTTCTACTTCAACTTACGTCTTTCAATATACATCATATTCTGTTTATTACTACTCATTTCTCATTTGAAATCGAGACATAATCCTATGTGAGACTTTTTATCAGAGCACTCTACAATTCCATATTTTATCATCTAAGGTTAATAGAAATAATATCAGATAATAAATTTTTCACTATGAGGGTGGTGAGGCCCTGGCACAGGTTGCCCAGAGAAGCTGTGGCTGCCCCATCGCTGGCAATGTTCAAGGCCAGGTTGGACCCAGGGGCTTGGAGCAACCTGGTCTAGTGGAAGGTGTCACTGCTCATGGCAGGGGGCTGGAACTGGGTGATCCTGAAGGCTCCTTCCAACCCAAACCATTCTATGAATCTATGATAATTTAAAATTGATTAATATTGACTGCTTTCTCCGCATCATGAGACTTGCTTTTCAATCAAATTTAAAGAAAGATTCTTCTAAAAAAAATAATCTCAGATCAGGTTCTATATGGTCTTGCTAAATTCAATTCACCTAATTTTCAAGAAAAAATAAAGCCATATTTCATAAATATTTTAAAGTATCACATTCAATAAATAGAAATTGCTATAGACACGCATGCATTTCAACATACATATAGAAGAGCTCTTTCAATAGGTTCTCCAGATCACAAACTGCTGCAAATCATCGCTTTTGTACTAAATGGGCATAAGAGAGCCACAAACTTTTTGGCACATGCTAAGCCAGAGGATTTGTGGATCACATGTCTACCTTAAGGCTTCACCTGGAAGTTAAAGGCTAGACAATATATGGAATATTAATACTGACAACTACAAGCCAATATTTTCCTTTCAAGAAAACAGCTGGTGCTGAGGACTTAACATCAACAGTATACCTGGTTCAAGAGGAATTATCTTAGGCTAGTTCTAATATGCCCTGTGGACTGGTATACAGCAGCAGCCCAGCAGATACAGTCCTGGAGATTTCCTCTGGTTTAGGTTCATCTGAAGGGAACCCACATACAGAGCACTCTGCGATGTGAGCCAAAGCACAGATGCTGGAGGGCCATTTTAGAAGAAAATTACCTGAACTAGAACACTAATACAAGCGCATCCAAAAGTACATAACTCTGCTGCTGTTCCCTACCAATTTTATATTGGGCTTGAGGCTATGACCACTAGTTCTGAGAATGGAGAGAGCGCAGAGAGTTTTGAGCAGTCATTCAGAAGTTTCTCAAGTCATTTCAGGTTTTGTCCACAGTAATAAATGTGCACAGAATTAAAAGGGCTCCATTGACTATGCATGAATATTCCAGGGGAGCAAATTTAAGAACAACTGAGACCCACTTGTGTATGTAGGCTGAGTATGGAAATACCAAGTTTTTACAGCGCTGTGTATAGCCATCAAGTAGGGTAGAACACAAAATAATACTGATTAAACATAATTCTGGATGGTATTTACTCTTGTTCCTTCATAAGAACTAAAGTCATCCCATAACATGACCTGACTCTCTGGTGATCAACACTGATGATCATGTCTTATACTTGATTCAGCAATCCACTTCAAAAAGACAAAAAGTTCCCCATATCAGAAAGAAAATAAGTCATGCTGTCCCAGCAAGGGACAATCTTGCGTTCTCAATTTGTACAGTGCCTGGAATAACACAGTCGTAATGCATAACCTTTACCCTGGTGCATGGAGCTTTTGTTTTTCTACAGTGTTGATATAGTTGTAGCTGTGTCTCAGCTTGAGACATATAAATAGGACTACAGATTTGAGACTTTTCAAGCTCAGTTGTCAAGTTATTAAAATAACTTGTGCAAAATCCTGACCCTCTTTTCGCAAGCAAAATACTGCTGACTTAGCCTTAGGGAAACTTCGCTGTCTAGACCTCACAGTAACATCAGCCACATTGTATACAAAAATACCAGCTGAATTCAAAAGCAAATGTGACATTTTTTGTTCACTTGATGAAGCTTGTGCTCATCATTACTAGTAATAGACTAATTATTTCTGTAGCAGCTCTGCTTGCAGGTGCAAACCATATTAAGGGGCTGCATAAATCCCGAAAAACAAAAAGAACCCCCTCATCGATGACCCTTTGACACTTGAATGGAACAACATGAAGGGCTATACAGTATGCCTGACTCATATGTTTTTAATCATGCATATCTTAATTGATCTCATTCAGACAACTACACAAGTCAGAAGTATTTAAACCAGGCTCCCTTATACACTAGGAACACACTTTTACAAATATAATTCTATTTTCTAACAGAATTATGGAGGATAAATACTTCTAAAAACCCATAAAAATTTAGTAACATAAGAGACTGGTCTGAAAAAAGCCCAGGGAAAAAAAAGTTCTTCCAATTTCTGTGTTTGCAGCAGAAGATAAAAAGACCAGACACACATTCTTCAGAAGCAAAGTTAGCTCCTTCAAAGAGGTCTTTCATAAAGACAGTAAAAGAAAATGGAGTACTGAAGACTGCATAGGGTTTAGCTCAGCCACAGAAGGAAAAAGAACATGCATAACTATTTCTTTGCTTATGGCAGTGAGCATTGACTCATGCTCAAGTAGATTACCCTCAAAAGGACAGAAGTAACAGATAAACCAAGCAAGACAAACCCACAAGCAGCACATCAGACTGCTGGGCCAAGAACTGGGAACTGAGGGGAGGGAGATGCTCTCATCTCTAGCCACCCTGTAGATTATGTTCTGCATTAATGAAAGGGTGAAAAATTGGCACTCTGAAAACACAATTCAGAGAGAGACGTTTGAACGCAAATGAGGGAGATGCGAAAACAAATGAGATAAAACAGATTATTTGATGCTATGAGCTAGCATTAACATACTAGATAAATACATTGTTACCTGGAAGTAACAGTCCCACTGCATATTCCCAAACAGAACTATCATTAAACATTATGTTGTTAAATTATGCCTTTTTTCAACAACATTGTGAGGATTTTAACTCTTGGTGTATACAGATGAAAAAGCCTGAGATTCCATTAATGTTCACTAGCAAACTTCTCCAAGAGTGGAGTCAAAAGCTGAAACAATAGTGTGTTAAGCCAGAAGATGCCTATCTGCCCCAACTTACTTTATCCTAGGTTCTAAATTACTATCAAAACTTCCTGAATTTTCAGAGGCAAGGGACACAGCAGTACCAAAGATATAAAATAAGGCACCTACAGCATCTCTGAACCACCCATCCCCTGAAGATGAGCTATACATTAAATACTTTTCAGATAGAAAATTTAACTGGCATTTACACTAAAGGAGGAACACTGAACTATCCAACAGCTACAAAAGCCCTGTGTTTTCCAAGTTGAGTTTAACCCCCAAAACTGAAGTTTCTGTAAATCCTAAATTGAAAACAACTGTGGCAAAAAAGGACTTGGATTCACCCCTTCTCATTATAAATAATCATTCCTGTGGTTTGAAGATTTTTAAAGAAACAGAATTTTGGCCATAGTAAAAAAGAAAATGGAAGTTTAATTAAACTTAGAATAACCCTAAATCAATAAATTCTTCATGCATGCAGAGAAAATCCCTAGCTGAACCATGTCTCGGCTGGCCTTGATTTTTTGGAAAAGTATATTTTCTGCATTGTGTTGATATTTTGTATTTCTGTAGGCAATAGCTTTCTGTTAGTCACACTTCTAAATCTCAAGAATCTCAGGGTCCAAGAGTTATAAAATAAAACATTATGAAGGATTTCTTCCTCCTTTAATAAGGAGGATAGTAAGCACCTCAAAGACCCACATAAGCTAATGTGAGAATACTTCAAGTGCCTGAATAAACAACTATGTCATTTAGGCAACATCATTTTGCTGTCTCATTTAGCTACACACGAGTTTCAACTCTGAGTCAGAAGTGTTCAATTACTTTTAACATAGCAGCATCATTCATAGTCCTTTGCTTCCAAGTATATGCAAGGAGGCGTGAGGGGGTGGAAACCAGTGCATGAGTCTTCTGTCTGCTGGAAGCAATTACAAATCGTTCCCTTTGCCAGATCCACACAGGATAAGAACCATTTTGGTTCCCAATTACAGAACCCTCTCTCTTAAAATGAGCTGCCACATATCAGAAGTCAGGATATTATTGATTCGTTTTGTGAATAGATGACCACCTGCAGAATACATAACACATACAGGAATCCCTGATAAGAGAATGAGATCATAACCCTGCAGTGTAAGCTAAACTTATTTGCAGTGTATCTGCATAATATCATAGATAAACTGAAACCTATGCAATTTTAAATTAAAAGAACTAAACATAGATCCCCACATCCTGGCATATACATTGCCATTACAAGAGACAAATCTGGTACTTAATTTCACTGCTTCCGCAAGGATAGCTAGTGCAACATGAGATGCCTTAGAGGATCCATGCATGGGTTTGACAAATGTGATAAAAGACCACTGGAAGACTCTTCTCTTCTGAACCATCAGCCAGGGGCCCCAAGAGGTTTTTTAAGATATTTAATTAGCACTAATTTGGGCAACTGAATGCCTCTTAATACACTCAATGGACTCCAGAGTGGAATTTTGCTGACCTCTCACACTTGATGTGTAGTTTAACATGAGCTGCATTGCCCTCCAACCTCTGCTGACAGCTACGGAAACTTATATAGGACATATGTACATACATGAAAGATGACATTTAAATTTAAGTGTTGATCTTTAACTGAATACTACAATAATGTTATCACTGTGCCTAAATTTTTTTAACAGCAAGATAGGAATGGTGATACTTACCTACTATGTAGATGTAAAGCAATGTTAATGTCACGTATAAAATACATTTCTAATTAATAGATTCTTATGCTAGCCCAGTGCTCCTAGAGCTCCAAGAACCTCTTGAAATCTCAGGCACCTTCTCAGTTCACAGTGGGAAGATGGAGATACTCACAGGCTGGCACTGAAGCAAGATGCTAAAGAGATGGATTCAGTACTTCACAAACTACCTTTGTGACCTTGGATGAAGAACACAGAGGAACACACATTCGGAAGAGCTCAGAGCCCTCATGCTTTATTTGGATTTTAAGTGTAAGCTGGGCAAGACAGGTACTCTTCACTATTAAATGTTTTTTAATGGATGATGGTGCTTGTGATAGGACTGTAATACTCCTGCCAAAAAAACCCTATGATTTACAGTTATCCATGAATTCTGTTAGCTTCAAGATGTATTTTTAAATCACTTCCATGTACTCTTACTTGTCTCAGACTAGCAAGGGTATTTAACATGCCTGTATGTTTTCCTTGTCATTTCAGACACTTCATCACAGAAAATGCCCTTGAAGGAAGAGCCTGGAATGCTCACTGCTGTGAGAGACCAGCCTTATCTCTCAGCTGCAGCTCTGCACAGGACACACAGGTGAGAGATTTAATGGCTGTGCTGAGAGAAAACAGTGCTTACTGCCATGCCAGCAAAAGCAGTTGAGTTCAAAGGAAAAAGAAAAAAAAAGTAAAATGTCAAGCAGCATGCAGCCAGCAAATAATGAAGTGATGAATAATAGATTTCTTACGCAATTGCTATTTTATCCTGGTATTACAGGGTAGGTATTTAGTTTGCTGCAACACTTTAAACCACATAGTCTCTTGATCTGCTAATTCCCTGATCCAACTGCAGACAAGGAAAAAAAAGTGTTCATACATGAAATTTATCATATACAAATACACATTTTAGTCTTCATCACAGAAGACACTGTCTTCTGTTTTGATAAATTCTTTGCTATTATTTTGTTATTTATGTTCAAAGGAAAAATTAAGATTAGGTAAATAAGGGACCCAAAAATCAGATACAAAGCTTCCCCAGTGGCTCTCAAGTCAAATGTGAAATCTGTTAAGGAAGTTCTGTTTTTCCCCCTGCAGCATGTACCTTATGATTGGGAACAAAAAAAGAAAACTGGGTAATTCTAAAATATCAGTGAACTTGTAATTTATTTATAAAATGACTTTACCAGAGCCTCTCCCCACAAGGCTGATTTCCTGATTTCACAAACAGAAGAAAGAGACCAAATAAATAATTGCCTATATCTTACATGGAGATGTGAGAGAGCAGATTTAGTTTGTCCCTTCTCCTCTCCCTAAAAACAGACTTATTTTCTCACCTAGAACTTGAGAAGTAGTAATTTCATTGACCCAGACCAGGAAAGAACCAAACCACACTTCATTCTTCTGTTTTGCACTCTCAGTTTACTCAGTATTACAGTAGTTTCAGAAAGTGTGATACAGCTCTAAATAGATATTAACTAAAATAGAAATAAAAGAGCTAGTTCCCATACAGTCATCTCACACATGAAGTATCAGTACCATGGTTTCAGAAGATGTATATTTAATACAGTTGTAAATAATTTACCATTCTATATGTTGGTTCACTCTAAGAACAAAAGGGCATTACAATGCATTGTCAATATTCAAT
This sequence comes from Melopsittacus undulatus, assembly GCF_012275295.1. NCBI lineage: Eukaryota > Metazoa > Chordata > Aves > Psittaciformes > Psittaculidae > Melopsittacus > Melopsittacus undulatus. The sequence continues at coordinate 18,915,084 of NC_047529.1, forward strand.
TGACAGTAATTAAATAGCAGATATATTAAAAATATGCATGACAGAAAACTTATTTCAAAGCAACTTATGTATATTTAAACAATCAGCTTCCATCTGAAACATGGAGCTGTAAACAATGCTATTTCACAAAGCTACATATTTTTTAGTAGAGGAACATTACCATACAAAAATTCTAAGTCATTCTAGTTTTCATAGTCTTCAGGAATAAAACCTTAAGTATTTCTGACTTGAAGTATATTCTGGCCAAATCAGAGCTACCACTATGATGCCAAATACAGCAAAAGCCTCCATGTCTACAAGTGCAGATTTCTCCCACTTTCAAAGAACAGTATCTGCAGTTCCAGCAGTAAGATCAATCTGTAAGAAATACTCTAGGTTCTGATGTAGAATCTACACCTTCCCCTTACACATGGAATTAGAGTTTATCACATAGCAGTAGATCACTTAATTTTCTCTTTAGTCAATTTAATTAGAACAATGTAAATAAGATATGCAAAGAGATAATGTCAGCACTGAAGTACTCAAAACAATCAAACCATTAAGAGTTAATACAACAGCCTGAAATTACATATAATGTACAGGATCCCAGTTTAGGGGGAAAAAAAGGTCTCACTAAAAACCCCGCTGCTCTCCACCCTGTGCCCTGTGATGCAAGGTGCTCCATACTGATGTTTACCATAAAATGTGAACTGGAGATAGTACTAGTTTGGAGGTCACTAATGGTTTCACAGCTTTCCATGAAACAAGTAAGGCTTGTAGAAAGGTGGTTGTTTCCTCACTGTTAAAAAGACAAAAAAGTATTAATTTGTAATTTAATATGCAACTTTGAAATAGTATTATATATAAATTTTAGCTATAGGCTGAGCTTTTACAGTCAGAACTTCATACCCTTCAGCTTAGGTTGGACAAGCAAAACTTGACTTCATTTCACTTGAAATATCATCAATTGTATTACAATTTCCTCAGGCCACAGAGATAAAATTAGGTAAGAGGAAGGTCACAACTTTAAGTTAACTTTTAAAAGACTGCTAAAACGTATTCTAGCATTGGATGATATCAAATGACAGCAAATACTTCTTATGGAAAGGCTATGCTCTGCAGCTAACAGATTTATTCCCACTCTAAATTACTAAGTGTATCTCTTAAGCATGTTTATGTTTCTGTGACACAAGGAAGCAACTAAAGACAGTCATAAGCCAAGAAACATTCCTGTAAGATAAGTGAATTAGAACTTGAACAAAAACCAATTTCTTATCTTTTGGACAATACAACTGAAAAAGTCACATATTTCCTGTTCTGTCAACATTCTCTCAGCATTTTAAAATACTATTGTAATGTCTGGTTGCTATTTACAAAATATTTTACATAAACCAATGAATGCAGCCAAATTTCTCAAGGGACATGTATCAGACCATATACAGTACATAGCCTATAAAATAATTCCCCAGTGAAATAATTCCTATATCAAGTTACAAATTGTTTCAGGGCTCTCTGCCCCATATTAGAGAATCCTAAGAGTATCCACTGAAGTTTTCAAGGCATCATATTCACTGCAATGATGGCCAGGGTATAAAATATTTGCACATCAATTTAAAGAGCATCTTGCTAACAACTGGAAGACACTCCCAGCAGTCTAACATCTGAATATGAGGCAGGAAACACAGTGGCTGTGAAACAGGGACAAGGTTCAGTCAGTCTTGCATACATTCCACCTGAGCACAAACATAAACCAAAGGCATTAATTCATAAAGACACATACTCTGTTATCTATAAAAATAGTCCCAGGTTACTGCCCTGCTTCTGTAGAGATCACAGAATGGTTTGGGCTGAAAGAGACCTTAAAGCTCAGCCACTTCCAGCCCCCTGGCACGGGCAGGGACAATTTCCACTAGATCAGGCTGCTCAAAGCCCCATCCAACCTGGTCTTAAACACTGCCAGTGATGGGCCAAGAATCTTGTGGTATTTTGAAAACAGAGATCAAAGCTTTTCTGGAAGGCAGACTAGTCACCAAGTACAAAATGATACCATGAAGAATCTTCAAGGCATTGACAGGTTTGGAGTTGTGTAGGGTTTTAAAATGTCAATTTAAATTCTGCAAAATTACTTCAATTTTAATGGTCTGCATCTTTGACTTTTCTTCTAATGCCTCTGAACCCTAGTTATGATAGCTGCTTTATTTAATTTTGCTAAATGAATTCTTCATTTTATTAGTATAAAGATGAATAATTATTTTTACTGATTTATTACCATACAAATTTCTGGAATAAACTATTTATGCAAACTTCATGTACCAAATCAAAAGCAGTTCCTCTGCCCCTAAATGTAGAAGGGATTACAGGCTAAGAACTATTTTAGTACTACTTCTAGAGAAAAAGCTGAGCAATTAAATACTACTTTTTAAAGCAAAATTTAAAAGGACAGAAAAAGAACAATGCTTTCCCACCATTTTAAAATCAGCACCCTCAAACAGTGATTTTGCATTCTGCAACTAACAGAATAATGTGGTTTTAATATTTTTGACTTTATAATTTTATATGTAAAAGTGATGGAGAATTCCGCTAGTACAGAATTTGCTTTCTCTGGAATTGAAGTATTACTTCCTTTGGTGAATGGGAAGCTATAGGTGCTGTTATTTTCAAGTTGAATTTGTTAACTAACAGAATACAGCAAAAGGGCTTTTATTTATACAAGCAATCTGAAATCCATGTAGTTTTAAATTCAAATGGAAGAACAGAAGATATCTGACAGATACTTCATTTCTTAAGCAGCAGATACAAAGAACCAAACCCAAGCTCTTTTCTTCCATTATCTCAGATCTTCTCTATTTGTGACTGTACAGGATCTGCTGCAACCCAGGAAGCCACTGAAAATGCCTGAACTGGAAAAAAAGAGTCTCCTGTGTTCCCTCTACAGCCTGTTTTTACAGAGTAAAGTTTTCTGACTGCTTCAGCTTTTCTCTTACGTTACTTTTGGGATCTCATTATTTGAGTGTTTGCTTGGTTTGGTGCATCATTTACAAACTCTAATAAAAGATATCTGAAACTTTCACCTCAAATCAAAGCCAGTGGGTTTAGATTAACCTCAGATTTGATCAATTTGGGGTTGTGTCACCAAATCATAAAACCACATGATTGGCTTTCCTAAATATAGGTACAAGTGCAGTTGGCAAGCACAAGCCTACACAACTTTAAGAGATTTGTGGAAGATGTTTTCAAAGGGATCATTGTAATCCCTATACTCAAATGCTAAAACACACAGCAAAAGTTTCAAGCTAGTCTCTTTCTGAAGAGAATCTTTAGAAGATTTTGTCTAGCAGGGTTATTTCTGATAACTTTGGGATCATAGAATCATAGGATAGTTAGGGTTGGAAAGGACCTTATGATCAAATATATGTTATCTGATACAGTACTATGCAACAAATTGTTAATGCAGAGAAAATGGGATTGATATAGGAACTGTTAAGTGTAAAAAGGATAGCAATACATTCAGTGCCAACAGAGGAAGTACCACTCCAGGACAAGGCTATTAATACAGCTTCCATTGAAATGGATTTTTAGCAGTAATTTTATCTGGCATATTAATGCCAACCCACACACAACCCATACAACAGACAAGCACTAGCAAAACTGCCAGTGGCTTAAGGTTTTCAAAGCCCAGAAAGATCAACATTGGGACTACAATTTATCACAGACCAGCAGCATACATAAGGAAAGATCACTAGCACTTGTAAAAAGCCAACACAATCCCAGGTCTCAGCAGTATACTTCCAGGTAAAAAAGACAGATCATGTCACCCCAGCTCAACACTCAGTACAGTTTAAAGAAAAGATAGATAAAAGATGACAATGGTATAGCAAACAGATAGAGCTTGTTATTTAATGGTAAGTTGTGTAAGATGTCTGTGGGAATGCTAACTGGACAGCACGACTGCCATTGTTGTTAGAAAGAAAAGGACAGGAGTAATTTGAAAGATTTTTAAGCTAAGTGTGGGAAGGAAGGAATGCAGAGCAAAGGTGGTGATAAAATTCAAATGGATCCATAAAACAATGGCATGAATACATAAGACTGGCAGTACTGGAGAGAGGAGAAAGGAAGTCTGGGCATACTTTTATTTCATATTACTCTGCATCATCTGCTAGTTTAGAATCATGCTCACAATGATTCATAAGGTAGAAGCTTAACAGCAACGTTGAATAATGAAATAGCATGGGAGAAAGTGTGGGAGTTGTGAAACCCAAGCTCAGCTAAGAGATCACTATGGGTGATACATTTCTTTCAGCCATAGAAGCAGGGGGAAAGCAGAGTTCTCGAAGTTTGCTGAGCATGGATAAAATTAGATTGTCTTGGTCTGCCACCTGGAATCAGGACATAGATTGCAACATACTCAGTATAAAAGAACAAAAAGGACGTCAGAAAAGGAATAGGAATTTGGTTTTGCTCATTCAAGTTTTTACATTGCCAGCAAAGCACACGTAAGTGTCCATTAAAATGGGCCAGCTGGATTTAAGGAGCCAGATAAGAACTGGGAAGCTGAATCAACTGCAGCTTTTGAGCTGCTTATCAAAATCATGTGAAAAAAACAAATGACCCAAGGCAACTTAAAGAGGGTTCCTGCCAGGAGAAACAACAAAGCACAGAACAACGGGTTACGTTTTATCAGTAAATTGGGAATACAGTATTAAACCCAAATCTGGCAGGAGCTCATTCATAACCTAAACTAAGATCACACTGGAAGCTATTTCACTTCCATAGAGCCCAATTTTAATTTGGATAAAAACTTCAAGAAGTACCAGTTGAGGAAGTGCCCAAATGTGTGTGATAAAATTATTCTAATTACTTAAATCAGTACAAGCAATTGATCATTTTAAATTAACTGGTCTGCAATGATAAATTTAAGTGTGGGCAAACAGGAACCAGCAGAATCCTGATCATGGCTTCACTAACAGCAAATTGTGCCTGACAAATTTGGTGGCCTTCTACAACAGGATTACAGCACTGGTACATAAGGGAAGATCACGTACCTGGACTTGTGCAAAGTATTTGACACTGTCCCACACAACACCACTGTCTCTGAACTGAAGAGACATGGATTTGGCTGAGCTATGAACAGCACAAGTACTCAGTCTTTGCATTTTGTTCAAAACATACTGCTAGTTTACTTAAATAATTGACTACTGAATGTTTTAGCTGATCCCATTCCTCCAAGCCAGGCTGAAACTGTACCCATCTTATGCATTACCTTGCTTTCCAAGTAATCCTATATACCTCAGTAGGGCTTTGCCAAATAAGACAACAAACATACACATACCTGAGGCAGACTTCAATCATAATGCAACATCACTAGCCCTGGCCACAGAAAGCAATGGGAACAGGTCCAGCTCTATCCAGAGTCAGGAGGAGGAGATGGGATGAGAGATAAAACTAGAAAGGCTGCAAACTAAGTCCAAGGCTACAATGCTTGTCCAAAGACAGGACTTGAGATAGATAGACCTATGCAATTCAGGCCAAGAATAAAGGCTCCATCCTGAGCTTAAGAGGAGCTCCTGGATCAATAAGCAGGAGGTGGGACAGGTCACAGTAACTGAAGCCTGCTGGTGACACAAACCACCATGTGCTGGCCACACGTTATTTGCAATAATTAAGCTGTTTCAAGGAACCTGTTCTGAAATGGCTGTTGGGAATCACAGCTGACAACATGGAGACTTCCAGACTGCCTGGAAGTTCTTAGGAAAAGTACTGTTTGTCCTCAGCCAGAAGTGTGTCATGGACCATTTTAACAAATTGGTTGAAAACATTATCTCACATTATAGCACTGGAACCCTTGCCAGAACATTATTTGATTTACAGCCGCAACACAGCCTAAGACTATAGCATTAGATATTACACTTTCATGTTTATTAGGATTGAATTTCTTCTCGGTAGATACTTGCTGACATGCAGCTGAGTGACCCACAGCCATACGTCAATTTAAGTTTTAAAGAAAATTATGACATGCCAGACAAAACAGAAGTTTCCCTTTAAAACCAATTTAATATACAGGCTATAAATTGCTTGAGGGTCTAGCTAAACTGCACTCCTTCAGTTTGTCCATTCTCTCAGCTTTGTTACTAAATCAGGTGTAGCCAACTATTTATACCACCTTACCTGGCAGCACTGCCAGTTTGCTCACTAAGGACAAAGAAATCTACCAGGTTTGCAAGCAAGTACAATGAAGACATTATTTCAGGTTCATGTCCTAGCTATATACAGGATACCACAGATGGCTTATAACAATGTCAGGCTATGTCTGGAATACTGTGCTCAGTTTTGGTCCCACTATGTAAAAAAAGATGTGGTCAAGCTGGAGAAGATCCAGAGAGAAGAGCCATGAGGCTGATCCATGACTGGGCAGCCATGTGAGGAAAGTCTGAAAGAGCTGGATTTGTTCATCCTTGAGAAAAAAAGGCTCAGGGAGACATTATCATCATGTTCTACTATGTAAAATATGGCTACAAAAAAAAAAAAACAAATTGGAGACTCCCCTTTTACAAGGAGTCACATGGAAAAGATGAGGGGTGATGGGCACAAGTTACTCCCAGGGAGATTCTGGCTGGAAGCAAGAGTCAAAAAATTTCACAATGGGAACAATCAGCCATTGGAATAATCTCAACAGGGATGTAGTGGATTCTCCAACACTGGACACTTAAGATTTGGCTGGACAGGATGCTGGGACATCTAGTCTAGGCCATATACTTTACCTAGATAGGTTAGACCAGATGACCCTTGAGGTCCGTTCCAACCTGGGATTCTATGATGGGGAATAAGGAAAGAGTTCAGAAATGTAAAGAGGTTGAAAGCCAAAATAGTGCATGGCTAGAAGCTGAGTTCAGATGAAGAGCCACAATGCATTGTAAAATTTAAGATCTAGGTTCACCGTAAGCAGAAACACTGCAAAGGAACACCGACAGTAATAATTACTCTGTGAAACTATTTTGCAGGTCTAAAACGAAACTCAAATACATTTAGGGTGACCACTGCTGTTCAGACTGCACAAAACCAGCAAGGATTAAAAGCTGTAGTTTGTATTTAAGATTCTAGTGGCAGAGTATTTAAAACGACATTTCATAATATATGTTACCCTTCAGTCCTCCCACAGCTGAAGAGCTGTGTGGTACCTGAAGGAGTCAGCAGATGGCACCCATGGCACTCGATACAACCAAAGCACACACATTCGATGTCCTTTCATTCACATACAGTAGACTCTTCACGGAAAGCGTGGGGTTTTTTCTCCACCAGCCAGGATTTTCCATTATACAGCATAAACAGTCTAAGTGGGTATAAATTACGTTTATCTTCATTATCAAGGTGACTTGCTGCATGATCATTAGGAACAGGGAGAGATCAGAAGCGAAATACTGCTTTTCACTTACAACATTTTAATCTCAAATTCCACAATATTGGTGGGTTTACTCAGTTCTCAGAAGTAATGCATCTGTGTGAGAATCCCAGTTTCAAATACTCTTGCACCTCACCCTACATATACCTAAGATATGACCTCAAGAAGCCAAAACAAAACCCAATAGTCCACATACATATAGATGATGGTTGAGATGTAACACAAACACAAAAGACATTAACAAGAATCTAAAGCTTGCCTAAAAACCAGTATCCCATTAGAACTACAACTCATGTATTACAGGTCTGGGGTTAACAGAAGTCTATACACTACAAGGATAGCTGAAGATCTTTCAAAAGTAATGGTAAGCAGGGAAAGAATTAACTGCTAATGCAGAATTAGAAGAAAAAGGAAGATAGGTACCAAATCTTTCAAGGAAATCAGCCTATCCAGAAACCATACACCACCTCTTTGCAGTACATAACACACAGAAAATCCTAAACCACTGTCCTCACATGACTTTCAGCTTATGAAGAATTTTCTGAAAACCCAGTGACTCTTAATGTTTGCATTTGGACTCTCCTCCCTGCCATTCAAGATCACAGAATCACAGAATGAATCGAGCTGGAAGGGACCTTAAAGCTCATCTAAATTCCACCCCCACCTGCCACAGCAGGGACACTTTCCACTAGACCAGGTTGCTTCAAGCCCCATCCAACCTAGCCTTGAACACTGTCAGGGAATGGGGCAGCCACAGCTTCTCTGGGCAGCCTGTGCCAAGGCCTCACCATCCTCACAGGAAAGAACTTGTTCCAAATCTCATCTAAATTTCCCTTCTTGAGGACTGTATTTTCTGTCAGGGATACCATGGACTCCAGGTGCTAAAAAAAAAAAAAAAAAAAAAAAACAAACCAAAGCTTTCAAGAAGAAATATCTTGAGAAACAGATAAACAATCTGCATACAAAATGGTCATGAAGAATAAATAATGGCAGAGACATAATTTGCATGACTCTATCATGGTGCCAAACACTGGAAATGCAGGGAAGAAATGATCGTATGTCTCCCTAACACTAGTTCCAGTAACATTAAGCTCAAAATTGCTAAGTGATTGCATGCCACAGTCTAACAATATCTTTATACTTTTTAGACTAACTACAAAACCAATTAAAAGACAACACATACCAATTTGCATCCCCCCTCCTGCAGTGTAATAAATGCCTTCATTACACTCTTGCCAGGGATACTGTAATTTCTTTTTCCCATAATGCTATCATCTTGACTTCCAGCTCATTAGTCTCTATCACATGGAAAAGGTTTGCTCTTATCCCTCTGAGACACACACGTAACATTCACCATAGCTGCAATGCCTCTGCTTCTGTATTAAGTTTCAAAGCCCAGTACAAAAGTCACGTAATTTAAGCAGCATAAAGCACCCATGAAATGCAATCAAATTAGAGCAAGACAGCCTACAGTTGAAAGTGATCACATTAAAGCAAGTCAATAAAAAAGTACAAGATACTTTATTTCCAAAGCCATTCACACACTCATGTTACACAAGAAACTAAGGATTTGAATGAACTCAGCTGACCGAATGGTAAAGGTCATCAGCAGATCTGCTGCCTGAAGACTGGACCTGAGAACACAGCCATAGAGAAACCCTCGCACTACTGCACCAAATGCCAGAACTTCCATCAACTGCAAAGAAGCATGAATTAATCTGGAATAGAAGAAAATATGTTTTCAAATGTACAGAAGTAACTGATTATTTGTTTCACCTTGATTCAACTCTGAATATGATCTCTCACCTTTGTGCTCAAGTCTGTGGCAGAACCTGCCTTAACCAATACCACAGTCCTAAAGCTGCTGCCTCACTGTTTTCCACTCTGTATTACCTCAACTTGCCTTCAAGCATTCCTCATTTTTCTAAGACATTTCTACCCCTATTAAACACTGATATATTAATTACATTAAATTCTGGGAGTGTTGTTAATGTCAATTTTTTATGAAATTATTAAAGAAATTCACTTAAATAACTGGCAAAGTTGTAGACTTACTGTTTTTAATGACATTAAACCAGAACATGGCTTCTATAAATGCAATGTCTTTATGCATTGGTAATGAAGTCTGACCTTCATTTAGAAGCCTTTTCCTTGGGTCAGAAAACTGATATCAGCACTTGTGGATGGATTAGGAGCTCTGATGGTATTAAAATAAGGAACAGCTGCTGCCCTAACCACATTAAAATAGCTTTACTGCACTTTTTGATTACTATCAGCTACAAAACCAGTATTTTTGTTGACTTCAGAATGACAGCTTGCTGGAGGGAGAAGGGCAAAACTGTGATTATTAGCAGATAGCAGCCAATAAGAACTACTTAGTGGAACAAACCAAAGACTTTCCTACAAACTGCATAAAAGCAGCTTTTCCCATTTAAAGATGTAGCTCTTGCTTGTGTCAGCAGATATCAGAAGGGTTGACTTGCTTTAATACACACTGTGCCAAAATATGTTTCACTTAGACGCATGGAAGTTCTTGTAGAAACGAATGCTGTGGTTTATTCCAAGTGTGACCTGGTGTCTATCTTCTTGCCTTTACATTGCTTTACAAAAACACACTGCACCTTAGATTGCCTGACAAGCAAAAAGGAAAAAATCCAACCAGAAATAACACTGGTCAAGAATAACAAGTATCACCAGTTATGATAACTCTAACCCTTGCAAACTTGGTAGATACGAAATAGAAAAAAAGCTGCATGAAATATTGCTGCCAGGTTCTCTTGCTTATCATCCCAGAAAGCAACATACCCTACTATCATCCTGGAGAAAAAGAGGCTCAGTATTCTATGTGTATGCAGTCAAACTCGCAAATACTTTCACGCAGGATAGTCAGGAGGAGAAAAACACCATCAACAAAACTCTGTCAGCAAAAGTCCTTGGTTGAACTCCACATCCCTGTTAACAGTGGTAGGGAATTCAGAAGACACACTAGCCTCAGCATTCCAGGCCAGATCTCAACTTCCTCAAAGATCAAAAGGCATTTGAGTCCAGGAATTAGTTCAACCGATTAGAGGAGACAGATGAGTGCAAAGTAGAACTTTAAATCTAGATTTATACAGTGTTTAGGAGTAACTAAATTAGATGTTCCCACAGTTTATCCTTCTATGTCCATTGTGCTAGAAAAAACTGACTTACAGGCAAGACCTCTCAATTCTCTCTGGCTCCCAGAGCCTGTGTTTTCTCACGCCACAACTGACAGTTCCTAAACCTTGACATGGATTTACCAACACCTTTGTTAGAATCTTATTACTCAAAATTTTATTTATATTAGCAGAACTGGTGAGAAAATTGCATTCCTATACAAAAAAAAAAAATTACTCTGCATGTCCTTTCCCAGGGAAGATTTCCCACCCACCCTGGTTTCTTGAGACAACGCATTCCCTCTAGGCTGCAGAGCAGAGCATGAGCACAGAAAGCCAATGCTAAAAGAATTTTTCCATAGTTGCTCTTAAGGAGAAAGTACATTTCCAAATTTAAAAAGCAGACAGTAACTGCTGTCTTGTGTGTTCTGGAAAGAATATTACTCAGTTTATTTTTGTAATTTACAAACAACTAGTATAGCTTGATGCTCTGAAGCACTACTGCAAATCTCAACTGCAATGAACACAGGCCTACCTTTAACCCAGTTGATCTTTTGCCAGGCACATTCTCCCATCAAAACAAGGGCATTTGTGCTACCAAGCACCCTGTGGAAGGATGGGAAAATAACCCCAAGTACTGTATAAATTATTAGCATCCACATTACAGACAGCAGTGTTTCAGGCCCAGACAGACATTCTTGGTAGTCTTTTTTTTTTCCTTTTGATAGGTTGGTTCAGCTATTTTTGTTGCTTTAAACACATTTTCAGAGCAAGAATTGAACATTGATTGAACAGAATAATATTTGGAGCTTTGTAACTCCTGGATAATCATGTTCAAATATACCTTCTATTTGCATGGGATGTAATCGGCATATGCACAGGTTTAATCTGGCTGTACTGTTACAGCTGCACAAACTCAACATTCTTCTTTGTATTTCTTCAAAGGTTATCAAATCATAAAGCTTATGCACCTTCCCAGAAAGACAGTAGAAATACTGAAGCCTTTCAGTAACAGCCAGAACTACCTAAGAAAGAAGATGGAAGGAATGCCTAAACCAGACTAAGCTAACAACTCCTTACAGTTCCATTTGAAATTCTGCAGGCCATCTCAGAAAAAAAATTAGTGTCAGACCCTTTATAAACACATAAATGCAAGTTGTCTGAACAGCAACAATAGTAAACTTAAATAATCTCCTTATAAATATGTATTAAAATTCTGAATACACAAACCACACTAAGCAAAATCCATTTTCTTCTTCCCGACCAGAAACAACACTCAATAGATCCCAAATGTCAATGAAAATTGCCTTTGCTACTGTTCTTAGATATAAAGAAGCTTTCTTGTGAGACTGGTGAGGCACTGGCACAGGGTGCGCACAGAGAAGCTGTGGCTGCCCCATCCCTGGTAGTGTTCAAGGTTGGACGGGGCTTGGAGCAATCTGGTCTAGTGGAAGGTGTCCCTGCCCATGGCAGGGAGTTGGAACTGGATGAGGTTGAAGGTCCCTTCCAATCCAAACCATTCTATGAAATATCTACACCTCCTTCAGGTTGTAGAGAGCACTTGCATAATGCTGCTGAAAAACCTGGGATTATCACTCTAACAGTCAGATGGGAACTCAGATGCCAAGCACAAGAGGTCATAGGTGTCTTCAGCAGAAATACTGTATTGGACCAAGATGGTTTCTACTGAAAGTATTTGAAATTAGTTACAGAATAAAATATGAACGCCATGGAAATGAATACTTCTCAGAGCAAGAACAGCCTCCTATATAGCTTTTAGTTCTTAGATGTCAGTAAACTATTATCTAGGGAAGAGTACAGGACAGGATTCCCAAAGGGCAGCTACAATTCATGAACTGATGAAGGACATTGCTCTTGCAGCTTTCCCTTGCAAGCTCTCTGTATTTTTATTTTATTAGATGCAAATACAGTATGTAGTAAAGAAACACTTTTTTTCCCCCCCAGAACAACAGGAAATAACATTCATCCATTTATAAAGCAGAACAAACCAAAGTGGGTAGAGATTCCACAGCACAAGGCACAGTCTGCTTCAAGTGGCAGTTTCTGATAATGTTATCATATCGACAGATGACAACCTTAAAAGGTAGAAAAACTGAAAGTAAAACAAAGCAGCAGCAAGTGTACCAGGAAGGCAGAATGAAGCCTGCATTCCTTTCCAGCCTTGGAGCAGTGACTTCATCTTTGCTAGGGTGACCTTCCACTGAGACCAGGATGAATACTAATATTAGACTAAAAAGAAGTATGCCACCCTCTAAATATAATGATGACTCAACACCTAGAGGCTCCAATGATATAATGTGAAGTCAGAACCTCTTTGATCATAATCAAGATTTTTAAAAGTGATGCAAAAGGAACAGATCTTCCCTTGCAGAAATAAAGACTGCCTCCTAGAGCATTTTCTTGAATTAGCCTGTAGGAAAAGGGAACCAAAGAAACACTTCACACGTGGCAGCAGACACACTGGCTTCCCTTTGTTTAAAAGAAGCACTGAAAAGACACATTTCAATTACATATTTCAGAGTCAAAGCATCAGAAGAAAGTTTATGTGTTAATCCTAGAAGTGAAAAGTTAACGGCAACCCAGCAGACCACTGAATGGTCCAGTGTCTTTTACTGCACCTTAAAAATAAAAATACCAGCATGCAGGTGCGCTTCACTGAGAAAGCCAAATTCCAGTATAAAGGAAAAAAGCCTTTCCAAGTAAGGCTACAGAGTTCTCTTAAAGCATCAAACTTGAACAAATATCCCAGCACTTACTTGAGGTAGCCTTAGATCTTTTTCAATGCCCAAGCTCAATAATACATCTTTTTTAAAAAAGGTAGTCTAACACAGGCTTCTGTAGTAAAAGCAAGTCATCATCCAGTATATGTGAAAGAACCCCTCATGAAAGTAGTAACTGTTTTTGTAATAAACATCATTAAACTAGAATTATCTTTTCCATTGATTCGTTAATTTGATCTCTTTTCTCCTCCCTTCCCTACTCTGTCTCCATTACTCTCACTGTTCAGGAAATGCATTCCCCAGTCTTGTATTCACACACTGACCCTCCTCTTCAGAAGAATTTTTTAGGATACACTTCATCATATGTTCCAAGAATCACAAACTGATGGAGGCTGGAAGAGACCTCTGAAGGTCCATCTTGAACAGCCCCCCTGCTCAAGCCAGGTGCGCAGGACCATATCCAGAGGCTTCTGAATACACCTGTGGAAGGAGACCACACCACCACCCTGGGCAACCTGTGCCAGTGCTCAGTCACTTTCACAGTAAGAAAGTGTTTCCTGATGTTTGAGTTTGAGCCCATGGCCTCTGGTCCTGTCACTGGGCACCAATGAAGAGAGCTTGGCTCCATTTTCTTTGCACCCTCCCTTTAGGTGTTAATACACACTGATAAGATCCCCCAGAGCCTTCTCTTCTCCAGGATAACTCTCCCAGCTCTCTCAGCCTTTCCTCATAGGAAGTGCTTCAGTCCCTTCATCATCTAAGTGGCCCTTCACTGGACACTCACCAGTATGTTGGTATCTCTAGTACTGAGAAGTCCAGAACTGGATGTGTCTGGTCACTGTTTTCTCATGCAGAAAAAATAATTTAATAATTATCAATAATAATCTCTCCTATTGGTTTTAATTAAGTTAGTAAGAAAAAAAGCACTTAGTGGACTTCGGCTACCATTTCCTAGGCAGCTTCAGCATAACTAAAATGCTCAGAAACTGATTTTTCATTCTTTATCAGAAATACAACTATCAAGTTTAATAGGTGCTCCCCCCGATTTGAGCCAAAATTGATAGGATTGATGGCTTGGTTTCGCGAACAAAGATTTTGGGAAGGGCTTAACCACACTTACTTCAAGCACGATGACCAAGGGTGAGTGGGATATGCAAATCTGATTTGAAAAGTGTGCTTAGGCAATCAGGGAGTGTCTGACCACGACTGACATCTCTTGAGTAATCTCGAGCTACCCACGTGCTGGTCCGCCTGCATGCAAGGTTGGATCTGCTGCTACCCATGCACCTTGTCACCTACCGATTCGACCCTCGCCTGTCCATACTGACAAGTGAGAGCAAGCCCTTCCAGCCTGGCAAAAGGAAGAGCATACAGCCTCTAAACAGCTTGAGGAAACACATCTTCCTTCACGTAAGCATATTCTAATAGTGACAGTTTTGTGTAAGCAGTTCCTGAGGCATTACAGCATCTGAAGAAACCATCTTAAGAGACAAAGATGCTTCACTTTGACAGTGAGCTTACCAGTTTCAGCCTGAAGGAAATTACAGTCATAATACAGAAAAGGATGTTTTTACAAAACAGTGATATATGCATAACAAATTCACAACAAAAGGTTTACTATCCAGAAAGCCCTAGGGGCTACGTGCAGCAATTAACTGTTAAAACACACACACACATCCATCCTTAGGAGTAATCAGTCATGCCCTTTGGCTCCCCACCACAGTTGCTTTTTCAGGAAAGATAAAAGGAGCAGTGCTTCCCATTCAGTCACACCATCAGCCAAAAATAACAGTCTCAATTTTGCCATATCTTGCTCACATAAGTA
Organism: Melopsittacus undulatus; assembly: GCF_012275295.1. Taxonomy (NCBI): domain Eukaryota; kingdom Metazoa; phylum Chordata; class Aves; order Psittaciformes; family Psittaculidae; genus Melopsittacus; species Melopsittacus undulatus. Next base: position 18,930,162 of record NC_047529.1, read on the forward strand.
GTCCCAGCAGTTTTTCCAAGAGACATGTGGTAATTATCAGGGTTTAGGAGTATTTTCTATTTAGTTGCATTAGAGTAGGACTTCCATGACCCAGCAAAGCCAGTGCTGCACACTCCAAAAAGCCTGCCCCTACCATTAACAAGTTATATGCTAAAATAAATTATCATAACACAGAACAACTATGGGGCACAGCTGACTGTGACCCCAGATTTGGAACACGGTTGTTAGATAATCTACTTCTCCACACCTTTGCTGTTCTTTAAAAGCTAAAAAAAAATCAGTATTTTCTAGTTGCATTGTAAAGAAGGTACAATTGCATTTTCTATACGAAGGAGCAGGCTATCCATGATGGGAGTGGAGATAAGCAAAAATCACACCCCCACCTCAGCTGCAGCAAGCTGATAGTATATTGATGTTTGCTAAGCCATCGTGTGCAAGTCCTCAAATGCCTGTATCATTGACCTAGATAGACAGGACATTCTCCTGACCAAAAACACAGGCCTGAAAGCAAGTATTTCTTCACTAGATACTGTTACTGTAGCAAAATCAGATATACACAGCCAGTATAAATTTATATTTCCCCTTTCTTCTGCCTGTGTTTAGGATCAGGCAGTCACTCCTGAGCAGCTTCCTTTACACCAGATGGCAATGCTCATCTTTCAGGTTCAGGGCCCACAATTCTTCAGACTCACTCTGTGTTGAGAGCTTAGGGTGCCAGCCAAGAGAAGACTCAAGCCTGGCCTGATAAAATTTCTTCATCTGTAGAGAACATGGCCTTCAGCTGCAAGAATTCCTCATCTTCAGAAAAACAAAGGTCCAAAACTCAGGCTTCCTACAGATGCCATAGTCACTCTTGATAAGGCAACACTGAATGCATTCCAAGAAGTGCTGCACAGGCACGTGAGGTTGGTGAAAGTGTATAAGTGATACAGAATGCAGTAAGATCAGACAACATGAATCAGCTTATCCACAGTGCTGGCATATGTGCAGGTAAGTGTCACCCCCAGGCTGCTGCCATCCCCTTCTCAAGCACAAACTGGAACTTACCCTGTATCTGACACAGTAGTTTAGTGTCTTCAAATTAAAACACAAAGTAGTTAAGGAATAAGCTTTTAAAACCTATCATCTTTAGAGAGATTATTGCTTAGATATTTGCATATTCAAAGACTGAATTTGACAGTTCAGCCTCTTAAGGCACTTCAGCACTTCAACACTGTTGCATGCCAGAGCCACTTAGAAGCTTATATATTTAAGCATTATTTATACAGCACATTCACAGACCAAACCTAAACAACCTTTCAAATCAATAGGTTTCTCTGGCTTTCTTTACCAGATAACTTGTAACTTCCAAACCAATCATACCTCCATTTTCCTTCTAAAAGCATAGGTCAGGAGTAAGAGACAAAAGATACTACAGTAATGGTTATATTTGTAGTAGTGTATGTTCTTTAAAAAGTTTAGTGTATTGCTACTCTTACATAGGATCAACATATAACTGCAGATATGATTATCAGCAGCATTTATTGTGTGAGATTTTAAACTTCAGCTTAGTAACCTGACAATATTTTATACTGAATTCATGTATGCTCTATCCTGCAGCAACGGTTAATAATAGAAAAGATTACCAGCATTAATCAACTGAGAACACAAGTACACATTCTACAGGAATAAAAATCATAATCAGCTCCCCAGGTCCTTGGATTTAATGAGAAATCTGAAGGTAATCTCATCTAGTTAAATACAGACTTATGGAGGTAACTACTTACCTGCCAACAGAGCTGTTCAATCCATGTCATTGACAGATAGTTTACAGAAATGCACATGGAACAGAATATCCACCTCCACAACCCAGCTGCTATTCTTAAGACATCCTTAAGTCCTGCAAGTCTTTGGGGATTGCTATCCCACGTACTTACATAATCATCCACTCCATTTTCTAACTAAGCCATCAGCTAAATGCCAGAATAGAGCTCTCCGAGAAGAAAGCTCAGGAACAAGTGGGGATAGAATCTCTGCAGGAGACAAAGGGATTCTGTAGTTCAGGTCACACTTCTGTTTTCTTCCTTTAAATCCCTTCAACTTAAATGAAGCTCATTAGCAAATGTTTCTGAAATTCCACAAAATGGCACAACATAAGTGTAGATGTGCCTATAACAATTAGCCTAGACTATTTCATCAGACAATTAAGCACAAAGCTATCGGTTTTACATTCCTGGCATCTCCATCAGGAAGAATACTAGGTTAAGAAACAGAAACTGAAAACTCCCTGCAAAAAGTTGATTTTTTATAATTATTTTTATATTAAGATATTGTTTTCAACATTCTGTTTTAGTAAAACTACAGAGTTAAAAGTAACATCACTTCATTCTTATCTTTGTTCTACTATCATTCATTTTAGATTTTCCAAATAAAATAGTATTTCAGATAACTTTAGACACCTGAGACCCTATCATTCTATACAAGGAGGTTATAGTGAGGCAGGGGTTGATCTCCTTTCCCAGGTAACAAGTGATAGGACAAAGAGAAATGGCTTCAAGTCGCACGAGGGGAGGCTTAGACTGGGTAATAAGAAAAGTTTCTTCACCCAAAGGGTTATCAAACATCGGAACAGGCTGCCCAGGGAAGTGGTGGATTCACTATCCCTGGAAGTGTTTAAAAGATGTGTAGAGGTGGCCCTTAGAGACATGGTTCAGTGGTGGACACGGCAGTGCTAAATTAACAGTTGGACTCCATCTTGGAGGTCTTTTAAAACACAGAAGATCCTATGAGAAGATGCAGTAAAGGCAGCCTCCCATCACAGTGGTACACGATCAGCAAGTGGGAGAAACTTTCACACATTTAACTTTGCCACCTCCATCACAACTGCAGTTACAATTGCTCTGAAGACCTGTACCCACATTTCAGTATTCTATTAATCTGGACAAAAGAAGATTTTTGCTCACCAGAGTTGATAAAAGCTTTTTAAGCTACTGAAATAGATGTCATAGCAGAGTACTGTTGCACCTTAGAAAGAAACCATAGTTTGGATCCATTTTCTCTGTACAAGACAGATTAAACTGTTTCATTGAAACTGCAGTAAACACAAATGTAAGGCATACATTTATCTTGTATTGAAAATATGGAAAGCAACACTTTACCTTGCTGTCCTCATCTTCAAACACAGACTGGTGAACATTACAAGCAAAGAGAGAATTTGGGAGATCATTGAAGTCAATTATTTCATGAAAATCTTCCTCTGCAAAGCATCTCTTTAAATCATTGTCTCCATTTATAGAGTAGAGCAAGAAGTGTGCACCATCCTCCAGGATGCAACCATAGTGACCCAGGCCACGCATTCCAAAGAAGTACGAGTCTCCCCTCATCCCTGGCAACAAGAAAAGACACAGTTACACTACACTTAGAAAACATCATATGCACAAGTTAACCAGAAATCCTTAGCTTGGGGGATTAGCTCATAGAAAGTGTACTTTACACGATTTTAAGGCAACAATTGGCCCCTGAAGCAGGGCACTAAAACTAGTTTCACCAAAAGGTGAAATAAAGGGGCTCTGCTAATAATTAGTTTTAATTATTAGCAGAGAAAAGACCTAAGCATACCAGCACAAGCTGCTGAACACAACCAGAAGCGTTATTTCAGTGCCCTTGCCCTAAAAGAAAATATTGGGCTGTATTTAGGTTTAAGAGAACCATGTTTGCTACTGGGAAGGCAGGCTCGTGCTTCTGAATTCACAGTCAGCTTAGAAAAAAAGTGTAATGTGTTGGGTAAGATGAAAGTGAAAATAGCTTTCTTTAATTGTTGAAGTTAGGGGAAGAGTAGACTTGAGAGATGATTCTCAGCACCCTTTAGGAAAATCCTGCTGCCTTTGAAGCCTTTACTCCAAATCTATCATAGTAGAAAGGTAATATTATGACGCACAAGTAACAAGCCCATACATCAAATACTTACCCTACTATTGATAACAAGAGTAAACTTCATACCAGCCAAGAGGAATAAGTAAAGGTCCAATTAATTATTGGTGTGTTAATTAGCATAAATTCAGGTGTTTATCAATCCTTAGTACAGGTGTAATACGCATCAGCTACAACATCTACAGAGCTCCAACAAGCTGACTAGAAGCCATGGAGAAGCATAATAAATCCCCTGATATTTTTGTTTCTTTTAATCACAATATGTAATCATTGGCTGTTTTTCCTCCTCAAAATGAGTTAAGGAATTACATAAACAGTATGATCATCTGTTTCTGATTTGCTCTACTGCATGCTTGCTGTTCTCTATAAATAGTTGTAAATATTAGTTCAAATACACTATCTAGGACTAGTGTCCAAAATTAAACTCTATGGGCTTATTACACTTAATCTTGGTAAAGCAAAGCTAAATTAGTTCAAAGCTTCATCCATTCATTTAAGAGGTCATGGGATCAAGGCCTAATCAGGTCATATTTAAGAGACCAATATAGAAGACTTATTTCTGAAAATTAAAAACTAAAGAGAAAGACACAGGAATATTAAGCCACTGTCAATGTCTTCTTGAATCAAAACCTACCAAAACTTGTTTTCTTAATCAGTGCTTGTGCAGCTGTGCTCAAGTAATTATTTTCTTAGGGGAGTAGGGCATTGCTTTGACATTCTGCTCGCTTGTAAAAGTGATAAATTTAGCCAAAGAAGATCAAAAGGGACACGGCAGCAATCTTTGCACCCCAAAAGGCAGCTGCAAATGGAAAGAAATAACTTCTTGCTGCCGGGGCTAAGGCAGAGAGGCTAAGAACCACACTGGTACCAACATATCACCAGACAAAGCCATGATAGCCCTTGACAGTGCTAGGTAAATGGTTAGGACTTGACCTTAAAAATCTTTTCAAACCTGCACAATTCTATGGAGCTAATCTGCCATGCCTGTGCCTTTCACATAACTTCATTTCTGCTGCTGCTCTGAAATGATACTTGGTAGATAAAAGAGCACATCATTCCATGACATAAGGTTACAGAAGTGTCAGTAATTGTTGTTGCTGAAGTCTCAGGGCTAACAACAGAAGTCCTCAAGAAACCAAGTTGAAGTCATGCTCAAAAGTATCAGTTTAGAGCACAGAGTCCACACTTACCACACTCTCAAAATAACAGAGACAGATTTACTAGCCAGTATTACTCACAGCAGCAAAGGCTGGAAGGGACCTGGGCTGGTCACCTAGTCCAAACCACAAGGTCAGACCAGGATAACTCAGGACCTTATCCAGAGGTAAGTGCTGTACAGCAATACCACTCAGAGCACATGTAGCTATCTGCAGAGAGCTGGCAGGTCACAGGATCTTAACTGTCCTCCTTTTCCAGGTACCAAACTATGTTGTACAGCTAAAAACAGAATAGTTTTCTAGTCCTGTATTCCATGCATGTGATTTATGAGGGAGGGGCTTAAAACAAGCAAGAGTGCAGTGCTGTAAGGAAGTAGGTATAGTATGAAAGCCTCAGGCCAATTACCTCCTTTTACTGTGTCAACCTAAGGACAGGTTTTTAGACTATCATATGCACACCAGTAATTTCACCAGCTCAATCTGGTATTAGCACAAGTATCTCCAACTAATTTCAGTTTAGGAATTTCATTCTAACTGAAAAGAAAGCCTAAATAAGTGGCAAAATAGATGCCTACTTCAACAGTAGGCATTAACGTAGTAGAAACTCAGTGTCACAGCAATACTGCCTCTGGTAACTGAACCAACTCACTTGAGCCTAGTATTACCATGAATTTCTGTGTAAACCCACCCAAGTAAGTACCATTAAAAAAAGCAAAACTCACAGCAGCCACTACTGGGGAAGACACTTAAATTCAGACTGTATTGCCACTCTGGCAGAGAATATTAATAGATCTTCTACTCCTAACACAATCTCTAAACATGCTTACCATCATGTCTAGCATGTGCTGAGATTCATTGCTTCTAGGTTTATAAAAATAAACTTCGAGCCCAATATGTTACAAAATAAAGTTTACATGCCTGAGAGGATGAAGTACTTCATTCACAACAAGCAACATTCTTGCAGTCACTGAAAATACTGACTATTTTAGAGTCATACTGGCAAAGAACCTTCCCCCCGACAACCCCAAGCATTAAGCTGGAGGAGTCCAGTCAGCAGAGGGGGATGTTTCAAAGCCAACTTTACACAACAGACTCAAAAGGATAAAGATGACACAAGCTGGTATTAAATAGTTGAAGGAATTTGGATTATGAATGAACACTCAATAAGCATCCTAGTGAGAAGGGGAAAATTAAACCAAACTGGGAGTAGCGAAGTTTAGAACCTACAAGAATGTCCTAGGATATAATGAAATAGGGATCTCCTGGCTGAATGGAACTTGCAGGCAAAGCAGGGCAAGAGAGGCAATACAACACATTGATTTGTTTTCCATAAAACTATTGATATTAACTGATATGCACTTTTTAGTCTAATAAATAAGCTTAACTTTCTCTGTAAAGTACCACAACAATGCTAAAAATAACCTCATGGCAGGTAACAAGTTCCATCTATCCTATTGCCCAATACACACCAAAGTTATTAGGGTGTGTAGAGAAGTGTATAGGCATGAGTCAGATCTACAAGTTCCTTCAGTAAACTGCTGTTTTTTCTTGTTTTCTCCATATTATAAGGTACTATAGATAGGAAAGGAGGCTTTTAAGTTAAGAGTTCAGCAAAACCACTATGATAAGCAACAAAACAGAACAGCATTTTGAGTTACAACCATGAAGTCCAAGTTTTTAGCCATCTTAGTTGGCAATAAACGCATAAGCATACACTATAGCAAGCAATTCTACAATATATAGTCCCATCTGAGATTAGAAATTAATAAGTTAATCACAGTATGTGGAAGCCATTTTGCTCTGCTAGAGCTCTTTATCAAGAAAAGCTTGCTCCTTTTTTCAGGCAATTCTTGAGACAGATTTGCTCAGTGGGACATGGGTATTGGCCAAGTCTTCTTAAGAAAGTCACTGTCTCTCATGCCTTTGACCATCTCTTTAAGACTTGTACATAGGTGCATGTACATGTACATCTCTTCTACACTTAAGATGTACTCAGAATTCTAGCCAGTGTTCTCTTCACTAGCAAGTCAACTTACAGTACCCTGATCTCTGCCCAATTTAAGATGGGACCTGTGCAGATCAGAACATTTGCATGGAATAACTATTGTTTCACAAATTTTGCTTTGCTGTGAAAGGGCCATGTGCTGCACAACTTTAAGCACAGCACCACAATTAAGAAAAGAAATCTAACAAAAGACATGTATGTTCTCTAAGAGAAATAAACTGCCCATGAGCCTTAGCTCAATGACAATCAGAGGAGACAAACATACTTGAATCAGCAACATTTGTTAGCACACTTCAATGCTTTGGGCTGTAAATTCAGACTGAATGGACAAACAAGCACTTCTGCCAAAAGATGCAACATAATCTGTCAAGTACTTCAGGCTTCTTGCCCCCAGCACCAGTCATTTTCCTACACAGAGAAGGGCCCCACACCATCTTTTCTAGTGAAGAAAGCATCTCCTGCTCTGATTCAAGGCACAACCAAACTGATACAGTTAAAACACCAGGCCTAAGGAAAAAAGTTTGGGTTTAATTCTATGCATAAAGTAGGTAACTGACCTGATCAACTTCACAGCTGTGTAAATATTTGTAGCAACCAAGTTAGGCCAAGTCTCGAACAGAGAGACAACAGCAAAGGTTGGAATTGTACTTTTTAGCAACTAACCTACTTAAAGCATTCATAAAATTATAATCTTGAGTTTTCACAGCTCCACATGGACTTCATAATAAGTCACATATGGGACATTATCTTCAGCCAGTCATGAACTGGAAATCTTATATTGTTCTGCATTATAAATAACTTTACACATATATATAAAACAACTACATATCCTTTATTATGTCTGTCAAACAAGGCTCAGGTATTTTTTTGTTGGTAGCATTTTGTAGCTTCTTTGAATTTACCTAGCCACAGGCAGTCCTCTGTCAAAAAATATTCTCTTCCTGATTATTCTACTAATTTGGAACAAAAGAATTTACATATCGAATCCCTTAAAATAATTCATTCCAAATTGTGTATAATCCATGAACTGCATTGTCATATAAAATAAACCCAATTACAAGTCATCTTTTATGTAACTATAATACAACCATGTGATCACACTCCCATTTATACTAAAGCTCCTTTCCACAACTGCTGACAAAATAAGCTAACTCCTCCTATCCTGTTGTCCCTCTTATAAAAAAACCCAACCAGAATGACATCCAAATAAGAGTAAGCTGTGGTCATCTTGATACACCAGTAACCAATGTACAGGGGGGTAATACAGGGAAATCGTACAAGGGGGTTAAAGGAATTCCTTTGCTTAAACAAAAGTATTGTCTCTCCTAAGTACCTGCCATTGCCATCTTACCAAGGCACTGATTACTGCTGGAGGGGAAGAAGCAGATGCTAATTCTACTGACAAAAGCAGATTATTGGTCCTGCTGATAAGCCAGGGAGAGACAGACTGGGCGACCAAGCCTTAAGACCATGACAAAAGCACAGGTGTTTGGTCCTGCTGAGAAGCAGGGGAGAAGCAAACTGGGCACTGACCAAACCCTAAGGCCAGGTCTGAAGGTTAAAAGGTATAAAGTTTAAGAAGAGGAAGACTCATTTACTTCATCTTGAAGACCCCTACCCACAAGAAGAAGACTCATTTACTTCATCCTGAGACCCCTGCCCATGACCAGAAGGGGCACTGCGCAGGTGCAAAGGACCTTCCGGCTCATTATAATACGAAGCGGGGATAGATAACAAATATGCATAGGCGGATTGAGCAACCTCATGTCTATGTATACCTTAAGAGAATAAATGTAAAGGGAGAACAACCCTGAGGTGTGCATGCTTTGCAGGAGCTATCCCCATGCACATCAGCGCTGAATAAAAGCATACCTACTTTACAACTTTAACGAGTTGTGGAGTCTATCCGCGCATCAATCTTGCATTTAAAATATGACTCCAAAGAGAGCTGTGCATTTGCTTCTCCTTCCCAAATCAGGATATTTTTTAAACACATAAGATACCAGAAGGCATCATCCAGAATTACAAAAGGAGTAGCAACACAATAAACAAATAATACAGCAAAACTAAGCCATCATTCAGCACTAATACTGATGCTAAATTAATTCACTTAACAAGAACCACACTAGTAAACTCCATAGCAGGATTGTTCCCCTTCGAAGACAGAAATATACACAAACCTGAGCCGAAGTCCTTGTAACCTAACGCTGATTGTTTGCCACTTCAGTTTATCCCCTGTAAATAAAGTTCACCCATATGCAATCTGTGTATCCATACTATTTCTGTATTTGGTGTAGGGTTTTGACCTTCAGCTTTCACATCAGAAGAATATTAAATTGCTTGAAATTTCTCTTCCTGTGGACAATGGGTGCAAGAGCTTGAAATCTGTGACAGCTCAAACCATGAAGCAAACATCCTTCCCATAGGAACAATTAGGTTATGTCAGTGTTCAGCCCTACAGATACTATAACTGAAAGCTCTGTAGAGATTCCAGGTGGGAGCTAAGCATTCACTCTGTCACCTCACTATTTTTAGACATGCTACACCTCTAATTAAAATTAACAGAGACCAGCAAAAAATTATATTCACTGGCAAATAGCTTACTGAAAATTGTTATTAAAAAGTATTGCTTTTTTAGTGTGAAACCAAAAAGGCAAAGATGTACCTCTTGTGATGGAGTCAGATCCCTACAGAGCAAAGAACTGCAGCTGAAATTTTGCTGAATTAAGACAACTTTAGCACATAAAGTGTCTGAATGGACCAAAGCTTTATATACTACCAAGCACGTATAGATTTATCTGCTGTTTTTATAGATACTAATAAGGCATTTCTTTGGTGACCATTTTCCAGTTTTAAGAGGTTTTAGGAAGAGTCCCTGAGGGATATCAAGAAACCAGCACAAATTTTTTGAAATTGCTAGGAAACTTTACTTTTTTTTATTAAACACTGCTTGCCATGACAAACAACGTGGCTAAAAATAGAATAAAGCAAACAAAATGGTACAAATAGAAGCTTTAAATATAATCACTATAAACTAAAAGTACTATTGAGTCCCAAGTACAAACCTGGAAGCCATAATCTACAGGAATTAAGAAAATTTGGGGGGGGGGGGGGGGGGGGGGGGGGGAAGGTAAAAAAAGTTGCAGTTGGTTTTGCAGAAGGGTCCAGAAAAAGTACAGGGATTCTATATCTGCTATTGAAGGTACAAAACCAAACAGCACGTTTTACCATAATTTGAATGGGGTGAGTATCAGTCTTGGGAGGGGAGAGCAAGATCAGTCTTTAAATATTCACTGAATTAATGACAGCACAGTCACCAGTTCCTGTCATGTCAGCCTAAGGATGCAGCTTCTGAAACATCTGGACCCACAGTGAAGACTTCAGCAGATGGCACAAGGATATCAGGGTAGTTCAGATAATAGTAGCTTATTAAAATTTCATTCCATTCTGCAAAATTAACACTGGAGATGAGTATTATTTTTATGTGGTGGCACTTCTTCACTGTGGAAAGCTCCCATGCACTTAAACTGATGTGTTTTCTGCAGAGAGAGCAAAACAGGACCTCCTGTAACAGGATTAATGAGCTGTTGCAGTCTCAAAAGCAATACAGACTATAGTCACCCCTTCCCTCAATCTGCACCTCTGCATCTCCCACCTGGACACAGACTATTCCCCCTTACAGTAATAAAAGTTATTGGTACTGTGGAGTCCACTTGGATTTTTAACTCCAGTTTGGTTAGCACCACACAAAAATAGCCTCAACCTCCTCTATTGCTCTTGCAGAAGTGGCAGATATGAGGAAGAGGATTTTATTATTATTTTTTCAAATGCTAACTGGTGCAAATCCCAAATGTTCTAATCCTTTCCATTGACATTCTAGTAGTATTAAATTTAGCTGAGACTTTGTAACTATTTTTGGAAGCTTTTAGCATCCAAAGGGACTATTCGGTTTTATTCATCTAAAGCAGGGCTGGCCAGCTCAAGCAGCTCAAGACCTGCATATTGCTGTGCCTCCCATGCCAAGGATGTATCCTATGACTAGTAAAGGAACTCTACTGGCCTTGGCTTGCCAAGCAGTCTATACCTGAAGCCCTGAAGAAAACAAGCCAGCAGACACTGGTGCTCAACCCTCCTAAGCCAAGACTCCAGCACCATTCCACAATGGGAAGATGATACTATGAGCAACCAATGCCAGGCGTGAAGATTCTATGTGCTGTTCTTACAGTCAAGAAGCTGAGCCATGATTAATCGACCACTATAGTTACCATGGTAACATTAAGGAATTCAAAGAACAAAAATCCCCAAACCAAAGAAATCAGAACAAGCTTTTGGATTACCTTCACTTGGCCTCTACACTACACTATTTAAAGCAAGCCAGTTTTATAAGGGACACAAAGCACTACAACATTGCTGGCCTGCAGCCAGACCTGTCACCTCACACAGAGGTCAGTGGAACACATTTAATAGCCCTCTAGCTTGTAACGTGAAATCATAACTAGACCCCAATTCCTACCAAGACCTACTTCCCTTTTCCCTGCTAGGAGTAAAAAAGGAAGAAATCTTGTATGTCAGTACCACATGCAACAGGAGCTGTTCAGAGTGTTTAACTCCTAGAAGGTACTCAACACTGATGACTTGGAATAAAATGTCATCCTTTCCTTGAAAAGAATTTTCTGCTGGTACACACAAGTGATTTAACTGAAAAAACACCAAGGACACCAAGGCACTGACAAGCATTTTCAAGACAAAACAAGCCACTGAATCCGAGTAAACACTGTAATATTTGGAAAGCAGCAAAGAAGCTGTATCACATAGCTGACAACCTTCTCAGAAATTTAAGGAGAACAGGACAAGAAAGGCAGCACTTACTACATAGCAAATTTGATAATCTTCATAAACTAATCTGCCCTTTCAACTGTTATGTGTTTGCAGCTTTTGAGATTTATACTCTCATAGTGTTCAGACTTCATCTGTTCAGGAATGATGTACAACCATGTAATTCAGTTTTACTGCAAGAATAAACGCAGCAGAGTTTCTTTATAGTAATTATGTATTTCCATAGAAAAAAAAGAGCTTTTCCACAGAGCAAACATTCTAAGTAGGTAAACAACACCGAGCAAACCGATTTGTAAGTGCAGAACTTGAAAGCTTAACACAGCAGCTCACGTAAAGCATAACCTCCGCTTAAACTACAGTTCACACGTGTATGGTTTCTCTCAGCTGTATAAATCTATCATGCATTTTCCTTTTAGGAAAGTAGATTAAACTCCAAATTCAAGTAGTAAAAAGACAAAAACACTTTAAAGGGATACAAAAGAGTCTAGGAGAGGTGTGTAAAAAAAACTAACCAACAACTTCGGAAAGCTATCTGCCCTATAACCATCAAACATCCGTGCGCGATGCTGGACAACTTTAAAGTAGCCCAAGAAGATTCTCCCTCACAGATACGGGCTTAGTTGCATGCACCCCAGCTTTAAGGTGCACGATTAGTCGGGGCAGGTCCACAGCGTTGCGAGCACCCACCTGCCCCGAGCCGGCACTCATCGCCTCCTGCACAGCCGCGACCCGCTTCCCGCTTGCCCCATACAGCGGGTGCTCCAGCACCTCACTAAGCTGCTCCTATCCGCACCGGCTGGTTCACCTCCCTCAGCGCACGGCTCCCCACCGCCAAGAGCGGGGAAGCCCCGGGCTCACCCAGCACCCAAAAGGCCTCCAGCGAAAGGAGCCCCGAGGTAAGCGCGGACCACGGGGAAGGGGCAGGACAGCGGGTGCCGCAAGGAGAGCCGGCGGGGTGGTTACATAACCCCGCCACGGCGGGCGCACGGCGCCAGCTCGACGGAGCAGGGCTGCAAGCGGAGTTCCTGCGCGGCAGTGGCCCTACCCTTACCTGCTGCGGCTCGACCGTCCTGCGCCTCCCCTCAGCCCCGAGGACAGGACCGGACCGCGCCGCCGACTGCTCACCGAACACCACACACCTCTCACTACCCGCTCCACTAACACCGAGCCACGAGCCAATCAACAAACCCCTCCACTCAAACGGACAAGCGGGAACCACCAATAAGAATGCGAGGAGCAAACTGCCCGCCCACCTTCGTGCCCTGGCCACGCCCCTCACCTCCCACCACTTCACGCCGGGTCTCGGTTATCGGTGGTGGGTTTAGGTCTGAGTTGGAATAGGGGAGCTCAGGGGTTGCTTCATGGCGGACATGGTACACAGCGAGGGGTGGGAATCCGGCAGAGGCTTGTGTCGCGTTGCCTTTCCTCAGGGTGTCGGTGCCCCTGCCCTGAGGTGTTAAGGGGTGAGGTGCAGTGGGGAGACTTGAGATGGATGTGAGAAGGGTGGGATAGGTTTAGATGAGGTATAAGGAAGAAGTTCTTCCCTGTGAGGGTGCTGAGACGCTGGTACAGGTTTCACAGAGAAGCTGTGGCTGCCCCATACTTAGCAATGTTCAAGGCAAGGTTGGACAGGGTCTGGAGCAACCTTATCTAGTGGAAGGTGTCCTTGCTTGTTGCAGGGGGTTGGAACTGAATGAGGCTGATGGTCCCTTCCAGCTCAAATAATCCCGTGATAGGGCAAAGTTAGGTGGGATGGGGTAGGGAAATGCAGGATGCAGTAGGGTGGGAGAGAGGTGGGGTGGGATGGGGAGAAGTGTGGTGGGTTACAGAAAGAAGAGGGGGGATGGATGCTCACACAATGCCAGCACACCTCAGCATGGTGACAAACCTCTGAATGCCCTGTGGTGTCTCTGGGGGATGGAACTCACAAGCACTATTCCCCCCTCTGACCACCAACAAGGAAACTGTCCCTTGAAGTGAGCTCTAACTTGAATGGATCCAGTTGTTCACCTCTTCTTCAGGTCAGCAGGTGAATAAGGTGTACCTCCCTACTAGAGATGGGGCCAGAAGGTACATTTGTAGGACACTCAAGGAACATCACAGTTACAGCAGGAAAAGGCTTGTCATGCTCATGATTTTAAAAAGAAGAGAAAGCATTCAGATGCCCCCAAGGCATGCTTTATTAAAGGAAGGTCTATTTTCTCTCTTCTAGCTGTGTGTTCAAGACTACTAAGCATCAGAAGCTAATGCTGATTTTCTGCAGTCTTCACTTTGGAGCGTAATAGAGAAGGATTTAATCAATAGGGTGATACAGAAATGTAAATAGGTTTTGTAAAGATGGCTTTGAAAATCTATAGAGTATAATGGAGAACTAGAAGACTCCCATATAATTATTAAATACCCTATAAAAGATCTATGGAAGGAATAATTCTCCATTAGTTAAAAAGATATAAAAAGAAGCATGCAATTTATAACACCATTTTCCAATAATAGCATAAAATAACTGTTGTAATGAATGAGATCAATAGCATATCCCACCTGATCTCTGCAAATACGTAAGAGCAATGCATTGTAGGTTGTTGTATTTGCAAAAGAAGAGTTTCTTCCTGGTCCCATTAACTAAGAACTGACTTATACCTTGATGCATATCTGGTTTAGACACCTTCCAGGCTTTCTTTTTTGGTTCCAATTTTATATTTTTAATATGTAATAGGTAACTGATAGTAGTAGTTATTATTTCTTGTTTTAGCCTTGTTCCTAAAATGTGAATCCCTGACCGTGGTCATATTGCTTTAGGCACTGTGTAGAAGAGAAAGCAAGCTATAGAACCAAAGATGTCACAATACAAACTAATCAGGTTTTAAATCAAATTATATGCTTGTCATCTTGGGGTTTGTTTTAGGCATTACACCTGGTAGGACATCTTCCTTTGTCTCCATTTACATGTGTTCCCTTTGCATAATGTCTTATTTTAATATTCTGAGTAGGAAGAGCTTTTACTGTCCCACGTTTTATGTTATACAATTCCCTTGTGTTTTCTTATCCCCATGCCTCTTAACTGTGTCTTGTTTACAGTAGCCAGTCTCAAGTTTTATTCTTTTTCACATTAGGAAGAATATTTTGGTTGTGATGATATTGCCTTACTGTATGCTTTCCTTGTAGTAAAATGGGAATCTCTACAGTTACGGAAACAAGCTAACCCATTTTCAGGAAAAATCAGGAATGCCTAAATCAGTACTTTGACTTTTATATGCATCCAGACATCATTTCTAAGATGAAGGGGGGCTGGGGGAAACAAATTCCACCATTTGCAGTAAAAATGCCTTCAGATTAGATAATAATGAGAATGGCAGCAATTGCAGGGTCTTTAATATCTGCTGTTGCAAGTGTTAAACATTACTATTAGGAAAGGCCACAAATTAATACATTATTTAGACATGGAAAAATGGCACTGCAAAAATAAGAGAGTAAGAGCATCAAAGAGACTGGCCTCTTTGGAATCATACCATTTACTCACTTAGGCCCCAGTAGGCAACCTGTGCTTCCTAAATGCTGTGGGCATTGTCCCACAGCCCAAGCGGTTGTAGAGCGCCAAAATCTGTAGGAAGCTGAAATTCTGGAAAGAATACCAAAGGAGGTGATGAAACAGCTGCTACTTGCATGATTTGCAAGCAGTACTGTAGTCCTGCTCCCACAGAATGAGTGGGAGTTTTGTTACTGATACCTTAGAGCACAGCCTTAGCCCATCTCATCCAAATCCTGAGCTGCTCATTATCTTCACTCTGCACCTGCTTCTTATCTCCAGATTGAATCTGTAAGCAAAAGTGGCCTCTCAAATGTACTCAAGTAACCCTGGTGGATTTCAACACAACTGAAGTACTGCAACCAAAACGTTTTTCCCTGCTATGTTATGCTGGCTTCTCATCATCAAAATACAAACACTGACTCAGCCCTGCAGCCTTTGCAGGAGCTTTGGTGACAAGAGCTTTCTCTTTTCAGCAGAAATGAGTAAGTAATATCACAAAATCTGTAGAGTCTCAAGAAATGAATGCTTCTTTTGTATTTGTGCTCACTGAGATAATCCCAAATTCTTTGGCCAGATATGGATGATAATTTCTTGCAAATGTCTGAGTCTGGAGATTAGAGTGGATAAAGCAAGTAAAATTAGTGTTGACTTTATCAGCATTAGCATACCCTTGATTGTTTCAGTTACTTTTTTAGCATATAACAATACTGTTGGATCCCTCTACTCTGTATCTTATCTCCAGCAGCCAAGACTAGATGCTTAGTAAAACAGTGTAAAAAAAGAAGACAATGTATTCTTCTCCTATTTACCTTATAATTTTCCAGCAACTAATGAGGTAGGGAATTCTGGAACTCAGGATTGTATCCAAGTTACTATGCTTAGTAGCTAACAGTGGTCCTCTTCTCTAGGAGTTTGTCTTAAGTCTTTTTGAGCTTGTTTCTGCTTTTGCTTTCCTCAGTGTGCTGTGATAATTCTTCATTGTGTAATAACATTTTCAAGTCTTCCTGACTATTTTATTATGGGTTTTTTTGTTGTAGAGGCAGTAAATGAAGTCTCTTACCTGGCCTTCTCACCATCATTATTTTACAGACTTTAATTGCATTTCCTTTCAGCTATTCCTCTTTCAAGCTGATGCATTTTTCTCTATTTCCAGTGTGAAACTTTACCACCATCCTCTCTATTCTTTCTGATTTTACTAGAAAACACTACTTTCTTTAAAACTTTAGTTCTACTGAAATTACTTGAATTTTGGTGGATCTGGAATAGGCAAGAGCTGTGTGGCTGAAGGACTCAAAAGAACTCTGAGCATATGAGTCTGATGACTTTGGGAGTCCCCTTGTCACATAAGAGGGGAGCTACTAATTCTGAATGTTCCATTCCCCTTTTTGACCACTTACTAGCCCCACATAGACATTTTTAGAGAGCTTTCCACTTCAACCTCCAGATCTCCTGCAGCAAAGTGATAGCTCAAACCAGTGTCTATGTATGCTGAGCTAGGGTTATTTTTTCCCATGTACGTTACTTTGCACTTATCACCGCTGAATTTCATCTGCTATTTTATCACCCAGTCACTCAGTGCAGTGAGACAGCATTGCCTCAACACCTTTTCAGCTCTATCCTGCATGCATATAGCAACTGCAGAGCAGCTTAGATACAACTTACTGCAGATGTTTAAGTAGAAATGTGCAAAGACTGTCTCTTCTCACCCCTCACCCCCCTTTTTTTTCTTTTTCATTTCTCTACAGAGCATTTTGCAGTTTTGGGTACAAGAATAATAATTGCACAAAGGCAAAATTGCTGCAGATGAGAATTGCTTGCTGTAAAATTGCAGTCCCTGTAATGCCCTTGCACATGATACTCCATGTTTATCTTGAAGCAGAGCTGTTTCCTTCTGTAGGGGTTTGGAGATGCAGAAGAGCAGAGAGATGCTGCTTCTCTCCAAATCTGGTATGTGGGGGTCAGGCAAGTGGGGAGAACCTGCGACACCACTCTGGGAACCCCTGAGCTCCCAGCCTTGCAGTGTGACAGGCCCTACATCTGGCTCTGTTGCTCCCTAAACCCTTTCTCTGGTATGACCCTTTTGTTCCTGAACATCTTCAGGGCCAGTCAGGAGGCTCATGTCTTTTAAGGCAATGAGAATAGGAACAGAGTCTTCACATCTTTCATCCGCTACTGAGAACGAGGGTTGCCTGAAGAAGTCTTTATGACTTGACATCGCAAAAATTCCATATCTAACATGAAGTGCCACAAAACAGAGTTTTATTACCTTACAGCTAACCCTCAGTTTTGAAAACAACAAATATGCCATGTCCCAGTTTCTGGTTAAGGAATATTTTTAACCAAGAAATGTGTTTTTTTAGCCTAGATGCATGATAGATGGAAGGAGAAAATGAGTTTCATTGACTTTTAAAACAATCTCCATTTTAAGAAAGAAAGAAAAAAAAAAAGCCTTTTGTTCTGTAACAAATAACATCTTTGAGTACAAGTACAGTTCTCTCAAACCTGAAACATTACAGCCAGATTTATATTCTCCCATTTGAATAAGGACACTGGAAGATGAGGAGGGTTTAATTTCGTTGAAATACATGAGGTGTTTAAGATTACTGTTTTCACTTATGTGCTGCCTGTTTCTTCTCAGTTATCAACATCCCTATACAAAATGAAGGCAGTGCTGCTTGCATCTCTGTGTACATACCTGCTCCCAGAGCTATGACCATCTCACTTTGGGGAGAAGAGGGGTGACAAACTGCAGAGGTGGAATGGTAAGGAAACTGACTTTTTTCTTTAAAAGATTATTTTTCCTCTTGATGTCCTTCTTTCCTCTTGATGCCCTTTGAGATTCTGCAGACCTTCTCTCTGCAGAATCTCAAACTGTTGTAACTCCTTCAGTAAGGTCAAGGCCTGTGCAAGCTACCATGCAAATTAAAAAGCAGTCTTGGAGCTATAGTCACAATTCAATAGCGTTATTGTTAATGTCAGCTCCAGCTCCTCAAGAGTGAACTGTGGTTTGTTGCCCCATGTTAACGAGTAGAAGGACTTGGTTTCTAGGATTTACCTAATCAAAATTAAGGGAGGTAGAATATCTGATTTGTCAAAATGAACATAAGGTTATAGAGGAAATGACAAAAATGCCAGACAAGTAAAATCCAGGAAATGAGCACAATTTAACCAGAACACAAGTTTAGCCTCTGAACATAATCTCTCATCTTTCTGATGCACCGATTTCTGTATTTTTTAGACTGAAATTTTCCAAGAAACGTTGTGGATTTGAGAAAGTACTGAGCACCATGATGGTATTTAGCAAGTAATTCTTACCACCTCTCATGCTAATTCTCAGATTTGTGATGAGAATTATTAGAAGTGACTTGCCCATTGTGACCCAAATGGAAATCAAAAAAAAGCAATGAGCCATAGCTGTGTGACCTCAAGCCAAACGCTTCAAACTCATGGACCTAAATATAGACGCCTAAATAAATGGCCTGATTTTCAGAAGCACTGTGCAATTCTGAGAGTTGTAGGTGCTCTGAAAAATCAAGATGCTTATGTAGGCATGTAAATACAGACTGAGCTGCTGAATTTGTTATTTAATCTGCTTCAGAATGTAAATAAGAAAAAAAGGTACTACAAATACTATTTTTACATGTTATTTAGGAAGCCACAGAGTGTAATTAACTGTGAGAAATATTATTCCTATAAAGCTAATAGCATGGAAATTACTGTTTATTAATTGTTGAGAAGTGAAATTCGGGAGCCCTAGTTCTGGAGCACAGCTAGACAGTTTTGATAGAGAAGTCCATTGTACTAGATTTCTTTGCCTTTTTAGTAATCTTTATCCATAATTACAGAGATTGACACACAAAGGCATTTAAAAATGTCAGAATAAGGAGTTTTGTTTATATTGAGAGAACTTCAAACTTTATTTATATGTTTCATCCTCTTAAAGTGTGATCCATGGTCTTAAGGCTTTTTGTGTTTTCTTCCTGAAATCATCGTTCCATTATTTTGACACTTCTAGGTGACTGTTGAATGCATAACAGGAATACCACCGCAAGCAGGGGACCTGATTTGGTTGAAGATGTCCCTGCTCATTGCAGGGGGGTTGGTGTAGACCTCTGTAGGCCTTTTCCAACCCAAATTATTCTATGATTCTATGATTGTGAATCATGGGTTATTGGTCAGCACATGACATCAGATGTACATTCAGTTAATAGAGAATAAGCAGCTCAAGCAGGTAAGTAACAACTGAGACTGTATTTTTGTGCCTGAATTATGCCTAGAAGTAAAAACTTACACAGCCTGTTTTGACACTTCTACTATGACATGTTTTGTTTAGACACATTATGTTAGTGTATGCTTATATATAGTGCTATTTTTATGTATTATGGCATCAGTGATTGACAGTTGGCCCCTAGATGGTGCCAGTGCCTAGAAACTGCCAGCCCTTGTGCTAGGTGAACACTGGAGATGGTAAAATGGAAATGGTCTTTGTGACACAGATATTCTTGGGCAGTCATAGTTTCCACGACACTGAGTCACTGCAGCAGAACAATCTCTGAAGAGAGTCCTTCTGCCACATCAGCCAGAGGGAAGTCTCTACTCCTTCCTCCTGCTTTCTCAGCAGTGTGACAGAGATCCAAAAGAGATAGTTAGTCCCTCCAGTCATTATGTCCTACCTATGCATCAATCTGCCAGTCATACCCTTCTAGTACTGCACTCCAACTTTAAGCTTTCCAGATATTGGGCAGCCTGGATATCTGAAAGTCCTGAAGGAGAGAGTGTACTGGGTTTACAGCTGAGCTGGGAAGGGGGAAAAGGGCATTACTGAAATTCTCAGAGAGGATGGGAACAGTAAAGGGAAGTTTAAAAGGAGAGAAGAAATGGATCCTCAGGTTTAGATTCTACTCTTGGGCTGCTCCAGGGCTGCTCTGTGCCACCTCTGAAGGAAGCCTGCTCTGCTGTAGTTCATCATGTAAATCTGCAGAAAAGGCCTTGCTAGAGGTGTCCCATTCAGCAAGCAGCCCACCAACACATGCAGTGGCACAGCACCAGCTTGTGAAGTGCTGAGTCCAGAAGGTCAGACAGCCCCAGCTCCCACCTTTTGCCCAGCTTCCACCTTTGACCTCTGTACAAAGATGCCAACACTGGCACATCTCCATGTGGAGGGATAAATGTATCTTGTCATGTGCAGATCAGTGCTGGCAGGTGTGGTAGCTCAGGATGCTTTAGCGATTGCAACTTTTGCTATGTTCTGTCACTTGCATTTGTCCTGCCTTGTGGGTATGTTGAGAACTCATTCCTACAGACCCATGTGCCTACAGGTGCAAACCATTCATGTCCAAGAACCTCTCAACCAGACAGCAAGGCTAGAGTCTGTAAGAAAAATTTAGCCAAGCTGAATATGTTGATGAATACGCAAAGGACAGAATATAACCATCTCCTGCTGATTCAGGTCTTTCTGTTATTTTAAGAAACAACTAGATCATTGTGATGAGACTGGCTTTTAATGAAGTGGTTCTTCATTTCAGTTCATGGTAAGCAAAGACCAGTTCCCAGGTTTTCAGACAGTAAAACATTCTTTGGTTTACTTCTCAGAAAAATGAAATTCAAACCTCAGGTTTAATGCCTGAAAACACCCCTGTAATGATCCTTTTTTATCTGTGTATTATTCCAGTTGTATAAGCAAGCTTAAAATAGTAAATGATAATACCATGATTTTTGCAGTACCTTGAGCTATAATGAATTACTTAAGGAGTAATTAGAATTAAAGTGGAACTCGTTAAGTATCTTGCACTACTCATCTATTCATTTTTAACCTGGGAGTCACACTTGAGCAGGCATGTCACAATACTGGAAAACACTTGATTTTCTTTTGGTATCAAGCAAACAGAAGGATACACAATGCTTTTCTGAGCAATGACAGTTTTCAGAATAAAGGCCAGATAAAAGGCCAATGCCTTGAAATTGCCTCTGGATGTGTGTCAGTAGTAACAAAGACCAACACTATGAACCCACTGAAACTTTTATGTTTAATCTGGAAGTCAAGTTTAGCTATGATTGAGGCCTTTGACATGAGGACGAGTGACAGAACTCTGCCTTCAGCCTGGAGCACACTTTACCAGTGCAAGACATCACAGCTAGAGGAGTCTGGAAATTCCATTTCCTGATCTGCATTTTCAGAATGAGGCAAAAATCTCATTTCAGGTGGGAATCTGCTCATTTTTTCTTCAGTCCACTGCAGAAAGGTACAGCAAGCTCCAAATGCCAATCCATGCTGAACTTTGGTATGCTCAGCTGGTGCTCAAGTCACTTCTGAGCCGGCATTCCCTTCCTTAAGCTAACCAGATCAACTCCAAGGCTTCGCAGGCTTAGCAACATTTTCATCAACTTTCTGATGCAGCTCTGATGTGTCTCAAATTTATCAGCAGCCTTTTGGAGTCACAGCCAGGGCAGTTACAGTGCTGTTAGTATAGATGTAGTTCCTATCTCACAGGTACCTGCTGGCAACCTTCTAGGTAACACTCCTCCAGAGTGGTTGCTCTATGAAAAGATGTATT
This sequence comes from Melopsittacus undulatus, assembly GCF_012275295.1. Classification (NCBI taxonomy): domain Eukaryota; kingdom Metazoa; phylum Chordata; class Aves; order Psittaciformes; family Psittaculidae; genus Melopsittacus; species Melopsittacus undulatus. Next base: position 18,952,149 of record NC_047529.1, read on the forward strand.
TTTATTCAATAGGAAACTTGTCCATAGTGTTTAAATTCCAAGCTTTGCATTAAAACTAAAATATTTCTGAATTTCAGCATCCTAAAAAGAGTGAACTAAGAGATTTAAAATATTTCTTCTGTATATTTTGACTGTAACTCTGCAATATCATTTACCAGTAACACAAATATGACAGTTCCAGTTCAGGACAGTACATAGCTTACACAGAGTCTTACAGACACCCCTTACCATCAGTAAGCAGGCTTGAGTGCTCTTATGATATGAGCAATACTTACAGGTTTTAATCCATATGGACTTTACAGCAGTGGGTAATTCTCAGTGTTACCCCAATGCCTAGATCAGGAAATTGAGTCACTGAGGGATGAAGTGATTTGCCCAAAAAGCACAGTGAGTCAATAGGAGAGCTGGGAATAGAGTGCAGAATTCCCTGCGTTATCCATTGGAGTCCTTAGATAATATCATTTTATAAATGCTCTATCTTTGTAAAGACTTCAGTGCTATAATTATCTTCCCAGGACTCTCATGGAAACAAGATATTTATAACTCCATTAAGCCTTTCCTAGTAATTTTATGATCAAAGTGAAAAAAAAAAAATAAGTAATGCTGTGCCAATCAGTCACATGTCCAATGTCATTCTGAATGGCTGCATGATGAAAGCTTCTTCTTGGTTGTCTCCATTAAACACTTGCTATCTTTTGAATGCCTTTCTTGTGTCTAATTCCTCTTCCACTGCATAGCGGTGGAGAGGAAATATTTATTGCCATGTGATGAGCCACACATTTAGAATGTACCAAATAACTGGGAAAGATGCTTGCTGCCAGTAAAGCCTACTGGTTTATGCTATAAATGTGACTTTATCGTTTGCCAGTTTCACCTAAAATGAACAAAGCTACCTCAGTATTTCCACTTGCCCTTGTGTATCTTCAAAATTACAACACAGATGCCAAGACTAACTATAAACAGCAGGTTAGTGACTGAGGCATTTGGACCCTGGTTCAGCAAAGCACTCAAGCTTGTGCTTAAACAGAAATCCAGTCGCATTCTGCAAATCCATTGGAAGTGTTTGCTTAAAGCCAAACACATGCTTAAGTCAAGTTTTGCTTGGCACAGTCTTAGGTACAGCAGAGAGCTAGGGCCTTAGAATTAATTTCTTTTTGAAAGGAAGTCATTATTTTTAGCTCACCTCTCACAGGCCACAGCCGTATCTTTTAGTCCCCAGATATCTATTTTCAGGAGGTATACGTGCTAAGCCTAAACTTCTGGTTTCTGTGACAATCAGTGGCACAGAAAAGATATCGAATACTGTTACTAGTGGAAAGAAAGAGACCACTTGAAATACTTGACTGCTAAGTACAGATGAGAGGGGCCTTCAGTGAGGCTCATTTAGAGGGGAGACGTAAAAGAAGTTGTGATTATTCTGGGAGGTGGCTGCTGATATGAGGGGTGATCTTTTCACTGTGCTAACTGAAAAAGATTCACTTGGTCAACAATTTTAACTCAAAAGGTTTGAATTTTCTGTCAAATATTATATTTCCACAGTAAATTTATGATTTCAGGGAAGATGTTTATGTTTTCCTCAAAGATATCAAAAAAGGTTTGGCTGCAATGTGACAGTTTGTGTTGTTTGTTTTATCCTGAAACTCTTCCTTAATATATAATAAAATTATTAAAGGAAATTTGATTTCAAAGTATTTTATAGCTCACTTCTAGCTCTAGATCTCTTCTCTCTTGTTAAGCAGACTCCCACAGTTTGTTTCTCTGGCTTAGACATGGGAGTAACTTATCCCAACATAAATGATGACCACCATGCAGTTCTGGCCAGCTCAACCACGGGTTTTGCTCAGGTAGGTCTGGTCTACGGCACATCTGGAGAAGGAGCAATTGCATTTTCAAAGATGTTTTTCTGAGGGATGCCCTGCTGCATTCCCTTTAACTTCCACGCTTCCTACAGAATGTAGATATACAAGGATAGGTCAAAATAAATTATTTTATTTTTTTCTGTGGTCTTAAAAATCTCCTGCTTTATACACCCTTGCAGGAGTGGAATGAATAAAACCTTACTCTGACTCCTGCTGCTGAGCTGTAGAAAAGCTTTCTAAAGGTGGGGAGAGTTGGGTAAGAGGACAAATTCCCAAGGAAATTCAGCACTGCTGTATTTAAAAGCAGACTGCACAAACACTTCATGAGAATAATTTAGATACTGTTAATCCACTCCTGAGCAGGGTTTCATGATGACCTTTTAATACACGTTTAACCCTGTCCCAGTGGGAAAGTCTTCCCCTTCCCCAGAAGCTTCTGAATTCCCAAGTAGAAGACCCCATTTAGCTCTGTCACTTGGCCTCCACATTGCTTTACTAATCCACTTCTCTTCTTTTTTTCTGTGTAGGAAAGTATGGTAAGAGCATGTAGCTGTCATCCCCTATGTGACAGCCACACAGTGATGCGACCCCTGAGTCAAGCCCACTTTTCTTCATTTGCTGGCTTGGTATCTCTCTGGCTGTCAAGAAAGGTACTTCTTTCCTGCCAAAAGCCTATACTTCAATAAAAATATGTCCTGCCTTTCAGGACAAATATTCTCATAATTATTCTAGACTGGTAGGGAATTACTAAATCCAGTGGCCCAGCAAAGGCGAGGCTTTTCCTTCTCTGCTCCTCTGCGTATGGGGGGGAACATGGTTGTTATCACACACCCCAACACTATTCTTGTGAGATGTGGAAGGAAGAAGGAGGTATTTCTCAGCAGACACAAGATCACACCAGGTCTGAAAAACCCAGCAATATGCCAAAGCTACACCAGACGTGTGACTGTATTTAGGACAGGTTAGAACCCATGTGCAGTGGGGTGTCTGTAAATCTTCACTAATGTCTTCAGATGCATTTAATTCATTGTAACCACACAGATGTTGACCTTTAGGTTATACTTTCCTTTAGGGACCTGTTACTTTAAAGTCAAACTTGCCATTGCAGAATTTTGGTTTTTTGAGTTATACATCATTCAAATTTGTTAAATTGTTCTATCCATAACTGAGGAAAGCCAATTGTGTAATCAGTTATACAAAGTGTTATTTTCCTATGGACATTCTTCCCGTAGTTTTACTGCTGCTGAAAGCCCATTTGTGTTTTGTTTTGTTTTGGTGTGGTTTGGCTTGGTGGATTGTTTGTTTTTTTTTTTTTTGCAAATACTTCTAAAATGATGACTAATCTTTACTTAAAAGACTAAAATTACATGCGAGCTATTACCGTATATGAAACCAGACAGCAGTTAAAGTGTTGGTATCTGAACTTACTTGACAGTTTCTTTGAACAACTTTTACTAGGTATTCTTCATAGGTTTAAATATTTTTAATTTGTGCACTATTTTCTGTAAGTAAGTCATGTTAAAGTGAAAGCAAAAATGTTCCAGATATTAGACAACCAGTCTAATGAATAGCAATAGCTTTTCTTGCAATCACTTTTCATTAGAAACCAAATATCACAATTCAACTTTTATTCATATTCATGCAAGGACTGATTCTGAATCCTGTGGAGCAACTAAAGCCCAGCAGAAATTTTAGGCGCTCCAGTGGAAGAAGTCCCCAGTGTTTCCTCTGCTTGCAATTTTTCCATTACAAATGCATTTTATCTGCACCAACTGCAGACAGAGCAGGCCATGCAGATTTCCAAACACAGCAGCTTTTTGTCCTGAACGTCCGGTCAGTGAATTTAGTTTATACACAGATTTGGACCATCTGTGAATGCAGCAGGAGAGCTTGACTTTTAAATACTAAGTAGGTAACCTGGTGAGGAGCACAGATACTACTATACTTCTATGGCTCACCACAACACAGAGTATGTGCAGCATTTAAAGTTGAAATTAAGAACTGTTAAGGCAGAGAACCTATCTGAAGACATAGGGCAAGGAAGCAGCTCAGTAGCTGTCATTCCCGGCATTTATACTGGACCCGGAATGGTGCCATGGGTTGCTGCGTCCCCACCAAATGTAAAGGGCTCTGCAAAAAGAAGAAAATGGGTAAAAAAATTGAAGTTAGTTCAGTTAATAGAATTATCATTGTGTTTTAATATTAAGATATAGATGTATTCTTTGGTTTTAGAGGATGAAGACCAAATATTTCTTGGCTTTGCTGAAGCCACTGTGTAGGGCCTTCATGATGACTTTTTATTTCACTTACTCTGATAGAGGATGACACATGAGATCTTAAGAAACTCTTAATGATTTTGAATATCTTTACAAGCATAATTGCCAAGTTACAGTGAACTCCACTGGGAGCTGGCAATGCAACACCATCATCAGGAAGAGGCAACCTTCCTCATATTCTGGGTGGACTCACCACTGATGCTTGGGATCACAATCTTCAAGGAGAGCAGAGGACTTAAGTTCTCTGAGCTGCCAACTTCCATCCTAAAGGGGCAATCCTACAAAGCCCGTGCCAGTCTAAAATTCTCCCTTTTCTCCTTGGCAGTTTAGCTATAAGTGTCCTTTTAGGCTGTGACAGGCAGACATGATCAGTTAGCAGCAGTCCCTGTTTGTGAGGAACTATGATTTTGAGAAAGTGCAAAGGACACAGTGCAGATGAGAAGGAAATGACTGCTGAGAGTGGACACTGCACCATTCTCCTTCAGTGGTAAAATCTATTTCACATCTTGTCTTAGTGGTAATCATTTATTCTTCTACCACTGAATAGGTACTGGAAGAGCAGTACGAAGGCTGCATCTGATTTCATATTTTTAAAGTACTAATAATCCAGATGCTAGCTGGTTTTGTGAGTGGTAGAGAGCAGTGATAAAATCCCTTGTAATGTTTGGGCAATAATGAGACAAAATACTCTTGTAGATGCTTTTCTGTATAGGCAATGCAGCCCCACAGGATTGCTGGAGCTACTCTGGGTTTTCTGAATTACAACAAAGATTGAGTTATTTGTTATGTGTTTTATTAAAACTCCCCTCAAAATTCTCCTTCATTATACATAACCACAGCTGAGCATGGCTGTTTAGCTGAGCATGATGAAGGAGGAATATAAAGAAGTGGAATGCGTAGAAAAGCATGGATCTTTTACCTCTTTTGGTACTGCATCCAAAAGCACAAATTCATATCTGTACAGGAATAGCACAACGAACAGCTGGATTTCCATGATGGCAAACCACCTGCAAGAAAAGGGAGGAGAATGTTGGCCATCCAGCCTGACCATCTGAAGTGTGTTACCATCAGATAAGAAACAGGGTGTCTTTAACATGTTACATTCCATGCTTTAGTTCTGCCTGGAAGTTTATCTTCAGTTGGAAAATGTGCCGTAGCTTTGTTCGGCTCCATTACTCAGCAAAGAACATGGATGTCATGGCTACCCCTTCCTTCTGGTGAAATGTTAGACTGACAGCATCCCCTTGACACCCTATTTTAAAACAGACCCTTATCATGATGCATATTTTTTCCACTGCACAAACATTAATGTTCTAACGCTTGCTGACTTGAAATAACTTCATAGGAGCAAGAAGACAGTCAATCATGGACAGGGCTATATGACTAATGGTGCTATATAAAGTTTTATATACAGCTGGGAGCCTGATGACATCAGAGTAGCTGTGACAGTGAGAGTTACTATTTAATGCATCACCATCAGAATGCAGCATGAGACCCGAGGGTGTGATTTTTGCTTCTGTAACACTCTCAGAAAGGCCCTTTTTACTCAGTCCAGGGAAGATTTCAGGTAACTGCAGTGAACTCCTTCAGACTATTATTTTTTTAAGCTGACATGTACAAGACTTTCAGCATTCAGGCGGTAGGATGCACCTGTGCCATGTCATGGGATTACTCACTTGCAGAATTTAGACTGAAGTCTAAAATACCTAGTGGAAATGAGAGTACTCCCTTGCTGTTCCACACAGTTTATTTTCCATCATCTGAGAGATGCTGGAAAATTTGAACAGCTATTGGGGAACTCACTGGGGAGAAGGCCACATGACTGCACATGGCGTCAGCCTGGATTTGGCCTGGCAGGTGTGAAGAGGAAGCTAATAAGCCCCATGAGACACAAGCTGACTCCTGCAGACCTATCCAGATCTGCGCACTGAACCACCCCCTGCTCCAGAGTGGGAGGATCTGTGCTTGTTCTGGCACGGCTTCATAACTCAAATTATCTCTGTGATTTCACTTTGGAATTACCTTGAGATAGGGAGCTTTTGCTGACCTTGAGCCTGGGGGAACAAAGTGCAGAGATATTTCAATAGAAATTAGCCTGGGTCAGGCAGGAATTCCTAGCCTGAACTCTGTGCTGGCAGCACTGATCAAAGGTGGGCTTCCTACCATCACTGCACCACTGGCACAACACAACCCTGGAGCCCTAGTGCTTGATGTCCTGCCTCTGAGCCATTCTCTCTGTTTTGGCACAGATGTACCATGATGCAACCAAATGCCCAAATGTCTCTAGGTTGCTCTGCAAGTGGAAATGCCTCATTTACAGAGGGCTGTCCTTCAAACCTAAGCACAGCTATGTGGGCTGACCAGCTCCAACACCTCTGTACACACAGTGGGAGTCATCTGCAATGGGTATAATCAATAACTGACTGCAGCACTTCCCACCACTAGAGCTCCAAGTGCTTTTCCCAACAGGCTGCTGCTGTTATTGTGCTCTGTACGCACCAATGCTGTGACACAAGGGTGATAAGCAACATGCATGTCTGAAGGTGGCCTGAGGGACAGCCCAAGAGTGAAAGGCAGGACTGCAGAGTCCCAGTGCATCCTTCTCTCCCACAACACATCATACTGAACAGCTAAATGCCCGCTACTTCCCACCCATCTTACATATTCTTGACTGAGTCCTAGAGCAGTTTTCCTGTAAAAACTCTGAGTTGCTGATGCATTCCCGTTTTATTTAGTGGCAAGGGAGCTGGACAGATGTGTGCTTTCTGAAATCAGACCCCAGTGCACTGCTACATATTTGTGTTGTGCTGGAACACCGGCTCCCAGCTGTGGATTGAGGTCCTGCAGTAAATGGAGTCTGAGAATGAAATCACAGCCATTGTGCTGAAGGATTTACAATGTCAGCATAAGACAGGAGACACCAGATGGAGCCATGCAAGATAAGCACAGTTGCACAGACAGTAGTCACCTGGTTAGACAAAAGTAGCTTCTCTGCCATCGAATTTTCCTTTATGTAAAAAAGATGGCACAAAAATGGCTTTGTAGGAGCTCTTGCCACATCAGTTTTCCAGAATATTTGCCAAGAAAGTTATTTTCTAGCTTTCAGTTTGATTAAATTAGCTTTTAATTTTATGATTAACATCTGCAATGGAGAAATTAAATGTTTAATACATCTCATTTATAAATCCCAGTACTGAATTAAATGGAATTAAATGAAACTCCATCTTAACTTGAAATATCATTGTTTCATTCAGCCATACCAAGGAAATCTGCAACCTGGGATTTGGATACATCTCTTGATGTAATGTTGAAATTATGCTGAAAAGCATGAAGGTGTGTGTTATCATGTGGGCTGCCAAAGGGTTTGAAAGGACTTTTTGTGTGTCAGCAAGAAAAAGATTCTCTATCCAATGTCTATGTAGAAATGTTATCATTTTCTTTCTAACCACGAATTTATTTTAAAGATACTATCAGAGTGCAGAGAAGAGCCTGAACAAATAAATATGTCAGTATATATAAACAAGCAGCTTTCACGAACATCATTTTGCAGCTTGTCCTGAACTGGTGGATGCCTCTTGTGAATCCTGCTGCTGTTCTTGCTGGGAATGAGGCTGTGTTCATATTTAGCTCAGGAGCATGGTACAAGTCATGGAGGTGAGTGAGTACTTTCCTCTGGCAGGCCTAAATCATGAGTGTAGTTTTATTCAAATTGTTTATGTCTTTAATGACCTCACAAAGTTTGGCACCCATGTCCAGCCTCCTATAGGGTGCAGATGCAAGAAGGCAGATCCTCTGCAACACCCTCCAGATTCTTTGCTCCACATGGGAGTTAAATTGACTAGCTCTAGGGATACTTGGTTATTTGCTTCATTGAGAAGACCAGGTTTTGAAAGCAGAAGATTGAGCATAGAGATGTTTGAACACAAAATTGAGAAGCAGCTGGCTCCCTGGGACTTGTTCCAGGAAGAGGGACAGCAGAGAAGAGAGCAGAAGGAATGCAGGAAGCATCGAGGCGGGCATTGCTGGAGGAGTGAAGAGAGACAAGATCTGCAATTTAAGCCATCAGACAATTGCGTGGGCCTTAATGCAAAGACAAGATTCAAACAGAGGGGAGCCATTTAAGATATTAAGATATTAGTAAAGATGTCAGTGGCCTCATAGAGGATAGGTAGTCTCAGAAACGTTCTTTAGATTAGTTTAGAACTGTTTAATGGCAACCTAAATGCCCATGTCTCTAAACTGGCATGTTGGTAAGTGGAAAAAACTCTCCCATAATGAAAAGATGCCTCAGCAGCAGCAGAGCTAGGCTGACCTTCCTCCCTGGAGAATATCCCTTGATACACTAGTCTCAGATTCTTTTATACTGTGACTTAACCTGTCTGTTCCAGGAATGAAACCACTTTCAAATCAGTTTAAAGAAGGTCCAGACAATACTGAACATTAATGGACTGACAAAGAGCAAGGCAATGAAAACACTTTATCTCCAAGTATAAGAGGAGCCCAGTTCAAGAGAGTTGTTCTCTGCAGGGTTTGGGAATAAATAAACCCCAGCTGTTTCACTGACCTTCCTGGACACTGATGCTTCCCTCCTCCGAATGCCACAAAGCTGTCCAAGAAAGCATTCTTCTCTAAATTTGCCTCTTTCCAACGATCCTGTGGGAAGAAACTTTTTTTTTCCAAATCAGCCTTATATAAATAAAGCTTAACTTTACTTCTCCAGGCTAAAAATGACCTTGGACAGCTAATCCTCAATGCGAAGTTGCACTAATGCCATTTTTTGGGTTTGCAATTCAACCTGTTAAAGTCTGGACTCAAAAGTCATCACCAGCTCAGGGAAAGAAATTAATCATACTCAGGTGCCTCAAAGTGCTGCAGAGTTTTTTCAGACTCACCCCTAACACATTCTTCTTACACCTCCCCCTTTTTCTAAATCCTGTGTCTTGAGCTATTGAAATGTGTATAAAATGTAAAAGCATGACTTTCTCCTTTTAAATATATGCACACTCAAAGAAATTCCTCAACCAGTACCTTTCCTCAGCCACAAAATTGTTTCATAGCACACAAATGGCTCATGCACATCTTGCACGCAAACTACTTCCAAGACACTGTGAACAGACAAATTCAGCTGTAACACAAGAGAAACGCAAGGATTGCACAGCTCCATTCTCAGGTGCGAGCCAGTGTGTGTGAGAAAATGGACCATTCCCAACAAAAACAGTCTCTTCCCAGAGGGCTCTTTGCTCCATCCTGAGTTGCTTTAAGAGAAAAGGAATAACATAAGGAATGAAGCAATATGAGCTGAAGTTCGGGTGGGTAACACAAAAGTAAATCATTTGAATGCTGGGTGACAAACTATAGCACCCTCCAGAAACAAAGTGCTACTCCACCAAGGCCTTCAAATAACACCCTGTCAAGTTTATGGTGGCTAACTCCCCTGATGAAGCTGTCTTAGAGACGATGTAATATTGTGTTTGCTTATTTTGTTTATATTTCAGCCAGGGCTGTTTAGAGCTTTCTCAAGAGGAAACCTGTCAGAATCAAAATCCAGTCAAAGTGATGAAGCAAGGCAATACACTTGGAATGGCAGTGTCCTCTTCCTCATGGAAAAAAGGCTGAGTTTCTAAAAAAAAAAGGTAGCATGCTTATTAGGAATAAAGTTCCTAAAGAAGTAAGCTGCTGCATCAGGGTTTCAGATTTCAAACTGGCAGGAACTGTTATGAGGGATTTCAAATCGGTTGAGTTTGCTAGAAGGGAAGTTTTGTTTAAATTACTTCTTGATGTATTCCTATAAAAAAGACAAACTGTTCTATTTTGGTTGGTGCTAAAAAGAGCAGTTATAAGCCTGCCCACACAGCCACCTGGGGTGGAATAATAACCAAGAAACTCTAGATGAACTACTGAATTAACAGAGCTAATACCTACCAGAAATCATCTGACTGGAAAGACCAATGAACCTGAGTAAATATGTGGAGATGAGTTACACAACAAACAAACGACAAGGAGAGGAAAGTACCTGGAATCAAAGAATCATAGAATTGTTTAGCTGGGAAAAGACCTTTAAAATCGTTGAGTCCAACCATTAATTTAGCACTGCCAAATCCACCACTAAACCATATCTCTAAATGCCACATCTACACATCTTTTAAATACCTCCAGGGACAGTGACTCAACCACTTTCCTGAGCAGCCTGTTTCAGCACTTGACAACCCTTTGGGTGAAGAATTTTTCCTAATATCCAGTCTAAACCTCTTCTGGAGCAACTTGGGGCCATTTCCTCTTGTCCTATCACTTGTTACTTGGGAGAAACAACTACGACCTCCTTTCAAATAGTTGTAGAGAGCAATAAGGTCTCCCCTTGAACCTCCTTTTCTCCAGACTAAACAACCCCAATTCCCTCAGCCGCTCCCTATAGAACTTGCTCTCCAGGCCCTTCATCAGCTTCATTGTCCTTTCTTGGACCCGCTCCAGCACCTCAATATCTTTCTGTAGTGAGGGGCCCAGAACTGAGCACAAGATTTGAGGTGCAGCCTCAGCAGTGCCAACAACACGGGGACAATCACTGCCCTGGCCCTGCTGGCTGTGCTGTTGCTGGTACAGGCCACGGTGCCATTGGCCTTCTTGGCTGCCTGGGCACAAGCTGCTCATGTTCAGCTCTGTCAATCAGCACCCTCAGGTCCTTTTCCACTGAGCAGCTTTCCAGCAACTCTTCCCTAAGCCTGTAGCATTGTATGGGGGGTTTGTGACCCAAGTGCCAGACCTGGCACTTTGCCTTGTTGAACCTTATACCACTGGCCACAGCCCATCTATCCAGCCTGTCCAGACCCCTCTGCAAAGCCTTCCTATCCTTCAGCAGATCAACACCCCCAGACACCTTGGTATCATCTGCAAGTTTCTGAGGGAGCAGTTTATCCAGGTCATCCCTGAAGATATTAAGCAGAACTGGCCCCAGTACTGAGCCCTTGGGAAAACCACATGTGACCAGACACCAACTGGATTTAACTCCTTTCACCACCACCCTTTGGCCCAGCCATCCAGCCAGTTTTTTACACAGCAAAGAGTACACCCAGCTAAGCCATGAGCAGCCAGTTTCTCCAGGAAAATGTTGTGGGAAATGGTGTCAAAGTTTTTACTAAAGTCTAGCTAGACAACACCCACAGCCTTTCCCTCAGCCACTAAGTGGCTCAGCTTGTCATAGAAAGAGATCAGGTTAGTCAAGCAAGTTGGATTCAGTAAGTAGGGTCTTTCAACGCTGAACTTTGAATCAAGATCAAAGAGATATAAAGAAGTACCAAATCATTTGGAACATATAACTGAACTTTTGAAGTCTTGCTTATTCCTAGAGGCTCCTCCTTTTCGTGCACATCTTTGTATACAAAATCATCCTCCGGATGACAAATTTAAGCCAATTTATCCATGTGCTTTTGTTGTGAAATAAGTGGAGGAAAAACAGCAGAAGAGGACAACTTACAGGTTTGAACATTTCTGGGTCAGGAAAGTATTTTGGATTCCTGTGCAACCAGTATGGTGACAACATCAGCATGTCACCTGCAGGAATGGTGAAATTCTGAAAATGAGAAAAAAATCTAAGAAAAGTGAAAATCACAGGTTTACATCATAAAACAGTCCCGCCTCTTACTGCTTCACAGCTCTTTCCCAGCTACAGGTTGGGCAGAGAAGAGATTCAGAGCAGTCCTGAGGAGAAGGACTTGGGGGTGTTGGTCGATGAGAAAATGAACATGAGCTGGCTTCAGTGTGCCCTCAAAGCCCAGAAAGCAATCGTATTCTGGGCTGCATCAAAAGGAGTGTGACCAGCAGGTGGAAGGAGGTGATCCTGCCCCTCTACTCTGCTCTTGTGAGACCTCACTTGGAGTATTGTGTGCAGTTCTGGTGTCCTCAACAGAAAAAGGACATGGAACTGTTGGAACAAGTCCAGAGGAGGCCACAAGGATGATCAGGGGACTGCAGCACCTCCTGTATGAAGACAGGCTGAGAAAGCTGGGGCTGTTCAGCCTGGAGAAGAGAAGGCTGCATGGAGCCTTCCAGTATCTGAAGGGGGCCTACAGGGATGCTGGGGAGCGACTCTTCAGTAGTGACAGGATAAGGGGTAATGGGTTAAAACTTAAACAGGGGAAGTTTAGATTGGATATTGGATAAGGAGGAAGTTCTTTACTGTAAGGGTGGCGAGGCACTGGAATGGGTTGCCCAGGGAGGTTGTGAATGCTCCATCCCTGGCAGTGTTGAAGGCCAGGTTGGACAGAGCCTTGGGTGATATGGTTTAGTGTGAGGTGTCCCTGCCCATGGCAGGGGGGTTGGAACTAGGTGATCTTAAGGTCCTTTCCAACCCTAACTATTTTATGATTCTACTTCTTTTCTATCAGCAAAAGGTCGTAACCAAGGATCAGTGAATGTCATACAACCACTGTGGGTACAGTGTGTTCAAACAGATTCTTCTTGCTGTTGCTGTTTTTTCCCATGAGAAAGATGCAAACAGTGGAGAATGGGGAAAGACTATTTCTGTTCTAGTTTGTTTTTTTCAGGTATTGAACATTATTTCTGTCTTTCCTGCTTTTTGAGGTACCCATGTGAGCTGGGACTTTTTTCTAAATCTTTTGTTAAGCACTTCCTTCAATGCAAAGAAATGTGTAGAATGTCTGATGTGACAGTAGACCTTTATGTGACTTCAGTAATTTCTTAAATAGGCATGAGCACTGATTCCTTAAAGTGTTTTTCTCAGGAACTTTTATTCATGAGATTCCTGAATGCTGGTATTTCCCTTCTAAATGGCAGTGAAGAGGACAATCAGAACAGAGGGAGTTTTATCTGTTGTTAGATTGTGATCCCTTCTCCTGTATCAGTTGTATCTGATTACTGTTTTATATACTGTCAGCACAGTATCTCCAGCTCAGTTCAAAATTGAAGGTAAGACTGTCAGAAAGGGAAGCAAAACCACTCTTAAATTCTTGATTACATTAATGATGATTGATAAATCTGTCAAACTGAATATGTATGGCACATTGTGGAATATCTCTACTGTCTTAATTTTATCCAGATCTATTGGGAGGCCCCTCTCCAGACAAATCATACCGCATCTTTTTTGGGGGAAAAAAACCAACAAACCTCACCTGAATTCTTACTGGGTTTACTACTTTCTTGGTGATTGCACCTGGAGACCTCAGCCTGATGGCTTCCAAAGTGCACCATTTCATAAAAGGGAGCTTCTTAAGGTCCTCTTCAGAGACATCTATTTTATCTTTACCTGTTGTGGCATCAGAAAAAGACTGTGTAAATATGAGATTTCATCTTTTTCTTGATAAATGCTGATTTTTCTACAGAATAGCTGTCACTCTGGTGAACATCACACCATGAAAAGCAGCTGAATTGAAAGAGCTCACCTGACCCTATCTATCATAGATGCATGAAAGAATCACAAGACTGGCTAATACAACTTTAGGTCTAAATGACAGGTGTGGAATGAAGAGACAAATAAGACAAATACATACAGTTCTTCTTCTACCTTCTTTTGCTAACACCAAAGGCGGTTTTGCTTAAAAAGATGTCTTCAGCATATGTCGAGTAAAGAACTCAGAGCTGGACTCTGTGTTATCAGTAGTACCGTTAGCAGCAATATTCATTAATCCAATTATTCATTATTATTATATTAGAATAATTATTATATTATTGACCCAATGTGTCATGTGTTGGGCCAACACAGAATAAATGATTTCTAGGTTACAGAAGGACGCTGTTTGGTTTATTACCTGCTTTGCCAAAAACAGAAGTCAGGTCTTCCATGATTTTCTTGTAAATGGAAGGATAAGAAAGTATGAAAACAAGGGTCCAAAAGGCAATCTAAACAGAGATGGAAGTACTTTAACTCAGGACTATGGAACAGAACTACAGAATCTTTGTAGATCACAGGGGCAGGTGAAAACATTTGCACTTTTTTGTATGTGCCTGCTGTAGTTGGGATGCATGGGGAGCTGTGCTTCCTGGTTAAATCCACATGTAAGGACTCAGATCCTGGGAGATTATGTCTAGTCATCTGCTGTGTACTTCAGTGAATATTGTATAGCTTTGGCTTTGAGCTTTGAAACACCGATTTAATTTCAGATTACTAGGTGTTAAAATGAATTACTAAATCATTGAGTGCGATTAGATTTAGCAGCATGAATGGGAAAAAGAATCAATAGTAAATTCCTACTAGTATTAGCAGAAATGAGGTTAAATAATTTGCAGAGCATTGTCAGTGTCACTAAAACGAGCAGGAAAAGTTTTAATTAATGGCAAAACAAGCAGTAGCATATCCCCTTTAGAAATAATTTGCTAACTGATTATGCAATGAAGTAGAAAATCAAGAAATTTAGGAAAGGAGAAAATCCTCTTAAGTAGGATGAAACCAGAAAGACTTGCAGCACTGCCAGGAATCGCTCTTTCCTCTTGCTGAGCTAGCAGGAGATGCAGTCTGCAGACAGATCTGGTCATGGGCCATCTGTGCTTGTGAGGAATGAGAACTCTTACTGTTATTTCCCAAACAGCCCCATGTGGATGCAGCCCTCCTTCTGCAAAACAAATCTGGTAGCTTAATTTTCTTGTACAGCTTTTGGATGCTGTGGCTTCACTCCATTGGCCAAGGAGGGACAGCTGAATTGTTTCAGGTAAAAGGGTTTAACACGCTTGTAAAAATATCCCCTTGGAAGGTAAAAGGCCCTTTATTTTGTCATTCCAGTCACCAGAACAGTGGTTGTGCTCCTCAAGGTCCCTTCCAACTTGGTATTCTATGATTCTATGACTATTCTGAGAAAGAACAAAATATCTATATGTCTATTTGCAGATGAATACTACAGAAATAAGTAATGATAGTGTTGTGGAAGGAATGTCAGTTATCCCGATAACAGACAGCAGGCTATGCCTCTCACTTATGCCACCATGTGAATCCACCAAAACCTCACTGAAATGGATGAAATTCCTTTAGGGTAAATTGTAGTAACATCCAATCTACAAACCCCACAGATATATCCATTAGCAGCATATACAAAAATAACTTGTTATCATTTGTTTTCTAAATCACATCTGTAACAGACATAACCATGCTGGAAAGAGCTTAGTAGTCATGGTAAATAAAGGATGTTTTTGCTACCACGGCTTTTTCATCTGAGAAATTCCTATAAATGTCTTTGGTCAGCCTAGGCTGTGTTAGACACATTGGACTTGTTAGCATGTTTATATCTGTACCATTAATCCATCAAATAAGTTTCTAACACAGACAAAAGTCAAGTGGCAGTATAATCAAACTATTGCTTCACTGGAATCAACACTGGCATTTGTACAGCAAATCCCACAAAGTGAAAGAGTCCAAATCACTCAAGGTTTTATACACAGATGAAGTTACTCTGTATTATGTTTTAATATTCTTTACAATTGGTAACATCAGGCTATGTAGAATAGAGTCTCAACTATAATACAGCTGAAGTGCTTCAAAGTAGAGCTGAATGCTCCTTGCAGCTTAAGACTGTGATCTTAACAGCTATGAGACATGATCCTGAAATGCTACAGTAGGGGACATCATAATTTAGGAAAAGTACAAGAAGAACTTTCCTTGTCATGGCATCTGTGACATTGCAGCCTGGGTATATTTTGAGTGATGCATGTGGGCGTGATAATCCCTTCTTTGGAATACACGCAGCATGTGTGACCTCTGGTTTGAAGGCTTTGCTTCCCAAATACAGGCTTTTGAACAGGATAAAGTGTTTCTCTAGCTGAGGTACTTACAGGGATAGCATTTGCTTGGGAAGCCCAGAGCATTAGAAGACTGTAATTAGGAGCTAGGTGTCTTTCTTGCAAGTTATCCAGGAGATGTTGCAGTAATGTCTGTTATAAATAAAAGATAATAATGTGCATTTCCAAAAATATATTAAAATCTAGTTTAGGGTAGGGCTTATGAGAATTTAAGGATATAACATATCCTAGTTAACATAGGACTAGTTTATCAAAGTAATATTAGTTATGGGGATTTTGCAGTCACAAAGTAGAGATTACAGCTGTTAAGAGAAAATGAGACACACTTTCAGGGGCAGCAGGCCAGAAGAAATCAATGCGCTATATGAATCCCTACCAAATACTTTCACTGCCCTCCATTTTCTTCAAGCTTTTAGGGGATTTGGTTCCCTCACTCCCAAGTGTTTCTTGCATATGGAAGAAAACAAAATCTCTATTCTTTTTATTTCCTGCTCTACTTCTCTGAAGAACCTGAAAATGGGACTGAAAACGTTGAATGAACGGAAATAGAGAAAATATTCTCTCTGTTCCTGCCAAAATGGTGTTTATTACAAAGAGATGGTCTGATACATCAGCAAACTCCCTAATTCCAGGTGCTCTGTTAGTGACCAAACCAGTGACTGCAATTGCTTGATATTCTTTGAAACTATAGCAACCGTTTAATGGTCTAGGATCAGCTTTGTTTATAGCATTTCCTTAAATACAGGGCAACCATGCATTCAAGACAAAGCTTCCTGCAGGCTTTTCAGAGGGGAAAAGGTTGACCTTGAACAAAAAATGACCACTCTTTTTCCCAGATTCCCACCCAGTCTAGGACACCAAGTTTGTGCGTCCTACTTCCTGCACTTCTTTACCTCCCACAGACCCCTCTCCAGCCTTCTCTTCTTTCCCCTGTTTTGCTTTACTTTATGAAACAAATTGTGTCATGTAAAGCTTTTAAAGTCTAAATAAAACCTGGTTTGTTTAATGGTCTGTTCTATAACCATTTGGTAGAGCAAAATTCCCAGGCCAGTCTGCTGTCACGTTTGTCAGCTGTATAGACAGAATTCCTGCCATAGCTAAGGAGAATAACCAGGGAGACAACTTATCACAGCTTTCACACAATTGATATTTAGGGTACTTGGCTTCCAATCCAGTAATCTGCTATTTTCTACTAGTCTGGCTGCTGGAGGATCTCCTCACTCCACACCACGGTTTAAAAATAGTACCCGCAAGGTTTTGAAGTTTCACAGCACAGTGCCCTCAGAGAAACAACTGAAGAGGTCTTTCACCTCTTTCGACTGCTCACTGCAACTGTGATACTGGAGCCTGGCAATGGGTCACAGCTCTGAACTCTTGGCTTTAAATTCCCCAGAGGAAGATGCCAATTCTCACAATTGCAGGAAATAAAATACATTGAGGAGCAGGACTCAAAATTGTGAGTCTGTCCTAATGTAGTTGACAGCAATACTGCACAATTAAGGTATAGCTATAAAAGCTGACAGGTTTAGCTTATTTCTTCCAGTACTGAAATAACTCCTGTCCTCCATCACTTCAGTCAGAATACACATGAAGTCATGTTATTTCATAGCCTCGGATGTTTACCTTGGATGTGGTCTCTGAAGGGTTGGTCCTTTCAGCATCCAACACTACTTTCTCAAATAATTTTAGAAGCCATGTTTTGGATTTAGACCAGTTCCTGTAAAGAAAAGCAACAAAACAACAAGCACTTAACCGAGGCAGCACAAACTAACATTTCCTTTTCCATGAGAAGGACTCCTTGGTTTTTTTCCAAAAGCCCTGGGCAGCAGTCAGATGATGGATAGTCAAGTGTCAGTCTGACTGACAGCAGTGCTCACTGACATGAGGAACAGCACATCCGGGATCTTCACCTTGGCCAGATCTCATCTTGCAGACAGGACCTATGACTGCAAGACTCCTAGATTTTCACATCTGTTTCATTGTGGCTTTGGACAGGTTGCTTAAGCCAATCTTTTCAAGAATTATTCTTTCTAACAAAATCAAGGTCACATTTTTGAAGCATCCTCAATTCTATCTTAAGGCTATTTTGAGGTGCTGAAGGTGCTATTATGGCCCTGAGGGCACCAACAGGCTCTGCAAACACTTTTCTCAGGTTTTGGTTGCCTCTATCCAAGGTCAACTCTGTGACAGTAGAGCCATGTAACCTGGCATAAGTCTGCTGGGAAAACAGCTATGGTGTGGGAAAGAGCAGAGAGATTCCTTGTTGGGAAGCCCCTCAGCTTGAGACTCACATTTAGGCTCAAGCCTTTGCTCTTTGCTCCATTCTGCTAGTCCCTGACAGCTCCAAGCTGGACCCATCCCACCTAAGCAAAGCTGTTTCTGCTTTATGTCAGGAAAATGCACAAGACAAGGTCAGAACTGTTTTGAAGCATCTAGCTGAAAGCCTGACCCAAGGACATGCCACCAATAAAGACAGTGCATCATCCTCCAGGGAAAACGTCTCTCATAGCTAATATTCCAGCAAGCAAAATGTAATGGGTACCTGTATTGGGTACATCACAAGCATCACCTCTGCTCCATTACCTCAAGAAGCATTCGGGCATCTGAGAAGCATATTCAAAGTCCTCATCGTACTTCTGAAAATGTTCTTCAAACTCCTTGATTTCACTCTGGCTTGTTGGGCAGATGCCTTTCCCAAACAGAGTGTCCACCACTGCTGGATACATGACATGCCTGCAAGGACAAGCTCCCTATGACTTACAGGCCATGGGGAGGCTGTTGCAGCAGTTTTAGGTCAGAACGCAGCATGCTGAATTGCCAGCACTAGAAGGTGGGGGACTCAAGGGTCGTGCCAGTATAGAAGGGCTGGCACAAAGCTGATAGCTCATGCCTTCATTGCAGTTTTAAGCAGAGGATGGGAGATACATGGATCTCAGGCTAGTCCTCTTCACATGGCTGAGCTTCATCAGTTAGTGTTTGATCACTTGAGCAGTGGCAGAAAGGCTCTGGGCACTGAGGTCCCTTTCTCCCTATTAACCACCCCTCTTATTTCAGGTCAGCCCCTGCAGACCTTCTGGGAGTTGCACAAACCCTTCTGCAATCAGGCGTCCCAACAAACCCTTCCACCGGCTGCCGCTCTGCTGGACAGAACAATGCTTTTTTGTTTTCTTTTTGTCTCACCCCTCCCCTGATTGCTCTTCTGTTATCCCAACAAATCTGGGCTCCTTTTTCAGACCACTTCACTTCTTTAGCTCCGAGAAACCCTCATGCAGTCTTCGCTGGGTTGCAGCTACTGCTAAACATATATTTCAGGCAGTGACTTTCGCTTTTCTCCTTTTCTGAAGATCACAAGGACGTTGGAGCCACCTGCTGGCTCTGTAGATTTAATTCTGAGGCAGATAAAGAATTATCCAGGGCATTGCATACTAACTCTCTTCCCCTGCCTTGACCATAAGAACAGGTCACAGTCCCCAGATTTACTGTGGATGACTTTTTTGGATTCTGCAATCTATCATACAGCATATGACTGGGTTTTTTGAAACACTTTAAACAAGTAACAGCTGATTTGGATGCTATGACAGACATGGCAGTGGGAAGAACACCCTGTCCTTGAGGCTGAATCAAGGATGTAGCAGGATGGGATGATTTCAGATGAAACCCTGTCCACTCCGTGCACCACCTGAAACTGTGAAGCAGTGATGAGCATCCTGACAGAGCTTTTCTAAGGCTGAAGCGCCTAAGTCTACCTGCTTTGCAGTAACAGGGGAGATTTCCTTTAGATACAAGGAAGAAATTTTTACTGTGTGGGTGGTGAGGCCCTGGCACAGGGTGCCCAGAGAAGCTGTGGCTGCCCCATCCCAGGCAGTGTTCAAGGCAAGGTTGTATGGGACTTGGAGCAAGCTGGTCTAGTGGAAGGTGTCCCTGCCTATGGCAGGGAATTGGAACTAGATGATCTTTAAGTTCTCTTCCAACCCAAACCATTCCATGATTCTATGATAATATCTCTGCTTCCATACAGGATACCCATGCATTAGAGAGGAGCTGCAGAACTCCCTTACCTTACCAGGTCATTGAGGTCACCTGTGCCCTCTGTGCCAAGGTGTGTCATGTGCTCATATAGCTCCTTACACAAAGTGCCCGTGAACATGTGCAGATTAGAAGGAGCCATTTTACCCTTCAGCATGCTGTAGAGATTACCATGGTTCTGATAAAATGCTTCTGCAGGGACAGAAACTAAATACAAAAAGAAACAGAACATTTTGGAAAGTAGATGTACTACAGGGTAACAACTAATTATTACTTCGAGCTGATTTTCAACTCAAATGATAGGACACCATACTATTGCTACAAACCTGGTACACATAGGTGGAGTGTCTAGGCACAGGAAAGAACCTGATCTCAAACTGGGATTGATAGATGATAAAAGTAATAACAGTCCCTGCATCAGAAACCCTTGATCCCTTGAGGCTGAATCCAAACCAGTTTACAGATTTACAGTGCTGGATCCACATGAATAAATTCCATTTCACCTTCATTTCATAGCATGGGCTTTGGGTAGGGCAGTAATGTCCCTGGGTAGCTGGATTTGATTTCCATTAAAAAAGAGCAAGGTCTCATTTACCTGCGTTCTTGACAGCTTGTTGGACTGCCTGTTCAAAATTTAAATCTTCAGATTTAAAAAACACTTCTGTTCCTTCTTCCTCGGTCACAAAGGTGTACCGCTTTCCCAAAGCAAATATTGTGAACACAGGCCCGTGCTGGAACCAACAAAGATTTCATATTACTGTATTGTTAACACGTTTGATGGGAGAACGGCACTTTGGTGCTGCTGAGAGCTCAGGAGGAGGACCTGGTGCTTCCTGCTCTCTGTACATCTTATCTCAGAATGCACAAAGATCAGCATGAACCAGACCAAAATTTGTAGCCTTATGGCCCAGAAGGGAACATGAAATGTGCCTGCCCGACCTGACCTCTTGCAGAGTAGAAGAGATTCCTTCTCCAAGATTCACATGTTGTATTTGAATTACATTACAGTTCAAATAATACAACCTACTTGTGGTTTAAGAAGCCAAGTGATGGATTATCTACTGCATCCCTTGGCTGCAAGAGCGAAGTACCCACATTGTAAAAATCCATAATCCTACCAATTTCAATCTGCATTTTTTTAACTAAATCCCTACTTCTGCCTATTTTTAATATTTTTTTCCCTTTCCCTTTGTTTTCCCTTTCCTTACTTAAAGGTTCCCCTAATACCAAGGATTTCTTTCTTGTACAGGTGTTTAAAGATTAGTATCTAAATAACTAGCAAGCTTTGAGCAGAATAGATGGAGTTTGATGAGAGTTATATTCAGGGAACATTTTTGATGCCATAAATCATTCTTTCATTTTCCCTTAATCTAATAGCCTAGAGCTCTCTTAGAACTTTCAGCAGTAAGTATCCACATAATTATTCTGAATTCCTACATTATTTAAAAGATCACTGATACGTGTAGATACTCTAAGCTAGGAAACAAATGCGCAGTGTCTGCTGGCTGTAAGATTTAGGCATAAAAAATATCAAAATTAGGAAACGGAGCATCTTTAGCATCTTTTTCTTAGTCAAGGCAATTTCTGCTTGCAGGCAAAAGCCTTGGAAATAAAAACCACAGCATTTACATTTATAGGCACATCATCTTCTCTTGGCAAATTCACTGTGCATAGGGAAACTTGATTTGGTTTTCCAGGTTACACTGCTGATAAGAGAGAGCAGTTGTTTTCTTTTGATCTGTTTGGAGCACTGAAAAGCTTTGAATCCTCCTTGCTCACATGATTTATACCATTGACTTTAATAATTTATTTTGTTGTCTGTGTCTGTATTGTGAAGCCTGCTCCATCCAGAGCTCTTTGAAGGAAAAGATTCCTCTTGACATCAGTTGAATTTTGAATGTGTCCTTCAACTGTAAATTATTAAAGAATGACTGTTTAAACTCTGTGTGATAATAAATAAAATACTGTTTAATAATAGCTATGGTTGCTCTCTTAACAGGTAACAGCAGGTCCTCACCATCAGGCTGGACAAACCCCAGTGAATCTGGTTTAAATGAGATATTTTAAATTTTAGATTAACACTAAAATGTACTTAAAGGAATTTTAAAATAAAATTGAATTTGAACTAATAGCCACCTGCAATAACGATTAATTATTCAATTAAGGTCATACTCAATTAAAATTAGAACATTTTATTTTAGATGATTACATGTGAGCAAGAAGATTACATGCAATCAGGGGAGCCTAAAACATGATTCACCTGACCAGCTACTGCACCCCTCTATTTCTGAAGGTGAACTCAACTGCCCTTAGACTCCACTGACAGGACTGGCTTTGTGTCCACTGCTCATCAGTAAAGCTGTAAACACCTACACCAACAATCTGATTTGTATCTCATCAAATATCCTCCAATCTATTTAGAATAATAAGAATCAAGCCAATACTGAATGAAACTGCAATAAAATAAAGCCCTATAAAGACCTCCTGAAAAAGTCAGCTTCATTGAACAATGCAGTGATGATGGATATTCACAGACACAACTTTCAGAAGGGAGAATTTTGTGTCCCAACTGGAAATCACAAATAAATATGATAGCTGATCAATTACATTTAAAATCAAAATACTAAAGAAGGTTTGAGGATCAAACACTAATGGCAATCCCCATCCCTTGTAATACAGACTTTCCCAAACACTCAAGATGCAGGAAGTTTCACAATGTGTTGATGAGCGTGATAAATGCTCAAAGTGCAAAGAAACCACATGGGGAAGCATTTATGTCAGTTTAACACAATTCCTGCACTGAGCCTTTCACCGAGTGTGATAGAGGGAGACCTTGTATCAAAGGAAGTATTAAGTAGAATAGACTTGAACAAGTGCTAGGTAAAACAGTGATAAATATTTCAAGTTAAAACTCTAGAGGAATTGAAATATGAAGTTGCAGAACTACCTACTGTGATCTGTTAAAGCACCCTCAGCAACAGGAGGATGGGCAAGTGAACATGGTGCCTTTCTGGAGGGCTCCTGAAGGAGGGCCTGTGAAACCACAATGTCATTCCAGTACTCAACAATTTTTTACAAGCATCATTAAAGATCAGGTTTAGCAGTAGATAAATAGGATGTACTGAAGAAGAGCCCAATATAGCTCTTAGGAAGACATAAGGATATGTGGCCTTAAACATATTCCTACTTCATTACTTAGAAAAAGAAATCAAAAGTTTTCTCATGATCTGGACTCATTTGGAATTTTAAACTATGGATCTAGAGACATTACAGAAGAAGGCCCAGAAGAATCACATTCTGAAGTGACTCCAAGATCTATTAGCACTCCAAGTGGCAGTAATTAATTTAGAGCTCTCATCTTGCTAGGAAAGGAGAAGAGAAAGGCCAACAGATTGCAAAACCACTTTAACTACCCAGGCAGCTTTAGGGGGAAGAGGTGGTATCGTTTATTAGACCAGAGATTAAATATTTTACTGGACAGGGGATCTTTCTTTTTTTTAGACCCACTGATGACACAAGGGGAAAAACAGACAATTCTTCAGCCCACATCTTGCTCTGTAGGAAGAAAACAGAAACCGTGAACTTCAAGCAAATTCAGGCTGGAAGCAGTGGAAGGAGAAAAGGCAGTAAAGGATATAGACAAAAGGCCAATAACAAGAAAGCTAACTTTAAGAAAGAAAGGAGTGTCACTTTGACAGAATGAAGAATTAATCCAGAGGAAGAATTTTCTAACTGTGAAAGTCTCCCTAGAGGGTAATGACTCTACCAAGCCAAAGAGGTTTTACACTGCCCAGAGCCTGCAGTTTCTGCACTTTTTTTTTTATGAGGGCAGCTTGCTTGTACTAAGGGCACTTAACCTTGTTCTGGCAATATTAAGGAGCTTGGAATTATTGCAGATATATTTTGCAATCCTTGTAATGACTGTTAATGACCCTTTGGCAGCAGCACTTGTTTTATTTGGCTGCACTCTGTTACAGTGCCTACTCCTTTAAAAGGGAGCAGGCAGGAAAAGGCTTGTCTTTCCAGGCCTCAGCACAGCCCAGTGTGGGAGGTAGGAAGGGAGGGAGGGAGAGGTGCCTGGGGTGTTTATGGAGAAGAAGGGAAGAACAGGAAAGCAGGGGCAGTAAGGGTAAGATCCTGCTGCAGCCAGCCAGGGAGTGATGGATGGAAAAGTCCCTCCTGGACAAGGGCGACCACTGGGAGAGGTCAGGTCAGAGGGATGCTGAGTTGCTGGACTAAGAAAAACGCCAAAGGAAAGGTCCTGTCTGCAAACACACAGTAAAGGGGAGAAATGTAATAAAGCCTCCTCTTCCTGCTTTGCCTTATTCAGAGTTTTCTCCCATGGGAAATGTTTTTTATTCTAGTTTCTGTCCCAATAAAACCTGGGGTTTATAAAGTCCTTCAGGTGTTTTTGGTGTGTTCAGAGGTGTCAGCAGCTGCCTACAGGGCAACTGAACATCAAAATTAACCAGAGACCCAGCGCCACCAAGTCTGCATTTGTCTGCATTCACAGATTCTCTAGTATGTAACAGTTTTTGCTCATTCAATCTGTGAATGAATGCCCAAAAGGGCTCTTCTCTCAGGTTTGGGTTTTGTCTTTTTTTGAAGAATTTCTTCTAAGAGATTTTGTTAAAAGCTTCCTGGGGAAAAAAAAGGCAACTAAAGGAAGCTTAAGTCACAGTGAAACATCTGTCCCCAAAAGGGGTTGCACTGAAAAGGAGTCTGGCAAACTGCTTTAATCTGGTTACCACCAGGATGTTCTCAATACAAGCAGGTTTCTAACAGCCTCCTATTTGAAGAGTCAAATAAATGCTATCACTGGGTTTTTTTTAAGTGAGGCTTGACCAGACTGTTTAAAGGATTATGTGGCTGGCTTCTGCTTTCATTTAACACCATGAGTTTATCACAACCATGACTGAAAAGAAGTATTTAAATATATGAAATCAAATAGCTCAAAACGAGAAAGCAAATTTTAAACATCCATTTTTTTCTCTCAGATTTCAGGATGTTGCAGTGGTTTCATTTTTAGCTAGTTTGTGCAAGCAATGGGCTGTGCAATCCTTCAGTATTGGACACATGAGGCTGACCACACTGCAGTAGCAGCTGCCATCACTGACTGGAAATGGGAAATGGGTTTTACATTAACTAGTATTAGCTACCTAGAAATTAAGTATGTAATCTAAATTAATCATTTAGGTTCTCTCTATCAGACAGACAGAGAAAGAAAAACACATCTAGTGGGTAAATCTTCACACCTGCGTTTGGTAAGTGCATTAGGATGGAGTCGCTTGCCAAGCATGCCTGTGTCTCCTGAATTCTGGGGAACAGAAGCTGGCACCAAACAATTTCACCTAACTTTAAGCATGCAAATAATTAACTCCTAGTGCCAGTGCAGGGCTTTCCACATTATCTGAAACCAAGATTAACATGTAGCAAGACTGCAAAAGCGAAACAGCAGAGGGGCTGGGTCCAAACAGAATGATCAAAGCACAGAGATCACGCCTGGATCAGAGCCACGATTTAACAATGTTAATGGGATAAAGCCAATCCTTCACCAGCTAAATGCTCCTCACGTTATAAAGTGTGACAGGAAAAGGGCAAACTTAATGTAGGAGCTTCTCCTTAGCTCTCCCCTGCACGCAGCCACCCTGAGCACACGCCCATGAGCAGGCACACCGCCATAGCCATTACCTTGCTTCTAGCTTGCTCTATGAACTCCAGAGGAGCCTTCCCAAACTGAAACGCAGCTCCAAACCAAGGGATCCAGCCTCCGATGCAAGGAGGGGAGCTTGGGTTTCTCAGCTGAAACAAAACAGCCTTGACAATAAGAAGTCCCAGGACTGCTGCCAAGAGGAAAGCAAGAGCCATTTTGCCTCTCCGCTGCCTGCCACAGCACTCGTGCAGTCGCGTCAGTGAATAGGGAGTCCTTTATCAGTTGCCAGCTGATGACTGCCACGGAGACGAGATGTCAAAGCACCAACCAGCTCAGTTTGGGGCTTGTTTTTTAACTTGGGCTGGAAAAGGCAGAGTTAATTCTCTGCTCTGGGACGAGGACCAACTCCACTGCTTGCAAAACTGGATGCTGCTTTGCCAAATCCCTGAACCTCGCACCCGTTGCGGAAGGCTACCCAAGCAGGCAGGGACACAGCCGGGGGCTCTGTGGCAAAGCAGTGTGTCACTTTCTTCAGTTAAAGCAAGTGGTCTTGGCAATATCAAGATTACAAAGCAGAGAGGCTGTAATTCGCAAACATTTGGTTTTCATTAAGGCAAATGGCAAGAAACTTCTGCACTTGTCACCTGAAGCAGTAAGCCCTATGAAAGGTATCTCTCACCTGCCTGAGACCATATCATTAAAAGCTGGATGCGTGTCCAGTGTCTGAGGGGCACAGAAAGGCTTCAAAGGTCAAACTGGCAGTTAAAAACATGCTGGTGGCCCCTTTAATATCACTATAATGTCAGTAGATATTTCAGAGAGGTCAGATTGATTTGCGTGTGTGGAAGTATCACACCAAACTATGTGCGGAATTCACCAAGTATAAAAAAGCCTAGGAAGTGTTCTCTCAGCCTGCCCATGCACACACCCAGCACATTTGAAGACAATACAAAACCAGCAGGAGTAGCTGGCAGACAGATGGGTGTGCTGCCATTCAGAGGAGCCTCAACAGGCTGGAGAAACAGGAAAACAGGGGCTTATATAACCATAGAATACAAGGTTGGAAAAGACCTCAAGAATCATCCGATCCAGCCTTTCTCGGCAACAGTGACCTTATGAAGTTCAGCAAAGGGAAACACCAAATCCTGCCCCTGGGTAGGAACAAGCCTATCCGTATAGGCTGGGGGCCACCTGGGTGGAAAGCAGCTTGGCAGATCTGGGGTCCTGGTGGACACCATGTAGAGAATGAGTCAGAAATGTGCCTTTGCACTCAACAGCAAGCTGGGCTGCATTAGGAAGAGCATTGCCAGCAGGTCATGATCCTCCCCTTCTGCTCAGTGCTGGAGAGATCCATCTGGAGTGCTGGGTCTTGTTCTGGGTTCCCCAGTGCAAGAGAGACATGGACAGACTGGATTGAGCCCAGTGAAGTGCCAAGAACTTCATAAAGGGCTGGAGCATCTGCCATTTGAGGACAGGCTGAGGCAGCTAGGGCAGTTCAGCCTGGAGAAGAGACAGCTCTGCTGGAGCTTTCTTCATCAGGATTTGGGAATATATAAACTCCAGCTGTTTGGTGGACCTCTGCAAACATGGCCCTTCTCTGCTCCACAAATGACAGCAATGTTCACACAAGTATCTCTCTCCAAGTCAGGCTCATTTCGGAGATCCACTTGGAAGAGGAAATTCTTTCATCGCTGCCATATCCAACCCTGTCTGGTTTATTTCCTCAGACTAAAAATTACCATGGAGAGCCGCTCTCTCTACAGGACACCACAATTTTATGGGGTTTATTTGAAGGAGGGAGCTAGTTGTTTCCCACCCCGTAAAGCACTAGGTTAAAAAGAAGAAAGTGTGAGACTGTTTGCAGAGGTGTACATCTAAGGGATGAGAAGCAATGGACATAAGATGCAATGTGGGAAATTCTGACCAAATATAAGGAAAAAAAATAACGATCACAAAATGGTTAAGCACCAGAACAGACTGTGGCTGTGAAATCCTCATCCTTGGAAGCTTTCAGTAGGTGTCTAAACAAGACCTTGGGCAATCTGATGTCACCCTGAAGCTATCCCTGCTCTTGGCAGAGGACTGTACTAGGGGACCTCTAGAGGTCCCCTCCAACCTGAATTGTGAATCAATGACATACAACACTGATATACAGTGGCACAAGCTGACTCAAACCCAGAGAATAGCTATGGAGTGAGGCAGAAAAGCACCTACAGCAGACTTCATAAACTGTCTAGAATAAAGCTGTGAACCACTCATACCCTAAGCATGCAGCCAGGCATGCTAGCATTAAACTGGAATATGCTTTCTTCCCATTTAATCAGGGGTTTGTTGGTAATTTATCACTACGTAAATTCTAACCCAAAGAAGGATCCAGTTTAATACTCATTATTGGTGACTGATGAGATAAATACACCTGACTTTAGCTGCATATTTCACTTGCAATGCTCCCTTCATTTGTCTGAATAGCTGTGATCAGGACCAAAATATTAGGCTGTTAGCTAGGGAGGTGTTCTGGGATAAGTCTGTAACCTAAAAACTCCTCAAATCCTCAGCACAAGGATTAGTGATTAATGGCTAATGATTAACATAGTGATTCAGCTGAGCCTTCAGGTAAATGAGAAATTTCTCTTGAACAGCACATGCATTTTTTCATTATGAGAACCTAAATATGCTTACATTAATTTAACAGAAACAAGGCTGGCACACAATTATCAGGGCTTCAGTATTCGGCCAGGAAAGCTTAAAGCTTTTCACACAGGGGCTTTGGGCAGAGATCTGCTTCTGCCTTCCCAGGTTTGTGTGCCTCTTGCTCAAACCACACTCCTCTGTGCCTAATCCCCAGGAGATGGAAGTTGCTATAAGCACTCCAGAATTCCACATTGACATGTAGCTATTGCTTATGCAGCTTTTGTTACAGCAGATCTGGATCAAATCATCTATCTCAGATTCCTGTGCAGGTGTTTGCCATGGGGATGCAGTTTGGGGCTCCCTGCATTGGCACTGCTGACAGTGACAGCACCCATTAAAGCAAACAAACCCCATACATGTTCTCATAATCTTGATGTTTCAATAATGATTTTTTTATACATATACACATTGGGCAATAGTGTGCGTGTGCCATACCTGTACTGCCGGTTTCCTGCCAGACAGCAGAGCTGGTGACAGACTACATTTCCCAGGAGGCTGTTACAGAGAAGTCTCCTGTGTCACTGCACCAGGACCCTGCAGCTCTGCAGGAGACACCTGTGTTGCTGCAGTTCCTGCTGCTGGCGCTGGAGGAACCCGACCTTCGATAATGAGTCACTAAACGACCCAGAACAGAGCTGAGCTAGGGTCTGCTTTTGCTGCAGACCCTCGTAGAGCGGCTGGTTAGCCTTGTTTCATGCTGGACGCTAGATGTCACCTGCAGAAGAAGAGAAGAGCTTACCTCTTCCAGAGAGATGGCCCCGAGCCAGCAAATTCGCTCTGTCAGCTTGTGCAGCCGCTGTGGCAGAACTAGGTACAACTCACCCTGCTTTTCTGAGAGGGAAGGGGGTCCACATTTACTTACGGGAGGCAGGGGGAACTTCAGTCCCCAAATAGCTCTTTCCTTGGCATTCACTCCAGCAAATCTGTTTGTTCCACTGTGCTTGTCAGGACTTTTCAGTAATTTAAGCCTTGCAAGTGTTTTGTGCCACCTGACTGTGGCTGGAGGGAGGAGTTTTTCAGGTCTAAATCTCTGCCTCCGAGACTGAGAGGCTGCAGTCATTAACACAGAGATGCTGTCACTGGCTTAAGCTTTGCACTTGCTGTGTTTCTGGAAGATGACTATAGAGACAGGAAGCTCTAGCAGGGATTTGTTTTTCTTGGTTAATGCAGCTTAATTAAAAAAGAAATCTTAGGGGTTTGGTTACACTGGGGATGTCTGTAAAAATGGAGTATAGTCCATTTCCCTCCTGAAATAAAGGAATGAGGCACCCTGGCATCTGCATAGCCACGGTGAATAGTAATCAGTAAGTTGTAATATTTCTCAGCATATTCTACATAATTTCTACAAGAGCATATTCTATATAATTTCTCCAAGCTCTTGCAGGCAAATCTGTTGCACTGCTCTAGTGATTTGTAACTTCTCAATCTTTGCTGATCTTTAAATATGAATACCAAACTTAATGCAGAAACAGACTGAAAAGCTGCTGAGGCTTTGAGTGTTTCTGCATTCTCTCAGCACCTCCAAGTCCTGCTCTGGAAGGATGCTGTAGCACAGTGTGTCACAGAGTTATACAGCCAAAGACAAGCCCTGATCCTGGTCCCCCGCTGCCTGAGACAGGCTGGTAGACAGGCTGGGAAGGTCCATCACGCAGTGAGACGCTCCCTGCCTGGAACTGAAATTAGGGGCAGCAAATACATACACTGCTTGAGGAGCAGCCCTAGGAAGCTGATATAAAATTGGAGCACCTTCCCTGGCCAGCAGATATTTCAGTGAAAGAAATAATAAGCTAAATGTAATTTTGTGTCTGGATCAGAAAAGCAGCACAGTTAAGGGTGGTTCGTAGAACAGATGCTCACCTGTGTGCCTGTACTGCGATGGTCACTGTGGGGTTGCTCCTGACTGTAACATGTGCTGCCACTATGCTGGGTAGAATTGGAGAGGCCACACGCTCCATGAGATTTGATTGATCTTTATTCATGAGGAGTAACAGGAACAGGATTTTAAATCCAGAGTCTCTTGGAAACTATGTACATTGCATAACAAGCCAGCAAAAAGAAATCGGGGATCAAGAGGTGGTGTTTGATGAGAATTTTAGTCACTCCTGCCCAGAGCCACTTTCAGCAGATCTGGACATGAGCCCTCTGTTCTCCACCCCCACTGGGTACAGTCCCTGCTGCCTACTGCTGCTTGCACAGCCCCCTTGGCCACCTGGCAGGAGATGTGGTGCAGATGTTACCAGCATGGTAGGTCTCCCTGCAGCTGCACTCGTATTCATGTTTGTTCCCTGCTTTTTCTCCTCAGTGACATTTCCCCTCGACCTAACGAAAACTCGACTGCAGGTCCAAGGTGAAGCTGCTGTTCGTGGCAGAGGAGCTGGTGCTGGGCAGGCGATCCCTTACCACGGCATGCTGCGCACTGCAGCTGGCATCGTTCAAGAGGAGGGCTTAACAAAGCTCTGGCAAGGAGCCACGCCAGCCATCTACCGACACATAGGTGATTGTCTGCTCATGACAGGATGAGTTTGGGTCCTGCCTTCTGTGGCCAACAGCCTTCAGGAGTGTCAGCTTGTGTCCTGGTATTGGCTGGGATAGAATTAATTTTCTTCCTAGTAGTCGGTGCAGTGCTGTGTTTTGGCTTTAGTCTTAGAATAACACTGGTAACACAGATGTTTTATTTGTTGCTAAGTAATGGCTTTGCTGCTTATCAGCTTACCCTGATCAAGGACTGTTTAGCCTTTCATGCTCTGCCAGTGAGGAGGGGCATAAGAAGCCAGGAGAGAGCAGAGACAGGACACCTGACCCAAACTAGCCAAAGGGGTATTCCGTACCAGCCCCATCCAACCTGGCCTTGAACACTTCCAGGGGTAGGGCAAATATGTAACAGCAACAATGCTCAAAAGCACTTGTGTGAGGTTTTATGCTTGGCATCAGCTGAGAGGGAAGCAATGCAGTCATATCTCCTTAGCGTGGAGGCATGAACCATGCTGCCTCCTGGCAGACATACGGCTCATCCAGATACATCTGATGCTAAAAGTTGTGGCTCTGGCATTGCTACCAGGTAGCCTCCTCGCTCTCCACCCTGTGATCACAAATGTGAAAGCAGTGACCAGCTGACCCAGGCAAGCTCCAGAGTGTTTTACAACCAGTCTCTTGCTCTTTCTATCACAGGGTGACCTCCAAAAATGGCAGCCCCAAGAACTGTTTCCTGTTTTTGTTTCCCGCAGTGTACTCTGGTGTTCGGATGGTCGCATACGAGCATATCCGTGAATCTGTACTTGGCAGGGCTGAGGATGGGAGCTTTCCCTTCTGGTAATGTTGCATATTTATACTATTGCCTGTCTGGGGACTGTCCTTACTGTAGGAAGTCCTGCAGACTTAAAAGCTATCTGCCTGGGAATAACCATTTACACTTGTTTCATCTGGGCTGTGCTGTTGAACTCTTTAGCTCATGCACTGCCATTTTCAGTGTATCCTGGAGCATGTTTTTTCCCATTTTTCCCATTTGGCAGGAAAGCTGTAGTTGGAGGCATGTGTGCGGGTGCCATCGGGCAGTTTTTTGCCAGTCCAACTGATCTGGTGAAGGTGCAGATGCAGATGGAAGGAAGAAGGAAGTTGGAAGGAAAGCCATTACGGTCAGTTCCTCTCAAAGCTGGTGTTTTCTTCCTGTTAATGATTACTCTTTGACCCATGCTGTGGTTCTCCCTGTTTTCTTACACCTCCTCTCCACAGCTGCTCTGTGTCCTCCCAGAGGCAGGGCACTGAGATGCCTGGGAGGCACGTGATGGCTCTGGCCAGTGGGGAGGGTGGGAGATTCAAAGATTTCTCCATTACTGGGCTCTCTACCCACTAGTTGCATATTGATTTCAGGTTTCAAGGAGTGCACCATGCATTTATGAAGATCCTGTCTGAAGGAGGAGTACGGGGGCTTTGGGCTGGATGGGTGCCAAATGTCCAGAGAGCTGCTCTGGTGAACATGGGAGGTAAATGTAGTAACTTGGTCTGCCACACTTAGGACTGCATCTAAGATTTAAGAAAGAAGAGCTCAGCTGCTCCCCTGCTCTTAGTCTCTTGCTTATCTACCCTGGGGACCTGTTTGGAGTGCACTGCAGGTGACTTCTGCCTTGTGCATCTGTTTCAGTCCTGTGAAAATCAAGTCACTTAAAAAAAACAGTCTGTGCCTGAGCCTAAGGGAATGGTGAGCTGGGAGCTGAGGGCTTCTACAGCCAGAAGAGAAGGGACCTTGCCAGCTACAACACAGCCCCTGCTGCCCAATCAAGGTGAGCAGGGCAGAGCCTGCATGGGCAGCCAGGTCTCCCAAAGATCCAGATCCTCAGGAAAGAGTGTGGTGATGAGACAGATCTGAGGCCAAGCTAGGAAGCTGTGCCAGCATCAGGCTTGGGTAGGGTGGTCAGGGTCTGACACAGCTCGGTGACCACCACAAGGTCTGTGGTGATGACATAGGTCCAAGGCTGAGCTAGGGAGATGGTCCATGGGTCAGTGTCCAGATGAACAAGGTGTGATGGAGCTGCACAGTGACTGCCCGACTGTTTGGCTGATCCAAGAAACACTCACTCTTTCCACATATAGATAGATCTTTCCTATGTCTCTCCAAAACTGCTAGGATATATCGGATGGTCTCTGTTCTCCTTCCTGTTTGTAAAGGAAGGAGGAAGATGTAATTGAGAAAGACACTGGGTGCAGGTTCCTGCCATAAAATACTTACTTGGTGCTCGGCACATACTGTAGCAATTTTTTCTTTTGGATGTTTCATTTCCTTTGACATGATAGCTACCAATTTCTAGGTCATTCAACACAGGGTTACGTTAGCAGCATGTCCAAAAAATGTCTTTGAAGGTAGAAAATGAGAGATACTGTAAGCTTACTTTCTAAGCACCAGTAAAGAATCACTGGAGGGATAATGTTTGCAGCAGGAGCTGCTATATGAAGCTGCAGGATGACTGTTGACTAAGGTATGTCCCTCCATATACAACATTAATATGCAGTCTCATTTTGCAGAATTTTCCCTTTGGGATCATTTTACCATCTGTAGGGTAAATGTGATAAGAAGGTAACAGAAAGGAGTATGCATTCACATAGCTAAAGAGAAGACTTAGATGCCACAACCGTCATCAGAAACTGAGGGCAGAGTGCTAGCCATGCCAACAGGGATTAGCAGAACTGGAAATATGGGTCTTGACAAGCCTCTATCCTATGTGGTGTACACCATAGATACCATTTACTTCTGACCATACTGTTTTTTCTCATTACCCTCTTTACAGATCTGACCACTTATGACTCAGTGAAACACTTCTTGCTTCTGAACACGCCACTTGTGGACAATGGTGTGACTCACAGTGTTGCCAGGTGCCTGTTCCTCAATTACTGCTTTACTCCACTGTGGAACATTTCCAGCCTTGCCATCTCAATCCTCCTCTCTGTGCCAAGAAGCCCCTATTTTTTGGTTCCCATATTGCTGATGGAATGCACCTTTATAATTTTGGTGGGTTTTTTTTTGCCTCAGAGGACATCACTTTACAAAAGACACAAGAAAAAGGATGCAACCATTGCTACAAAACTGCCCTCACTAGAAGTACCTTGCCGATGCACTTAAACACCTTTGCTCCCATCTGTGAGAGCATATGAATTTTCACTTTTCTAGAATTGGTACTTTATCTACTCCAGTTTCAACTTTAGTGAACAATGAGTGATAGAATCCCTGCAGAACAACCTCTTTTACTGCCATAAATTATGAAGAAATCTACTTTATGTAAACAATATCATAAAGTGCCTGCTGTGGGTCCTTTATCTCTGCCTCAGAACTGCATACAGAGGTGAGGGCATCTTTGCAAGAGCGATACTAGTGAGCCTTCTCCCAGATCAAGTTTATGTTATATTACTCATGATTTGATGATAATGGTCTTAAAGTATCTTTATTATTAGAACTGGAATCATGATGCTTAAATCATTGTGATAAATCCTAGTTTTTTCTTAAAGCATCTGTTGCTGTTGACAGCTGCTGTTCTGGTCTGGTAGCTGCTGTCCTGGGAACTCCTGCTGACGTGGTGAAAACCCGGGTAATGAACCAGCCAAGAGACAAGCAGGGAAGGTACAGACACTCTGGAGATGACTTTTCAGTAGAAAATTGAAACCTGAATTTCACCCATTTTGCTGGGAGTGAAGTGATAAATTTCTAATTTGCTCTTCAGCTTTTTGATGATAATTTTACTGATTTAGTAAATGTCTGGGAGGGGGAGCATTATTGTGATGGCCACCTGAGCATACCCAGTTACTCCAGTGGATTTCAGTTCTGCTTAGACTCCACTGAGCCTACAAAAGAGCTGTAGCTTGTAAAATATTAGGAGATATAAACTGTTTTTCAGGAGAGATGAGTTCTTTTAAAATTGTGTATTTGTAATCCTAACACTATTTGTTCTCCTTGCACATTTCTAGAGGTCTTCTGTATAAGTCTTCCGTGGACTGCTTAATTCAAACTGTACAGGGTGAAGGGTTTATGTCTCTATACAAAGGCTTTATACCCACCTGGATGCGAATGGTAAGTGCCTTTTAACTCTCTTCACTAGACAGTTTAATTATTTGGCATTTAAATGTGAGTTCTTTCTGTGCCAGCACTTTTTTAAAACTATGTGGGTCTCTTGATTTATCTACTTGCAGTTAGCATCATTGAATGTGGTTCCCGATGACACAATTGCACTCAGTCTCACTTCCCCCATGTTAGAACATACTGTCCTCCTTAATTACTATTAATTTTCCTTGCTTTTTCTTATAATTTCAGGCTCCCTCCTTTCTCCCTTCCCCAGACCCTCTTCCCTTCTTACTCCTAGCACCAGACTCCCTTTGAATCCCTTGTACTTTTATTCTTCCTTCTCTCCTGATCCCAAAACTGCTTTATTACTTTTCTACCCTGGGGTCTCACTTTTACCCCATTTCAGGCTGGGAGCTTTCTGCAGCATGCTGCTGGGCTGTTAAGGCTACATCTGTACAATTAAACCAAGCAGCAGTTGGAGCCTGGGAACTGGAACTTGGCTTTGGGCAAGGGACAATTCCCAATAGCAAGTTTAGATGAGTCTATAAGAATTAAACAGCATGACTATGTCTAGACTCTGCCAGCTGGCTGTAACCTTTAAAAACATTAAAAACCATTCAGCCTGAAGTAGTCCCCAGGAATAAAACATTTCAGGTCATTTATGGTTGGCAAGCTGAAATAAAGAGTTTTAGGTGTCTTGTGAAGGACTGTGAAGCCCTAACCATATGCAACACTACAGTGTTTCATATTATGAGATGAAGCTTAAGAATATGATTTTTAAGAGGAGACATTTTAATCTAATGGGTTTAATTATTAGGTCACATCTGTTTTAAGCCTCTAAGTTCAGTGTTTGCTTTCACAGGCTCCTTGGTCACTGGTGTTCTGGCTTACATATGAACAAATCAGAAGGATCTGTGGAGTTAGCTCTTTTTAAAATTGTGAAACCACTTCAATGTTCACAAAGAAAGAAGAATCAGAAAACTGAATCATTCCACAAGGCACCCCGACCCTACAGGGAACTAATTTATTTAGGACACTGGCAGTAGGATCACATCTATAGCTTGCTGCCCCAAATCCAGGCCTTATGGGTTAGGAGTAGCCATGACTTAAGGACACCATTTGTTTGTCATACTGCTCTATGAAATTTAAGTTAGCCAAAGGATAAAATTTTCACAGTAATACTCCAATTTGCAGCCAGTATCAGCTTCCTGAAACAGTAAACAGAGGTAAAAAGAGTTCTTCCAAGCAAGTAGAATGTAATACTGTTTGCTTGTGTGGTAACAGATGGTTTCTATTGTTAAAGGACAAGAGCAGGTTGAACAATGCATTACTGAACATCTTCTGTGACTTAGCAGTATATAAAATTGGGGAATTTTTGTTATCACTACATTTGCACACACATAAAGAACTATCTCTCATTTGATGCCTCAGCAAACCAAGTCTATAGTGCTAGATACTGGAAGAAAGATTAAAGCAGTTTACCTGAGCTCAAATTTGCTTTGCACAAAAGGTGGAAGGCTTTGTGTTCCTCCTCTTACTTCCCAGAGACTGCCTGACCTCTTCACTCAGCCATCTGAGCAATAGCCAAAAGTGAAATGCAGTTCTGTGTCCAGGAAATAAAAAGCCTCTTTTAAGCCTCTTGGAGGGCTCTAATGCACATTGTCCACACAACCAAGCTAAACTACTTGTC
The DNA here is from genome assembly GCF_012275295.1 of Melopsittacus undulatus. Taxonomy (NCBI): domain Eukaryota; kingdom Metazoa; phylum Chordata; class Aves; order Psittaciformes; family Psittaculidae; genus Melopsittacus; species Melopsittacus undulatus. The sequence continues at coordinate 18,988,624 of NC_047529.1, forward strand.
CTCTGAGAGTCCCACTACTGATGTGGCAGACTGGGTCACTAAGGTGCCACTTTCCCAGGGAAATATGCACTCTGCCCATTTTAAATCTTGGTGGAAATACAAAGTTCTCTTCAAAACCACCAAATATTTTAATGTGATTTTTTTTTCCAAACCTAAAGCTTCATAGGAAACCTAAAGATTTAATAGGGAAAGGGACTACTGCTTTGTCTCTAGGCTTATCTTTAGTAATCATGAGGAAAAAAATGCAATATAAAAGCAACCATAACATAGAACAAAGCTGGCTTTGATTTAGCAATTTATAATAGTGAAATGTCTGTACAAGGCTTAGTTCTCTTGAGCCTTTTGTTGTATTTTCTCTGCACTAACCAGTTGAGGAGGAGAGTGATGGAGCAGCTTTGGTGGGCACCTGGCCTCCAGCCAGGGTCAATGCACCAGTTCTAGATTACTCTTTGCAACTAGTACCTTCAATGTGACAATATCTGATTAAATGCAGTTTAGACATCTTATTGGCTTGCATCTGTGCTTTCTGATCACATTGTAGGTCCGTTTTGGTGGCATGCATTTGTATGATTCCAGCTTGGAAAAAAACAGTCTCACCAATATTAGGAGGTCAGAAGTCATTCACAAATACTATTATTTTTCTAGCTGTCAGCCTGAGAAACTTCTGAGTTCCCTCCTTCCTGCATCACCAGCAATTAGAAACCAGCAGCAAAAGCTGCTTCTTCAGTTGCATCCTAAGTGATCCATGCTACAATCCTGTTACTGAGGTAACCCTGGTGATGGATATGCAGAAGTACCTCATCTACTGAGTTAAAAAAACAAAAACTATTTTAAGTCTTGTAGAGAAAAAGTGAAAAACTCCTCATGAAACTTTTTTTCTTTTCATCATGGAGCACTAAAGAGATTCATAACCATGCTAATTCCTAATATTTTGTATTATAAAATAAATAACTTGAATAGCAAAACTTGCCACTCTGCATTACTTCTTAGTGTTCTCTAACTCCTTCTTTCAAGAAGTTTCCACCACATGAAGCGCTTATTTACTTAACAGTGTCAGTTTCAAAGCCAAATATTAGCCAAAGGATGCCAGTAAGGTTCCTGGGCTGGTCAGCCCTAAGAAGGGCTCAGTGAAGTCCTATGCCTTCCTCTTCCTCACCCATTCATTTCTGCTCATTGTCCCTAAAGGCTGGAAGGCACCAAAACCTTAAAGGTCTGTCTGGAAAGCAGGGAGGAATCTCATGCTTGCAGACCTGAAGAGATGAAACGGAGCCGTGTGTCAGTCCAGGCTCTCTGGATGGGGCCACCAACCAGCACGCACATTTGCCACTGCCCCCGAGAGGCCCCGAGGCGTGGTGCTTGCCGGCGGCTGCCCCATCCATAGACAGGACAGCCGCGGTTGCCGCTGTCCCTCAGCCCTTGGAGGCCGCTGATCGGACGTGACCGGAGGAGGGCGGCCTCCACCTGAGAGGAGCGTGGGCAGGCCCGCGGCTCTGCAGAGGCGATCCCCGCCGGGCCTGCCTCGGGCAGGCCGGCTGCCGTGACCTGCCGAGCGCCACCGGGCAGCGCCCAACCCCACCGACCGGCTGCAGGGACCCTCACCTCACCCCTCCCTCACACCACCGCTCCGCGATAACCAATAGCCGCCGAGCCCTGCACGTACTGCCCGCCCCCGACACCCGCTCTGACCAATGGAGGCTAAGTAGGCTTCGAGGCGTCTCCCTCTCACTTCTCCCCCCCCGCCGTGCCGCTATCACACAGCCGGCGAAGTGCGCTTCAGTTTGGGGGTAGGCAGATCCAGCGGGCTGTGGGCTGAGCCCTGCGGATCCAGCGTGCCCCGGTTATCTCCTCTCTGTGGCGCCTCGGAGCAGTCTGTTTAGCGGCCCCGTGTATTAGCCCGCTCCGTTCTTCCTGTCCCCTCCCCTACTTCCCCCTCCGCGGGGATCAAAGTGGACTCGACCACTAGCGTTAACGGCTCCGTGCGGGTCACGTGGGCGGCGCGTGCTGCTTGAAAGCGTGTGCGGGCGGCCGTTTGGCGACGCGCGGGCGCTGCCGGCGGGATGAGTTCCGGGCGCAGCAGCGGGCCGGGGATGCTCAGCCGCGGCAGCACCGTGACCCTGCGGGTCTGCACCGTGGGCCTGCGCCCCGAGGTGCCCATCGTGCGGCTCTGGGGGCTGCTGGGCGACCGCCGCGCCGATTACATCAGCCTCCGCGGTCAGATCCAGGCGGCGGCGGGGCCGCGCCGGGCGGCTGCTCCGCGACCAACCGACTCGGTGGCTGGTGGGGTTGAGTTGTGCACGGGAGACCTGGGCCTGGTGGAGGTGGTCGGGCTGTGGTACCGCTGCTGCGTGGTGAGTCGCTCTGGCCAGGACTACCGCGTGTTCCTGCTTGATGAGGGCTGCATGGTGGTCACGTCCGCCTGTTACCTGGCGCGGGGCTGCGAGGAGCTGTTCCGCCTGCCCCCGGAGGTGCTGGGCTGTATTGTAGCTGATGTTGTGCCCTTTGGAAGCCCCGGGGTGGCAGCCTGTGGGGATCCTCCGTTCTCCAACTGGACGGTGGAGGCTATGGAGTTCCTGAGCTTCCTGCACGGCAAGGAGATGTCTGGACGGGTGCAGGAGGTGTTGACACCGCAGCTCATAGTGCTTGAGCTGCCCCAGCTCGTGTCCCAGATGCATCACCTGGGCCTGGCCAGGCAGGTCACTCCCAGCTGGTTCTGCCAGATGCTCAGGCAGTGCCTACCTTATGGCCACCCAAGGAGCCACCCCAAAGTACAGCCTTCAGCATCTTCCTTTGTATCTTCTGCAGTGCCACAGCTTCCCCATGTTTTGCTCTCGTATCAGCCTGCGTCACCTCCTTTGGATTATGTGTACCCACAGCTTCGGTTGGATGTGACAGAGCCTGTTCTAGTGACCCATGTCTCTGACCCACACCACTTCTACTGCCAGTTGAAGAGCTTGTCCCAGGAGATCCTTTGCCTTTCTGATACCATCCACCACACTTACAAATCCTCCTCCTGCTTGCCATTACCCAAAGTGGGCTCACCCTGTGCTGCCCGTGGCAGAGATGGCCAGTGGTACCGTGCACTCCTGCTGGAGCTTATTGCTGGGGAGAGAAACCAGCAACTGGCTCTAGTGATCTTTGTGGACTATGGCAGGAAGGAGACTGTGACCAGAGCTAACCTGTGCCATTTGCCCCCTGAGTGTTTCCACGTACCTGTGGTAACTTACGCATGTGCTCTTCAGGGTATCTCGGATGGGGGTTATGGCTGGTCCCCGTTGCAGATCAGTAAGCTGAAAGCATTAGTGCTAGGCAAAGGAGTGAATGCTCACATCAAAGCCTTTAACTCCTTTGAGCATCTCTATTATGTGAACCTGTATGGGGAAAATGGCATCAACTTGAACTATGTTTTTGGGCTGCAGGCTTGCTGCCTGGTCAGCAGCCATACACAGGTGAGCCAAACTGAGGGTCAGAAGCAGCTGGAAGTAGAGGAATCCCCAGGGGAACTGGAATTGCCTCCAGGAGCACCTCCCATAGTTTTAGCACATGGAGATCTGGCTTCTGCTCCTGTAGCTGATGTACATGTGAACTTAGGTGCATTCTACGATGCGCAGGTCTCCCACCTCCGAGACCCATCTGAGTTCTGGCTGCAGCTCCATGAGCATCAGCAGCTCTTTGGGCAGTTGAAGCAGTGCATGTGGGATTTCTATTCACATGCCGTGAAGCTGGATGGTGCTAGGTGGGATCTACAGCCTGGATCCCTTTGTTGTGCCAGTGGGAAAGAAGGTGCCTTTTATCGAGCAGTGATCACCAGGGTACTGGACAGTGAGGTAGAAATATACCTGGTGGACAGAGGCAATACAGAAACTGTACATAGGTGTGCATTGAAGGAGCTGCTCCCTCAGTTCAGGGAACTGCCTGCTTTAGCTCTGAAGTGTTGTTTGGCAGATGTCTGCCCTCTGAGAGGGAGCTGGAGTGAACCATCTGTGTCTGCGTTTAGAGCGATTGTACTGAACAAGAGACTAAAGGCTCATTTTTTGAGTGTGCATGGTCACAAGTACATAGTTGAAATTTTTGACCAGTCCCAATTAGGAGAGAAAAGTGTAAGTAAACTCATGGCTCAGGGAGGGTATGCTGAATACCACAAGTCTGAAATAGCCAAGAGTGTCCAGAAATCACCTAATACGGCTGTGAGCCTGGCCTCAGATGTTGGGGAAGAAAAACAAATAAAAGCAGAGAAGAGGCTGGGAGAGGAATCTGATCTAAAGAGAAGTGATAGAGCATTTAATTCTTATGCAGCTGTAGTGGTCAGAGGGAGCCCTGTTGCAGCCATTCACAATTCTGCAGGTAGTAAATCTCTTCCTGCTCAGAAGTGTGAGGGCAAGGATAACCCACCCATCTCCTGTACACAAAATTATGACAAAATGAAGCTAAGCTCCTTTTGTGGAGGTCAGTTAGAAGTGGGAACTACAGTTAATGTTGTAGTGTCATGTGTTGAAAATCCGGGTTATTTTTGGTGTCAGCTAAGTAGAAATTGCCAAGACCTTAAGTTATTAATGTCTGAAATTCAGGAGTATTGTGAAAATCCATCCCAACCACATGCTTGGCCAAATTCTCCGTGTTTAGCCCAGTACTCAGAGGATGAAAAATGGTACAGGGCTTTAATTATTAGTGAAGTTCCTTCTGCAGAAAAAGTAGAAGTCATATATGTTGACTATGGCAACAGAGAGCTAGTCTCTCTAGCAAACCTCCGCTCAATTCACAAACGCTTCCTTAAGTTAGAAGTGCAGGCTTTCAGGTGCAGCCTTTACAACTTAATTCAACCAAATGGTCAGGATCCTTTTGCTTGGGATGAAGCAGCAATTCAGGCTTTTCAGGAGTTTGTTGATACTTCGTCATCTCATCTTGAACTGAAGTGTACAGTATTTGCCTTGGCTTCAATAAGCAAGGAGCTGTTTAACATTGTGGATTTAATGACACCGTTTCAGAGTGCTTGCCAGTTTTTGACCGAGAGGGGTGTAGCCAGACCTTTATCTCCTCAAAATCCTGTGTCATCCTTGGTTCATCTTCATTCTTACTACTATTCTATGCATGGTATCAAAATTGGGAGTGAGGAAGAAGTTTATATTACACATGTTGAGGATCCATGGACATTTTACTGCCAACTCGAAAGATGTTCAGATATCTTAGCACAACTTACTGATAACATTGGTCGCCTAAGTGAAAAAATGAGCAGCTTAGAAACCTTGCAGAAGTCTGAGAGCTTGTGTCTAGCCAAGTATACTGACAATCAGTGGTACAGGGGAATAATTATGAAAAGGAAACCTGATACGGAAGTCTTCTTTGTGGATTTTGGGAACACAGAGACAATAGATAAAGATAACCTTCTTCCTTTACCCAGTGATGTTTGTGATATCTTGCTTTTGCCAATGCAGGCCATAAAGTGTTCCTTATCTGATATATCTCATCTTCCTGAAGAAGCTGTAGCATGGTTTAAACAAGCTGTCCTAGAAAGGCAATTAAGAGTGATCATTGTAGCAAGGGAATCTGATGGTAAACTGTTGGTTGAGTTGTTTGATGGTAATACTCAAATTAATGCAAAACTGAAGGAGTTAAGCTTAATGAGCAATACAGGAGCTGGGCCTATAGAAAATGAAACTTTGTGCTCTATAAATATGGATGTGATGGAGAGGAATGGGGGTTCAGAATCCACTTTGGATGCACACAGGACTCTTGAAAGGAAAATAAGCAGATCTGAAGCACAAGGAGAAAGGGGGGGTAGCAAAAGGCACTTCAAGAAAGAAGATGAAAACCTTTCCCAGACTGCTACAAAGGGAGATCTGCCAGCTGGATTACTAGAATCTGAGGAAGTGATTAGTAGTAAGAAGGATGCTTCCCTGTTAAATAAAGCTGGGAAGGAGTCCTTGCTCTCCATCCAGATGGATACACAGTCAGGTATTAAGTCTGATGCTGAAGGTGGGAGTATAGTGCTTGAAAATGTATCTGATCTACTGCAGCAGAAGATAATGCCAGGTCTTAAAGTGTCAGTGTATGTGTCTTACGTAAATGATCCACTGGATTTTTATGTTCAGCTAGAAAGTGATGAGGCTCAGCTTAACAGCATTTCAGAAAGCTTAAATGATAGGACACAAAGAAAGAACCCTTGTGGACAGCTTTGCCAAGTGGGAGACTTAATCAGTGCTGCTTATTCAGAAGACAGCCTGTGGTATCGAGCTGTAGTGAAAGAAAAGACTTCTGATAATTTGATAAGCATACAATATATTGATTATGGTAATACTTCAGTAATTAATGTTGGTCAAGCACACAGACTGCCTGAAAGCTTGTCATCTATTCCAGCAATAAGCATTCACTGCTTCCTAGGTGGACTTAAATGCAAAGAAAACATAGACTGGGCAGAGAAAGCTGTGCTTTACTTCATCAAGAGAACAAGTGAAGTTCTGCTAACGTGTGAATTTGTGGAGAAGGTTAAGGATAAATGGGAAGTTATCCTCAGTGACCATGAAGGTATAATAACTGTGGATTTAGCTGATGAAAATCTTGCAAGTAGCAAAGGATCTTGTTCAACAGAAATACTTGATAAAAGAGCGAACAGTGACACACTAACTGAGTGTGAGCCTTTGCTGCCTCAGGCACAAAATAAAACTCCTTGTATAAGTAACTCTAACTCATTTATCTGGAAATTTCCAGAGGCAGGCCAGACTGTAAAAATTTATGTCACAGTGGGAAATGGTCCAGAATACTTCTGGAGTTGCAGTGCTGATACAGAAGACATGAAGTACATAGAGGAAAAAATCGAGGAAGCTGAAAGTATTGGACTAAAATCTTTGAATGATTGCGGAGCTTGTGTTAAAAGTGGCGATATTTGTCTAGCAAAATATAGTCAAGATGGGAAGTTCTACAGAGCTAAAGTCAGCAGCATAGAAGGTGACAGAGTAGTTGTTAGACATGTGGATTATGGAAGTGAGGAAACTATTAGCATGGAGTTGATCAGACAGATTCCATGTGAATTAAGTCAGTTACCTAATCAAGCATTTGCTTGCTGTCTGTCAGATTTCAATTCCTCTGAGGGTTCATGGCTTAGTGAAGCAAAAGAGAAGTTTAATGATATGACCCAAGATGTCTTATTGGAAGCAAAAGTAATAGAAACTCGAGAATGCAAAGCTTCTGAAGTCCCTCTGTCTGTTGTCAAGCTGGAAGCTTCTGGTAAGAGTATTAATGAAGAGATGAAGTCTTTTTGGAAGGCTAATAAGGGAACTGATGACAAAGCTTTCTCAGACCTTGAGAACCCCATAAAGGAAAACAGATGTTCAACGAATGATACGAGTCCTTGTCTGGAAAGAGGAACTCCTGTTGCTTGTGGATTAGCTCAAGAAGAAAGTGAAAGTGCTTCACTTTGTTCTGAACCTTTCCTGGGTATAACTTCTGAGTGTTTCAATACTGTAGAAACAAGTATGTCAGTCAAAGCTGTTGAGCATATGTCTGGGAAGGCTGAAGATGGATGTGAACCAGCTGAGCATCAAAACAACTTTGATGAAGACATACCTCTGTCTGGAGGAGACAGCAGTAACAATGTATTACTAGAACCAATGAGAAGCTGTAGTCTTCATGTTTTGAAGAGTGAAATGAAAGCTGAGGAACAAGAATTACCTGAAAAGACATTTCAAGAGGATGCTGAGCTGAAAGAACTGACAGGCAGTGCTTCAGCAGCCAGTCTTTTCCTAGAAAACAAACAAGAACTGCAAAGAGAGACAGTGCTACAGTCATCTTCAAGTGATAAAACAGAGATGTTAGGAGCACTGGATCAGTTACAAAATCAATGTTCATATGATGATCTAAAAGAGTTAATACTGGAGCTTGAGGCACTTTCAGTTCAGCCCTTTGCTGAAGAAACACAAGAAACTCTGAAGACAGAGTCAGCTGAAACGCAGACAGCTGTGGGTGTTAAAGCAAGAGAGAAAGTGTTTGAACAGGAATCATTTGAACTACCAGTCATGAGTGAGGACACAGCAGAGTTGGCAGCTCTGAACTTTCTTGAGCTCTTACCATCACTTAATGAGGGGAAGAAATCAGTGCCTTTGGTTAGCAATGGAGAGAACACAGCAGAGCTGATTCCATCTGATGTTCAGCCTTCTTTGGGAGGGAATGCAGAGAAACCAGAATTGAACATGTCTGGAATTCATAAAGCAGAGTCTTTGCAAGAAGACTGGATAGAAGAAGAGCCTCCTTCCCTAAAGCTGTCTTTGTCTGATGGTAGATCTGAGAAACAACTGGACCTGAAGACCCATGACATGCTGTCATTGCTGGGTGCTGAAATTGAACAGCTTCTGGAACTGGTGCTGCCTGATGTGCACCCATCTCAGGAAGATGGGGATGAGGACTCATTAGGGTTGGAACACACTGCACTGCAAAGTTCTGCAAATAGCAGAAGTCAATTTTCGTTTCTTACAGAAGACTTGATGAATCGGAGGTCTGTTTGCACTGTAAAATCATGTGACTGCAGTGTTGAGAAACAGAAGGAGTGGCAGAAGAAAGATGTCTGTTACGTGGAAGAATGGATGAAACGAGACTTCAGTGACTCATTTAAAGAATGTGGAAATACGCATATGCGGTATTCAGCCTGTAAGCCTGAGGATGAAGATGTAGAAGAAAAGCAAAACAAGAAGTTGGCTGCCTGCGATGCAGGTAAAGTATCTGAGTTTTTTTAAGGAGTTAAATAATCAAAATGCTGTGCATATTCAAATGAAAATCACTTTCTTATAGAAGCCTAATTTTTATTGCCTAATAAGTTACTATTTTAATGTTAACATCAGTATGCTTTCATGGCTTAAGGACATCAGATTAAGTGTAGCATCTAATGGATCATGTCACAGACTAACAGCAGCTAATCTTTGAGAGGTTAATGATTTTATGATTGAAAATCATATCTGAACATGAAATGCATATTTAAGACTGTGCAAGATGACAAATTTTAAACTTTCAAATATTAAATAAAAGTTTAGAAGGGGGATGGGGAGTATGGGAGCAAGGTTGTGAGGCAATTTGTGGGTTTCTGTTTTTGGAGGGGTTGTTTTTGTTGTCTGTGGTTTTCCTGTGCTTTTATTTTCTTCCTCCTTTGCTGATACATGATTTTTATAGGACACAGTGAATATATTTGTCATCTGAAGGGCTTTGCTGTTGGTTCAAAATGCGTGGTGAGGACCTCTCAAAAATGGTATGAGGCTCGCATTTTGGAGGTATCTGAAAAAGGTACCAGGGTAAGTAGGGTTTCAATACTCTTTCTGCATACTTAAGATCTGGTCTTTTTTGGTCTTCCTCCAATTTTTTAATATTTTAGGGAAGTCTATTACAGAATTTAAGACTTAATATTCCCAAGGTTGATTCTGCACTTACAAACTACATAGAAACAACTGAGTGGATGCTATATGTCAATACTTGATATTCCCTTCATAGGAAGACTGAAGGATCTGGCTCCAGTTTGAGATAACATATTTGTGTGTGTGTTTCTCTGGCCTGCAAATTAATGTTCTGCTGTGGAGTTGTTACCATTAAATGCTTATGAAACTTATCATTATTTTACTGGTGTTTTATACTGAGGAACTGGTGCTAGAACAATATAAATTTGCGAAGAAACCTAAATTATATTGTAATTAATAATGAATATACGACTATTACTGCTTCAGTGAAATGTATTAAATTAGTGGTTGGTGAGAGTTAACAGATTAATGGGCTGTGTTGTTCTGCTGTTTAAGCTATGGGATAAATAATCTTCCTCTGGTTCAGGGGGAGTGTGTGTGTATGTACACAAATGCACAGATGTTATACTTAACATAAAAGGGCCTTTAAGTTATAATTTAAGATTGCAAATCCAAAAGATCACTTCATAAAAGTAACTTTTTGGAAGATTGAGATCGTGAAGATCATCTTTTACTAGTGGATCCCTTGGGTATCTAAAACTAACCTCAGCCTGTATTCAGATGAGTGTTGGTTATGTTGCCATAACCCTACTGATTTGTTTCCTACTGGTTCTGACCTAGTACATGTTTTCCAGCCTTCCTCTCTCAATATACTCAGGTTAAAAGTTCAGGAGAACCTTGAGCAAATTCAGCAGTGATACTCAGCTTTATTAGAGGTTAACTTGCTCTTCCTTGCTAGATACAGACTGAAAGCCTTCTCAAAGTCAGAAAATCCTCCGCTTTGTTTTCCTCCTACTATGATGTCTTATTTGCTAAGTGTGTTCTCGGGATTGATCCACTGCTGTGTTAAATGTGGTTTGGCTCTGTCTGTACAGGTCTTGAATCTCTCCAGTGGAAATGAGGAGGTTGTGGATCCTGAGAATGTCTGGAATGGTGTTCCTGACTGGGCTTACAAGTCATCTGAGGTAAGGCAGTGTGGTAGTGGACTGGGCAGGATAGTACTGTCTTTTAGAAAGGGCTGAGTTTAGGTGTGCTTCTCCCTGTGTCACCCTGAGAATAGAAAGGCAAAGCAGCGTTAATCTAAATCTGTGTATTCATGCCCACTGCTAGAAGCGCAGTATTTTAAGACTTCATATTATCCTTCCTTCTCTCTGAATCACTATGGAGACTATAGAAACTTGTATTAATGTATTATATAACAGACATACAAATCCATATAAATAGTTTACACAAATTATAAACTGTCAGCCATTTGGCCTGAGGACTGTGAGTTCAGGCTGGGAATAGATTTATGAAAACAGCTTGAAGGAAGAAATGTTATGGGAAGACTAGTATTAATCAAGAACTGTAGAACAATGCTGATTATGGCTTTTGACAGATCATGCTAGTAGAGCATGTAAATAACTGGTAAATTATGAAAAATACTTCTATAATTAAGTAATTGGGAAGTTATAGTAAGACTTTTCACCTGTGTTCTTCATGACATACCAAAAAATGAAAAACTAATCTCTGGAACCTGACACTCAGGTTGTCAGCCATCCTACTGATGATAACAGAATGAATTTCCAGTTTATTCTTCACATGTACTTCTTCCAACAAAGTGAAAAGTGGGCAGAAGACTTCTGTAGTGAGTTATAAGGGGACAGAGCAGTGGTAAATTAAGAGTCCCACACTGCTGATGAAAAAAGTTAGTCTAGTATTAAAGGAATCACTTCAATTGAAAGATATCTTGGCAGTAGTGCCAACTTCCTAACAGAATCCCCCTTTGTTTAGGCAGTAACCCATTTAACAGGAAACTTGCAGTTATTACCAGAGGAATCTTCACTTCAAGGTAAGACTGCCTTAAACTCCAAAGAGGTGGTGAGCTCCATGTTTGGATGCTTTCTTATTTTCTAGGAAATGCTTTATTTATGAAACTACAGTTGAAACCTTTTTTAGCTTATGTATTTACTATTGTTGTTCTGATTTTTCTTAGCATTAGTTTATGTACTATGTACTGTCAGTTTAATGATGAGTATCTATAATATAAGCTGCTACTTTATTGATTAGAAATCAGTTTAGTATTATTTATTCAACTTAGTGGATTGAGCCTTTTGGACAAGTTGGAGTGGTACACCTATGTTACAGATTTTGGTAGGGTTTTGAGCATTGGCCACCAGTATGCTGCTCTTGCTCGCCTTGCCTCAGAAATGTGGGCAACTACTAGGCAGACTCTACTAAGCACTGTAATTTGGTATCTGAATGCCCCAATTCCTTAACAGGTCTTCATCTATAAATCTAAACCCCTAATAATACTATCTTAGTTGTTGTAAAGGTAGTTTGTGAATAGTGCCATGTATGTCTTTATTACTTAAATTCTGAAGTGTTACTAGCAAACACCTATTGTGTACCAAAGAAAATAGTACAAGTTCTTTCTGATTATATACTATATAAAATATATTAAAATCTATGGAATTGTAGAGAATTTCTGGTTGAAATGGACCTTTTAAGGCGCTGAAAGCAAAGTCAACCAGAGCAGGTGGCTTAGGACTTTCCTTCCAAGTCTGGAATCTATCCAAGGATGGAGACTCCAGAACCTCTCTAGGTAATTGGTTCCAGTGTTTGACCAGTGGTTGCCTGATGGAGACTGAACTAAGCTTGAGTAGATATTGCATTTGTGTTTTCAGTGGTTGAATTAGTAATTTCATTTTGGTACACCTGTACAGAAAGTGGGCTGGTTTTCAGGTAACAAATTATGAAGCCTGCAATGGAGATCTAGTTACCTGTTGGGCGAACAGCACAGAAAATGTAGTTAAGGTCATGCAATCATGTGGCATAGATGTAGATCTTGCTGCACATGTGGTCCACTGCCTGCAAAGGCAGTTAGAGTAGAATGTACCCAATCCACAGGATGCAAAAACTGCAATGTGTTACCCTAAGACCACTGAGGAATGGAGTGGCTTGAACTTGTAACTAAAATCTGGGAGTACTGCTTGCTTCATCTTGGGCAGTTCTGTTGTTTCAATTATCCTATCCTTACAATGATAACTTTGCCTGAGTATAGTCTTTTAATATGTTGCAATATGTTGATATGTAGTCCAAAGCCTTGTTGAATTAGACTTTAAATATTAATGCATTTATATGTTTATAGAAAAATTCTGATGGGTCTAATCTATTTCTACTTTCTGTAGAAAAGCAAAGTGGCTACAGTTCACATTTAGCTGAAGATCCCTCATGTTCTCCAACATTGCTGAAATGATGTGTTCACCACATGAAGTTCAACAAGTACCTGTGTCCACAAGAGTTCCTGTGAAAATGTGTTTTCATGGTAACAAGAATACAGGCAAAGCACTGAGTGTTTCTTCAACATAACGGAGCAAATGTCTGTCACTACCATACTTCCCTGCCAAGGAGCAGTACTTGTTACTAGACTGTTACTGTTTGGCTTCTCATTTCTGTACTTTCTTGTTATCTAGCTGCCAGTGGGTGATTCTTCAACAGAGGTTTGAGTTGCTGTATAGGCTACTGTGGTGCACAATACTGCTTTCTGATGTTTGTTTTGAGGAAAGTTGCATTGTTGAGTGTTTTGAGGGGCTTTTTCCCTCTCCAATAATGGTTGAGGGTGTATTTTTTTTTGTGTGGGGAGGAGTGGTTTTTTTTGTGGGGGAACATAGTTATTCAAGTTGAAGTCTTGCATTTGGTGCTGTTATAAAGCAATGGAAGAAGATGGCATAAAGCTTTAGTTGCTGTATACTGTTAATGATTAGTTTTTTCCCTAAGCATAAGCCCAAATATTGTGTGCATACCAAGTATCGTTTTTCAACTGTACTACTGCAGTTAGATGTAGCTGTGCACATTCTGCAGATCCTGGTTCTGTTTTGACCCTAACCAGCTCTCTATAGATCACTGAGCTGTGGTGAATGCTTTGAAATATCAGTCATGTACAAAACAGAACTTCTATTTATGACAAGGCCTTAATTGCACTAATGAAAGATAAAACTTTTCCTACAAATATGCAGACCTAGCAGAATGGTTTTGCTCTGCATGTGTACAGTGGGGGGTAAGGGTTTGTTAAACCAGCCACATCTTATCTCACCTTTTATTCTCCTCATGTGTTGAAAGGAGGTTTCTGCTTTGTAGTCCTGTTCTGTGTCAAGATCTCTGACAATGTAATAGTCTGGGTTAATATCACAGTACATGTCAGGGTTAGTGCTTACACAGTAAGAAGAAACAAGTGTGTGTCTAGTCCCTTAATAGACAATACATATTAATAGTCTGGAGAGAATTTAATTCTGAAAATGGGTCGTAGATGTTGTAATCTCATGTTAAGATCACAAATTATATAAATATTTAATTACTCTGTTAACTGCTCTGCTTGTTCTTGTTGCCTCAGTTTTGTCACCTGATTTTGAAACAAATAGGCTACAGTTAGAAGTACTCCCCCTTTTGCAAGGTTTATTCATTTAGAAGTTGCTCTTCCAGGTGGCAGCTTCAAGGAGTTTTGCTCTAAAAACCAGAGCTTCTGTTAGCAAACCACATAGTCAACTGCTTCTACTGACAGATACAGACAGCAAGTACCTGTACAAAGATGAGTGTCCGAGTAGTACATCCATGACAGAAACATCAAGATGATCAAGCAATGCTTAATTACTCCTTTCTAAAGGGAGTGGTAAAAGTGACACAACTCTTCTGTAATTTCACCTACAACAGTATGACTGACAGTGGTAATTCAGACAGCAAGAGTGGCAGTGCTTGGAGCTTTGACTAAGGGGAATTGTAGTTGATACAACAAGAGTGACCATTTCAGCAGCTTTTGGAATGGAAACAGCCTCAAAGTATCGTAGTAAACACAGATCTTAAATGTAAGTGGATTGAGCTCATATGAGAAATCCTGTGTCTGAACAAACACTTCTGTTACATTAAGATAATTCGTGTAGCTTTTACTGGGGCTTACTAAAATAAGACAGTGTTGAAACCCTTCATCTGGTACCTCTCCGACTTAGGAGGAGCAAAAACCTGCTCCAACTTTGTATTTCAGCTGTGCTCTGACAACAGTTGAAAGTGGTTTAATAACAAATCAGAGATTTCTTTTTTTTTCTTCCACTGCAAAAAAAGTTTGCTGGATGCAGACTGACTTAAACCTTGGTAAACACAACTTCAGCTGTATTCCTTAAAGCTTAACGCTCTGCAAACTTGATTATAAATCAAAACCAGAGAGTTTAAATTACCATCAAATGATTTCCCCTCGGCTGCCTACAAGCAGAAGTTACCCTGTTGCAGTGTTTCAGAGAATCCCACTGACTCATTTGAACTAAATCTCTCTACATTTTGATGATAATAAAAACTAATGCCTTATCTCTTTTATTTTTTTTCTTTTTTTGTTCCACACCCCAAAAGCTGTGTAGGTGGCCAACGTTATCATGTGTCTGAGAATTGTCTGGCCAATATTAGTGTTGTGATGTCTGTAGCATTTTCAGTACTTCTTTGTATTCCTTATTCAGGTTCAGCTGGAGGTAAGTCAATATTGGTACCAGGAATAACATTGGGTCCTATGCCATCCACAAGAGAATCCCACTGATCAAAATCTTTCTTAAGACCTATAAAATGGGGAAAAGAAAGCCTGAGTTGTAATGACTGAGGTAATTGGCTTTTTTAAAGCTACACTAAAAACTGAACCCAAGTTGGCAAAGTAGGGGAAGCATGATGTTTTAGGGAGGGAAAAATGACATAGAATCAGAATAGTTAGGGTTGG
This sequence comes from Melopsittacus undulatus, assembly GCF_012275295.1. Taxonomy (NCBI): domain Eukaryota; kingdom Metazoa; phylum Chordata; class Aves; order Psittaciformes; family Psittaculidae; genus Melopsittacus; species Melopsittacus undulatus. Next base: position 19,003,783 of record NC_047529.1, read on the forward strand.
AAAGGACCTTAACATCAGCCAGTTGCAACCCCCCTGCCATGGGCAGGGACACCTCACACTAAACCATGTCACCCAAAGCTCTGTCCAACCTGGCCTTTAACACTGCCATGGATGAAGTATTCACAACTTCCTTGGGCAACCCATTCCAGTACCTCACCACCCTAACAGTAAAGAATTTCTTCCTTATATCCAAGCTAAACTTCCCCTGTTTAAGTTTTAACCCATTACCCCTTGTCCTATCACTACAGTCCCTAATGAAGAGTCCTTCCCCATCGTCCTTATCTGAAGGGAGCCTCCACTGGAAGGCTGCTATGAGGTCTCCATGCAGTCTTCTCCAGGCTGAACAGCCCCAACTTTCTCAGCCTGTCTTCATATGGGAGGTGCTCCAGTCCCCTGATCATCCTCGTGGCCTCCTCTGCACTTGTTCCAACAGTTCCGTGTCCTTTTTATGTTGAGGACACCAGAACTGCACACAATACTCCAAGTGAGGTCTCACAAGAGCAGAGCAGGGGGCAGGATCACCTCCTTCAACCTGCTGGTCATGCTCCTTTTGATGCAGCCCAGCATACAGTTGGCTTTCTGGGCTGCAAGCGCTCACTGAAGCCAGCTCATGTTAAGTTGCTTGCTTGTGTTGTTGTACTAAACTGAATGGTTATATAGAAAGCCTCAGGAATTAAATATTAACTTCATACTTGGATGTAAACAGATACTTACTCAAGTGTTTCTGCAGGAAGGCTAATGATGCATGATTGCTTATATCAATAGCTTCATTTGGATCTATTTCTCCTTTTAGTTTGAAAAATCTTCCAATAAGTCCTCCACTCACAAAGGTAAAGTCAGGAAAGCTCTGATGTACTGACCCCCTGCAAACAGAAAAATGAGCCCCAGGCTCTTAAGAATGTCTGATTAAAAGCCTGGTTGCACAGGCTTCTTCAAAGGCAGTCACACATCTTATACTGTCTCTTTTAGCAGAAGATAAAGCAGGTTAATCTCATGAGCATGCAAGATGAGTAGTGAATTCTGCCCTAACCACAGAAGGGAAGAAGTTTTGTACGTGTTTTACTGTAGTCACTGCAACAGCAATCAGAAGTGGCCTTGGCAAAACTTCAAGTTGTCTCTCTCCTCTGAGTATAAGGCTAATTATAGAGGCATCAACTCTGCTGCATGCAGTACCTTAATGAGGCAAGTGTGTAAATGCACCCAGAAGGCTATTTAAAGTGTTCAAATGCAGATTTGTATTTCAGCAAAACTTGCGGCCGGGGGCAGGAATGCACACCTTGGGGTATCATAAACTTAGGGTTACTGCCAGCTTTGAGAAGGCTCTGTCTCTAGTGTGGGAACATACTGCTATCTATTTTAAACATCCAGTGAAAACCTGGGCCATGACCGTCGGTATTGACCGTCTTTCTGCAGTTATATAGAACTATTGAGTGTTTTGGGTTGGAAGGGTCCTTAAAGATCATTTAGTTTCAACCCCCCTGCCACAAGCAGGGACACCTTCTACTAGACCAGGTTGCTAAAAGCCTCATCCAGACTTGCCTTGAACACTGCAAGGGATGGGGCAGCCGCAGCTTCTCTGGGCAACCTGTGCCAGGGCCTCACCTGCCTTACAAGGAAAAACTTCTTCCTAGTATCTCATCTCAATCTCCCCTCTGCCAGTTTAAAGCCATTCCCCCTTGTCCTGTCCCTACAGGCCCTTGACAAAAGTCCCTCTCCAGGTTTCCTGTCAGCCCTTTAGGCACTGGAAGCTGCTCTAACGTCTCCCCTTAAGGAGCCTTCCCTTCTCCAAGGCTGAACAAGTCCAGCTCTCTCAGCTTGTCTCCAGAGCAGAGCTGTTCCAGCCCCTGAAGCATCATCGTGGCTTCCTCTGCACTGGCTCAAAAAGGTCCACATCCCTCTTATGTAACTGAACATCTTCAACAAGAGTAACAATCACAGGAATGATGGATCCTGGCCACTTACTTGATAGTAATCATTTTCTTGTTTGTGTCATTGGAGCTGAGCTTCTTCATCTTTAAGATGTTATCAGCCCACTGGAATTTTTCAGAGTTGATAAAAAGCAGAGGTTGCTGGACACTGTTTTGGTAAATGTCATCTCCAACTGGAAGCATCCATGCATCGAGGGCAATGCCACACCTGTCAAAGACAACTGGGTACTGTCACAGGAGCAGGAAGCTTTGTATGGAAGTTCTCAGCATGCTTTGATTTGCAGGAGACATGGCAGAGAAACACTCTATGAAGCTGAACAGGGGAACAGATGAATGAATCACTTTGTTTCAAAATTATTTCTCCTCTGGGGGAAGACAATCCATTATTGCAGTATCCATGGTCTCAGTTGCCAGGTGCAGCCTAGCACAGGAGATTCATCAGGGTGCCACAGTATCATGATACATGATAAATATGATACAGCTATTGTGTTCCACCGCATCCCCATGGTTGAAAGAAGCACAACTTGAGAAAACAAGACATGCCAAACAAGCCTTTTCTTCAAGAGCTAATCAGCAGTTGGGGGATCTTAGGTGAGGTCCCCTGCTCCAGACCTCTTAAGTGCCAAATGTCTCTTGCTTTGTTTTGCATACTTACCTGAATCTTATTTCTTTGCTGAGACTCTCAATAACTGTAGCACCACCAAAAGAGTGTCCCATCACAGCTATTCTGCTAGTATCAACAGAATCCTGTCAAAAAAATCCAGGTGCTGTAAGAGACTTTTTTCCCCAAACTTCTGTTTCTGTTTTTTTTTTGTTGTTTTGTTTTTATGGAATAATTTTTTAGGCAATAGACCCTACTGAAGTAGGAAAAGTGTTACTTCAGCTCCATTGCTATCTATCTAGCTGAGAATATTTTCACAGATCTACAGTGTGATCTTCAGAATAGTTTACAGGCACCAGTTTAGAAATGGAAGAGGGAAACCAGAAGCAATATTAGGTGTTTAACAACATGCAGTCACAGCCCTTCACTCACCTTTAGGCTATTCCAGTCGAAGTCTGAATTTAGCATATTCGTTACTTCCTCTCCTGAATTGATTTTAAGGATGAGATTGAGAGCTTTGATACACTCCTGTGCTCTCTGCTGCACCTGGGGAGAAAGAGAAGCTGGGACAGAGCAGTGGAAGGAATTTTCAGACAACCACTAGGCTTGCGGGCCCTTTGGACACAAGACTGGCTGATTTCCCCCTACCTTTTGTGTCCGATACTGTAAGAACTATTCTGAACTGCAGAAAGGAACTCTGATGTCTGATCAACAAACAAAAACTGCTTTTTGGAGGTCCAAAGAGTTGAAGTTCTTGTGTAGATCCTCTGCACATGGAGGATCTACATGCACATGTAGATACAAGTGCCAAGACCTTCAATCCTTCATCCTGTCACTACTCAGAGAAGGGGCTGCTGGGATGTGCAAAAGCTTAAGTTACACAACTACAAGGAAGGCTAATTCGCTCCTCCTCCTTTTACTCACTTTGATGAGCAAATGTCAATACATCACTAGTCCCATCAGCACAACACCCCTGAAATCGTCTTTACACTGGATAAACCCAAAATAAGAAACACTCAAGAAGCCAGTCTTTTTGTGTACATATATATATATATATATATACACATATTCTTGAAAACTGCACAAAGCTGTTGCAAATAAAGGTTCTCATTGTTCAGAGTAAGAAGTGGTTTTGACTTCAGTATATCAGTAAAAGCTTCAAAAGCAGCCAGAGAACAGTGCTGTCCTTGGGAACTGCAAGATGTCTGTGCATCACTGAATTTCAAATAAATCTCAATCTCCTGACTTATCCATTACTGAAATTTGCAGGCAACAGCATCTGGAGGTTATTTGCAAGCTCAGACACTATGCATTTAGACTTGTAAGCAGGATGTTGTATGCACATAGGAAATGACTCTTGTACTGCTGTCTGTATGGCCCAGGGAGATAAACACCTCCCTGGCTGAGTCTGCCTTAGTGAGAAGAAAACACTCCCATTATTTTAAAGGTTAAGTCTATGCTTGGAGGAAATCATCAGTATGACCATTATCACATCTAGTATGGATTCTGCTTATCACCAGGGAAGCCTGCATTGCCTATATTGCTATAAACCACATTAAAGTGTGTTGAAGATGATGAAGCAAACATGATTCATCTTGCTATCCAACGGTAAACAAAAGCTAAAGCAAGCCTAAGAATACACAAACATCTGAAATGAATTCTGTGTCACTTAAAGGCTGGGCTGGGCAGCAAAAGTATGAACATACAGAGAAGAAACAAAGTTGACTGGAACCAGGGGTGAAACAGCTGACTACGCTCAACAGTGCAACTTCACGAGAAAACTTTGTTGAGGAACCAGTTTATGCTCTGAAGAAAGCTGTTGTTGGCTTTCCCATCTTCTGGGACACAGGACTTATGCATTTTTGCATATACCCTGAGTCATAGCAAAAGACTGCAGAAACAGTCAAAGGGAAAGAATCTGCTGGCTAGCCCTCAACATACCACTTGTGCCTCACTTCCTAGAGCCCAGACTTGGATGAGTACCTGCTTATGGCGCAAACAACGCTCTTCCTCTCCAGTTTTCAATTTCCTGTAGTAGATCCACTCCTTCTCCAGGCCTGACGCAGACTCTTCCTGTGGTTCAGAAATGGACTTTTTTTTACAATAATATGTTGCTGAAGCAGATTCATCTCTGTAATATCAACATAAGGTTATTTCTGGCGATGTTTAAAATGAAATTGGCGAAGTTTTAGATTTCACTTATCTCAAGAGATTCAGCTACCAACCAGTGCTGCTGCAATCACAACTGAGCATTGACAGACTTTCTAAATCATGCTTTAACCCCACCAAAACTCCCACTTTCTTTATATTATAGAATCATAGAATAGTTAGGGTTGGAAAGGACCTTAAGATCATCTAGTTCCAAACCCCCTGCTATGGGCAGGGACACTTCACACTAAACTCTGTCACCCAAGGAAGTTATTATTCAGGCTCTAACAGAGAGAGAAAAACAGATTGCCTGAAGAATGATGAATGTTATCTACCTCAGGACTTCTCATTCAAGGGCTTATCTAAGCAAATCCCCTTTAGAATCAACTAGACTGGAAAACACCTTTAAGATCAAGTTCAACCTTTATCCCAGGAGTCCAAGTCCACCACTAAACCTGTCACTAAGCGCCTCATCTATGTGTGTTTTTGAACACTTCCCAGGACAGAGATTCCACAACTGCCCTGGGCAGCCTGTTCCAATATCTGAGCACTCTTTTGGTGAAGAAACTTTTCCTAATATCCAGTCTAAACCTCCCCTTTGCCTAGATAAGATTAAGCTGAGAAACAGAGAGGGGGTGAAGAGCAACAGCATGTGAAGAGGGTGGCAGGGCTGAAGAAGGTAAAGTAGTTTTTCTTTAAAAATACACATAAGTTCTTCTTTAGAACTTATTTAATGTGATAAAGTTTATTTCCATCAGAACTCAGGAGCGTGCAGTATACGCACCTGTGTTCCACAGCAGCCACTACAAAGCCTTGAGAAGCCATCTCTATGCAAATAGCAGAATAGATGGTCCTGTAATCAAAACCACACCATGGTGAGACATGTGCATAGGTCATTATTTCAGTTAGACTGCTCTTTAAACATTGACCACACTATGTATGTGTGATTCACATAGGCTCACACACATAGGTTCATATTTCTTGTTTGAATTTGCTAGCCAGTAGAGCAGGCTTTTGTATGCCAGGCACCAAAGTCTTTTCACAAAACCCTGTTACTGTTTTACTATCTATTCAGAAGAAAAAATGCTAATGGTTTTAAACAAGTAGCACATATCACACTTTACATCTTGAAAGAGCTGTCCAAAAATCAACTAGTTAATCTTCACACATGCTTTAAGAAATACATGGATTAAGAAACACATGGATTAAGAAATACCTTCACCCCTAAAATACACAGGGGAAACACAAACAAGTACACCAACCCTGCTTTTATTTACTGCTGTTGATTTCAGTGGAAGCGTACTGATACACAGCAGCCTGTTCAAATCTTTTTCAACACCACAGAGATCTCACCCCCTACTGAAAATCTGCTCAGAACCATTCAGGAGGCTGCTGTCTACACAGACAACAAAAATAATCTGTCAGCAATCTGTGGAATTACCGAAAAGCTCCAAGTCCATGGGAAAAAATGAGGAGTGGGTATTTTTCTCCCATCTTAAAAGCAGCATTTGACTTTGCAGGACAGGTCACTGAACCTAGATAAAAATCGAAGCATATGTCATTATTACTGAAATGAGAGAATCTGGTGACTGCTGATTTCTTGGTGATCATCTAAAGATAAGGTACCAAATCTCATCCTTACTATACAGGAGACAAATACAGATCTGATTCTGAAAACATTTTCTACTAGCGAAAAGAAGTTACTTTCTTCCCCTCCTCCCATCCACAGCCTAGCACAAGTGCTACATATCTCTTAAACCCTATGAAAACAGATTTACAGGGATAGGCACACATGCAAGTCTAGCTGGTATTCAGACCTTAGGATCTATCTGACCTTTGTATATCTACACATTTCCCTGTGGTATTTAAATCCCAACACATAGGTGCAGCTTATCCAAGCTCTTCCTAGAGCAAACTGCCCAGCCATTCCTACTCAGAGCAGTCAAGACACTGCAGATCTGCCTGAGAACTGGGTCATGTTCAGCATTAAGCCTCACTACACAAACCCACCCCAAACAAACACACTTCTTTGAGAAAAGCTGTTTTTTAATCCTGCAGCAGTAACACAGGGCTCATGGAGCACTGAGGTGACAACTGAGTGTACAGAGCTCATGCCCTTGCACTAGTCAAGGAATAAAACCAGAACCAGTCTTACCAACGTAGTACTGGAAAAGCCTTTCTCCTACAACTCGATACATGTTAAGGAAGTCAGAGAGTCCCTGATAGTATTCTTTATCTGGAATCCATGGTGCCTCTTCATTATCCGTGGCACTGCATGATGGATAATATAGGCGCAAGAAGCTTCCCTGTGAAGAAAAAGTAGAAACATTTTTGCCAAGCGCTTCACATACAAGAATGACAGCTCAAGAGAACTAACTCATGAGAAAATGGCTATCCTAGATAGGCTTTGATGCCAATCCTATGTCTCTTTCTGTCCCTGCAATGAATTTAAAGTAGTATGACTGTTGGCATCCAGGCAAAGATACATATCACCTTCTCCAGGTTATGCTATGGCTAGTTCATAATGCTCCATTTCATGAAGTTAAGCATTACAAACACTACCTATTTGCTCCATTTCTGCATACTGTTGGATCACTTTTTCTGTGTTCCTCACTATGTCTCCCCTTCAGGGAATGGCACAATGCTGCAGTTTGATCAGTTTAACAGGGGTGACTCTTCACCCTTCCAGCTGTTACTGATCCAATTCAGCTTGTTAACTGGGGAAAAAAAGAACCCTTCTAGAAGTATACCTTTCTTCTAGGTTTGCAAGACAAATTTTACCCTGAGACTCGTTTCTTCAGCAGAGGAGATGTGGGTAGAGTCATGGGCATGATCTCAATGTGGCTATAGTATGGCTGGCTAAGCTGAGCAAAAGGCAGTCAGTAAAGGTCCTGGGCAGCTGCACAGCAAGGGAATGCAATGTACTGTTCTTCCTCCTCATCCAGATGTTTACAAATTTGCAGTGGTTCATCTTTCTAAACACAACTTTGTTAACGTGTGCTTTAACCACCTCTGTTTCTTACCAGTTTGGATCTTCTTTTACTGTCTGCACTCCAGGTCTTCCAGGAAACCACCCAAGCTTTCCACATTTACACAGATCCTCCATAGCCCCTTGCCAAGATTCCTTCTATGCAGACAGTGGCAATGTAGCATGGCACACCTCAGAGCAGACCTCCCGGCAGATAATCTGTGTGTAACTTGTATTCTTACTTCCTGGTTTGCAAGGAAGCTTGTGACACTATTCAAATTCCCTGTCTTGCTGAAACTGTACTTTTTAACAAGTTAAGTCTAGGGACAAAAATAATGTGATCTTTGGAACAAACTCTGTTTTCTTGAACACTAATTTATCAGTTTCATACATAACATGTGCCAAAAACTTGTTTAATGAAGCCTGATTCTATTTAGTCATCAAACTTAAATCAAGCTTTGACACAAAGACCATTACAGAAGAAATCATCTTCATCTGCACAGGAAGTGATATTAATTTGATCCCAGAATGATTCCAGTGAACTTCCCCAGGTGACTAACTGCATACCAGAAACGGGAAGAGATTCATTACCTATACCTGAGAGAACTGTAATTATACAGACTGCTTATCTCAGAAAAACACACAGTCTAATTGCAAAGAGAAACTAATCACTTATTTTATACTAGTATGGAGTAAGCTCGGTAAACAAAAACATATGAATAACCACTACAGACTGCTCACAAGTTCCACTATACCTGGCTAGCCTGACGAATAAAACCACAGTGTAGATACAGGCACATTCTCATGGAAAAATTAAAAAGCAGCAGTATTTGAAATGGAAACCCACAAGTGAGCTCACTATTTATTGTCTATTTACTATGCCTATTTACTGTCCCATCTCCTTAACATGGCTTTTCTCTGTACTAACCACTTACAGAACTGACATCCTGTTCTTTTACAGATAGATAAAACCTCACGAAGACACCTCATGCTTTACCCTGTGGCTGAAAAACTGCCTACCCTCATCACCCAGCCCTGCCAAACCCTGTTGGGATCTTTGTGATGAGAAAACAGCTACAGTCTCAGAGACTGCAGGTGCAGTCCCTGCAGCAGCCAAAGCAGAAGGGAGCAGTGGGATGGATGGGAAGAACCCCATGGGTCCCAGGAGAACACAAGCTGGTCTGCATTATCTTGCCTAAGGAAGCCAGGAAGGCAAGGATGTTAGGAGGGAGGGAGGGAGTAGCTGTAGGGGAGCCTTGTAGTTTATATCCGTCTGGTAAAGGCCCAGTACACATGCTACACTGGGACAAAGAGGACAGGAAGCTCAGCTCTGAGTGTGTGCCATGGAGCATTCCTGCACACAAACAAGACTGTCTGATGCATCTGTACAACTATAGCAAGTTGTTTCACTAACACTGTGTCTTTAATCCTAAGAAGGAAGCACCAAGAGCTTTACCTCAATTGCATTTTCTGTCATCAGGTCTGTGCATCCAACTGAGTGTGGTCCCTTTCCTTTAGGAATCCTATAAAATTTCTCAGCACTGCTGCTCCCCGGTTCCATTGGTGCATTCACTGACAAACCTGGGGAAAACCACAAAGCAAATTAAGAGACTGCAACGTCCTGTGTGAAAGATCACCCACCCTGACAAACATGCAGGAAATTCAAGGTTGAGCTAATACAAGAACCTGCTGATGAGAATCAGAGACCTGAAATCCCGAGTCACCAGCCGGACCTGCTCTTTTGGGGGGTTCCCTTGGAGCAGTATCCTGAGTCCCAAGGCTCAGAGAACACCATGCACGGAATAGAAAGGCAGGGAGGAATCCCTTGGCTGTGGGCGCTGTGGCAATGCTCAGGAGGTCGAGGTGGGGAGGTGCAGAGCAGCAGCAGCAGCAGGCTCACTTCTTGGCCACCAAGAGGCAAGCGCAAGCTCAAGAGCGGCAAGTTTCAGTTGTGAAGGCAGCTACTAGCCTATGACATGGAGCTGCTCCTCCTCGTTCGACCGGCAGAGAGCGGAGATTTCTCAGCTCCTCGGTGAGCAAAACAAGCCTGCGCATCGGGGTAGAAGGATGTCACAGAGAAAACCGAACGCCGGAGCCGTTCCACAAGAGGGAAGATGAAGGCTGGATCTGATCACTAGAGAGAAACGGCCTGTCCGTGCAGGGGACGCTGTTGGGAAGCCAGCCCGTACCTGGGATGAGCCCTCGGAGCCAGCAGAGCGCAGCGGGGAGCAGCCGCATCCCTCCTTAGGCAGCGGCCCCCCCGCTCCGGCAGCCGCCGAGGCTCTAACCAGCCACTTTTCCGTCTCCCGGTGACAGCGGCAGCCCCGGCACTGTGAACCCCAAACCGCGAACCATGTCCAGGCCGACAGAGAGGCCCCACCAGCCCCCAGGCCCTCCGGGGCGGACGGGGAGGGGCCGCGGCGGGCGGAGCGCGGCCGCTCCTCCCCGGAAAGGGCGGTGTTTGCCGGCAGCCCGTTCCCGTCAAGATGGTGCGGAAGCTGAAGTACCACGAGCAGAAGCTGCTGCGGCGGCTGGAGCTGGTGAGCTGGGAGGCGGCGGCCGGGAGCTTGGCTGAGGTGAAGGCGCTGCGGCGATACCGGGTGGGCCGGCGGGAGGACTACGTGCACTACAAGGCGCTGGCCCGCGAAGTCCGCACCTTGGTCCGCCGGCTCCGGGACCTGGGCCCGGCCAGCGCCGCCTTCCGCTCCCGCTGCGCCGCCGCGCTGCTGGAGAAGCTGTACGGGCTGGGGCTGGTGAGCGGGCGGCAGTCCCTGGCCGTCTGCGAGAGCCTGTCTGCGGCCGCGTTCTGCCGGCGGCGCCTGCCCTGCCTGCTGCTGAAGCTGCGGATGGCGCAGAACCTGCGCCATGCCGTCACCTTCGTGGAGCAGGGCCACGTCCGCGTGGGGCCCGAGGTGGTGACCGACCCCGCCATCCTCATCCCCCGCGCCGTGGAGGACTTCATCACCTGGGTGGACGCCTCTCGCCTCCGGCAGAAGGTGCTCGACTACAACCAGGAGCGCGACGACTACGACCTGGCCGCCTAGGGATGCACTGCCTGCCCTGCCCGCTGCTTAGGACACGATGGGCAATAAGGACACACGGTGGTACCACTATCAGATGTAGAGCCCCCCTCAACATACCTGAAAGGGGAGAAAAGAGGAAACCTACCACTGGTACCATGTTGCTCTGCTCCCAGCTTCCCTTTGCACCTAGCAACTCCATTCATCAACACAGAGAAAGTTCCACATCTGTCGCTTGGAGAAAACACCTGATAGCCCAGCTCCATAGAATCACAGAATCAATTAGGTTGGAAAAGAACTTTAAAATCATCAGGTCCAACCATTGTCCCAGGACTGCCAAGAGCACCACTAAACCATATCATGGAGGGCCTCATCTACACAGGTTTTGAACACTTACAGACCCAGTGAATCCACCACTGCCCTGAGCAGCCTCTTCTAATACCTCCCTATGAAGAAATTTTTCATACATTCCCATAAAGTGAAACTGCTCAGAGGGAGCTTTACCTGATGCAGGAGAGGATGTGATTGGGTTTAAATGCTTGGCTGCTACTAATAGCAGCTGGAAGAAAGTTTAAGTGCAGATGAAGATTGAGTTTAAGACTGAGCTTGACAGCTTTGCTGCTGCTCTTTGAAGAGGTGGCCCTGCTGGTTCTTCCTGCAGCTGGCTCAGTGACTGGGGGAGCTGCTCGTGGGTTTCCTCTTGATACCAGGGAATGTGTATATGGGGGAAAGGCAGAGATTGTGTGGGGTCAGCTGTAAACAGGGAAGCTGAGTACTGCGTTTCTGGAACTGTAACAGTTTTAGCCAAAAATTGAATTAAAATTTAAAAAAAAAAAAAAAAAGCTGACTTCATTTTCATGTGAAATTGTAAAGGGAAGTTTGATGCCCTGGGTTCAGCATCTTTGCTGTACAGGGTTCCAGCGGGCAATTAAGCATCATTTATGGAGCCAGATCTAACTGGAGAGGTGTCTGGGCAAAAACTGTCCTACCTAGAACTGTAAATCTGGGGAGAGCTTTTGCATTTAGCACAGAAGCCAAACGGTACCTAAGGGGATGCTCAGGCCTTCTGTGGCTGTTGGGAAGTTTATTCACCTTTGAAGTAAAGAGCACAAAACCAAAAATAGAACAGTTGGTATAAGAAGAAATGTGTCTGCTGGTTTATGATGTAGCTTCTCTGAGAGTTTCTTCTCATTTTTAAATATTCTAGTAAGCCCTATTTGTCAAAAAGCTACAGACCTTTGAGGGTTTTTTAATAAGCACAAGGCTATTGCTAGCTTATAAACTGGGGGGGGGGGTTGGTAGAAATGTCTTCTTTCTCCAGCCCAGGACTACAAAAGGACTTGGCAGTAGGTTTAAGAGCAGAGCTGTGACTGTCCATCCCAAATCTAGAGGGCTGGAGTTCATCTGCAGCCACTGCCCTGGGTCTGGCTTTTCTGAACAGAAAAGAGGTGTTTCGGGGGCATTAAATTACCAGGAACTATAAATTATTATGGCTATTTTTTTAAAAAGCAAACAGTTAAAATTCCTACTAGTCTCATAAGCCAAATGCATTGAGCAGAGCATTAAGTTTTAAAGTGCTAATAGATATTAAGAAAAGGACACAAAAGAGGTGGGAAAACCCCATTGCTTATCTTATGACCTACTCCTGTTTATACTTGAATTTCAGTAAAACATCACCTGTAATACCTTAGCATTTTTCTTGGGGCATGCACCTTGCTTATGGTAAGAAATGCAAATTGAAAAGATGTTTTGCTTCTGGAGCATGACTTTCCTTAATATAGACCAATGTAATTTCTTGTGAAATCTAAAAGGTGCCTAATTCAGGTGCAGGTAAAAATGGTGTATTGGCTCTGCTTTACTCTTTTGGGGGGATCAGAATCCCAGAATGGTTTAGGTTAGAAAGAACCTTATAATTATCCAGTTCCACCCCCCTGCCATGGGCAGGGACACCTTCCCCTAGACCAGGTTGCTCAAAGCCCCGTCCAACCTGGCCTTGAACACTGCCAGGGATGGGGCAGCCACAGCTTCTCTGGGCAACCTGTGCCAGGGCCTCACTATCCTGATAGTGAAGAACTTCTTCCTAATACGTAATCTAAATCTCCCCTCTTTCAGTTTAAAGCCATTCCCCTTTGTCCTGTCACTTTGTAAAAAGTCCCTCTCCAGCATTCTTGTAGGCCCCCTTTAGAATAAAATAACAGCACAGTGACATGGCCTGTACAGGGCATTTTACTCCTTAGATGCTAAACCGCTGTTCTGCCCAGGTTGTCTACCTCCAAAAGGAACAGCAGAAAAAGAAATGCTGAACCTGCATCCTGTTAGCTCTGTAGTTTACAACATATGCCTGTTCTTTTTGTGCTAACCCAACTTGTCATCATTTATGTGCCTCCAGCACCTGTAGCAGAAGAGAAACAATCCAAAAACCCTATAGCTGTTAAATTAAATGCTGGGAAATTATTTTCTTATGGATACTGTGAGATAACAGCATCCATCATGCCAGCTCTCCTCCTGCAGTACTAGAAATCAAAATCTTACATTCTTACTTAAGAAATGCATCAGGCTGTTTATCACAGAATGTTATGCTGTATGTTTATCATAGAATGTTATGCTGTATGTTTATCATAGAATCACAGAATCAGCTAGATTGAAAAAGACCTTCAAGATCATCAAGTCCAACCTTTACCCCAGCCTGTGTACGTCTTAAGCCTGGAATCCTGCAGCCCAGCTGGTCGTACAACAGGTGATGTCTGAGATGAGCGTCCTGCCCCTAGATTTTTAACAACTGGAGTCCACCCATGCCCTGGACAATACTGGATCCACAGCAATAAACAGGGTGTTGTCTCAGTGTGAAAATGGAAGTTGAAGTTGCACCTGACAGCAGCATGATCACATTGGTGCTTATGAATGCTGTCAGGCAGATGATGGCTTCCTTATGTGTAATGGTGGTTTTGGCCTGTAGTTTGGCCTGTAGGGTTTGAGTTTGTTTGCCAAAGCCAACATGCTGTGGCTGTCATCAGGCAGTTCCTGCAACAGCTCTGGAGCTGGGGATTGAAAGGGTGCAGAAACTAGCTCCAACAGCCTTTCCGGGTGCTTAAATTCCAAGGCTGGATCCAGTGTTAGTATAAATTGGCACTGACTTCCCTGGGTCTGTGTAAGCTGGCACGAGGAGGTAATCTGTCATTGTGCTTTTGGGGGATAGGTCCTGCAAACTCTCCAGTGCTCTGGGAGCTTGCAGTGGGAGAGCTTAGGCACATGAGAGCAGCAGGACAGGGTTGTGGGTATCACTGTGCTTCTTCCCGGCACTTTCCCCACTGTGTTTGCCATTCCTCAGGCTGCTCAGCATCTCCATGCAGCCTGTGGGGAGTTACTGGTGGAGGAGAACAGAGGATGGGGGTGCTGGTGTTGGGCTGACCTGTCCCTGTGCCTGAAAAAAACCTCATCTTTGTCACCTCTATAAGTATCCATCCCAGCAGCTGGGGGATGGAGAGGTGCCGGCTTCTCCAACAAGGGAGGACGAAGCAGTTGCTATGCAGCAGTTCTCACTTGGACAGTGGGCAGCAGCAGGGGAGGTTTTACCAGTGCCTACAGTTTTAGACGAGTTTTTCCCTGCTTGTTTTACTTTTTTTCCTCTTTGTTTTCCCCTGACCTTGGCTTGTCCTTTATTTGAAGGCTGCAAAAGTGGGGAAGGGGGGGGGGAGGGGGGGGGAGCAGGGAATGGCCAACGTGGGGGAGCAGAAAGAGAGCTCTTCACACTGAGCCTTTTGTGCTGCAGAGTGCAAATGGCCCAGGCTGTCACTGAGATGCTAATGTGTATTTTTCCACTGATGTGAGACACTTCTTTTTATCCAGTAAACAAGCACACAGCCCTCTTTAAAAGCTGCTTCCATCCAGCAAGTGTTCAAGGCCAGGCTGGATGAGGCTTGGAGCAATCTGCTCTAGTGGAAGGTGTCCCTGCCTGTGGCAGGGGGATTGGAACTGGATGAGCTTTAAGGTCTCTTCCAACCCAAACTATTCTGTGATTCCATGATTGTTAACATCTTGGTGTGGCTTAGTGCAGGGGTGGTGCTGACCTCAGTAATTTGGTGACAGCACATCACCATGAGCACATATGGCACATGAGGCTGGGGAAGGAGGGCACATGCTTTCTCATGATGAAAAATGGAGACACAGAAGCAAAGGTGGAGCTGGGTGATTCCCAGCCTTTCAAGTGTTGCTCCTGTATCCCAGGTTAGGCCATGTCCTTCCAGCCATGTCCTGATGTGCTCATCTCAGTAGCACTCCCCAGTGAGATGCTCTGCAGCAGATGGATGTGTCACTGCCCCCTTTGGTAATTTAAGTACATTCCCTGACTGATTTGGTACTGCAGGTTGAACCAGAGCAATTTCCCATCACTGGGGCATGGGATCACTGTAGACCCTACCCCAGATATCAAAACATTTCAACATTCACTGGGTCTGGAGGGGGAAAGTACTCTTAAGAGTTCTGACAGCATTTACCTTAAAGCCCCAGTTCTGGCCCCTGCTCCTAAGTGCCTCATTTTAGTCACCAAAGGAACTCTTTGGGCCTGCAGCAGGACCTGGGCGGTGGAAGACCTGTCTGCTGCGTGGCTGGGAAATGGGGGTGGGACATGGGGTCTTTGGGTGGAAGCAGCAGGCAGCACTTTGGAATCGGCAGGAGGAGGCACCTTGTGTTCAGCCTTCCAATAACCTGGAGCTTCTGGATCCAAGGGCTAAATTCAAGTGTACCTCCTTCAGTGAGAATGACCACTTTCAATTCCCTGCAAGCACAGCTCCACTCCAGATAGGTCCCTTCTGCCCTTATATTATCTGATTTTGAAGACATAAATTGTTTCACTTCCAGCAGGGAAAGCAAAAGGGGAGGCAAACCAATAATAACCTCCAGAGACAGAGATCTGAGCATCTCCTGTTTCCACCTAGAGCTGCCTGTTAGAGGACTCTGCGTGTCCACAGTAGTAAGTCACAAGAGCTTCTTGGCTGCTGTATATCGTGTCAGCAGGGCTGGTAAGTGCAAGCCCAGATGGCTTTGCCACCCTTGGTTCCTGCCCTGAAGAGCCACTGCCTACTGCTCCTGGAGGTGGTTGTGTCACAGGCTAAGGTATAGGCAGGCTCTGTTAGTGGCTGACTAATGTTACAGTCCACCACCTTGTCACCTGCAGCTGAGCTCATTGGGCTTAAAGTACACCAGGGGAAACCACATCCCAAACCCATCATCTCCCTCTCTGCCAGCTCCAACAGCAGCCAGAGTGCAGTGTCCCACCTTGCAGATGCGGGGTCTGGGGGAGATGAATGCCATAATGCAGAGCACCCACAGCCTCACGCTCTGTGCCCCTTGCAGCCTCCCAGAAGAATTTAGGTTGGGAAGGACCATTGGAGATCATGTAGTCCAAAGCCCGGCTCAAAGCAGGGTATGTATAGGGCTGCCTCAGTTTTGCATGTCTCAGTGTTGGACACATGAAGCAGAGTTTAATCACACTTGCTGTGAATTATTTTTTCCCCTTCCATCTAGCCTGAGTTTCCCTTGGGGCAGCCTGGGACTGCTGCCTCTCATCCCCACGCTGGGCATGTCCATGTCAGGAGGTGGGCGACTTTTCCCTGCAGGAAAACTCCCTTCCCTTTTCCTCTGAACATTGGCTGTACACACAGCAGGAAGCGGCATGTCCACCATGACCCCCATGCAGCTCACCCAGAGCCAATCTGACCCCTCTGCGGGGACACACAGGGATTTGGGGTCGGATAAGGGACTGGGAGGAAGTGGAGAAGCCTGAGCCCGTGAGGATTTGGGACAGGCTTCGGGAAGAGCAGGATGAAGGCAGAAGTGGGAGCCAGGGACTGCACAGCTCCTTAAAACCCCCTCGCACCACGGTTGCTCCTCCCCACGCTGTCCCCGGACCCTTCTTCCCTGTGTAGCAGTGCCTGGCACTCCACATACCTGGCGTGCAGTGTCCCCGTTGCCCTCCGCTCCCGTCCCGCTGTCCGGACGTGCGGGACGGACTCGTCGGCCACCGTCGTCCCTCCGGAACCCGAGGAGAGGCGGCTGCTCCCGCAGGAGGACGTCTCTCTCGTGGGCAGACCGGCGGCCGGGCTCTCCCTGAAGGGGAGGGACCAACCTTTGCCTTAGTGCTCAGATGGGACAATCTTCCCGGGAGAGCCCGCCGCTGGGCCTGGAAAAGTGTCTGGCATGGAGCCATCCCTGAAAACCACTGCGCGCCGCACCGGACCCCGCCGCTGCTGAGGCGCTGGGCTCTGCCTTGGCACGGCCGAGGCGGTGTATGCATGGAGCTGCTGGCATGCGGCTGTGAGCTTTCCCGGCCGTCCTCCGGTGCTGCCGAGCCTGGCGGGTCAGGCACTGGGATCCCAGTGAGGAAATCCACACAGCCAGGTTGCAACATCCTCCGGAGGAGCTGCGGCGCTTGCGGGGTGCTTTTGGGTGAGGAGGGGGGACCTGCAGCAGGGGAGAGAGCGCTGCCCTTTGGATCAAGGTTCCTTCATAAACACCCACATCTTTTCCCCTGGCCTCGTGAAAAGGGGATAACAACATTCCAGGGAAAACAATCACACTTTTGGGCCAACTAGAGCAGTTTAAGATGGATCAAGTGCAGGTCCCTACCGACTGGGCGGATCTGCACCTGCTCCCCCACTCCTTTACACAGCCCTGGCGTTTGCTCCTCGATAACGCAGAGTTTAAGGAATTAACCCCCAAATCAACACCAGAAATAAACCATCAGTTTCCTGAGAGAGCAACAGATTGATCCAGCTGATGAAACAGCCATTTGAGCTTCAAGGCCAGCAAAGAGAGGCAGCAGGGGAGGGACAGGAGGTAAAATTTGGCTTGTGAAGCTGCGTCTTTGGAGAGCTGGTGAGCTCTGGGGGTGCTTGTTGGCTTCTCTTCTTCCCCTTTGCATATACATGTGTGGGTATGAACTGAAGCTAGCAGATCACAAAGGTGCTTGAAATTTAAGTTATAATTTTATACTATGAATTCTGTTGGCAATTCCTTGAAAAAGAACAAGAAAGTGGCATGAAAAGGTCCAAGATTATTACTAATTTTCCTGCACTTTTGTCCAACACTCATTTCAGTGATGGACTGGACGCACTAAAGCATAACATTTTCAAGATAGATTTAATGCTGATGAAAGGTCTTGAAAAACAACTCTGAAGATGTTTATTTAATAAAAGGGACAGGTGCTTCAATGTTAGTGAGGCAATGAGGAGGAGGCGGTACGTAAGTGCTTAAAGCAACAGGGACATGCCAAAGCCAATGATACTTTGGTAGCCTACTGAGGAGCTCCAAAATTTATTATATCTTGTAATATATTCAGATATTCCCTGATGTGCAGGAGTTAAACTCAGTAAATGTCATGTATGGGTCTTTGTCTTGTATCTGGGTTACACAGTCCAACTATGTAAGTCAGGGGACCTGCTTGGTGGTTCCCTCTGACCTTTTTAATCTCATCCTTTTCTTACACGAAAGCAGGGTAGAGATGGTTGTGTGTCTTTCCAGCCTGGATTTGGGATGTGGTTGGGAAGTTTATAGGAGTTGGGAGCAGGGAAATGGCACCATCCACCTCTGGCTCCCAGGATGTAGACACCAGGATTGCAAACCTTCCCTTACATCAGTCTCTGCAAGCTCCCATGTTGGTCCTTTCCAACATGCTGAATGTGGAAATCACACTCTTTCAATCTGTGAAAATTACTCCATGGAGTAAATGCAATACAAAACATAAAGCAAGGCTATGGAGGTGGGATTTTGAAACAACACACCATAGCTTGATTATTTGCACCAAAGAACAACAGGAGATACCTTCACTGTCATTTCTTTCATTGCAATAAAGCACCACCAATAATGGATCTGCAGCTCTGGCAAGGGAGGAGCCAGTTTCTATGGTACTGAGTACTAACAGACCCCAATGTTTGGCCTGAGCTGGCTGTTTGTTAGCAACATCCTTGAGAAATGCAACTTGGTTTTATGTAGAAGTCCTCTGTATATAGGGCTGCACTTTGCTCCAGATTTCTGTGGCTACAAACCAAACATCACTGTCAGTCTGTGATCACTAGTTTGGATAAACTTTTCCTTTTTCCCTACTCATCCCTTTTTCCGTATTTTTGGATAAATCCTGGATTCTCACGGTGCGTGTCTCATTTTTAATATAGATGCTGCTTGATCTGTTACTCTTGAGAGAAGCCGATACATCAGTAACACCCACTAATCAACCATCACTCTTTTACCAGGCACCTTTCTGAAGTGTGTAGCATGACAGAGCTCCACGAAGCTGTGGCTGTGGGGGACTATGACCTGGTGGATGAGATTTTGAGGACAGGGCGCTGCGACCCAAATCACAAGGATGCTGACTGGCACGACAGGACCCCACTGCACTGGGCTGCTGCAAAAGGTAAGGGTACCCCTTGCTCTGTTACCTCCACAAACTGGCATCATAGGTGATGCTGATTGTAATTACATCTCACTATGGTGGCAGTTAATGCTGGTGGTATTCACAGCTTGTATCTGATTGTTCTGTCCTTAATAAGCGAGAAAAAGGAAAATAAAAATTTAATTGGAAAATCTGCCTCCAAAATAATTTACGGGATGGCCATCAAAGTGGTTTTTTAAAGCTTTTTCCATCATGTGGAAATTTAGCTTACATGATATGTGCATATAACATGTCTGCTTGTCCCCCCCATTACTTTTCTAAGAGATGGCTTCATACAGTGCAAAGGAATGATTTCTCATGTACATCTGCCTGAGTGAGTAGAAAGTCAAACCCACTGTATTCGTACCAGGTATTTATCAAACCCAATAGAACAAAATTATTACAGTGTGTTTTACACTTCCCTCCCTTTATCCCACCTGGTTGAATGAACAAAAAAGGACCAGAATTGTTTGCAGCTCCCATTTGGTCTTTCCCTGTCAGAAGTGTCTGTTAAAGTCAAATATGCCTTTGCAGCCACAAAAAGATATGTATGCAATGACATATAATGTGTAATTGTACACAGTGTCCTCCTGTATACTAGAGCATTTGTTACACGTAGGGATCTCACATCATGGAACCTGTCTGCTCAGAAATGGAGTATGTGATTTGCTGGTTTGCATTTGACACCATTTTACTTTTGCCCTGGTGGATTATTACTTGTTTGAGCACCAGCAAGTAATTTCTCTGTCTGCTATCAAATAAACCTTTGTTTTAGTAAAGATATTCACAGGTTTTGCAGTTTTTTAATGTTTACATTTTAGTTTGCATTGAATTAAAACCCAAAACGAAACAATGAAATAGTCAGCCAGACAGTCCATGACTAATTGAGGTGTGCAGTTCAGAAATTAATAGAAATCTTTTTGATTGTATTGTTGACTTGTTGCAAAATTCTTCTGGAAGCAGTTTAGTTTGAGGGAAAAAAATCAGCATTTTCTAATGAGTATCATTTATTTGATAAATCATGGCCAGGTCATGAGTAAAATCCATCATTGCATGGTGAGGGTATTATGATCAGCTGTGTGTGTCCATCTTCAGCATCCTGAAGGTATAAAGTCTAATGCGTGTGCATCTTCTCTCCCTGTTTTGCTGTGCGACACAAGGGCAATCGGAGCTGGTCAAGCTCCTTGTGGATCATGGCGCCCGGCATTGCCTGCGGACTGAGGTGGGCTGGACTCCAGCTCACTTTGCTGCCGAGGCGGGCAGGCTGGGTGTGCTTCGCACCCTTCATTCCCTGCATGCTGCCATGGATGCGGCTGACCTCTTCGGTGACACCCCCCGGAGGCTTGCGGAAATCTACGGTCACCAAGACTGCTCCAGGTTCTTAGAAAGGTGAGTAGCCATGGCTAGTGCCACTGTGGCAGCCAATGGGGCTTGTCACAAATCCTCATTGAGGAGCCTGCTGACTACACCTGTAGGTCACAAATGAGTGGTTTAGGGTCGCTCAAAGAATCACCACCACAGGTATGAGCAAAAGTGGGTTTAATATTAACTTGTGAAAGTGTGACTTAACAAAGCTCAGTGGCAAGGTTCACTCTAGTACTTATTACGTGGAAGAAATTCTTCCCTGTGAGGGTGCTGAGGCCCTGGCACAGGTTGCCCAGAGAAGCTGTGGCTGCCCCATCCCTGTCAGTGTTCAAGGTCAGGCTGGAGAGGGCTTGGAGCAACCTGCTGTAGTGAAATGTGTACCTGCCTGTGGCAGGGGGTTGGAACTGAATGAGCTTTAAGGTCCTTTCTGACCCAAACCTTTCTGGGATTTTATGATTCTATGACTCATGTAGCTAATGTAGGGGTTTCTGAGGTGGCTGACGGAGGTGGAAAACTTGTTTCTCAGACCCACATGCTGTCCTCACTCACCCTGTTGCTGCATGCCTCATCTAGTGGCATGGCTGGAACAATTTAACAACTGGGAAGATGCTTTGAGTGCCCATGCCTAGGACATTGTATAAGACACTTGAAGGCTGTGAGATCACCTCACAGCCATAACACAGCCTGTGAGCAGCCAAGAGTTATCACTGGGGCTCACAAGCCCTTTTTTTAAGTCAAACCACTATAATTTACAACCACAGAGAACACCTTCACCCTCATGCAGCAGTTTCACATCCTCATATCAGCAAACTTGGAGTTAATCAGGATGAATTACTGACTTTTTTAGTATACTAATATCACAATTACACCTGCTCTTTCAGTTGTGCAGAACGTCCCAGAGGTGATGCCCAGAGGCAGCACTCTGTGGCTCTGAAGGAATCTGGGCAGTACCGATGGGCACTGCAGACAGAAAATGAAGTGTGTATCTCCACTCTAATGCTGTGCAGCACAGTAGGTCTGTCCTCCGCTCATGGTGTGCGTGTTATCAGTATATAAATATGAGGGATATTTTGTTACAGAGCATCACCGTCACTTTTGGATATTTGCCTCTCATGCAAAAAGAGTGAAAAGGCAATTTTCTAAAGTCTGAGGGTCTGTGCCAAGTGCAGGCATGTGTATTATAACAGGGCTCTGAGCATTCAAATCCTTCCTAAACCCCAGTTTGCCTCCATCTAGCACCACCATGATCCTTGCACGCTGTGTCTCTGACCCCAGGTGTGCCAGCTGCACATCAACATGGAAATGTTACATGTATCAACATGTAAATATTATTAACATGCAAATATCAATAATATTCTGCTACAGAGTATCTGCCGCTCACTGAGGTTTGCATGGGCATGCAAAGGACAGGAAACAGCCTTCAAAACATGGCTGATTCTGGATAACAAACACATGATTTGCATCAGGGTTTTTTGCATGAGGACGGCTTTACCGTGGATGCTGTGAGAGCACTGCCCGTGCCTGCCACCAGCTCTCTGCAAAGTGCTGAGTGTAGAATGCACCAAAGGCTCCAGCTATTCTAAGTCCAGGGCATATATGCATTCATAATATGTGTGTGCGCACGTGTGTGTGTGTATACACCAAAATACATATATAAAAAAGTGCCCAGAAAGAGGTTTCTTGCCCTTGGTAGCAGATACTTTAGAACAGAATACAATAGAATATAATACAATAGGATAGAATAGTTCAGCTGGAAGGGGCCTGCAATGATCGTCCAGTCCAACTGCCTGACCACTTCATGAATGACCAAAAGTTAAAGCATGTATTAAGAGCATTGTCCAAATGCCTCTTAAACACTGTCAGACAATGGGGCACTGACCATCTTTCTCAAACATATGTGTGTATAGAGAGAGTAAGCCAGTTCATCTCTGTGGAGCCATTGGGTTTGCTCCTTGCTTTCAGCCAGAACACCATTGCACTGTTGTGACAGAACTGCTGTATTACAGAGAAAAGGATTTTTACTGATATCTAGTGATATTTCTGACAGACCTTCATGAACAGTGAGTACCTACAAAAATAGTTGTCTGAAGTAGGAGTAAAGGGTGTGTCTTCTTTTGGGCAAGATTTACACTTAAGAGTGCCCAGTGAAAGAGAACTAGTGACTTTAATCTTGGTGGTTGACATGACCTTCAGAGGTCCCTTCTGACCCAAACCATTCCATGATTCTATGTTGTATGACTTGGAAGTGAAGGATAGATGTACTTGTCATTTGGCAGTAAGAGTTTCTAGTACTTATGAATGAGTAGTAAAAAAAAAGGAACTGGGAGTGTTGCAGTGAGTTAATATACCATGTACAGTTGCATTAAATGTGGTTAAGCCTATTTAAAACCACAGACATTCACAAGATCAGTCTTTGAGAGCTTTGATGGCTAAAGTTATGATTCTGATGGTGAAAGTCCAATCTTTGAGCCTTACCAAGGGTTTCCCACTTCAGCCCAACTCCCAGTGAGTACCTGGTTGCATGGGGTGATGAATGTTGTTAGATTTGGGATGAACTTCAGTGTTTTCTTATGTATTGCTGGCAACAGTGTTGTGAACATATCAATACACTATGTAGATGGGCTGCTTAGGAGTGGTTGTGTGACTGTGCTGTGCCCAGTATTGTATTGAAGATGCTCTCTTGCTTTCTTCTCCAGAGCAGAGGTGGAGAGCAGAAACTATCGCAGGACAGCAGCAATGAAAGGAATCCCATTAGACCAGATTGATGAAGACTGGGAACTCAAGAAAGAAGAACTGAAGAGAAACCCACCATGTTCTTGGAAGAGCTATACATCCTTTGCGCAACAGAAAAGTCGAAAACAAAGGGGGAAGCAGTAGTGTGCCCTGCCTGTTTGGTGCCACTGGCAACTTGCAGTGCAGAACAACAACCCTGACAGACCTCAGGTGCACCTGCAGGGTGAAAATATGGGTGAACAGAAGCAGATGGCCACCAGGATGCATCCCTATGATGTACTGTAAATACTCTTGTTCACATTGAGCATGTACATGTGCCTCTTTCTGTGTGTCTGTATGTGTCAGATCTCGGAAAATTGCAGAGGATGTTTAAATACACTTATACTGGAATTCACTGAAATATATAAATTTACAGGAATGACAGCAGTTTCTTATATTGTCTGAGAGGGAAATGGTTTTGCTCCTGATTAATGAAAGCACCTGGGACTGTTCTGCTCACTCTGCTGATGTCCATGGCCTTTGCTTATTTGCTTTCATTCTGAGTCACCAGGAGGCTCTGTAGGGGCTTGTAGCCTCTGGTGGTGCCTCTCACTTTGAGAGTGGAGTGTAGGTGTTTCTTCTGGCTGAAGGGGAGGCACTGATGTTGACCTTTTACTCTTGTTGCTTCTTTCAGACATGCGTGGCTGCCAAGACAGTTAGAGCACCGCCTTATTTTTAGCAGTGCCCCCAGCCATTTTTATGTCTATGCTCATAGGAATGCTGTGGAGCTGGTCCTGGGCTGTCCCTCTGCACTTCAACACTCTTCATGGGAAAATAAATTTTAAGTGTTTCACTTCTCAATCATAAAGTTTGGATTTGACCCAAAGCAGTTTTCCATTCCATGCCAGCAGTGGCAGGCAGCCATTTGTATTGACTTCTGACATCTTTTACGTGTCTGCTTCTCCTGCTCTTGTGTATCTGCCTCCTTTCCCATCTGCTTGCCCTCCACTACCCAGACCTGGTGCCTCTGGAGTGCCTTGGTTACAGGTGTCGTTCGCACAGCACTTGAGCACTGCAGCTGTAGCCAGCAGTGCTGTGATCCATCTCCCTCTTCTAGATTTCCAGGGATTAATTCAGCTATCCACACAGACGTGCCTAAGCCACGAGAGATGCTCACAAGTACCCAGACTGACCCCGCAGGTCTACAGAAGATCTTGTGCTGTAGCTCCTAACCCCATGCCTCAGGTACCCTAGGCATCCCAGATGAATCAAGGTGCCTATGGGAAAAAAAGTCAAGCTCCCAGCTTTGTCTTGATCTTAAGGTCCTTTCCAACCCTAACCATTTGATGATTCTATGATTTGTAATTCCTAAGTCATGTGAGACATCAACTCCATTCACAGTTGGCCTGACGAATTGGTGACAGTGAAAGTGGAGACACGTGTTGGACAGAGTACCTGCTGCCATACTGACAAACTAAACAGGGCTGTTTCTAGCCCTGAGGCCAGCTGGTGGAGTGTCCTGTAGTTGAGGAACACTTTCCCTGGGGCTGGGCACATTACTTCATCTCTCCTGAGAGCACCTTTACCATACGGGCTGTGCACTGCAGCTGTGCTGTTTCATAACCTATCTCCTACAGTGCCAGCTGGGTGAGACTGGATACTGGAAACTGGAGGGTGATGCTGCATTGTGCATGATGTTCACAAGGGGTTTATAGAGGTGGAAAAAGGTATCTTCATAATGGCTTAATTGGGCTGTGTTCTTTTTGTGTGATAACATCTGCAAGATGTTGGTTTTGCCTGCTGAATTTTGTGGCATGTGAGGTTTTGAGGGATGACCTTGCATGGGTTTTAGGGAGTAAGATGGTCTTGTGATTTTGACCGTCACATTAAACGATCAACTGCATGAGTAACAGAGGGAAAGAAGGGAGGTGTGGTAGTTCCTGCCCTTTAAAAAGGCCTTTAAAGCTGGAGACACATGTCTGGAAGAGGTGTGTAAGATCTGCCTCTGTCTGGACACAGAGTCTCTCAACAGACTGAGTGGTGTAATGTCACCTGCTGTCAAAGTGGGACTCTGTAGAGTCTGGCATCTAATCTAAAAAGCACAGTTACAGCTAAAGGCAAACAGCTAAAGGCAGTGTCCTCTGAGTGTCTGAGTTTGATCAGATGAATAAAACCCTTTGAACCCATCTTTATTACAGAGCAATACAAATGTAACCTTTTTTTTTTGGCTTTATTATTGCAGGAAAAGCCAGAAAAGTGTGAAAGCTGATGATTTAAAAACAGCTCCTTGCACTTTCCTTTTAAGCTCTTCCCCTTTCATTTTTGTGGGGATGGAGAGGAAGAGGAAAGAGAATGGTCTTTTGCTCACAGGTGAAAAAGCTCATGGGTCAAGATGAAGACAGAGAGATCACTCACCAATTGCCATCACAAGCAAAGCAAACTTGACTTAGGAAAGATCAGTTTAATTTATAGCCAATTGAAAATAAAAGTAGGATGATGAAGAACAAAAACAAAACCAAAACACATTACTTCCACCCCCTCTTCTCAGCCTCACTCCTTCATTCCCAGCTTCTCTACCTCCTTCCCTTGAGCAGTGCAGGGAAATGGGGAACAGAGATTGTGGTTAATCCAGAATTTATTGTCTTTTCCACTTCTTCCTCCTCACACTCTTCCCGTGTCCCAACATGGGTCCCTCCTATGGTTTGCAGTCCTTCAGGATAAGCCTGCTTCGGTGTGGGCTCCCTACAGGTTTCAGTCCTTAGGGGCATGTCCACATCCCTCTGCTCCAGCGTGGGGTCCTCCATGGGCTGCAGGGGGATATCTGCTCCACTGTGGACCTCCATGTGGTGCAGGGGAATCTCTGCTCTGGTGCCTGGAGCAACTCCTTCCATTCCTTCTCTGACCCTGTTTGCTGCAGGACTGTTTCTCACAATTTCCTTCACTCCTCACTGCTGGGCAGTGATTTTCCCCTTCTTAAAGATATTTTTGCAGAGGCACCACCAGCACCATTGATGGGCTGAGCTATGTCCTGCTGTGCTGGGTCCATTGGAGCTTTACGGAGCTGGCTTTCCCTTGCATGAGGCAGCCTTGACCTTGCCTCGGAGAGGCTCCCATAGACCCCACATCTGTCAGCGCCTGGCATGAACTCCGTGTACAACTGCAGGGGGTCACTGCAAGAAGAAAGCTTGACTTCATCCCAGACCACACCTTGCACAAAAGCCATTGTCCTCTGTGCTTTACTGTTCCAGAGTCCATTTGCAACAGCAGATGTCATGAGAAAGAAAAAGCAGAGCAGGAGCGCAGTCACACAGAGAAGGGGAAATCATGTTTTCACATGAAGTGGGGCAGAGAGAGGACACATGAGGCTGGTGTGGTACGGGGGCTTTCCACCCGACCTGTCCACCCTGAGGCCATTTCTGCATTGCTAAAGCCAGTTAGCACCTCTGGTGAATAATAATGATCAACATATTCACACATGTTATAAACCAATGCATGATAGTGATACAGCTCATTATGGACAGTGAAAGGAGAAATCAATGGAAAACAACAGATACATATAAACATGTTCAGTTCAATAGTTTCAATCAGCAGATACCAAATTTTTAGGAGGTTTGCAGTAGTGTTATTCTGCTTTTGCATCTAGCCCATGTACCAGGTCTGATTTACTTTGTTATTGACAATAACAAAAAGAATTGTATAAATGTTAATAGTAACTCATTTAACTCAGAATAATTGAAAGAATTGCAATGAAGCTTTCTTAACTTAGATAGTGAAGGTAGAACATCTGTATCATCTACACTGACTGGAGAGTTTCATTAGAGATTAAATTACTTGGGTTTTATAACAAAATATCAACATTTTTAATGGGCTTCAGCTTTTATTACAGTTCCTACTTCTTGCAAACCTTGCACTTTACACAGGGCAGAGTCCTTAGCAGTGCGTTTTCCAGTCTGTGATTGCTGAAAATCAGAGTAAGGGAATGAAGAGACGGAAAAGAATACTGAAATATGAAAATGAGAAATGACACAGTATTTTCCTTCTTTGTGGCAAAAATCAGTGTCAAGATCAAACATATAAAATTTAAGCTGTAAATGATGAAGATGGACAGAATAGATTTTATGGCTTTGATATAGGCGCCCATGTTGAGTTCCTTCATTGAGCTGGTCTGCATCTTGCGTTTTTGTCTCCAGAGAGAAAAGATGAGTAGGACAGAAAAGACGACTGTCATGAATGCAGTGGCAAATCCAAAGCCGCTGATAAGAAAAACAGGAAAAAACTCTTCACTCATTCTGACATCCATTTTCCAGAAGTTTTCTATGGCGGTGGAATTGGGGTGGATACAGTTTGCCTTATCAGTGACGAAGTAGACGGTGATGCAGATGACCAGAGATAAAAGCACTGAACCCAGCAACAGCCATGGCACAATCCTGTCAATTTTCTCTTTCAGGTAGAGGAAGAAGGTGTACCTGAAATTGGCAACTTTTACGCAATAAAAAACACACAGACAGGCAGAAACCCACAAGTTGGAAAAATTTAAAAAGCTTTGAATAGCTGCAGCCACTTGGGGTATGGGGTGAACAAAAAAGTGTGTGGGATAAATTATTGAGAGAAAACAATACACCCATGTGATGACCAAATACGCAAACCTGGAGCATCCTAGAAACAGCAAGACCTTCTCATTAGAGTTAAAGCTTTTCTTTTTGACCCAAGAAATACAAATCACAGAAATGATGAAAGCATTTATCCACATGCCAGCAACTGCCTGAAATGTGATGATGGCAATAGCCAGGGTATCATATGAAGTGACATTGAATTCTTCTTGAGAGTAGCAGAAACTCATCCTCCAAGATGGATGGTGATGCTCTGCTGGAAAAGTAGGTTGTCGCACCAATGCTTAACGCAGGTTAGCAACTGCTGTTCTATGAGTATCATGTGAGGAGCTTTATAGAGCAGGGAAGAGGGCTGGGATTTTGGTGCTGCTCCTGTTCAGAGCAGGGCAGGTGCAGGCATGTAAATGTGCTGGGTATTCCCTTACCTGGTACCAGTGTCAGTCTTCAGTATTTGAATTTCAGGTCGCAAGAGCTGTGCTGGATGGCACAAACAATGTGGATGTTTTTCTGCAATGGACAATGTTGTGATTTAGTGACTGTCCCATGACTGATCACTGTCAAGATTCATGATCTGTGTTCTTCTGTCCCTTTGTCACTTGTGATGCTCATGTGGAGGGGTGCGCTCAGCAAAACACAGGCAGGGAAGTCACTCTTTCATCTGAGAGACCAGGAGATGTAAAATTCAACCAAGATGTTGGAAACTGGAGCTCATATTGGTCCTCCAGAGGCACTGAGATCTATGTTAGCTTTCCTACTGGCAATGCCTCTGTAGAGCATGGACTGCCAATAGACTTTGAGTTTGTACAGGGCCTTATACGTTGCACATTGGGACCACAGTTACAAACTAGATCTTGGCTGGTGTAATCAGGAAAAAAATTAAACCCAACAAATGGCTATACAGCTACATGAAATAAACCACCAGCATTTTCTCTCTTCAGAATGATGCTCTTGTTTTCTGGGGGATATAAATGTAGGAGCTACTCTTTAAAAATTACAAATGTGTAGGAAGCCCAAAATCTTCCTCATAAATTTGGTGATATATTCAGCTGCTCATGAGGAATCATAGAATCATAGAATAATTAGGGTTGGAAAGGACCTTAAGATAATCCAGTTCCAACCCCCCTGCCATGGGCAGGGACACCTCACACTAAACCATATCACCCAAGGCTCTGTCCAACCTGGCCTTAAACACCACCAGGGATGGAACATTCACAGCTTCCCTGGGTAACCCGTTCCAGTGCCTCACCACCCGCACAGTAAAGAATTTCTTCCTTATATCCAATTTAAACTTCCCCTGTTTAAGTTTCAACCCATTACCCCTTGTCCTGTCACTACAGTCCCTAATGAAGAGTCCTTCCCCAGCATCTCTGTAGTCCCCCTTCAGATACTGGAAGGCTGCTATGAGGTCTCCACGCAGCCTTCTCTTCTCCAGGCTGAACAGCAACATCCCCCCTGTGGTCTTCTGCAGCACAACTCCCAGAGAAACTTTGGCAGTGGCTCTCATCCAACTTCTGCTTTGTCAATGTGAATTTATCTTGAGTTGGTTGGTTACACTTGATCCGTGACCAAGATGTGAAGCTCAAGTACCTTCATCCCTGCCACAGGGCTTCAGAACATTGTACTGAGGGCTTTTATTTTCTGACATTGCTCATTTTCTGCTTTATGCTCTGGTGTAAGTTTCCTGTGGTTTTGGTGACAGACAGAAAACATGGTGTAGCCTTAGGGGTTTTCTTCTTCATATGTATGTGAGCAGAATATAAGTTATCTCTGTAACAAAAGGGCTGAAAATTAACTGCCTGTGCTGGGACTGTGCTTTTACAAGGGCACTAAATGACAATGTTACACTAGCAGGACCATACAGTGCTTGGGGTTTGGTCTCAGCTCTCTGTGTCGAATATGGCACCTTACAAAAAATAAGGGTGTAAAATTAGATCTTCAAATGCTTTTTGAAGCATGGAAGATGTGGATCAGCTGCTTAAAACAGCATTGTCTGCGGCTAGTCCCCCCAGTACCACTGCAGAAGGGAATAAATATCTCAAGCTTTTCATCTATCTGCCCATGGATAGCCTTGTGCATCTCAAATGGCACCAGACACCTACATTTAGGCGTCTGGATGAACACATATCTGTAATGGGATCTGAGACACAGAGAACATAGATTTAATTGCTTCAATCTCAGCTTGGTTCAGGCTCAACCTCTTCTCTCTACAGAATCCTTGTCTGTCTCCTTTAATCACATGGGAAAATCCCAGATGATTAACCTAGGTTAGCTAACTAGTTGGGCTATTAGATGCCCAACTTCCAAACAAGTCCATTCCACCAGTATATCAGTGTCAATGTTCAGAAGTCCACAGTTATTTCAGGATACAAGCCTGAGAAAAAGACTAAAATCTCCTCTGGGCAGGTGCTACTAAACTGTTGCAGAAATCTTTATTCAGCCCCAAATCCCCTTAGTTGCAGACAGAGAACTGGCATGTTATAGTGTGGTAATGGTTGGTTGTTTGCTTCTTTCTGTGCACTTGCTGTTTAGAGAGATATGGGCTGGTTGATGAGGCAGCCTGATTAATTGTGTAGTCCTTGAAAAAGCATGTATTGTAGTCCTTGGTATGTTACCCTGGCCTAAATGGTTGTTTATCTCATTTCAGAAATGGGAAGGAAGCTTTTTGAAGTTGATATTATCTTGCCACTATGTGCTGCTGCTCTAAACCAGCATCAGCAAAGACTGTGCTTAAAATGTTAACACAAACATGCAGATCTCATTAACAGCTGGAGAGGAATGCTCTGAGAAACAACTCCTACAGATGGAAATTTCCCAACCTCTATATCCCAACTGACAGCCTGGGTAGTAAGACTTTTTATTATGGTAGCATGGTATTACTTGCATTAGATATACTCTCTTTTTGTGCAGCTCTCTGGGCTGCTTTTGTTTCATTTGCTATGGAGTTATGCTGAATTAATTTAATAACAAGGGCTGCGTTATGCTGCCCTTGTTACTGCTGGCCAGATAGAACAATGCAACTCTGCCCTAGTACACTTTGTTTTCAATACAACAGCCCCAGTGACCAGCCAGATGCTGATGAGCAGCCAATTCGACTAGTATCAATGCATCTCTAGA
Source organism: Melopsittacus undulatus (assembly GCF_012275295.1). Lineage (NCBI taxonomy): Eukaryota > Metazoa > Chordata > Aves > Psittaciformes > Psittaculidae > Melopsittacus > Melopsittacus undulatus. Next base: position 19,034,674 of record NC_047529.1, read on the forward strand.
TAATGAAGTCAGGAAATCCTAATCTCAAGAAAAGTCATGTTGAACTACTACACCCTTTGTGCCTTATCTCTTCTTAACAGGCCCACCTCAATACAGGCAGAAAGGAAATGTAGGTGCTCTAGAAGTAAAAAAAGTTCAGAGCATTCTCTCTCCTTGTTTTCAGCTAGTTTTAGGCACTATTTGAAATTTTGAACAATTTAAGAGTAAAATCTAGTATTAGATCAGTGTTAAAATCCTGCATATTTCTCCTGTGTTTACTAGCCCCGAGCTCAAAGTTTACAATACTTAAAATGACATAGTAATATGCAATAACATTGTCCAATGAAATAGGAGCAATGCCCTGAATGTCCAAAAGCCTGTTTGCTTGTTTCAGCACTATCAGTTTATCCACAATATTATCTGTCTCTATGAGCTCTGCCAAAATTACTTCATTCAGGGAATTCTGCTAAGAGCCTCCTGCTCTTTCATGCAGGTAGATATTTGTTATACGTGTTCATAGTTTTAATGCACGCTTGTTCACACTTTCTATCTAGAATTATAGATATTTACAATACTATAAAAGCAAAACAACTGCTATTGTTACCCTCTGCTGTCTGTTTCAGATCTGAATGCTAAAGTTGTTATCCTGCAGATGTTTGACATGTTCAGGCTGAAGTCTTGCATTGATTTAAAGCCCTACAAAGGAGAACAGACTTACCTGAGATTTGAGAAGCTGGATGGGTAATTTTGTATTAGCAATCTGTTTTGTACCACTTTGTTTTATATGATTGCTTTTCCAGCTTAGAAGCATTAATTTTCATTCTTGTTTGTACAAAGGACATAACTACCCGAGCCGCGTTTCTGTCCCAGAGCTTATTTATATTACACTGGAATTAAAACTGATGCAAACAGACTAACCAAAGGTATTATCTGCATTGAAAAGACTATTTTATTTCCATTTGCATCCTAACTACTGAAATAAATCCCTTTGTTGGCACTCTTTTAGGGAAAACAAACAAATAACTTCCTCCAGTTGTTGGCATGTCATTAATGTGTTGGCATTAGCATAATGCATGAGCATCCTTGATTTCACACGCAGGATTGGGTTCACTTGAGCAACTGTTGAAGCCAACAACCTCCACCACTGTGCAGGTCACTGTGGGTTGCCTTTGCACTCAGGAGGTAACTCTTCAAGCTACAAACCGTCTCATCTAAAACAGAAGTCTAAAATAGGTGTGCTGACTCACATCCCAAATGCCTGTTACTCTTCAGGGACTGTAAAGGTGCCAGGGAAGCTAATACAGTGGTGATGCCAACACTGTGAATGTCTGAAGTTAGGTCAGGAGATTTTCCTGCTTGCTCAAAAGGACGATCAGGAAGTTGTTGACACGAGTTATTGTCTGTGTCTAGGAACCCAGTCTAGATCTGTCCCTGAGCATGGGTACACTTGTGACAGCATTTTGGGGCAGCTTTTGTTTTCTTAAATCAGGATTTAAACTGGCACTTAGGAGCCAAACCGAGGAAGCCAATGCAACCTGAGCTCACTGGAAACTGCTCAGTACCTTTGAACATTGGGCCACTTATTTAGGTACTATGGTAAACATACACATATACAACAGCCCTGCTCATGGTCATCGCAAAACTGTCAGGAGCACAAATGGGGATGATTGTGATTTCCAGCTCCACTGGTAGAGCTATGAAGGTGAATACTCAACATGCTATACAGTACCGACATGCTGTGTTAGCATACACTTGAATATTGCCACTAGCTTCTGCAGAACTACTTCTGGTTGGCACCCTGAAGAGAGAAATTGGCCACAGAGCCTATATCAGGCAGGGTTAGAGAATATTATAGGTGTCTGAAAGGTAAAACTAACACGTAGGTTCTGAGCTGGTTCGTACAAGGAAATAGCCATCTGAGAATGGGATAAAGAGGTGAGATGTTTCTTTCAGGGGAAAACATCATTTATGTGAGGTAACAGATGTAGATGTGAAAGTCTATGCAGTCTTCAGCTGTATTAAGAACATATTTCCTGATGTTAAGTGCTGTATGTAAACACTCCAAGATAGGGTTAACAGTGGGAGCCATATTTGATATTAATGAACATGCTAAAGTATGTTACTCTATTCCCAGCAGCTTTGAGCTTCACCTTTTTGGACCAGTGCTCCTCTGAATACATCAATACATGTGGGATAGTGCAGAGTGAACAAGATGGTGCTCACTGGGAGCACAGATTGGGCAAACCATGAGATGAAGACCATACTTTGGTAGGAAGATTTGTCAGTAACAAGTGTCGTTTTAGAGGGTTATTAGACTTTACCATGGTTTTGTGAGATGTGAGAATGAAGATATACAGAGATAAATAAGTAATTAGAAATACTCTTCTGTTAATGGTAATCACTGTACACCTCATGCTAAACATGACTCTTGAATTTCCAGATAGAAAGGCTAATAATATTAATTTGAAACGATTAATCCTTATTTAAATCTTCTCCTTACATTGTAATATCTCATGAAGAAATTACAGTTCAAGACTTAGCTGCTGTAAACTAGTGTAGCTCCATTAAAATGGAGGGAGTCCACTTGAGGCATCCCCAGAGAAGGACATGCATAAGCAAGTACCACAAGACACAAATTTTGTTTGTAGTCAAATTCTGACATTGGAACCAATCCAGGGCCCTCAAAATAGGAAGCTGAGCTTCAGCAATGTGTCATGGAGCAGGAGGAAACCACCCTCAGAAGACTTCTTCAAGGGAGGGGTTGCAGTATGATGCAGAGCTGTATCAGGAGGGTTTAGCTGCTGGTAAATCAAAGTTTGTTTCTTGTGAGCTGCACCACAGAGGGAGGCTGAAAGATTGTGTTAGAAGCAAACCCTGTGTGATTTCCCCTCTTCTGAGGAGAGCATTGAATGGGGTCCTTTGGCTCCAACTGCAGTGATTTAGACATGTATTGAACATATATGATTGTACTGAGTTCTGTAGTATTTTGATTGCCAGGACACAAGAATCAAGTAGGGTCTGTTATTTTCAAAGGCAGTGGGGAGAAAATGAAGCACTGCAGAAAAGCATCACATACACAGTCCAAAAATCCTCAAGGAAAAAGGTTTCTTTTGAAAGTCACAGGCACATATGGTCACATCTGCTTCCTGATAACAAGGGGCTAGTCACTAAGGGGTCTCACAGAGCAGGAGAGATAAACAATACTGACTAGAAAAAAAAGCCATTTCCAAGGTGGAGGGAATGAGAGGTGGCTTTTGGCAGTAAGAGTTCTTGTTTGCTGCCAGCGATGCCTTTGGTTGCAGTTCAGATCCTGGGGTTAAACCAAGTTTGCAGGAGGAGAGCAGGTGCATAGCGGGCAGGGCCAGGGAGTGCTCCTGTTCTCCTCATGTGGTGTCTGAGAGGGCAGATGTGCACCCAGTGAAGAGCATGGCGCGAAAACCAGCACTTGGAAGACCCTCTGAGCAAGGAGCAAAATGAACGGGAGGGTTGCGTTGGTCCTGTCATTGGCACTTTCTTGTTTCTAGAGGAACAAGGTCATCTGGCTGTTGTTTGATGGGCTGCTTGCTTACAGTTTGCAGGCTGTGCGGTTTGCTGACACTGTAAAGGCTCTGGATGCGTGATGGAGCATGTGGCTGGGAAGCTGACAGAGGCTTCCTGCCTCTCGTGGCTAGTGACAGATAAATAACTGCTCAGCTTCAAGGAGGGGGAAGAAAAAATGTTTAAAATGTAAGGAGTCAGCCTTCAGAAGTTTGCTGAGAGCAAACACATCAGCAGTTCTGGAAAATAAGCTGCTTTATTGGGTATTTGTAGGGGAACTTACTGCAGAAGGACGGCAATGCTTATGGGAGCACATCCAAGCACCAGCACTAGCTGGAAACAGCAGTGGAGCTCAGGGAAGCATCAGGCAGCCATTCAGTCATTGTTCTCCGCATGATCTCTGCTATTTGTATCAGCTGGCTCTCAGACTGAGAAAAGTGCAAACTCATAGATGCAACAACAGGGTATTTGGAAATCCCCAGTGTGATGAAGCTTGAAAATGCCCTTGCTGTCAGGAGAGACACTTCCTATACAGAGGAGATAATTAGGTGAAACTGACGTACTTGCTCAGTCTTATTCAAAAATCATATTTAAAATTGGAATATACAGATTATAGAATCATGGGATCATAGAATCATGGAATGGTTTCTGTTGAAATGGACCTTAAAGCCGATCCAGTTCCAACCCCTGCCATGGGCAGGGACACCTTCCACTAGGCCAGGCTGCACCAAGCCCCATCCAACCTGGCCTTGAACACTGCCAGGGATGAGGCAGCCACAGCTTCTCTGGGCACCCTGTGCCAGGGCCTCACCACCCTCACAGGGAAGAACTTCCTCCTCAGATCTCACATCAGTCTCCCCTCTTTCAGTTTAAAGCCATTGCCCTTTATCCTGCCCCTACATGACCTTGTAAAAAAATCTCTCTCCAGATTTCTTGTCAGCCCCTTTAGGCACTGGAAGCTGCTGTAAGGTCTCTCTGGAACCTTCTCTTTTCCAGGCTGAACAAGCCCAGCTCTCTCAGCCTGTCTCCATAGCAGAGCTGCTCCAGCCCTCCGAGGATCTCTGTGGCCTCCTCTGGACTAGCTCCAACAGGTCCTTGTCTTCCTTATGTAAGTGAAAGTGTGCTTTCATATCTGAACTGCTGGCAAACCTTGGCGCAATACAGCACTGGTGTGGTTTATCTTATGAAAGTTTGATCAAGTGTCTGGTGTAAATCTAACTTTCATTTGCTTCTCTTGATGAACTTCTGAGTTAATGCCCATGAGAACAGAATATGGCTTAGAGGCAGTTTCCTTAAGACTGTTCTCAGATTAGCAAGGGTGCAGGGAACTGGACAGTCACCAGCCAAGCAAAGAGGTCACAGGATGCTCTTCAGCTGACAAAGAACATCACTAGAAACTGGCCAGCTTTCCCTTTGGTGTCTCAAACAAATTCCAGTATGGGTTTCAGGGTTCCAGTATGAGATTCAGGGATACTTGTGACGCACTGCTCTTCTGATGGGCTCATCTCCACTGGCTGTGAGCTAATCCATCACTGCTGACTAATGGTGGGTGGGATGAATCCTATCACCCTTCTGAAGTAAATTTCTTTTGGAAAATGTCAGTAACTGCAAAGTGAAAACACTTTGTACAAGTAACTAATCATTAAACCAGACCTGACCGTAGTACAGGGGGCAGAGCACTGGTCTGAGATAGGAGAGGACAGGTGAGGGCACGCTGTGACAATCCACTCACTCCTCATGACCAAGGACTGTGAATGCCAGGCTGTGAACAATCCTGGCAGGAGGATTTCTCCCTTGCTTCTCATGGGGGAAAAAAAAAGTGCAAAGTTTTTGTTTTCATTGTAGCAGAGAATGGAGGAACTTTTGAAATTGCAAGAACTGTGAGATGGGAAAGTTGCTTCCCATGAATGCTCAACCAGGAACGTGTGCTGCCTACTAAAATGCAAAGGGCAGTCTACACTTCTGGTGTACAGAATGGCCCAGCTTTTCTGCAGGTTATACAGGGCACCCAGCAGTGCTTCCAAGTCCTCTTCAGCAATAAGAAAAGCAACTGAGGGCTCTTTGTGCTTTCCCTGAACAGTGCTTTGTACCAGGAGTAGCTCACTGTGGGAAATTCAGTTTCACTATGTCAGATGGGTGCCAGTGGTCTCCAGAACATTTGCAGCTACTGGGTGAAATTGTAGTTAAAAATTTCAATGACTGGTTAGGAGACTGCATTTAGTCTCCAGTTATAAATGGGTTCAGCTTAATTTCTAGATATTAGATTGAATATGGGCACATTTATAAGGTTCTAGTCTCTGCATCTGAATATTCATTTTGATACCAGGGCAGTGTTACACTGCCCTCTGCTGAAGGCTGGAAGTTGTTTCTGTCCGACCACGGGGGGTCTGCTCCATGCCTCCTACTTCTCCACAAGCCTTTCCACCCTCTCCCCTCACCTTCCAGCCCTGCTTCAAATAATTTCTGACCCAGGCCCTCTATCACCCCAGTGCCCCTCCAGCTCAGTGACCCCAGGATCCCCTGCCATGCATGCCCTTCCAGTTTCTCCTTCCTGTGAGATGGCTGCATAACCATAGTCCTCTACAAACTCAAGTATGACTTATTTATAGACATTCCCTGTAGGTTTTTTTGTTAAATTTTAAACTAAGGGGACTTAAACCCAAATGTTTTAAGACTACTTTGATTTTGCTCCAGTTTTTTGTTCCTGTCTCATCTCTGCTGCTACATATCTGGAAATCATGGACTTTGTGCTGTGTTTTTCTCTCTTTGCTCAACTGTGAAAACAGCCTTTACATGATTTATCTTGAGAAATGCTTCTCTTTTGCTGTTAGTGGAAGCTGTGTGTGAGGCACCTCCACAGCTCTTCTTGTCTTCCTACTCAAGCTCTCTATTGTGCTGTGGGTGGTTGTGTCGGGGGACAAGCCTTTTCCTACTTAATCACTGAACACAGAGGTGGACAACTTCACCTTCATCACTTGTAATTTCAGATGTGAAATGAGGAAATAGGATTTGGTTGCCTAAGTTGAAGGCATTGAGACACTCCATGGAACATGGGACATTTGCAAGGGGATAACAGGTATGATGCAGGACCTGTGGGAGATCTAGAGCTTTCTGGAGCCTTGCTCCATTTGCCCATATATCCTCCCTGATATGTGTTCCTGGGAAAGAAGATAGCAAAGTGGAGAACAAGACTTTATCATCTCTGAAGCCCATCACAAATGAAAGAAACATCAGGCTGGAAGTCCAAGGATTTACTGATATATGTAACTGTCTATGGAGGCAAAGAACAACCAGTTGTGTAGTGGGGCATCAGTCCTGAGATGGGATCAGCTGTGGGAAAACACTGTCAGGGCATTCATCATAATCTCTCTTTTATCTCTAATCTTTACAATGTGATGTTAATTATTACTAGAAAACAGCGTTGGGCCAAATTCTAATGTCATTGGACTGCTATAAACCTACAATAATTCTGCTTAAGTATTTGGCTTTCCTCCTGGGTATTTGAGATCATAATGCTGATAAATAACAATCACAGTGGAAGGAGTCAGCAACTTTGGACCAGATTGAGTTTGTACACAAAGTCTGGGTAAGACTTTCACCAAGTGCACTGAAGGCATGAAGTTATCACATTCCTCTCTGTAATATTCGTCCAAAGTGGACTTTGGTAATCAAGAACAACAATACCATCACGTGCCATTTACAAAGAAAAATGTTGATGTTATAATAATGTTATGAAGGTGGGAAGGTAGAAGCTGGTTGGCTGATGTTCTGTGGAAAGCTCAGCAGCATGCTTTATATATTGCAAGAGATGAGAGGAACCAGCTTCTTTTTCCATTGCAAAAATGGGCTCTAACATCTTCCCACTCTGCATAGTGCTTCTATTACACTTTCTTTATGCTACTCCAGTCTCTGTAAGTAGAAACCTGACTTGTACAGGCTCCTTTCAGTCCATAGACATCTCATACCTTATGATGATTGTATTTTATTCTCTTTCAGGTCAGGCACCTCTCCCGTGAAGCTGGTAAGTGCTCTGTGAGCTGTTTTGAGTTTTGAAACATTTTTGTCTGCTGTGTGCCACCACATCTGAGCACATGATGTTTTGTCTGTCTTGCAGCAGGAGATGTTGATGTTGGTGAGAAAATAAAAGACATTCCAGACATAAACTTAGGTGAGTTCATTATCTAAATTCTTGTAAAACCTGAAAAATTATGAGCAAAATGGTGAATTTTTCACTGTGGTAAAAAAGACTGCTGGTGAGGTAGTTCATGGTAACAGGAGAAATATAATTGAGCTCTGAATTATCATCCTCTGGGTATAACATATAAATCTATCCTAGTACTGTAACCCTATGTAAACATGGGATGCAGATGTCTTTAATCTTTGAAGTTTGGACAGGATACATGACGTGAGGCAGTATCTCTCTGTATTGATTGAAAAAGCTCTAAGTTCCACTAGCATTTTCCCCCCATTTCTATATTTTTTCTATATAATTATACAGAAGTTTTACAATGTGGAAAAGAGCTTACATGTTCATTGAGCTTCTGAATAAGTGGTAAGGAAATTAAATAGAAAAGACACAACACACTTGTGATTTAACAGGACAGCACTCTACTCTCTTCCTCTATTTTTATACTTCTTGTAATACAAATTTCCATATATCCTTTGGTGATTTTGCACTGTATGATATTATTTCTGATTCATTACTCAATATTATTGTACTCTCTAGAGCACTGTCTCACGGTATGACTGCCTGATAGCAAGCAAGAGATTATCAAACCAGATAAGGATAGTGGTTTCCGCCAGATTTCTGCCACCAAAAGTTCAGCCATTGCTGGGTAGTAAATATTGAGTTGAAACTATTGTTACTTTTAGGCCTGTCCCTATATTTCAGTGTGAAGATGCTGATCCTTCTTTATTTTCTGTAAATGCCAAAGGACATTTATTTTGTGTAAGCTCAATATGGTTTATGAGATGAAACACAGTCAATATTTGATATTTCATTTACATTATCTTTCATCAAATTACTTTTCAGCTGCTGGACTGGACCTCTTTCAGGGTGATATCTTGCTCCCTGTAAGTAATTAAAAACTTTATATTTATCACTTATCCTAACTGTATTTTTTTGGTACAAATCAGCCTATATCCTCATCACAGATGCATCACCAGCTGTTAATTCCCTTTTCAGATAAAACCGTTAAATGCGCTAAGAAATGAGAGCTACACATGGAAGTTCCCCATTCCCTATATTCTGGCTGATAACCTAGGTAATGCAAATACTTTATGCAGATTTTAGTTTCCATCCTTATCTGCACTGGTGTCACTGTGATAAAAAAAACCCTGTCTTTTTTAGAACTGGTTCTCTCACATTAAAATTCGCTAATAACTAAATGTCTCTTTTATATCAAACCCTTTTTTTTCTTCTACAGCTATCATAACAAAACACGACTTAATCAAATTATTTTTTCTTTTCCATTTTTCTTTCAATCATCTTTCTTTTGCTCCTACATGTATATCTGTGTGCATATTTTAATCTCTTCAGAATGAATGATCTGCAGTGTGTATTGTACCAAAGATTCTCTCCTGATGCATGTTTTCCAGATCTGAATGCCAAAGGAGTAATTCTCCAGGCATTTGAAATGTTCCGTCTTAAGTCTTGCGTTGATTTTAAGCCTTATGAAGGAGAAAGCACCTTCATCTTCTTTACAAAAGAGAGCGGGTAAGGGTTATATGAACTTCTGTTTAGTTTTGCTGTGTAGAATCAGCCAGGAATTCATTTCACATGACTTTAGGAGTCTAAAAGTTTACTCTGAGTTTGTTGTCAGCAGAGAAAAAGAGGCCACCAAGAAAGCAATCTTACCTTCTTAGACACAAAGCTTGCAAGCAGCTGCCTCCCTCTGCTGACTGCAGAGGATATTTAGATGATGAACTTGGAATGAATATATGGTTACTCTTTGATGAGGTGAATCTCAGCATTGTTGAGTTTTCACCAGCTGCTTCCACTTTCCTGCCTAGGGTTGCTTTCCATTTCAGTGGTGTGTGAATTGACCCCCATGTACATTCTCTTAACTCACCAAGGATGTGAATAACCAAAATTTAGGTTTTGAAATCTTTGTAAGACGGTTCAAAAGAAGCTGTGGAAAGCTGGTTTACTGTAGTATTGCTAGCCTCATGCAAGCGATAGTGAGTATATTTTAGGGGTTTAATCTGCTTTCGGAGTAGAGTATCTGTAAAATATCAACGTCAGCATCTAAATAATGATTTATGTAACTTCTTTTATATTTAAACCTTTCAGATATTACTTTAAACCCAATGAGCAGACTGAGAACTTAAATAGATTAGAGAAAACACTACTTAACAGACAATAAGATCTTTCTTTTTCTCAGGTGTTGGTCCCTAGTGGGGGACCAGCAGACGGGACAGAGACTCTCTATTGGGGCAGGGTGTGACTACAGAGCAATTGTGGAACATGAGGTCCTGCATGCTTTAGGATTTTACCACGAGCAGTCGAGGATGGACCGGGATGACTATGTGACGATCTGGTGGGATGAAATTATTGAAGGTGGGTTTTGACCTACAAGTCAGATTTTGTCAAGTGTGGATTCATGGGTACCTTATTTTCCCACCTAGATTTTAAGACCTTCTTAAAGTTATGATTTTAGAAAGACTGAGCCACACCAGAAACCACTGAAAATCAGTCTGTACATGTAGCAGGATTTTGCTACAACTTCTCTGGTCTTTGACCAGAGACTAAGGCCAGGAGAGAGAGGCCCTGCTTGGAAGTCAGAGGACTTTATTTCCCCTTGGCTCCAGGACTGGTCTGCTCTCTGATTTTGAACAAATTGCTTTTCTTTAATCAAAGGTCCTCTCAAAATATGAAAGATTTTTATACGCAAGAGATCCAGGCTTTCCTGAAACTGGAAAGATTTACTTTGAACATGGAGAAGCTTCAAAGTTATTACATCAGACGGGGCACATAAACCAGGGCTCTATCCTGCTCTCTACTGCTCTACTGCTGCAGGATCTTGCTTTCAGGTTTAGTATCATCAGATTCAGTGGCTTTATGAGTTTCAGCAGAGTCTCCACAGTTCCTCTGGTCCCCAGGCAGTTTGTCCTGCTGTCTCCTGTGAGAACAGGTTCTGTACAACTTAATGATCGCTTATTCGAAGAAGAGTGAATGGGAGTCTATAACAAAATCTGAAAGGCATGCTGGCAAAGACACCAGCTGTAAACTCGTGCTCCCAGTGGTGGTGCTTTGCAATGCCAGTAATGGCAGTAATGCAGCAAAGGTGCCCTGTTGTTGCTCATCTCTGCATGGGCAAGCTCATCTCTTCAGTCTTTAGAGTTAGACACTCACCATCCTTGCAAATAAGTGAAAACTATATGTAAAATAGTCATCAGAAAGGTGCGAGACTCAGGGAATGCTGTGTTCTCTTTTGGGTAGGTAAGAGCTACTGGTATGAACAGTTTCTGCTGACCTCTAAGAGCAGTATCTGATATTTTAAATTGTTGCAAGTTGAACGTCTTGTGCATTACTACTTGCCTCTACTCTGTAGTCTGTAATGTCTTTTGGGGTGGCTAAGCAGTAGATAGAATGGGGATATTGATTTTGCAGACCATTTTTGTTGTTAGGATTAGCACTAAAACCAATTCAGGTTGATCTTATCTTAGGGTGGTGAAGATAATGATGATGTTAAAAGTATCTAGACTCTGACTTTTGGACCCCTTTTTTGCTGCACACTGTAACTAGCTGCCTCTAAAGCAAGAAGTTTTACAATGTACTTATAATGCACTGTTGTGGGCTCAATGATGTGCAGAGGTATGGAAAAGCTCTACAAAACAGTGCCGGTTCTCCATGCTTTTTTTTTTCCTCCTCCAGAAGAATATTTCATTGAATCCTCCTAATGTATCTGTGGTGTATTCAGCAGTCACAAATCCGGGACACTAAAAAAATGATAAAGCTGATGGACTCTAGTGTGACTCTCTTTTGAGTGGAGTCCTGGAACTGCCCTGATACCACTACAGTCAGTTCTGTAGGTTTCCATTCATTACTATAATAGCTCATTTTCCAGTTAGGCAAGTTGGTTAAGTAGAAAACTCCTGCTATAGTCATTTGAAAGATACTTGTTCCTCTAAAGGGGAATAAGGCTGATATGATTGTGCTCTCTGGTGTGTGCCTGTGCACATCTGCTCATGTAATTCTGATCAGCAACCCCAGATTTAACAGCATGGGAGTAGTTTTTGCCATAATGGATTCTCATCAACTGCAATGCAGATAGCTGGCTGGCAAGAAGAGATCCTCTATTCATGTTGCTGTTGACAGAAAATCTAATATGCCTGATAGACTTCAGAGAAAACCCACAGGACAGCCTAATGAAAATGCCACCTTGCAGTATGGTTTGTTTCTCTTAAAAACACATAGAAGTTACCCTTTGCCTGGTAATGATCATTATACAAGCCTGTGCTCTGCCAAGATATTTTCCCCAGCAATTAAAAGTGATAGCACTTGATCAGCTAGATTCTCACTGTTTTAGATAAAAGATGTGATACAAGTATCTGTAAGAATACAATCACAAGCTCTTATACAATCTCAGACCTTGGACTGAAGACCTTTGCACACAGAATGGACTAGCAGAAGGGAAGGGCAGCCTTTACACAGAGAAGCTGTAATTATCCACCAATCCAGTCATGTGCTGCTAGTTCTTGGAGAAGGTCTCTCTATACTTCCATACCAAAGTATGTGAAGTGGCTCACTTTCTTTGTCCTAGCAGACACCTTCACAATGAAAAACTTCCTAAGGAGAAATTACTTGACCAAGAAACCATGAGAAACTTGTTTCTGAAAGACAATAGAAATATCATTGCAATATTGTCAATCTAGGATAAAACATTCCCCCACCTCCATTGCTAATCTGTTCTTTGCTTCAAATAAGAACAGAACCTGGAGCCATTCCAGGAGTGTCATACTTGTCTCCTTAATGACTGGAGGGCTCCAGGGCCTCTCCTTGTCCATATGTGATCTAATATCCTGGGAAATATTTGCATCAATATTCACAGGCTCTAGACTGGAGCACATTAATCCTTAAATTCAATTCCTTAGGATGCTTACTATCAGACCATCTGATCTGACCTCCTGTATATCCCATTCTTTACAGAACATTGATATTTGATTTTGAACTTACTGAAGACACATGTAAGAGTGCAGAATTGCATCTAAAGGCACTGCTTTGTCGTCCAAATGACTTCATAAGCAAATCTTGCTAAATTTGAATATTTCATTGTAAGGTAACTGCTTTTGGATGTATCAATTCTGCTTCGTAAAACTGTATCCAAGGGGTCATGCTAAAGCCATTTTCTTTCCAGTTTCTCTAAGCATGAAGCACTTTTTTGTTCTTTTACCAGACAGAGAGCACAATTTTATAAAGTACGATGACAGCTTCATCACTGACCTGAACACCCCCTATGACTACGAATCACTGATGCACTATCATCCATTTTCATTTAACAAAAATGAAAGCGTCCCCACAATCACAGCAAAGATACCAGAATTTGACAACATAATTGGACAACGTCTAGACTTCAGTGCCATTGACCTGGAAAGACTGAATCGCATGTATAACTGCAGTAAGTCATAATGTAACCATGGCAAACTGTTTCTTTGTTTGGTACTTGAGTCTGGCTGGTTCACCTCCCTTATATCTCTAAAACCACAAAAGCTTTTCTTGGATGACAGTGAAGAGGTATAGGAGAGGACCTGTGGTGTAAAAATCCAAACTGTTTATTCCTTCCTCACCCCTCTCTTTGGCCCTGCTAACTTTCATTACTTTTGTGAAAGTTTGATTATTCAATGAAAGTCAGTCCATTCACATCTTTTCTTCTGTGTTGGTCCTAGGGGTTCAGACATGTGGCTGTGTTCTGCTTATGCTTGAGCAGCTTCATTGTGTTTTTTTGACATGAATACAACTATACTTCTTTCTTTTGTTACTGATGTTTGGTCTTTACTAGATTATTTTGTACCTGAGATTGGCTAACTCTAGAGTCCGACACTGTCTAGTTTGTCACTAAGCTGGTTGAAGAGGTTATCACCACGTGTGATTATTAGTGAGAGTTATTATCCCCATGATCTGTCAAGAGAAGCATCAGTTTGTAGGCAAACTCAAGCTGGACTGGTCCAAGCTGAGTGGACTTTGCTTGAAGTGGAAGAACAGTGCTCGTACTCACCAAGCAGACAAATGAGCCATGCAGAACCATAACCTCCAGCTGAGGAATGGCTGAATACACCAGCACTGTTCACAAAGTGACTTGTTTCTCCAAGGCTTGCAAGCAGGCACAAAGACAGCCACCAGCACTCACTGTGTTTCAGCTGCCGTGTGGGAGTTTAACCTTCTGCAGAGTGGTCAACTCTTGTTACCTTTATGCAGGGAATCCCTTCAGGAATCATATCTGTCCTCTTTTGAGTCTTTGGGCTTGCCTGTGCTGTGAGTTGTCTTTTGTACTGGATGTCTATGCTGCTTTAAACAAAACACTCAAAAACTGGAGCAGAAGTTGTAATGAAATACTACTTTTAAAGTAACCATGTGTGCATTTTTTTTCAGCTTCAACTCACACTTTTTTGGATCAGTGTTCTTTTGAGATTGAAAATATCTGTGGCATGATTCAGGGCACCAAAGATGATTTAGACTGGGTACACCAGCAGAGCAGTGCTGCAGGACAGGAAGACCATACACTTTCTGGGCATTGTAGAGGTAAACTAAACAGAATGCTTTCCTGTGGAAAAGGGGTTAGCTGGTCCTCTGTGTATGTCTGTACTGGTGTGGTGTGCTTTAAATACAGCATCTTTAAAATCTTTTCTGAACCTGTTACTGTAGTCAATCCTTGAGAAAACCCGGCATCAGCTACTCTGAAAACACAGGGGTATAGGACCATATTTAAGATACTGCCTAGCAAACAGCTGAGTTGTAGCATTTCTAGTTAAGCAAAAAGCCCTTTTCCTTTTCACATGTCTTGGCCCTGTGAGTGTCAGTTTATGGTTGCACTTCTGCTCTTGTTAGTCTTTTTCAACACAGTGGAATGTTCCCCACACCAGCAAGATAAAGTGGAACAAAGAACAATCTTAACTAAAGGCCTTTTAAATATAACCTGGAAAAGGATTTACTGCAACTTCCAAAGTCTGAGTAAGAGTTGGGTTACTGAATAAAATGTCCCTCCTAGCCACCCATAAATGTTCTGTTTGCTCTGTTTGCAAAGCGAATGATAAGTTAAGCTTGAGGAGTGCTGTTTCTGGAGGTAGAAGAAAGTTACAAAGTATTTTATGATGAAGTTTAAGGGTAATTTTCTTTTTCATGTGGTAATTTTTCTGGTTTTCAGAGGAAGAAAAGGGTAGAGTCAGCCCCAGTCACAGCTGCAGGGTACTGGTTTACAACAGAGAATAAAGATTAAATTTTGGTGAGGCACTGGAATGGGTTGCCCAGGAAGTTGTGAATGCTCCATCCCTGGCAATGTTCAAGGCCATGTTGGACAGAGCCTTGGGTAACATGGTTTGGTGGGAGGTGTTGCTGCCCATAGCAGGAGGGTTGGAACTTAAGGTCCTTTCCAACCCATACTATTCTATGATCCTATAATTCTAAATCCCAATAGGCAATTCTGAAAAGCGAGGGCCTAATTTGTCATTACTTAGACAGGGTAAACTACTACAGGCTCCAAAAAAAAGTTCTTTTTCTGGTAAATTTTGCCTAAGTACAAAGTGGGGGAATCCTGGCCTAAAGCAGGTGAGGCTCTGGCACAGGTTTCCCAGAGAAGCTGTGGCTGCCCCATCCCTGGCAGTGTTCAAGGCCAGGTTGGATGGGGCTTTGAGCAACCTGGTCTAGTGGAAGGTGTCCCTGCCTGTGGCAGGGGGTTGGAACTGAATGAACTTTAAGGTCCATTTCAACCCAAACTATTCCATGATTCTATAATAAGTTCATGTGATACCAAAAAAAGATACATGTGCAAACAGTGAATTTCTTGTAAATGTCAGGATAAAAGTAGACCCTTGAAATTTAAAGTAAAAACACTTCAGAAAAGGTTATTGGGAAATTAAACTAGAGGGGCAATAACTCTTAAATGTTTTCCTCAAACTGAGTCTTGAAATGTCCTTGGGCAAGCGGTAAAAAAGATCTTCATGTACAAGTTCAGAAGAGTGCTAGTTTTGTACCCGGGCCTTGTTTATTGCCTTTATCACTGATAAGAAGTTATCTTACTCTTTACAAGATAATATAGCATATGATCACTAAGATCTTATCTTTAGATTATCTTGAATATAAATCAAGTAAAAAAAATACATCTACCAATTACTTGCAGTAAGCACTGAACACTTTGTCTTATATTTCTGACATTCCTGAGACATCCAACCAGACCAGCTAATGCAACATCGACAGAAGCTGCCAGCAATGATTTCCATATATATATATATTAAACTACTAGTCTTGCTCTTATCCTGGTCTGTTTTGGATGGTTATCACATGCTATTTCCTCTACTAGTCATGTTAAGTACTACATTTATGCCTACTAAAAGAGGGGAGTTGAAATGGTAAATTTGCTCCATGCAGCCATAGGAAATCTAGAGACAGTAACACTATGCTTTCTTCGCAGATGCTGGCTATGTCATGTACTTCAGCACCAGCTCTGGCAAGGCAGATGAGGTGGCAATCCTAGAGTCTCGAATCCTTTATCCAAAGAGAACTCAGCAGTGCCTCCAGTTCTTCTATAAGACCACAGGAAGCCTTTCTGACAAGCTGATCATCTGGCTTAAAGAGGATGATGGCACTGGAAATGTTCGCAAGTTGAGGAAAATTCAAACCTTTCAAGGTAATTGTGGTAATATGAGGAATATCTAGAGTATTAGAGATGGGGTGGGAAGAGTCACCTTACTGAGTCCATGAATTAAGTGCATTGGCACAGGAATCAAAAGATTTTCCTGAAGCTACCAGTATATCTTGCAATTGACTGTGGATTTTGGCTTTATGTAAGGGCATTTAGCAATGAAACTATGGGTTGTAATAATGTAATTTAGCTGCTTGGCAGGAGAAGTCACAATGTTCTTAATGTCACACTCAATGACTGAGACGTAACCAAACTCTGGTAGAGATCTGCTGACTAGATCTCCACTGGCTATGTTACCTAACAGTGAGCTGGTCAGATGTAAATACCTGTGCTCATCTGCAGTTGTGAAGGATCCCAGCCTGATTTTTACATGGTTGGAAATACAAAAACGTATGTAGTTCTGGAAATCTAAACTGAGTTCCCACTTCAGGTGATTTTGCTAAATGGGACAAATTCAGCCATGACACTGTGCCTTTGTCGTGTCAAAACCCAAGACCTGTGATAATCTGCCTGTATCAACCTGCAGCAGTTTGCAGGGAAGGATAGGTCCCTGGGAAAGTGTCAACAACAGTTAACTCTAACACCTTGGGTCTTATCCACTTGTTACGACTCGTCCCTTAGCCTGTTCCCTTTACACTAGAGACAGACATTCACTAATATGTAAAGAGATCTTAATACAATGTCCCCAAAGCATTTAGATCGTAAGGCAATGTGAAGATATTATAATCACAATACCAGCTTAAGATCTGTAGCCTTCAGGACTCTGTGAGAGGTCCAGTTGTCCAAAAATGCAGTTGGAATGGGTGGATAAGGGTAAGCTATTTCATCGTAGCACTAATCATGCTGATACCAATGTTTTGCTTTCCTTTTACCAAAGCGGATGATGACTATAACTGGAAAATTGCCCATGTAACCCTCAATGCTCAGAAGAAGTTCCGTTACCTCTTCCAAGGAGTAAAAGGCAACCCTAGCTCTTCATCTGGTGGGATTGCTATCGACGATGTCACGCTGACAGAGACTCCTTGTCCCACAGCTGTGTGGGTCATTCGAAATTTCAGCCAATTCCTTGAAAACACATCAAGTGATGTTATTCAAAGCCCTAGGTTTTATAGCCCTGAGGGTTATGGTTTTGGCATAAGTTTGCATCCCCACTCCAGAATCAGTGGCTACAGTCATATTGCCTTTCACCTGTGCAGTGGAGAGAACGATGGTGTTCTGGAGTGGCCAGCTCTGAACCGCCAAGCTGTACTCACAGTGCTGGACCAGGACCCTGATGTCCTGAAAAGGATGTCCTCAAGCAAAAGCTTCACCACAAGCGCAGATGATATTAGCTCAGGTAAGTGATGTCTGCCTGGAGGAATGATGAAGATGAAAGCCAAGGAACCTGAGTCAGAGGATTCAACATAGGACTCAAAAGTTAAGCAACTTTGGCTGTATTTCCCAGTTTGGGACACTTTCTTGTGTATGACTCAGCATTCCTGTCTGTGAAAGATCAACTAATGTGAAAAGTGGCACCTAGAAGGTTTGTGTTATAATAAACTGTCCCTGGGATATCTGAGTTTGAATCTAAATACAGAGTTCTAAGAGCTGGCAATTCCCATTCTACCTGTGTTTTGCCCATTATGATAGGTGACATATCATCAAAGGATGGTGTAGTGACAGCAGGGTGCTGTATTCCATTGTTAAATCAGCAATAATTTCAGTTAAAGCTGCATTTTGGAGACTTGGCTGATTTGAACATATACGGTCTGAATTCACAGCATTCACATTGTAGGTGTATTTAAGAAAAAATACCTGTGAGATCAATCTACAGCACCTGAAGCCTGTCTTGCTTGACTGGATGTAGGCTGTAGATTATGAACACTTTCACACTTCACCTCTTAATTCTGGGTTTACAGAGCATGTAGCACCATACTTCCACATCCAGCCCTAGAATGTCCCATGGGTATGTTAATTCAAACAAGCAAGAACAACAGGACAATAGTGAGCTTGTACTAGAGATGAATCTCCACCCCTCTTCGCTTTTTCCAGTGGAAGCTTTGTACACATCTTTTCAGTAGGAGCTTTTAAGCCTTAGGTGTAAATATGTTTAACAGAAACATAGCAGTGAACAAAATCTGGTAAATTCTAAAGCATAGGTACTTAAAAAATCAGTAAGGAGTGCCCTTACACAGAATGGAGCTCTTTCTTAGTTGGTGACAATGAGGAGGTAACTTGTGTTTGATTAGTCCCTAAGAAAAGGGGAGTTCTGGAATTTCAATGCCCTCATATGGACTAAGAGTCTTCATGCAGACCATATCTGATGATCTGCTGGTACCCATAATTTGTCAGTCCTCTGTGATTTATCTGGGTATTTCAGATCTGAATTTGATTTTACAGCATAAGTCCCATTTAACACTGTAATGCAAAAAAAAAAAAGCATGTCATACTTCCAGCTGCAAACTTTGTAGCTCTTGTTCATCACTTATATTCTCTTTGCAGATGATAAAGAAACCTCAATATGGGAGAAACCATCAATTGTTGGGAATTTTGATGTGTCATGCAATTGCTATAGAAGTGTGTCCTGGGGGTGGAGCAATTTCATATCCCACAGCCAGTTAAGAAGGAGAAGCTTTCTGAAAAATGATGACCTGATTATTTTTGCAGAATTTAATGGTAAATACCCTCTTCCTGGTTCTCCTTACAAAAGCAAATTGGTGATCCTTTCTATCTCTTTTCATACATCCAAGTAACTATTGCCCCTTGAGTCATTGTCTCTTCTAATGGGCATCAATTCGAATGGGCATCAACTTTTAAAAGCATTTCGGTGGCTTAGTTTCAGGTGGGTGATGATGATTAAAGTGACTAGGAGTTCAGAGGAATCTAAATGGCAATAAGTTACTGAAGGTTAACTTCTGAGACAGCTTTAAGCACCCTAACCAGTAGCTGTGTCTAAGCATTGAACATACTGAAAGGCCATCCCTATTATTCATATTTTCAATCAGAAGAGCCACACTTGGCATAATTTTTTGAAATACAAAATACCACTGATTTACATAACTATTCTACTTTGTGCTTTGAATATGAAGATCTTGCTGTGGTATGCCAGGAGCTCTGTATGGCAAGAGCTCCGTAAAGAGAAAATGGAGAAGTACCCTCCAGTTCATAAAGCAGCCTGTAAGCCCCTGGTATGAATCATAGAATCATAGAATAGTTAGGGTTGGAAAGGACCTTAAGATCATCTAGTTCCAACCCCCCTGCCATGGGCAGGGACACCTCACACTAAACCATATCACCCAAGGCTTCATCCAACCTGGCCTTGAACACTGCCAGGGATGGAGCATTCACAACCTCCCTGGGCAACCCATTCCAGTGCCTCACCACCCTAACAGTAAAGAATTTCTTCCTTATGCCTAATCTAAACCTCTGCTGTTTAAGTTTCAACCCGTTACCCCTTGTCCTATCACTACAGTCCCTAATGAATAGTCCCTCACCAGCATCCCTATAGGCCCCCTTCAGATACTGGAAGGCTGCTCTGAGGTCTCCACGCAGTCTTCTCTTCTCCAGGCTGAACAGCCCCAACTTTCTAGATATAGCATCACTCCTATCTGATGTCTGTCTCCTCTTTTTCCTTTTTTAAAAGATCTAAATCACCTCAGTCACACTGAAGTTTCTGTTGAATCTGAACAAACTGCCTTCAGGAAAGGTCTAATTCTTGAAAGGCAGAAGAGAGCAGCTCAGGACATACAACCCGTTGAAGACCAGCTGTCTTATCTGCAAGATCCATGTGATCCAAACCCTTGCCAGAATGATGGAGTCTGTGTGAATGTGAAAGGAAGAGCAAGCTGCAGGTACCACAGACCTCTTCCCTGTTTGCCTTGACATGCCCATCCCTCCGGGAGCGGGGTGAAGAACAGGGGAAGGCAGTGAGCAAGCGGCTGCATCGTTCTGGGTTGCCAGCTGGGTTTAAACCACAACACTTCTTAAGCAAATGATGCAGCTAATAAATATTTAGAGCTACACATTTCAGAGGTCTAAGCCATTAGGTTTTCAAGGAACAGTAGGAGCAAAACACTTCACTGCAGTGACCAGTTTTAACTAGCAACCATAATGGAGGCAAAGAAACCCCATTCTCTGGTGCTTCTAGCAGTGGGTAGCTTCCAAACAAGGTGGGGATGTTGTGACATGACCCCCTCTGATGGGAACTGCCCACCCAGGATACTGAGTGTGAGGACCTTGGGGTGGACCTATAGGGCAGGACAATGCTCCTGACCCATGTTAATCTGTACTTGATTTTCCCAGGTGCCCATCAGGACAAGCCTTCTTCTTTACGGGTGAGAGATGTCAGTCATGGCAGGTGCATGGGAACATCCTGGGACTGACAGTTGGTGGAATTGCTGGAACCATTGTCTTAACCATCGTCCTCATTTCCGTGATGGTGAGAAGATAAAGAGCTGCAGGAGGATAAATCACACCCTGGTATTATTCCATAGTTCATGAGACATTGGGTTTCAGTGAAAAATTATGAATACAGCTTGTCGAAGACCAGTCAGTGTATGTATGTACCCTAATGTATGACATAAGCAAACAGCTGTTTACACTGTAAGACTTCACAGTTAAAGAACATCACATAGAACTGTTGTCTAATGAAAGTTCATACACTGCCTTCCTTGTGTATTTTTTGCTTGTTTCTTTTCTTCATCCAGTAACTAGTCCAGCAATGCTGAGAGTCCATGCATTTACTCTCAACAACAGTTCAAACTTAAATACTGGTAGAACCTCTCAAAACACTGGAAAAAGTCACACAGAAGCACATATGTTAAGATTCTACAAATGTTTCTACAGAAATTGCTCAAGAAATCCATTTTGGGAATGGATGAAAGGTGCCATGGCGGCAGGTGAAGGGCAGTTTTTGGGAACTCCTGGAGCTCAAATGAAAGTAATCACCATGGGTAAACTGCAAATACTGCACTCAGCCCATGAGCTACAAGCTTAGGAAAAGTCAGGCACTAAACACTGGAGTCTTCGGTGGTTCCTCTCTCCAGTGAGCCTGCGTTACAATTAACTTGTACACTTCCTGGGATCAGTCACCGTAGGATGTAGCATCTCCTGGCTCTCAAACATCACATCTAATAAAGGCAGCTTTGTCACAGTTATTGGAGCAGAATATTGAAAGAATTACTTTCTAAGGCTCTGAAAATCTAAATTTAGTGTCCTTAAATAGACCTGTACTGAAGTTGCCCAGAAGCACTGATTAACTGTAGTTTTTAGCATCAGACCTTGTTCAATCTGTACTTCCGAATACAGGTCAGTTCCAGGAAGGCCTCCTAACTCTGACCCTCGGGAGAAGGACTATAATAAGCCTGGCTTGCCATCTGAAATTTCTCTCAGAAGTGGCTTTTGGAAACTCTAGATGAGATTTTTATGCTTGTATGAAGGAAAATATCTGTGTTGTGTGAAACACAAACAGTAGCTGAAGTGTTGGTCATTTTTGCTTGAGGACAAAGCATGTGTAGCTCTTTATTTCCTGTTCAAACTTGCATTTAGGGCATTCATTTTCCTAAAAGCAAAGAGCTGTTTCCAATTGTCCCTTGCTTAACTTGCACCACTTGCATGAGAGCTGGGAATTCCGTTGTTGGATTTCAAATCCCGTTCTCTCTAACCTCCACCCACAGGCTTTCAGTGCAGAACATCAGTCTCGCTTGTGTGCCCCTGGCCCATATGAGTGGTGGAGCTGCATTACAGACCTGCAACCCTGGCATGGGTTTGAAGCTGCTGATACTTTGCTTGCCTTACCCACCTATTTTACCTCACAGCATTGAACTGGAAGTGGTCCAAGGTAATGGAGATTGGAGATCTGGATCATAGGGAGTGCAGACACCACATCCTCTTAGCTTCTACAAAAGACCCCTGTAAGCTACAGAAGATCCTTTGGAGCCACCAGGTGTCATCAGCATTGCTTGCAGCTCTTGGCTACAGAGGCAAGATTTGAAAGGCACAGCTCAGACTGCCTGAGCAGAGAAGCAAGTGTAGCTTTGCCAGCTCCCAGTTTTCAGCTTAGTCTATCCCCTAGGAGGAACTGTCACAGCAGTAATTCTCAAGCGAGGTGCCTGTCCTCTCTCTTTTGGGTTTTCTAATCAGCAATGGCATCACTCAAAGGTGTGAACCTGCCTTGTTCACTTACTCAGCCAGGGCAAAACAGGGTCTGCAGCCCAGGCTCCATGGGGGGAAAGGGGCAGAGAAGACTGCCACAGTGATTTCTAGGGCATTTCAGACTCCAGCTTAAAGACTCAGGTGCTCACAAGCAACCACATATATCTGTGCTCCATACCCCACTGCCAGATCTGCTGCTGTAAGACTCTTTCTAACACTTCAGAGCATCACAGTGAGATGGCTCTTGAGGGGTTGTTCCTTGTTCAAGGCTGGGACTGGAAGTAGAGGGTTCTCATGGACACGTTTACTTTGTTGTTAACATGACACCTCACCTTCCCAGCACGGCTGCCTGCTGCAGACACAGTTAAACAGGGGCTCTCAGTGCAGGGCTGCCTGGCCTCCACTGCTGCAGGCTAAATGATTTGGGCAATGCTTACAGCAGTGCTGGACTGGGGGCAACCAGGAGCCTCTCCTGAGATTGCTGCTTCAAGTGAAGTGATTGCTGCTGCCAAGCAGCATGTGGAAAAAAATGCTACAAGCTCTCATTTGACCCACACATTGGTTTATCTTCCATCTGCAGCTGTGGGAGATGGACTGCTGCCCAAGGAAGGGAGGGAGCTGCCTGGCCTGCCTGCAGCACAGTGGACAATGCCAACAAGTCAGCAGTGTTACCCCGTGCAATGCACACACCCTCTTCAAGGAGGTGGCAGCTGGGCAGAGATACACCCAGACCACACAATTCTCTAGCACTTTCCTGTTAGAAAGCCAGGGTAAAGCACAGATACAGCTGATGTGGTGCACCCAGTCTGCGGGCAGGACAGGCAGGTGAGCAGGAACCTGCCAACCATGATGCCCACACTGCCTTTCACGCACAACTCTTCTTTCCTTTGTGCAGCAGCTCTGCCCCCTTCTCTTGGGGCTGATTTTTGCTCCCCAGTTCAATTAACAAAGGGAAGCCTCCTTCCTGTTAGTAGTTGAGAACCAACTTGACCTCTCCAAAATGCAGCTGTTTCCTGGACATGTTTCCTGGGACAGTGTAAGGAGTGAATATGCTGGCCAGACTGCTGAGCCATCAAAACATCAGGGATCAGATCATAATTGGCTTCATGGCCCAAAAAGAAAGTATCATCAGGAAACAAGCCCCATGACAGCCCTGGCTTCAAGAAAGGAGGTGAATGCAGGAATTTGGGCTTTGGTCAGGACAAAGGGAAGGACTGGGCCAGCTGCCCAAAGGATGAGACTCCCGAGGACAGCAAGCTCTCGGTGAGCCCGCTTCTCACCTTGCCTGGTTCTTGCTGCTTGGAAGGGTATAGTGTTGTTGCTGCAATTTTTCCCCCCTTCTTCCACCATTCAGCACTTTCTTCCACTTTTTCTTCTCTTTCCTTATATCTGATCCATGTATAAATACAAGTGAAGCCTTGGCCCCAAGTGTTTAAGACCAGCACAGTTCATTTCTGAGCTGCTTCTCTTTCATGAATTCTCATGGCTTTTGTAATGCTGGCAAGGACTTTGCCTTGCAAGATCCACTCAAAGACAGCTTTCAGTGCCAGAGAGCTCAGCAACACATCACATCCTGATTTCTCATTCACATACAGTCAAGACCCAGGCTCAGCTAAACTGGGCAGTGTAGTGAAACCTCAGGGATGAAATGTCTGCAGAGGTAAAGTGGGTGGGACTGTGCCATCCACACGGACTTGTACTTTAGAGCTTATGTCCCACACAGTGGGATTGTATGATTCTGTAGCACGTCAGTATTACACAAGCTACTTCCAGAGTGAGTTAGATCAAATTCCTGTCCAAAGGCAAATATTGGTTGGAATAACGTGGAAAGGTCTGATTTTCAAGTTTCCACTGGCCATGCAGTTCAAAGAGATTCTGGGTTTTCAAATATTTCTTAATCTATGTATTCAAGTTCCAGTATTACATCTACACCTTCAAGGAAAAAGAAATTCCTTTCAAGATAAATAGTACATTTGATTGATGTTTGTTTATTGTTTTCAGTCAATACCTGCCCATACCAACCCATTGCACATGCCTGTAACTGTAATCAACAGTTTCACATCCTGGTTCATCCCAAAGTCCTAGGAATGGGTTCACCACTGGCAGACATAGGCCTGATTCCCCATTGACCATATGGGGCTGTACCACTCAACAGCAGTATTTGATAATGGCCTTAAATCTAAATCTTCATGAATCCACCTATTATATTTTACATTAAAATTTGTAACATCTTTGTGCACTATAAATATTTGCAGGCTCTCTCATAGCCCTCCACTTTAGGCAGGAGTCCTGCCTTTAAAGGTATACAGGCTTGGAAATAACTGTTTCCAAAAATGTAGTATTAGAGCAATAATTTATATAAAACCTTTCATCCTGCCTGGCACATGGTGGTTTACATTCACTGCAGAGTTGACTCTCTGAGCCCTCCAAGTGTGATGCTCGTCTGAGAGGACCCTCAAACATACAGACTTTACACAAGAGATTCCTTACATACTTAACACTACTGTGCATTAGATAAATGCAGTTCCATCTGTAGCAGAGGGCAGCAACCATCTCGTTCTTACCACATATCAAGGGAAGGACAACTATAGTTAAGGATATAAAGCTTCCTTTTCTTCAAAAATAATGTCACATGGAGCTTTCAGTACAGAGCTTTCAGTACATTCCATCCGAAGAAGACCACGCAGGAATCATCATGGTCTTCGTTTTACCCAAGTTAAAGGTGAAGATCTGAAAGGAACCTTCTTAATTGTGAATCTTTAGTTCCAGAAAGCCTTAAATAGAAAGCGGAGAGCACTATACCTTATGGACTTTCCAAACTCTTATATGAGGGCAAGAGACAAGCTATGAGGTACTCGTGTATCTATCTACACAGGCTTTTGGCATCAGTCTGAGAGTTGATAGGGGAAATACTAAAACCACTGGACAACAGCTGTTTATACAACTGCAACTCACGGCTCAGTACTGCGCAGTGCTAAGCACCCT
Organism: Melopsittacus undulatus; assembly: GCF_012275295.1. Classification (NCBI taxonomy): domain Eukaryota; kingdom Metazoa; phylum Chordata; class Aves; order Psittaciformes; family Psittaculidae; genus Melopsittacus; species Melopsittacus undulatus. Next base: position 19,060,164 of record NC_047529.1, read on the forward strand.
CTTAAAGGATGAGAATTCTTCACTCCCAAATGTCTTTTCCAGCACTTAGAGGCTTTCAAATTCCCGTCATCTCTTCTGGGATTGGCAGCCCCTGTAAAAATCCACTTCTCAAAGCTTCCCTGCCTTACATGTTAACCAGAAATGATTATTCCAGAAGAATGCACCAAGGCAGTTTACTCAAAATGAAGCAGTCCACTTCTCGATGACTCATAGGTACGTTTTGTGTGCGTCTTGGAAAGGGCAGAGGTCCTTTCAGAGCTATGTGATTTAGCATTTGCAGTGCCTCAGTTAAGCAAAGAATATGCCTTGGAAGTGTTTTCAGAGGAAGAGCTGGATGGCTCTGAAGAAGATACTCTGTATTTTCCTGCAAAATGAAGCATAGTGGTTAGGCATAAGGACAGATAGCTTGGGACATGTCACTGCAAAGCAAGGACAGTTAGACTGTCCTGATGACACAGTTGGCTTTGACTTGATCTGCAGCCCTGATTCTAGTTGCATTAAAGCAGTACAAGCAACCACAGAAGTCAATGTGTTTGGTGACATAGCCAGGATATGTCAGCCTGAACTGATGATTATGCCATGGGGTAGTAATTTACTCACACAAATGCAGAGACTTAGTGGTCCTTGTTGAGCATGGTTGAGATGAATCCCAGCTCCCTCCCTTCTGTGACCATGAGATTCTAAACTAAGACCCAAGTGAAGAGAACCCAGGAGCAGAGCGTGGAAGAGAGTGGTAATAATAGAAGAGTCTCAGGTGACAGCAGCATGGGAGGCAGTTGTGAGCAAGTGTCTTATGGTAGGAGGCTTCTGTATCTGGGTATTGTACTCATGTAAACTTACTGTAGCGGAGTAAGAAACTACTGCTTCCATTATCTGACTAATAAACTGCCTCTTAAAAAGCAGTTGCTTGCCTACATTAAATTCCTCCTTATCCCACTTTGACTAAATGTCACAATCATCTTCTCTGAGCAAGGGTTAGATGCAAAGATTCCACGCTTACTTAGGAAAGAAATTACTCATACTTCCAGCAATTTGTTTTACAAGATAAAGTCATAACTGAAATGCTGACATCCATAAAATGACAGCCAGAGAACTTTTAAAGAGATATAGCTCCAAGATGGTGAAGAGTACATGAACAGTAAATGAAATGAGGAGCACTGTGTCAGGATATGATAAGCTCAAAACAAAACGCAGTCAGTGGGGTTTAGAACTGATGAAGCATACCACTTTCCAATAATTGTTTTAGGCTTTAAACTGAAAGAGGTAGATTTAAATTAAATATTAGGAAGAAGTTCTTCCCTGCAAGGGAGGTAAGGCACAGGTTTCTCAGAGAAGCTGTGGCTGCCCCATCCCTGGCAGTGTTCAGGGCCAGGTTGGACGGGGCTTGGAGCAACCTGCTCTAGTGGAAGGTGTCCCTGCCTGTGGCAGGGTGTTGGAACTGAGTGAGCTTTAAGGTCCCTTCCAATCCAAACCATTCTACGATTCTATGAATCTATGATTCTATGATTATGTTGCTAGAATTATGCTACAATCATAATCAATTATGCTAGTGATACCAATGGCTTACTATAGTTCCTTTGTGTTAGGAGGTTAAATGCCCTCTACAGATGGATGGATAGACAGATAGATTGATAGATAAAAGAATAGACAGCCCCTGAGAGTGAGAACGCAGGCAAAGCCTTATTTGTGCTTCAGTAGACGAGATTTATTGTCGCATACCTGTTTTCCCACATAGGTTGTTGAAGGTTCTCGAAAATGGATAGCTCATAGCAAGCATTGGTGTCACCAGGATCAGAGAGGTTGACTGTAAGAGAAAAAAAAGCTTTTTGTCAAAAGCCTGGAACTTTCTTTGCAGACACATTGATGGGGGAAAAAATATAAAAAATAACAGTAAGGTGTCCAGTAGTACAAGCAGGCAACCCACCGATGGACAAATTAGATGTTTGAGAGGCATCAAGTTCACCCATTTGCACGTTTATGACGGCAATGAAGGAGACCAGCTCTGAAAGACTGCAAAGAAATGGCAGGACACAAACAGGCTGGCCAGGGAAGATGGGGTGGGCTCCAGAGTCTATAATATCAGACAGTACAGAGTTCTGGTCCCTTATCTGTTAAGGCAACCAGAAAAGCTGAGATTTATGTGCTTATGGATGGTCCTTGAATGCCAGCAGCCTGAGATAATCAGAGGCAAATTTAACTTGGCACACTAGAGGGCATTGGAACACAACTCTCTACAGTCCAGATGGGAAAGAAAAATGTTTGCTGCTAAAATGAAGTTTCTTTTTTGGTTCTGGAGTGGCTTGGGATTCCTCTAAAGATGTGTTTAAAAAATGTATGGAAAACGTGGGTTTTTTTTGTTCAGTCCCTCTCTGTTCATGAGGTTGTACCATGGTGGTGGAAATTAAGCAGTTTTGTGTATTGTCACCTGTATCATAAGGTGGTAGAAGAAGATGGGATATGAATCATATCTAAAAAGTCTGATCAAAGACTTTGATCTTGCTTAATTTATTCCTTATCAGCAGAACTGCCAAGGAAATATGCCAGTTCCCATTGGGGCAGCTTCCAGAGTGTCAACTAGAGTTGAAGGAGTCTGAAAAGGAATTCAGAACTGAAATCCATTACTTGTTATCTCTGCTTTATTCTGCTGGATGTGTCAGTATAAGATGGAATGAAAAAACTGACATGCTTAATGATAGTTGTATCAGTTATTCCTGCCTTCCTTCCAGTACCCTGAGAAAAAAGAATTTTTTCCCATAGTCAGAGTAGCATCATATACAGTGGATGTCCTTTTCAAGTCAGAAAAAAAGAATGGTGCTTGGTTCCCAGGAGTAATCTTCCTGCAGTGCAATGGGATACTTGGAGTACTGGTTAAAAAAAATCCATGTGGATTATTCTGGGCATCCTAAGTGAAGAAAAATGAGTCAGAAACTGAATCTTTCCCTTTGATGGTTGGAGCATTTAAAACTTAGAGAGCTGCTCTGTCTCCTTTCAGGCCTTCAGCACGTTGCTGGATGGGGCATGCAGAGAGGTAACTACATTGGTGATATAGATGATGGGAAAAGTGCAGCCTCACCAAGTCTGCAGAAGATTCAAAACTGGAATGAGTGACTGCTAGATCAGATGAGTTTGCCATCATCCAGAGGGACCTCAACAGGCTGGAGAAATGAGATGACGGGAATTTTATGAAGTTTGACAAAGGGAAATGCAAAGTCCTCCTATCCCTCAGGATGAATAACCGTGGAATGCACCAGGGCATACAGGGGCCATCTAACTGGAAAGAAGTGCAAGGTCCTCCACTGGTGTCGGAGCAATCCCAGGCACAGCTGCAGGTTGGGCAAAAAGGAAATTCAGTGCAGCCCTGAGGAGAAGGACTTGGGGGTGTTGGTCGATGAGAAAATGAACATGAGCCAGCTTCAGTGTGCTCTTGCAGGCCAGAAAGCCAACTGTATCCTGGGCTGCATCAAAAGGAGCGTGATCAGCAGGTCCAAGGAGGTGATCCTGCCCCTCTACTCTGCTCTCATGAGACCTCACTTGGAGTATTGTGTGCAGTTCTGGTGTCCTCAACATAAAAAGGACATGGAAGTGTTGGAACAAGTCCAGAGGAGGCCACAAGGATGATCAGGGACTGGAGCACCTCCCATATGAAGACAGGCTGAGAAAGTTGGGGCTGTTCAGCCTGGAGAAGAGAAGGCTGCGTGGAGACCTCATAGCAGCCTTCCAGTATCTGAAGGGAGCTTACAGGGATGCTGGGAAGGGACTCTTCTTTAGTGACTGTAGTGACAGGACAAGGGGTAACGGGTTAAAACTTAAACAGGGTAAGTTTAGATTGGATATAAGGAAGAAATTCTTTACTGTTAGGGGTGAGGCACTGGAATGGGTTGCCCAAGGAAGTTGTGAATGCTCCATCCCTGGCGGTGTTCAAAGCCAGGTTGGATGAAGCCTTGGGTGACATGGTTTAGTGTGAAGTGTCCCTGCCCATGGCAGGGGAGTTGGAACTAGATAATCTTAAGGTCCTTTCCAACCCTAACTATTCTATGATTCTATGAAAACAGAGCCAGCCTTTTCTCCTTGGTGCCTACTAAAATGACAAGAGGTGGTGGGAATGAAGGCAGAGCCAGGCTTTCTTGTTTGTGCCCAGTAAAAGGACAAGAGGCATTGGGAACAAACAGAAATACAGGAAATCCCACTTAAGAAGAAACTTTTTCACTGTGAGGTTGTTCAAACACAGGAAAAGTCTGCACAGAGAGATTGTGGAGTCTGTATCCTTGGAGCTACTCAAAATCCAGCTGGACATGACTCTGAGCTATAGCTGACCTGCTTTGAGTGAGAGGGTGGTACTAGATGATCTCTGGAGGTACTTTCCAACTTCAACGATTCTATGACTTCATGGGAGTTGGAGTGATTTGAGTTAATGCTGTTCCTCTGAGCTGACAGTCCAGCATTAATAGATGCCTTAACTCCTTTGAGCATATGTACCCATCTGTCTTAATTTCCCTCGTTTTTAAGTCTACTTCCTAGTTCTTTAGCAATACCTGTACAGATTTTTCTAAACCCATAAAATATTCAGATACTGATATAAAATTAACCTCTATTGTCACTTAAGAATGATGCTGGCATTTATCACCATTTACTTTTTCCTCTATAAGTGCCAGTACTTAGATTCTGATGCCTTCAATCCCTTACCCGTCTTTGTGTGGCTTCTTTACTGAGGGATCATTAATGCTGAAATGTAAGTTGAAACAATAATTTCTGGACATAGAGCTGTCCATACACATGCAGCTATCCCAGATACAAGTATTTACTCCCATTGGCTGAAATTTTTCTGTATTCTGTGTCTGGGAATGTGGCTCCTCTTGTGCAGAGGTAGAGACGAACACACCTTTGGCATCAGCAGGAAAAGGGTAATAAACACCTCTGTAGTCCCAACGTGTCTTCAACCAGCAAAGTTCTTTGTGAGGTGAATATTAGTCCATAGCTTCAGCTTGTGGCCCTCTCCTAGGGCTGTAATACATGTCCTGGGTCACTGAGTCTATTACCCCATTGTGTGGATGGCCTCCTCTATTCTGCTTTAGAGTTTTGTCAAGCCTCATTGTAAAAGCAGGCAGTTCTGTGGGTTTGCTCCTTTGTGCACACTGACAGACCATCTCCCAACCTTTCCAGAGGGTACTGGTTGCTTAATGTCATAAGCAGAATTGCACCTGGTTTGATGCAAGTATCCTCTAGCCCAGTTGCTTCTTATCCAACATAGGCTATAGTAGAGGCCCTAGGGAAGAGTTTTATAAAAGCAAAGCAGAAGTTCTCCTGAATGTTCTTTCCCCATTTGCCTTTCAGAGGTACAGGGACTTCTGGAGGCAAAGGCAATACTTTGGTGTTTAACAGTCTTTAATGGCCTATTAAGCTTAGACAACATGAAGTAAATCAAGGCTCATAAGGGGGTATGGAGTACAGTTTATTTTCTCCTCTCTCCTTCCAGCTGTGGGCAGCAACATGAGAACAAATAGACAGATACAGTCCATTAATACATGGCTCTATGGTTGGATAGCCACAGAGAATGTCAAAAGCTCAAGGGTAAGAACCAGAGAGAGTGGCAACAAAGGATGGTTGGTGTTTACTACAAGCTGCCCAGTCAGAATACTACTGATGAAGCTTTCTTACTCCAGCTTGCAGGAGACATCATGCTTGCAGGCTCTTGTCCTGCTTGGGGACTTCAACCATCCTGACATCTGCTGGAAAAGTAGCATGGCGAGCTATAGGCAATTCAAGAGACTCCTGGAGTGCATTGAGAATCACTTAAACCAGGTAACAGAGAGCCCTACCAGGGCAGATGTGATACTGGACCTGATGGCCATCAGTGCAAGCAAGCTAATTGGTGATGTCAAGATTGGAGGCAGCCTGTGCTGCAGGAATCATGCACTCATGGAGTTCACAATCCTTAGGGAGATGAGACAGCCAAGGGATACAGTTAGGACTCTGAATTTTAGGAAAGCCAACTTCTAGCTCCTTAAGGAGTTAGTCAATAGTACCCCCTGGGAAACTGCCCTCAGGGACAAGGGAGCACAACAGAGCTGGCAGGTCTCTAAGGATGCTTTCCAGAAATCACAAGAGCTCACAGTCCCCAGGTGTGAGAAATGGGTAGGGAATGCCAGCTGGCACGGCTGAGTTGAGACCTGCTGGTCAAACTAAATGGCAAGAAGGAAATGCACAGGGAGTGGAAGCATGGACATTGTCCTGGAAAGAGTAAAGGGTCACTGCCTAGTTGTGCAGAGGTGGGAACAGGAATGCCAGGGTGTAGCTGGAGCTGAACTTGGCAAGGGATGCAAAGAATATCAAGGGCTTCTACAGGTATGTCAACCAGAAGATGAAGGTCAAAGAGTGTACCTCTCCTGATGTGCAAGCCTGGAAAACTGGTAACAACGGACAAAAAGAAGGCTGAGGTATTCAGCAACATTTTTGCCTCAATCTTCACTGTCAGGCTCTTTCCCCACACCTCTCGAGTTAATGAACTACAAGGCAAGGACTGGGGAAGCAAAGTCCCTCCCACTGTAAATGGAGATCAGGTCTGTGACCATTTGAGGAACCTGAGCATACACAGTTCTATGGGACCTGATGAGATGCATACCAGCATCCTGAGGGAATTGGCTGATGTAGTTGCCAAGTCACTCTCCATGGTATTTGAGAAGTCATGGCAGTTGGGTGAGGTCTCTGGTGACTGGAAAAAGAGCAACATCAGGCCCATTTTAAAAAGGTAGAAAGGAGCACCCCGGGAACTACGACCTGTCAACCTGTGAATGGGAAGATCATGGAACAGATCTTTCTAGGAGCTATGCTAATGCTAAGGCACATGGAGGACAGGGAGGTGATTCGAGACAGCCACCACAGCTTCTCTAAGGACAAATCTTGCCAGACCAACCTAGTGGCCTTCTATGATGGAGTTACTACAGTACCAGACAAAGGAAATGCTATGGATGTTTTCTGCCTGGACTTCTGTAAAGCCTTCAACACAACATCCTTCTGTATAAATTGGAGAGGTGAGGATTTAATGGATAGACTGTTTGGTGGGTGAGGAATTGGCTGGATGGTCACATGGAGAGGGTTCAAGTTGCAGTATCTCCATCCTTTCCTGCTCATAGCTGGAGGGCATCTTCCCCAAGAAATTCCCTTTGTATTTCCCTTAGGTTGTAAATAAATAATAGCACCACTGAAATTTTCTGTTTTCTAACTTAAAAAAATATAATTTCCATTATATTTTGTGGTTTATGTCTTGCAGAATTTCGATCAAATGTCCACCAACCTCCTTTTAATTATTTACTATTTATAGGTGAAGCAATGAACTTTGAAAATGTGGATCTGTTTATGCTGTTAGTATCTTCTCTTTTATTCAGCAGTAACCAAAACAGATTCTTAGGTCATACTTCTAACCTTTGTTTGCTGAGAACTCCATTTGGACATTGAATTCCTTTTCAGCAGGGCTTCTTGTATCTATTTGTTAAAAAAATATGGTCAGTTGGTAAACACAGAATTATGTTTGAATTCCAACAGTATTTTCATGCAATATAAAAAAGAATTTGAGTTCTTACCTTCTTGTCCCAGAGAGTCCCAAACACCAAAATGAATAATCCCTATGAGACAGATAGTTACATGCAGTTTGATGATACCTTTTAATTGCAGTACTTAATAATTATTTCAAACATTGTCCATGCTCTTTAAACTCTGAACTCTATGACAGAGGACATATTTCTAACTGCATTTCACATAATGGAATGTTAATGTGGTAGGAGTTTTCCTGGCCTGGCCTATTTAAACTGGGTGTATATCTCTTCTGTAGAAGTGGCACAGATAGTTTCCCAGCACTAAACACATTTAGAAGAAGGCACCACTGTGTATGAAAGACATGCCCTGCCTATGCTTCCCAGATAAGCTAGCAGTTTGGTTTGAAGCATAAAATTTTTATGCTGTTCTTTAGAGACAGAGTAAACATAACTATTGTGCCCTTAAGAAATCCCATTGTACTGGGACCCTACTGGCCACCTAAATATGTTGTTGTAAAAATCATACCGACTGAAAGCTCTCAATCATGTGTATTCTTTTTATTAGTAGTACTATTCATCTGTTCTTGGTGACTTTCATGTTCTTTATACTAATTCTTGAATACATGAGAGCTTAATATGATGCCTCCAGATGCACTAAATGAAACCAGATGCTGAAGCTTGTCTACCTGAACATAACAGGGCTATTTTCCTGATCTTCAGGAATGAAATTCTTCCCAAAGGAACTGGCAAAGTTGTAAGTTAACTTTACATCAGCTTTATCTATAAAGCGCATCTGTAAGGCAGCTGGGAATACAAAATGCTGCTGAATTCCTGGAATGGGTTTTCCAAAGAGCCCTTTGGGAATGTGTAAGGTAAACCTGATCTCTCCCAAAATATTTTTACTCCTCTCCAAGTACAGCACTACAAGAATGTCATTACATGTTAAATGGTCATACAGTAAACAAAACCATATATATGTGCAACTCACCTGCAAAGCATTGAGAAGAGCAAAGAGGATGTGGAAGATTCGATGACTGTTTTTGATAATGGTGGCAAGACCAAATCCCCAAGTAAGGCCTAATAGGGGTGTCAAGATGGCCACACTTTTGCCAATTTGAAACAAAGAGTTCCTCTCCTGCCTGTTTGACCTATCCCCAATAGTTGGCCTCAGTATTTTTATTATAACAACTGCAGTGATAAACAAATTCATAGCCACAATGATCAGGGCAGGTATGACAAAGGCCAAGAGAGCTTTGCTGTCCTTCCAGTTGAGCCAGCAGACATCCTTTCTGGTGTAATTGTTCCTCGGCAGTGTGACAGCAATGGTGATGGCTGCAATGGCAAAGGGGCATCCATATCCCAAACAGAATGCCACTGCTTTCTGGGAGGTCTTGCTTGTGTTATGCAAGATGAAGACTAGTCTGTAGAAAAGAATGAGGCCCAGGCTGAGCATCCAGAAAAAGACACACAGGTAGAATAAATGGATGAAGAAGGTGGCCACTAAACAGATACCTCTGCTCATCTGTTGGTTCTGGTCATTGATGGAGGCAGTGACAATGAACCAAATATCAGCAATCAGAAGTGATGTAGCTATGTTGAGTATACAGACATGGCGCATATAGGAGGTTGTGTTGTTTGTCACGTATTTCCAGACTAAGGACTCAATTATAATGCAGACCACCAAACTCAAGATTGAAATAGCCAGGCCAATATAGGTAATATAATCTTCAAAGATTAACTGGGAGGATTTATCAGGTGACATCAGAATGGAGAATGATGTCAAGTGATTACAGGAACAAATGACATAATCTTCTACCTCTGTGGGGGTGCAACCATTAGTATCCCAGCCCCCTCCAACGTTGTTGAGAGTGAAGTTCCAGAAGACACACCGGGGCATCTTTAGAGACAAGTTTTTCTTTGCAAAGGTCATATTAATGTCGAACTTCTGGCTTCTGTTGCTGCTCACTGTTGTTGACAGCAGCAAACCATTCAGATACTCGGACTCATTCTGGAGCAAAATATGTCCGAGTTTTGAGTACATCACACTGACAATGGTTGAATTTTGGGTTAGAGTCTGAATCTCAGTTTCATCAATGAGCACACTAACTGTGAGGTTTTCTGTACTGCGGAAGTTCTTATTATAATCCATGTTGCTGTTTTCTGTGACAACTATACCTTGTAGCTGAAGGCTGTTTGCAGAGACAGGAGGAATGGTATTATTAACTGGTTGGAGACGTACGGAAAAATTTTCTACTGATTGAAGTAACAAAGAACTTTTGAGTATCTCCTCTTTATTCAGGTCTTCCCAAACTTTAGCTGTGGAATCAGCAACAATTAAGTCCACTGTGGAGAGGAAATTCTGGAACAACAAAAGAATAATGTTGTTACTGAAATCCCATACAAATCACTGTTGTTTCTCATGGTAATTTCTGTGTGGTCCTAGAACTGGCTTTTGAAAAAGCCCAGCATTTTTGTATGTTGCTCAATCTGTGCGGAACCTACAGTTGTTAGCACTCTGAATGCTCTATTTTCAAGTTAAAGTTTCCAGAAATGGAGCTGTGTGATGCTTTTTTTATGTATATTACTTGGTGTTTGTCTTCTCCAGCCTTCTTTTCCTTCTTTCTCAGGGTTTGTGCTATCTTTGTCACTTTCTATCATGTAGGGTTCTTCAGCTACAAAACATCATCTCTTTGCAGAGGAAGAGCAGTGCTTTTCCTCTGTACCTCACAATCAATGTTTCAAAGTATTTCTAAGATTTGCTTTGCTAATCATTTGTTGTAACATCTTAATTGATTTTCCTTGCTTGATCATAGCACCTGGAATTCACTCTCCCTAACTGTATTTCAAACTTTTTTTCTATTTCTCCTTCTACACATAGAATCATAGAATTATGGAGTGGTTTTGACATTTTAAGACCGATCCAATCCCCTTTCTATGGGCAGGGAAATCCATCTTGATGTTGAACATTTCTAATGATGAGGCATCCACAGCTTCTCTGGGAAACCTCTTCCTGTGTCTCACCACCCTCACTGTAAAAAATTGCTTCCTTGTATCCAAACTAAATGTCCTCTCTTTCAGTTTAAAACCGTTGCCCCTTGTCCTGTCACTACAGGCCCTGGCAAAAAGTCAGTCTTTCCCATAAACCCCTTTAAGCACTCAAAGGCTACTACAGTGTCTCTTCAGAGCCTTCTCTCACCCAGGATGAACAACCTCAACTCTCTCAGTCTTTCTTCATAGGGGAATTGTTCCAGCCTTCTGATAACTTTTGAGGTCCTCCTCTGGACCTGCTGTAACAGGTCCATGTCTATCTCATATTGGGGAACTCCAAAGCTGTATGTGGTACTCCTGGCGGGGTCTCACTAGAGCAAAACAGAGGGACAGAATCCAGAATACAGTTGGTTTTCTGGGCTGCAAGTGCACATTGTGTACTTATGTCCAATTTCTAGTTGCTAAGCATATCACATCCTCTCTTTCATGCACAGGCTTCTTGTCTTCATCATTTTGACTTTTTATAAACTCTTCTGTATCTTTGCTGTCATTTCATCTTTGCTCTCTTAATACTTTCCTGCTCCTGACCCTGAGTAACTGTGGAAATTCTTCAGGGAGAATCTCATCCCCTGTGACAAAAGGGGCCAAAGGGCTTTGTAAGAATGGGTAAGACTTAAAATAAAACCTTACTTGAATAGTGAGCTCCTCTGCATCTGCTGGGATAGAGGAGATCATATCCAGGATGGTAACAATTGCGCCTAGGTTTGCAGGAGAATTGTTTATTATGTTTTGCTCCTTTCCTGTGTTTTCCTTAAGCTCCGCAAGGTAGTCAGGTAGCTTTGCTTTTGCCTCAGGACTGTTGACCAAGGACTGGAATAGAAGATAACAAACAGCACACCACATGTTTGCAGTTTGCCTAGAGCTTGATCTTCCTAAATTATGGCGATCCCTACACAAGTAAAATAAACAGAGCAAGGGTCATTCTAGACATGCTGTTAACATTCAACTCTCTGACCCTCCAGAACACAACATCCTAACCTGTTCTAGGTTAATATCCAGGGTATTATGAAGAGTGGTGTCTTCATGATAGAGAATAGTCTCTTGTCTGTGCTAACTCACAGACTCCTGGAAAAAATTCCCCTCTGGTAATTTTGGGGGAAAAAATAGTTTGAATGGGCCAAAGCATATGAGGGAGCAAAATCTAGCAAGTGACATATATAACTGAGTAGCTGCACCTCTGCCTGGGACCTCGCTGTGCCTAATTTACTAAGATAAACATAGGAAGTATTTGATGAAAGAAAGACAATTGCTCTCATCTAACCTCACTGAAGGAAAGGTCACTCTGGATGGGTTGTACAAGCAAACACCACTATGATAAGATACCTAGGCTGCAAATCAAGGCCCAGTACTTATCTGTGAAGCGTAGTGGCTGAGGGAAAATGCTAAACAGGGCCTGGGTCTGAGCTTGGGCAGTGGCCCAACTGCATCATTGTTAGTGTACTCTGCAGCATGTTTTGGGTTTGTGGTAACAGCATTCCTGCCTGAGCATGGTTCAAGGGACACTGCAGGCCAGTGACACTATGAATAAGGTCACCTTGCCAGGGGAAGAGAGCGTTCATGTCTGTGGACATTAGCCATGCAATGCCATGTGCCCTCTGGGCCAGAAAAGGACACTTAACCTCACCGACTTGTGCAGATATAGGCAGCATTCTTTATATCTTTTAGAACATAATTTTAATTATTTGATTTTTAATGCTTCATATATTTTATATTATTATATTATTATTATTTTATATATGTTAAGCAAAAAACACCCAATAAAAATATTTGCTCTCTTCCACTCCCACACCCCAACCTCTAGAAAACTCATAAATGTTACCTCAGCACTTGCCAGCAGGTTGCTTATTGGTACAGATAGGCAGTCATTCCTTTCAAGCTTCCAAGATTTGCCAGAGCACTTGTAACTTTTACTGCCTCGGGTAAAACCATATGGATAATCCAACTCAGAGCATGGCTTTATTAGTATGTCTCCTTCTTTTCCAATCCCAATGCTGTCTGAGCAGGAAATTTCCTTATCTATATTGAGAAAAAGACATGGAGGTGGAAATCTAAGAAGCAGGGAGATGAATAATTTACACCCATCAAAACTGTGACATCCTGAAGTTCAAAAGTCTTTAGTGAGGATTTCAGCTTGCTTTCTTCATTGATAATTAATTTTCAGGGTCTATGTCTTGCATTTCCAATTGTTTGGAATCATGAATTGAAAATGAAATTTAATAAAGCTCTTTGGTTTTGAATACTGAATTAAATCAACAAACCAATACTCAAAGTTTTAGGATTTGTCTGTTACATTACAGGGCTAGATAGAGGGTGGAGTGGGATTATATTGACCGCTATGTGAACAGTAACTTACACAAAGTTTATTCTGTTGTCTCTGTGCTGCTGCATCACTAATAGGAAATTCATTGAGACTTTGATTGTGAGATCTCAACAGCTTTTGATGAAGAGTGAGTCCTGCTAATTGGTTTCATTTCATTTGTAATACCAGTAAGCATCTGCTGCTTAAAGTAAATAAAGTGCCTGCAGTGAAATCTGCCAGATGCACTGATTCAAGTTAGGCACCACTACTTGGAAAAACCCAAAATTTGTACATTATGGGGATGTCCAACATTTCTTTCTTTCCAATTTAGAATAGAAACAGAAATATTCAAACTATGGTCAGACCTAAACATTGAAATTGGATTTAGCAGAGTTGAATTGTAATTATCCATATGTTTAAAGTGGATATGCTCTCCCACAGGAGGACCTCCTGAACTAGGTAACTTCTTCCTGAGGAACCGCAGTCTTTTATCTTTGCTAAATTGTTGGAGCAAGCTGGGAGCTGCTTGACCACATTTCAAAACAGGAGACAAAGCTTGGTGGTGCACGCTGCACCATATAGAAGTAGGAACAGAAGATCTATAACTAGAACTACAACTATAACTGTATGGATATGGATATAGATATAGATACAAGAACTATAACTGCTTGGGAACATACTGGGGCCACTGTCAAATACAGTGAAGACAAAACATGTTGTCTGTTTTTCTTTTTTTTTAATTGCAGCAAAATTGATATTTTCGTCTGTATTTTAAAATTTCTCATCAAATAGGGAGACAAAAAGTCTTGGCTAACAAAACCTGCTCCTGTTAGGTGTCACCAGTAATAAACCTGTGGCATCTAATTTAACAAAGATATTGGAATTCCCTATTTAAAAGCTTTAAATAGTAAGTTTTTTCCTTACCAGCTATCAGGTGCAGACTTATACTTTCACTGTTGACTCCCTGTCCAATGCGGTTAATAAACTTGCAATGTGCTCTGAGCTCTTTCGTCATGCTGCATTCTGTTTCTGTGTAATTGCACATGTAGCAAAACAAATTCCCCGTTTTCTTTTCCTCTGTATGGAAGGATGAAGATAAGTTAATGCAGATTTGGGGTCAATCAGCTAGCAGACAGCAGAAAGCTTCAGCAAAACTTTCCTGTGGGTCCTAGAGAAAAAAATCTTCCTTTGTGGAAAAACTTCCTTTCTGTACACTGATCTCTGTCTCTTACTCCCCATGTAATACATCTTCTGGCAGCTGTTGCGTGATCAGTACCTTGTCAAATCCTGCCCAAAACCTCTTTTACTGTTCAAGAACCAGAGTTTGCTTTAGAAACTGTTTTGGAGAATGCTTCTTCCTGCGTCTGCTTTTACCACAGGTGTTTCATTACCACAGGTGTTATCCTACCACAGGCTAGAATACTTTTTTGCTGCTTTCATCTGGTTCCTTGTAACTCAGGATCTGAACCACACGCCGATTGCTTTTCAGTATGCCTGTGCCTGACAGCCAATGAGTGCAATGTCTTCTAAGAAGATCTCAGCACTTTTCTTAGCAGCCAAGGGATCCCTCAGTCTCCATCTGCTTTACAGTTCAGCCTGGGCTTGCACTCCTGCATGTCTTCTGGGTTAGTTTACGCAGGCCTTTGGTTTTGTTTTCAAATTAACTGTTTTGTAACCCACTTGAAAGTTTCTAGTGTATAAAATCGTGCCAGGGAAGCTGTAGAGCTGCCGTAAATTTGAAGACATAGAAATCTAGGTTTTTGTGCTGATAAAGATATGTTACCTGTATCCTTGAAGAAAACAGAACAGTTCTTTGGATTGCATTCTTTATGAGTTATTCTACATATTTCATTAATTAGTAGATCTTGTTAAGTAATGTTTCCATGATAGTCCAAAAAAGTGGCAGTGTGGAAGATAAAAGCAAATAAATGCAGTCCAGCAATTTCTAATCTGAACAATGGTGAGGATGCTCACTCCTCACTGCCAGACAAGGCAGACCAAACATTGAATTTACCTATTTAGTATTTATCACTAGAGCAATGACTTCATTTGCTCTTCTGCTAATCTCAGCCGTGCTCCACAGGCATGGTAACCTAACCACTCTAAGGAGTACTTATGAGTTGTCATAATAGCAGTAAGATTGAATTGGTTACAGAAACCTAACTGAAAACAAAAAGCCTAGGGACTGGGTTGTGACACATAATGCAACTAACGATTCTGCAAGTTTATGATTTCTTACCAACTTGAAATTCATTTTGCTGAACCACAAATGTAACAGTGTAATCTTCCTTGGTGTTAGCACTTATGCAGCACTGGAGGGCTTGTTGCTTTTTGCACTGCATAGATGCTGCAATGGGGTCTATCAGGATGTTCTGCTTCAGAGGCAAGGAAATAACCTCAATTGTCACATTGGCAGAACTCTCTGTGTGCTTCTGGGACACTGTGCAGATGTAGGTGCCTGAAAGGAGTGACACAAAAAACATGTCTCAGTAAGTGGAGTTGCTTCTTAGTTTTTGGACGGTTCCGAGCCCACAACTGAGCAAGTACAGTGCTGTTGGCAGGCATCATGTCTTGCTGGCCTCCAGCAGTTATAACTTTAACTCCTGCTTTAATTTACTGTGGCCAGACTTCACAGTGATTTGCAGGGCTAAGGATGCTATAAATGATGCAGATGTTTTATTGCCTTTGTAGCCAATAAAAACCATGTTCACTCACCGCTCCAGTCCTGTGTGGCAGTCTTCACTGTGAGCACAGATGTAGCTGGAAACTTGCTGGTTTTGATGCATTCATCACAGTCTACTATTTTCGTGTCATTTCCAGACTGGATTTTCCAGCTGATACTCTCATAATTGCTCACATCACTTTCACATGTTAGATTGAACGCATATCCTTCTGAAACTACTGAGTTTACGCTTGAAGATATTGTTACATGGGCTAAGACAACACAAGACAGACATCACATTACTGAGAGTCACTTGTTATAATCATATGGTGAGGGACTATTCATTAGGGACTGTAGTGATAGGACAAAGGGTAATGGGTTGAAACTTAAACAGCAGAGGTTTAGATTAGATATAAGGAAGAAATTCTTTACTTTTAGGGTGGTGAGGCACTGGAATGGGTTGCCCAGGGAGGTTGTGAATGCTCCATCCCTGGCAGTGTTCAAGGCCAGGCTGGATGGAGCCTTGGGTGATAACGGTTTAGTGGGAGGTGTCCCTGCCCATGGCAGGGGGGTTGGAACTAGATGATCTTAAGGTCCTTTCCAACCCTAACTATTCTATGATTCTATGATTCCATATCCTTACAAATGATATGTCCCAAAGAGACCACCTCTGCATTACAGTGCTGGTGGCCTGTCACATGCTACCTGACTCTTACCTGTCCGGAAATATGTCACTCTGATGTTTTCACTGTGCCTGGCACCATGTCCAGTTTGTAGCTCACATGTGTATATGGTCACTGTACCTGACTTTTCAGGTGGGCATAGTGACTCGTTGATGTTCAGCTTGTAGTCAGTGCAGTTTCCACTGAAACTGGAGACTCCTAAAGAGAAATAAACATACCTTGAAGGGCTGTGGATGTCAAAAAATACCTGGACTTTGGAAACCACAAGCAATCACTCCAGCTAAGGAAAACCTCATAGGTTTATATGATAGCATGGCACTTTTAACACATCATTGTTGAAGTTGGTTCACATTTTTTACTCTGCTTTTCACAGTGGTATTCTAAAGGCCTAATTGTCTGTGCAGTGCTGGGCACCTACTGCCCAAATAAGTCTGAAAGCATCAACATTGCTTGGCTAGTTCAGGATAACCCAAAATTAAGAGTATTCTGATTTGGCCTAACCTCATTATCTGAGATATTTAAGATAAGTATCTCTTTGCAACATATTTACTTCGTGCTTTATTAACTCTTTATATTTACATTATAAGCAAACCCTTGTGGAATGTTACTAGCATGTGATATAGCTACAGGTGGAGAGGGAAACTGTGCACTCAGTATTAAGCTATGCTGCAGCTGGTTTAAAGTGTAGCACCTGTCTCTCTTGGTTGCCAGATCTTGGTATGTGGTACACAGAAGTTTTTCATTCCCCAAGGATGATTCTGGAGATAGCAGAAGAGACTGACGCACTCACCCTTGCTCTCAAAACTAGGCAATACTGAAATAAAGTTTTTGGGAAAAGTTGGTGTGATGCTGCTCCTGGCAGCTGTTTGCACCCAGGACAGCACAGTTTAAAGCATTAATGTCTGCACAGTACATGGAGATGCCCAGAATCCTGCTGGCTCTGGCACAACACATATGGAGTCTGTACCATGCTGTCCATCCATCATCCTCCTGCTCCCACCTTTGGAGCATACCCTGTATTCATCCTAGTACTTGACCTTTGGGGTGACCAATTAGGAGGAGATCTCTGAAGAATAAACAAACCCAGCAGGTGGAAGACAACTGTTTGTTAATCTTACCTGTAATATTGATTGCTCCATTCACTTCCCAGTGACCAGTAAGCGATGGTAAGTGTTTGTCAATACAACAGGACAGCAGAGGACCATTTGCCTGCATTTCAGGACTGTTGCATGTAACGTTGATGTCATATAAGTTTGGAGTGATGTATAGCGGAGACACTGCTATTGTTTTCGTGGCCTTGTATATCAGTGTGTTAAACTGATCGCTGTTTGTGAAAGTGCACTTATAGGAACCTGTAAAACATAGGCAATATCTTAGCATTGAGAAGATGTTTTGCTGGTTTTACCTCTACACGTAGAATCAGGAGGTGGGAGCTACTTCTATCCCTGCTTTTCACATCTCTCTGCTCTGCAGTGGCTCTCCAACTTGCTAATTAAAATGTGCCCACAAGTCATCTGCACTATGCTTTCTGCAGACTCCTGGTAACAAATGTATCCAGGTTAGGCAGCTTCAGTGTTGATGGGTATTTGAGAAAAGACAAGTAGTCTGGGAGCAAAATACTTAAAATCTGGCTGAGTTGGTGCTTTGGGGATCTGTGTATTGACTATAGTCCACATGGCAGCAAGATGTCACAGTAAGAATATAGACTGACTCTGCAAAAGGTTCCTACACAGAATGGGTGAAAGATAGGTGTCCAGGGTGGAGTCCAGAAGAGCTGGCGCTCTAGGTATAAGCAGAAACTCTGCTCAGAAGATATTGCCAAAGAGCATGAAGTATTTATGAGCCACATCCTCAGGTACTTGTCCTCTGGATGCAGCCAGGCTTCCTTTTGAAATTGGCAATCACAGCTCCCAACTCCCTTCATACTTTAGGTATGTGGGTTCCCTTTCCCCATTGGGATAGCCAAGCAAGTAGGCCACTTACATTGGAGTGGAGATACCACAGTTCAGGGCATCCTTAGCCCAAAGAAGTTTGGACCCATGGCTCCTAGTTTGTGTGCCCAAATACTTGGTTACAGATTCCCTTTTTTGAAGTTGAATGTAAAATTTATGGTCCAAAGAACTGAGTGGGAGCTTGATCCAAAGGTCTGATAATACACAATAATTCCCCTGACAACTCCTCCCAGCAAAATGCCACAATTTAACTGGTTCTGATTTTCAAAAAGCCCTAAACATGAACATGTAAAACTAACTGTGAGCTCTGATTGGTTAGGTGATGTTTGCAAAGGGGGCAAGGGACATTGAGGACAAATTCAACTACAGCATCAAATTAGCACACCAAAAGAGTGGGAAAGCCCCACAGCAGTGTAGTCTCTGCTGTCTCCTGTGATAGAGCAGTGAAGCCTGGCACTGAGAATACCCAAGCCTGTATAACCATTTCAGTCATTTCACATCTTTGTGGCAATGTCAGTCCAGTCAGTACATACTTGATTAAAGGTAAAAAACTGCACCCAAAACTATGAGGGATAGTGAAGACCTCATAGCAGCTTCGAGTATCTACAGGGGGCCTGCAGGGATGCTGGAGAGGGACTATTCAGTAGGGACCATAGTGATAGGACAAGGGGTAATGGGTTAAAACAGGGAAAGTTTAGGTTAGATATAAGGAGGAAGTTCTTTACTGTAAGGGTGGTGAGGCACTGGAATGGGTTGCCCAAGGAAGTTGTGAATGCTCCATCCCTGGCAGTGTTTAAGGCCAGGTTGGACAGAGCCTCAGGTGACATGGCTTAGTGGGTAGTGTCCCTGCCCATGGCAGGGAGTTGGAATGAAATGATCTTAAGGTCCTTTCCAACCCTAACTATTCTACGATTCTATGATTCTGTTTTTTACATTTCCCCTAGGAAAATGCAGTCACTGCATTCCTCTTTGCTTTTTATAGAACTAACCACGTTAGAAATTTACATTTACTGTTTTAACAATAGAAAATCATACCAGAATCCTTCATCGTAATGCTGGCAATTTTAAGAGTCGACTTTGAGGATTTTGTTGTAACTTTTTTCTCCACTGAATACCGCATGGAGGTTGAGATGATCTGATCGAAGTGATACCAGGTCACATTCTTAGATGTTGAATTTATCTCACAAATCAGTGTTACTGTATCCCCTTCAAAAATGTCTGTAGGACTCACAGTGAAGTCTGTCTGATCTGGGAAGACAAAGAGCAACATTCTGCATTATTGTCATTTCAGTTCACATCTTTCATCTTTCACACATCTTTCATCTCATGGGAATCCTAGGTGCTTTGCAGCTAATACACACTCAACATCAGCTGCAGGGCACTACTTCTGATAGAAGGTATGCAATTTTCCCTCAACATATTCTACTACTATCTTTGTCAGCCAAAGATCCCAGACGGTTTTACACAGAGGGCCAGAAATATTATCACCACCACTGTTATCGAAGTACATAAATTGGGAAAAGAAGCAACCAAGTTGAAGTAATCCTCTGAGACCAACAGACCAGTGCTCAGTGCACTGAGAATACAGCACCTCTGGGCACTTGATTAGGCAATTGATTTGTAACACACTGTCCAGCAGCAACATGAAAACATTTCAAGGAAGCCAGGGGGAACCTGTTCTCATGTCAACTGCAAAAGGTTTTGTTTTTGTTCGAAGATGTGGGAAGTGCTGGCAGCCTGATATGCTAACAGCTGTTCTCAGTTCTGGAGTTGAACTTGACAGTATTCAAGATCTCTCCCATAGATGGACTGCATAAAAGTTCAATGGAGTATCTAGAAGGATTTGATTTTCTGTGCAAGGTATTGCATGCATGGTCATCTCATATAAGTCCTAAGCTTTGGTGGTACAGGATGAAATGGAAAAGCCAGATAAATAAAAGGTTTTTAAAGGTCCAGTAACAAATAATCAACAGTATAAGACAGCTACATGGTTCAGGCTAGAAATTCTAAAGTAAAGGTTGAAGGAAAACACTGAGAGAACTTAAACTTACTAGTTATTTCTGCTGTGTACGTAGCTGGGTTTAGCTGGTATGATGAATCTAAAAATTGTGGTGTAACTTTGTTGGCATTTGCCAGCTGTTCAAAGCTTACAGCTCCTGCTTTTACTTCGTAGTTCGCAAAAACACTTCCAGGCCTGAACAGATACAAGAACAAGAGAAGCACAGAATTAAATATCTTGCATATTAGTGGTTTTGTATGTTGTGTTGACACATCTTGTGTGGCTAGGAAGGCTTCACAGGGCTCTCCTTTGAAGGCTCCTGTTGTGACTCAAGACTTGATCTGGAAAACATAAAGGTTATGCTACAGCTCTTCCCAAAGTAAGAACACCTCTATGTGAGATCTCCTTTGTGTGCTGTTAATCTCTATTAAACTT
Source organism: Melopsittacus undulatus (assembly GCF_012275295.1). Lineage (NCBI taxonomy): Eukaryota > Metazoa > Chordata > Aves > Psittaciformes > Psittaculidae > Melopsittacus > Melopsittacus undulatus. The sequence continues at coordinate 19,080,771 of NC_047529.1, forward strand.
CTCTTAGATACCTAAAATACAGCTATATTTACATATGTGTTGGCATAAATAGTATCTCTGTTACTCAGATCTAATGTTATATCCAGAGTCAATGTACTAACTAATCTTCCTGATGATCTAGGAAATGATATTAGGTTTACTCACATCTATTTCCCCTTTTGGGTGGAATTCAGTCTTTCCCATAAAGGTTTTGATGCAGATGGAGAACAGTTATGTTTCTTGGAATTTTGCACAGTAGTGAATTTTACGCACAATCCTATTTCCACGCTAATAGTTGGCCTTTCCTTTGCAGCTATTATACTGTTATTCAGCTTGTATATACTGAGTGTGGGTTCAAGCCAGAGTGAATGTAGTCTTTGCTGACTGGTGTCTCATTGAGACTGGAAAGAAGGATTTGTGTCTTCCATGAAAAAATGTAATTGTTTACTTACCTGAAACCAGTCACTGTTGCTGACACAAAGCCCGGTAAACATCTGTAGCTAGCTTTGAACTGTAAGAAAAGACATACCACATGACATAAGTCCTCTGTACATTGCTCTAGTCCTCTGTACATTAAAATGGGAAACTTTCTATTCCACTCTGATGTAAGGGCATGTAGCATATCTGATATAACAGGACTGGTGTTTTCTGCACTTTCATGGAATATGTTTTTGTTGATGGTTTCATTCTATGTGTGCTCATGTGGATTTAACCTGGACCCACTGTGTGATTAATTTTTTCACACTTTTGATGCAAAACATTCCTAAATACTTTTCTATTGACAAACATATTAAAATTAATGGGAATATTGTCATTGCCTTTCAATGGATTTCAGCCTTGGCCCACTTTGTAGCTACCACCGCTGCGTACTTGACAGCTACCCACAGACACAGTGACAGTACACCTGATTTAACAGACACCATAAGTGTCTCAGAGGGCTTTCTTAGAGGGCTTTCTTCCTTCAGAGATGGAAAACTAAAGTCATTACCGCTTTTTCAAGGTCAGCTTTGTATTGTTTGTATAGTTCGGAAGAAGAATCCCTGAGATCATCCTGAAAGTTTATGTCAAGTCTGACTGACATATTCATTACAATGGACTCTCCCATACCACATGAATCTGTAAGGAAAAACATTCAAGTTAGTGTAAAAAAAATCAAAATCAATGCTTACAAAGTGATTTCTTAGCTTATTCTTCTGATTTAATAATAGAATTATAATATCATAAAATGGGTTGGGTTGGAAGGGATTTTTAAAGTTTATCCAGTCAAACCCTCTTGCCATAGTCAGGACATCCATCCTGACCTTGAATACTTCCAATGATGGAGTAACCTCAACTTCTCTGAGCAACCTGTTCCTGTGTCTCACCACCCTAACAGTAAAGAACTTCTTCCTTATATCCAATCTAAACTTACCCTGTTCAAATTTTAACTCATTACTCCTTGTCCTATCACTACAGTTCCTAATGAAGAGTCCCTTCACAGCACCCTTGTAGACCCTCTTCAGATACTGTAAGGCAGCCTTCTCTTCTCCAGGCTGAACAGCCCCAACTTTCTCAGCCTGTCTTCATGTGGGAGGTGCTCCAGTCCCCTGATCATCCTCGTGGCCTCCTCTGGACTTGTTCCAACAGTTCCATGTCCTTTTTATGTTGAGGACACCAGAACTGCACACAATGCTCCAAGTGAGGTCTCGCGAGAGCAGAGTAGAGGGGCAGGATCACCTCCTTTGACCTGCAGGTCACGTTTCTTTTGATGCAACCCAGAATATGGTTGGCTTTCTGGCCTGCAAGAGCACACTGAAGCTGGCTCATGCTCATTTTCTCATCGACCAACACCTCCAAGTCCTTCTCCTCAGGACTGCACTGAATCTCTTCTCTGCCCAACCTGTAGCTGTGCCTGGGATTGCTCTGACCCAGGTGTAGGACCTTGCACTTGTCGTGGTTAAACTTCATGAGGTTGGCATCAGCCCACCTCACAAGTGTGTCAAGGTCCCTCTGGATGGCATTCCTTCCCTCCAGCGTATCAACTGAACCACACAGCTTGGTGTCATCAGCAAACTTACTGAGGGTGCACTCAATCCCACTGTCCATGCCACCAATAAAGATGTTGAACAAGACCACTCCCAACATTGATCCCTGAAGGACATCACTCATTACTGTTTTTGCCCTCTAAGTATTGAAAAGTCACAATGAGGTCTCTGCAGAGCCTTGTCTTCTCTAGCCTGAACAAGCCCAGCTCTCTCAGCCTGTCTCCATAGCAGAGGTGCTCCAGCCCTCTGAATATCCTGTAGCCTCCTCTGGACTTGCTCCAACAGGCCCACATCCCTCTTGCATTGGGGGTCTCAGAGCTGGATGCAGGACTGCAGGTGGGGTCTCACAAAAGCAGAGTAGAGGGGCAGGATCACCTCCTTTGACCTGCTGGTCACACTTTTTCTGATGCAGCCCAGGATATGGTTGGTTTTCTGGGCTGTGAGTGCACACTGCAGGCTCATGTCTGGTTTTCATCCACCAGTATCTCAGCATGGCTGTTTTCAGTCCTTCACTCTCCAGCCTGTATTTATACTGGGGATTGCCCTGACCCATGTGCAGGACCTTGCTCTTGGCCTTGTTGAACTTCATGAGGTTTGCACAAGCCCACTTCTCAAGTGGTCAAGGTTCCTCTGGATGACATCCCTTCCCTCTTGTGAATGAAGTACACCACTCAGCTTGGTGTCGTCTGCAGACTTGATGAGGGTGTACTCAATTCAACAGCCTATGTCATTCATGAATATAATAGTATGGATCTTTGAGGACATCACTTGTAACTGGCTTCAATTTGGACATTGAACCACTGACTGTAACTCTGGATGTGACCATCTGACCAGTTACTTGTGCATCTAACATTTCATCTGTCAAACCCATATCTCTCCAATTTAGCAACAAGAATATTGTAGGGGATCATATCAAAGACCTTATAGAAGTCTAGGCAGATTACATCTGTAGCTCTTCCCTTGTCCACTGATGCAGTTAGTCCTCCTCGTAAGACCACTAGATTAGTCAGGTACAATTTGCCCTTGGTAAAGCTATCTTAATTCTAAATCAAAATCTTACAACTTGCCAAGATTCATTTGTATAATAGGAAAGTTGGGATTCTCCTGATTTTTTTTATCTAATTTAGATGCCTGGCATCTGCTAGAAATCTATGCAAAACTGTGGACAACTTTAAAAGGTGATAAACAGCTTTCTTAAAATGGTTGAATTACTACATTGCTCTAGCTATAGAGAGTTTGTATGAGTAACTTTGATCAAATACTTATCTTTTACATAGTGAAAGTTACACAGGATGAATCTCCACTTATGTTTCACTGAAATTAATGTAAAAATCCTCAGTGACTTTGGAAGGGTAATATTCTGTGTGAAAACCCACCAATGGGCATGAAGTAATATAAAATGCTTAAAGAGATACTGTAATTTTCTATGTTGGGTCCACTTAAGGACATGTCCATACCATTCAGTGGAGGAGCATTGTACCAAGGGTCCTGAACTTCAAAGGGGTATGTGACTTCCACATGGAAGAGATACTAGGTCTGGTTCTGGAAGTAGTACAGTAGTGCTGATATGGGGCTGCCCTGTGATAAAAACATTGCCTCCAAGCCGAGCTGATTAGAATGGGCATGCTGACAGCGTTGGACTGCTTCCAGCTCTAGAGCTGCCTCCGGACGACTCTGCATGCTGCTCCATCACAAATCAGAGGAAGAGCCTCATGGGTGTTTGTCTTGGATTACAGAGGCAAGCAGCAGAGTTCCATCACAGTGCTGCCAAGCCTAAGTGCCAGTCATCAGTTAGGTTCCTAATAGCCCATGGGCACCTTGTCACAAGAGTCATGAAATAAAGCCAGACAAAAGATTCATGCTGGATTTTTTGCTCCTTCTCTTCTCTTGAGCACTGTGGCACACTTTGGTCACATTTGTAAGTTTCTCTGTTGAAAATCTGATGAGATGAAGCTTTCTTAGCAGAAGCTGGAAGTCCTGAAGAGGCATGAGAGTGATTCCAGGAGCTGGGGCTCCAGTATGGCACTAAATATCTGCAAGTACTGGGGTCAAGGTGGACCCACATCAGAATGATGAAGTTCAGCATTGTTTCTCCTTACCTTTAGTCTGTGGTTCACAGTAAGGCCCGGAGAAAGGCATTTCCTTCATGTAGCCACAAGGCAGATCAGGTGCTAGGTTGACAGAAGGGCAGGTTATCAAGTCACCACACACAGCACTTGGCCAAGCATATCCATCTTCACAGGAACAACAGCTAGTGTTCTCATCACTGGGCAGACAGACTAGTATCAGACAAAGAAATGCTATGAGAATGGTAAACATGGCATTTTGTATTGCATGATATATATTCACCCTGTGTGCCTTTATGCCAGTGATCTCAACTAAATGTTGCCCTTCTTGTGAGTTCACTTGAATGATGCAAACATGATGATCTGACACCTTGCAAACCTTACTGTACTAATGACAAGTAAGTAACCAGAAATGGGGACTAGACTGATACAGTGATAAATCTGATTAATTACTTTTAAATAATTGAATGCAGATGTGAACCCTGATCATAAAAATGTACCTGGTGTGTTGGCCAGGGTCCTATGATAATTCTAAGATTGGGTGTTTCTATATTGCCTAAGCTGGAAGCAAATGTATAGGGTTTTAAAGATTTTAAGAATATATAATGGTCATTACACGGTGACTAGTGAGGTACTGTCTAATTCTGACTGTCTCCTGACAGATGCTGCATAAGAGAAGGTAACATCACAAAGTCCTTTAAAGATGTACATTCTCTCTAATAAAACAAATAAAAAATAAAAACATAACCCCCAAACCACTTCACTGTCAGTTTTTCTGTTCTTAATGTACCATTGACAATATAAGGTATTAAAGTAACATTCACACACTGCATGTGACCCTGAAGACCTCTAGAAGATCCATTTGCATGTTGTTTTGAGAAGCAATGAACACTTTCTTTCACTGCTTTATAGGTCAGCTCATGTAATAAATCCTGTCTGATATCTGGTCCAGTAAGCACATGGTTAGAGAGTTATACCAGTGAAAGACTGCACGTCATGCAGCCTATCTTGATCAGGGTCAGAGTACAGCCTCTTACAGCAATTTATGTTTCAAATGCAAGTGGAGGGAAGTAAACAGTCTGATAACCACGGCTGCAGCTTCCTGACACTTGAAAGTAACTCAGGCTGTCTTTTAGTCAAACTGGATCAAAATGCTTTGGCTCAGGCTTCCTCTGGCTTTGTCCTTTCCTTAGGAAAAGAAAATCATTCAGGGCTATTCCTAATGCCAACATTATATAAAGGGGATTGGAGAGATGCAGATAACAAAACACGCTGTTGTGAGCTTCAGTCTTCATGGGTCTTTCATACACAGCAGAGACAGCTCAGTTTTGCTGATTCCTAAGCATGATGGATGGTAAAACTCAGAGAGATCAACTACTGGCAAAAAAAGCATATGTAAAAGTAAAGCAGGATATAAAAGTAAATAATCAACCCACCTGTGGTAATGTTGATGTTTGAAATTGTCATTTCTACGTCTGAAATATTTGCTGAAACTGGAAGATTAAGATTTTTGAAATAGTCTTTGACTGGCTCCAGGAAAGACGAATCTGTAAGGCTTACTTCAATGTCAACAGTGTACTCCAGAGGGGGAAGGTCAAAAATAAGCACTGAAAGAGAAGAGAAATAGCATGAGACTAAGCTGTGTATAAGGGAAAATCAGAAATTGGTGGCTTCTATTTTGGCATTTGGGATCATTGTTGCTTAGTGTGGCATTTTGCTTAGGAAATCTTGTTTCCACTCAGCAGATATTCTGCACATGTTTTATCTGCTGCTTGTCTGACAAAAGACAGATTTCTTTGGTCTTTGGACAATAGGAAGTTGATACAAATGGCATAATAGATACAGAGAAAAGCTGTCCCATCCTTTCTCTCCTTTGACTCAGTAAGTCACAGTACTTTTAAGAGGTGCTGGCCCCGATAGTGATTTCACCCTTGGCTTACTGGAATTATGCTGTTACCACATGTTTGTGTACGTACTGTTTCGTTTCTGCCTTTGCATCTCTGATTGGAAGTTTTCCTCTACTAGTTCACTGTCAATCTGTGGGGAAAAAAAAGAGGGTGAAGCTCTGTGAAAAAACAAAGTGAAGCTTTAGTTGCGGTTGTTGGCAAAGAACTGATGGAGAATGTATGTGGATAGGGTTTCTTCCCTCCACCAATCTTCTCACCTCCTAGGTTTTCCTCTTTAAACAGAATATGTATATCTTCCATGTAAGAAAGTAAGGCACCACCTGAGGGATGCACTGAGAGTAGATGCCTCTTTGCATATTTCTGCAAGGCAGTTGCCTCCGCTTGGCAGGAATTCATCAGCTAAGGAGCTGATTCAGTGCTTTTAGTCCATTTCTAGCCTAGCAAACTTCTTGGGAAGCCTCACCACTCAGCCTCTGAATCCAGAACATGGACTCATGCCACCCTTTGCTTTCCTCTTTGCTCTGAGCTTCCAGCTCTGCAGCAGCAAAGCCAACCTGAATAGGAGTAGAAAAGGGTTTGAAATGCCTTGGCTCCAGCTCAGGTGTCAGGCCAGCTATTCTGTGGGCACAAGGTTGACTAGGGCAATGGTGGCACAATTTCAGTGTGACTGGGTTCATGCAGGGTGCAGCCAAGTGAGATGCAGACCATATTATTTTTTTAATCATGCCCTAAAAATACACTGGCACCACAGTTAGCAAGAAAGGCTGAAGAACAAGCAAAGACACAGGCAGGAAATTCACAGCTTTGCCAGTTTCTTGATTCCTACTGAAATCTTTATTTACAGAAAGGGTGAATAGCTTGGCAACTCTTATGTAATCTCTTTACATAAAGGAACCATCTGGTGTGTGATTAGAGCTGGGCTTCATAATGCAGCTGTGCTGGCAGTGAAGATCCCAAAGTACTCTGGCAGTTTTGCACTGCTGGGGTACTGCTGTTCGCCTCAGAGGTTAGCTAAGAGAGTTACAGAAAGCCCGCTGTGATCCATGTCTTTCTCCATGTTTGGACTACATGGTTTCCCTTTTCAATTATTCTCCCAAACAAATGCAGGGTATTGCTACATGGCTAAATACTTCACATATTTCACAGCATTAAATGATGACTCATTTGCAGGTTGAAATAGGCATCAATGATGTTGAAAAACAAGGTGTTACTCTTAATGAAAATGCCTAAGTGCTGAGGTGGAGACAGTTTGCAAAAACTGCAAATGAGATACTTGGTCACTATTATACATCTGCCAAAGAGCAGATCAGGCTGCTGGCATCAGCTGTATCTCGGCTTGCCAAGAAAAAGGATTGGTGGCAGGAACAGCTTAAGGAGTTCTCACCTTCCTCTTCAAGTTTGCATGCCTGTTTTCAACCTGCTCAAAAAATTGCATTGTGCTCTGGTTAGTCCATCAGAACTAAGGTCCCTGTGGTGCTAGGGGCTGAAAATAGATGCTGGAGTTCATTTTGGCTTGACAGGGTTAGTAATGTAGAAGATGAAAGAAGCATTTTCTGGACCAATAATAATTATGATAGACCAAGAGTCGGTAGGTTTGTACATTAGTTTTCCTTACCAAACTACATTAACTTACACTTGGTCATACCATTTTTTTCTGTTCCTTTTTTTCTTTTCCAGTTAGTGATTATTTGTACAGAAACTGTCTGTTAATAAAACCATATACAGGACAAAGCACTATGGTTTTTCCATAGTTCACACTATTGATGAATTAAAAACAGTATGGGAAGATTATTAAAAATGTGGGAAACCAAAGTCTGACTGCAAGCACAATGCCTAAACACAGGTTTCTCAGGAGTGGTAGTTTGATCATCTACTTGTCCTGTTGTCAAGACAGTGGTAAAACTCCTGTCACCTACATGTAAGCACCTCCATGCCTGAGCTACATTTGTTGGCGCACCACTTCTAGGCAATGTTTGTTTGATTTCTCTCTCTCACAGGACAGGTAAATTCCACCCAGGAGCAGTGCTCTTGTAACTGTTATTTCGCTCCAGAGATAGCAATTTAAATCCCTTGTGGACTAACACAAGTGAGAAATCAGTTTTGCTCAATCCCATCTAGAGAGGAGTAAAACTGGGAAGCAAGGAGACCCCGGTTCCTGGATTTCTCCATGTCTTTTACACACTAGGTAAAAGTTTCCCCACCTGGTTTGAGTTTCCCCACCTGATCTTATACTGACTTTTTCCAAGGTTTTGTGGATAAAAAGGAGAGATATTGTAGCTGGGTGCTACACCTAGAGATCAAATGAAAACCAGTGGGGCTAGAAGAGGATACTCACTACATATTGGATGAATGGCTCAAAGTTTGAGTCTTGTAATGTGTGGCAACATGCTGTGACCAGTAGAAACAGGCAGTGGAGACCTTCAGTAATCAGCGATGGCATTTTGTCCAGTGACTTTGCTGTACAGCCTGAAAAGAAAATGAAGCAAAAGCAGCTGTCTCACACGGTAGGAAACACCAAACACTCTACAAAACCAGTGTGTTCAGATTTTTTCAGCACCCTCTGTTTGATTGCTCCATCCAGGAAGAGCATGGAAAAAGCTCTACCACTATCACTGGTCTGTTTCCCTCAAAGCAATTTTTTCACATCAGTTGTACCTCCTCAAAAAGGAGGGAGAAAGAAATCCCCTGGAGAAGGCAGAGTCCGAAGTAGACTCCTAACAAGGACAAATGAGGTGCTAAAAATTCATCTGCCATGAGAAAAGTTGATTTTGGATCTTGAGATATTTCTCACAGTGGTACTTGGCAAATGCACAGCCAGCACATGAGGGAATAGTTAGGAATGTTGCTGTGAGGGCCTGTCCTGTTGCAGCAGGGAGAACTTTGCTGCTAGTCATGTCCCACTCTGGAGAGGGCTGTAGTAATATCATGGACTCAGCTAGAGATTTCTGTGTGTTTGTTACCCTTGGCTAGCAAGAGAAACAATGAAAAGTAATATATTAATGGAAAAATCCTCGTAATTTTGAGTTTCTAGCATACATCTCCATTAATTGTACTGAAGTTTACAAATAAATAACCTAGAACACAAGAATAGACACACCAGAACAACAAAGAAAGAAATCAAAAAAATCAGAAAACCAAAACCCAGAAAACCCCAACCTTTTCCAGCTCATTCATACCTAAGCTAGTTTACTTGTGCAATAGACTGGATGATGAAACAGAAAGGGAGAGGCAAAACGTGCATGAACTGTTATTACAGGTCTTGACGCATTTCTGCAACCAGGCAAAACAGAAAGGAGCTAAAGAATACATAAACATGTGTATTTTCCTTTGAATATACACTTTCTGATTATTCCTAAGAACAGAGGCAGAACATGCCTCTAGCACACTTTCCTAGCTCCAGAATGAATAGCTAGTAGAGAGGCACAGGAAAAGGAAGAAACCAAGTAGATTATGAGAATAATTTTAAGAAAGGAAAGGACTGAGAAAAGGCTCAAGAATAGTATTGAACAGTACCTGAGTGGATAACATCAGCTTCATTAAAATAATAAGCTTTTGTACAGTTATGATCTTTCTGCATTGAAAGATCTGGCTGTGAAAGGCTGTGAATCACTAGGGGAAAGCAGAATTATCAGCACCTCCTGAGATGATAGTGAACATTGACAATGACTGCCGATTGCCATCATGTTGCACATCAAAGCTGGGGCTCACAAGCAGACAGGGAGCTTCATTGTGACTTTACAGATCAGAAGAGCCCATGATGGAAAATTACAATATGAACATAATCTGAGCTCTCACCTTGTGAATGGATAGAGGATAGCAATGACCTTATAGCCAAGCAATATGCTTGATGTCACTGACACAGATATCCAGCAGGGATGTATCAGTGTTTCTCACCAGATGTGGCTCTTCAAGCAGTTCATCTGCAATGAAACTTCACCTGCATACTGATTAAAAGATAAGGCAAAAAATTAGGAGGAAATTATTTGCTTTTCCAATAGAGAGATGTCATCACCAGAGTTCTGCAGGAACATGTGTGTAAGCCCTCGGTTCCCAAGTGACTTGAAAAAGGCAGTGATACAACACTGTGGAAAACTTTAAAATGACTGAGACTGAGAAAGGCAAGGTCTGCCTGTGCAGATGGCATCGGGATCAAAGATTACTGAGTGACTGAGTTGTGAAATCCAGGGAATTCAGCACTGATAAGCATAAGGAAGAGAGAAATGATCCTGATGTTATATATTGTGTGAGGGACTGATGGACTCTGATCTGACTATTACTGCTCAGAAAACAGGGTCTGAAGAAATGTCAGTGGAATTCTGAGATGCAATTAAAGGAGGGAAATTAATTTTAAGATATTCTAGGTTAGCAACAGAGAGAGGGAAACAAAAAAAGAAAAGGGGGGGGGGGGGGGGAAGAAGACCCAAACCCACAAAAACCCCCCAAAACCTATAAACCCCTAGTAGTATCTGGATATTTGAGCTCACCCAGCATGGCTGTTTTTATGATTCTATGTAGAGATAACCAGAAAGCAAAACATCTTGTTGATTCAGATAATCTTCCCACCCCACCCTAAAATCCATTAAAAAGAAGATTGTTTCAGGATATATATATGTATTTTAATGCACTAGGTGAATGACTGTCAGAATTGGGGTCTGGGGAGTGGTAGCGACAGAAGTAGGGAAAAGTTTCTTAACTTTCTTGGGCATGTCCAGGACTATATCCAGTGTTCCACAAAAGATACTATTTTGAAGACACTATCCACTTGTGAGAACCTCAAATTTACATGGATCTGGCTAATCCCAAGATCAAGATGGATCAAAATGGATCAAGAGGGAAACATTGTCAAGTTACAAGCTGTGACACAGATCCTTGATACAGTGACATTACTTACTAGTAGAAACACTAACAAAAGAAAGATTGTTGATAGTTTTGTATATGCACATATGCTTCCAGCTTATGGTACATCAGCTTAATCTGCCCAAAGAACTTGTATTTCATCAGTAATGGGTTGATGGAACAGATGGCAGAAAGGAAAAAAAAAAACATTAAACAAAATTTATGATGAGGCTACACAGCATCTGCTATAGTTTTGCATGTATCACTTGCACTGTCCACAAACTTGTATTCATATTCAAATGTTGTGGGTCAGCCTCTATTTTCAAATTCACCCTTTGTGCAGCCATGTAGCTGAGACCAAACACCCTGTTAATTGAGAAGTGTGCTGCTATTCAGGCTTTGATAGCTATTTAAAACTACTCAAACCAGTACCTTGAAAGCCAGAAACTAACAAATATCTTGCAATTAGGGGAAAATATCAATGTTCTTCTCAAGTAATGTGGCTGCTCTTCTTGTTCATTTAATTTTTCATTGGAAAAAAAAGAATTGCTGTAAACTGTTCAGTGAGCAATTTCTTAAAGTGTCTATCTACCTTCAGCTGGTAAAACAGAAGATACAGGGACACATTCATCATTTCTCGTACAAACTGTCTCCTGGGAGGCAGTAAATACCTTCCACTTATTAAGACCCAATATGCTACAGAAACCCAGGTTTGCTACCAAATCGCATCTCCCCAGCATTCAGGCTAAAAAAAGTTTAAAGTTAACTTTAAAGTGCAGAAGATTCCTAGAGGTAAATAGCAACTTGTCATTTTAACTCAGGACAGAGGTGATCTACATACCTTCTCTCTACTTTTTCTGTAAGTTTGTTTTTTCATGAATGTTGTAAAACCTCTTATAAATCACAATAGCAACCACCACATATCTATTAGAAAATAAAAATGTTACCTGGAGATATAATCTGTTTTACCTTCTCAGGTGATTCAAGTTGAAGACCTAATTACATCCATGTTAAACATCCTTTGTTTTCTACTACAGCACAGTCTACTCTCTCTGATAGAAACGAAGACACAAGAACTTGTATAACTAGCTAAACATGTTATGACCAGAGATGCCACTGCAGAAAACCCACAGGGCATTTTAAGAGCTATTTCCTGATACCATCCATCTATCAAGTAGTGTTTATTAGTTCTTCCTGCACTGATCTAAGTCCTTCAGGTTCTTATCTGCAGATTAGTTTATCATGTGGACTAACTTGTTCTGCTGCTATTACTCACCTGCTTTCTTCTAACAGTCAAAGGTGTTTGAGGACTGAAAGCAGTAAAATCATAGTTCGCAGCTATGGCTAAATGTCTGTGGGTTTGATTAAATTAAAAAGAAAGGAAAACCCTCAAGTTTTCCTATACATGATGGCAGCATGCTTGCTATGGGCTGGACCTGGAAGGAAGTAGTGACATGCGTTGCTGCCCTTGGAGAAGCTGCAGAGATGCAGACCTATGGCTCTGATAGCTACTCTGAAAGGTGGGGAAGAGCAGGAAAATCCCAGAAACCAGGGGAAACTCTGGTGTGTTACTAATGTTTCTACCTTGAATAGAATCTGGAGCCATAAAACCCACTACACAAGCAGGGACCATCTGTCCAAATAACAGGGGGGGCCTTGTCTCTACAGTATTTTATCAGCTGGTTTATCAAAGGAATTTCTTTCCACAGCAATGCATGTGAGACAGTGATTCACTGAGCTCTTATCAAGTCCGCTGGAAAGCCTGGGGTTGAACTCATGTTGTATTCCAGACTCAGAATAAAGATGGCAAAACCTCTCAGAAGCTGGATGCAACACCGCAGGCTCTTACACCATTTGCCATTCTTACTATTTTGGACTCTGAATTTGCATGGTCAGCCTTTCAGAGAGATGTGCCTTAGAATAGAAGGACAGAGTGAACCCCAGGCATATTGGAGCTAATAGGCTAATTACTTTGAGATGAAAAGTTTGGGAATGAATCTGGCAAGGTCTGGGGCTTCATTTATCATCTCTTTCACATGACTTTATATAGTTTTGCCCACCACAGTCTTGTAGAAAAGAGTCTGGATGAACTCCTAGCAAATTGCTACCTAAATCCACTCAGCAAGATGATGTTGCAAATAAGGCTTATCTAATTCTGAAGTATTTTTAATATAAGACCTGGAAGATAACGAAAGTGCTCTACTTGATGCTTGTGATGCCTTAGCTGAAGTACTGTGTCTGGATGTTGCTGTATCAGAGAGCATCCAAAGGAGAGTCATGTGAATGCTAAGGCGTGAGCAGAATACGATCTTGTGAACAGGTTGAAAGTTGTTCGGTGTAGTCAGGACAAGACTCAAATAAGGACACAACAACTTATCTGTCACTTGATAAAGACTGACATAAATGTTCACAGCAGCAGCTGGGTGAAGGATGATCTGGAATTATACAATCTAAAGCAAAGTTAAATATGTTGGTGATTATGGAAAATGTGTAATTGTAAACGTTAGAAGCACTGAATAAAGCTACCCAAGGTAGCTGCAAAGTTCCCTTCACTGGACAGTTTTAAGAGCAGGTAATAAAATTGCATAAAAAGGAGCACCAGGTAGATGGTTTATTGATCTCTTCCAATTACCTCAGTTTCTTTCTTTACACAACTTCTATTTCTGTGCAATCAGTAAGCTCAAAGAGATTCACAGACATGCAATACCACTGATTCTTGTACCCAGAACTCAGTTTGGACTGACTATGGCAGTGACTATTACCCTGTACTCAGCACTGGGGAGCATGCACCTCAAATCCTGTGTTCAGTTCTGGTCCCCTCACTACAAGAGAGATAGATACCTAGGTGCTGGAGCGAGTACAGAGAAGAGCAACGAAGCTGGTGAAGGGTCTGAAGCACAAATCCTGTGAGGAGTAGCTGAGGGAATTGGGGTTGTTTAGTCTGGAGAAAAGAAGGCTCAGAAGAGACCTTATTGCTCTCTACAACCACCTGAAAGCAAGTTGTAGTGAGGTGGGGTTGGTCTCTCTTGCAAGTAACAAGCAATAGCATAATAGGAAATGGCCTCATGTGCCAGGAGATATTAGGAAAAATTTCATCACCAAAAGGGCTGTCAAGCATTGAACAGGCTGCCGAGGGAAGTGGTTGAGTCACCAGCCCTGGAGGCATTTAAACACCTGTAGAAATCACACTTATGGACATGGTTTAGGGGTGAACTTGGCAATGCTGTGTTAACGGTTGAACTAGATGATATTAAAGGTATTTTCCAAACTAAATGATTCTATCTTAGACAAGTTCAGGAATTCCTTTCTGGACTGGCACAGCATTTCCACTGGTTTAAGAGCAGAGGAGGTAAACTGTATCTACAGCCTTATCAAGAGTTTCCCCAAAATGATATTTCCAGAGAGGGGCTCTGGTTCGTACCATTTTCTACATCAAGTCACATTTTCCACATTTACTAAGAATATACTTTTCCTTCTTGACCTATGACTTTAAGTTCCTCTATTCCTCTGTGAGCCTCCCCGTGAATTGGTGATGACCTTTTAACATACTGAAATAGTCTACATGGAAAATTAAAATCATTAAGTCCAGCTATCTACAGATCAGGTTTAAATCATAGCATGACCAAGCAAGGCTTCCTGCAAGGAAAGATATAGCTCTGCAAGACTCATGTTTGCAAGGCACAATAACTGAAATAGGAACCACTCAACCAGATACCTGAATTATAGCATTGACTAGTTTGGAAAAGACCTTTAAGATCATCAAGATCAACCATTACCCCATCACTGCCAAGACCACCACTAAGCCATGTCACTAAGGGCCTCATCTACGTGGTATTTGAACCCTTCCAGGCATGGGCATTCCACCATTTCCCTGGACAGCCTCTTCCAATACCCGATCACCCTCTCTGTGAAGAAATTTTTTCTTAATATCCAGTCTAAAGCGCCCCTGGCACAGCTTAAGGCCATTACCTCTTATCCTATCACTTGTTAGTTGAGCAAAGAGACCAACCATCTCCTCTCTCCATCCTCCTTTCAGGTAGCTGTAGAGAGCAATAATGTCCCACCTGACCCTTCTCTTCTTCAAACAAAGCAACCCCAGTTTTGCCTATCTGAACGACCAAATTATCAGATCTTTCAATCACTCCTAATGCTGTGAGAGAGGCCAACAGAACTTTTCATGAGCATTTCAGCATACTCTGGACAATACCAGCCAGCCCCAGAACATCATCCTAGCCCCCCCCCCCGAATAGTTCGCAGTTGGACATACTGCTTGTCAGTGGAGAGCAGCAATCTGCTGGATAAGTGAAGGTATTCTGACATGAATAGAATCATAGAATCACAGAATCAGCTAGGTTGGAAAAGATCTTTAAGATCAAGCCCTAGAATTACCTCAGGACTGCTGAGACCACCACTAAATCATACCACTGAGGGCCTCGTCGACATGGTTTTTGAGCACTTCTAGGGGCAGTGATTACACAGCTTCCCTGGGCAGCCTGTTCCAATGCCTGATTGCCCTCTCTGTGAAGAAATTTTTCCTAATTTCCAATCTAAACCTCTCCTGGCACAGCTGGAGACCGTTACCTCTTGTCCTGTCACTTGTTATCTGGGAAAAGAGACTGACCTCCACCTCACTACAATCTCCTTTCAGGTAGTTGTAGAGACTGATAAGGTCCACCCTGAGCCTTCTCTTCTCCAGACTAAACACAGCTCCCTCAGCCATTACTCATAAGACTTATCCTTCAGACCCTTGAACAGCTTTGTTGCCCTTTTCTGGACCTGCTCCAGCACCTCAATGTTTTTCTTGTTGTGAGGGGAAATACACATTAACTGCAGCCATTATTGGCTAAGCATTAACTCCGGAAAGGAGGAAGGTGAGAAACAGTCTGCTGTATTTGGTGGGACACTAGCACTGTCCCAGCTGCAGGCTATCTGTGCAGGTAACCTGTCCAGGAAGTTGCCACACTTGCAGCAGAGTTTGGTAGCTCATGTCTGGTGGCCAAGCTGCTTCTAGAAACACTCTTGCAGGCCTGTGGCTTGTTAACATGGGTTCCCTATCTCAGGTAATCACCATTCACTCAGTGGGATCTGGCTTATTCTACCTTATCCTTCTGTCTGACTTCCTGATTTTCACTCTCTTGTCTCTTACAGGCAGACACATTTGATAACCTCTCTTAGCATGCCCAGCCATGTCTTCTTTCTAGATTCTTTGGGACAACATTTCTAATTATGAGATTTCCCGGTTCTGGATATATCTGAAGCCCAGTGTCCAGTTCCCAGGTTCCCCATTATGAGAGACATAGACATGTTGTAAGTCCAGCAAAGAGCCATGAAGGATACTAAGGAGATGGAGCATCTATTATACCAGGAGAGCCTGAGAGAAATGTGGCTGTTTACCATGGGAAAGGAAAGGCACAGTGGGATCTAATCAATGTCTATAAATAACTGATGAGAGAAACTAAAGAAACACCCATCCCTGAATGGTTTCTTTGGTGAGGGAATGCAGAAGTGTGAGTTGAAACAAGCATTTCTGGACATAGAGCTATCCATCCTCATGCAGCCATCCCAGATACAGGTATTTTATTCCTATTGTCTGAAACGTCTCTATATTCAGTGTCTGGTAACATGGCCCCTTTTGTGGGGGGTAGAGATGGTCACACCTTTGGCACCAGCAGGTAGAATATAACAACTCTGCATCTGCAACAAAGCAGAGCTCTTTGTGAGGTGAATATTAGTCCATAGCCTCAACTCGTGGCCCTCTCCTAGGGCTCTAATACATGACTTGGGTCACTGAGTCTATTACCCCATTGTGTGGATGGCCTCCTCTATTCTGCTTTAGAGTTTTGTCAAGCCTCATTGTAAAAGCAGGCAGTTCTGTGGGTTTGCTCCTTTGTGCGCACTGAGAGACCATCCTCCAACCTCTTTAGAGGGTACTGGTTCCTTAATGTCATAAGCAGAATTGCACCTGGTTGGATGCAAGTATCCTCTAGCCCAGTTGCTTCTTATCCAACATAGGCTATAGCAGAAGCCCTAGGGAAGAGTTTTACAAAAGTGAGCATGTAGCAGCAGATCACCAGGATGTTCTTTCCCCTTCTGCCTATCAGAGGTACAGGAATTCTGGAGACAAAGGCAAGACCTTGGTGTTCAGCAGCCCTTTTAATAACCTATTAAGCCTACACTAAATGAAGCAATCTACAAGGAAACCTAGGAAAGTGTCCAACATCCATGATGTCCAGCAGCATGGAGGTCTAAATCTCCTTTGTTTTGAATCTACCACTCATTAGGGTCTTGATTATCAAACTGGATGGCACACTTGCTCTATGGCCTCATAGCAGCATATATCACTTTTATATTCCCCATTGGTTGTCTGTGTCATTCCAGCACAACAGTCCTTCCACCTCTTTGGTGTTTGTTCTGCTCTGCATCTTTCTAATTGGGCTGTATTATTTTTTTAACTTAATTAAGCACATTTGTCGCCATGCCGGGATTGTTCTGTGGCCTAAATAGCTCTGCCTCCCTTTAAGGCATTTTGGATGAAAGGCCGAGATCTGTGGAAATGAAAGGCATATAGAGAGAGGAGCCATGATCTACTAAAGATTAGAAGGTGTGAAGGGAGGAGATATGTGGTTGGCACAAGACAGTCAAGTTCTACAGTTGCCCAGTAGCTTATAGCAGCTGAACCCTGATTTACCGTTCTCAAACAGCCACTGAGCATTTTTTCAGAGACTTAGTCTCTGGGGCTAAAGACCTTGTTTTCAGTGACCATCCAGTTTGTTATTCCTCAAGCACAACAGAAAAGCTTTCTTTTCTGTGCATAAAACATGACCTTTGGGTAGTGCGTAATAAGTTGGATGATCAGACAATGTTTGTTTCAGACATAAAAAACACAATGACTTTAAGAAACACACACCCAGGCACAACAATATTTCATTGGCGAGTTGGCTAGAAGGGAAAGGGGGGACAGGGGAAGTTGCACTGACCTTAGATAACACATCTGAATGAGAACAAAAATAAAATAAACACAAATTAATCAAGGACTCCAAACCAAACCACTCAAGTGATAAGGATACAAACAGGCAATAAACAGGCTGTGAGATACTTTCTCTGTGATGTTTGAGGAACTGTGTTATTCTGGCTTTGTCCCTAACATGGTGCAGGAGGCTGAGCTACCTGGTGCACTATGGGATCTGCAGAAATTGAGCAGAGGTTCTGTTTTCAGGGGCTATTTTAATTTTGTGTGAGCTACTTGTGTGCAAACAGATCTCGTGGCACTCATAAGTGAAGGGATAAATGTTCCGCATGCCACGTGGGACATTAATATGTCAGATTGAAAACAGAGGTCACTGAAACCAAAGTGAGAAAGGCAGAGGTTTAGACTTGATATAAGGAAGAAATTCTTGACTGTTAGGGTGGTGAGGCACTGGAATGGGTTGCCCAGGGAGGTAGTGAATGCTCCATCCCTGGCAGTGTTCAAGACCAGGTTGGATGAAGCCTTGGGTGATATGGTATAGTGTGAGGTGTCCCTGCCTATGGCAAGGGGGTTGGAACTAGATGATCTTCAGGTCCTTTCCAATACTAACTATTCTCTGATTCTATGAAAAAGGCATTTAAATCAGCACTGCACTGAAAAAAGAAAGCCCTACCCAGTTCTTGCCTTCTTCCTGGCATTTCTTCCTTACCTCTGCTCGGGAAATAATAATTTTCTACTTGACAAAGAAAAACGTTTTTGCAATGAACTGATTAAATTAAGGCATTTATCAGTATAAAGTATGAAGAAGGCAGGAACAAGTATGGAGTTCAGGTTTATAACAGAGCATCACACCCAATACAGCTGCTTTGAATTTCATGTGAAGATTCTCAACTCCAGCTAATGGCTGCTGCTTGACCTTTGTATTGGAGTTTCGTAGAAAGAACAAAGAAAAAAGAAAAGAAAAAAGGAAAGAAAGAAAATGCAAAACAATGAGCTCCACTCTGCTGTTCTAGCTCTTTGCATGGAGCTGAGTACCATATGTTTTAAATGGCTGTGGGAAAGCATACACCAGCATACATTTGATCCCCTGTCATGGCTGGGATGGGAGAAAAGATGTAGCCATGATATTTCCTTTCTTCTCCTCAACCTTTTTGGAGCAGGTGGAGTTATTAGTGGCAGGCCTATCTCATAGCCAACAGCAACAATGCAAGAGATTTGGAGCTCAGCACCAAGTACAGGGAAGGTGGAACTCTCCACGTACTCCCATATCAATACAGTAAAGAGTGAGGTCTAACAACATCCGTTGAAGTGGAATTTCCATGGGCTTCAATGAGTTTTGGACTAGATCCCTAAGTCAGGCCAGCCACGGGTTACTTCTATAGACTGAAGTACTAGAAAGCCTGATGACTGCATGCTTCCTGCTCGTTTCATTTTATTAACCTCTTGATTTTTTTCCTGTTATTGCTGCAAGCACAGCTGGCTGTATAGGAAGCTACTGCGAGTTGTGTAGGTGTCAGCCATTTGGAGTTTGTATAATCCCACTCTGAACAGCAGGAGTTTCCTGCCTGAAGGCCTGGCGTGTCACACCTAGCAACACAAATGTAGATGTACAAAGTAGCATCCAGCTTTCACATAAAGAATTGTATAAATGGAGGAAAGTCCCCCAGATCGGTGAAGGCAGGTCTCTGTTGTCATAGCTCATAATTCCCCTCTCAAAAAAATAATTGTTTATGTTTTGTTCCACTGGTTTCACTTCCATCCTTACTATTTTTGTACTCATCTGTCCGCCAGAGCACAAAATAACTCAGAAATGCTAAATAGTGCCAGTATTACACTTCTTTGAAGCTACACTTGTCTATAATGTTTTCAAAACCATCAGAACCCTTTCCTCTTCATCACTGGCATTAAGTGTGAGATCAAGACAGAACATCATCAGCACAGAGGGGACTAGTTTGTTTTATTAATGTTCAGAAGATTTTAAGGTTCATTAGCCTTCAGACAGATGCTTGGCCTAGTTCAAAATAACATCACACTTGTGAACCCTGTGGTGCGTGTTGGGCTCACAGGGTGTAAAATCACAGCAATGCAAAGACAACTTGCACTTGATGGCGGGTTTGTTCATGCGAACCAACACCAACCTGTGCAGCCAAGTGGCATTTCTCATGCCCCAGGGTGACTTTGGAGAGCTTAAGCAAACACCTGCCATGAGATGTAGAGCTGGAGCAGGTGACCGGCTGAGGTCTCTTTCTGCTCTGCTTTTCTAGGAGACCTAGCCAATAGTTAGCCTGTTCCCAATCTCAGCTAATGCCACTGCCAAGATTCACAGAAATTACTCAAAGAACAGTATGGGTCAGGGGCTGTTCCCTGTCGGCAGCACAGCCTAAACTGCCTTTTAGAGGAAAAAAGGAGTTCAGGCATATGGAGGTGAGCTCTGCCCCAACAGATGGAACAACTCTAGGCTCTCATGCTGCACTCTTGCTGTTGCACGTGTTTCTCCAAACCCTAGCGTGGCCTCGGCCTCAGGTAAAATGCACATTTCAAGACCAGGAAATAATAGCACTAAATACCTCCACTATGAAGATAGGCCAAGAGAATTGGGGTTGTTCAGCCTGGAGAAGAGAAAGCTCCAGGGAGAGCTTAGAGCAGCTTCCAGTGCCTAAAGGGGCCAACAAGAAATCTGGAGAGAGACAATTGACAAGAGCAAGTAATGAGAAGACAAAGGGGAATGGCTTTAAACTGGCAGAGAGGAGATTCAGGTTAGAAATCAGCAAGAAGTTCTTCCCTGTGAGGGTGTTGATGCCCTGGCACAGGTTGCCCAGAGAAGCTGTGGCTGCCCCATCCCTGGAAGTGCTCAAGGCCAGGTTGGATGGGGCTTGGAACAACCTGTTCTAGTGGAAGGTATCCCTGCCCGTGGCAGGGGATTGGAACTGGATAAACTTTAAGGTCCCTTTTGACACAAACCATTCTATGAATCTATGATTCTAACATCTTATGTGTCCTTTCTGAAATAAGGGCCAGTGTTTATGAACAGCAATTGGATTTTTTAAGCTTCAGGCTTGAAACAGGATGGATAGTGAGAGGAAGGAAGGAAGGAAGTTCCATCAGTCCTGCTTTACAGCTGATGAGACTTAAGGCATGCACAAGCTCATCCGGGATCTCAGCCATAGGATCAGTTAACCTGGATTTTAGGGATCCCATGCAGGAATTTAAAGAATTTCTCCTCACAAATGAACAGTAGAACAATCTCAGGAGCAACGGGCATGCTGTGAACAGCCTGTCATAAGGCACGTAGGGACAGCTTTGGAATGAAGATGGTTTTTACACACTTGGTCTAATGGATGTCGAGGGCCAAGCCCATGGTCACAAGAGTGAGCCGAAGCAGGAACTCTAGTAGAGTTTTTCCTCTGCACATGAACAATTGGGGGAAGCTCTGCCGTTTTGAGGAATTTCCGAGGACAGTAAATTACATACTAGATCACAGCTCTATTATGTTTTTGGGGAAGGCATTTGGAAATTAGTGTTTCATATTAAGATACAAATGGTGAATACATACAGCTCTGCTGCTCATGGGCATCATCAAACCTGGTCTTCCACGGCATTGTCTCTCCTGTCGAGCTGGGTTTAAGTGGGACCTGGGTTGACAGCAGCCACCCATGTAAGCAGACCCTCACTATCTCCATGCTTCTGTTCTCTGCTGCCAATCAAGGATGGTACTAGCTGTCCCTGCTCTGGGACAGGATGTTTAGAGACAGCCTGGGGCAGGAATAAGCCATCACTGCTTGTACTAATAGTCTGATAGAGCAAGGGCTGTAGAAATGCCTCAAAGGCAAATGAGACATAGCTCTCCTTTCAGCTAGAAGGAAGGATTTCAGTGCCAGGACTGGTCAACTTTTGGTGATCTTTTAGTTCTTCCTAAAACAAATATTATTGTGTGTAAATCATAGGATGGTTAGGGTTGGAAAAGACCTTAAGTTCATCCAGTTCCAACCTTCTTGCTATGGGCAGGAATGTCTCACTCTAGACCATGTCACTAAAGGCTCTGTCCAACCTGACCTTGAACACTGCCCGGCAGGGGTGGAACATTTACCACTTCTCTGGGGAACCTGTTACAGTGCCTCACCACCCTCACAGTAAAGAAAGAAATCAGGTGATTGAGATGACACAAGGAAGTTAAAGGTTTTTTCCTGGGCTGGGAAAAACCTGTTTATTCAAAAGCATCCAAAATGTGGGCTTAGATACCCTGTTGTGGTGGACTGACCCTGTCCTGCTGCTAAGCATCCACACAGCCACTCACTCCCCACCTGCCAGCAGGACTAGGGAGAAAATAGGAAGAAAAAAAGTGAGGAAAGTGGTGGGTTGAGATAAATAGAGGTTAATAAGAGAAAAAAAGAAAAAAGTGATATAAAGGCCATCACTAATCCCCTCCCACAAGCAGAAAGTCTCCAAGCAATGGCCAACTTGGAAGACAACCATGTCCCCATCCTTATTTATTATTGCTGAAGATGGTCTTATATGGTTTGAAATAGCCTATTTGTGAATTCGAGTCAGCTTTCCCAGCTGTAACCCCTCCCAGCCTCCAGCCCACTCACTGCAGAGTCAGAGTGGTAAGAAAAGAAAGCCTAGATGTTATGCAAGCACTGGTCAGCAATACTAAAACACTGGTGTACAAACAACACTGCTGTACCCACAAATCCCAACACAGCATCTTATGAGCGGATATGCAGAAAGTTAACTCCATCCCAGCCAGACCCAGTGCACCCATCTTCTTTGGCTTACTCAGAAGGGAGTTAAGATGAAGAAGGGAGGGCTTTGAGGGAGAGCTCATTACAGGCTTTCGCAGGGATAAACTGAAGTCTGAGAAAAGACAGGGGTTGAGAGCAGAGATGGTGAATTAAGGTTATAACATCCATGTCATGTCATGGGGTGGCTGTCAGAGTGAAACCTCTCTTACAGGCCACCACCATCAGCAGACAAGCCTCCAGATAAGGCTGCAAATGTGGTAAAAAATTCCTTAACAAAGTCCATTGGTGCAGCATTATAACATGCAAATATAGTGCTCTTATTACTAGACAACTTCTACAGTTAATTAGCTGCTATGCAAGAACTACAGAAAACATGGAGCAGAGAATTCATTTGTCAGAGAGAAACAAACCATTACAAATCCCCTTTTGCAAGCTCTTTCCCTTGCTCCCTGTTCCTGAACACCTACCATGTGCCTTCCCTCTCACACTCATCTCTAAACCAACCCCTTCAGCCCACTGCGGGGTCACCATCACAGCCCCCCAGTTTCTGCCTTTGCCTAGCACTGACTCACTCCTCATGGAGGATACTGCTGAGCACATATAAGGGGGACAAGCTGCTGCTTCGTTACCAAACACACCAGGTGCTAGATCAAATTTGTTGATGGCTGGTAACTGCCCATGGGCAGGCTGAGCAAAAGCATCATCATTTGAGAAATAAACTGTTTAACTATGCAATTACAGTGGATCAGCTCACAAATGACAATGGAACCACTTTTTGAGATCACAAACCTGAGAAACTCTTTCCTGGAAAACTGGAAATGGTTTTCTGAAAGGTATTTGGGTTTATTGTAGCTTGGTCTTAAAAAGCCATCATTCCTGCACAAGGTGGAGGTGAATTCCAGCAGCAGATAATTTCAGTTTCAAGTTCAAGTACATTTCCTTTGCAATGTGCAAACATAGCCCGAAAGCTACTGCTGCCCTCGTGGGTGATGCCTGCCTGCTGCAAGCCCTTGTTTCTTCTGGGAAACTGTGGGTTGCAGCCATGAACAGTGACAGCACCAGGGAGGCTTTCTTGATCAAGATGAATGGGTTAAAAAAGGAACTCTAGTAAAGGCTGCGCTGCTCTTTTGTGTTTTAACAATAAGAGGAAGCTCTGCCTAGTTTGAGGAATTTCCCACGTCTCCAATTCAGACTTTGGTAAACTGCTTTACGAAGCCTGTCTAAGAGGTGTTAAAAAAATAAAAATAATGAAGGAGATGAGGACAAAGATATCTCCCCAGAGCCTATGCATGTTCCATTTGGTTTTTAAACCTGGATCACAGGAGGCAAACTCTAAGGAATCTAGGGAAGTTAAATAATGACAAATGCAAAGTAGTCATACCAGGTTCCTGCCAAGCTGGCCGAGCCATTACTGAGTTCAGTCAAGTGTCACTGCTATGCAGATGATAAAAATTTACCCCTAAACTTCCTTATGTATCACTTCATTCTGCAGTGCTACCAGACATCACCAGACAGATCCAGTGACATAAACAGATGAGGACTTTTCTAGATGACAGGAAGGTCTATGGCTTGAGAAATGCCATTTTCACCATGGAACAGCAAGTGATGGAGAAAGGAAAAAAAGCAGCCTTGGGCTTTCAAATTTCCAACATCTTTTCCCTTGCTATTCCCTTGCCTGTTACAAGATCATTGCCTTCCATAAAACTGTCACTGAAAGCAATAGTTACAGCATTCAAACAGTAACACCTTTCTTCCTCAGGTCTGAAAGCTCCTTACGCATCCAGTGAGCATCACTTTCTCACTGATGGGGAGAGAAACAAGGTTGTACAAGGTCAAGGCACAACTGTGTTTTTTCTGAATGACAATCATTTAAGCATTCAGTAGATACTGTTGCAGCAGACATGTATGGATGGAGCAGAACTTTCATGATTATAGGTGTTGTTGGAGGTGAAAGCATCAGAAAGTATCCCTGTATCCCACCTGACACAAGCACCGGCAACAACATCTCAGCACTCGAACATAATACCATAAAACTGGCTTTCATTTAAGCAGCTCAAAACACGGGTAGAAAAGGATGGAAACAAGATAAATGTGACACTCAAAGACATCACACAGCAGTGTCTCAGCCTGTGGCCATGGGTGCCCCAAGTCACTCTCCCTTGTCAACAGGCATCATCTAATATGAAACCGAAGGGGGATGCAAGAAATTGCTCTTAAAAGGAACAAACCTACCATTTTCTACAGCTGACAAAAATATATTGCCTGTTACCTGCACTGTAAATCCCAACCACTGTAGCCATAAACCAAAATGAAAAAAATACAAATGCTTTTTCAGCTGATCTGTTTGTTTTTTTCTGAAACCAGGTAGCTTGCCCTAGGAGGCAATAAATGCAGCCCAGATAAGCACAGCGTTTCCATGCGCATCTCTCTTTACTTCTGCAACCCCAAGCTTAAACTAGATTAACTGCAGCCTCTATTAAAATTCACTAGGCAAACTAACAGACAGTAGCACTTTGACAGCATCTGAATGGCTTAATTCATACCCTCACAAGCCAAAAGCATCCTACAGAAAACTTTCAACTGATCACCACAAAGTTAAACACATGCCGATCGCATGTCTCCTGCAACAGCAGGTTTACTGGTCATGCAAAGCTCACACCTTAATGTCACAAGCTGGCTCTGAAAACCTCTCCAGTCAACCTTCACCTGCTCCAGACAGCTAAACCGCATGAGGAAACCGATGCCACATTTCACACACATCATCCCTACCTGTAGGACAGCAAGCACTGTTCGTGTCCGAGCCTCTTCCAAACTTGTCCTCCTGTGCTGGGAAGGGAACTTCCCATCTAAGTGTCAACTCCTGCCTCAGTCTCTGCCCTTTGTTTTCCCAAGATCTGGAGACACACCTGCTTTTCCGTGTGTGCTGTTGGTTGTTGGGCTCAGTGCTTGTTTCTTGTTTTGCTTTTCTTTTTGGAACAAATTAAACAGCCTGTGAGCAATTCTCAGTAAGCGAGAAAGAGAACCTTTTGGCTTGTGGTGATTTAAGCAAGCAAACCCCGTGACCTCCCTTTCCTGTGATCAGTGGGAACAGCTCCCTTCTCCACCAGCACGGGGTGGAGTTGCAGCTAAAAAACACAAGCCTGAAAACGCAATGCTGGATGGGCAGGGCAGATCTTCCTTCTCCGTTTGTTGTGTCAGAGAACACGGTGATTCCTGCTGGTCCGAAACACCGAGATGACCTCTAGCCAGGAAGGAACCTGGGAAATATTTTCTCAGTGATTTCCTGCTGTGGGGGGGTGGAAAGTGGATGTAAGAGACACTTTGGCGGGGGTGCTAACAGGGCTGCTGGGGACTGCAACGGCAAGATGAGGAAAACACTTTTTTGGTCATCAGGGGACTAAAAGAAATTGCTATAAGAGAAATTCCTCATTTGTCACTATACACAGTGAGCTCAGTTGTGTGGGTGCTTCTCGGACTTTCAGCTGTGGTGCCATTCATGCTAAGATGTGTTGAGATGCTCTGTAAATTAATGTAGGAGAGCCTTTCCACAGGGAGCTCGTGTTCAGCAACACCCCAGTGATGAAGCCATGGCATAAAGGATTCTTGTCAAGGTGCAGAAGAAACCTGGGGAGTCTCACCCATCCAGAAGGACATCTATGCCTGGAATAACCCCCAAACTGTGCTGTACAGGCCCAGCTGTTTCACACTGGAGCAATCAGAGTGGGATTTTCATGCGCTAGCCAAAAGACTGCACCCCAGGAAGGTGGGGATGGTTCCCCATGGCTGAGTCCCAGTCGCAGTGATAAAACAAAGGAACTGAAAGGCCTCCTTTCTTTTGTCTCTCCTGGCTTTGCATCACCTCTGATGTTCCTGCAAGACAGCACTTGCAAGTGGCACATCACCAGCTCATCAGATAACACAGGGCATGTGCCATCTGTGATGAGTATTGGTCTCTGGAAGTATCAGCATCTCCTTCTTCACTGTAGAAGTAGCTGAGAACAGTCTGTGTTTCAGGGTCTGAGTGTAGTCTATCTGAACCACCCTTCTGAGGATGTCTTAATATAGAAAGTTGTATATATGATAATGGACTCTACAGCTAATAATGTCCTTCTTTCTGGACACCAAAAGAATTTATTTTAGTAACTTGGTATCTCCACTCAGGATCACTTTTTAGTTACTTTATTGTGATCCAGTTCATACTATAAAAACAAGAATGGACATTTCACTGCTGAATACATCTTACCCACATGCTCAGTGACATACACTTTTATTTTCACAGAGAGGGAGAGAAAGAGACAGAGAAGGAGAGCTGTGTACCCTGTCTTTGTGTGCTTTTGATTAATGAGTGTCATTCATATTTCTTATATTTAATGACAGACTTTCTATGTAACAGCAGCCACTTCATTGCAGTGGGCTTTTCAGTTTCATTTCTTTTGGTCTGGTTAGAGCTGGGAATTTTATTCCTGTCCATCTCCTTCTGTTGTCTGGGATAAGTAAAATATGATGGTTGAGGCATCTAGGAAAGAAAATCATAGTTATAGAACAGTTAGGGTTGGAAGGGACCTTAAGATCATCTAGTTCCAACCCCCCTACCATGAGCAGGGACACCTTCCACTAGAGCAGGTTGCTCAAAAATACTGCTACAATGCTTTCCTTAGAGTGACGGAATGATTATTTCTTTAAACAAGAGCACCTGAGCGATTATTTTTTTAAGTATATAGAAAGCACTTCTGTTTATTGCTCAGGTTTGTTTTCCTGACTTTTATTCTCATCTATATTGCAGTTCACTGGTGAGTTTGGTGGTTGCTGGAACAAGACTTCTACCCCCATGGTAATTTCCAAGGCTTCAGAACTGCTCCTGTTCAACATCAAGGTAAATTTCAAATCTGGGATTATCACATCTCAGAATTGGACAGAAGTGGGTAATCTAGAGAATGATTAAATATCTAAAATGATTCAGAAGAAAGTATCTAGATTGGTTCAGACTAGAGATGCTTATTCTCTCTATTGACTAATGGGAACCTCAAAGACTAGGTTAGGAGCAGTTATCTACCTTGTGGTGATTTCTAGTGAAGTGAGATGAATACTAGTCTTTGTAGAAAGACCTTGTTGCCTTCAATGGGTCATTATTATTATGCAAAATGGCATGTCTCTTTGGACTTCAAGATGAGAGCCGACAGGCATGGTTTGACAACAGCATCATCCAACAATTCCATTTGCCAGAGTGCAGACTGGGGTTTAGGCCAGAAGGAAATTTTGGAGGGAACGAGGGAAGTCTGAACTTTTTATGGTTGAGCAGGCATTAAGTAAATGCAAGCTATGCCTAAATTTGGATTATTCTGTTTTACAGATTAGGAAAGGCTTGCAGGACCTCAGAAGAGTCTATCATCTTTTTCTATATCCTGTTCTCTGTCTTTGCATGGCAAAGCTTAACTTTAACCCCAAGCACTATAGGGTTCTGAAGATGGCTAGGGCATCTCAGTACAACAGTAAATCATTAAAAGCCACAGGTCACCAGAAGGATGATACAGCAGTTATTTCACAAGCCTGTCCTGCCATCAAGGAGGGTCAGTAAGCTGCAGTGCTCTAACATGCACAGGGACCGTAAGGGGATATTTCAGTTGCCCTGGTGATCCTGGCAAAGAGCAAAGACTTAACCTTTGCTCATATACCCCGGACAGCAGACCCTGACTTGCTCTGCTCTAATGTGCTGAGAAGGAAGGAAGTAATGAAATGTCTCATTATACAACTGACTTGAGTAATATATTTAGAACTGACAGTAGTGTTGCAGAATGCGTGGTTTCATACCAAAAGGAATGACATGCTCTGGGTTGTCTCACTGCAGCCAGTGGTCAACTAAAATTGTTTATTGAATAAGGCCCCTCAACATTACTTTTTTTTCCTAAAGCACCAGGAATTCATTGCAGTTATAGAACAATTAATTTGGGTAATCAGAATACTTCAGTTATACACTGCCATTGCCCAGGTTTATTTTAGATTTCAGTGGTTTAAAATGTGAGGTTTTCAGGCTAATTACCACACTTGCATGAATTTCACTATAGGAGAACGATGACTACAATAATGTGTAATGTAATCATTGTGTTGAAAAGGCACAAACTCCTAAATAGCTATTTGATCTTCTAGAGAAAAACAAAGAAGAATCAAATATTGGAAACTGAAGGTGAACAAATCTAATTTAAAAACAAAGCTTCATGTTTTAAATAATTCCAGGTGTCACTCATACACATAAACTTCTCTGTGATTCAATACTTGACACATTCATATCATAGCTGGTTGCTTTCCTACATGACATGTTTCATTTTTCTTCTTTATTGGGCTTAGATAGACATACAGCTATTTGACAACCTCATATATAACCTGCTCTTTCACCCTTTAGACTTCCTGAAGCTCTTCTATTTCTAAATTAGGGATCTAGGTGCTTTAGTGGACTGTGGTTTTAACAACATGTTTTGTCTGGGGTTATATAAAGCTTCATGTGCTAAAAGCACTTTTGACAATAGGCAACCAAGGGCCTTCATAGCTGATAGGAAATCCCAGTGCAGAGACACAGGCCAAAGTAGAAACTTCTGCAGAACGATGGAGAACTCATTGAGCTCTTGTGAAAACCAATAGAGGAAGTGGACATGCCTGTAACTGGTAGCCTTTGTGCTCATGCAATTGTTGGATTTCCCCTACCAGAAAACACGCAGTAATTCCTCCAGGGATTTTTGAGTCCCTACCCACAATGTGCAACCCACCCATCCCTTTCTGAAACTTCAAGCAGCTTCCTTGGGTTAGCTGGACCTTGTTTAAATTGAATGGCTTCAGGCAATAGCCTATTTTCCTGTCCTTTCTTCTGACAATGTGCAATGAAGGAAATCCTTTTTAATGGTGTATTACCAAACAGAAGTGTCTGTATGTGGAGTGCTCTGTCATGCTACATGCTACATAACATGGGGCTTAAGGATTCCATACAATGCAGTGTGCTGAAGGATTGCCACATATTTTGATTATCTGCAAAGTTGTTAACAGAAGTAATCCCAAGAATAAACATAGGCTGGGCAGAGAATGGATGGAAAGCAGCCCTGAGGTGAAGGACTTGTGGGCACTGGCTGTTGAGAAGCTCAACATAACCTGGCAGTGTGTGCTTGCAGCCCAGAAACCAACCACATCCTGGGCTGCATCAAAAGAAGAGTGACCAGCAGGCCGAGGGAGGTGATTCTCCCCCATCTGCTCTGCTCTTGAGAGACCCCACCTGCAGTCCTGCATCCAGCTCTGCGGCCCCAACATAAGAAGGACGTGGAGCTGCTGAAGTGAGTTCAGAGGAGACCACGAAGATGCTCAGAGGGCTTTAGAATCTCTCCTACAGAGACAAGTTGAGAGAGCTGGGCTTGTTCAGCCTGGAGAAGAGAAGGCTCCAGGGAGACCTTAGAGCAGCTTCCAGTGCCTAAGGGGGCTGACAAGAAATCTTCAGAGGAACTTGTACAAGTGCCTGTAGGGACAGGACAAGGAGGAAAGGCTTTAAACCCAAAAGGTTTAAAGAGGGTAGATTGAGATGAGATCTTAGGAACAAGTTCTTCCCTGTGAGGGTGGTGAGGTGCTGACACAGGTTGCCCACAGAAGCTGTGGCTGCCCCATCCCTGGCAGTGCTCAAGGCCAGGTTGGACGGGGCTTGGAGCAACCTGGTCTAGTGGAAGGTGTTCTTGCTCATGGCAGGTGCTTGGAACTGAATGAGCTTTAAGCTCCCTTCTAACACAAACCGTTCTGAGATTCTAATAGCAGCAACACAACCTTTGTATTGAAGATGTACAGACCCAAAGATCCTGTTCCAAAGAGCAGGACAAATAGTAGAATCATAGAGTTGTTAGGGTTGGAAAAGATGTGCTATATTGTGATCAAAGAAAAATATTTGCTCCTGGAGCAAAGGGTAAGATGTAGGGAAAGAGCTCCAGGAGCTTTTCTTCATCGGGGAGATGGACTATATTATACTGCCTTTTTTCATGTTCTCACTCCTTTCACTTAGTACTCTACTTACTTAGTACTCATTTTATATACAAGAGAAAGGAAGCATGATACAGGTAGGTGTTAGGATAATAAACTTGTTTAGGAAGATGTGGATTTAAAAGCCTTGCTTTGACAGCAAATGTCATGCATGTTATTAAGGTACAATACCTTGGGCAGGTCCTCCAAGGTGTTTTCCATGCTTATGAAGGTGAAGAAGAAGGGATCTGGTAGCTGTAAGAGGCCCCAAGGTGGAAGAGTAAGGACTGTACACCTACTGATACATATTTAGTGTGTGCTGGCCAAAGTACCTGTCAGCGGGTTGCATGTATATTTAGTTCATGGATTTGTTTGCTCTTTCCAGTGAAGAGACCTCTTCACTCAGTCAGAACATGTTTAGGCATCATGCTGGTTACTGGTAAAGAGCATTCTGGTCATATAGCTGCTTCCCAGTGACCCTTCTGCCCTGAATACACTTCACCTCACTGCAAATCCCAAGCAGCAAAGGTCAGATCCCTCTATGAGAGCTGTGGAGTCACCACATGGATAGCTAGAGGTAATTGAGCCCAAACAAAAGCAAATACAAAAAGGATTTATGAATTCCAGCTTGCAGAGAGTCCATATATACATTTAGATATATATAGTCCATTCATTCAGTAAGCTGTTTCTTCTTTTGCATAGAAAATGACTAGGCAAATCAGAAACTCCGGCTATCGCAAAACCTTTGTTTTTGCTACAATTACCTGTGAAAAGCACTTTTCCTGTGTGAATCAGATCTTTTCTCTCCTTTGCAGACATGAATGAGACATCTTTACCATATATGTTCCCCCTGACTCAGAGATCCAGATCCGTTTTCTATTAAATCAGGTTCTTCTTTGCTGTCCATCTTTGCTCTGGGACAAGAAGCACTCTTTCCGCTGTTGAAAAGAAGACAACATTGCCACAGAGGTTCCCTGGCCAGATAACTGTGGCACTTCTGAGACAAGCCCATGTCTATTGGGAGAAGCAAACTAATTTGAGGAAAATGTTTTTTTTTTTAGCCATGATTATGCCTTGTATATTGCACTGTTTGTTAATTCCTTCTCTATCACCTTTTAGTCTAATCACATGGTTTCTCTGCGTGAGATATCGCAATCACGTAATCTCAGTTACAGTAAATACCTGTATCCTTCCTGTGAGCCTGGGCTAAAGTACAAATACCTAAAGGATAAGTGTTTTGTTTGGCTGCTCAACAGCTAGAAAAGATGCCCAGCTACTCAAACACCAGATAAATAGTTGCTGACTTATATGGTGAAAACTTTTATCAGGCTAACAGCCAGGCTGGGCCAGACAAAAGACATGAGGGCTGACATATTAGAAAGGGATGGACAGTATAGAAAGAAATTGGGGGGCACTGTGGGGATAGGTCTGTTGGAAATACAGGCAACAGTTGAGAACAGAGGCATAGAAAATACACAGGAGTATAGCAGGGTCTAGGGCCAGTGCAGTGGCTTGAGTATTGTTATGGTATTACAGGGAATATGGAAAAATTAACTACTTCTATGGTTCATAAAACAACTTTATCTTTTTACAGTTCTATGCTAAGAAGGTGGGAGGTTGTTGAAGAATCCCAAATGTTCCTGCATCCTAAAGGCTCTGGAAGGAAAAGTCCAATCCAGTGTCCTGAATATGAAACACGGATGAACTGGGAGCCAGAGCAGGCTTGTATCAGTGTTACTGAAAGGTGGTTCACCTGAATTTCCACCTTATAACAGAGACTTCCTTGTTTGCTTACAGCCTAGTGAAATGGGGAAACTACCATGTAACAGCATTAAGAAAGGGTGCAGTTTGTTTCTCAGTTGAGTGGAACTATACAATTTCGTTGCCCTCTCAGGGGAATGCTGACAAATGCCACCTCCACCCTTCCCAAGAGCACTCCTCTTTCATCCACCACCTGGGAGAATTATTGCACTATTACATTGCTGTGGTGGCTGTGTCATTGCTTTGTGCCTGATCCATGATGTTCATCAGTCCATTAGTTGCTTTTTAGTCGAGATAGATGGGCCATAGAACAATTCAGTTGATTTATTCTCCTGCAGATTGGAAGCACCAGCAGATACCATGACATTACCCTGAATCTTCAAGTGGTTTCCATTGGCATAGAAGTCTCCAGCATAGCTTCTGGTTGACTTGCGGTAGCGTGTTTCCGAAGTCTCACAAATTCCCAGGAAAACCAATGGAAAGGCACCTGCTGAGAGACCTAGGACTTGGCTTGCAACTGTCTGATTGAAAGCTTAGCCTACAGGTGAAGGAGAAACCCAGCTCCAGGGAGCAGAATAGGCTTACTTCTCCATATGGCAGGAGCCAGGAGCAGGTAGAGCTGCGTGCTCACTGTTGGGCACAGTCCCATGGCATCTGAACAAGAAAAGCAGACCAAGTCTGGTGACAGTGACTGGGTTCAGCCACAGTCCCATCCCCAAATGAATCCATAGTGAAGACACAGGTCCAAAATGAAGCTGGGAGTCACGTCAGCAAGTTGATGTCAGGATTAGCAAGGTACAAGGTTGGGTACATATAGATGGTCAGTGTGGCTTGGCCAAGGAAAGAGCCACTTATATGTGGTTCCTGAGCCAAGGTAGGGTCTGCAGTGAGTTGTCTCCTACCTTGTCCTCACACCTTAGCTGTTTCCCCAGCAGTCTGATCCCTGGTTACACAGGTGCACCCTTGCAGAGCTAACCTTGAGTAGAAGCAAGCAAACCTCAGAGAGAGGACTTAAAAGCTTGCAAAACCTGTTAGTGTTCCCAGGGCCATGGTACTTGCCCTTAGACATTTGAATCCACAGGGAATGACTATCCAGAGTGCTTCAGTGCATATAGATGCAGTTATTCTGCAAAACAATAAGATGCCTAGACCCAATGTGAAAAAAGAGGGAACACCTCCCTTCTCAGCATCTGCTCCTACCATAATACTTTGCCTTCTGTTCAGTGTACAGGCCTGCCATTACATACAAGGAGGACTAGTTGTCTTGGGTCTCAGATTCAGCTGAAGCAAGAGTGAAATGCGAAGAGTGTGGTATTTGAGTACCAAATATTTTATGCCTTGCTAGATATGGGATGCTTTTCTCAGCAGCCTCACTTAAAGGTTTTCCCCAGGTTGGGGGCCTCAGCTGCACTAATGGCTTCATTTTTCCATGCTTACTGTGTTGAAAAAGAAAGAGAAAGATAGAGACTAATAGAAAAAAAACAGGCCTGAGCAACCAAAAAACCCCAATTATTCACACGGAAAATCAGCGTTAGAGGCCAAAAGAGTAGATGCCAAAAGGATCAAATGCCAGACATAACCTTGATTTGCAACTCATTTCCCCAGTCCAAGATTTTGCTTTTGTTTGTCCACTGAGCTCTCTCATTTGTCAGCACCAGAAATGCCTCTGTGGTATGCAGTCATACTGGACTGATCCCTTGGGCTCAGCTTGGCATCATTGCCACCTATGCAGAGTTGATGCAGCTGTTGCTGGGCAACTGCAGACTGAACCTGAAAGGGTTTGGGTGAGATAAGTGTAGTGGTATGGCCTCATTCACATCTCTTGGATGTGCTGAGACAGCACTGTACAGGTATTTCTGACGTGTAACAGGTATGGGTGTGAGGTGCTGTGCCTGACGACACAGTTTGGAAGTTTTTGCTGAAAGTCCCTGTGATTTTTAAAGTCTGCAATTCCCTAGCCAAAACTAAGGGCCATGGTCACCTTCAGAGGTTTCTGAGTCCCTTCCTGAGGAACTCAGCCTGGACCGGCTCCAGACATCATCCACGCAAGGAGGCATTTATAAGGATTACAGGCTCTCCCTGGCCAAGACAAAGATCTGGGGCTGGATGTGTGCTTTATGAATTGCTCTAGACTTGTTTCCTCCCAATAGTCCTTCAGATCTCACCTCTAGAAATGACTGGAAAACCTGTGGGATTGTGGCCCACTACAAATATATCAGCTGTAGAACAGATCTGGAGAGAAAACCCTTGCTGCACATCCCCAAAACCCTTCAAAAGACAAGGGAACACAGCACAGGGCAACACCAAACTGTCAGGTTAACACAACCTGAAAATGCCATCTCTGGATAAAAAAGGTTAGTTGGTTTGTTTATTAACCAGCACACCTGTCCCCTTTATTAGTGCAGCACAAAAGTGGTTCTTTCTTAATTGTTAACACAAAAAATAAGGAAGAAATATCAACGGTAGACTGTGTACATGAAAATAAACCCTGATCTTGGGTTAAGGATTGTATTCACCAAGCTCAGCTGATGCTGGGCACAGGTTTGACCTTCCCACTAGTTTCAACTGAACAGAATAATAGCTGAACAATATTCAGCTGGAATTTCCTCTCACACCAGTTTTGTGCCAAGGGTGGATGGAGAGGAGGACCAGACCTGTGGACTGGCAGGCGGTCCCCCTCCTCTGAGGCTCTTCCTCCTCAGGTCCCAGATCACTGAGCACGCTGATCCTTACAGAAAGGCAGATGCATAGCATGCTCTCTCCCCTCCCCCCAGTTTTTGGTGTGTCCAATCTGTCTGAAGGACTGGAGAATGCAAACTGAAAAGTAGCTGAGATTAGAGGTGGTTGAAAGCTGGACTTACCCTCCAGTTAAAATTCATCACATCATATCCTGCTCTGGGACCTTAAACAAGGATCTCTAATTGAGTGTCTAAGAAAAGGACAAATAGGAAAAATATTTTGAAATAAACAAAGTACTTCCATTTATCTGATAAATGACCCTGGGATTGAAACAGCCTTATCCATGTTGACGGTTTCTTCCATCTTTGCTAGCAATCAGCCAGATTAAAGAATACTCAAGATTAGTGAATACTCAAGTAGTCAAGAGTTTTACAGAACTTGAGCACTGGGTGAAAATTTTCCTGGCCAAAGGCATTAGAGCCTTCCACCAAGCCCAAAAGTAGTTCCTGTTGCTCGTTGTGTGTCCCAGGTGTTCAAGATGTGGATCTAAGATGTCTTGGATCTTTAGCAGGGATCTGAGACACCCTATGACCCTCAGCATGGGAGAGCTCTGCTGGGTAGTGTTTCCCTGAAGGCATCACTGGTGGTGGCTAGGTCTCAGAGGCAGTAGGAAAGCAGGCTGGCTTCCAGCACACATAACCGTGTCAGTGCTTCCTCCATGGTTTTGTGGAGTCAGACACATTTCCACAAGACTTAATTTGTGATAAAATAACATTCCTCAGTTTAAAAAAAAAAAAAACAAACAAAAATACCCAAACAAAAAGTCCATGAAGAAGACCCACAGGTTTTCAGCACTGGCTTTTCTCCCTGTCCCCATCTGCACATGAGGCTGATCCAGAGCAAACCTTCTACCTTTGCCTGGGTCAGTTGTACATTTCCGGCAATTATTGTTTGCCCGCTATCCTTCCTGTTACGAAAGGGAAGTTGGCAAGATAAATTTTTGGGACTAGTCTACACTTGAAAGCACTGGCCCTATGCTAACCCCAGCAAGGAATGTGGAGGAACATGTGCTGTCACCTGACACACCTCAGAGGGGTCTCCCAGGGGTGAGATGCTGCTGCTGGCAGCAGGTGGAAGAGGCACAGCATAGAGGGACTTTGTTGGATGGATGGGGCATATCCCCTGTTTTCTCTCCTTTCCCCAGATCCCTTGCACAGCAGCTGACTCAGCAAACTTCTGGCTCTTCCAAATCCACCATCCTCATGGTCCCAGCACCATGAGGCAGGGGACAATATGATTTGCTGCTGCTGATACACGATGGAGGTCACTGTAGCATAACCACGACCTTGGGAGATGCATGTGCAGGTGTTTTGAGCACAGACCTCATTAAACATATCCTTCTGGTGCTGCTGATTGTGCTCCTGTGGTAGATGAGTGGGCAGTAGTTGCTGTGGGACCTTTCTCCACTGATGCTGGCTGTTGTAGGATGTGTCCAAAGGAAAAGCATCATTCCCTCTCTCACTAGCCAGCACAGACTAGAGCCGCTTGCTGCTGAGGGGTTTTAGACCAAGGACTGCATGTTGCCACCAGCCCATGCTTGCCCATTTATTCATGTCAAACTGCCAGGGGCCATCGGGCAACACAGATCTGTGTATGCATGGCCACAACGTCCATTCCCATGGCTAAATTCAAGCTCAGATGGGACAGCCGCCCACTGCTTTCTGGGAAGAGCAGCTTTTGCTTTCTCCTGTTTCAAAGCTTTAGAGTTGGTCAGATGCTCCCTGTGGAGCATAGCCCAGCTTTCACATTGTTTTTGCTTAAAAACACACACTGATGTAGCTCAAAGCACCAGCAAATCTGACCAGCTTGAGCTGTGTGCTTGTGGAGCTGTTGGTTGCAGGTTGTCAAGTTCAGACTACAAGGGATGCTCGTCGGATGTCTCTAAGAGATCTCAAATGAGCAAAGTCTGTTTGTCTTATCTTGAGTAAACAGGTGTTACTTTCTGATAAGCAGACATGATAGAAGCAGGAAGGAAAACCTGAGGTATGGTTGTCCACCAGCATTGCTCAGCCAAGCAAGAAAATAAATCTTGTATTTTTATGCAGTTGGGAGAGTCAGGGAAGCCTTTCATCCAGCCTGCTCATTTGAAAGGGAAACGGTTCCAAGAATGCAATATTTATTTAGTATTAAACGCAGTCTTTGCCAACTATTGAAAAAAATAGGCTTAGCTTTTGCTGCAGTTGGTTAATGAGAGACTGACTGCCCACTTTTATGTTAGAATTGCTACCAAAAACCTGACAGTTTTGTACTGAGCTGGCAGGAAACAACACGGAAGGTTTGGTTTGGTTTTGTTTTGAGCTAGCTTGTGCCAGCATAGTGGGATGAAGCTAAGCAGCAGATGGAGGAACTGGTGGAACACTCAGGATGCCACAGAGCAGGGGACAAGGAGGGAACACAGCAAAGAGAGCAAGGGAAAGGGACAATCAGCTCTGTTTAAGACTTCATGTGTCATAGAGGGGAGAAGAAAAAGTGAGCTGAGCTCACCCCTTGGAATTTTCCTGCTTGAGTGGTTTCAGCAGAAAAATTCTGCAGAAAAAAGTTATCCTACCCAGTTAAATATTTTATTTAGAGAGGAATTTTGGTCAGTCCTACCAAGAAATCCTTGTTTTATGCAGACAAGCAAGAGGTTTACATAGACATTTCTCATGTGACCTCAGGTACAGCACCAATGACTTTTTTCAGATGTGAAGGACAAATCCTTTTAAATGAGTTTATTACCCACTTTTGGAGCTGTGCAGTTCCATTTTGATCCCTGTGTAAATGAAAACATGCTCTGTGTTGTCAAACCAAGGGACTGCTTTGTATTGCAAATGAATTTTTCTTAAAGAAGGACCCTCTAATTCCCTGTGTATGTGTGAAGTATTAAGGAAATTAATGAACATCTTACTTGTGCTAGTCTTTGAGT
The DNA here is from genome assembly GCF_012275295.1 of Melopsittacus undulatus. NCBI lineage: Eukaryota > Metazoa > Chordata > Aves > Psittaciformes > Psittaculidae > Melopsittacus > Melopsittacus undulatus. Next base: position 19,118,677 of record NC_047529.1, read on the forward strand.
GGTGCTTGTTCCCTGCTACCCAGGGCTGCTTTTTTGCCCCATGCTTTTTGCAGCAATCAAGCAGCAACTCCAACTCTCATCCTGCTCCATGGATGTATCTCCTGGGGAGCTGCAGGCAGCTTGATGCAGTTTGTCTGCTCCCAGCATGAGCAGGAACTAGAGCTTGCCTGGTGCCACAGGTCCGTGAGCACTTTGGGGCACAAAGGGACACCAGGGACAGAGAAAGTCCCTGTGGGAGTCGCGTGAGCTGGCCCGTGTTTATGCAGCAGCAAAGCTGCACACAGGCCCTTGTGTTTAGGGATTAAGGTTCTCATTAACGTTATTAGTGCAGCAGCTCTTTGAATGCAAGAGCTGAAGTTCCCTGTGCACTCAAAGGGACGGTGAGTTCCCCCAGGACTTATGGTAGACAACAGTTAATCAGGTTTAAGAGGTGCCCAGCAGAGATGTGTGGGATCCGTCTTGAGTTCGCCCAGCCAGAAACCTGTGAGAAGGAAACCAAACTGGGCACTGCTCCTCTGGTGTGTTGCTGGCAAAGGATGAATCAGTTGATTTAACAAACAGTGTTTTTTCAAAGGAAGAAAAGAAAACGGTAACAGGAAGATAATGAGTAACACAGGATACCTAATCACTTCTGCAAAGGTTGATCATAACTGGTTACTGTCCTTATCTCAGTGTCCCCAGGGAGGCAATTGCAAGATCAAAAGCTCTTGAAGTCAGAAGGTGCATTTTGATTACAGTGATCTGTGCAGGTCACTGAGAACTCACAGTGTAGTGATGTGCATGAGCTGGAGAACATGAGCAAGCTGCAAGGGAGGGAAGGACACATCCAGCACTCCTGGTATCTGTAGAGTCTCCTCTAGAGAGGGTTGTGTGGGGAAGCCAACCCCTGCAAGCAGTTACACAGCAGCCCTCCATCAGTGAGGGACAATTTTGCCTCCTCTGCTGCCCACTCTGACTCCCCAACTGGCAGCTGGAGATGGGCTTGGTCCAGCATGTTTATTTCAGTCTGCTTAAAATAATCCTTGGTATTTATGGCTGATTCAATGCCAAAAATATGTCCAACACCCTGTCAGCTGGCTTTTCTCTGAGCAACACAAATCAAATCAGCCCTTAATTGAATTCCCCTCTGTTGAGGCAAACTGGAACTCGAGCACTGGGATTTCCTTGGATTGTTCCCACCGGTGAAGCTTTCATCCAGTTTTGCTCTTGTGCTTGGAACTTCTTAATAACTTCATACAGAGCTGTATGCAAATAGGCTTAATGAACTGTCGATGCTCTTAGGTGGGCAAGGGGCAGACAAAGCATCAAGTCATTAGTGTGGTGTGCCCAAGCTCTGAGACCAGTGTCAAAGGTAGCACAGCAGTCACCTAGTGCTACAGTAGATGTAAGACTTGGTGGATTAGACTGCTCTTTCCATGGTCCCACCGTGCTTGGTCACTCTGCAACATAATGTAAATTGCCTCGTGAATAAACTTCATGGCAAGAAGCTCCATGAGCCGAGGGAAGCTTCTGCTCTGCAGGGAGCTGTGTGCTCCACGTGGGTGCTGCATTCCTGGTTGGTGGGGAGCAAGTACCCCCCAACACCATAGTGATGTGAAACCCCATGGTAATTCTGGGCAGCTGGGCCAGGGCTATGTCTGCACTGACCAGAGACCTTCAAAGGCACTTTCCTTGCTGTCATTTCTCCCCTAACAAGAAAACAGGTGCAGGTTTGCTGCAGGTCTGGCCCCAGGTCTTGGTAACCAAACCACTAAAGGGGATGAGCCACGAGTGCTGCCAGTACCTAACTTACAGGCAGAGGAGATGCATCCCCAGCAGCATCCCATCAACACCACAACCAGCCTGTGGCACCCCTCAGTTACTTTCCTCCCAAGCTGGTAGGTTGTTTTGGGTGAGAGCTCAGGCTTGAAAGAAGCCTTTCACAGCAATAAACCTTCATTCACCACATAGGGCTCTCCCTAAGTCACTACAAGTTGCACAGAAACCTTGTGCCCCTCCTCCCTCCTCCAAGGGGTAACAAGAAGGAACAGCATGTGAATTTCTGTGGTAAGGACTGTCTTGTGCTCTTCGACTGCCTTGGCTGCTCCTCATCTTGGGGACAGCCTGCCACCTTGTGTTGGAAGCTGAGGATTATCGGGGTGGTTTTGCTCAGGGCATTGGAAATGACTCAGGCATTACTTGAACGGTTTGCAGTTAAGATTCCTAAGGCCCAGAGGAACTGATGAAGGCCTTGAGGAGCTCAGCAATATGGGGGAGTCAGGGATACAACAGAAACTTAGGCTGAAAGAGGATAGATTTAGGTTACATGATAGGAAGAAGTTCTTCACTATGAGGGTGCTGAGGCCGTGGCACAGGGTGCCCAGAGAAGCTGTGGCTGCCCCATCCCTGACAGTGTTCAAGGCCAGGCTGGACAGGGCTTGAAGCAACCTGCTGTAGTGGAAGGTGGCAGGGGGTTGGAGCTGGATGAGCTTTAAAGTTCTTTCTAACCCAAACCACTCTGTGATTCTGTGAAACCGCCTCAGTTCCCCCAGCCGAGGCTTTGGTGGCACAGTTTCTGTTGGGTAGGTCATTGCCTGGAGTTTCTCTCCCCAGGCAAGGGTGAGCATCTCCAGGATCCCCAGAAGATATTTGGAACTGTCCCTGGTACAGAGGAGAATTTCAGTCCATTCAGATTGTGGCATTCACCACAGCTGGGTATGATCCTTCTTGCCTTTGAGCCTGGCCCATATTTTGCATCACCCATACCAAAAAGCCCATGAAAGCTCCATTGCTTTTCTTCACTGAAGGCCTCAGGTGCAACATACAGGACATCAACAGCCAGTAAGTGGTGGCTGGAGGCCCTAAGTACCTGTATGAGCCAAGGACTACCTTGGGGGCTTCATCTCAAACCAGACCCTGCTTGACTTCCACTTGGCTCCTTTTACTTTTCCATTCTAAGCAAGCATAGGATTCATTAGAAAGGACAGATGTTTATAGGGTGTAAGACTCTTTCCAGATTAGTCTTTCATTTTTCTAAATGCTCCTAAGAGTGTGACAAACTCTTCTCATAAATTCTGTTTGTGGTTAATGAACCCAGAGGGAGAGGTGCCGTCACCTCACTGAGCATTACTGTAGCTTTCTAAAGAGGTTCTCTATTATTCCTCGTGTCTTTCATAGTTTCCTTTATATTTTTTCTTTTCTTCACTGTCAGCATTTCCACCCTTCTTACGTTATTTTCCTCCTGTCCCTGTTGCTGCTGCAAGAGGTGTTTTCACCACGTCTGCTCCATTCATGGGACAGACAAACAGCACACGTGATGCGCAGATGTTATTCAGGATGGGAGGTATGGGTAAGATATTCACAAAAAACTCCATCTACCCAAATGTATTGGCTCTTGCAGCTCCCAGCCAAGGGGTGACAGCAGCTGGATAGCCGTGACACCCCAGCAGATGTGAAGGAACCTGCCTTGGCTCGGTTTTACAGTGGACACATAGGGACTGAGCTGGAAAATGGTGATGGATCAGAGCCAGCTTAGACATGTGGAAAACCATCACTTCATCCTCCTGGTTTTAGATTTCACTTCATACACAGACCTGATTCCTCTTACCCTTGTACAGGCAAAGAGCTGCCCAACTGAGAAAGGCTGTGTTTGGGGTTACTAACTCAGTTATGACTTCGGAGAGACCTGTATGCTTACCAGTGGGTGATAACTTGACCAGGCATAACACACTGATCGGCATGAGCAGGGCAAAAGTCAGGTTTTGGGACTAAGTGTAAGTACTGACTGCTTCCTGAAATGTGCTGGGCATCATGTGGTATGTCACTGATGTAACCCACGGGGGACACAGGGGCATGGTGCAATTCTTCCTCGTGAGCAACCACAGGCTGAGCAAGGCAAAGTTGTGCTGCTTTTTCTAAAATGACCTTCCTTTTCTTTCTCCTGTGGCTGGGCCAGCTGAGAATCAGTCTGCAGCATTGGTGCTCCATGTGTGCTGAGCTGAACCAAAGGAGACCTAAACTGCAATGTTGTTTCCTTATTAGCAGCAGGCTGTGGATGCAGTCTGGTAGTGTGGCACCCACTGAATCCTGCTCAGGTATTGAAGAGCCTCCTGGCAACTCAGCTGGAGAATGACTTACGGGTTTGTTTACTTGCTAGAGCTCCAGCTTGTGTTCAGTGTAGGCCAAGCTGAATCAAATGTACACATTTTGCTAACATGGCATGTGCACATCAGGCATGAGGAAACATGCTAACGCTGCAGGGACACAGCCATGTGAGAGCACTCCTTGGTTTCCTTGTTCCTGCATACCAGTGCTGGTCAAGGCAGAAGGCAAGGGATGGCAGATCCTGTTGTTGGTTCAAGCATTGGCTGCTGACCTGCTTATCCAAGTGCAAAATTCAATCATCTTCTAAAGAAGGTCTGAAATCCTTCCTTTTCCAGTAAGCAAGCAGGTAACTGTTTACTGGCACATTGTGAAACCCAGCCAAGAAATTGTGCAGAGTGCTAGCAACAACAAAAAATGACCCCACGTGTTCTCATAGCAGCAGGCCCTTTAATATGATGAGGAACAAGCAAAAGGCAACTTTCCAATTACTTTAACATGCATAAAAAAATTGGATTGTGCCTGGTCATGGCTCTGTGATCTTTCAGTGGAATTACTATTTTGCACTGACTTGCTCTTGAATCTTTATTGCTTATTTAAAATGTGTCTGTGCTTGGACTGGAGTTTTGTAATAGCAGCTCTTGGGCTGCCACATCTATTGCCTTGGAAAATATCACATTAAAACTTGTTCAGCTGTACAAATCCCAGCCCTGCAGACAGAATTCAAAACAGCTCTGGCGCCTTCCTGGGTTCCCTGTAATGCACTGACAAAGCCTACCCCAAATCTGAAGTAATGAGCCCATCCCTGTGACTGGACCCCTCTGACCACACACTGTGAAAGTGCCCTTCTCCTTCTGATCCTACTTGGTAATTTCAGTACACATCAGATGTACTCCACCAAGGCAATTCATTTACCTCCGCTCCTCCATCAGAACGTATTTACCTCCACCATAGAGCACAGTATGAAATTATTAAGTAATTTACTGCTGTCATGGTTTAACTGCAGCCAGCAACCAAGTACCACACAGCTTCTTGCTCCCCCCTGCCCTGGTGGGACTGGGAGGAGAACTGGAAAAATTCTGGGTTTAGGTGAGAACAATTTAATAATTGAAATAGAACAAAATGATATAATAATTAAAATAATAATTATTATTAAAGGAGAGACAACAAAAATAGAGGAATAAACCCCAAGAAAGACAAGTGCTGCACAATACAACTGCTCACTGCCCTCTGCCTGATACCTGGTCCATCATCATGCAGTGATTGGCCCCTTCTGGTCAGCTCCCTCCAAGTTTCTGTACTGGGCATGATGTGCTCTGGTACGGAATACCCCTTCGGCTAGTTTGGGTCAGGTGTCCTGTCTCTGCTCCCTCATGGCTTCCCACACCCCTTTGCACTGGCAGAGCATGAGACTGAAAAGTCCTTGACCAGGATAAGTGCTACTGAGCAACAGCTAAAACATCGGTGTGTTATCAGCACTGTTCTCAGACTAAAGCCAAAACACAGCACTGCACCAGCAAGTAGGGAGAAAATTAACTCTATGCCAGATAAAACCAGGACAACTTTCTTTGCTTAGCCATGTAGAAGGCTTTCTCCCAAGCTCAGACCTATCCAAATGTGGAAGGAGTCACTATGGCTAATCCCATCTAGGTTTTCTTCATCATCCCTCTTCTGTCTGGACTTTGTTTTCCTACAGTCTCTCATTTTCCCCTTGGAAAAGGCTGTGCCTTTCCCTTCAGGAGCCCTGTGGGATGGAGCTGACTCACTCCATACAGAAGTGTTGAATGTTGCAGAGGTGGAAGAGGGCAACTGTCAAGACTGGGCTTGAAGCTGGACAGGAAAACAAAGGGACATTTGGCCACTTCAAGATGTTGCACATCTTCTTTTCCAACCATGAGTGTGATGTAGACCTGTGTCATGTTGGCAGAATGTGGGAATTTTTTAAGCTCTTGAGGTGTATAGATCACAGGTGGGCAACTCTTCCTGACAGATGGATGTGCAGTAGGTGTGAGAAGCAGTGAGCAAATACTTCTGAAGCTCTGCAAATCTAAAAATCCCTGGTTATGAAGCACATCTGTTATGTGCTTTGTTTTCTGGAAACAAGATCCAAGTCTACAAAGATGTTCAGGAGCATCATTCCTACATAGGCTACTAACCTGTGTCACCATCTATGGGTGTTTATGCCACCCGTAGGAGGTAGGTGCTAGATATCTTTCACAAATCTGGCTTCAAGCTATCGTTTTGGCAGACATGCAAAGACAGGCAGTCCTGACTGGAAGAGACTACACACAAAATACAAGGTGTCCTGCGTGGGTTTGTTGCCAGGGAGAGGACATTCTGCATCTCTGCCTCTGGCTCACTGAATCACATTACCCATGCCTGGATCTCGGCATTGTGCCTCCATGCACAGCACTTTTTGTGTTCTTCCTGAGAGTCCTGAGGCTGAGCTGTGTGTTAGCTTGACAGAGGATGTGCTAGAAGAATATGTGTAAGGATGTGTAAGAAAATATCAGAGAAACAGGATGACCACACAGATGTCAGGCTCCCCAGGGAACGGGGGACCAAGTCCCAGCAGAAAGACAGAGGGAAATAAAATCACACAGATAGTAGATGCTGCTAGGCCAAGCCTAGTGCAAACCAAACCTCAGCTCAGGTTTTCTGTGTCACACTTTTCCCCACAGTGTTTTTCATCAACAAACAAAACCTACTGGTTTTATCCCCTTGTTCTAACTGCAGGCAAATGAATGGAGGTGTGTCTGATGAGGGCAAACTGCGGGAATTTTAAAGGACATCTAGACATTTAATTTCTAAAATTTAGAAATGTCATGTGTACTTTATCCTCCATGGAGTACTTCATAACCATAGAGTCACAGAATGGTTAGGGTTGGAAAGGACCTTAAGATCATCAAGTTCCAACCCCCTGCTATGAGCAGGGACATTTCACCCTAAACCATGTTGCCCAAGGCTCTGTCCAACCTGGCTTTGAACACTGCCAGGGATGGAGCTTTCACAGCTTCTTTGGGAGGACTATTCAGTGCCTCACTACTCTCATAGTAAAGAACTTCTTCCTTATATCTAACCTGAACTTCCCCTGTTTAAGTTTAAACCCATTACCTCTTGTCCTATTGCTACAGTCCCTGATGAAGAATCCCTTTCCAGCATCCTTATAGGCCCCCTTCAGATATTGGAATACACAATCTATGCAAAGATGGGGGAAGAACAAAAGGGGAATAAAATCATTGTAAAATTAACTAGATCAGCAGATTTTATCTGGAATTGTCAAGGCAGGATGATTCAGCATGGTCTGGACATTATTCAGTGCCGTTGCATCACGAAGGAAAAGGCTGATGCTGAGCAAAATGGCTTTGGGTCCCGCTGAGGATTTCAGTGTCATGTGAGAGTTGTCCTTGCCCATGATCAACTTTTCAGAAGAAGCTCTTTGAAGCCCACCAGCTCCTTGCAGGTTTATTCTCATGAGGGCTGCATTTCTGCAAATGTAAGTTTTGAGCCTCTTTTATTTCAGTTCTTTAGCATTTGCTTTCCTAATGTTAGCCTCCAGAGGGCGAAAACCCTTCAAAAAGGCTCTGGGAGGAGCTCCAGCCAAGCTGGAGGTGATCTGCCTGCAAAAGGGCCGCAAAAAGACTCGTGATAAGGAATTCCCCCCCCGCCCTCCCCCGTATCGTGCATTTTCCGGCCCGTTTCCATGATGACGTCTCCGGCCCCCAAGCGTGACCACTGCTGCGGAGGTCAGAGCGATGGGCTGGGGAGAAACTCCTGGCTGGCTCCGGACTTCCTGGAAAGCTTCTGGGATGATGAAATCGTCCTGTGCCTTACGTCAGGTGGGAAGTGGTCAGTAGCTTGTCCCGGGAGCTGGTTCACAAGCCAGGAACCCTGGGCGATGCAGGGGAGTCCTAATGGTGCTGATGCAGAAGTTACACTCCTATGCAGTACAGTATATAAGAAGTTTCCTTGCAAAGTGCTTAAGGAAAGAAAGGGCTCTGCCACATGCCAGCTTCAGAGGGGATAGAAATCCTGCTGGGTCAGAGCATCCTGGTGCTCTAACCATCACTCTAAGTGATGGAGAAATGAGTCTCAGGACAGCCAGTATTAAAGCAGGGGCTGGATGGTTTTGAGGACAGCACATACATTGCCACTTGCTGAAGAGACCTAATTCCTGGGAAATGCTGAGCATCTGCTTCGAAAAGCAGGTCTTTGTGTATGTCTCCATGATACACGGGTAACCAATGTACAGGGGGGTAATACAGAGAAATTGTACAAGGGAGTTAAAGGAATTCCTTTGCTTAAACAAAAGTATTGTCTGTCCTAAGTACCTGCCATTGCCATCTTGCCAAGGCATTGATTACTGCTGGAGGGGGAGAAGCAGATGCTAGTTCTACTGACAAAAGCAGATGATTGGTCCTGCTGATAAGCCGGGGAGAGACAGACTGGGCGACCAAGCCTTAAGACCATGACAAAAGCACAGGTGTTTGGTCCTGCTGAGAAGCAGGGGAGAAGCAAACTGGGCACTGACCAAACCCTAAGGCCAGGTCTGAAGGTTAAAAGGTGTAAAGTTTAAGAAGAGGAAGACTCATTTACTTCATCTTGAAGACCCCTACCCACAAGAGGAAGGCTCATTTACTTCATTCTGAGACCCCTGTCCATGACCAGAAGGGGCACTGCGCAGGTGCAAAGGACCTTCTGGCTCATTATAATATGAAACGGGGATAGATAATAAATATGTATAGGCGGATTGAGCAACCTCATGTCTATGTATACCTTAAGAGAATAAATGTAAAGGGAGAACAACCCTGAGGTGTGCATGCTTTGCAGGAGCTATCCCCATGCACCTCAGCGCTGAATAAAAGCATACTTACTTTACAACTTTAACTAGTTGTGGAGTCTATCCGCACATCATCCAAAGGAACTGGAAAAGTAAGAACTGGTAGGAATACCGTACTCATGGGCAGAGATGAGTAGCTGAAAAAAAGGTTTTAAGAGGGTACAAAGGTAAGATGGAATGGGATAGGAGCAGTTTGGAGGTGGGATGAGAACTGGGGCTGAGGAAGGTCATTAAAGGAGAAATAGGACTGCTGGGGGCTTCAGTATATGAAATATCTCAGTATCCATATATATACATATCATCTATACTTTTAGAATACTCACTTTCTGTAGTATAATTCAATTCTATAGCATATTTATGGTGAGGTGGGAGGCCACAAGCTCATGCTTGCCCCAGGCTTGCTGCTGGGCTATGGAAGGATGCTGATGTCAGCTGAAGGGACCCAGCACCTCTGCATCCATCCTGGCACCATCACTGAAACAAGCTGAGTAATTAAATCTTTTACTGCTATGTTTCTGTCAAATTTCATTACACAACACCTGAGTTATTTTTCCAGTTGAGTGATTGCCTCGATTCTACTGTGATGAAGTCCTTGGCAGTAGCCTCAGAGGGGACATTTGGTCAGGGCTGGCAATAATGTTCTTCTGCGGCAATAATATTCTGCAGCAATAATGCTGTCAGTGTATAAACCTGATACAGATGTGCTCCTGCATCATCTGGCATCACAACTCACCATGGACAGAGGGAGAGAAGTTCAAAGCACAAAAGATCAAACAGCTCCTGCAATGAGTAGGTCAGGGCACATTGTCTTTGAAAAGAAATGGCTGGAGGGGAAGCATGGTAAGGCTTATGAAACTGGGAGAGGACAGGCTGTTCACTGCCTCATCCAGCAACAAATAAAATAAACAGATAAGGGTGTCAGCTGAGGTTGGCAGGCTCAAAACACACTTATCAGCCAGTGTTTGGTACAAAGTCTGGCAAGGAAACAAAGGCTGGTCCTGCTCTCTCTGGAGGAGCCAAGGTGGTCATGGAAGAGAAACCTATGGAGGGTTACCCCAGGTCACAAATGATCAGAGACAGGAGGGTTTGCAGAGAAAATATCAATACCTATTCCTGTGCCTTTCCAGACATCTTCTGATGAGTGTCAGGGACAGAACTGCAGGTGACTGGGACATGTGACCTGGTACAGCAGTCCTGTCCTGTTCTTATAACCCCTTCCACTGGTTCAAAGAAGCTGCAGCAGCGACAGCCCTGGGCAGAGCCTTTGCATGCTCACTTTGGTTCCACTGTTTGTCACCTTGTTTTTTGCAGCACAGGTATGGGTGGCTTCTGCCAGCACAGATGCTGTCCTTATGCCAGTCCAGTTGGAGAAACACCTGGAAACAGATCCCCTGCTTTCATCCGTCTGTGTTATACCAAGCTAAAGAGTCTTTGCCTCAGCTGCCTCTTGTATCCAATAAATCCTGAACTGGTTTGTTTTGCACAGTCCAGCATTAACAGCACAGATGGAGCAGCCATGCTGGAATATGCATGGCTTTTAGTTGAGAGGAATAAATTATAATGGTACACAGCTGCTTTTTTCTAGGACTAGGAATGGTATAAATGTATCTTACAAAAAAAGGAAAAAAAAATACTTACTTCTCCATTGGTCTTCTTTCCCATCCAAAATAATCATGCTGGCCAAATTCTTGTGCAGAACCTCTGAGTTACCGGATGGGCTTAAACCACGACAGTCTTGCAAAAGACTTTTTAAAAGCTTCATCTTTCAGTTTTTAATTTGCACATATCTGACATTAAAGGGGCCAAACACGAGCACCACAAAGCCCATGTGTTTTTTGCTTTACCACTTTTCAGAGCATTGCTGTGTTTTGAAGTGGTTTGTACTGAAGAAAAAGAGTGTCAAACACAGGGAGCCTGTTGTCAGAACAAACTCATGTTCACAGCGCTTCCAAAACATTTTGCCTATATTCTGCATTTTGTGTGAACGTTCAAAACTGCTTGTTTCATTTCCTTTTTCTTAGAAAAAAGCAAAGCAGACAAGGTTTGAAAGCCGAGAACATGATGAGTGCTTCAGAGAGTTTTTCTAGCGATGCTTGTCAGGTCCTTCATCTAGAGCTGCTCAGCTTGACAGCCTGTGAACTCCCGTTTCTTCAACCAAAGCTCTGAAAACATGATATTCTGCTTAAACTACCCTAACCCTTTAAACTACTCTAACCCTTTATAGCTGTTTAAGCTGCTTAAGATTCAGATCAATTCAGACGCTAAATAGTTGCCGAGTAGCCGAATGGTATAAACTCTCCTGGCTTTGAAATGATCTCAAAACTGAAAATGTTTCAACTGGTAGCATTTAAATATTCATTGCTCTAAATCTAAGAAATTTGCTTCTAAATAGGATTGAATTATGAGCCTCAAAGAGATTTACAGCACAAAGCCCCATTTTCAGGGAGCCTGAGTAGCAGTTTTAAAGTTATTAACTTCTGCAGTTAGGAAATTCCTCTTTAAGTGGCATCTTTAACAAATGCTTCACAAAATTGCCTTCACCAATCAAAAAATACAGATGCAATTAATTTGTCCTGAATTTTAAACCTCGCTGGCGTCAACAAAATGAGCTGTATTTTATCTCCATGGCTCCCACTTCCCAAGCTGAGTGCAAAATCTGGCAGTGACATAAAATCAGTGCGGCTCGATGGTTTTGTGCTCGTTTGCTCAGATTTATTAAACCAGTTGTGATGGGGATGTGCAGTCACACATGCGGGCAGGCAAACCCAAAGCTGTTGCTGGGGTGAGATGGAGCAAGCTCAATCCCAGGCACAAGGCGAGTTGTTTTTAAGTTACAAGAGCCATGTGGGTCACCCTTTAAAACTGCCGACAGGGCAGTTAAGTGCATCGATATGATGCTGTGCAGTGGGTTTGTGCCAGTTTTTAGCCTGTCGTTTTAGGGGTTAGATGAGGTGACACAAGCCTGGGTGAGGAGCAGATGCCTCCAGTGTACAACAAGATGCAATATGCCTGTGGCCAAGTTTTTTCCTGCCTAAAGAACAGGACGTGATTTTCCTGGCTGAAATAGAGCAAGACCTTGTTGTGTCACCTCTCCTGCCTCCGCCTGGCTGTGGAACCAGGTTAAATATCAAACTCTTCAGCTGAACCCATTAACCAGCTCTAACGCTGCAGAGAGCTGCTGGGGTGGAAGCAGCGGAAAAATGCACAGGCATGGGATATGATGTGTCAATATGCTCATCCTAAAAGCCCAGCAAAATGCCATGGGGATCAAGGTCTGCAAGCTGGGGGACAAGCAGGGAGCCTGTTCTCTGTAGTGATGACCTCTAAACCACCATGTGTCCCAGGAGTACTTGATGGTACTTCCCCTGCTGATGGTACTATTTCTCCAGCTCATACTGGGTGCACGCCCTCAGCATGGGACTTGAGCACCTACATCCCATGAGGAGATCCTGTAAGTCCCATTCAACCCATTGATCAGAAATCATGGAATAGTTTGGGTTTGAAGGGACCTTTAAAGGTCATCTAATTCACTCCCCCATGTTATGGGCATCTTAACTAGAACAAGGTTCCTCAGATCCTTGCCTAACCTGAACTTGAATGTTTCCAGGGATGGTACATCTACTGCTTCTCTGGACAACCTGTGCCAGTGTTTCACCACCCTCATCATAAAAATTTTCTTCCTTATATCTAGTCTTAATCTACCCTTTTTTAGTTTGAAACCGTTACTCCTTGTCCTATCTCAATAGGACCTACTAAAAAAGACAGCTTAATCTCCTCAAACTCCAGCCTGCAACTGGTGTCCAGACTGGCATCATTTGCAGCAGTGTTTGGCATCATGTATAGGGGCACAGAGACTGTCCCAGGCCTTTAATGAGTAATTTCAGGTGCTGGTCATGGAAGTTTCTCAGAGCTCAAGGATGGGCAGGTCTGTTGGACACTGCAGTGAGGATTGCGTTAAATAGAGTTTGAATGTGGCAATGCCAGCTTGCCAAATGCTCAAAAAACCAGCAAGCACTGGAAAATAGCTGCTTTCTCTGGTCAAAATAAGCATGTCTTTTTATCTTCAGAAAAAAAAAAGTATCCTCTGAAGAATAGGGTTGATTGAAGAATGGGGTTGATTGAAGAATAGGGATGTAAATAAGTAACTTCAGGGACATTAGGCTTTGTTAGCAACTATAGAGATAAGGAAATGGCTAAGATAAGCATTGCACAAGAACTGGCCAGAGCCAGCTGGGTGGTTACTGACGTGACAACAGCCCTAAAATAAAGTGATGAAGAGGAAGATGATGAAGAAATAACCACCATTGGTCCCAAAGCCCACTACCACATTTTAGTGCACATGCAGGAAGAATTCTAGAAGTATGATGTGATGTATAAGTAACTTAATGAGTTTGTATGTAATCCAATGAGTATGTATGCAATCTAATGAATATGTATATTTAAGGACAAGATAATCACAGCCTGATTGATGCTTGGACAAGACACGCTAGGAGGAGCTATCCCCTGTGTCTCCCAGCACCACAATGAAGAATACCTGCTTGTCAACTTAAAACTTGGCTGGCAAGTTCCCGGAGATTTCTCTGAATCACACTGAGGAAATGGCTGCACATTTATGGATGGTGGTGGTGAGACACTGGCATTTCAGCACTCCAATTACACCTTGTGCTTTTTAACAGAGCCTCGGGGAACAACACGAATGACACAGAGGACAGGTGCTGCAAGCATTAATGTCATGCTTTCACCACTTCCCTCCCTCCTGCTGGAGCTACCAGGGGGGAGCACCTGGCCTTCCCTTGAAAGCCACATGTAATTTATTGCTCCAGTATTAAAGGCTGGACTCTGAGCCCAAACATCACCCTCAGAGCAGAGCTGCTTGCCATAGGACTGCCACCATGGCAGGACAGCTCCCAGTAAGCATCCCTTTATCCTGGAGGAGGCCTGGAGCCAGCTGAGCAGCAGTCTTGCCTCTTGCTCATCTAAGAAATGCTAATTGTGCTGCGTTTGCTTGAGCCTCGGCTCTAAAATTAGCAGTGCTGCATCAGCAGGTGTTGGTGCTGCAGTGTAATGGTGCAGCTCCTTTTCCAGGAGCTGCTGGGACTCCAGACAAATGAAGTGTTATTCTGGGTGACTTGTCCATCGTGCAGCTTCCCCAGGTCCATCCATCTCCACGGAGCACAGGTTACTGTATGATGGCAGAGCTGTATTTTTATGGTGAATAACCCATCAGTCTGGTTGGGAAACACAGAGTTTGGAACACAGTCCTATGGGCTTCATACTGAGACTCCAGAGGGTGACAGTTGAGAAGATAACTGGGACCTGGCCTGTGAACACAGCCCCAGCTCCAGGGCAGCACCAATGGCCAGGGCAGCATTAGGGGTGTTAACCCCAAAAGAAGGTTTTTCTGACTTCAGAAGAAGCATTTTCACCCCTTTGAATGCCCAAAACCCAAACTGAAGAGTTTAGTCCCCTGTGGCTCTAGCACACTGGGGCAAGTGTGTCAAAGTCAGTGATGCTGAATGCTATTTTAGGATGCAAATCAGATGCTGTGCCACAGATACAGGTGTATTCATTGAAAATCTGGCATGCCATCCTAGATTGGTTCCTCTGGAACCATGTTGAATGGGGCAGAGCACCTGGGGATGTCAGGCTCAGACTGAAATCCATGTTGCCATCCATGGCAGCAAAACACTGTTGGTGTTATTCATACGTGGGGATCATGTACAAGAGTGCATCACCTTGGGGTGGATGCAGGAAAACAGCCTTTCCCCACCCCAAGCCCTTTCCACCCCAGATCCTTCCACACTGTAATCCAGGGGTGCCACTGTAGGACACAGAGCAGGAGAAGGTGGAGCAGAACAAAGGAGAGTGGGAAAGGACAGTAAGGAGTAGGGGGACATTCAGTATGGGGTGCAGAATACCCAGGTTACTTTCATTTTTCCCATCAAAATAGGTTCTTCCCCTCCTCCCCCCATGGAATTGCTCAGGTATCCTGCAGATATACTGAGCTTCTTCCATAGCCTGTGAATTCAAAGGATAAGCTGCCACTGATCCTCCAGTATTTGGTCCCTGCTGGACCAGCTTTTATTTCCCTCCCAGATCCAGAAAACTTTGTAGATTCGTCTCCTTGGCACTTCCTCCCCCATGCCCATGGCACAAAGGAGTAGCTGCAGTTCCCGAGTGTCATCCCCAGTTTGTGTCACCGCAGGAGGGAGAAGAGCCAGGACTGTTAGGTGTTTCATACATTAGTGGCCCTATTTCTAGGCTAACAGCAAGACCAAGGCATGTTTTGCAGAAGCCTGTGCACTTTATCCCAGGAACAGATCCTGACTCAGCCTGTTACATAAATGATTTATCACAGTCACAGAAAGTTTGAGGAGAGCAATTAGTCCAGACAAGGCGGTTGATGGCAGTGAAATGAAAATGTAAGCAAATGCAGGGCCATGACGAAGGCTCCTGATTTCAACAATGCAAAGCTCGCAAACAGCATCCCCAGAGCATGGCTGCAAATGCCACTCATCTGAGGAGCATCTGTTTCTGGCATGGTTTTGGCCCAGGAGAGCTCTCAAAGGCCTCCTGTGTGTTGCTTGGAGTACTGGGGATAAGGGTCATCACCTTGTTCTTGGGGCTTATTTGGACAGGGCTACCCTGTGTAAGAGGATGAGAGCTAATGTACTAGCTGGCCCTGGTGCTGAGTTTACTCACCATCTCAAGGATATTAGGAATAAATGACAAGGCTGTAAAGTAACCAGGGTTTCCCAGTGGTGGGGGCCCTCCCATGGCTGTCCACAATAGGAAGGGAAAGGGGACTAGCCAGGAGCTGTGTCAAATAGCAAAGAGCTACAATGGAGTTACACTGTTGGTGGATAAGGGAAAAGCAACTAGGGTCACGTACCTGGAGCTGCACAAAGCCTTTGACACTGTCCCACACAGCATCATTGTCTCTAAACTCAAGAGATGTGGATTTGATGGATGGACTACCTGGTGGATAAGGAATTGGCTGTATGGCTGTACTCAGAGTTGTGGTCAACAGCTCGATGTCCAGGTGGAGACTAGTGATGAGTGGCATTTCTCAGGGGTCAGTTCCTGCCTCCTTCTCCCCACCACTGCTACAGGGGTGAAAACATCCAGAGAGGCAGAGCAGATGCTTGAGGATAGGAGATCTCTAAATGACCACACATGAGTCAAAATGCTGAGAAAACCTGACTTTCTGAGCCCAGAAGAAGAAAGAAAGGAGGGAATAGGATCACGGTCTTCAAGTACCTCCAGGAGGGAGCCAAGGGGCAGACGAAGAAGGACAAACATCAGGCAGGGAAAACATTTAATTTAGCTAAAGGACCATATTGACACTAGAGCAAAACAGGATTATCTGTCCATGGGTACATTTAATTAGAGGAAATTTCACAGCCATTAGAGCAGAAAAAGAAAAAAAGCAGAGGTGAGAAATAAAAAGGAAATCTGTTTTCAGGATTAAATGTCATTTTAAGAAAGGAAACTTTAGAAGATGGGAACAGCAGGGGTAGGGGGAAAGGCTGATTGCTGTTACGCAATTGGAATCTTTATTTGCTATGTTGCATTTCAACAGGTTTAATTTCCTTCTCTCCCTTGAGGAAACCAGATGAGAAGGTTGTCACCATGGACAGCTGTGATTTCCAGTTGTGAATCCCCTGGCCCCATGGAATTGCTTTGCTTGCAACGCCAGCAGCTCTGCTCACCCATTTCACGTCCGTCTTCAATCAACACCTGTATGGGTATCACTGCCATGCCATGCCCTTGCACAGGACAGAGAGAAGGAATATCCCTCTGGGGATATTGCTCTGGGGAAGGAATATTGCTCTGGGGAGGCAGGACAGCCTAGGGCATAAGGCAGGAGAGAACGATGAAACAGGGCAGAGGGCAGAGGACAAAGAATGAGCCTATTGGCTTAGCTCTTCCTTCCTCCCAGCTGCACATTGTGAGTCAGAACAAGAAGAAGGCAAATGATCTAACCAGGAAGCCACCATGGCCATAGATTATTTTCCAGCTAAAAAATACTTTAGTGCACAAATTAATGAATGAAAAACATGGTTTGGGAACACTGTCCCCAGTCCTCTGTGCATGCTGGGGCTCCGCACTTCAAACCCCAACTCTTACCGATACACTCCTCAAGAGAGGATGGTGTGGGGTCTGATGGGGTTTCTCTGAATTTCACCCTGTTTTTTTTTCTGATGGGGAGTTTTATCTCCATCCTTCAAGTTTCCTTACCTGTAAAATGACAGTAACACTGCCAGCCTCAGCTGCAGGGTACCTGGAGCTCTGCTCACTGGGAGAGCTGTAAGACAACTAGCTATTCTTACAATAAATTAGTATTATCAGTGTAAGCAAAGAACCAGTTTCCACCAAAAGCAATCACCAGCCTATCGAAGCACCCTGGAAGATCAATGATTTAATCAATCTAATCTTAGCCAAATAGTAGTCTGGAAAGATCTGAGCTGCCAGAACAGTCAGGCCGATTAATGTCTTGCCCACAGTCCTGGTTTCCCACTGAGCCTGACAGGTCCTGGCAAAAGGTCCTGTGTCCAGAAGTGTATTTTGAGATTAGCATGCTTGCAGAGTAACTAATTTCCTTCATATTAAGTTAAAGCTAAACTAATCTCATACATAGTGGAAATACAGTAGACAGGTGAAGCTGGCATTGCAGCAAAGGGGCCCTTGTGGGGCTTGCAGCAGAAACGGAGTTGCAGGAACATAGACATACAAGGGTGTCTTGGCTCAGCTCTGCTGAGCCCATATGAGGGCTCAGGTTTCAGTGCAAGAAGCATGGCTGACAGAAATCATAGAATCATAGAAAGGTTTGGGTTGGAAGGGACTTTAAAGATTGCCCAGTTCCAACCCCCTGCCGCTAGACCAAGCCCTGTCCAACCTGGCTTTGAACACTGCCAGGGATGGGGTAGCCACAGCTTCTCTGGGCACCCTGTGCCAGTGCCTCAGCACCCTCAAAGAAAATAACTTCTTCCTAATATGTGATCTAAATCTACCCTCTTTCAGTTTAAAGTAATTCCCCTTGTCTTATCACTACTTGGTCTTATAAAATGCTATCTTGCTCTTATCTAATAACATCTACATGTCTGCTGGTGACGCCCTGTTGATGTAAATTGTTGGCTTCCTTTGCCACAGCAGCACACTGTTCACTCAATGAGCTCATGTCCACCATGACCCCCAGGTTCCTCTCTGTGGAGCTACTCCCCAGAATGGTTGATCCCTTTCTGTGCTGCCCTCCTGGATTGGGTTTACCCAGGTGAAAGACCTCATATTTGTCCTTGTTGAACTTCACAAGGCTCATGTTAGCCCAGGCCTACCCATGTCACCCTGGGGGGTGGCTCTCCCTTATGAAGTGTCCACTTCAAAACTTCACCAGGGTACACTTGATCCCATCTTCCAGGTCACTTATGAAGACATTGAACCATGTTGGGCCCAATAGCAGTCCCTGGCGGACCCTACCAGTGACAGATCTCTGGTTTGAGACGGAGATGCTCACCACCATCAGGGAGCTCCTGCCTGTGCAGGGTAGCTTATTCCCCATGTGAGGACTAAATACGGTTAATCTCCTCCACCTTCAGCTGTTCTCAGGGTCAGGTCCCCATATTAGGGGCTCACATGCATTTAGAGAAGAAAAGCCCAGTGGGAAAGTGCCATAATTTGTGCATTCATATCTGTAAATTACCATTTGTGAGCTTACTGAGGGTGGGGGGTAGCAAGGCTTCAGTCATGCCCGAAACATGAGATTCCCTTCTTCAGCTTTGGGGAAACACAAAAAAAAGTATAAAGAAATATTAAACAGACATTTAAAGAATAAAAACTAAAATTCACAGGATCACAACATTTTACAAAGTTTTTTTTAGAGGAAAAGGATTATATCATAAGACTAGCTTCTGATTTTTAATTTGATCATTGCTACAGTTTAATCGTGTAGCCAAAGCAAATCAGAGAAGAACATCTCCAACATCACTTAAGGGACCTTGGAGCCAGCTACTCCAAGGGCAATTTGGGTACCTGAAGAACAGAGAATAGAACCTGGCCTGTCTGTAATAGCACGTAAGCCTGAAGGAAGGTTGGTGGAAGTTTAGGATAGCCCACAAAGTCACTGCCTGAGCTGCTGGACAGCATCTTCACCAGCAGCTGATCCAATGTTATTTGGATGCTTTTGGTGTCATTTTTGTCTGGTTTTTTTTTTCCCTTTTTCTACATTATATGTGTTAAGAAAATGCTTGAGAGAGGGAGGAAAGCTGGAAGGGAAAGTTAAATTACAACAGTCCAAAGGAAACTGCGAACTTTGTAAATGCTCGCATGATGAAGGAACAGCCATGTCTAAAGGCTGGTTTGATAAACACCTTGGGAGATGCCACCATTAGGCATGTACTCAAATACATAAACAATGTCTCTTCTTATTTCTCCTCCAGCTTCCTATTTCCTACCAGTTGCCCTGGAAACTTCCCCATTGCAGTACTCACAGGAGCAAAGTCCATGAGAAGAAAAAGCAGCCACAAAGCTTTCACGACTTGAAACTCATGGCCCAGCAATGCCAGAGGTGGATTTTGGTGTGAACCATCCCTGTGCCAACCTGCCTGCCTCCCACACCCTGCACAGCTTAGTCCTGCAGCCCTGGGATGGGCACAGACCCCCTGGGTAACCCTGCATCCCACACTGAGCCTGCGGGCATCCTTGGCATCGCTACCCATCTCCCTGCAGGTTATTCACACAGAGGCTGCACAGACGATTCCTCCTACGCACAGGCTGTGTTGCAATTCAGCCAGACAATAGCTGATGTAAGAGGGGTGAATAACCTCCCAGAACACTTGGGTGCTTTTCCAAGGAAGCATTTGAGCAGCCACGCCTGGAGGGTTGCAATTAATTCACAATTAGGATAAGCTCCAATTAGGCTGGGGTAGGAGGAATGTGCACCAGGTGCCTTGTTCTTCTGCGCGGAGCACCTGCAATTCGTGGAGCAAATAAGGAAAAAGAATAATAAAAAAAAAAATCCCAAACCTCATTTGCACGGGAGGAATTGAAAGACCCTGAAAGAGCAGAGCCATTCAGTCCTGAGGATGCTAGGCCATGCTGGAGGCATCTCCAGAGAGTTTTGTCCCAGCAAACACTGTGATCTTGGTGGGAGATGTGATCTTCACACTTCCTATCCATGCCCACAGCAAGCAGGACTAGAGCAGCTGACGTTTTCTTGTTTGACCTACAGGAGGAATGCCAGTCTCTGCTCTGACACAAGATACCCACAGCAGGCAGAAGAGGGGAGCATGGCTGCACTGTTGTTTCACTTTCTGTCCCCGCGGTTGTTTTACAGGTTGTGCCAACCAGGATTGCGACCCCAGCACCTAAACCCCCCCTCATACCGGCTATCCCTAGGTGAAGAACAGCACGTAAGGAGCAAGCATAACTGAGCAAGCAAGGCCAGACAAGGGGCAAAACAAAGCCACACATTTCACACCCCACCTCTCGCCTACAGGGCACACTGGAGTACATTTTTACTGCATACTTTCCATAAAATGCAAAATGCACCTTTATGCATGTTAGATACATGTATAAAGGTCTTTACAGTCACAGCTTAACCTTGCTAAACTCATTTAGCCCAAAACACTACCCAGGCAGTTGCACCAGTGCTGTGGTTTGCAAGGTTTGTGTATTGCCCGTAATGTCTCAAATAAGCCACTCAAGAGGACAAGGATCATCTCTCTCCTCTGTAGGGTTATGCCTCCAGGTCACAAACCCATCAATCCTACCTGCCTGGTTTGTTTTCTCAAGGCCTTAGAACTGGCTCAGAGGAAGGGTGAGGGCATGGGGCTGGTGGCTCCTCACACCTCCCACACTGCCAGGAAATACCCCACCTGTATGTGGGGTTCAGTGTGGCTCAGCTGCTCTTGGGCATTTCCCATGCACACCTCCAGCTGCATAAAATACATATATATACTTATACACATATATACTTACATAAAAAGAATTTTAAAACATATAGAAAAAGGTAGCACATATTCATATACAGTATTTGTATCTAGCAAATATACACATTGCACACATACACATATGCAAACAGCAAAGGACTTCTCAGAGGGCACAGCTTGGAAATGGGAAATGATGGCGCCAGGGACAAGACCAACATCCAGGTGCAAGCAGAGGAGGGAGCAATGCTGGAAGGGTGCACAGCATGAATGAAGCCAAATTTTGGCCTGTCTCACAACCTGCCACCAAGATGAGTTGAACATGGCCCAGAGACCCATCAATACCTCCTCAGAATCTCCTGGCCTCCACGTCATGCCTGCTGCAGGTCCAACAGGTCAATGGAGGTGATTCTGCCCCTTTGCTCTGCTCCAGTGAGACCCTCCCTGGAATACTGCATCCAGCTCTGGAGTCTGCAGTACAGGAAATACATGGACCTGTTGGAGAGGGTCCAGAGAAGGGCCACAGAAATGATCAGAGGGATGGAGCACCTTTCCTATGAGGAAAGGTTGAGAGGGTTGGAGTTGTTCAGCTTGGACAAGACTCCAGGGAGATCTTGCTGTGGCCTTTCAGTATTAAAAAGGTGTTTACAAGAAAGATGGGGAGAGACCTTTTAGCCAGGCCTGTTGTGATAGGATGAGGGGTGATGGTTTTATACTAAAAGAGGGGAGATTGAGGCTAGATGAGAGGAAGAAATTTTTTACAATGAGGGTGGTTGCACTGACACAAATTGCCTGGAGAGGTGGTGGATGCACCATGCCTGGAGACACTCGGGGGCAGGCTGGATGTGATTCTGAAGGGCAACTTAAATCTAGCTGGAGATAACCCTGCTCATTGCAGGGGGTTGGACTACTAGATGATCTTTGAAGGTCCCTTCCAACACAAGCCATTCTGTGACTATGATTTCTTCAGCTGTCTGCTAAATCCTCTTCTCAGGACCATTTTGTTTCACTTTATCTTCAAAGCCCATCAGAAAGCATGAGCAGCTGCCAGGATGGGAAGCAGAGCTGCAGGATGAAGGCACTGGTGCCCTGGGAGAGTGGCACAATGGCTCTGGTGCTTGTAACCCATGTCTGTACCTGGAAGAACCTGAACCATCATTACAAAGGACAAAGCCCCAGTTTCCCAGCAGGACTCACTCCAAGAGCCTGCTAAGGATAATTTAAAGCCAGTGGTTTGCACTTGCCTTAAGCTATTGATTGAACCCATGATTACACACCTTCCTTCCCCTTGTCAATTCTTGCCTGGGCACATCAACAGCAACCACGACCACTCCAAATATGGGGATGTAAAAAATCCACTTGCCAAGAGAGTGATGCTGGGCTGCACCTTAATACTGCTTTTAGCAACGTGGTGTATGCCAGGAACATGAGCCATGCCCACGATTTCTTCATGATGCTCTGAAGGCATGTTGAAGCATTGAGCTTTTCAGTGGCTGCAAGCTGGCATTGCCAGCGAGGAAAAAGCCCACCCCAGTGCTCCCAGTAAAGGCTCTTGCTGTTTTGCACTGTTTGACATGTCCATGTGTTGAAAAGTTTTAATCCTGTACCTATGTATAGTACTGTAACAACAATTTTCAACGCCAGCCAGAAGGAAAACACACTACCCGAGTTAACAGAAAACACTCTGGAGCTAAGTATACAAAATGACAGTATTATAAACCAGAAGCATGTGTCCCATTAACATTTCCATTCGTAGACAGAATAACAAGGGATGAGTTATTTGGAAGTGGAGATGTTAAGGACACCGGTAATGTAACAGGACAACAGAAATGCTGTGACTGCAAGACCTCCACTTAGGAGTGACTCAGCACAGCAGCTGCATCCTGGAAAATTAATACTTCAGCCCCCCCAAAATGCCTGCAAAGCCTTTGAGAGCTTGCAAAAACCAACCCTGGAAGCCCCATCAGCCATCTGATCTGCTCACCACTATGGGGATTAACACGTGTCCCCTACCCTGGCTCAGTGCAGGGACCTGCCCCGGGGGGAAGCATTTCCAGTGTAGACCATGAGGACTCAAGGCAGTGTTGTCAACAGAAAGCAGCCACATTTGGCCTCAAAATTACAAAAGACAACGCCCTCACCACCTTCAAACCCCAAAATCTCTCTCTTCACCCCTCCATGGACACCCTGAGCAGCCCCTGCTCCAACTCTGATGTCCCTAAGCAGAGGCAGGTGTTAAGGAGGCTAACACGGAATCATGTCAAGTAACAAACACCTAGTATTTATTAATAAATTAGTACACTGGAAGGCATTTTTTCAATTCATTCCCCTCTTCCCCCACTCCCACCCCTTCCCATGGGGCAGCACACACCACCCTCATACCACAAACTGAGCGTAGTACAGACTGTTTGTTACGGGAGCATAAGAGTTGCAAATATAATCAGACAGACTTTTTACGATGCAGCTTTCCCCCCCTCCCACCCCTCAATCTCTTTTCTTTTAATAAAAAGTGAAGTGTGATTTGAAGAGACTATTAAGACCAGCTAAGGTCTTCAGAGAACCTATCGGCCACGTCTGTATAAAAAACAAGAGACATGAGTGTAAAAGCATAGCTTGGTTTAAGTCTTACACCACGAGGAGAGCAGGAACACTGGCAGCCGCCTTCGCCTCCCCACGTCCAGCACCGGCTCCCTTCAGGGCCCCTCCATCCCCGCAAGCAGCAAGGCAAGACAACTCCTTACATTCGACTGAAGGCAAAGGACCTTTTCATCGCCTCGAAGACTGGTGGGGCTGACCCTTTTTTTTTGCGGTTAAAGCGCTTCTGCTTTAGCTTATAGGAGCGCGATGCATTGTCCGGGTGAAAACCATACAATAAATAACCGTGCTAGTAAAATCTCAGCAATGGATACGAGCGATACAATAGTACATTAAAAAATGTCAGCTCGGGTGGGAAGCTTAGCTGTGTAAAGAGACAGTAACCAGCCATGACTGGGGGTTTTTTTGTGTGTGTTTGCCATTTACCGCTCCAAGGCAAAGGGATGTGGTGGGAGACAGTCACTCCGAGCAACAGCTTTGACAGAAGACGCGGGTTACAGAGCAATCCCCGATTCAATGTGTTAAATTACACCAGATTCGTGGTCTTTTAGTTTGTTAACTGCAATATTATTATTCTTTTTTTAAAGTGCATCAACTGATCTGATTGGAATAAGAACAGGGAGAAGAGAGGCTCGGGAAGGGGGCAGAGGGTGCAAAGACTTGGACTGAGCGATAGAGTTACAATGGAGGGGTGCAACGCTGGCAAACTGCCCCCCCTCCAAAAACCAAGGACACCTCAATGAAAATACTGGCCATATATTCTACAAGAAAACCTGCCTGTGTATTGTCAGTCGTCTTAACGAGTGCCAAGCTAGCTCTAGCAGATATTTGGAGAGTGCATGGTGACCCAGCAAGTCTACAGTAAGTCAGGAAGGTGGCTATAGACAGAGTCCAGGAGGGTCTGGCTGGCTTCCTGGCTCTTGACTCCAGCGATCTCAAATAGCCTGTCCAGCTTATCTTCAGCCTGCGGGATCTCCTCAATCACGTGGAGCTCCTCAGGGTTAAGGATGTGCAGCATGTCATCGAAGATGGGCTGCAGGTCGCAAGGGTCCAAGCGCACCTGGCGCAGGACAGTGTCCTTCTTTTCTGTAGGAGGAAAAGAGACGGTGGTCAAGAAACCCTTCAAGAAACATCCACTAAACAGGGCTTGCTTTCCTTGTCCATCTCCTGTTGCTAACTCTGAAGAGGTACAAGCCACAGCGAGAACAGAGGGAAAAGATGGAGGGTGAGGAGTGATAGGGAGGGGAGAAGATGGAGAAGCCACTCTGCTGAGGCACCTAATCCAGGATCCCACTAGAGCAAACACAGCGCTTATAAATGCTGAATGGCCAATACGTAAAAGTGAAGGCAGAAGGGGAGCCAAAAAAAGCTGAATTCTGCTCTTTTAAGTTGTTTTTGTTGGGTCAGCTTCATTTCCACACCCACGTGTACATTGGGTAGACTGACTTAGCTCAGTGTTTCACCTTCATCAGAAGTTAAAGAAGATTAAACACAGCAGGTTAAATGCAGTAAATTAAACCCCCTCAAGAAGAAGGGGGGTGACTAATGGTGAATTACATCTCAAGTCACAAGCTGCAGCAAGCAGGACCAAGGGCGAAAAATACTAATTCAATCTTCAAATGACATTTTCCTGGTTTAATCTTATGCAATAATACACAGGGCAATGCAACAGCCAAAAGTGAGGAGAACCCCCCAAGACATCCAGAGATGCTACAACATTTCTATCAGCACAAAGAGTTAAAGCCTTTAAAGGTGTTTTCCCCCTCTCAAATCTGTATTGTCTTTGCTAACAGGATATTCTGGTCTGGAACAAGAATGTGATGAATGTATCCTGGAGAGCCAGTTTTCCCAGTTATTTACTTCAATGATACCATGTTGGGCAGCCCCACTGCATGTGCTAAACATATGTGACATGCTATGGCACCCCTTTGGTCCTCCCACTCCCCCTGGGCTGATTTTGGTACCTTTGGTAATAAAAGAGCCTGTCCGGCTGAGCGCAGAGGAGCCGCTGGAGGTTGAGTCGCACCGCAGGAGAGGCTCTGCTTCATCAACAAAGAAGCATTTCTTCTCTGAAGGAGAGGGCTCCACGGTGAGGACAGCTGCCTCAGGAGGCTTGGGGCTGGGGCTGGGCGCGGGGCTCACCGGGCTGGGGCTCACCGGCAGCGCCAGTCTGTCAGCTTCCAGCTTTGGGGAGAAGAAAGAGAAGGAAAATTACCTCACGGGATGCTATGCAATGGGCTTGCATTCAAATTCCTCTGCATCCTGGCTTTCAACACACCCCAGCCCATCCTTGGCAAAAGGTCCTCATGTTCGGTGGCTTCCTCCTCCCAGGGGTCGTGCTGACCCAGACAGGCACTGGAGGTGACCCAAGGGGACATGGTGATGGCATTTGGCATGTCAGTGCTCAGCAGACAGGAAGGGCAACACAACCCATGCTCTTTGTAGGAGCAAGCACAGCACCAGCTTGGCACATGGAACCACAGCAGAGAATTTTAACTTGTCTTTCCTTCTCACTCTCAGCTCTTGGGGCGTCAGGTGATGATGCCCAAGCAGGTAGGCTCCCCCCAGATATCCTGCTCCACAGCTATTGTTTGCTAAAAGCAAGGCACAGCCTGATTCCATGCCTCCAGCCAGTGCCAAGGCTACAGGGTGAGAGCTGCGAGACCCCCAGGGACCTCCACTGCAGCACGCGCCCATGACTAACTACACTGGTCACACTGCAAGTTAATGATTTGTTTGCCCAGTCTCACCTTTGCTCCCATGAGTACCCCATTAAAGTGTGATGGACAAATCCACCCCACCAGGCTCCAAGTTCAGGGCCAGAAGGACAAGCAAGGGCTGGCACTGACCCCAGTGTCACCCAAGTGCTTTATGATACTCTGATGTGAGCCACAGGCAAGTGTTTGGCTCCACAGTCCCAAAGACATCAGCAGCAAGCACTGCTGGGACGTGTTACACACATGGCTGCTGGTGTGAACCTGCTTCCTAATTTGACAGTGCTCTTCATCTTCCTTCTTGCATCTTCTTCCCATCTGCATGGCAGCAGCCAACATTATCTACCTTCCTCTGCCTCTCTGCATCCCTCAGGGTGCAAATCTCAAGCAAAGCTTTTCTGGTTCCCATTCCCTGCAGTGATGAGAGGCTTGGGGCAGCATCCCACATCTCACATCCCTGGCTAGCAGTTTGGGCACCTCTGCATGTCATCAGGTCCCCCCAAGCAGGTTGTTTAAGGACCACCTAATATTTAACTTCTTCCCAAAGCCTGCATCCCTGTTTGACTGGCAAGAGAACAGATTTGCAAGCCCTGTCCACATGTAACCCATTCTCCCAACCCGTTTTCTCCTTTTACAGAGGCAAGACCAGGCTATTTCGGCTAACATGCTTTGCTTACTACCCATGGATTAAAATGCGAAATGTGGATTAAAGGCTACGGGCAAGGGAGCTGCTGAGCCACCTCCGCATTGGCATGGATGTGCCGGCACATTCCTCATCCATGTCGAGGAATTCACCACCCACAAATCACATGTCTGCTGAGATGCCCATTAGTTCACATTAAATTAACATTGAAGCCTGTTTCTGGTAGTATGAAAGGGTTTTTTTTTCCTCTCCCCCCATTGAAAGCAAACAGGGGAGGATTTGTTCTAGCTCAGCATATTATGCAATAGGCATATTAAAAATAAAAGTCAGCTTTAATATTTAAGTAACAGAATCTGCCTTCTCTCCTGAAACTCCCTTTCCAATAGGGCTCAATGATGGGAATCAGCCCCTTGCCATTAATGGGCAAAAAGCAAACAAAGCAGCAGAAGAGTGGCTGGCCACTTTCTAAATTGCAACACACTCTGATTTCACCTTTAAAATAACAGACAGGCTTCAGGGGCGAGTTTCTCCTCATGTAAACTCATCTAAGATCCAGCCACAAACACCTCCTCATTTCCAAAAAGGGGCCCAACAGCTGAGGAGCAATTACAGGGAGGGCAGGGAGCAGCCATCTGCCCTGGCTCTGCCTTCCCAGCAGAGGGGAAAAGCCCTTCCCAGAAGTGAGTCATCTGGAGTTTAATTAAACAGCTGCTAAAGCACACTAGGAGAAAAAAAATCACCCGAGGTTATTTGACTGTAGGTGTCCTGGGAGCCCAAAGCTTTCCAAATAGCTGAACGGTAGCGAGCTTGAGGCAAAGCAAACAGGATGCTTGGATGCGTGTTAATATTTAAACCGCAGGAAGAAAGCAAGTGGGAATGAGGGTTTTGAGAAGCCAGGGAAAGCAAGAGGTTGCTGAGAGGTGAAGCCTGTGGAATAGGTGTGAAAATACACTATTCATAGCCCATGACTCATCTGCTTGAAGCCACCTTGGCTATTCCTATTTTTAAGAACAGTGGTGCTTGAGTGAAGCCCCACTCTGGGCAGGGAAAAAAACAAGAAAAGAAATCAAAACCACCCTCCATGGCCCTTTTGCCTTTCCAGAGCCATCAAATTGCTCACCTTTCCATCATCATTGCAGGGTTCCTGCGCTTGCCACTGAGGCTGCATTTGCACCTGCAGAAACAGACACATGGGAAACTGTTAGGTGGATGGTCCAGCATGAAAACCGAAGGCGCCACAGCAGCTTTGACGCATCAGAAGCCTCCTGCAACCAGCCAGGGCACTCTGCCAGTTTGATTTTGTGTTTTTCTGAGCACTGCAGCAAGAGGTTTGCAATGCCAAAAAAATCCCCCAGCATCCTAAATGCTCCTGTGTAGCTTTAGACTGCGGCTTGAGCACTGCCATCCTCTTGGATCCCAGTGCATCTGGGAGGATGCTTTAAGCAGCTCAGGGTGCCTGAAGGTTGAAAAGGGGGCAGAAGATGACATAGGCTTGGCTTTGTTTTCTTTTCACAGTTGGTCCCAACAGCTCTGTTTGAACTGGTTGGTCCCATTTTCTGCTTTGTTTTACTCTACGGCAATAAAAGATCAGCTTGGTCAACAGCAACTGCAGCTGCTGTGCTAATGCGAGGAAGGAGCAGTTGGAGGCATTAAAAAAACCCTCCTTTGGGCAATACTTCCTGCAGCAACCAGGCAGTAATAAAAGCTGGTGGCAGGTTTACTGCTACAGAGGGCGGCTGTGCACCCTCCCTCCCAGGATGTGGTGGGACAAATTTAGCACTGAGGCGGCTGTTTCCCGGATTCCCTGCCAAAAGATGACACCCGGCTGACACCAACCCTACTCCCAGATCTGTTATGCCTCCGTAAGGGATGCAGAAGGAGGAACCCCAGCACATGAAGCAGGGTGGGCTGGGTGGCAGCCCTGCAATGCTGTTCTCGCTATAGTCTCAACAGTCACAAGGAGGATCTGTTTGAATGAGCAGCTTCATAGGGCTTGTGGTGTTTGGTGGTCCACCTTCAGGGAAGACCAGACCCTGGAAGGTGAAACACCACTGGTGAGGCCACGAGGTCTCACTGAGGTGGTAGAGAGATGCAGCAACGGTGGGAAGGTGCTGCAGAGTTAGGAGGCAAGCCCTTCAATGGGATGTGAAAGGCACACGGGTGGCTCAGCCCCCTGGGTGGGAAAGCCCAAATGTCCTCTCTGTGTCTTTCACCTCAGTGGCCAGGTTTCAGAAGAGCACGTAACACCACCTCCGTGGTGGAGCCAGCATCCCTCAACACAAGCAGCCCTGAAGAAGAGCTACTCAAGTCCAACCTCATGCAACCCAGGATGGGCAATGCTGGGTCTGGGGAGGGTTTAGACACCAAGACAAATATGCAATCATACACAGAGGAAGCAACTCATCCCCATCAGCCCTGGCCATCCGTGGGCCAAGTGCTTCTCCAAGCAGGAGATGGCGTCTCAATGAGAACTTCTAGAGCCTTCTCCTCTCTGTGGATGTCCTCACCCACTTTTCAACTGATGAAGAGATGATGAAGCCATGATGATGGGTTTGCAAAGTCAACTACAGGCTAAGTCACTAATGAGTTCAGCCTGTTATGACCCCATCTTCCAGCTTCATTTTATACTCCCAAGCCCATTGTACTGCAAATGCACAGAACACGAATCCTAGGAGATGTGGCTACCACAGCAGGGAAACCTCAAACTGCGAAGTTCGTATTTTTGTGTTTCTATTGCTTATGTTTTATATTACTTCATAAATCATTAATTTTTTCTTTTATTGTACACTCTCCAGCCTGGTTCAAACCCAGCCTTGGTTTGCTGAAAATCAACTCAAGATTTAGCACAAACCAGGAATAAAACTGATGCTCACTCCAGCAAAACCCTTGCTCCACTGCTGACACTTGAGGTTAACAAAGCACAAAATGAACTGATAATTACTTGGTTCAGCCCAGTTCAGCTTTGTCAAGAGAAAAAACAAAGGGCATGGGCAGGAGCTGCTGAGGGCTGAATTTGAGGACTGTTGCTCCAGGCTCTTGACCTGCAGGGTTTTGCAGGGTTTTGACCTGCAAAAAGAGGAAGGGAAGGAGCCAAAAGGCATAGCCACAGCTGCATGCCTGGACACAGGGCTGCTTTCACATCCTCTTCTCCTCTGGCACCCCCAAAACCCGCATTGCTTAGCTTCACACCAGACCTAGCCCTGACAGATTTGCCGATTCATGGAATTATCTGCAGCATGCAATTAGCTACGGATGTAAATCTCGCTGGGCTCAGGGCTGCAGCCTCCCCCTCTGCATTTTCAACCTCCCCCTTATTATTATTCTTTTTTATAAGCTTTGCTGAGGCTGCGCTGCTGAACGCCCTGAGCAAGGCTGTTTGCTGCCCCTCCATCCATTCCCTGGAATATTTCAGCCAAGGCCAGCAGAGCCATAAATAAAAAGCTCTTAAAGCATTGCTCACAGTAGGACACTTACAGTAGCCAACACAGCCAGCTGTGCCAGCATCGCTCCAGGCCAGCCCAGGCAAGCACAGGCACCCCTTGGTATCTGCACAATGCTGTTATGCACCCCCAGAAAAGCCCATAGCCCAGTGCACTGATTTTTTCTGGTTTTAACCTCACAATGGAGAATTGCAGTTCCCTGGGATAGCAGTGAAAAACCTCTTTTGCCCTTCTATCTCCCATTTTTGTTGTTGTCAGCACTAACTTGGGGTGTGCCTGTGCTCAATGAACAGCGCCCAGGCTCGCATGCTGCTGCCCAGCAAGCCTGGCTGCAAGGGGAGAGATTCTGCAAACCTCGAGGCTGAGAAGTAGTTGTGGCCAGAGCAAACCTGAACAGGAGCCCTGCAAGTTAAATGCACCCCAAGAAACCTTCCCACAGCTGCTGTGCTCACTGCAGAAAACAAACCCTAGCAAAGCGATTCAGAAGGCTAATCTCGTTTTAACCTAAATTCATTCAGCGCGATGCAAAACCAGCATAATCTCCCACAGCTTAAAAAGCTGGCGAGTGTTCAGCGGAGCTGCTCCCACCCGAGGGAAAATGTTCCTGCAATGTACCGTAACGCTCCAGAGACTCCCATTAATTCCCTTATTCCTAGCAGGGGTTGTAAATATTTGGATTTTGGAGCTCAAAGGGCTGCCCGAGGGAATGGGACAGACAGGAGAGTGCAGCTTTGGCTCCACAGGTTTTGCAGGCTTAAGTCAGACGCCAGATAAATGATTTGGGCAAGAATGTGATAGCAGATGGAATGGTGAAGGGAGAGGCTGCCTGGGTTTAGGTGTTTGCTGTCCAAGAGCTGCAACTTTTAATAACAGAATTTTTACTTATGAGTTGGGGGGGGTCATTCCCTTCTTATGGACACAGGAACGCTGGGACTGATGGGGAAACCTTTTTGCTCCCACGGATGCCAAGCAGGGCCAAAGGGATCACGGACAGCATAGCCACCCATGCATCCCTCCTGAGCTCTTCCAGGACACACTGACACACATTAGATGCTCACTGCTGGCTTTGGTTACCCCAAGGGCATCATGCCCTTAGCCACAGGGAGCACACATGTGTTTGTATGAGAGTCCTCACTTCCTCCATAGCACAGAGTGCCACCAACAAGAGGTCAATCTGGTCACTCGGATCAAGCCGGTTTGGTACAGAGAGAAACTGCCTTGATTTGTCTGCATTTGGACATACAAATCAGAGTCAGACTGGAATTCACACTAATTAAAGGCTTTCCAGCCACCAGATTAGAAAAAACCCAAAATCAATCTCCCTGCCTGCTCCCGGCATTGAGCAGTCAGCTGCCCCATCCGCTCACAATCTGGATGCTGTGGTGCAGCTCAGCCACTGGCATGAGGCTCCAGGGATTCAGCCTCCCCTGCACAAGCTGCTTCCCACAGCTTTCTCTATCCCTCCCAGGGCCATTCTATCACCACCCTCATCCACAGTGCAGGAGCCAGTTGAGGGAGAGGAGGCAAACAGGTTACAGCAAGTAAAACCTTGCAGAAACACAATGTGCTACTATGCTGAGTCTGCGCCCTGGGGTGCACAATGTGCTACCATGCTGAGTCTGTGCCCTGGGGTGCTTCCATGCTTTTACATCCCACATATTGCTTTAGCACAGCAACCCATTCAGGACCTTCCAGACAGGGCAATGGCCAGCACGGAAGGTTGATCATCCTCAATATAAGGGCTCAAGTAACAGGTTCTCCTGGTGACCTTCAAAACTACATGCAAACCACAACACCTGGGACTCAAGAGTTTGTCAAAACTTTGACAAGGTTTTGAGCAAACTTTGGCAAAACTCAAAAGTAATATAAAGCTTAATTCTAAGCCCCTGAGGAGCTCCAGGGGGAGATGGTGTCCAGCTATTTGGCTATGAGCTAAGCTGGATGCAGTTGGGTCTCATGCTCACCACAGCCAGACAAGACATGCACTGCATCAGACAAGAGCACACAAAACCCAGCCCATCGTTACCGGTGTGGTGTCCTCCATCAGGCCTCGGATCTTCTCCACCACGTCATTGCGCCGGTGCTGGCGGAGGGCACTGATGAGCTGGGCCAGGCTGGCCTCGGGGCCACGGATGGTCCAGTGCTGCAAGGCGGCATAGGCGCGCTCATGGTCAGCTGCGTAGCCATTGGAGAAAGCTGCCACCTCACGCTCGCTGGCATTGCACAGGAACTGGTAGATGTCCTTCCACTGGCTCCCTACCTGGGCTGCCACCAGCTTCAGGATGTCAATGCCTGTGGGGCAGAAGAGCTACAGGTGAGGCACAGGGGTCTGCAGCTTCCTGGCACTGCAGACCTAAGCTTTAGCAAAGTTTCTCCCCATCCCATCCCTGCTTTGCTTTTCTTTTGGTTGGTCTTTGTTTGGAGATTTCAATATCATCATTATTTTTAAGATGGTTCATGAGTCCAAGCTGCAAGGAGCCCTGCAGACAGGCACCTGCTATGTCCTCAACACCTGCTATTCATGTAAAAGGTGACAGACTCATAGGTCACTCCAATCAAGAAAATGCACACTAAAAATAACCACACTGATTTCCTGCACTCTTTGGCACAGGAAAACCCCTTGTACTCAGTCACCATATGGCTGCAGGAGCAGGGGATATGGCAACATGCTTGCCTATACACCCGCACTGCAGCCACCAGTTTGAACAGGAGCTGGATTAACAGGTGAGTCATCAAAGCATCTCTATACAAATGAGTATTTCCATAACACAGCACCCAGAGCAGCTATGATCGCATTTAGAGCTGTTTCCAGTGCAAACTGGTGGGATGACTCAGTTATGGGACAAAAGCATTGGGTAAATGGAAGGTCTGGTAGGGGATTTGAAAAGCAAAAGCAAGGTTTCCCCTAGAAAAGCCCTTGAGACATGATGGTTCAAGACAGTGAAGGTTTCCTCCCCATAGCTTCTGGGGCAATGCAAACGGCATGCTTATTCTTGAACCTACTAACAGGTCAGGAGTTAAACCTTCAAATAAAGCCATAGCTCCTCCATAATAGCTAATTAACCCTGTTTTACCAAACTAAGCAACACCTTGTTTCCAGCAACCACATGAAGGGTTGGGTGTAGGCGAGCTGCAAAGAGAAACTCACTTTTTCCAGAGAAGTAACCACACCTCAGGTTTCATTATAAGCCAGCACCACTTCCATTGCTACAGGGACTATTTCTCTTTCCCTCCTCAGGCACCACAGTTGTGTCATCAAAAGTAGCTGCTTATGAAGAATATCAGAGCCAGGGCCTTTCCCAACAACCTAAAATTGAACAGTTTCTAAACCAAATTAGATCAAACCTTCAGGTCACAGCCCTGACACAGGCAAATACAGAATACATATAGAGATATATATATATATATAAGCCATACAAACTTATATAGATGTATTAATATATCTTAATATATGTATATATAAATATGTACCAGGCTGTATAGTTTGTATCACCCTTCTTTATACATGTTATATTTGTATATATATATATATATATACACACAGATATATGATATATATATATTTTTTTTTTTTTTACATATCTCTGTGTAGCAGGTATTAAGTCTGGTCTTGTTAACTCTTCCCATTACTCAGATGAAGACTAACAATCCTCAGTTCAAGGTGGTGGGCTTCCAGGCTCCAAAATCCTCTCAACTTGATGCCTTTGCATTTGGGTTAGCCATCAGTCCTGCTCAAGTAGGACAGACAGCACAAACCATGCCAGCAGCCAAGCCCTGTACCTTTCAGTATCACACTTGTGTCAGCAAGAAGTCCAAAAGCCAACTCAGGCTTTGAATTGGATCCTTTAAACCAGCAAATTCAACTGCTGTTGACATAAAAGCAGCAAAATGCCAGGTTTATGCAGCTGACACTTGATTTTATCACTCAACCACCCAAGGGAACAAAATAAAACCCTGAATACAAGGACAGAAAAAGCTTTGCAAGGCTTGTGCACCAAGGTAGTGAGAGCAATGCAGAGGAATGAGCAGGTCTGGTGCTACTTATTATATATCTATAGATAGGTAGCAATTAATGCAGTGAGATACCTCTGTATATAATGCGTAAGTTGTAGTGCATAAATCTTGCAGAGCTTTTTCTACTCTCATACTCGGGGATTATGTTTTCCTGGCTTGAGTGATATATACAGGTATATAGATAATGCTGCCTATGTATATACATATATACACACGAGATAAGCAGGGTTGAGTCCCCTGTGGTGCCCTGCAATGAGATGAAGCATTAGAGCTGGGTGGGAGCTCTACCCACACCCATGTGTGTCAGTCATACAGAAGCATTAAAACATAATTTGCTGGTTTATGACGCCTGCATGGCGCACCTAGTCCTCCCACAAAAGGAAAAGCCCATATACTCCCTGCTCCCATCTATGTATTTCATGCTGATAAATCCCAGTATTTACAGCTGCTGTACTGGTGAGAAGAGTTTTCAGCTGGTCACAATCTGACTTGTACCAGTTTTATGCGGTGGCATGATATTTATGCCCTAATGTTCTTGCACAAGATTTATGTCAGAGTGCTCATGCTACTACTGACATTGTCAAGTTTAGTATATTTAATCTCATCATTCAATAAAGTGGCTCCATAAACATGTTTACAACCCTTGGCAATAACATCCCAGGGCACGAGAACGCACCAGGCAGCAGAGGACTTAATGACGCATAATAATCTTTGGAGAACAAACGTTCCATTAAAAACGAATTTGGAAATGTCTACCTTAATACTATAAGAACCTTAAACTCATTTTCTTGCAACTATTAAATGAATTTAAGCCCCATATGTTCACCACAACTACTACAATATTGGGCAAACAAAACCCCAGAGAGGTATGGAAGAGATACAGACGTGAGCACAAATTTGGCTCCAGTCAGTTAGAAAACCATTGCTTCCTCTGTTCTTGAAAAATAAGATTAAAACCATTACATGACAAGTTGTGGCTGCACACTGCCAAGTATTACTGCTCAAACTAAAGAAAATGGTAATGCTTGTAATAAGCTTACAGTCCTACTACTTCCATATTTCCAGAAGCCCTGTAAGTTACTCTGAAGAGTACTAATGGTGCTGGAGCATCCGTTGGGATGGGAAGATGTCCACCAGGGTATATAGAGCCCTCACACCCTCCCCCCCCCAAACCATGTGGACCTTCTCCCACCATGCTCATCTGCATGCCAAAGCTAGAGATGATGCTCAAAACCCTCCAAACCCCACCAAAATGGCTGAGCTCAGCAGGGACAGTGCTTTGATTCACCCACTTCACGCTTCCCATGCAAGGCTAGTTACAGCCACACCAGTGTGATACTAAAGCTGCTCTGAGCTTGCAAACACCAGAGAACAACCTGAGTCACCCTTTTTTTTACTGCGGGCCATGGAAACAGCCTGGGAGAGCTGCCACAGCCATGCTGCTAACACAGGAGGCACCACTACCCTCTCCATCACCACCACCAGGGCCCATCACCATTTATCACCCAGCTTTTGCTTGCCTCCGACACTGGAATTTTTTAAAAAAGGAGCCCTTGCTGTGAAACCCCCATGGCTGCATTCAGCAGTGCTGTGTGTGCCATGGCCATCCCATAGAAGGCTCCAAGACATCCATGCATGTCTTAAGCACCTGGGCAGATGGCATTTCAATTGCCATCACCTGAACATTGCATTTCTCTAAATGTTTGAATGGGCTAATCCACATAACCACCCAATATTTTAAAGTGGTGATAACC
Organism: Melopsittacus undulatus; assembly: GCF_012275295.1. Classification (NCBI taxonomy): domain Eukaryota; kingdom Metazoa; phylum Chordata; class Aves; order Psittaciformes; family Psittaculidae; genus Melopsittacus; species Melopsittacus undulatus. Next base: position 19,154,681 of record NC_047529.1, read on the forward strand.
CCAGAGCAATAAAGAACTCCCCTTCAAGCCAGGACAAAGCCAACACGCTCTGAACAGGCAAACCTAAAGCACAAAGATGAATGCACACACAAGGGAACATGGGCGCAACCAGGCATGTCTACAGCCAGAGCAAACAGAGACAAATGGAGACAAGTCCAGAGTAGACAGATGCCTACAGAGCAGCACAAGCAAAGAGAACTGCTGAGTACACATCCAGCAGTGTATGCTGAATGGAGGACCTTCCTGGAGAGGCAGGGACAACCTATAGGCAAGTCTCTCTAAACACATTGCTCATCTTCACCCCACTCTTCCCCATAAACACATTTCTGTTTACTTCAGTGACTTCCTTGAACCTGATTTAACATTTTCCCCACCCATTTCCATCCCCTTCAGATGGCTGCTGCCCCACTGTGGTACACAGTTTGGTGCAAACAGAGCAGTTACTCCTTGCACTCATGAACATCATCAAAGTGGTCACCACAGACGCACATGGGACTTGGCTGAGCTTTGACGACTCTCATGAGCTTGTTCTGAACAAGCCTCACACACTTCCCATACCCCTGCTATTTACAGGTTGGACACAAACCCAGTTCTCCAGTGGTCACTTGGCCTCATGTGGGGCAGGAGGCCAGTGCGGCACAGGGCCATGACTGGCAGCACTGGCACATTTATGTACAATACCTACAAGAGACCATTTCCCTTCTCTGCCATTACGTTTTTCATTTCTTCAAGCAAACCCACGAGGAGTGGAAGCCAGAATGCTACACCCAAGCACATGGCAACAGATACAGCAAAGACTAACCACAGCCTAGCCACAGAGGAGCTTTGGTTCCTTCCTCTCCCCACCCTCTGACAAACAAAAAGCCATCATCATTTTCATTTCTGGAGCTCTAGCCAAACGTCATTTGTTCTTTTCAGAAGAGTGCTTGTTGAGCTGCCACCTTGAAGGGGAAATCTCGAGGCTACAGAGTCCTTCCAAACCATAGGTCCTCCCATCCCATAAATAATGAAGGGATATAGCACAGAGAAAACTACTAACACATCAGTTCAAGTGATGCTGTGAGTAACAAGGAAGCTGTGAATGCCCCATCCTTGGCAGTGTTCAAGGGCAGGTTGGATGGGGCTTGGAGTAATGTGGTATAGTAGGTGACCCTGCCCATGCCAGGGGTTGGAACTGGAAGATTTAAGTTCCTTTCCAACCCAAACCATTCTGTGATTCTTACAGGCTGTTTTACACAGCTGGGAAGGAAAACTCGGGAGATTCTCCAGGATCTGTGGCACACATGGTCTCATCTAGCAGCAGCTCATCTGCTGGGGTTCCTGAGTTTTCAGCATGGCTGGATTTCTGGAGATTCCACACTCCAGCCCTCCTTCAACTGGGCCAAGTCCCACCAGTCTACTCACAAAACCTGCAGGAACTGACCTCCAGCATCCCGGTACCAATGTGAGCTAGAGCACATGGAGCTTCCACCACCTACCTACTGAGACAGGTTTTCCAGAGATGGGTGATATTAATTTGTATGCCACACACAGTGACAAATCCTGATTTTGGATTCTGACACTTGCACAGACCTTGAGGATGAAGCATCACACGTGGAGAGCAAAGCTGAAGGGCACATGCAAGTCAGACGTGAGAACCACAGTGATGCAGCCAAACCCTCCCTTACATTCAGTTAAGGGCTCCAAATCACTGCAAACTCAGCTCTCTTCCTGAGCGCAGCCCACCTACCTCCTCCAAATATCCTCTTGACTCATGCGAAACACAGCCACAGCAGCCTATTTTTACCTCTGAGCGCAAACGAAGAGACTGCATGTACAAGCAAGTCAGAATGTGGCACATCCAAACTCCAGCTGATAAGGTGCAATGGCTTGGCCAAAGGACTTAGAAATCCCAAATACCCGACACAAATACCTTTCTAAAATGTGAAAATGTCACCAACCTCCACCAAAAAGGGGCAGGTACTGGAAACTCAGCCCCCCCCCCCCACTACTGCCCTTCCCAGATATATTCCAGATCCTAAACAAGGAAACCTAAAAGATGTGCAGGGTTCTGCACCTTGGCCAGGACAATCACTGGTATCAGCACAAGCTGACAGATACAGGGATCACGAGCAGCTGTACCAAGAAGGAATTGGGATGCTGGTGGATGAAAGACTGGACATGAAACCACAACGTGCACTCACAACTCAGAAAGCCAACCATATCCTGGGCTGCATCAAAAGCAGCATGATGAGATGATATTCCCTGCTTGCACGAGACCCCACCTGCAGTCCTGCACCCAACTCTGGGGCCCCAACATAAGGAGAATGTGGAGCTGTTGGAGAGAGTCCAGAAAAGGCCACAAAGACGCTCAGAGGGCTGGAGCACCTCTGCTATGGTGTCAGGCTGAGAACTGGGCTTGTTCAGCCTGGAGAAGAGAAGGCTCTGGGGAGACCTTATAATAGCTTCCAGCATCTAGAGGGCCTACAGGAAAGCTGGTGAGGGATGGTTTACAAGGGCATGCAAGGATAGGACAAGGGATAATGGCTTTAAACTGACAGAGAGGAGATTTAGATCTGATAGTAGGCAAACATTTTTCCCTGTGAGGACAGTGAGGCACAGGCACAGGTTGCCCAGAGAAGCTGTCTCTGCCCCATCCTTGGCAACGTTCAAGGCCAGGTTGGATGGGGCTTGGAGCAAACCGGTCTAGCAGAAGGTGTCCCTCACAATGGAACTAGGTAAGCTTTCAGGTCCCTTCCAACACAAGTGTTTCCACAAGTCTAACAGGAACCTTTGTCCAAACTGAAGGAAAGGACACATTTAAGAATACTTGTTAGCAATCTGCTATTTCCCCCACAGAGGACAGTGCTGGTATCAGACCCTCCCAGCAGCCAGTGAGTCACATCCTCAGCAACCACTGTTTGAGCAACAAACCACTAAGTGGTGATGTTTGTGGGGGTTTTTAAGAAAACAAAAATCTTGCAGGGCAGGAAAAGGACTCCTGACAAAGACTTTCCACACTCTGGAATATAACTCAATCAAACCAGGCAGTGGAGGAATATCTGTGATCAGCCACATGTGGTTATGAACATGTCTCAGACCCAGGAACCTGAGGGTCAGCAGGAAACAAGACTTCCCTTTGACTCCATGGAAAGTCACCTCTATAAGAGCACCCTTGGTCCAGTCCTCCTGGGACCCCTATGTGCTCCTGCCCACCACCACGTGATGCCCCCTCTGTGTCCCTATGTTAGCACTGGGGACCTGCAGAGCAGATTTGCTCCTCCTTTAGTTTAAAAGGGAACATCCAGCATAAGTATTTTATGTAATTATTAAATTTTAAACGGCTTGCACAGAGTTAATCTCCATTATAACCCTCTTGGACAGCTGGTAACCCTGAGCAAGCACACTGCCACAGCCATATAAATATCCAGACACCTGTGGATGCCAACCCGAGGATTAAATTTGCCTCCTGCATTTCCCCCTAACCCAGACAAAGCCTTGGCCAGTGAAGGCAAAGGATCAAAATAAAAAGCCTGCCTTGTTATTCGAGGAGTTATGTGTGAAAGCCCTGCTGAAGGGAGAAATCACAGCCCTCCCAGCACAGAAACCAGTGCTTGGGGCTTGGCAAAACAACCCTGAGTTCAGCATGTTTTTCTACAAGGACAACCCACCTCTCTGCAGCAGAGCTGCCCTGCTTCTGACACTCAGCCCTACACCTAGCACACAGGCACAAATCCTGATCCCTTATTAAATTAATCCAAGGACCACCCACGAATTCTGGCCATGGGATAATTTTGGTTTTTAGCTGATTTTGGAGCAAATACACCAGCCTCTCATAGCGGCTTCACACAGCCCTGCACACAGTGTGCATAGATGGCTCATGGAGATACATGCACTGAAAGGGATCAAGCACTGGTCTTCAGGCCTACTAATGTGATTAGGCTGAAGAGCAAGATATGCTAAATCTGCACATGATTAGGTTTCCTCCTCTCTTAGAGGAACAGCAGCCTCCCTCGTTTGCATTTTCCCAGGTTCCCTTGCATCATCTGCACACCTCTGGAAACCACAGAGCTTCCCAAAAGGCCAAGGATGAGTTTGGGGCAAACCTGAGCAAAGTTGAATAGTTTGAGGCAGGTGATGTTCTGAACTCATCAGATATCAGCCCAAAGCTCCCAAGGCAGAGGTTTGTGCTGCAGATGAGGAGTTGCTTCATCCCACCCCAAAGCAGAGCATCATGCCTGTGTTGGAGCAAACACAGCGTAAAATGCAGAGCTCCTGTACAGCTGAACAAGCTGCAGTGAGGGAGCAGTCCTATTTTAAGGCTCAGCAGTATCACAGCATCTGGATTTATCGTGGTTCCCAGTACATACCTGCCCCTTCCAATTTAATAAGCTCCCTTTCTGCCTGGGTATCACTTTGCAGAGGTGGACAGGCTGACATCAGAAGACCACCAACACCTTCTGCCTCTCTGTTTTGGCAAGTAGACAAACATCAAGCTCTCACCTCATGCTCTGTCTGCTAGTGCAAACATTAGGATTCACACAGAAGCCCAGGGCTGCTCCTCTCCAGATGTAAGAGCAATTACCAAATTACATTAATACCAATGGGCAGATCTGCACTCACTAGATGCTGCTGGCCATCTCTTCCCTACCTGGGCACAAAACCATGAGGCCACCACAGTCGGAGACTGGCGAAGCTATTAATCCCATTGCTTATCCCTGTGCTCTGCAGATGTGTTGAGGAGACAGAGTCCCCAGGGGTGCATGTCCATATCAGCTACTCCATCCTCACCCTGCCTCCCAGTGTGATGCTCCTGACACCAAGCTGTGACCTGTTCAGGAGCTGATCGAAGGGAAAACCACCTCTACAAAACAAAACCACTACACTAAGTGGCTTTCATCTCATTTACGCAAACAAGTACTGCTGCCCAACACACACGTTGGTTATATTCACGGGGGAAGCTTCAGACCTACAGCACCAGGTTCTCTGAGCTACAAGGAAGTAACACCCTCTTCAACACTCTCAATGACTTCCTTGGGAGCAGAACAAGCTCAAGCTTAGCCCTGGTTCTACACCAAACGAGTTGCACACCAAGGACTACTCCCTATGAACTGCCAACCAAGAAGATCCTAGCTCCCAATGGGCTGACAACCAGGCATCCCAACAGCTGAGCAACCAAGACCCTCAAATCCTAACACTCCCTGTCTTTCCAGCACCATCCCTCAACTCCCCATTGATCCATTTTCAGTATATGGTCTTCTACTGGTAGTCAAGCCTCAGCTCCATCGCAGCTGCAACAGCTTCTGCAGAAGTTTATTTCTCTGATTATTTAACAAGAGGCTTCCTCACTTTGCTTTCACCACCCACAGCAATAATGTGCAATTACAGGACTTGAAGAAAAATTAAAGGGAAGTGGAATCTCATGCCAGGTCAGTGCTGCCAAGATCTGCTCTTCAGTCTTTCAACTCCAGGAAAAAATAAATCACTGAACTCCCTTCTTGCCTCTTGTCACATGGCTTCAGGCAGCTCCTTCTACACAGATTTTTACCCAAACCCATAACATTTTACACAATCTTTGCCTTTCATCCTCTGCCACTCAATGGGTGAAATCAAAAGTAAGACTATCAGCAATTTCTGCAAGATGATTTCAAGCATATCTTCATGTTTGGCATAGACTGATGCCAAATGTGGCATTTCCAAGATATTCAAGAGACAGGCTTCACCTCTCAATTTCAATTGAAAGGTTTCTGCAAGATCAATTCCTTACCCTGGGAAAGAGCTGAAAGAAGGAAATGGGTATTTGCTAAAATAAAGCAATTGCTTAGAACAAAGTGTTTGCAGTGTGTAGGCTGTTCTTGATCTTCTAAAAGAAAGCAGTTGTACAAGGTTAAAACCACAGAGCATTATCAGCCCAGTACCACGTCATTCAGGCACCACATCGATAACTTCTTTGGAAATCATTGGCAAACTGTTTTTCCCCTTTGGATTCCCATCTGCAAGCCTACAATGCAAGAGCCAGCTGAAGCAGCAAAAGAGGTCTAATTTCTCCACCCACGGCTGCACTGTTGGTGTTGCTCTGCCTTCTCAATCCTGTGTAGATGAGACCTTGGGGCTCATCTACGCATCCCTGTTGCGCAGATGGACACGAGGACACGTGGAGGTAGCCTGGCTGCTAACTCAAGCTGTTAGTCATCACAAGCTCTTCCTAGACCTCTGAGCCATTTAATCCAGTGACAATCATCGGCATTTGCTGCCCTGGCTGGAATACATCCACGTTAAGGACACAGGTCTAGTTTTAACACCAGCCTCCCAAGCTACTGCTATTTTTAGGTTTGGGTTGTTATTTAAGGCATGCACTATGACCAGAGAGAGCACAGGGCAGAGACACTAGTGCATGGGGAGATGAGGACAAGTGAAACGCCCCATGACAATAACTGCTGTTCAGGACTGCACACCTATCTCAACTATTTAAACAAGTCAGTACAGCAAGTGTCTTCAGGGACTGGGCAAGAGTTTGAGCCACTGCTGCCACCCTAAAATCTGCCTCTGTGGGGAATCAGCCCAACCACAGCAAGATATCTTTGTTCCAGCCTAGCAGTGCTAGTACCACCCTGGCCATGCTTCATCCAGAACTGATAGGCTTGAAGCAAACAATAATACAATCCTCCAAAGAGGCAAAGCCTTGCGGGCCCATCTGGTGCATGGGAGGCTTGAAGGGTGCTGCTGCAAGGGCATCCACCCAAGCACAGCTCCTCCACGCATAAGCTGCGGCACCTACGTCAGACCCTGTCTTCCCTTTCAAAGGTTAAAGCTGTTTACCAAAAGGATTAGGAGGGAGGAGATGGTAAACTAGGAAGAAGGTGGGGGGAGACTGTTTGCAACAATTATGCACACAGGATTTGCCCTGACGATAAGCGTGTGCTAACCCCTTGTTGGCACGGACAACAAATGTACAGGTAGGGAGGTCACACTGATGGGGGTGCACAGCCAATACCAGACCCTGGGCCTTCATCCCCAGAATATTTAAGGCAAACTGCTTGCCCTCCACACCCCTAGTGCAACCACAAACCAGACTGGTGCCCGAAGATGTGGTGAGCAGCTGTAGTCCTCACATTATGGATGCTTTGCTCTGGCTGCGTACAATGGAGGGCAGCACCAGAGGGGAAAGATTTCCTCTCTGCAACAGCCTGAAGCCTATTCCTAGCTATATTCATCCTTGTCTAAAACACTGCTTCAGGATGAAGCATAACCTGGGTACAAACACTGCTAGAGCAGCAGAAAGCTAAGCTATGACGCTGCATCTCCGCAGTACATCTTAGGTGTACAGCCAGTTATTAAGTAAAAGGTCAATTTCTCCATGGCATTACGTCTTCTCTCATTTCAAGTAAACAGTCTTAAGAGCCAGACGTTTCAATAAGAAAACCAAAGAGGGATTTATACACCACCATGGAGCAGAGCAATTTCTGTATCTGACACAACAGACCACTACCACCAAGTAAAAACTAACGAGCAAGGCCCTTTCAGCTAATCACAGAATAAACTAGGTTGGAAAAGACTTTTAGGATCACCAAGTCCAACTGTTACTCCAGGACTGTCAAATGCAACAGAATTTGGGCAACACCAGAGCTGCACTAAAACCAAGACAAAGCATTAACTGGTTTGCACTTGTCTCTCTGCCTTCATTGCACAAAGTTCAGCTGAGGACATTCAGTGGCATGAGGAAGTCATGAAGTCACCCATGCCAACATGGAAACAGCGTGACTGCGCCAAGAATGACTGGGAGGGATGTGAAAAACTGCCTGGCCAGGAACTCACAATAACAGGGCAATCTGCCTCCAGACCTGAGACTTGATCAGATACTGGGCCAGTTTATCACCTAAGCATGGTTTTGCTTTGTTACATCCACCTTATTTCCCAAGACAAGGGGAAAAACTTAACAAATATCTCATGAATTTGATGCACTAGCCAAATTCAGCTGTTAAAGGATGACAAAGACTGGAACAACTCATCATGGCAAGCACAGGATGACCCATGAATTATGCTGTCCCTCCAAGGATGACAAGATCTGGGAGGTGGGGTTATACGTAAGTGGGCTATACCTAAATGGGTTATACAACTCAGCCCCTGCTCTGACATGCTTCAAAAATCAAGGAGTCAGAAATTCAACTAACATGTAATTAGGTCTTGGAGGGAAAAAAATATTACTACAAATTAGTAACAAGCAGCTGCTTTTAGCCAGTGAACCATGGCGAAAGCCAAGTAGTATTTCTGGTGGTGCCCACAAATAAGGATGTCTAATAATGCTTGAAACTCCACTGAAGATGACTCACCATAGCCTCATGGACCATGCTTTGGGTACCACAGATTTTAGAGACAATAGAGCGCAGGTGTGGAATTGGAAAAATTTACCACAAATGGAAAAACCTCAAGAAACCTCACCTCAAGAATTCAAAAGTTTTAAAAGGATATTGTCAAGTAGCACAAACATGGGAGAAGGCACAAAGCTAATTCCAACAAGATCCTACTGGTTCTATAAATGCATTAATGGAGGCAAACAAAGGGCACGTCTATTAATCAACAGGAAGGAGAAGAGAGTACATGACATAAGACATCCCTACTCAAAGCCTTCTTTGCTTTGTACTTAAGCACTCAAGGATGACTTTCAAAGACTTATCTTGTAAATCTTCCAATCTTTTTTTCAATCCATTCTGTATTTGCATCCTCCCTTCTTAAATGTGCTTTTCTAAAGGTTAACTGTGAATAGTTGTTTAAGGTTGAGCAACCTCAACCTAAAGTACAGACTTGCCAGTGCTGTATACACAGGATAAGGAGAGGGTCAAAACTGCCTCTACCTTTGAGGAAGAACCATGCATCCTACTAGGGAGATCACAGCTCCTTGGTGCTCATGTACATGCCACCACTAATTTACCATTGATTTTTACAAATTTCAATATAATGACCACAACCAATCATCTTTAAATCTCATCAAAAAGCTGACAGCAAGTCATCCACCAAAAGAAGAGAAAACATCACAAAGCAGAGCTTCCAGGAAGGCTTCACAGCACTCACAGAACTTTGACATAACCTTTAAGGACAACCTTCCTGGCTCCAGCATGAGCAAAGTGCTGGGGCCACAAGCCAGCAGTCAGGATTTAGGGCTAAGAACCTGAAACTGTGGCGCTGCCAAGAGGCACAGGATGACTCAGCCTTCCAGAAACAGATAGGGTGATGGAAAAAAGACACGAAAGACAAGCAGACCCATGACTGAGTCACCAAGAAAATAAGGAGTATGCAAAACAAGAAAAATGGAAAGAGGTATAGAGGGGAAGGAAAAAGAGCCTCATTCAACATCCTTCTACCAAAGACAGTGGGAAGAAGAAGAGGAGCTGGAGTGAGTAGGTGTCATTGCCTCCATTAACCCTTCCTTCAGGAGCAGGCACACATCATGGGGACAGGAAGGTGGAGAAGCCAAGGATGAAGAAACATCAAAGGAATCAGTGTATGGGCTTTGTCCTCGTAACAAGAACCAACAAGTTAGAAAAGACAGGTCACTGGATGTGAAGTCAGTCCTTCTAAAGCACCACACAGGACAGGGAAGAGGAAACAAACCCCCATGGCCCCCAGTCACTACTGCTCACCATGCCCATTGCAGTAATAGACCCACTTCTCCCTGTTCTGTGTCGGGGTAGTGGACTTCTTCATAATAGCTTTTTCCACAATGGCACTGGGATCTTGCCTGGGCCCCTTCTTCAGAGTCCGTGAGCTCTTTCTTACGCTGCAGACAACAATAACCACCAGGACCAGCAGCAAGAAGAGGACGATCATCCATGGCAAGTGTTCATTGATGTCAAAGTGCTGGTGGACGTTTGGTGGACCTCGCCGGGGCGGTCTGTATGGGACACTGGACTTCTCGCCCCCCACCATCTCTAATGACGGCTGCTTCTCCAACCCTTGGCTGGTCTGCTTGTGCCGGTAGCTCTGTGCCTGGCTGGTGGCACCAGAGCCAGCGAGGGTCCCACCAGCACTATCCGTCTCGTTGGCTGAGGTTTCGTTGTAGTAGCTGGCCGCCATGCCACTGGACATGTGTGGCACTGGAGAGGGGACAAAATCAGGAACTGAAGAGTTCAGACCTGCAAAAAGAGAAGAGAGTTCAGTGTCACAGCACCAGAGATACGATATGGCATCACATCACAGTCTAAGACCTGCCTGAGCATCTGCTTGGCCAGCAGACAGAAACCCAACGCCAGACAGAGAGAAAGGGAAGAGGTGAAATTGAGGTTTGACTCTGGGAACAGATGGGTACAGTTACAGAGATAGGTTCAAGGTAAAACTGACTCTTGCTGGTTAAAACTAGTGGCAGCTAATTAAAAAAATGAGTTCTTAAAGGCATGTTGTCAATCTGTGTTTGTCCCACATAAAGTATTTCTGAGGGAGATTTTTCTTTCTTAGGTTTACGAACATTAGTTTTACTCCGGTTGTGGAATTAGGTTTTTCGGGGGCTAAAACTACAGGACAGTTTGGAGGCTTGGTATCCCTCTACTGGGTTTTATTAAGGAAGCACTAGCTTCTTTATCAGCACTGCAAGCAGCTGTGGATGCCATCAACTACAAAACAGGTTTCTGTAGCAACAGAAGATACCAGTCTTCCCACTAAGAGCTACTTTCCATCTTTACTGGGTTTTCTTATCAACCAACAGCTCTCAGGTCCCAGCCAGATGAGAAGCCTGGTGAGAAAAGGAATGGCTGTTGTGGCAAAAACTGGAGCTTACTTTGGAAACTGAAGATCATGTCTCATCCCACCTGAGCCAGAGAGTGGCTGTAACCATTAACCAGACTGTGCCTCTGAGCTGGTTACCCAAAACATTCTGACCAGAAGGTGAACAGGGAAAATGCTTTAACTTTTACCTAATTGTCTACAGTTGACTTCAACATTCAGGGAACACCTCCTGTCCTTTTGCAATGACACACCAATATCCTATCAAGCTTTGAAACCTAACAAGGAAGAGTCATTGGAAGTCTACCACTGTCAACACTTCCCTATCCTATTTACCAACTCAGGTGTTCAGGCCATCAAAAGTTGCATTTTTTTTCTATTAGAATACCCTATCCAAGACACTGTAAGGAGCTCCTTCCCAGGGAGAGCTGAGCATCGCCTCAAATGGGGTCCTGCAGCACCACCACAACTAGCCAGATCTAATAAAGACTATGATGATGTACCATTTCCAAATAAGCAAGAGAATAGGGAATTTAACCTGGGCCTCCCCACCAGTAATAACTAATGGAAATTTTAAGAGACTGAATAAGAAATGTTATAGGACAGCCTAGGCTCCTGGACAGCTCATTTGGCAATGGTTCCCATTCAAGCCAGTACACCAGCACAGTACAGGGGGAAATGAAGCAAGGAAAGCATGGGCATGAAAGCAGTGAATTCATCAGAGGAGTCTGGTAGAACAAAGCTCCTCTCCCCTCTGGGTTTTCCTGCTGCAGCCCACCTCACATTTGCCACAAATGGACAGAGACTTGAGCCAGCACAACACAGAGGCAGGAAAAGAGGCTGGGGAACGTGATGTCCTTTCGGTTCAAGCAGTAGGATGGCCAGAAGTTCAGTCATTACTACAGTCTCGGTGAAAACGTTATTAAATGTAGTTTAACACAAGTGAGGGCAATCTCATGCACTCTGGAGCTGCCTTCTGGCCAAGAAGCAAAAGCACCACCCACAATTTAAACCAGGTTGCCCTTTAACAGCCTAAAGCCAACGATGACCAAGGCAGAAACGCAATGCCACAACCAAAACCACATCTGTGGTTGAGTGGTGGACATTACCTTTGGGAAGCTGAGCAGTGGGTGGAGCTTCATAGGGCTCTTCACCCACTTCGGTGCTGGACGAAGTCAAAGATGTGTTCGGGAGAGACGCTGGAGAACCACAGACATTGTCACTCTCCTTTGTCCCTGGCTTGATGACCACCATGTTTTTCCCAAAGCAGTCAGTGTATGTTTTGCACTTCATCACACTAGAAGGCACATCAGAAAAGGTACCACGAGGGCACGGCTTGCACCTAACATCTTCTGTCTCGGTTCCTTTCTTGCGGACGCCCCAGCCGACCGGGCACACCGTGTAAGGGACGCAGGTATCGTTCGTCTGAAACGTACCAGACAGGCAAGTGCACTCGCGGTCAGTCAAGGCAGTACAATGAGTTTTCTCAATCATTGGCAGTTCACAGGGCTTTCTACAAGGGTGGCACCGCTCTATGCCGTTCTCATGCTTAGTAAAGGTCCCATCTGGACAAGGGCTGCACTCTCTTAAGGTACTCTTTGTACAGTGTTTGGACACATAGGTTCCTGCTGGACATTTATCGCAGATCAGCTCTTTATTGGTGGCACGGTCGAGGTGGCGGTACTTGCTAGGGGAGAGGCTGATGGCATTCTGCTCGGAGGTCAGCTTCAACTGACTATCAGTGGTGCCAAGGAGCATGAGCAGCTGGAAGATAGACAGGAGGTATTAGTCAGCAACAGCATGAGATGGAGCCCTCTCTGCCAGCGATCCCCCGCAGGGTCACAAGGGATGTCCCAGAGCCTTGGGACCTTGGAAGTGTTACTACACCCAGGGAAGCAACCTCAGCAGGGTCAGAGGGGAACAGAACCAGTAGAGGTAGCACCAGGCTCTCCAGACACATCACCAGCTACAATTATAATCTCTTAAATCCGACACCATGGTTCTAGGTAACACTGAGCACCATTTACACTGCAACCCTGACAGGGTGGTAAACACCACTAATTGTGTTTCAGCAGTACGTGCTACCTGCCACCCCAGGAGAATTCAGACCAGCTTTGCATTTCAAGGCTGAGGTTCTCCAGCACAAGCTAGGCACTTGCCAAGAACACAGAAAACACATGCCGGTGGCAGCTCTGACCTGTAAAACTTTCCTCCTCTGTGTTTTTTTATCTGCACTTGTCCAAATAGTTACCTTTATAAATAACACGAACAGTGATGAAATCCAGGCTAGCAGCCACTACCGGGCTATTTCCCAGCACCTCTGCCCTTCTGTGAGTTTTAAGACCCTTTGTAGGGTTTGGTGAGACCACAAGGGATGTTCTGCTTTGAGCCTCCAACCACATCTGAACCCACTTTAAACCGGATGCATTACCAACAGGAGAGAAACCCAATGCTATTTTTAAGCTGTTTGTGGAGCTCAGTTTCTCACTGCATCAGATACAGGTAACAGGTCTCCAGTTTTTAGACACTAAACTGCACCCAGCTGGGCTTGGCTAGATGATGGCTACAAATCTGTTTGTCTCCGCCTAATCACAGTTCCAAGGCTTTATTCCCTCAATTCCTCTGCATCGAGGCTGTTCCATCCCTAAGAGAAACTCCATCCACCAAGTCAGACCTCCGCTTCCTGCCAAAGACTTCTTGTCCACAGATTTAACATCAGTTACGCCAGCAGAGACAAGACACCAAGAACAAAAGGCATTTCAAAAGAAAGGCTGACAACCTCACACAGCACGCAGCAATAGAAAGCACATTTCAAACAGCCGCAGGCTGAGTTAGGAGAGGAGAGAGGAAGGAGCCAACGTTACCTTGAATTTCCAAAGGTGCTTTCTACACTGAAGGTAAAAAGACCACAGACCCCAACACTTTCCAACTGCACAGCTGGGCACATAAATCGCTTGGCTGTGTTACACAAGCCCTCGCCTCTTGCTCTGCTACCTATTCTGGGCCACCAGCCAACAAAAATATATTCAGAAGAGGAAAAAAAAGGAAAGAGAAGGCTCCCAACAACATGACTCTGCAGAAGACACATCGCAGCACAGCCGCAAGCCTCGCCGCGGCATTTTTGGTGCAGTCTCCCGCTTCCTGGAAACACACCGCGCACTGCTGCTTCACCTGCCCAATACTTCACAGCTCGGGATTTGTACAGAACACCTTGAGTTTTAGTGTTTTATTTGCTTTTCTCCCGAAGCGGCAGCAATTACAGAGCAGGCAGAAGCAGGCAAGCCCGCAGGAGCTGACAGGGATCCTGCCGCGGCCAGGCTAATTACAGCACATCAAATTAAGAAGCAGGGCTGCCCCGGCAGGCACCAAAGGCTTACAGGAGGTATTTTATTTCTCCCCTCCCCTAAGACACGATTTAACAAAGCGCTCAGACGGCTCTAAGGAAACCCGCCCGCTGCCCCCCCCCCCCAATCTTCATGACACAAGCCTGCATTAGCAAACCAGATTCAGCAGGACGCAGCCGCTCGAGGTTGCATGGGGGTTACCTGTGTTACTCATCCTTGTCCCCAAGCAAACAGGGTGTTGGGAGAGGCAGGGCACACAGCAGCTCTCCTGCCTTGCTGGGGATGACCTGCATGCTGCTATCTCAGATACTCATTTCTCCCCTCTGCATTAAGCCAGACCTCAGGAAACCCACAGATAACCTTGCATGTGCCACAAGTCCCCCCTGTTCTCCCTTTTCTCCTTCACCATCATTCCATCACTCATCTCGTTACCAGCACAGTAGTGTACTGTACAAACGTGCACCAGGTTTCGTTTTGTTCAGTTTCGTGTTGTTGGGTTTTTTTAACCCTATCTCAGCAAAGCAGCACTGGTGCTTTCAAACATCTCCAATTCGTCAGCTGCAGGCTGAAGGGACAAGCTTGCAAGCTTAGGGACAGCAGCAAGTCCCCACAAAGGGAAGCTAAGCAATGCTGACCATCCATTATTTATTCCATTTGGCACTTCTAGTCCTTTAAAAAATACCCCAGCTGCTCAAACTCTCAAGCTAGTAGCATCCCACAGCTGATGTGGGCACAGCCCACCTTGCAGTCACCCAGCATGATGACCCTGTCTCAATGATCACATCTACACCATGCCTCCATCACCCTCTTAAATAACTGCATGCTGTAGGAGAGACCCAGTGGACAATTCACACAGTAAATAGCTTTTAGGGGGCTACAAGCTTCCCGAGCACACAAATGGGGGATGTGGCTGGGAATGCAACAGCTCATTTGGGACCCGAACCTGCTCAGTGAGTCAAAACACCAGCAGAAAGTTGGTGGATCAACAGGTGTTTGTATCCTGAAATGGGGTGACATCTCGAGACAGTCATAGATTTGGGTTGTGTACAGTGCCACCCTGCTGCCAGCCCTGCAGAGAGGCAGCAATAAACCCAAGAAATAAAAGAAAGAAACCCAAGCAGCCAAACACAGGGCATCCCCGGTAGGGAAGAGCAGGAGAAGCACCAGCAGTGCTAAATTTATGCTCTAGGAACCATTTCCAAGCAAACCCAGCAGAATTTGGTAGAAATGGCAGGAGGCTCCATGGGAATGCATTGGCACAGGTCAGGTATAGGCTGCACAGCCTGCCACCCTTCCTGAAGGTTGCCTGCACCCCCTGCTAACCAGCACCAGGAAGTCACTTGTGACATTAAAAGAAGAGACAAAAACTGAAAACCAAACCCGAAAAGACAAATGAACTGTTCTAGAAGTTTTATGGTAACTTTGCAGGCACAAGCAGCCCACCTCCTGCCTTGCTCACTGTAAAAAGGATCAAGTTACTCCAAAAAAGCTGCCTGTGAGGAGAGTATTGAAGAGCAAAGTAAGTTTCTACTTCTTGCAAAGCAAACCAGCAATTTCAGCTAGCTTGGGGTTTATGAAACGAAAAGTCTGGGGCTTACCCTGCTCAGCAGTCCCTTCACTACATCTCGAAACGCAACTAGCCAAGCTCAACAAAACTGCAGTACCAGCACATCTGGTCCCCATGAAGGAAAACCCAGCAGCTATTCACTGCAGCCAGTGCAGACCAAGGCTCAGAAGCATCCCTGGCAACCACAGCTGTGCTCCAAGCAGATGAAATCCCTCAGGCTCCGGAGAGCCCCCAGTCAAAGGTGACATCGCACTGTTTTGAGGCAAGGGCATTGAGGGAAATGGTGGAAACTACCTTGCAGCAGCCGGCGGGAGCCTGAAGTGCTCACCAAGTGAGGGAAACCATGACCAACACCAGACTTATGCAATCTCTGCTGAGCCGCTATTGCTCAAAAAACAAGCGGCCAAGCAGATTCAGGTTTGCTGCACCAGTACGAGACCCACCAACTACTGATTTAAACACTCCCATCAGGTGAGAAAGACATTAATTCCTCCTAAGGACAAAGGGGACTGCCCAAAATCCTTAAGATGAAGATGCTGCATGAAGAAACCCCTGACTGATGGCTATGGCAGCATCCTGCCAGCTCACGAGCAAACGGGAATTTTGTCTTACAGCCCGCTTGCTCATCCCATCAGCACACAGAGGTCTGAGTACACCCGTGCACAAACATCGTGCTTGCCTGCTCAGATTCATTCTGCAAAATTGCCATTGTACTTCCCCACACCGTTATGTCACACTTCCCCCGCTACCCACCCCCCCTTTCCTCCATACCAGCTATTCCCGACTGACCTCCAGGACCCCAGCTGGAGCTCTGTATCTCAAGCTCCCCATCAGCATCTCATCTTACAGACACACAGCAGCCTCTGCCAGCAGGAAACCAGTAGTCAGGAGCACCCAGCCAGCACCGTGCACGGACCCTGGGTGCTCCACGACTGAACCCTTCGCCTTTAAAGCAAGGAGGCTGTTTCCCACCTAATGCTCTCCCACTTTAAGATTATTTTCTGTTTGCACAGATTCCTGTCAAGCCAGCACCAGCTTGCTAAAATCCACCTAGAGTTCAAGAGCAAGTGCACTCCTCGGTTACACAACCCAGCCACAGCAGCTGCGGCGCGCGCCTGACACACTGAATTACCATCCCTTCCCAAACAAACGGGACATAGCCATAAAGCGCTTGATTGGGAAGGGCCCTACCTGGGCAGATAAACCTGGAGGTGAACCTGCCGGAAAATATTCTTAGGTTAAGTGAGGACAAATGCCTGCAGTTTGCAGCTGTGAATTCTGCTGCCTCTCCAAAAGGTGGAGAAAAGCAGCTAGGAGAGAATGGATGGATGGATGGATCCCAGCCCAGTGCCAAGCAGTGAGAATGGGACACGGGGGCAAAACACGGAGCTGCTCAGACTTCAAGGTGGGGTGCAGCCCTGGGTGAAGGCTGCAGGAAGGATGCTGCCCTTCGCTCGCCTGCAGGGGACGGCGAGGATGGAGCAGGGGATGTCGCACCCAGCCGGTGCCCGCCGCAGGGCTGGGGATGGCAGCATCCCCCAGCGAAAGCAGAGGGGAGCACCCACACCGCACGGGCCGCGGAAGGAGAGACGGTGAGACACCCAAATACCTGCATACCCCCAGAACACACCCCTGCCTACCTGCCCCCGCTAGACAGGCAGCACTCCCACACACACCCCGGAGCAGGAGTGCGGGCGGGCGGCAGCCCCGCACTGCAGCACATCCCCACCCCGCGGACACGCGGCTCTAGCGCCGGAGGCACCGCTGCGCCCGTGGAGCGCTAGGGACGGGCGGGCAGGGCACCGCCGCTCCACTCACCGTCAGGAAGCCGGCGAACACGGCGGCGCTGGGGCACGCCGCGGCGGCCCCCATGGTGGCGGCCGGGTCCGCCGCGCCGCGGGGCTGCCTCAGGCGGCGGGTCGCGGTGCCAGCGGCGGCCGGCGCGGGCAGGCGCCCATGGCGGGGCCGGGGCGGGGGCCGGCCGGGGCGGGGGCCCTGCCGCCCGCCGCGCTCCCACCTGCCTGCGGGGCCGCCGGCTGCGCACTGCCGCGGCGGGGCGGCGCGCACGTGGGGCGACGCGCTGGGGCGGGGCGCTTTGTGGCGTCACCCGCCCGCGCAAGAGCGCGCGCAAGACCGCGCGCAAGGGCGCCCCCCCGCGCAGCGGCCGCGCACTCCGCCCCACCCCGCGGTCTCCCATCCGCGGCCGCGGAAGGGTCGCGCGCTGCCGGCAGGCGCCGCCGTGCGGTGCGGAGCCTCGTCCTCCGCCTTGTCCATGCGGCCTGCGCGGCGCTCAGCGCCGGCGGAACCCCGCGGCCGGCTCTGCCGGGGGTGTCAACGGAGCACCGCTTCCAGCCGGGGCTCCCCAGCCGGTTCACCCCCGTGACCCGCCGGCCCGCGGGGCTGGGGGCAATGTACACAGAGCGCCACTGGAGCGATAGCACTGCCCTGCCAGCCCAAATCTATCCCTGTGCCAAGCATCCACACACTGAGAAAGGCTCAGTGAAAAACTCATGCTGAAGATCATGGAATCACAGAATGGTTTGAGTTGGACCTTCCAGTTCATCCAGTTACAACGGGCTCAGACATCTTCCACTAGACCAGGTTGCTTCAAGTCCCTTCAACACTGCCAGGGATGGGGCAGCCACAGCTTCTCTAGGCAGCTTGTGACAGGGCTTCAGCACCCTCACAGGGAAGAACTTGTTCCTAGTATCTAATCTAAATCTCCCCTCTTTCAGTTTAGAGCCATTCCCCCTTGTCCTATTCCTACTTTCTCTTAATAAAAGTAGGGCCCTATGCAGTGTCGCTTCTGCTGCCTGGACTTCCACAGAAGGATGACCACCTCCCACCCACCAGGGACTCAAGGGATGGAAGCACTGCGTAGGAAATGTGCTTGCTCCAGCTCTGCTGTGTGTTGCTTTAGCATCTCCATCCATCATCCTCTCTATAAATGGGGTAGGCATTGTTTCTTTTCCTTGACAAAGTTTTGCTTTGGTGATGCAAGCATGTAGAAATGGCAGGGCGGTGAATGTTCAACACCATCACATTTGGGGTTGTGGTGGTATTATTTTTGTCTTTGTTCTCCAACATCAGACCAGACATAAGGAAGAAATTTCTCATGACAAGGGTCATGAAACACTGGCACAGGTTACCCAGAGAAGCTGTGGCTGCTCCATCCCTGGCAGTGTTCAAGGCCAGGTTGGACGGGGCTTTGAGCAACCTGGTCTAGTGGAAGGTGTCCCTGCCCATGGCAGGGGATTGGAACTGGATGAGCTTTAAGGTCCCTTCCAACCTAAACCATTCTATGATTCTATGAACATGTAGCCCATTCCCTGTGATTGAGGGAAGTGTCAGGGAGCAGACACACTTCCCTGCATGAGTGAGGCTTAGCTGGAAATTGAGGGTGGCTACAGCAGAGACAGTGCCCTCATGGACCATCCTGCAGTACCTGAACAGGGTGGGCAGAGTGGGGTGCTGATCACAGTGTCTGTCGATGGCCATGGCAAGTGACAGAAACAGGTCCAGGTCTATCCAGGGAGCCAAGAGGGGCAGGAGATGGAGTCAGAGGCAGGACTGGAAGGGCTCCAATGAAAGTCCAAGGTCCTTCCGGGAAACAGGAACAGAGATGAGGTTTCAGGGTGGCTCCAAAGTCCAATCAGGAGACCCAGCCAGGGGTGAGCAAAGCCTGGAGTAAGGCTGATCAGGGCCTTGAAGTTTTATGAGGGCACCCAATCAAGGCATTACATGACTCTGCATTGCTGGTTGCCTATGGAGGAAAACATTCAAATGCCTTATTTCCAGAGGCTGCAGAAAACCTTTTGGCCAACAGTGACCTTCTGGAGGCATCCTAAAGGCAGATGAAGTAAGGGAGGATTTCAGTGTCACACCAAAGTGAGTAGCACAGAACCCCCATGAATGACAAAAAGTCTCCCCCCTTCCCCCCCCCCCCCCCCCCCCCCGAAAAAGTAAAAAGAGGAAGAAAAAAATATGTTCTTGCTCCACAGGAGTGCGGGTTTCCTCCAAACCTATCTGGAGCTCACAAGAAGCCTCCTCCTCGTATCAGGAAGGTTTGAATCAAGCTAGAAGGCTCCTCTCCCAGCCAAGGTGGACTTTTTCTCTCTGTGCTTTCCCCATATCTAATCCTGGAAGAGAGCAACAACCCTCTGGAGCCTGGGAATGAGCCTGGAAAAGAGCTTTCCTCACAGAGCTGGGGTTGCAGTGGCAGGACTGCCGTTCCCAGGGGATGATAAGACAGACCGTGTCATGTGTAGAGGGAGAAGACCTTCTTCCACAGCTGGCTGTGTTCAAGTGCTGCAGAGCCCTGCTTTGAGCTTTGCCTTCCCCTGGGGCTACCAAACCTGGGAACAACATGCTCTTCCCAAGAGGTCAGGGAAGGGGAGCCTCATCCCAGACAGAGATCATGATGCAAAGCAAGACCCAGTAAGGTTGCCCAGAAGGAAACCAGGAATGCCCATTGCTGTTTTTAATTCAAAATAAACGCAGCAAATAATAGGTGATAGTACAACAGGTAACACCAGATTTTGGGATCCGAAAGGGAATTTTAAGTTGGAAGATATACAGCTTCCTGCTTAAACATAGGGCAAATCTTGCTCCACTGGTACAGAGCTAACCAGGATGGTTGTGTCCAGGCTAGAAGATGGTTTGATATGCCCTGGCAGCACCAATGCACAGTGCATCCACCAGCAATGTAAAAGGCAGTGTTCAGATTGTATTAGGGAAAAGCAGAAAAATAATCATCTGGAGTATGGAGTGACTCAGGGGACTGGCAATAAGATGGATCATGTTACTGCTGTGGAATGGATTCAAATTAGTTACATCCGCTTTCAATTATTATTATTTATACAGAACCTAAAGGCAGTCACAGATTATCCAAAAATGTGTGGGCTGATCTGTAAATCTCCCTTCACTCCCCCCCGTCACAGCCCTTGTAATGACAAACACCAGTCACACTGCCTAGACTGGTTCATACTGGCTGCGACATAAATTGCTTACTAACATCCAGCTTGCTGCATCTCCACTTTTCTCACTCTTTGAAAGGAAAATAGGGAAGCAAATGACTGAGGTTGGAGTTTCATGTTGCATTTTTGCTGGCAACAGCATCTCAAGAAGTTCCTCCTCGCCTCCCTGCATTTTGTTCCTTTCTTCCCCCACTTGTTCCCCCCCATGAGTAATGCACATACAGGCCTCGGGGATCAGCCGGGTCAGTGAACTGGTAACTCTGTTAAAATGAACACGAAGAAGAGTATTTTTAATCAGAGTTGGTGAGCCTCGCTGCTCATTTTGACCAGAGACTCCTTGGTTTTCACTAAGATGGTGGCAGGAGTCTGAGTGAGTGATGAAGGGACATCCACCAGCCTGGTTTGCCACCAGATACAGTCTTCTCTTCAGTGGCAAGCCCTCCTCTCTCACAGCGAAAACCCAGTGGTCCTGCTTCATCATCTGAGGCTGTTTAAAGCACATTCATGAGACTGGAGGAATTGTTTCACCAGAAGAAGTTTTGGGGGAGATGTTAAAGAATTCGCTACAGCACCATCACTTGCTTAAGTTTTTAGAAACCAGAAGCATTCTGGGAAGTGATTTCTCACCTCTTATTGGAATAGAAGAAGCCAGGCTAATGGGGCAGATGTAATTTACTTTTGGACCTTCTCATTCTCTGTACATTCTCTGTACATGGACCATTGCTTCCACATATCCTGTAGAAACAGAACATTTCTATGTTCTGTTGCTGTTGTGGAAAAGCAGCCACTGTATGGGAAAATTTGCAGCTCCGTTTCATACCGAAACTGCAATTATCACTTGCATTAACATAAATTGGGAAGTTAAATCAACATAGCCCGTAGACTTCCGTGGGTGAAGGAAAGGATAGTTTGGGTGGGAGTTCTCACCATTCTGGCCTTTCTTATGATCTCCAGGAAACTGGGGAGGGAAATGTCTACCAAGAGCAGATGGTCCCAGCAGGAATGTATAGAGATATATATACACACACATATATAAACACAGTGGTTTCTAGCAAGATCCGTGGCAAATAGGGTTGTCTGCAGAAAGGTCTTTTGGGTTATTGAGGAGAGATGAGAAAACATTGGTCTTCCAATGTGAAACAGCAACTGAAAAAGAGCATGAGAACATCCTCCAGATCAGCAGACAGAGCAGCTCCCCAGTGGCCATTTGTCCAGACTGGGACAGAGTGTACTTCTTGGCATCTCCTTATTAAATGAGCTTTTCTCACCTTACACTGTGGGAAAACAGAATCTTACTCTCCAGTATAGAGCTAAGATGAGCCTGGGTCTCCCTGTAAAGACTCTAGTCCCTACCTTAATTTCTTTTGCCAGCAGCAAGTCACTTTTATGTATTATATTGATTTCACTGACCGAGAAGCATCTTGAAGGAGAGAAGGTGTGTTATAATTGATGGATGTTCTGTCTAGATAGCCCACGGGCAAGGAGCTGGGGGTGACAGCTGGGAAATGAAATGTGGTGCTGTTTGATCCAGGTTTGGTGACCATTGTTCCTGAGCTTATCTCTTTTCTGGAAAAGGCCAGTGCACATCTGGAGAGCCTGTTTTCACAGAGGACCTCAAGAAAGGAGAAGGCAAGAGTGAGTGCATAAACACCACTTTAACCCAGTGCCCAGGGTAACGGCTGTGAGATAACCAGCAGGTAAGGTGAGGAGATGAGGCTGCATACGCAGCACTGCTGGCACTGTTTCTTCGCCCCTGGCAACAAAGGCGAGAAGGGTACATGCGGCTGGCACAGCAAATCCTTTCCAGGTCAGTGGCTCGTAAAGACATTTCCTTTCTGCCCCCAGAGCAGTTCCAGCAACGCAAGTGCTGTAAAGCAGAGCAGTTTAACTCCATCTGAACCCATGCCAAGTTCAGTGCAGGTGGAGCAAGCCCGGCAGTCGCATCTGCACCTTTCAGAGGAAAAATAATGAACTGATGTAAAGTTAATGCTTCTCTCGGGGGAGGCTTATCCCTTTAATTATATGAAGCCTCATTTTGCAGGAGGTTCTTCAGTTCAGCTTGGGAGCAAGGCCCAGGTTTGGAAGCCTGGAATCTCATCTCAACCTCACCAAAACCACTATGACTCTGGGCACTTCATGTACTTCTCCTTGGCTGCTAGTGCTCTGGAGCTGAGGCTTGAACTGTGCCTCACAAAGCTGAGCCTTGCTCTTAGCTGGAGCATCTTGATGGTCATGAAGTTGGAAATGAAAATGATTAAGATCATTTTTATGTATGTATCTGAAAGTCTTTCAGTGTCTCCCATTGGAGAAATCAAAGCAGCAAGTTAAGCATCATAGCTATGATCAGAGAGTTAGCAGCAAAGCCAAGAGCTACACATTAAGTAGAAGACAACATGTTGTCTTGCTCCTTTGAGCCCAGCCTGAATGGGATGGGGAAGTGGCAAGGGTGATGGGTTGGTTTGTAGAGCTTTGGGAGACCACTGCAAAACTCAGTAGGAGTTTCCCAAAGCCAGCTGCTTTCCTGGGAGGGTTGTGCACTCTTGTACATTCAACATCACAAAAAGACACCCAACAACCCCCCTTGCAAATCTGTGATCCATGTCAGCTATGGATGCAAGATCTCTGTTGTGTCTGACTACCTGGCATTCATGATGCTGCTAGCTTTATGCTTAGTATCACCTGCAGAAGGACCTTCCTAGTGGCACGGGTACCCACTGCTTAATCCAGCCTAAACCCTCCCAGTATGGAGACGAACCAGAAACTAACTCCCACCATCTCTAACCCAGCAGGCTTCATTCCACTCAGCACAGCACTTTTTTGCTTGAGCGAGAGCTCAAAGACAGATGTGCAGCCTTGAGGTTGTATTTGGGGCCTCAGGAGAATGTCCCTTCCCAAGTGACCTTGCTCAGACACCCCAGCTGCCCCTAGTAGAGCAGATCTCACTGCTGAGTGATCTTAGTCACAACTGAAGGTCTCCTCCACTCCCCTGATATAAGGGGCACCCCACTGCTCTATTGTCCTGGAGCTGAGGGTGCACAGGGCTATGTACATGTCTGTGCCAAGGAGGATACAGTCACCAGGTAACTATGCTCATGGGGTGAGGATGGTCATGGTGAGAAGTAACCCACAAGGGCTCTTCTGTCCCTGCACTATACATCATATTTGATGTGTGTACACAGGATACAGACTTACCCAGGGTGATCGTTAAGGGTGATAGCAGAGAGATGCAAAATGTTTAAAATAACACCTAAGCAGCCAATACAAGGACATGTAAAACTCAGTGTTCTGGAAAAGGGGCAAGGACTCCCTCCACATAGGCTACTGCCACCCAGGAATGAGATCCGAGAGCCTTTCAGAGGCTCCCCTGGGTATCTGATCACACCACACTGGGGGGCAAGGAAGGCAAACAACCTCCCCTGCATCCATGCAGATGGTGATGGGTATGGAGGAGCCCCTGGTTTGGGAGGGCTCAGCAGGTGACATGAGGGAGGGCTCATGGGGACATGAGGCCATGACATGAAGTCACGGGTGATACAGAGAAAGCCAATGGGGAAATAAGCAGTGTATCACTCACAGCATACGTAGGTGAGAGCCTGGGAACATGCCAGGTCTCTGAATCACCGGGATTTGTGCAACCTCAGCCCTGGCAGTGCTGGGTGTTCCCAGCCACATCATCTGAGTGCTGAGGCAGCCTTTTCCCCAGAGCAGGAGGCGGTGGAAGCATGCATGGAGCAGCCTGCTGTGGCTTTAGGCAGCTGCCCGGGGTCCAAGTGGTGGCTGGATGTCCTCAGCACTATGGGGAGCAGGGTAAAGTGGCTTGGAGGTAACAAGATGTTCACATCTTCTGTGAGCTCCTGCAGTCCTGCACAACCATTTAAAAGCCTCGCCCAAATTTGGATGATTTAAATCACTTCAGGCTATTTAATCATCACATAAGCAGATGTAGTTTAAAGACTAATTTGTAGACTTAATGTCAGTTAGAGTAAGTTGGTGGGCTGTATAAGGAGCCCGTTATGCCATGATAAACTTTCAATGGAGACAAAGGCCCAGGCAGCAAGATCTCGAGCACAAGGGAGCCCAAGCCTTGCATTAAGCACCAGTTTAGGAGGCAAGAAGAGCCATTAGGAAACTCCCTGCAGTCTGGCACTCTCCTGCCTTCACACATTTCTACTGCATGCAAATCCTCCTCCAGGAAATTTAGAATTAGCGCTGGTGCTAAATTACTCTGGAAGAGAACATCTTTAGTGCAGATTATTGCTGGAGAGAGTAATGTCCCTTCTCATGGCTTCATGTGTAAAGCAGCACCTGGGTAACAGGCCAGCTCACATGAAGAACACATCCCTCCCATCTTACCAGGTCCTTCCTAGAGACAAGGCAGTTCTCTGTTCCCTTGGCAGCTTTCAGACCCTCTCCTGTGGTGGTTTCTGGTCTGTTTGCCACTGCAGGTAAACTCAGGCTGTATGAGAGGGAGAACAGAGGATAAGTCCCACTCCCTGAGCTCAAATCACCTTCAACCATGGCTTAAACAGTTCATCTTGAACCAACCTAAGAGCTTGCCAAGCAGAGCTCATCTCAGCCTGAGCTCTGCCCCATCACTGCAGGGCACTTACTGTTTGGGTAGCAGGAGGATAGTTGGATACCCAGTTCCATGCCTGTGGGATAAGCCTGCTTAGAGGTAGTACAGGGCTAGCCATGTAGCTACCACATTCCTGCTTTTAGCCCAGTTCTTTCCATTTCACCTTTGTGAACCTCCTCTGTAAGCTCTTAAGTATCTATGGGGCAAGTTGTCCTTGGAAATGACAGGTCACAGCTCTAAAAGCTCTAGATACTGCCCTGTCTAGGGGTAATACTGTAATAAATACAATCTTTACTGCAGCAGCAAGAGAGCAGTTAAGAAATCCCTTCTTTCTAAGGGTCCTTGCAAACACATCTCTAGTTTCTGGCCAGAAACCTGGGAAAATTTAGCCAAACCAGACTGGGCAGTCAAGGAACTATCCTGCCCTGCAAGCCTTTCCCCACCATTCTGCCCCTGGTCTACTTCTCCCACTACCATGCTCCAGCTCTCCTTCCCCTGCTTCCCTTCCCAGCTATTCTTCCCCATCTGTGAACAAAAAGACTTAAGAGAACAGTGTTTCACTGAAAGGAAGAGAGGCAAGGGAAACAGGAAAGCAGATGATGTAACAATAAACAACCATACATCAAAAGTACACAGATAAATGTTCAGCTCTCCCTTTCTCTTTACTTTTCTGGGGCCCCCTAAGAAAGCTATCTATGGCCTCCCGTCCTGCAGCATCGAGCTGAGCTCAGTTCACTGGTCTCAAGCCTCAGGCTATGCATTTCTCCCAAGCAGCAGCCCCTCTGCTCTGCTCTTGTGGGACCTCACTTGGAGTATTGTGTGCAGTTCTGGTGTCCTCAACATAAAAAGGACATGGAACTGTTGGAACAAGTCCAGAGGAGGCCACGAGGATGATCAGGGGACTGGAGCACCTCCCATATGAAGACAGGCTGAGAAAGTTGGGGCTGTTCAGCCTGGAGAAGAGAAGGCTGCATGGAGACATCATAGCAGCCTTCCAGTATCTGAAGGGGGCCTACAGGGATGCTGGGGAGGGACTATTCATTAGCGACTGTAGTGATAGGACAAGGAGTAATAGGTTTAAACTTAAACAGAGGAAGTTTAGATTGGATATAAGGAGGAAGTTCTTTGCTGTAAGGGTGGTGAGGCACTGGCATGGCTTGCCCAGAGAAGCGGTAAATGCTCCATCCCTGGTGGTGTTCAAGGCCAGGTTGGATGGAGTTTTGGGCAACATGATCTGGTGTGAGGTGTCCCTGCCCATGGCAGGGGTGTGGAACTTGATATCTTAAGGTCCTTGTCAACCCAAACCGTTCTATAATTCTGTGATTCTATATCCGTCCATCCATCTGTCCACCCATCCATCCACTACTCATCTTCAGCTATTCAGTGATGCCCTTAGCAAAAACCCAATGTTGTTCCCTCCTAGAAGAAGGCTTCCTAAATAAAGTCAAAACCTAAGAGTAGCCCATTTTTAATGCAGAATACATAATAGCATTTGTGATGAGCTAAGGTCTTAAGGTCATGGAGTGAGAGGAATGTGACGCAGGAACAGGAGTGCTTGTGGACCTCCAGTTTTCCATCGCTGGGTTTGCTTTGTGTTCAAGCAAGAGTGGCAGAGAAGAGACTCAGAGCATGGGGACGTGCACTTCTGGCCGCATCGCCTGATGAGTGACGTGGTGCCAGGCAAGGGACGAGCTGTTCCCCTGCTCATTATTGTTACCAGATGAGTGGGGGACTTTTACAACTGCTGGTTTGGGATAATCAAATGCTGATTGCGACAGAGGGAGGAGGGCTGTGCTCCTCAGCCCTCCTGTGGCCTGCACTAGGCAGGGAGGGGTGGCAGGCACAGCCCCCTGCCCTCTCCTGCAAGGCTTTGTTCCTAAGGGTGATGCACAGCATCCCGGACATGACTGTGGATCCCACCCCCCCACGAAGCCCCGCTCTGCCTGGGGTTATTGTGCGATGCCCAGAACAATATGTTGTGGTTAGGGATGCCTGGGAGAGCGCTGGGAGGCTCCCTGCTCCCCCTGTCTTTGCTTGTGCTGGGGGGAGGCAGCTTTTAGCCATCTGGTAGCTGTGGGTTTGGTGGAGGTCCCACAGCAAGGGAGAAGGATCAGTCACCAGTCCTGTTCCTAGACAGGAAGGCCAGCATTTGGCAGTGGCTCAGCCCTAGATGCACTGTGTGTCTTGGGCACAGGGTGCCTTTGGGCACTGCAGGATCACAGGATAGTTCATGTGGGAAGGAACTGCAGGAAGTCTCCAGCCCAACCTCCTGCTTATGCAGGGCCAGCTCTGGGGTCAGATCAGGCTACTCAGTCAGGTCTTGGGAACTTCTGAGGTTGGAGGCAGCACAGTCTCTCTGGCATCCTGGAGCAGTGCTGAACTGTCCTCATACTGGGAATGTGTTTCCTCATATCCAGTCTGAACCTCCCTTGTTTCAGCTTATGTCTGTTTTCCTCCTCTCGTTTGCCACTGTGTAGAGCCTGCCTTCATCATCCTCATATCTTCCTTACAAGTAGTGGAGGTCGTTATCAGATCCCCACCAATGCTCTCCCTTCTCCAAGCCTGGACCCTCAGCCATGACCATCTTGGTGGCCCTCCTCTGGACTCAGTCCCATGTGTCCCTGTTTCTCTTGTATTAGGGGCTGAAATCCAGATGCAATATCCAGGTGTGCTGTCATCAGGGCTGAGCAGAGGGGAAGAATCCTCTCCCTCGACCTGCTGTCAATGCTGTGACTAGTGGAGCCCAAGGGGCTTTGGCCTTCTTTGTTGTAATGATGCACTGCTGGCTAATGGTCAACCTGGTGTCCACCAAGACCCTCAGGTCTTTCTGCTGGACTTGGTATTTGTCCTTGATGAAGTTCACAAATACCCTTGAAGTATCAAGGAGAGAGTGCCCAGCCAGCAGGTGCCTCATGGGCTTGCCTAAGACACATGGATTTTTCCTCTGAAATGGTTTGGAAAGTTCCTTCCAGGCCCTACCTGTGTCACAGGGAGTCTGCTCATATGGGATGTTGTGATGGCTGGAAGCTCAGGCACTTGATGCAGCGTAGGCCAGTGAAATAACCAAGAACAGCAGGACTGTATCTCACAAGGAAAACTTCTACATCATCCAGTGCCAGAAGAGAACTTGTGGGTGCACTGGGGACATCAGACAAGACTTTTCTTGACTGTGTTTCATTGCAAAACCCTCAGAAGTCAGGGTTTTCTTTCTGGTGGCCACAGTACTGTCAGGAGGGAAGGGAAATTGTGTTCCCTCAGGCCTTGGGGGTCCATTTGGCTGCCTGGTGGGATATCCCTCAACACACATCTTGTTTGTGCAGCCTTTCTGAGGAGTCAGGGGGCACATGCTTGTGTGTGGCAAAGAGCTGGGCTTCTGGTGGTCTGGACTTCTCTGCCCTTGCTTGCTAGTTGATTCCCCTCATTATTCAAGGCTAAGCAGACCCTCAAAGCCAGTTTGGTGTGGGGTATGTTTGGCCCAGGATCTGTTTGTTAGTCATCTTCCTTTGCCATGTGCAAGTGTGTTGGGAAATGGCCATCACCTTTGGCTGAGGCAAGTCAGAATAACATTCTTCTCCACTAATTACCCAAGTAATGACAGTGTCTTTAAAGGCCATATGAAATGAGACATGTAGGAAGATACCATTTGTTTTCTGTGGATGAAGACAAAGACCCCCTTGGCTCCTTTGACAGGGAGCTCCCATTCTTCCCCAGCTTACCACAGCAGCCGTGCCGGGTTTCACCCTCACCATAGAAAGGTCCCCCTCAGACCAGAGTTTTTATTCCCAGGACTTCCCCACCCCAGGGCTGCTCATTCATCTCCCGCAGACAGAGCGGAGCCTGTCACAGGAGCAGATGCAGAGCAGGCAGAGCTCCCCATGAGATCCTTC
The DNA here is from genome assembly GCF_012275295.1 of Melopsittacus undulatus. Lineage (NCBI taxonomy): Eukaryota > Metazoa > Chordata > Aves > Psittaciformes > Psittaculidae > Melopsittacus > Melopsittacus undulatus. Next base: position 19,183,723 of record NC_047529.1, read on the forward strand.
ACCACCAGAGATGATAAACAGATGGGGAAATCTGCTGGGAAATGCACTGATGTAAGAAGTAGGTGAGAGGCTGGAGCACTGTCTCCAGGGAGGTGGAAACATGCTGAGAAAGCTGGATGCAGAGACCAGCGCACAATGGCTCTTTGATTCTCCCAGACTGAGAGCTGCTAATGGACCATTTCCTCTCCCAGCCCTCCCTGCAGGTCCGAGATGTCTTGCTCTTGTGTTATCTCTCACCCTGACTTCTCTCTGGGATTTCCTCTGACCCCCTTCAGCAAGCTGCTGGGCTCCAGACGTCCCGGGCTAGCATCCCTTGTAGCATCTGTCTGTCACCAGAGCTGCTCTGGCTGGAGTCACTGCTCCGCAGAGGATAATAACCTACCACTGACACACGTGTGTGGAACATAGCCCCATGGAGGAACCTCAGCATTCCCATCCAGAGGGAGGTGGGCTCAGGCACTTCTCCAGCCCTCAGTCTGACCTGACAGCCCTCCTTGGAGGGGATTTCACACCAGGGCTGCACCCCACTTCCTCAGTCCTTCTCAGAAAGACAAAGCAGTCTCTGCAATTGCCTTCCATGCAATTATGTGTGTTTTGCATAATATACCTCTCGCTTTCCCTCTGAAAATTAAATGGGGAGTGGTCATCTTCCAGGAGAGCGGTGCCTCGGGTGCACCAGGCACATGAGGGAGAGCAGCACACCCAAGAAATCCATCCCTGCAGCATCTGCGTGCTGAGCTGGTCTTTATTATTAAACTTTAATTACCAGGGCTGAATTTTAATAGAGAAACTGTATAATTCCACTTTACGTCCCAGCCCCAAGGCCAGGTCGCCGGCATAAGAATCCCTAATGATGTGGTGAGGGTTTCTTTGGCTAATGAAACAAAAATTCTCACTGGATTTAGAAAAGCAGGAAACAATTTGCCCCAGGGGAAGGGGAGGCAGAAGGCTGCCTGAGCTGCAAAGCTGCTGGGAGGCTCTGACATCCAGACATACATTGCTGTTTTAAATGCTTAATAGTGAGCAACAGTACAAACGCCTTTCTTTATTCATTTCTCTCCCTAGCACTTCACAGCATGCAATAACTTGGATTTATAAATTAAACATACTCCTTGTTTTTATGTATCATCTTATTCTACAGTCCCATCATAGGATTTTTAATTGCCTGTTATAGAATCATGCATCGTCCTTGCAGTCTGGGAGTGTGAATGTAACCATGAGCTCATTGGCCCATGTCAGTTCTAAATGGTGTATTTAAATCCTCACATTAACATGAGCGAGGAACATGAGTGGGAACATAGGACAATTGTAATTAAGGAGAATTGTTTTTTATGTAGAAAAAAATGGGGAAAACCAGACCAAAAAACCCAATCAGATTTCTTTTTCTTTCTTACCCACCCCAAAGCAAAAGGCATTGCAGCGTTTTAATTATTGCTGGGCTTATTTTCAACTGATGCGTATCCAACAGCTTGAAACAGATTAGAGTCCAAAGACCAAAGCTGAGGCAGGGGGCTAGAAGGCCCACTCCAAGGGTGGCCACACACTTGTGATCTGCTGTTTAAACTGGGCCATGCAGCACCAGCCCCCTGTCCAGCATCATTCACTGCAAGAGCTGTGGCTGCTCTCCCCTTCTCCTGTGCTCAGATATGTTAAACCCACGCAGTGAGCACCGTGTGCTGCTCCAGACTCTACACCCCAAAGCAGGTGTGCTGGGGTGAAAAAGGGACAGGAAAAGGCAGCTGGATGGTTAACAGGGATGGAGCAGCTGCCCTGCTGCAATTTAACGTGATTTCCTTTTGCAGCACTCGAATATCTGCTCTTTGTAAGAGTTGGCTGTATTATAGAGCTTTTATCACAGCTTGTCCTTCCTGACAAAACAAAGTTAAATCCTTTGACCTTTCTGCTTTTTCATATCTTAATTTTTTAATTAATTAACGTCTTTTTCAAAGTGTATCCTAAGTAGGAGACTTAGTGCAGCCGAGACCTTATCAGCATGGCAGAAAGTTAAATAATTACCTCCTCTGGCTTACACAACAGTCCTGTTATTGCATCCTAGCAAGAGAAAATGGTGCTTCTGCTGCTGTTTTCCCAATGACAGATTTCTCATCCCCATCCTTGTGACTTGCCATACCTCCTCTCTTTCTTCTGTACTGACACCTGGTAAGAGCTCCCCAGTGGGAGCTGCACGTTTGATATTGTTCCTCTAAGGGCCACAGTTCGTGCTGTTATTTATTGGATTTCATCTTGTTCGATTCAGGTTTTTTCTAGTTTTTTCGAGGTAATTTTGAATTCTCATCATAGAATCACAGAATATTTAGGGTTGGAAAGGACCTTAAGATCGTCTAGTTCCAACCCCCCTGCCATGGGCAGGGACACCTCACACTAAACCATGCCACCCAAGAAACCATGGCACCCAGTACCCCTGGGTGCTTGTGTCCAGCATGAGCCACATATTTTAGACATGCATTCCCCAGGCTATCATTCAAGTCAGTAAGTTTAAAATATTGAATAGAGGTTCCCTTTTGCCCTATCCAGGAGGACACTGCTCAGAATCTCCTCCTTGCCTGGCTGAAAACCATCAGCAGTGACCCCAAGTGTCTTTTATTCAGTTGTTCCTTAATTTAAGAGAACTTGTGAGATGACAGGTGGGACAATTCCAAAAGCTTTACTATTTAATAGCATCACTTTTCAGCTGCCCAAGAGGGAACCTGAGCTGAATATTACTGTGGGTTAAACATTTTATTTCTGACAAATTCACCTTCTCTTCTTATCCCCATATTCTCCTCTGGCTTTGTATCAACTGTTTGTTTAATCATTTGTTCTGGAAGTTTTCCAAGGCTCACAGTTAGGCTTTTTAAGGTGTGTAATTCCCACTCCTTAAAGAGAGATATTTTTCTTGCCCTTTCTGCCCCTCAGGACTTTCCGTAGCTCAGGGTGTCTGGGCAAAGCATCACAATTGCTTTCTCTGCTCACCTCCACCTCTTTGATTAACATGTAATTAAAGTGATTCAGCTGGTGACAAGGACCCTTTTTAGTGGACACAGCACAGGCCCTTTCTGACTCATCGGTTGGTTACTCTTTCCTCTTTCTTTTCCTTCTGACGTATTTATAGATCCTTCTATTGCTGTCCCACCCTTGTTAGCTGAAACTCATTCATGCCTTCTCACATGGTTTCGCAATAGGGCTGTTTTGGCTGCAAATACGTGAAGAACTCCCACGGTTCCAGACTCCCTCTGCCCTGTGTTTGCAGCAGGACCACTGGTATTGGGGTCTGTGGTTGTGTTTTCTGCCTTCCTCCTGGCAGGATAAACCTCCCAGTGCCTTTAGGGCTCTCCCCTGCTGTGCTGACACTCCTACTTTCCCAGGAGCTACACACGTCTTCCCCACTTGTGTTGAAATCAGCCAGTTCGGGTTCAGTGTCCCTCTGCCCTTGCTCTGCCCACTTCCTGTTTGTGAGAAGAATGGATTCTGCCACTCCGTGATCACCGTCCCAAAAATCACTCTCCTCCCCAGTTCCCAGCATCAACTCATGGTCACAGTCCAGTCCATGTAGTTGTTTGTCCATCTGAGCTGAAACTTTATCCCCAGCAGCCTAGGGACATGATGGACGGTGTCTCTTCCTGTCTTGTTTCCAGTTATGGGTAATTAAAATAACATCTTTCACTCTGACTGTTCATGATAGTTGGAAGAACATCTTCTACTTCCTCCTCACATCTCCTGCCATGGCCACATCCCAGGCACAGCCACATGTCCTCCCAGCATGGTCTTCCTTTCCTCTGCTTTTCCCAGATTACATCTATAAGGACATAAATAGGTTTCTGTGCTGTAAGTTCCTTGTGCATACTGTCACCATTGTGTCTGTGCCTTAGGAATTCATGTTGTACTTATTTATTCCCTAGGTTCTTGGGGGATGTTGTAGAGACATTAATAGATAGACGCTCTGTTGCCTTTTTCTCTTTGTCAGCTCTCCCTTAAACCAGCACAATGATTTCTCCAAGAAAAGTGGATCCTCCCCCCATCTCCCATATTTATGTACCTCTGCCCAGGGCAGGGGTTTCTCAGCCACCAGAATCTTCATCCCCAGACAGAGCTGGCCAGGATGTCTCACACTGCTTGTCCCAGTGACTGTGGAGGCTGAAGGTTGAGTGCTCTCTGTCAGTGGTGAGGGCCACCCACCTCCCAGCTTTGATGCCCCACTGGTGTCCAAGCCCACTGAGCGCTCTTCACTTCCACTGCCCTCCAAAGAGCCCTGAGCACCTCCAAACCCCACCAGCACCAGGGTCTGCAGCTCACAGGTTTCAATTTCCACCCAAACCAGCAGGTCAAGCCAACCTGCAATGCAAGCAAGAGATCCAGGATGTAGAAGAGGAGTACTTAAAATGAAAATTATGTTCTGAGATTGGCAGCAAACAGTTTCAGAAAGTGTTATAAGTAACTGTGGGATGCTGCTGCAAATATTGTTGGCTGAAGCAAGAGAGTTGTGCACCTTTTCTTTGATTTTATTCTGCAGTCCAAGATTTTACTGACTGTACATCACAAAATAGAGCCCTTCCTCATTCCCCATTTTGTGTTGAACTAACAATGCTATGTCTCTCCTGCCACCGCAGTATTAGAAAAAACTGGGTCATGCACACAATTCTGCAGAGGGAAACAAAAGGCCATTATGCCCCTGTTGAATCTCATATTTATGGATGCTGTGGCACATTATGGTAATTATTGCTTGAATCCAGCATTTAATTCATAGCTAATAATTTGGTTGTGGCATTTTTACATGCAGATTTGGAGAGAGATTCATGACACAGTGGACAAGACAGTAAAATATGATTTACACATAAAACTGCTTGCAGACTTTCCAAGACGCCAGATTCCCACCTCCGCTTCGCCTTCTGGCTGTTCACACACTCCCTCATTTTGGAGGGTGCTGTTGATAACTAATTCTTTTCCCTTTCTGTCCCATTTTTAAAAGATACAGTGTGTCTGCATGTGGAACTGAGCGGTTGATGGATTTATTAGATGTGTAACGTCGACATCTGTTCCGTACTCACAGAGGGACAACTTCAGGAAGGTAGTAAATTGTGGAGGTGCAGAAATACGCTTGCATATACTTGTTTATGGGTTGTACATGTCAGTTTTATAGATGCTCATGTACAAAGTGGTGAAACTAAACTCAACTTTGGCTTGATGAACAGGCTGAAATCACCAGGAGTGCAAACTGGTATAAATCTATTGGTTTCTGTCATATTTTAATGTTTCTTTGTGCTCCTCTGTACATTTAGCCAAGTATTATCTCTTATACCTGCACTCAGTGGCTCACTGCAGTAAGATCAGTCTCAGGGCAAAGAGATGATAATGAAAACCACCCCCACTCCTCCCACCCGAAAACCATTTCGGTCTATGTGACTGAGAACAGAAGTGTTCCTGCACTGCTGAGGTCAGGATGTGACACAACCGCTCCCCTCCAGCAAAGCCGAAGCAAAGACGGTGATGAAGCAAAACTCACTGCCGTTATCACCCTGGGATTATCAGGCATAATCCTGCAGGGTGAGATGAGGCCTCAGGGAATAGATGTTGCCTTCCAAGCATGTCCATTACTGCCTGCTGCTGTGTTTCTCTGGCAAATCTGGGGTAACATATGGTCTAAGAAAGCAATGCTGCCGACCCCCCTCTAGCTTCCCCAGGTGCACACATAATTCTGCATTATTACACATCATCTAAACATGAAATATCTGCTGCACCTTCTTGTTTGTGTGTTTGGTCTTCAGATAAAAGCCAGCTAAAGTTGTGGGCATGCACTTCCCCATAACATCTCCCAGTACTGCAGTGCCTGTACAGGCCTTACCAAAGAAAGCCCTATTTCTGCTCATTGACACTCCAAATAAATGGGGTGACTCAAGGCGTTGGTAGGACTCATGGAGTAATTAAGAGCACCAGCATCAGAGCTGATGTTGCCCTACAGCATCCTATTCAGAAGGATTTGAAGCAGCCCAAGCCCTGGCATACATCCCTGTGGCCTCAGGTGCAGGGCAGGTTTGCTCCTGCTGACCTGGAAAGCAAAACAACAGAACAGTGCTGGGAGCAATAGTTATAGTGTTCCTGTGGCTGGAGAACCGTGGTAAACACATGCAGTATCCCTGCTACCTCTCCTTATACATGGGACTGTGGGATGCAGTCCCTTGGTGGTGCCAGTGGGGATCACCGGGGACATGTATGGGGCTGCAGTGAGGGGCTGTAGTGAGGGGCTGCAGGAATGGCCAGCCCCTGCATATCCTACACTGGAGGAGAGAGAACAGTCTGGATCTGCTGCTTGATAATAAAACATTCCTCATAACACGGTCATGCTGGCACTGACATAAGAATTTTGCCACTCTAATTTACAGGCTTTTTAGGCTTAGGCAAATGACTTGACATCCCCTGTTCCCAGCCCACTTCTGCCCTGTTCCATCCTTTCTGGTTTTGTGCCTGCTGTGCTGTAAATGCAAAGAAAGAAAAAAATACGAGTTAGAAAAGAGGCAGGGTGAGGCACGCACACATTTCATTTTTATGGGCCTTTCACCATATTTCATCTGTCCTTCATTTAATATACCAGCAACACTTATATATTCCTTGAAATGCCACCCAGTAAAGAAGACACATGAAGCAATAGCTTGACATAAAGAGTGAGGCATCCTTCAGTGGAACTGACTGGGAATGTGCAAGGCAGCCTGTAGGCACAGACACCCATCCCTCTGTGCCAAGCCATCCCCAGTACCTTCTGGGCTGCGGTGGTGGGGTGCACCATCTCCGTGCTGCAGATCAGAGTCGCTCCTGCTCTTCAGTTTTGACTTTTGTGATCTGGCTGCCACTTACAAGCAAAGCTGATGTCTGGAAAGCAGTGAACGATTTTGCATGGAGGTGCTCCCTCACCCCCTCCAGTTCTGCTTTAATGACTTGAAATTTCTGGGAAGCTGCAGGCAGACAGAGGAGACAATATTAATAACAACAATAATAATAATAATAATAATAACCCCCCCATGGCAGGGGTGTTGGAACTAGATGATCTTAAGGTCCTTTCCAACTCTTAACTATTTTATAATTCTAATAATAATAATACTGCTGAAGGCAGTTAGTGCTTAGATGAAGATAGCTCCTTGGGTCTCAGAAGCACCATGGGCCAGGCACACCCAGGCAACAGGAACCTGGACAGGCTGGTGAATGATTTTACCCTTCAGACACAGAGGCTTTGGGGCTAATATCCTTTACTGAGGAACTGCTGTTTATAGCCTTAAACTGGATGACAACTGTTCACAGCATGGTCTCTGCTGTGAACAAAACATCTCTGCAATGGTAGCTGGCAAGTTCTGTACAGACAGACAGGACAACTCTTCTTATCCCTTATATTGTGTATGGCTTTAGACCTTCCAGAAGTATACATTTGGTCTGGACACAGCCCTGGTGCTGTCTGGCTCCAGGCTCAAATCCAGTTCTGGAGCTGACCTGTTTCATGCTCATGGCCAAATCCCTGCCACGGGGATAATCTTGTCTGATGCCAGTCTCCAAGGAGAGTGTGGAGGCTTCATTAGTTGATGTTTAGGAAAGGCTTTGAGTGGGAAAAGTGCATTCAGCGTTAAAAATGAATGAGCATCAGTAATGCCAAAAATGTGTGTGATAGAGGGAAAGACAATGTTGGAGAATAAAATCCTCAGGGAGCAAAGAGCTGGCCCAGACAGAGCAACAGCTTTGCTAGTGCCCAAGCTGGGGACATGGCTGTAGCACTGGCTTTGGCACAGTGTCCTTTGGGGACCAGTGGCCCAGCTGGCTTGTCCCACCTTGCCCTGGAACATAAAGCAGTGGAAAACTCTCAGTATTCTCCTGGGGAGTAGCAAGCAAGTATCTTCTTTGGGTACCCAAGCAGGTCAGCATGGAGACCTTACCACAGGGAGCCACAGCTCTCTGGGTATTCCTTGTGTTTGTGGTGACATTAGGCTTTGCCATCAAGAGATGGGTGTGAAAAGACATGGAAAGAAGGATGTTTCCTGCAGCTGAGAACCTGAAGGCAGCTGTGGCTGAGGAGGCAAACCTGGTGACTCACATGGTTTCCCTGCTGCTCTTCAGGCTCTGTCTCACACCACAGGGAACCTGCTGGCAACCCAGTCCAGAGCACTCCTCCATGGAGCTCCTCCTGTCCTTCTGAGGCAGCTCAGCTCTTGGCCAGTGGGGACACATAGGCTCTCTCTGCAACTCCAGCAGAATTCCCAAAGGCTTGGATGGGAAAGGACCTTATAACCCTTCTCTTCCCAGCCCTCCAGCAAAAACCATCTTTGATCTCTTGTGTATTACTACTATGTGTCCCTTGTGATGTGATTGTGTGCGAGGGAAGGAAATGTCCTTTGGTCACAGCAGCCAGGTGAAGGTATGGCTGTCATGGACACATGCTAAAAGTACTCTGTGCCTCGTGCTCCTGGGGAAATGAGGACACTTCCTACTCTCTCCCTGAGGAGCACAGCTGAACCACTTGCAGTGAAAGTACTGCCAAGCTTCCCAGATGAACCGCATGTCACTTCCCACGTCTCCGGAGTAGCAGCTCTGACATGAAGCTAACAAGTGCTGCCAGCATGCCAGGAGCATGCCATTCCAAACCAAATCCTAGCTCTGAGCCCCTTTGAAGCAGGGACTCACCATCACTGTAGAGCAAACTAAATGAGACCCAAGGCAATTATAGTTGGGAACTGGAGAAACATTGGAGCAAATCCTTGGACCCAGGTTTCACATGGCACTGTGTACCCACAGCAGCAGGATCTGCAGAAGATTCTGACTGTAGAATCCTAGCAGGATTGAGCACAGGGTGCAGCAGGACAACAAGGTTAGACTGTAATAAATTTCTGCTCAAAAGCAGCTTTCCTGCTAACAGCACTGAGTGCAGCCTTATACAACCATAGCTTTGCCAGCCAGCCCACTCCTTATCAAAGGGGAGTGGAAGGAAGGGAAAGGGAATGAAAACTGTTTATTATTTCTCATGTAAGGGAGAGAGATTCAGAGATGGGCATTGGCCATGGGGCTTCAAAGACATGTCTTCAAGTTTCTTTTTTATGATAAACACCATGTGTGACCCTTGACAGATCATAAACTTATATTCTGTTGGCACATCTAGTTTGATTTCATGTTTGACACTGAATTATAACATGTAACCAGCTCCTTCTGTTCAGTTCAACAGCTTGTGTTTGACTAAAGCACAGATTTCCCATCTGTTCTTCAGGCTCAGTCCTTTTTGCTGCAGCATCACACTGTGAGCTGGTACAGATGATCCTCCTAAATCCCTCAAATTCTTTTCAAGATACATTGAGTCCCCATGCTATAGGCACTGCTTGTATTCTTTCCCCACTGTATCTCACTGCATGGAGTGCTATTCATCCTACACTGTTGGAAGAGAATCAAGCCCCAGTACAGCTGCTCTGTCACTGCAGTTACTGATTATCCCACCAATCTTTCTGTGATCCCCAGCTTTTTACCGGCAACGTTCTTTGGTTTTGCCCTCATCCTAGTGGCAGAGTTGAACAGTGCAGGAATTAGCAGCTCTCCCTCCAGTTAAGGGAACCAAGTATTTTGTTTTGCTTGGAGCTATCTGCACCATTTCAGGCTAACTTGGTGTTGCACAGGTCATCCCTTATGTTAAGCCTGGATTATTCTATGCCCTGAGAGGCTCTGAGATGTGGGCTACTGCCCTGTAGCTGCCCCTCCATGGGAAGACCTCAAGAAAAGCCCTTTTTTTCTTGAAAGGAAGGAAGCTGCTGGGAGCAATGAAGTAGAAGAATATGGAAAGTCTTGGGCTTTGGCTTAATGTAAGACCTTGTTGTTCTCTCCTACAACCTTGCTTCTTGGTGCTCCGGAAAATCAGCACAGTGTTCCATAAATCCAGTATGGTGATCTTTCCATGTCTCAGCAACCGAAGACATGACAGTGGGGTGGTAAGAGGGCTCACAATGCCAGAGCAGACCAGGAAGCCCAATTTCCTTAATTTGCAGAATTATTTTCATGATGAATTGGAAGGAAACATCAAACGACATTAGTGGAACCAGAATACTGCAGTTTTGTTTTGGAAACACAGACATTTTTGAAGGCAACTCTGGCTTCCAAGATACCTGGCACCATTTGGATAAAAGTAAGCAGACTCCAGGGATTTCAGAGCTGCTCAGGGAGGGGGAGCTGCCAGGACAGGTCATGGCAGATGCCTACATTCAACACAATAGGTATGTGGAAACTTGTTACTGATTGCTGGGGTTTGTAGTCTTATTAAAGAAAGCCTCTGAATTTGACATCTGATTTTGATGGAGGTCATTGAGAGGGGAAAGAGGGCTAGGAGGAAAGGGAATAACCAATTTCATACCTTTCAAGGGGACTTAGCTAGACCCACCTCAAATTGTTGTGAGGCTGGCAAAACACATAGGTGTAGAAGAGGCTGAGAATGAGACTTGAATGGAGAAACAAACAAATGGCTTTTCCCTTCCATTCCTGCACTCATGGGCAGCCAGAAACTCCCACCCACATCACTCCCCATACTGTTGAGGGTGTCTTGAGATGTGCCTTGTTCTGACCATCCAACACGTGTGCAGGAGTTACATGAGCAGAGACCCAAAATCCAGCTCCACACTGCAGGCCACCAGCCCTGCCTCTGCTCATTGTTTCAGGTATCCCAATGGTAATTTGGGTCTGGAGGCTACTGCCGGTAGTAAATGTCACTGGTTAACAGGGACAGGGGATTTACTGCTGAGAAAAGCAATTCCAAAGCCCCTTGATGTCTCCATACTGGAACTTAAAATCGCAGCCATGCATAGCTGTGGGGGTGCTGCTTACTGATGAAGGAGCTGCGGCTTTGTGCCGTCAGGCTGATGTGCTGATGATGCTCAAGAAGGGAGATCTTTTAAGGGAAGTAGAGGCTCAGCTGAGCTTCTGATTACAGGTTTCAGCCCTTGAGTGAAAATGCAATCAGAGTCCTGAGACAAATCACTATGTGAAAGTTTTTAGACAGACCGTTATCCTTTAGGACTGCTTTGAAACACCTCTTGGAGGCTAATAAAGATCATAATTCTGAAGTGGTGGAACCCATTGCACAGCAGGGTAAAGCTGTTAATAGTTTAAAGCTTCATCATAAACGCATTTTTCATTCAAAAATGACTGAGAAGCTTTGCTATTTACAGGTCAGCCCAGCCTAGGATACTTTAGGGATGACTTTGGGTTCCACCCCAGGCCCGAATACTGAGAGCAAGACTCCTTTGTGCTGCCATGAGTTGTGAAGGCATCCTTAGGCAATGGATCCTGCAAAGATTTTAATCCCCCAGGTTGGCCTTTTACATAGAATCATAGAATCATCTAGGTTGGAAAAGAGCTTTAAGATCATCAAGTCCAACCTTTACACCATCACTGCCAAGTCTGCCACTAAACCTGTCACTGAGGGCCTCATCCACATGTTTTTTTAACCCTTCCGGAACTGTGACTTCACCACTTTCCTGGGAAGCCTGTCCCAGTGCCTGATCACCTTCTCTGTGAAGAAACTTTTCCCAATATCCAATCTAAACCTCCCCTGCCGCAGCTTGAGGCCATTATGGCATCAAGCATCATCCTTGAGCAACCTTCACCCTGTCCCATCCTGCCCAAACTGATGAGTAATGATGAAACCCAGCAAGGAGCCCAGTTTCTGTTTGCTGTTATTTTCAGTTAACAAGGCTGAGCCAGGTGAGAAGGGCCCCAGTGCAGGTTTTGGTCCTGGTGTCAGTCTGGAGCCTGCAAAGGCAAAACAGTGATTTGCAGCTTAGCTCATTGGGGACAGGAACCGGAGAAAAAGAGTGACTGGAGGACATGTGGAAAAGCAGCTGAGATGGACAGGGAAGGAGTAACTGCTGTTCTTTCCTAAGGCTACTATCCATTAAAGCACTGCCCCAGCACTCTGCAGTGCTCTCCTGGTTTGAGTCACAATGTTGCTAAGCCCTGCCTTATACCTCCTACACAGCCTGACTGAATGATGCAAGGACGTCTCCTTGCCTGTACTCAGAGATGAAGAAGTGAGGCATGGAAAGGTCTGCAGGGTGCTGACAACCCTGAGCAGCCCTTGCAGCAGCAGGTTGCATGTGCCTTGGGTGGCCCTTTTAGAGCTACGGGGATGCTCCAGAGGAGATGCTGGGGCCTTTTGCAAATTGCGTGGTGAAAGCTAAAAACCTGAGCAGCCACTGAAGACACCTGGTGATTGCTGACATAGGTGACTTGACAAAGTGATGACTGCAGTTAGGGGTAGGACCTCCAGGGACATATCCTGCAATCTGGGCTCTTGTGATGCACAAGCTCTGCCATATCCAGCCAAGACCAGCTTGGATGAAGCCTTGGGTGATACGGTTTAGTGTGAGGTGTCCCTGCCCATGTCAGGGGGCTTGGAACTAGATGATCTTAAGGTCCTTTCCAACCCTAACTATTCTATGATTCTATGATGCCTGACTTGTGACTCCCCACTGTGACCATGCCTCCTGGAAGAGCAGAGCAGGTGGGACAGAAGGAAAGGCACCTGGTGCCTTTCTTGCTCTAGTCCACAGCATTTCCACCAAACTGGTCCGTGAATGTGTGTTTGCACTAGGAAGCCTGTACTGCATCCCTGGCCCAGCCATGGTATGGACACAAGTTCTGCGTGGTCAGATCCATCTGGGGAGTTGTATTTGAGAGCGGACATGGGACTGGGTTGAAAAGCAGGGCAAGGACTCTGTAGATGGATGCAGACATCTTTGTCAATGCATATGAACTGGAGCTTTTTATGTTTCCCTTCCACATTGTGCTACACAGTGCCTGTGAGACATCCCCAGGGGAAGCTGACCCTGCTGAATGCTGGGCTGAGGTGGGCAGGTGGGAATAGGCAAAGTGTGGTTGGTTCTGTGTGCTGGGTGGGCTCTGCCAGCTTCCCTGAAGGAATGGCTTTCAGCCAGGAAACCACTGTCTGGCCAAATGAGCATGCTCTTGCCCTGATTTGCCTGGAATTTGATAAGGGAGCCAAAACTCAGCATTGCTGCTTCTGAAAGGAGGTTGTAATGAGGTGGGTTTCTTCTCCCAAGTAGGAAGTGATAGGATGAGATGTCCTCAAGTTCCACCAGGAAGGTTTAGATTGGGTATTAGGAAAAATGTCTTCACTGAAAGTGTTGTTAAGCATTGGAACAGGCTGCCCAGGGAAGTGATGGAGTCACCATCCCACATGTAGATGAGATGCTTAGGGGCATGGTTTAGTGGTGGACTTGGCAGTGCTGGGTTAACTGTAGGACTTGATGACCTTAAAGGTCTTTTACAACCTAAACAATTACATGATTCTTATTTTAGAGAGCACACCCATCTTTTTAAGTATCAGGTAAAGCTGTAACCCTTTTGCCCATCCTGGGTGTTACTGTGTTGGTAATGATCTGTTTATGTGAAAAACTTTTGCCACCCATGACAAATCTTCCTGGTATCACCATAGCAATCTGCTGCAAAGGGCTCTAGCTGGAAAGGATGCACCTTTTTTTTGTGACTGTTCCAAGCCTGTGTTATTCAGATTTGCATAAGTGCTTTTTAAATTGGCTTGCATCCCCAACCTAAATGTATTATCTATAAAATGCAATTGTTGACTGTGCATGGCCAGTAAAATTGAGTTGCCAGGCAGGAATAAATGTCAAGCAGATTGGACCTCTAGGCTTCCAGCATCAGGTATGGAAAAATACGATAAAATACTATTATGAGTTGTATCTTCTGTAGTATGTTAGATGGCAGCTGCTGATTTAACCTATTCACTGCCAGGCAGTGCACCTCAGCTAACGGCTGTATCTTTGTTGGAACAAGTCCAGAGGAGGGCCACGAGGATGATCAGGGGACTGGAGCACCTCCCATATGAAGACAGGCTGAGAAAGTTGGGGCTGTTCAGCCTGGAGAAGAGAAGGCTTCATGGAGACCTCATAGCAGCCTTCCAGTATCTGAAGGGGGCCTACAGGGATGCTGGTGAGGGACTATTCATTAGGGACTGTAGTGACACGACAAGGGGTAATGGGTTCAGACTTAAACAGAGGAAGTTTAGATTGGATATAAGGAGGAAGTTCTTTGCTGTAAGGGTGGTGAGGCACTGGCATGGGTTGCCCAGAGAAGCGGTAAATGCTCCATCCCTGGAAGTGTTCAAGGCTAGGTTGGACAGGGCTTTGAACAACCTGGTCTAGTATGAGGCATCCCTGCTCATGGCAAGGGTGTGAAACTAGATGGTCTTAAGGTCCTTTCCAATTAAAACCATTGTGTGGTTCTATGATTCTATCTCCAATGCTGGCAGAGACATGATGCAGCATAGTAAATACATGTGAAGTATCTCAGTGCTGCAGGCAGGAGGACAGTGCTGCAGTGCTGCCTGCACAGGCACACTGCAGCTGCAGGAGCTGTCACACTGGTGTACTCACCCAGCTAATGTCATCTGCATTCAGCTGAATACATCATAGTGCAGCTGCAATGGGATGTGATTGAATGACTGTGTGCTTATCACGGGCTGGACCTCTAGGGAGAACAGGATGCGGTGAATGGACGTCTGTCAGAAAAGAACAAGGTCAGGGTGGGGAAGATGTCAGAACGAACAAGGGTTAGACAAAACCCGCGGTGGTTTGCAGGTTTTGAGGCAGAAAGCAGGAACTGCGGAAGGGCATACAGCTGGCTCCCCCTCGCGTCCACCACGCAACTCCAAGGCCTGCAGAGACACCTACTGACTAAACGATGCAGGACAAGGAATGATTCCCCCTAATGTGTAGGTTTTTCCAGCTTGGTCCAAGCGATTGGGAGGTTACTTGAAGAACACCCTGTGTACGGAGTGGCCGGTATAGCCTGGCTCCTGCACGCAACACAAGAATGTTTTGCCCAGTGCGGTGCAAGGGGGAAGAGTGTTGCTTGCTCATTAGAATATGCAGAAAAGGTGAAATGCGAGCATGACACTCCTGACACAAAAGCTGTCCCCATGGCACAGAGCAGACATCAGACCCCTTTTCCCTGACACTGACATACCTGCAATTCCATGGACAGGGCTGTATGTAAAACACAAATAAAATATTTCAGTTCTGCATTTGTTCAGTGCAAATATGAGATCCCTGATAGGAATGGCCAGATGCCATATAGTACCTAAATAATGAACATAAATTCCCTCCAAAAAAGCAACCACATGTGAAATGTGGCATGCTACATACCCCGAAAAAGAGCCTTATCTCTGCCTATCATATTGAAATGCACAATCATTATGTGTGCTTACTTTACATTTCAAGACCAACATGTAATGTTTACTCACTTAAAACTTTTTGTTTGGGTTTAGTTTGTGGGTTTATGGTCCCTTATCAACCCTGGGCTGAAACTTGCATCTGCAGCATCTTGGTTAAGCAGCTGTCACTTGAGTGCCTTACCTGCCTGACTGATTTGTGACACATCTCTTTTGCACCACATTTCCCCTAAGGTTTTATTGTCTTACTTGGTGTTACA
This sequence comes from Melopsittacus undulatus, assembly GCF_012275295.1. Classification (NCBI taxonomy): domain Eukaryota; kingdom Metazoa; phylum Chordata; class Aves; order Psittaciformes; family Psittaculidae; genus Melopsittacus; species Melopsittacus undulatus. Next base: position 19,199,197 of record NC_047529.1, read on the forward strand.
TTGAAGACCAGTCACATGTCAGAGACATGTACTGTCTAAGAACAGGCACACTGTGGCAGTGCTGTTCTCAGCATGCTGCCAGTGGGAGACACCCAAAGGAACATGAAGCTGCAGGTGAAAAGGTACCCTCTTTTGCTGGAGGATGAGAACAGCCCATAATCCCTTTCTGGAAGGGCCTGTATGGCTAAGGAGAACGTGGAGGTGGTACAGAACTATTATCAGAAAAACACAGGAGCAAGTCAGACAGCAGATCATATAATCAAATAATTGTTTAGGTTGGAAGAGATATTTAAGTTTATCGACTTCAGCTGTTAGCACTGCCAAGTCCACCACTAAACCATGTGCCACATGTACATGTCTTTTAAATACCTCCAGGGATGGTGACTCAACCCCTTTCCTGGGAAGCCTGTGCATCAGTCTGAGCTGGGCCAGTCTTCATCTGCTCTGCATCAGCTTCATCTGAATTGCGAATACAGACTTGTTTTCAATTTTCACTTAACTCCCTTGCCAGAGAACTGATGCACCTCAGGGGCAGGAGTTGACAAACACTTGGCAGGACCATCAGTTTCCCTTCATCCCTGTGTAGACCTTCCTGCATTCACAGAAAAGCAGAGAGCATTGCAAACAGGGTCACCACAGGCTGCAGTGATATTTGCTGTCAGTCAGATTGAGCTTCCTGCCTCTTCTTTGTCTCTCCACCAGAATGCAATGGAGAACACCAAGATTACAAGACACAGGCATTAGTCAGTGTGGGAAGCACAGGACATCTTTCCAAGCACTCTCCTACATATGTGTTTGCAGCCTGCCCCATTCAGCTTTCATTTTAGATGTACATGGACAGCAAGCCCTCCGTTTTCCTGGTGACATTCACTCAGTCTCCCCCAGTTAGTCAGCAGCACCTCTGAACAACCATCAGCAATATCAGATTCCTTTTGGCCCTGAGCCACTGCTACACACAAATCAGCTGGTTATAGTCTACAGAGACCTGTGCAAACCTGACAGTATTGCATGGTGGGATGCATCAGGTTTTCCATGCCAGCCTTGAAGCAGGGAGGAGGGTGATAATGTGCAGTGCCACGCACAAGTATATTGTAAGTATAGAATTATTGAATTGTTTGCTTGGAAAAGATCTTTGAAATCACTGAGTCCAACCAGTTAAAACTAGGGGCTGAGGGATGTATGTGGTGCCTTTGGCCAATGCTTCCGCAGACGCCCTATGTGGTTAGGTGGCACCTATAAAAAAATGGTGTCTCCTTATCTCTGGGTATATCTTGCCTGGACAGAATGTGGGTAGATAACAATGTTGATCCAGCCAAAGTGCTTGACACTTGGTTTCACATACTTGGATAGAGGCTGTGAGAAGAGCAGTGTGCAGAGCTCAAGGGGAAATCAACTGTGGGATGCTCTACTGCTTGGTTGATCATAGTGACAGGCCTGTGGGGGGCATGAAAAGATTAATGCTTCCTGTGACTCCCTTTCCTTCGTAATCAAGAGCTAGGTGAACCTTGGTATAATAAATACAACTCTTTTGATTTTTCAAAGTTTTTATTCCAGGCAGTTTCTGCATCTAAAATCCCTTCTGAATGAATGCCATGACCAAGAAACCAAGGAAAAATATGGGGGATTTTTTGCCAAATGCTTAATTCATCAGGGAAGTCCTTGTGAGATCTGAAGTTTGACAGAACTAATGCTACAGCACCTTGGACAATGACCAGACCAGGTGTGTGGACCAACCCTCCTGCTCAGTCTGATGAATGTGCAAAGGCATCCAAGTATCTTTGTAAAAGGGGCTGTGATAACATGGAAAGACTTTTTGGCATAAGGCTAACTCTGCATCCAGTTTTGCTCAGGGAGTTTCCCCAGTATTTACACAAAAGAAAAGATGCACAGAGATACGTATCTCTCTAGAGAGAGCCGTGCTGGAAGGCAAATTATTCATGTATTTCCTCCAGACGTGGTCTTTTGTATATTAGAGAAATTTTAATAGAAATTTCCCACTGAAAACATCAGGTTCTGTAAAAACCTTGTGGTTAATTAAGAGTTGTGCATGTCAGCATTAATTATATGATGGTTAAAAGGTTTTCTTTCACAAGTAATGTTCTTCAAGCAATTTAATCTGTGGTATGAGTTTATTAAATCATTCTGAATAGGGGAATCATTCTGATTATAAAAACCAAAAAACATTTTTCATGCTATTTTGACAGTCACTTTCTTCCAATTTTACTTGACTGAATGATAGCAATATATATATATGAACTTGTAAAATTGAATTTATGTAAGTGCATTTGTACATGCAAGCTTTTACATGAAAATCATGTATGATACAAACATTACCATTAGCTGTAGGCATAGCCCAAATCCTTCTGCACCACTGGCATATGCAGATTGTATGAATAACAGGTGGGTTTTTTTACATCACTTAATCCCTAAACCAAGAAATTTACTAGTGTTTTTATTCCTTATGACAGAAATGTCCAATATATGGCTGGAGAACAAGCCATGCAATTTCAATTGAAAAATGAGTCTTGTGAAATTTCACTTTGGCATTTGGTGAGGAAAAACAAGGCCAAGGTTTGATACAATTTATTTATTGAAATTATTTTCTCCCTTTTTGCCCTGATGCAATAAACTCATGATTTCAACTGTGCTGCTGAAATGAATCAGAATTCAACCTGACAACATCTCCTGAAGAAACGCAGGGGACTGCAGTGAGCATAGTTCAAAACTGGTATAATCTGAACACTGACTAGGTTTTTTTCCTTATGGACACACAGAGTCAATTCATCCTTTTAGTTCTGCCCTCTCCAGCACATCATTCATTAGTCATGTAATTCCCCATGAACTCTGCTCCAGTAGAGGTTTTCCAGGAATGTAGTAGGCTTTAGCTCTTCATGCCTCCAGACTTCACCTTTCCAAGTCTGCCTAAATTAGATCAGCTTTATTCTTCCGCCCTAGCAACCCTCCTATACAGGCTATTTCTTTTGTTGGCTGACAATTGAGTTTACTCTGGAAGAAACATGCTCATTCATGGACTTTCCCTGAAGTAATAAGGAACTTGTAAGAACACTGATGTAATTATTTCAGATTAAGATTTCATGAAGGCAAACTGCAAGATTTGCTGAAAAAACTGTGTCTTGTGCTTCATGGACATATTATACAGATATGGGGAATGTAGAAAAAGAGAGCACACCTACTGTGTAAAACTTAGAAAATACCTATTTTACAGAGATTGTGATTGAAAATCACTGAATTAGGAATCTAAAGGCTACGTAGACAGAGCTGCTGCCAAGGGACTCAACATTTGTCACCTGAAGTTCAACAATCCTGTAAACTCCAGCTGTTGCAAACCCTGTATGAGCATCATGCAGGCATATGGATTCTACCAGAAAGGAGGAACAGTTCCATATAGCACCTGCAGTGTGTGTATGCTTAAGTACCTGTACACGTAAGACTAATTCTAGCATGATTGAACAGTCCTTTCCCCCCACAGATACAACTGCTGATGCCGTCAGCTAGCCGTGATACAGAAAGAGACACACTGAGAGCATCTCACCCTCTACTGTAAGACTGGACTATGTCCTACTGGAGACATTGGCTTTGTGATGCTGATCCATAGTGAGTAGCTGTAGACTGAAACAAGGGGAACAGAAAATCACAAAATGGAATTTATAAACCTTTAGAATTAGTTTTAAGCAATGTTAAGTTCAATGGCTTTGTAACAGTAGCAGTGGAAAATTACTGAGGTGCATAATACATAGAAAAAATAGAGTACAGATAGAGAACATACTGGCACAAGATAAATTGTTATAGTTGATGTGGTCTTAAGAAAAACAGTCTAGAAAAACAGGACACAGGGATAAGGAGTATCTGGGAATAGCAGGTGTCCAGGATAGGCTGTGGGTAAACTAACTGATAAGTAGGAGGATAGGGGGATTATTATGTCTCTGGTGCTAGTGAACCAATTAAACTGGTATGAGCATCTACTGCGCGTGCTTCAAAGGCTGCCAGAAGTGATGAAGATTGTTGGAAGAAGTAAACGACCCTCAGAGACCACCACCACAGTTCTGTACGCATGCGGGGAGCTTTCTGGAAAATGATGTAATCCATACGTAGCCTCATGAATATGTATGTATGCCCAGGGACTATATAAGGATGGCTTGTGTAGTAATAGGGAGACACACGTTAGGAGGAGTTATCCCCCGTGTCTCCGGGCGCCGCAATAAAGAATACCTGCTTGTCAGCTTGAAAACTTTGTTGGCAAGTTTGTTCCTGGAGTTTTCTCCGAATCAATTTGGCACCCCAGATGGGACCCTCTCTGCTCGGCTGCAGGACCCGCTGAGGACAGGGCTCCCTAGGGCCCTCGGGAGTTTTTCCCGGAGGGACCCCTCAACTCATTCGGATCACTGCGGGAGCAGACAAGGACCATCTTCATAAAAGGTATTCTTTTCTTTTCTATAGTCTGTAAGGTGCAGGGGGCATCTTGCATAAAGACTGCATTGGTAATTGGGTTGGTTTGGTAAGCGTACGCAAGGTTTGGAAGCCTTCCGTAAATCGAGATAAGAAATCTCGTAGGTAAAGGCGTATACCCGGCTGCTAGCGTCCGTTTGGTAGACACCCACAAGAAGCAGGGGGCTTCTTGTGGTTTGGGTTGTACAAGACACAGTGGGAGTCTTGTAGAAAAGGTTTTGGATTTTACTGGTATACACCCTCAGGAAGCAGGGGGCTTCTTGTGGTTTGGGTCCTGCAAGATGCAGGGGGTGTCTCGTGGAAATGGTTTTGGATCTTGTTGTGGCTTGTTACATTAAGGATTTTGGTCTTGTGATTTTGGTATTGGTGACAGGATATTATAACTGTGTTATTAACTGTGGTTTGTTTGATAGAATTTTAGTCTCTGTCTGTTTCAAGTGTTGTAACTGTGTGGAGTGTGTCTGTGGGATCCCGTGTGTGTGTGAGTGAGAGATTAATAATGGAAAATCAGCAGAGTGAAGAGATCATGCAAAAGAGTCCTTTAGGGTGCATTTTGGCACACTGGAAAGAACTGGGAGGGTCTCCTGGGGGCTCGGTAAATAAGAAAATGTTGTCCAGCTGTTTTGAAAAATTTTGTAACCGATGGTGGCCTTTGTATACTTTGGAAGATCAGGAAAAATGGTCTAAAAATGGAACCTGAACTGTAATACATTGTTACAATTAATGTTGTTTTGAGGCTGCAAGGAAAATGGCATGAAGTAATGTATGCTGATATGTTCTTCACTTTAAGAGACCACGTGGAGTGACAGACGCAATGCAAAATTAATATGGCTCCACCAGATCCCTTAATTTTGGCTTTGGAAAAGGACAGGGAAAAACTGAAAGTTAAGATGGAGAGATGTTGTTCAGCCTGTGATACTGGGGAAAGATGTTTAAAGTTAAAAAACATTAATCAGGAAGATAGGCTGTAAAATTATCTGTCACAGGTACCTCCGAGGAGCACCCTCTGCATCTCTCCTCTGATATTCGTAAGGAGCGAGAGATCACTGTCCCTGGCACCAAGCGGCAGATGCACATTCCGAGTTCAGAAAGGGTTAAAGCAGCAGTGCTGTTGCAGAGGCAGGCATCTGCAGCCCCTGCAGAGCAGGGTGAGCAGCTGTGAGGAAAAAAAAAAGGAAAACCAAGGGGGAAAGGAGGGGGGAGCTCGCGCAGCTCCTGTGTTTGAGCGTGGGATGCTGGGTGCTGGGGCAGGCAAACAAGCGGGAACAGACATGTGCACGGACGGGACTGAGGGGTTGTTGAATAAATGTGGACAGGAGGTAGCATGGAGAGCGTATAGGAATCAGGAACGAGTAGAAAAGAAAAAGCCGGGTCGTGCTATAGCCACGGCTGCGGTGGTTGCTTTGAAACTGCGGGGGGAGAGTTCGGACGCTGGAAGCGAGACTGCCCTTGGGGGGGGTAGTGCCATAGTGTGGCTCCAGCGACTGAATTGGAACCAGACTGACAGGGACCTGGGGAATCTACCCTGGCAGATCCACTGGTTAAATTAAAAGTAGAAACTAAAGGAAATAAAGTGGAATTTTAGTGGATAGAGGAGCAACTTATTTGGTGTTAAATCTGAGAGAAAGGAATTTGTTACAGATGTGGGAGCTACTGGCCACCAAGAAAAACAGAAAAAAAAAAAACAACTCACAAACAACCCGAGGCATTCTTTCTGAAACCCTTAAAGTACAAATTGGGAAAAAAAATAGAAATGCATACATTTTTATGCATGCCAAATTCTCTAAAATATTTCTTAGGGTGAGAAGCAACATTTAAAGAAGGCAGAATGGAATTTAGAGTTAAAAACAAACAGTTAATTGCAGTTTTGAGTTTATCTTTAATTCAACAGAAAAGCAAACATGAGAACCTCCCTGAAATTGAAGAAATCCTTAATCAGGTATGTCTGGGAGTATGGGCATCTGAAATTCCAGGTAAGGTGAAAAATGCTTTGCCTGTTAAAGTGGAAATAAAAAGGGGGGCCTGCCCAATTAGAATAAAACAATATCCCTGAAAATTAGAAGATCAAAGGGAATTTAAAAAAAAAAGTCATTGATAAATTTTAAAATATACATTATTAATTGAATGTGAATTGGAATATAATATTCTGGACAGTAAAGAAATAGGATGATAAAAGTTGTAGATTGATTCAAGATCTCAGAGCAGTCAACAAAACTGCAGAGGATGTTTGTCCAGTAGTAGCTAATTTGTATGAATTATTGACTAAATTGAATAATAAGCAGAAATGTTTTGCCATCTTGGATTTAAAGGATGCTTTCTTTTGCTTACCATTGGCCAAAGAAAGCCAAAATTTATTTGCTTTTAAATGGGAAAATACTGACACAGGAAGGGAAACTCAATTAACTTAGACAGTATTACCTAAAGGATTTAAAACAGTCCAGCAATTTCTGGAAATCAGCACGAGAACTAGGATCAAGGAAGCCACCTGCTCAGACGGGGACTCTGTTACAATATGTGGATGACCTATTAATTGCTACAGAAATAAAGGAAGAATGTATCCAGTGGACAGTGAAATTATTAACTTTTCTGGGACTGAATGGTTATTGGGTATCCAGGCAAAAGGCCCAACTAATCCAAACCCTAGTTTCCTACCTAGGATATGAAATAACAGGAGGACAGAGAGAACTTGGAGCTTCTAGAAAAGAAGCCATCTGTCAGACTCCACAACCATCAGCTGGCAAGGAGCTCCGGACATTACTGGGAATGACTGGATGGTGCAGACTTTGGATCCATGATTACGGTGTTCTGGTAAGACCACTATATGAACTGTTGAAGGGAAATCCTCCCTCTTATAATGGACTAATTCAGCAGAGGAGGATTTTAGAAATTTAAAAACAGAGCTAATGAGAGCTGCAGCTCTGTGACTTCTGGATGTAACTAAATCCTTTTGGCTATATTCCTATGAAGAACAGGGAATAGCTTTGGGGGGTCCTTGCTCGAAATCTAGGACCCTACAGAAGGGTAGTGACGTTTTTCAAAACAGCTGGATGAAGCAAGCAAAGGATGGCCCAGATGCCTAAGAGCTGTGGCAGCAGTTGTCATGAATATTGAAGAAGCTTGCAAATTCACCTTGGGACAAAAATTACTGTGCTAATGTCCCATGTTGTATCAGCAGTCCTGGAACAGAAAGTAGCCCACTGGTTATCTCCTTCATGTCTTTTTTAAATACCAGGCCACCCTTGTGGAACAAGATGATATAGAAAGTGTGGTCACTAACGTTGTCAATCCAGCATCCTTTTGCAGGAACAATCGACAGAACCACTAACACAAGACTGCTTGGCCACCATAGAGACTGTATATTTGAGCCGACCAGACTTGAAAGAAAAACCTCTGGAAGATGCTGATTCTTGGTTTACTGATGGTAGTAGCTTCATGAAGAATGGTAAACGAAAGGCAGGATATGCCATTAACACCACTCCACAGGTAACAGGGGCTAAACCTTTACCCTCGAACACTTCTGCCCAGAAGGCAGAAATAATAGCACTAATGAGAGCCCTGGAATTGGCTAAAGACAAAAGGATAAATATTTGGACTGATTATGCACATGGTGCTATCTGAAAAGAATGAGGACTTTTGAACAAACATGCTGCAGAAATTCTACAATTACTGGAGGCTGTTCAGCTACCTGAAGAAGCAGCTGTTATGTACTGTAAAGGACATCAACAAGGTGACTCTGATCAGGAAATTGGAAATAATTTGGCCAATTCTGAAACCAAACGAGCAGTTGAATAATCACAAATCATGTCCTTAATCCGTGATGGCAAACTAACAATTGAAAAATCTAAACCTAGGTATTCAAAAGGGGATAAAAATTGATTGAGGATCTAAAAGGACAGGAAAATAAAGAGGATTGGGTTCAGATACCTGATGGGCGAATTGTAATCTCCTATAACCAACTCTGGAAGTTAGTTCAGGGAGAACATAATAAAACTCATTGGGGTAGCAACTCTTTATATAAATATTTAGACAAACAAATTGTAGGAAGAAATCTATACAACACAGTTCAATCAGTGACAAAACAATGTCAGCTATGTCTTAAGAATAAGCATAAAACTGAAAATAGAAATCAAATTGGGACAATTGTAAGAGGAAGTTTCCTGGGACAGCAGTGGCAAATAGATTTTTCTGAATTATCAAGAAAAGGGGGTTATCAATATTTGTTGGAGTTAACAGATACTTTTTCTGGCTGGCCAGAAGCATTCCCTTGTAGGATAAATAATGCAAGACAACTCATTAAAACATTATTTAATGAGATAATACCTTGCTTTGGAGTACCAGCAGCAATTTCTTCCAACTGAGGTTTGCAGTTTAGTGCAAAATTGTTATGAGAAATAAGCAAAAATTGGAAATTGATTGGCAAGTACATGTTCCATACAGGCCTCAGGCCAGTGGGCATGTAGAAAAGATAAACCATTTGATCAAACAACAAATTAGGAAAATATGTCAGGAAATGAAATTATATTGGCACCAAGGTTTACCACTGGCTCTATTAAGAATTCGAACTAAACCTCGGTGGAAAGAAGAGGTTAGCCCATTTGTAATTTTATATGAAAGACCATAACAGTCGCAAGTTAAAGGAGAAAGTGCAGGAAGTGGGGGAAGGCTATCTCTGACAGTTTTTGGTCAATCTGGGAAAAGAATTGGAAGAGATAAATAAGAGAGTAGCAGGGACAAGAGCAAGAGGTTTGGATTATCTGATTCACCCTTTCAGATCTAGAGACTGGGTTTATGTTAAGAATTTTTCAGGAGATCCTCTACAGGACAACTGGAGTGGACTGTACCAGATATTACTGACCACCTTTACAGCAGTGAAGATAAAGGAACAACCTGCTTGGATACATTATTCAAGAATAAAGAAAGCACCAGAACCAGAGAAGATGTGGCAGATGGAACCTTCAGTACTCTTACGTATGAAATTGCATCGGTGATAATTTGGACTCATATGATAACTGGTGCATAAGCTTGAGACCAGAATTTATACCTGAAATTAATGCAAAATGTTACTGAAGTTTTAATCATAGTGACTGTTGGGTGTGTGCACAGTTGCCTAAATCAAGAGAAAGCCTGGAACTCCCATTAATTGGAGTTCCAATTCCTAACACTGTTTCATGGACAAATCTGTGGGTGAACACTAGCAATTTGTATTCAAGTGAAAGGTTAAAGTTTGGAAGAGTTAATCCTAATCCAGATAATAAATATTACACCTGTGCACAAAGATGTATTACACTAGGAACCAGGGTAGGAGACTATACTTGCTTAAATGCCACAGATGTAGGTCACCATTCAAATTGCAATTACACTATTAATATAGATGGTATCGTAGTTCAGTGGTGGCCCGTTCCTAAAGGGAAAGGATGGTATTGGTTATGTGGAGAAAATGCTTATAAAACTTTACCCCCAACTGGAAGGGAGCATGCACCTTAGGTGCTATAATACCCAATTTTACTATTATCAACAGGTATCCTTCCGGAACCTGGATTAGAAGTTTTGTTAAACGGATTAAGCAAAGGTTTAACCCTATTATTGAACGGCACACTGCATTTCATAGTTTTGTGAGAGGGTTAATTCCATCTTTGGGAGTAAGTGAATTAGAGAAAGCAATTGTAAATATCTCAGCAACCATAGAGGAAATGGAAAGTAAAGATATTGATATAATGCAGGCAGAACAACAAAACATAACGAGCCTATCTAAAGTGGTATAAACCCGAATGGCTCCAGACATGTTATTGGCATCAGAAGGAGGAGTTTGTTCCATAATCAATGAAAGCTGTTCTTCCTACATAGACCAAAGTGGCAGAATTGAAACATATCTGGAGGAAATTTGGAAACAAACTAAGATATTTCATGGGACGGCCATGGATGACACCTCCTATGGTTTCGAAGAAATATGGAAAAACTACATGGTTACCTAATCTCTCCTGATTGAGGCAACTGATTGCAAGAATATGGATGTTAATTATTTTAATATTGTTTATTTGTGGTATGATACAATGTTCCCTCTGGTGTTGTAAACTATCTATGATAAATTATGAAGATTGAAAAAGGAATGAAATTAGGCACCGAGTAGAAATGGGAAATTATTTCAAAGGACTTTTGATGGTAATGGTAATATATAAGATGTTGCAAAAGAATTTGCAAAAGGACAGAAAAAGGGGGGAATTGAAACAAGGGGAACAGAAAATCACAAAATGGAATTTATAAACCTTTAGAATTAGTTTTAAGCAATGTTAAGTTCAATGGCTTTGTAACAGTAGCAGTGGAAAATTACTGAGGTGCATAATACATAGAAAAAATAGAGTACAGATAGAGAACATACTGGCACAAGATAAATTGTTATAGTTGATGTGGTCTTAAGAAAAACAGTCTAGAAAAACAGGACACAGGGATAAGGAGTATCTGGGAATAGCAGGTGTCCAGGATAGGCTGTGGGTAAACTAACTGATAAGTAGGAGGATAGGGGGATTATTATGTCTCTGGTGCTAGTGAACCAATTAAACTGGTATGAGCATCTACTGCGCGTGCTTCAAAGGCTGCCAGAAGTGATGAAGATTGTTGGAAGAAGTAAACGACCCTCAGAGACCACCACCACAATTCTGTACGCATGCGGGGAGCTTTCTGGAAAATGATGTAATCCATACGTAGCCTCATGAATATGTATGTATGCCCAGGGACTATATAAGGATGGCTTGTGTAGTAATAGGGAGACACACGTTAGGAGGAGTTATCCCCCGTGTCTCCCGGCGCCGCAATAAAGAATACCTGCTTGTCAGCTTGAAAACTTTGTTGGCAAGTTTGTTCTTGGAGTTTTCTCCGAATCAAGACAGAAAACAAAGCTCAGCTACTCTCATTAGCTGCCCCACAGCATGGGTGAAGGAGACAGAGAATGGAGCAGAGGCACGGGGAGCCCAAGATTTTCCTGCTCCTTCTGCATCATTTCTCCATCTCAGGAGGTCCTCAGTGTCAGGCAAAGCTGATTGTGTCAGGATGAGAAAACACCCATTTTTCTTTGTGGTGAATTCAAGGATGGGCTGCATGTTGGTAGTGGATGGGGACTCATGAGGTAAGTTTTGTCTGTTATTAATAGCACTCAAGGCTTGGAAAGTGTTAAAATTGGAATGTTCCAGGTCATGTTTGATTCCAAAAAGCACAGGGATTTATTTCCAGCAAATGATGTAAATCTGGCAGTTAAAGAGTTAGCATGGACACCTCTAAGATGTTTCATGCCAGGTGGGAAATGATCACTGGCTAGCAGTGAATCCTGCAACCAGAGAGTAGGAATCACTTTTCTTGGCTCAGCCCACACAGAGGTGCTACAGTCTCAGGAGCAGCTCACACAGAGCAGTCAGACCATGTGCAGGGATCCCTCAGCTTATCACCAGTTATTTTTTAACAGGACTTTTTGTTTGTGAAACATTAGAATAGTTACACTTTATCTTTTCCCATATTTATTTTGTAATGATGCATCCAAGAAGAAAAGGAAGTATCAGGCGGTGTTCATAAGCTCAAACAATATGCTTCTCGTAAAACTTCACAAGCAATTCATATCTGATTAAAGTTGGGCAAAACATCTTTTTCCCTAGCTTCAGACCTGCCTTTCTATTATGCTTCTCATAAAGGAAAATGTTTGTTGTGAACAATAAAAGGAAAGTCCCACTTTCCTGTGAATAGCTGTAACATCAAACTTCAGCCTTTAATATAATGGGTTCTTATTCTCTCCCTGGACTAAAGGGCAGCTTAAGTGAAACATTCCCAAGAAGAGATGGGGAAAAAGAGTCCCCTAGAAACAATTAAAAAATTTCCCAAACAACCAAACACTGAGCCTCTGGTGTGTGCCAAAGCTCTCTGCTTTGCTTTTCACCTGACTGTCTGCCAAGAAATGAAGAGATTATCCAAAAGCAAGACACAGGATCCTTTCCCCTGGGCCAGAGCTTTCATAGGGAAAGAAGAGACCAAGCAGATGGAAAAAAAGAAACAGAATTCCTTTTGTGAAAAGCAAGGGGAGAAAAGTGTGTAATAAAGATGAGAAAATGTGAGCGAGGTGGATGACACACGGAGTGGAAGGGAAGACGTGGCCATTTTTACCATCATGTAGAGATTAATTATATCATGTTCTGAATGGGGGCACTGACGGCGACTCCCTCTGCAGCTTTGCAGCTCACTGTATCACTTTGTCTGCGAGACAGGAAGAAATACATCTACCTGCACTGCTGAACTGTGAGGGATCAGTTAATGATTGAAGGGGGTTTTAAAGATGGGAAGTGTACAGTATTAAAGTTGGTTGTGAGTAAATACCAGGTGGCTCAAACTTTGCCCTCAGCTCACATAGGCAGGCAGGCATCTGGGCTTGTCATGTTTTTGCTCACTAGTAAAAATATGTTAGAACAGGCTCGTGTTGTGATTAATGATTAGGGAAATGTTACAAAAATTACTGTTAAATCTCTCAATTCTGTTTAAATAAAAACATTTTAAACAGTAGGAATAAAGACCCCCTCAAACTAGAGAAAAACAGTATTAAAGGAACACTTCAGAATTAAGAACTGTCAAAATACTGCTTCCTGGTTAGTGTGGGAAACAGACAAACATTCAGAAAATACTTGTGTTTGGTTTATTCGACCTTAGCCAGAGCAGCTGTTTAATCATACTGTTAAGTTTCAGGTACTCAAAAAGACTAAAAATATGGGTTTAAATGGTCAAATGTTCCTCTTTTGCATGTTTATTAATAATCTTTGAGCAAAGTACTACTTTCACCATTGGCCTTGACTCTTACTTTCTTTCAACAACTAAGCACAGCAGTAGGTGCAATATTCCTTCTCCTTTTACTGCACTTAGCTCCCATCGCCCTGCTGACTTTGCACACATTGAAAATAGTTGGTGATTTCACTGTGTGAGAGAGAAATGCTCACATAATTTTACTGGGGCTCAGGAAAACACCTTCACCTTCCTTGGTGTAAGGAGGAGTTTCATCAGGAGCTCGAAGGGAACAGGCATAGTTGCCCCCTTGAATATAGAATTGACATGATTGTAAAAAGTCTGTGCTATTTTGCTTAAGTGGTATTTGCTTACTATTACCTAACAGACAAAAGCTACATTACTGCACTTAAGCCATGTATCAAATGGATTTTGATAGAACATAGATACTGGTTGAATTTCTATGACCAGTGTAAACACGTTGGGGGGGGGGGGGGGAATGAAGATCAGAATGAGATGCAGCAAGGAAATTGAATGAAGAATAGCATGAGGACATTATCCAAAGTCATGACATATGAAAGAGTTACGTGATGGGAAGGGAGGAATAATAATAGCTGATAGGTTTAATGCCTTTTCCCCTTCTGTAGGGACTTAAGAAAAAGGAAGTTTATTTAAAATGCTGAAGTAGCTGTTGTAAGCAGGATGAGATGCTAGTGATCATCCTTGAGAAGATGATGAGGACAGATGAGGCTTGAGGGCACCGGAGAAGAGCAAGCATGGTGAGTACGGTAAAAAAGAAGGAAGAGAGATACACAGGAACTGTGACCAATCAGTCTGACTGCATTTATATCAATATATCAAACATATCAAAACAGTGTTTCTAAAATGCAGGAAACATCTAATTAACAACAGACAAGGCAGACTTGCAAAGAACTGATTTGTTTAACCAGCCTATGGCATGTAAGATGTTGAAATGATCTTTCTAATCTAGATAGCATTGCTAAAGCTGCAGATGGAATAAGTGTGCTTGGTTTGGGAAAAACACTTCAGAAAAGGTGTGGACAATGAATCAATTTCTAGAAACTTCTAGACAATTCTAGAAAAGAGAAAGGATGGTGAAGTTTGGAACAGCCTTTATATATGCAAAAATACTTCTGAAAAGAGGCAAAGGAATGGATTTTTTTTTCCTGTATATTGCAAAAGGACATAAAATAATCAGCTTGAATTACAGAAAGTACACTTGCACTAATGTTTTGAAGTCCCAAGTGACTGAACTGTTCCAACTTCTGTTTAGCATACTAAATTCTGTCCTCTGTCTCGCTGAAAACTAGTCAAACACCTGCTGTACAATAACTGATTTGTTTACACTAAATGCTCTCCTTTGTTGGAAGTTGATCTGGCTAAAATCATTATGTTATACCTCAAACAGTGAGTCATTGAGCTTCCTCTTCAGGAGGACAAATGAGATGTGGTTCACAATAAACTATAAATAATCCCCATGGATCATGAATTCTGACTGTTGGAAGTCCTTGCAGACAATAATTTTAAAACTTCCTTCCTAGGTACAGAGGCTCCTTCTGAATAATAAAGAGGGGTACAGAACCAGGATAACCATACTACAAGGGCTCTACCATCTGTGGAATGTTCCTAAGACAGATCTGCAAAGGCAGATTTTGCTGAAAAACTGATGCTGCAGGAGCTGAATTCACAATGCCCAAATTCTTTGTGTGAGGTTTCCAGATCATTGTTGGGATGGCAACCACAAGCAGGATGCTCATGATGACGGTAGGAGCTGCCTGAAGGTCTCTGTTCTTTACCAAATGGTGGCTTTATAGATACATGTAAAAAGCCCTAAGGCTCCCCAGTCCCAAATAAAGACACACACCCCTCCAGCCACAGAAAGTGTTTTGATTGCATTCAGTGTATGTTTATGGGCCAATAGGGGCCTTACCTTAGCAGGGCTGGAGGAGGAATCTCTGATGAGATGGTCTAGTTAATTAGAGTACAGTAAGGTGGGAATTCAAAGCCGTTCAGGAAAAACCTGCAACTGTCTTCCTCCTGGGCAAAAGATCTGGGCAGTAGGGTTCTAACAAGAGGGAGGCATTGCCTTCAGCTGTATATGGGGGAACACAACACTAGTTTATGTTACATGGCTGGAGAGAATCTGCCCTGCCAAGGCTTGCCTAATTCCTAAATTCTAAGTAGCCCCTTGGCCAAGAATTAAGTCCAGAGAGGTTTAATCCAGACAAATGTTTACTGCAAAACATTTGAGCAGTCCTGGGATTTACACGTACCAGGTTCCCACTGAAGATGCTAAAAGCTCAGGAGCAGGTTATGTACTTCACATGTCCTCCTCAGTGCTGGTGAGGGTCTCCATTTTTTAAACATCATTATTTTAACTAAGCTTGCTAGGGCAAGTTAATTTTGGATTGTGCCACTATGAACAGAAACGTGCCGTTCTGATGCAGCAGGTGTGCAGTGTAGATATGGGGCAATTTACTCCTGTGGCTTATTGCCATATCACAGTATTATTATCCCTTGAGAGGGAAACAATGCTGATTTATGACTTGAGTTCTTTGTTTTGATTATTTTTTCCTGCCAGGTTATTTTTAGTACAAAATTGTTCCAAATTATGTTGAGAATGGGAGAAGCTGAACTAAAATCGTGATCAGAAATGCTGCTGTTGTTAGAATGAGGGATATTTCTGTAAACAAGAGTCAGTAATATGTTGTGCTGCATAACCCTAAAGAAATCTCTAGAAAGCAATGTGCTACTTCTGTTATTTACAGACAGTCCCCAAACCAACCTGCCCTGGCATGAAGAAGTAGCTTCACTGACTGTCAGTTTTAGCAGTTGTAGGATCAGATACTTTGAAGTGAAACAGCCACTTGCAAGAAAACACACATATCTGTGTGAAGACATAAGCTGACACTTTCATTTCCCTCCTCTTCCACTGTTTTTGAAGAATATGCAATATTCAGACCATTAAATCACTTGCAGGCTTGTGATTGCTGTTCAGGACATTTTACATCTCCCTGGGCTATTTGCTTTCAGAGACAGAAACATGGTGTTTTTCAAAAATTAATTAACAAATTCACAACCTCTTTTGGGTGGCCGGGGAAACAGCAGCATGGATGAATGCTCTGCCTATATGGTTTTAACATTGAGCTGTCAGAGATACAGGTACCTGATGGTTCTTGAAGCCTAATTATGGAGCACAACTTTCTCTGTTGCCATTTGCCTGCTCCAAAGAGAAAAGTGTGTTTCCTTCTCTTTAGTGAAAGAGTGCTGTAGTAATAGCTTACAAATATTTTATCTCTGGAAGCAATTAGTTTGTTTGAAGAGCTGAGCTAACATTGGAGACATGTTTATTCTCCAAGTAGACACCCTGTGTTTGAGCTATTAAATTACTTGCTACTATTTTTAAACCAGTGTTGTGCAGTTGTGAATGCAAGTGGCTTCATCTGCTACAGAAAACACCCTAATTAACACAAGGGGAGTTAATGGAGAGGAGTTAGGAGCAGAACATTGTGCTGGGAAATCACCTTGATTCTAAACTAAATCACAACAGTGTGATGTTGCCAGGAAATCCCAAAGCCATAATGAGATGTGTTATGCTCACAGCCACTCAGTTCCCCTCCCACCAAATGCCTTCCACTGTCAGTCTCCATTCCCTGGAGCCTGCAGCCTTCTGCTCACTCCACAGCCAGGACCTTTCCATGTCCTGTGGAACAACAATGGCCGGGGCTGGGACATGACAGCCTCCACTGGCACTTCCTAACCCTTGCTATCTGTAAATCTTACTCAAAAAATGAGCTGTACAGACTAAGACCAATCTCAATTAGTGGCCTCAGCAGGATTTTATCCTCTGTTAATCATTGCCCCAGGCTCTTATAAAAGTGATTGCTCATTTGGTGGAAGCTACCATTGCAGGTGGCTGCTGGCAGGAGCCTAGGTCACAAGCACAAACAAGTTGAGCAGAGACTGAATTGAAAGCAGAAGAGCCTTGAACATGTTGGTTGACAAGAATCATAAAATGACCCAGCAATGTGCATTTGCAGCCCAGAAGCCAACCATATCCTGGGCTGCATCAAAAGAAGCGTGACCAGCAGGTCAAGGGAGGTGATCCTGCCCCTCCACTCCACTCTCATGAGATGCTACCTGCAGTAGTGCATCCAGCTCTGGGGCCCTCCACATAAGAGGGGCTTGGAGTTTTTGGAGCAAGGCCAGAGGAGGCCACAAAGATGCTCAGAGGGCTGGAGCACCTCTGCTATGGCTTGTTCAGCCTGGAGAAGACTCCAGGGAGACCTTACAGCAGCTTCCAGTGCCTAAAGGGGCCAACAAGAGATATGGAGAGGGACTTTTTACAAAGGTCTGTAGCAACAGTAGAAGGGGAAATGGCTTTAAACTGACAGAGGGGAGATTTAGTTAATATATTTGAGTGTAACTCTTCACTGTGAGGGTGGTGAGCCCCTGGAACGGTTTCTCAGAGAAGCGATGGATGAAGGCCTGGTTGAACAGGGCTTTGAGCAACCTGGTCTAGTGGAAGGTGTCCCTGCCCGTGGCAGGAATTAGGTGATCTTTCTAGTTCCTTTCAACCCAAACCGTTATTCTATGATCCTACGGTTCTATATCCCTCTGTACAGACCTCTCCTTCCATCTTTCCTTTGATCCTTCCTATGCTTGGGCTCCTACTAATCTCTTTTTGCACCATTTCTCTTGTTTGCTTTGGCATTTTGCTGAAGACAGGAAAAAGGACAGCAGATGAAAAATGGGGGTGTGGGTCCTCTGCAGTCCCTGGGCCTGCCTGGAGCTGAAAGGTGGTGTAAGTCATACAGCCCTGGTTGTTTCCTTCCTCCACTGGGGGAGTTTAGGATCCTATCACACAATGAAAGTACAAAACAGCTTCATTCCTTATAAAAGCCATATAAGTGCATAAAGCCAGTTTCTGCACAAAGTCAGAGAGAGATTTTTCCACTAAATTCAAAGGCAGGAGGATCAAGTCTGTATGAATAAAATGGGAGCTCCAGCATCAAAGGCAGGCAAAGAATGGACACAGCATGAGCTCATGGGATTGTTTACTATGTAACATGTTCTCCACATTTTTTGTACCTTTTGCTTGGATCTCATTTTCCTTTGAACTCCAAGAAACGTGCACATTTAGGCCCAAACTCATTCCCACTAAAATAAGGGAATGTTTTCTTATTAACTACAATGCAGATTAGATCAATTCTTTAATCTCATGTTTTCCTCTCGAACTCTATAATCAACCATTTTATGCTCACTTGGATGTAAAATTAACCCAGGCTAATTAGCTTTATTTCAGAATGTTCTGTATTTTAAACTACCTCGTATTGCTGGGAATACACAAGGGTCTCCTCACCCATAAGGGTGAACATAGCCCAGATCTAACTGGGGGAAATGTGCATCTCCTTTATTATGAAGATACTGGGTGAGGAGGCAGCATACACCATTTTGATAGATACTAAAGAGAGGTTACATTCACAGATACTTCTGCCCTGGGACACATCAGCAGCACAATACAGGGCATGCTCGTGAATTTGATTAAGCATCTTCAGAGGAAAAATCTGCTCAAGAAAACATTTTATACTGAAAAAAAACACCAACAAAAACACCTGTGACAACATGAACACTGCCACTATTCCAGTTACTCTCTGCCTGTTACTGTCTGCCTCAGTCCTCTCTGATCAGCAGTGTTTTCTTTGAGCACAGATATAGCATATGGTAACAGAGCTCTTCGAGCTCGCAAAATAAAGGTCTCAAAAGTAATGGGAAGTTTGTGAGTAGGTCCTCGTGATACTGGAAGGGAGACAGACGCTTTATGTAATTTACAGGAAGTGCTTTTGGCAGCTTTGTGACTACAGTTTCTATAAATATCTGTTGTAGAAAAACCACAGAGACACAAAAGAAGCTTTGTCAGAAAAATGATACACCGTCACAGGGAAATAATGTTACTCGACTTTGCAAGCACTGCACTCTGAGGCTGTTGGTGTACATGTTGAAGGAGAAGCCTACACCCTTCCAATCCTACTGGGCTAAACTTTGCTTTTCTAAAACCTGCCTGTGGCTGGATCCCTTTTACTTCATTAAGTCCTTTTGGTTCTCTACTTGGGCTGAATTAGCACTGTTTCCTTGTACTTTTTAGAATATTTTTGGTCCTGGGCAGAATTGCGGCCCCAGGCAATTTCCCAAAATTTGGACTCAAAGTTTTTTGGGGACAGGTGCTGCTCTCACAGCACCTAGCACAGCTACAGCCTTTTGACAACAGCCAAATCAATCATAAGTACTGTGAGCTTTTCTGCAATACTATTGGAAGACCCTGGTTGGCAGCTATAAGGGTTGGCTTTGATGATCTCTGAAGGTCTGTATTGAAGATTGGTTTAAGCCCCAAGCCAGACACCTGGGAAAATTTCCTTTCCTATCACAATAATGAGTCAGTGTTTGGAATGGCAGTAGCTTATTAAAGGTGAAGAAAAGATAAACACAGTACCATGTAATGACTGGGTGCACCTTCCACAATGTCAAGCAATAAACAAAGCAAACCAACTTGAAGTTTTCCTCTATAATTTCACAGCAAACTGCTGGCTGGTTTGTGCCTCCAGGACTAACACCCCACGCTGGCAGCCTGTGAGCCTTGCCTCTCCTCCCAGTATACAAAAGCTGATGCCTAAAGTCTGAACTATCCTTCAGCCACGCTGAGCTCCTTCTCTCTTCTGGCTTCTCTAGCAAGCTGTCCCTTTTTGACCATTATTCCTCTTCATCGGTGATTTCCTCCCCAGGACCAAATTTTTCTCAAAGGATCCTCTTAACTACAGTTCCTTCTTTCTCTGTTTTAATATGTACTTTCATGGACTAAAGCTACAAGCAATGTGAGAGATCAGACAGACCAGTCACTTCAGGCCTGTTTTGGCTCAGTTGATTTGCTCAAGTTTTTCTTATGCTATACTAACTGTGTAATTTCTTTCTTTCACAGGCCTGGGATTTTGTTTTTTGTTTTGTTTTGTGAGCTTTTTTACCATATATGCTCCATATATGAAAAACTTAAATGAAAATACAGTATCTTTCAGATGCCTGCCTCAAACATGACTGTTAACCTATTCCTCTAGATCCCTTCCCTGCTACCAGATTCCAGCTGTTAGCTCCCTTCTTCCGAGCAGCCTCCTCTTAATGATTTCTGGATGGGGTTCCCCTTCTCCCTTAGAACTCAGTCATTAGGCTTACAGCTCAAAGGTTTAGGTCAGATGCCTCTGATACAGAGAGTACATACGAGGCAAGTTTCCTCCTGAACACTTGTGCTCATTTGCTGGAAAAGACATTTGTTTGCCTGACCTGTGTGTGATGTATTGCCTACAACTCCTTATCAGCCTTCTCCTCTCTCTAACTTCAGGCTCCTGTCTTTTCATCTTCTCTCAGGTTTACTTCTGTGTCTGGAGCTAATTTGTCTTCCCATGCCACGGACTTCCTACTCTCCTGCTCTGGTATTGCCCTTCTGCTGCTTTGATCAGACTGGGCTCTGGTGTCTGAACTGTCTTAAATTGGCTGTGGAAGTTACTGTATGAAACCTAGGTGATTTATAAAATAACAAATTAGGCAGGCAAAACCAGAGGCAACTAAAATATCTTTGTGACTGTTATAATTGCTTTAGGGAAATGATTTGAGTTTTTTAAGGCAACAGGTATATAGCTAGTGCTCCAGAAACAAGTACAACAGAATCATAGAATGGTTTGGGTTGTAAGGGACCTTAAAGATCATGTAGTTACAATCCTCATCTTAAAGCCTATTACAAAGAAGATTATCAGCATCCTCTACAAACAAGCAAGATATACAGAACAAACCTGTGGATTAAATAACATCTCTTTTGCAAATGGCCTTACAGACTTAAATAAAATTAATAAGTAATTTAAACAAGAATAAATAGTCTGTGTGGAGGTGAGGACGAGGAGAAAAAGTGGTGCAGGCCAAGGGAGAATAAGCTCTGTTAAAAAACCCCCAACAAATACACATGAAAGGAGATAAAGTAGAGGAATAGGAGATGGTGAACTGCATAGGACAGTGCTGTTGTACTTACAAAAATAAGTAAATGGAAAGAAAAAGGATATTATGTTCTAAGGCAAGAAGTTACCATGTAAAAATGATGTCATGCCTCTTGTTTTTTTTCTGTCTCACTCTCTGAAAATACAGCATGGGAGTACAGAAGAATGAGATTACTATGTCGCATTCTTTATCATGCCTAATGGAAGTTACAACACTGTTATCACATGTAGCCATGACATCCTACTACAGCTTTCTTCAAGGACCTTCAAGAGCAAAACTGCAGAGCTTCCTTCAGTTAAACACATTTGGTGTCCGCTGTCTTTGGTAGAGGTGAAATTCAACCTTGTGCATATTTTATGCGCCTCATAATAATAACCACTCATTCACTGCAGAAGAGGCATTCTATTGCCCTCCTATGACACTTCTTTGGGATTGCAGCTGGAAGATGTATCACTCAAGCTTCCCTTTGTTTCCTCCCTAGAACTAGATGCTTGTGACAGATGCTGGATTGACAGCCCCACAGAAACAGATACTCCAGGCTGCCAGCTTGCACAAGTGGTGACAGTTCAAGCATGTGGCTTCTGTATGGCACCTCTCACTTTGCTGCTAGACTATGCAGGTTAATCAGCAGCTGTCAGATAGAACTGTTTAAGCACTTCTGGGCTGGAGTGGTAACTCACCTGGTTCATGTTTGGGAGCACAGCCAAAGCTGATACAAGATTTCAGCTCTTCATTTCAGTCTTCTTTTTCTTTTTTTTTTTTTTTTTTTTTTAGGGAAGGAAAGATAGCTTCATTCCTTATTACTGTAAGTCTGCACCTCTGCCCATCCCTTTAGGTATGCCCTTCTGCAGTCTGAAGACTGTTCACACTGAAAAAAGAGAGACACGGAGTACAAATGGGACCATGATAACCCACAGGAGAGAGCAGAACTACCTAGCTCACTGTGATACTAATCCTGACTCCTGTCATCAGTACACAGACTCTATGATGCTAAGACTGCTCTGGCATCTGTGTGCTGTTTTGCAGTCACTCCTGGATACTTTGACATCTGGATGTCAAAGGCAAAATGTTAATAATGAAGTTCATGCCCTACAAAGCACTGTACCAGCCTTTAAACGTATATAGGTGCCTTTGCACTTTGCTTCCCATGGAATGGTAAGAACTTGACTCTTGTCTATAGAATTTTTGAAAAATAAATATATAGGCTGAGAGAGTTGGGGTTCTCAGCCTGAAGAAGACAAGGCTCTGAGGAGACTTTATAGCAGCCTACTGGTATGTAAATGGGCTGACAAGAAAGCTGGAGAGGGACTTTTAACAAAGGAATATAGTGACAGAACGAGGGGGAATGGTTCAAGATGAAAGAGGCAGACTTAGATTAGACATTAGGAAGAAATGCTTTTCGGTGAGGGACTGTACAGGTTGCCCAGAGAAGCTGTGGCTGCCCCATCTCTAGCAGTGTTCAAGGCCAGGTTGGACAGGGCTTTGAGCAACCTGGTCTAGTGGAAGGTGTCCCTGCCTGTGGCAGGGGGTTGGAACCAGATGAGCTTTAATGTCCCTTCCAATGCAAACCACTCTATGATTCTATAATATGTGTATATGCACATACAGTACATGTACGCATACACACAAAGATACATTATATACATGTGTGCATGTATATACATGACCTTAGGAAGTAATACGACAAAATCCTTTTTCCTGCTAGTAAAGCAAATAGCATAATAATAACCCATTACATAAAATGAGCAAGATTCATCCTGGGAACCTTTAATGTAACTTCTCTCCAAAGTCATCTGAATGTTGTTTCAGAATATCATGGCTATGCTGTGCAGTAATATATCCTTTCTGAATCCCAGTCTAAGCACAACTACCACCATATTGCATCCACCAATTCTCAGCAGTGCTGCTTGTAAACTGTAGTCATTTCCTCTCCCTCAGATATGCATTTACAGAGAGCAAATACCCCCTTCTCAGTCTTTGTTTTGTGAGACTAAACAAGCTCTTTTAGACTGCTCACACTCCAATGTGGTTCAAATGGACCTTTTCCAGACCTATTCCAAGTTGAGTTTACTTTTCTTGAATGGCTTTGCATTCCTTTTTCAAGAGTAGGTCTTACGAGTTAAATAATGGCACCAGCATAAAGGAAACATCTCTCCCGATAAACTGAAGAAACACATTTGTCATTTTTATGGCTACATCATGTTAGTGAGTATACTCTGATTTTTCTCTTCAACACTTTTCTTTTAGAACAACTCCTCACCATTGGCTTAAATACAGGACCAGTACAGGACCTTGCAGTTTGAATGGTTATCTTTCACCCCAACAGGCTCAAAAATAGTAAGAGCATAACTGGATTAGACCAGTATTTTATTACTTTCCACTTCAAGACTTCCTCTTTAAGCAGCTGTGTCTAGGTCTTGTCTCACTTTTTTGAGCATATGAAGCAATCTCCAGAAACTCGAACTAAATTGCCCAAAAGGCACGACTGATGTTGTTTGCAAGGGAAACATTTTACTAGTTGAATGTAAATGGGAAAATAATACAGACATACTGTAAGAGGAGTATGTATCCAAATAATCCATCCATCACTTTATCAAAATTTAGCCATCAAAGTCTATGCTAGTTGTATGGATTCCTTCTACAGCCACCAGAAAGATGCTGGCATCTCTCCAGGGTTTTTATTACTCATATCTTAGGCAGTTATTTTAGGATCTGATGAACTGTTTCCAATCAGTGCCTGCTTTTTTCTTTCCAAAGATTATCAAATGAATCTGCATCAGCAGAGTAACTGAATCACGCAGCTAAAGTTGGGTGAAATGAGTTTCACTGCTTATCTTAAAATTCAGAAGAATATTCCAGTCAATGACTGAAATGTCTGGGTACATGAACTGTATCATGCTGCATTTTCTAGAATTACATTAGCTTTTTTCTCAATATTATAACACGGGTGAATTTCATGCATGGATATTCCTGCATTCCTTTTGGCCACTAGCTCTAGAGTAACAAAATATTCCAGTGTAACACAGGAATAGAGCTAATCAGCAAGAATTAAAAACGCTGAGGCTTTGGCACTTGGATTTTTCATGCACTGAGAAGAAAATGGATCAGTCACCTGGGGTGTCAGAGACCTGTTTAAAAGGACTAAACTCACTGAATCTGGTCATTACTGACATGCCTTGATACAAATATAAACACTGAAAGAAAAACATAGGATATTTAAACCACTTTTTGTTTCCAGAAGCAAGCGTTTTCTGGAACATTCATTGAAAGAATTATTGTATTTTCAAATTGTAACAAGAATAAGCTTTGGAATTTTGATTTCCCATGAGAGATTTGTGATTAATTGGTGTAGAAAATGGCTGAGATGGGAAACTGCCTCTGACCAATCCAATGTTACCATCTGTCGTTATATCAGACTGATCCTGTTTTCCAAGTGCTCTCTTGGAAAAAAAAGTATGGTCTTTTAACAGACCGGTGTGTCTAAACAAAACTATTGGTTTTGCTCTTGCTTGTGACAAAAGGTCATGAAGAGAGACTGGGAGTTCCTGAGTACAGCAGGAACTCTGGAACAATTATAAACTGGAATTTCTAAAAAGGAAAGAATTTGATGTGAAAGGCCAAGTAATAAGGATTAATTATATTCAAGAAGGGATACTGACATTTCAAGTAGACTGGGATAGAAATAACACAGATGGAGAAGTGAAAAAGAATAGAAAACATCATGTCTGCACTGTTCTCTGAGTGGGTGTTTCGGGGAAAGTGCCTACTTTTGGTAGGAAAAGTATGAATTATCCATGCTCATGTCTATGGTTAATTAAGTCATGCAGCAGCTGATTAGATAGCTAAATGTTGCTTCCTTAGAAAAACACTCAGGTTTGTGAGTGTATTTGGTGATATCCGTTTGGCAACACAGATACCATTGCTGGAGCACACACTTCCCTTTTCTGTCACACATCCCTTCTGTGCACTTTCAGGTGGGCAAATGCAAGTCCAAACTATGCAACAAACTATTCTGGGTAATTAATCTGTAATGCTTTCCTCTGACTGCACGCTAAAAGCCTACAATTCTTTGCACCTTAATCTGGAAAAGTAGAAATAAACTCAGCTCACTGCCCCAACTAAAATGGAAACTGAAAAACATTTTACTTGTTGAGACACAAATCCAACTTTCTGTTTGTCTCTCAAACTTCATTATCTCTGTAAGCAGAATAAAAGCTGCTTTTCCTACTTGAGGCTGAAATGTTGATAACTGTAAAAAGGGGAAATAGAGTAAAAATTTCCATTTGTAGTCAGTGAATGAAACAGGAAACTCATCTTCTGCTGTTTTTGTGGGAATATGTTTTGGTAAAATGAATAATCCCCAATACTTTATCTTCTTTAAAGATAAAGGAGGGAAAATATAAAGCTGTCAGGTGCTTCTGAAATGCTCAGCCTGTTGTTAGGCTGAACTTGCTGTCTGTCTAGAAAACCTAATGTGCATTGCTGGCAGCAGGAATCAATGCCCCGAGGGAGAGGATATACAAGCCTGCAGGAATGTAGATAAATATCTAAGTTCTTACTCTGCAGGACAACAACAAAAAAATAATCAGTGAAAGCCTCAAAGCTCTGCCAAGAGGCCCTTCTTCACAGTCATGAGTACCTTAGTAAGATGAGAGCTAACACTTCTAACAGAAAATATTTCATATTTATTAGAGCCAATCAAAATTCTGACTTCTTTTGCAACCAAAATTGACCAAGTTTGGTTTGTCTGCGGGTGAGAGGGAGAAATGTGTGTCCTTTCTTGATCTGGGCAATATTTTCTCTGCAGTAATGCCTAATGGTTTTGTCAGTTGTAATTTCCTTGATAACTTTCAGAATTGAAAATGTAGGAAACAAACTTTCTTGTGAAGTTTAGTAGCTTGCTGGAAATAGTTAGACATCTTAGAGGAGCATCGACAGAGTATGGCAACACATCCTATTGTTCAGTTAGCATAACTGAGGGTTAGAGTGTGTAATTGTCAGGAGAAGTAATATTTTATTATAGAATTTTCTAAACAGTGGGTATTTGGTCAACACTGGTCATTCCACAGATGTACAGACTGCCCCTTGGGAATGCTATTTATAAACTCAAAAGCGGCTGAGCAGCACTCACAAAAAGGCTGCCAGTTTCAAGAAAATTAATGACAATCTCACATTGTTTGGGAACGAAGAGACAAGAGGCATTGTGTTAAGCTTAAAGCATGAAGTGATAGACAAGTGTGTTTGCACTCCTTTGTCTCGACCTCTCTAAGGTTGTGATATTGATGAAAATGCACTACTCACTGCGTGTCAGCTTAGAAAAATTACTACAGGAAAATGTAAACATACAGATAACTCCATATCCCTTTCTCCAAAAGGCTTTAAGAATCCCCTGTCACAGATCACTACAAAGAATATTGTGCCTTCATGTCATAGGGCTTGCAGCATGTGGCTTTGCTGTACTTTCATTAAAAAAAGTCCAACACCACAATAAACCCACAAAAAGCCCCCAAGGCAATCATACTCAAAATAGTTCCCTGAGTGCACGTAACACATGCATAGTTTCTGCACCTGGGCAGTCTTTTTGGTGATAGACTGTTTTTATTTGAAATTCTTAAAGTTATAGTTGAACACAGTTTAAGTACAAGCCCAAACTGCTCTGAAGACTTGACAGTTCCCCAATTTAAAAGTTTCCTGCTGGATCTGGTAGGTGAACTGACTGAGCAAAACCATCAGATGAGCACTAGAACTAGTGAGAGCCAGAAACAGAAGTTCAGTGTCAAAGTGTGACACTTCCCAATTGCTGTGACAGTGACCCAGCTGCTTTTGGCACCACACTTACAGCACAAAGGGGCTGTACAGGTATCGGTGACTGCACTTACAGCTGACACCATGGACTTAGCTGTGGCACAGAAATGCACCCTAATATATAATGCATGTGCATTACAATGATTGAAGTATTCATGATGATGTATCAAATGCTTTAATAAAACTTACTACCTTTTGAGCAAATTGTGTTTTTACTTGATTACATTTTGGACTACATTGCTGTTACTGATGGAGTGAGGGGAAAATTACATTGCTAATACTGTACATTTTTTTGTGTAGTCGTCTGTGCAAAGAAAAGGCTTTTTATCCCCCTCCCGGAGCATGTGTGAGAACTGTTACAACAACAAGCCATTTTTCCGTTACTCTTATTTTGGTAAGACAAAATGGCTGAAGGCTACAGCTGTTGATTTATTTAGCCCATTGGACCCTGAAGATGAGATTTCTTTGTGCTAGATGTTAATATAAGGAAATCCCAAATTGGTTGCCAAAGTGACTTAATACAAATGCAAAATACCAAATGTACCTAAAAGGGAAGCAGGGAGGTGACTGCTTATTACAAACAAGAAAAAAAAAAACACCAAATCAATTATGTTACTGAAAAGTACAATTTGCTTTTTCTTTTGCTTCTTCTTAACTAGTGTGATGTACTACAACCAAGCTGTGGTGATGAAAACTCCCCTATATTTAAATCAAATAGAGTATCTTTAAAACTACATGTATGGTTACACAGATGGTTATACCGTTAATGACGACATGAAATGGTTTTTATCAGCAAAATGCGGATGAAGCTTCTCCACAAACTCCCTGCTGTTTGCAGCTTTGAATTAATTAGTTGTAAGAGCTCAGTATAAACAAATTGAATCATCAGAAGAGATGCCAAAGAATAAACATAATAGCTGCCATCAGGGTAGGTAACTATGCTTTCAGGCTACAGTTATAATGGCCTTATGGCAGCAACATGATTAATTGTTCCCTATACTTAGCCTTAATTTCTGATACCTCTCCTCCAATTCTTTTCTTTCACGATTCAACAGTTACAAGTACTTTATTTCATCCCTGTGCAACAGAAGTGACATTTCTAATACTTCAATCAGGGCTTTAAAAGTATTTAGTACTGGACAAACTGTCACCTACAATAATGTTTTAATCATCACTGGGTCCCATGGTTTTATACAACAAAATGGGGTCACAGAACTGAAATTTGTCCTGGCTTCCTGCCTTGTGCTCAGCCCAGCAAAAAGGAGTAAGGCCTAAGAGTTTCTGGCATTAGGCAAAGGAATAAGGCAAGGGAAAAAAACAGGACATACTAGTCAAGGCTAGAATTATGAGAAAAGAATGAGATTGATTAGAAGTTGATACTAATTGAGGAAATAAATAGATCAGGGTGGTTAAATTTGAAACAAAGGACAAAGGAATTTGTTTCCACTAGCTCATTTTCCTCAATCTTTTCAACCAAGAACTTAACCAATAAACAACAATTTTTGTGGTGTTGCCACAATTTCCAGGTAAAGGGAAATAAAATCAGGATAAACTTCCAGTGTCCATATTATTTCCCTCATTTTAGCTGCTTGCTTTCTCGATGGATAAGAATGCAAGTGTAGTTAGTTTACAAAGCCATTTTCAATTATTTTGCAGACTAGCTCCTAAGTTCTCATAAATCATCACTGACCCACACTCCCCAGTTTGAAAAACAGGGCACTAGTGTATGACCCTTTCAATAGCCTTAAAAGTGGCCCCTCTAAGTATCATCAGCTGTCTGTAGTGACGCAGTATCTCATCCTCCTCTAGCAAAAACCTGTGAGAAAGACTATGACTGCTGCACTTGACCTGGATGGAGGGAGCTGTGCTGTATTTGCAAAGCTTCTGGCCCTGCATAGCTGTTAAGGTGCTGCGTAACATAGTGCCTGTATGGGGACAGGAAGAAAAGAAAGCCAAAGTTGCTTTTGATTCTTAAAATACTTCAGCCTCCATCTTCCCAAACAATTAAAAGAAATAACAGGATTAAATGTTAGTGTGCAAGCTCAACTTGCCCCCTTCTTGAAAATCTACATTTTGATACAGTTTTTACTTACACAACCGCTCTTCCTACATTTTCTCTCTAACTCATTCTGTGGAATAAACAGATTCACTCTCCACTACGCAAGTGAAGGGAAAAGCACTGTGTGTGCTGAACAAATATTTTCCCACACTTTGTGTTTCTTTTAAAAGGAAATGTGTTTGCTGCTTCCTCAAACCAGCAGAGGGAGTTTTCTCATCCTTTAACTTCAGAAACTTAATATTTTAACTTCGAGTTACAAATCTGTCTTTTTCTTTTTTCGCAATGCTATGTTACCTGGTAGGAACTGCTACTGAAAACAAAAGGTAAAATTTTACGGCCAAGACTGTTTAACTCCGTAGTGCTGGAGGGCTGTATGTTTCCAGACGATTTTTACAGATATTATTGTGTAAGAAGTTGTTGTGAAAAATGCAATAGGGTATTAAAAGCATGAAAAGTTGACTCATTTGGAGTGTTCGAGAGCAAACTATTTGGCAAAAGGGGAATGTACAATTATTGCACTACATGTGCCACTCAACGGTGCACGAAATCATAACTTGGTAAAAAAAAGAGTCAGTTCCTTTATTATCTGTGCACTATGGAGAACTTTTGAAAGTTCTGGGTTTAGGTTTCTTTATTTAGAAGTAACAGAGTAATTTTAAGACTACAACAGTCACAAAAAAGTTCAAGGGAAATGCTCACTGTGGCACTACTAGGAAGGGAGTTAATAATTATTCCTTTTTTCTTTTTTTGTGTGTGTGTGAGAAAAAAATAAAAAGCATCTCCAGAAGTGACAAACTTATGATATGCTATAACACTATACAGAAGGCTCTCTACAATGATCTATCTTCTAAATAAAATGATAGCAGTTACTGATGTTAGCAGCAAATATTTTCTGTGCACGTGTCACAACTCTTCTCTCAAAATCAATCCAGAAATTCAGATATTCCATTAAGCTCAATCATAATGCATTTGAAATGATAATCTTTCATTTTTAAGTTTTGTTGAAAAATTCCACACCAAGGGAAAATGATCACTCTGCAGAACCTAACTGGATTTGAAGACACCTCGAAACAAACATGCACTTCTATAGAATTATGGAATGTTGGATTTGGAAAGGACCTGACAGATTATTCAGTTCCAATCCCCCTGCTATGGGCAGGGATGCCTTCCACTAGACCAGGTTGCTCAAAGCCCCGTCCAACCTGCCAGGGATGGGGCAGCCACAGCTTCTCTGGGCAACCTGTGCCAGTGCCTCACCACCCTCACAGGGAAGAATCTCTTCCTTACAATTCTAGAGAGTCAGAGTATTGATGCTCTACATTCTGCTTGAACTAAAAGACACGACGAAATAAAAAGCAAGATCTGTAGTTCCCTGTATCCCTATCAGTATAACAGCTAGGTTATGTTTTCAAAGAGCCAGATGAACACAAATTATTGCATAACATCCAAGTGAAAATGGCTAAATAAATGTTTCCAGCTTTTACTAAAGTGGAAAGCGAAGAAGGAACTCATTGTAGGTGATTCAGAAGGTAATTACTAGTAAATAAGCATTTAGCACATGACATCAGACATAGAGCATATGGAAAAGAAATAAAGTAGTCACATGGCTAAACAGTTGAGCCACAAGTTAATATTTAATAGCCTAGCCAAGACATATTTATATGTATTATAATGGTCAACTAGTATAAGAATGCTAAAACAGGTTCCTGTGCTGCTCTGAGATACACAGCCAATTCAGTGCTACATAACTCTTGGATCAAAGCCCTAAAGAAGACACAGACAAAAGAGAAAATTGTACAGGGCTGCAGACAGCAGCATTACAGCCAGTCATCCAGAGGAAAAAGCACTTTTGGGCTCCCTCAGGAACCATCCCATTTCTGCCTCACTGGTTACTCAAACAAAGAGGAAGGCTAAGGCAGAGGACTGGCTATATGCTGGTGCACTATCACCACAGCAGATATGCTTTAAATACAATTCAGATTTCGTACTCAGACTGCTGAGAAGCTTTGAGTCAGCCCTGGCCACAGTCAGCAAGATATGTAAAAACAAAAAAGAGAATTTGAGAGCACCAGTGTCTTATTAGTCCTCAGCATAGGAACCGAGAACCAGTGCTTTGCTCTCCAGCATGTTCCAGATTGAAGAGAACAGAGGCAGCTTTATGTCAGCATCAGAGCTCATCCAATGGTAGCAATGATGCTCAAATGAACATTTTGTAGTCAACTAATGTGCTCTGAAATGATCTTTTGCCCTAGTCCAGACTAACTTCCTGAAAGGCTACTTGATGCTCCTTCAACCCTCTGTAAAGGTGTGCACTATCAATATTTTGTTTCTCACCTCTTTTTCATGCATACTTAGCCTTGTGGCAGGGTTTAAAAGGATATAATTTGCTGCATAAAGTCAAATTTATAATTCCTCTCATCCTTTATCCTTTTTTTTTTCCAGCATGTAGGTCTTCAGAGGAAGTGGAAAAAAATATAGGGAAGACAGATAATTATTTTGTTGGGAGTGACTTCAAACCCCAAGGATGTTCCCTTTCTGTCCCAAATTTCCCCTTGCTATTAACTATTGTAAATCTGGGGCTGCAGGGAAGTTGTATTTTTATTAAATTCTCCTTTAAAGGGCAGTATCATGGTGCCATTTATCAGTGAAAAATACTATACCTGTGCCAAGGAAATTCTAAGTACTACTTGTACAGTTCTGCTGTATGAAAATATGGAAGCAGAGTCTGCCTCAAAGTACAGTGGAAATAAAATATCATACTATAAAATATACAACACCTTGTATGCTTGTTTACTCCCTCAGACTCGACATTTTGTCTTCAGTACTCATTGCCTGACTCATTTTCTATGTCTTGAGAAAGATGCTAACTAAAAGCTGACTCCTGGAAATACTTGACATTCTTTTTAGGCTAATTTTGTCCTGAGCTTGGCTGCAATGGTTCATTTTGAACCACTCATAAAAGGATGTCTGCAGCAGGGAAAGCAGAGTATTTTCATTTCAGAGAGTTCTGCTGCGTTACATTCCGTGATTTTCATCAAACCCAGACCATGTTTACTTGTCCTTTTGGCCTCGGGGTCACTGTTTTGTCTTGAAATCAGTTTAGTTCTAAGTAGTCGTTTCCACTCATTCCCGTTTCCCACAAAACCCTAACCAGTGGCAGCCTGATATAGCTTTGAACACTTTCCTCTTAAGTAAAAACAAGCAAGCAAGCAAGCAACCAAATACTTTTGTCTTACAAACTCTCCAAGAGCAATGCACAAGCCCACAGGAGGTTATCACCCTCCGCGGACGCACTAACTTCCCTCCCCGGGCTTCCCTCCACGCACCCTGCCACCTTCCCGAGGCCAGGAAGCACGGCCTGATCCTTCCGCCATAACCGGCCCCGTCCTCAAGTCTTCACTGTCCGAAAAGGGCCTCCCGGAACGACCCCAGGGCGGGTGTTTTCGGGTACGGGATATAGCCGGGAGGGTACTGGAGAAGCTGCCAGCTGCACGGGACAGGCCGAAAGGCAGTTGGGGGTGCGCGGGCTGCGGACACCCTATGAAGGAAGGGGATGGCCGCTCTATGTCAGGGTGTCTCTTCAGGAGAGCCTGAGCAGGAACGACCGGGAGTACCAAGCTGCTGCAGGCGGCACCACACCGGCGGCGGCCCGGCAAGCTGCCGGTGACGTCATCCCGCCTGGCAACGGCGGCACGGCGTGGAGGCGGTGGCGCTCTGCTCTCGCGGGATTTGGCGACCCCCGCGGCGGGCGGGGCTGTCGGTGCTGGAGTTCGCTTGAGGCGAGGCGCGGTGGTGGCGGGTAGTGACGGACGGGGCTGTGGCAGCTTCTGTCCCGGGCCGCCGGCGGCTCGGAGTAGTTCCCTTCGAGTCCGAGGTGACACAAATGGAGCTGTTGTGCCCGGCTTGAGTGCGTCGGCGGGACCCGGGGCCGCTCCGCAGAGCCCGGGCGGGCGCAGCATGGGTGAGTGCAGTGGAGAAGAGCTACGGCAGCGCCGAGACAGGTCCCCGTTTCCCGCTCCCCCGGGGCCACCTCCGCTGCCCTTTGTCTGAGGGGAGAGCTCGGACCTGCGGTGCCGGGGAGCGCCGCTTCGGGCAGACCCGGGGGCAGGAGCGTGGCTGGTACCCGGTGCTGTGGCAGGAGACGGCAGCCGGTGGCGGGGCTGGAGGAGTGGCTGCGGGCGGTGGCAGGTGCCTGGGTGAACCCCGGCTCTTCGGCGGGATGAGGAGCGGCGGCGGGGCTGGGAGAGGCCGGGGCCGCTGTCTTCTGCCTGGCCTTCCCTGGGGGCTGCGGCAGGGACCCGGGGCGGGAGGCGGCGGTATGCAGTGTCGGGAGTTATGTGGTTTTCGGTGGGGAGAATGTGGCTTCCAGGCGTGAACACTGATGCTATGCTGGTTGGAGGGAGCTTGATTGGAACGGCTTGATGAGGAGTAAAAGTTTTTCTGATGGAAGTCAGGCTTTTTGCGTTTTTTTAACCCAGCTTCAGTTTGGGCTGCATCTTCAGGCGTTTCTTCACCAAGTTGTTGTCTTAAAAGCAATCTTACAGCGACTTAAAGTATTCCTGTGAACAGGGCTTCTAGCAACCTGGTCTAGTGAAAGCTGTCCCTGCACATGCAGGGATTTGGAACCAGATGAGCTTTAAGGTCCCTTCCAACTCAAACCGTTCTGTGATTCTATGTGATAATGTGCCAGTTCGGGTTTTCACTTGAAACAGTCAGTTGTGCCGGGTCTGATTTTTAATGTAAGAGAGTGCATAGGGAAGTATGAAACAGTGACTCAAACACCACTCTTTCCTTACACAGATTTCCCCCACTCTGGTCCAAAAAAGGTCCACTGACCATTTTGTCTGCCTCTTATCTCACTTGTATTGCATCCTTTGCTCTGCTGTCCTTACCTCTGGAGGGGTGTGTACAAGAACGTGCGATGATGGCTTTTATATATTGTGCTGGGGGGTGCGTGTGCTGATGCTGCTGTGTGCAAAAGTGCCACATTTGGGTGTGATTTAAGCTTTTTAAGTGGAAGGATACCTGGGTTTCAGATAGCTTTGCTTCCCCCTTCTTGGCCTAAGAAGGGAAGGAGTATGTGGTGTGCAGATCAAGCTATCACTTAAGTGAAGTGCTAAACACACTTCCTGATTATAAATACCTGTCTTCATTTCACTGGAAGTTGTCTTGCATGGACAAAGCACAGTTAAAATGAAGTCTGAAAATATAAAGAGAAATCGGTGTTATAGGTTCTGATACAAACTAAACTAAACCACTCACTTTTTGATGATGCTTGTGACTATTCTGAATAGGTAGAATTACAGTTTCTTTGTCTGGGGGCTGTATTCTCTCACTTGTGAGGAAGAAATATATATCCAGATGGCTGTGGTGCCCTGTGATTGTAGTTCCTCAAGTGCAGAAGTTTAATGTGCTAATTAAACATTTTAAACTCGGACCCTGTAATGCTGAAATGTGAAATACCTGAGGATTCACAAATGGTATGTCTGAGTTATTCAAATTATTAGTAAACAGGAATACAGTATAAGACTGTCAATAAAGGACTAAATCCTGTTTATGACTAATGATTGCACTATTACATTATGTTATGTATCTTTTCTTACATTTCCTATCCTTAAGAGTGGCTTCTTTCTCTTCTGATGTAGTGAGTAGTGCTCATGGTAGTGAGCATGTTAATACTGCTCCAGAGGTAAGTGAATTAAGTGGGTGCATGCATTCTGTATCAAATATTGTTATTGCATGGGTGGCTAATACCATGACAACTTGTGTGCGTGTGCAGTTACAGAAGTGCTTCTGCCAGAGCACTGGCAAACCTCTATAAATAATGGCAGAATGATTCCAGAGCCTTTGAAATAGATTTTTCTATGAAGGTTTCATCCTTTATTCAGATCTTTAAGCATTACTGTCTTGAGATTGAAAGTGGGGAGGAATGTACAGTAAAACATCTCTGAAAATAAGAAGTAGAAAAAGAGGAAATTTTAGCTCACACTGCACTCACTGTATTTAGTAATGGCCTCGTGTTTACCTTGAGAAATTGTTATTTGATTCTTTCATTATTGACATCGTGGTAGAGCCAGCTCTTGATATGAGATTTTTTGCCCTTAATGTCAGCTCATGGAATAGATTCTACATGTAAGAGGTGGCTTGGGGGGACTGTCAAGGTATCTGGCAAGCTCAAGGGTTTCTGAGATCTACAGAGAAGTAAGAACAGAGCAATATGTCTCTGGAGGAACCAAAAGGGGAAAGGCAGAAGTACAAAATGCTTTGGAGTGGGTTTATTTATGTTCTTGTAGTAGATGGAAATTAATGTTGCAAGCACACTTGTCATTCAGGTGCTTAAAGGATGATGAGGATATCAGAGGTGACAAACATTAGACAGTACTAGGTACTAGTAATGCTCAGTTACATGCTTAAGCTCAGTCATTTTAATTCTTTCATTCTGTACTATATTAATAACGTGTATTCAATAAATGTCTCCATGTTGAAAAATCATAATACTATTGAATAATGGATTAATTGAAGGAAAATAATATTCTGTTGTTCTGGAAAAACTATTTGAAATATCTTTTTGCTGCCTTGGGGTTTGATATCCAATTAGAGGAAGTAGAGTTCCCTGTACTGGTGCTTTGTAGTGTCTGGTTTATTTTTATGGCTCAATAGCAGGTAATTTTCCTAATTATACTTGAAAAACAGTTTGACTAAGCAGCTTGCATGTTAACATGATGGTTGAGCTAAATTTGCAGTGTTCAACTAGTTTTTTGTGTGGCATCACAACTAAGAATGAACTATCCCAGCAACAGTTGATAAATTTCCACATTAATACACTGAAATCTACCAGGCTTCTGATAGTATCTTCTTAGCTATATGCATTTCCTGCCCCCCTTTTCCTTAATTTCCAAAAATTTATGCGAGCTTTGATTTGTGGTTCCCATGAATTATTATGTTTGAATTTGCTTCATTTTTGTCTTTAGAAAATGTTATAACTTTGGAATACTTTTAAGAAGCCACACATTTATTCATTGGTAACAGAATGAGTGTAAATATATGTAAATATATTAGGTCTATAGAAACTACTTAATAAGTTCATTGTGAAGTTTCTGTCAAGCTTTTTCCTTTCTTCATCTTCATTTTGATGATAGAAATCTACAATGTTTTTAGAAGCAGACTGGATACTTTTAACATGTTGTTACAGAGATAGTGACACATTATTTCAGTTTCTCAAGGAGTGTTACAAATCCAGTTAAAATGTTACTTTGAGGTTTGTTGATTAAAAAAAACCCAAAAAACAAACAAACAAAACCAACCCACCACCAAAAAAACCCAAAACCGAAACAAACCCACAATGTCCCAAAACAATATATCCACTCGAAACATTCCCAAACAAATGGAATAGGATAGATGAAGGGTCCTTCCACTACTGTTTTTACCAAGACATAGGTAAGATGCGATGTAGACTGCTCTTTATTCACAGTAAATTGCCAGAAAAAGAAATTACTTGTCAGAAGTAGAAGTTACTGCAACCCTTCTGCACTGAGGTACTTGATGAGCCTAATGTTGACATGCCGACTGTTCTTGTCCAGGCAATGTTGAGCAAAGTGCTTTCTTATAATTTTTTTCAATTCTAGAGAAAACGCGAAGGGGTGATGGAAAGTTGACTTCTGGAGGAGAGGTGCCTAAGCTGCTGGGAAACCAAATTGCAATAACTGGGAGGAATTGATGGATATTGGGTTTGTGTCAAGGTAGAGGAGAAATCCCATGAAAAGGTGGAGTGATTCTGTCAGCTCAGCTCTCATCTTTTCTATTTTTTCCAAGAATGTAAGAGCTGCTGGGGTGAGATTCCTGTCTGTGAGGCAGGGAGGGAGGAAAATTATATGGAAAGCAGGTCCACTATGGAAAGTTCTTCTTTTATATGTAAAGTTAAAACCCATGGTTTGGCAATTAATAATTAATGGACTTACTCAAAGGTGTTTATAGCTTCACCGGATCTGTTTATGGATGGGTATGGACCATTAGGGAGTTGTACAAAGGGAGACAAATTAAAACATGGCTCTCGCCATCCACAACTACCTGTGGTAGTGAGAGTCTGTTTAGCACGAATGGGGTGTGTGTGGGATATATGTCTTTTCAGCTTGAGTTTTTTTCCTGAAATCTACTGCTTTTTCTGCCTGATTCCTTTGCTTATTGAGAAATGGTAGATGATTGGTGACTTCAAACTGAAAGACTCTCTACTACATCTACGTTCGTCCTGTGACAGCCATTCTGAGTGTTGGTCATTTTTACTGGATGGTTATTGCATTTTTTTCAGCACTTTCCTCTTGTTGTGCAGAATTGTTCAGGACTCTGCATGTTATTCAAGACTCAACACTACGCTGGCGTATAATTTAATTTGCTGTCTTGACTTGCTTTGTTGTCCTAACAGTTCTTAAGAGTTTCTCTTTCAGCTAGGTAGGGTCTTTGAATTCATTTCACCTTCACTGGCATTCTGCACTCTGCCTGTGTTAGGGTTTTTTTTTTTTTGTCCCTTAGTGGGTTTTTGTTGCATAAACACAGGAAATGTGTGGTCCAAAGCACTGAACTGTCTGGGGTTAAGTGAGGCGGCTTCCTGATCTGTCCCAGTCTGGTTGTAATTGCTCTGTTCTCCCCATCCATGTTGCTTCCTTGGAGATGCCATCACATATGAGTGCTTGTCTGGTATTTCCCTAACCCAGTTTCTTAATAGTTATTTGTTGAGAAAGAGCAGCAGTGAAGGTGCTTGAAGTGACTTAGGTTCTTAGATTCTATTCTGAACTGTGAATTTACCAAGTATCTAGGATGTGCCCTGCTTGCTGTGAAGGACACACCTGTACCTTGCTGTCAGTTACTGTCTTGAACATGCAGTGATGAGAAATAATTTTACATAACTGTTGCTGTGATGATGTGAGTGTAACCCTGCTTGTGCATCGCCCTTGGCTCTCTTGTTGCAGTGGTTGTTAGCAGGACTGAACCTAAACCTACCTTTTCAGTCGCCTCTTTTCTAGAGTGTTCCCTTTACAAAAGATTTAATTCTGATGGTAGCTTTGCTTTGAGAAGGATATTCACCTACATGTCTTCTGCATGTTCTTCTCTACCTAAGTTATTCTGTTTCTTAGTGTAAACTTCAATTTGTTTGAGTACTGCTGTGATGTCAGCACAGCTGTTTACTTTCTTTTACTAATGACAGCAAGTCTTTTTAGGTGGGTTTATGTTTTATTGCTTTAGCTGTATGCAGCATTGACTTTCTTTATATAAAATCAGTATGAAATGTTTCTTTTCCAGAAATCTTGAATGAAGAAAATGAAGTGCTGTAGATAGTTTTGAACAGTGTATCTGCATTTTCTGAAAAATTTAAGACCTGGCACTACCAGAGTCATAGATTGGGCTGTAGGAGAAGTCATAGTATGTGTCTGTCTGCCAGATGAGTTAAATCTTTCACCTTTTGGTGTCATTTATACTGGAGAGAATATAATATGAGGTCATTTAGCATATAAAGTCAACTTTTCTGAAAGGAATATATATTGCTTATAACATGCTCAAGGTATTAGGCAGGATTTCTGTCAGTGGAAAACATTAGAATCTAATATTTTGAAATATTAAAAAAAAAATGAACCATTTCAGCAATGTGGACAGTGCTGACTTGTGATGGGCTGCAGCTGGAGCTCTCCACTGATCTCTGGAGAAGGAGCAGAGCTTCGTCTGCTTGTGTGCCTTAGTGCTGAAGAGCTCTGTGATTATGAACTTTGATTTTTAAATTTGACATTATTGTGAAAGAAACTCAAAATTAATTTTATCATCTTCATT
The DNA here is from genome assembly GCF_012275295.1 of Melopsittacus undulatus. Lineage (NCBI taxonomy): Eukaryota > Metazoa > Chordata > Aves > Psittaciformes > Psittaculidae > Melopsittacus > Melopsittacus undulatus. Next base: position 19,238,147 of record NC_047529.1, read on the forward strand.
ATTTCAACCAGATAAAGTATTATTTTAAATTATTTAAATTACTTAAGTTCTTTTATTAATAGTACCTAAACAACCATGAACATGTTACTTTTTGACAATAGATGAATACGTGAGTGGTTTTGAGTTAAGCAATACTAAGTAATCTAATTTGGGATTTTTGTTTTTTCTTCTTTAGCAGCTGAGTCTCGGCTGCTGTGAGTAGATTTTTGTGGACTGGACTTATTCATGATTTTTATTTTAGTTTTAAGGAAGGCAGTTTTGCCTAAGTTCCTGGAAACTTACCTGACTTACCATTGAAAGAAGACTCTTAAGTCATCAGTTTCTACCTCTTGGATAAAATTACTAAGTGGTCAGTCTTAGTCATATTTTTTACTGTATTGTAGCTTTTTCTATTTAAGCTGGTGAGGAAATAAAACCTCATCCTTCACCTCTGGGTAGTGAATATTGTCCTCTTCCCTTGTTCCTACAAACTGAATATTTCAAAACTCTCCCATCTTCCTGGGTTGTTTTTTAGCCAGGCTGGCTCTCCAGAAACTGAGGCTAAGCTCATGGCTGCAAGAAGAGTAATGGAAGCAGGAAGAGGATGAGGATGCTACTTACTGTAGCAACATTAGCAGCAGTCTTAAAGTTCTGTCTTAAAGAAATTGTCTTCCATAATCTTTGGTAATTTGTGGGAAACGGGAGAGGTGCCTGAGGATTGGAAGATGGCAAATGTCACACCAGTCTATAAAAAAGGCAAGAAGGAGGACCCAGGTAATTATAGACCAGTCAGCCTTACCTCCGTCCCTGGAAAGGTGATGGAACAACTTATTCTTGACTCCATCTCTAGGCATATTAAGGATGAGGGGGTTATTAAGAACAGCCAACATGGTTTTATGAAGGGGAAGTCATGTTTGACCAACTTTATAGCCTTCTATGAGGAAGTGACTAGGTGGAGGGATGATGGTAGAGCGGTAGATGTGGTTATTCTTGATTTCAGCAGGGCATTTGATACCGTCTCCCACAGCATTCACAGCATAGATAAGCTAAGAAAGTGTGGGCTTGATGATCAGGTAGTGAGGTGGATCAAGAACTGGTTGAAAGGAAGAAGGCAGAGAGTTGTGGGTCAATGGCACAGAATCTAGCTGGAGGTCTGTGACTAGTGGAGTCCCTCAGGTGTCGGTGCTGGGACCGGTGCTGTTTAATATTTTCATCAGCAACCTGGATGAGGGAACTGAGTGTACCCTCAGCAAGTTCGCTGATGACACTAAACTGGGAGGAGTGGCTGACACACCAGAAGGCTGTGTTGCCATTCAGCGAGACCTGGACAGGCTGGAGAGTTGGGCAGGGAGGAACTTGATGGAATTCAACAAGGGCAAGTGTAGAGTCTTGCATCTGGGGAAGAACAACCCCATGTACCAGTACAGGTTAGGGGTTGACCTGCTGGAAAGCAGTGAAGGGGAAAGAGACCTGGGGGTCCTGGTGGATAGGAGGATGACCATGAGCCAGCAATGTGCCCTTGTGGCCAAGAAGGCAAATGGCATCCTGGGGTGCATTAGAAAGGGAGTGGTTGGTAGGGCAAGAGAGGTTCTCCTCCCCCTCTACTCTGCCTTGGTGAGGCCGCATCTGGAATATTGCATCCAGTTCTGGGCCCCCCAATTCAAGAAGGACAGGGAATTGCTTGAAAGAGTCCAGTGCAGAGCCACAAAGATGATTAAAGGAGTGGAACACCTCCCTTATGAGGAGAGGCTGAGGGAGCTGGGTCTCTTTAGCTTGGAGAAGAGGAGACTGAAGGGTGACCTCATCAGTGTTTACAAATATGTAAAGGGTGGGTGTCAGGATGATGGAGCTAGGCTTTTTTCAGTGATATCCAGTGATAGAACAAGGGGCAATGGGTGTAAACTGGAGCATAGGAGGTTCCACGTTAACATCAGGAAGAACTTCTTTACTGTAAGAGTGACAGAGCACTGGAACAGGTTGCACAGGGGGTTGTGGAGTCTCCTATGTTGGAGATATTCAAGGCCCGCCTGGACAAGTTCCTGTGTGATGTACTCTAGGTTACCCTGCTCTTGCAGGGGGTTGGACTAGATGATCTTTTGAGGTCCCTTCCAACCCTCGGGATTCTGTGATTCTGTGATTCCAGTTTTAGCTCTTCAGTTCAATTGTGGGTTTGTAAGAAACAAGCCAGTTTACCTTAATTCTACTTATCCTCCCTCACTACCCTCCCCCAAGCTGCATTGTTTCTTCATTTTAGGAAAGTACAAAACCAGAAAAATAAGCAAACTTCTCAGAATATTAAAGTAATTTCCATTTAATGCATCTTTGGGACTAAGGGGAGAAAAGTCTCCATCTTTACTGCTTGAAGAAATGAAACTGCTTGTTTCATGACATTTTCACTCTCTCGTAAAGGAGAATTGCATCACTCAACTCTGAACTTTTATATTTAGTTATAGTAGAATTTTTTGAGTCTGCTTTGCATATAATCTTTCTTTTCCTGAAGTCATCCTGTGGTGCAGTTTCACACTGTGCTTCAGCAGATATAACTTTTGGCTGCTGCAAAAAAGCACCAGAGCTTTGGAGTGCCTTTTCCTGGTTTGCCATGGCTCTAGGAGTCGTGAGTCCATGGTAAGAGCTGACAAACTAGTTGGTGTGGAAGAAACCCTTGTACCAGGTTTGCCATCATGTCAGTAGTCTGAATGACCTTAGTCTGTACAGCCATTACCTCCTGTGCAAGAGAGTGGACCTTATTTCATGAGCCAGGGAATGGAGGGTGCTTCTTCTTTTCCGTTTTAGCCTGCAGTTACCTTGCATTAGATCCAAACAGAGATTTTTATAAGTTTCTTCTGAGTGTCTGTTAACTGCTCTCCTTAAGAGTTTAGGATCCAGCAAACTGATTATTTCACAGCTTTCTTGTTCCTGATTTCTAAAATGCTTTTTTAAACCTCATTGTCATCTTCTGCCATCCATTTTAAGCCAGCCACTTTTTTAAACTGTGCCTCTAAATTATTATTATTTTTTTAATTGGTATAATGATACCTTTAAAAAGAAAACAGTCTCTATACAGCTAGAACTTGTTATTGAGGTGCTTTTTTATTTCTGTGGGCTTTGGCTATCCTCAGGAGTGTGTATTCTTTGAGAAGACAATTGAGCACAGTATGTAAAAAATATGCCTCTGTCCTTCCTGATTTTCTGCAGTTGGGCTGGACTTTAATGTTCCCATCACTTGAAGGCTTTTATGGAGTTTGTCTTATTTAGTATTTTCATGAATCCATAAATGCAAGATTAACTAGAATAAGTTGCCTAAAACATAAGGTAAATTATATTGCTGTTTGTACCATTTCAATATCTAAATATTTCTGTTGGGGAAGTTATTAACTACTAAAACAAACTGCCAGGGGAAGTGCTAGATCCATCATCTCTTGATATGGTCAGTCCCCTGGATGATGCCCATTTCATTACGTTCTTTAATCTTCCCTTTTGGCAGATTTAGTGATCATGTGTCCATGGGATGATCTAGTTCAAGACACTGGCCAGAGATGAATCCAACTGGAAGGGAACCAGCTGGCTAATTTGGCAGCAAACTAAACAGGCACACCCTGGAGCAGCATAGCTGTGAGCACAAGGGAAGAGGCAGTGGTGTTGGAATGAGTAGGGAGAGAGCATGCAGAGTCATTCCTTCATCCTCAGACTGCTAGAATTGCTATAATAAACTCTATTTTCTGTAAATGACTGAAGCAACCATTCCTGAAAAGCAGAGCCCCTCTGTTTGGTTCCTGAAGTGATTAAGTAAAGAATATTCTTTGGTTCCAAGTTTCTAGTACAAGACCTCATGCAAACTTATCTAGATTTGTAAGCTGTCTGGAAGCACTGTCAGAGTTTCAGATGACTATCTGAAGAGCGGGCCATGAGCTGTTTGTTTAGAACCTCACTGTCCCAAGCAACACTTCTTTTTGTGTTTATCAGAGCTGGTGCTGTTCTGAAGCCCAGTAAATTGAAATGCCATTCTGAAATGGGGGTAGTGGAAGTGCTGAGGGGAGTAAGTCTTCTGTAGACATGAAGGTATGGTGCCTGGGAGTAGGAACATTGGAAACAGTCTTGGATGAAATCCTTTGCAAACTGAATAGAGCTTGAAGGCATTTCTTGTAGCTGCAAGAGCTATAGGGCTGTATGTGAATTAACAGTATGGTTCTTTGCAAATAAAAGCACAATTGAGAGTGCATAAAATAGCTTCCTTTAATTTCAATGTATTCATGATCTTACTAGATGCTCATTTTGTGGGAAGAGGGTTTGCTCTTTCAATCTTAATGCTGCATCCTTACTGAGAGAGAATCATATATATATAGATTGTAATGTAAGTGGCTTCTAATGTGAAGGTAGTAGAAGAAAACCTGCCCTGATAGATAACTAGTAACAGGACGCCTCAGGCTGGATGCAGAGTAGATGAAATAAATCTCTTTATGAAATGTGAGATGTGGTGTCAGTAGAATAAGGCACAGCCTGCCATCTCCATGCAGCAAGATGACTGTGCTGATTTCTTATCAAGACAGAGCTGCTGGGTCTTGCTGTGCACTGCTGTATCATGCATTTGCAGTTCTGAGCAGTGATTGAAGTGGTAAATCCTGACTTGTGTTTTTTAAAAAGTTGAGGTTATATTGCTTATTTTTTTCTCCTCTTAATTTTACTTTTTATGTGGATAGTTGGGTCTCCAGCATTATGCCTGGTAGTTGTGAAATATCTGGGGACAGTCAAATGGATTTCCTCCATGTTTCTGAAATCCAAACTACCAATTCAAGTGAATGTGTTGAGAATGGTGGAGGTGATTGTTAGTTTTCTATGAAAGTTCAGGTACTTTGTCTTCTGATTGAAGCCATTGGTATCCCTTACCCCAACCAGCTTTTCATAGCCCCTCATAAGGCCTCTGCTTTCTTCCTGAATTCTTCAAATACCGATTGTTCTGTGTTACTATCAATTAGCTCTGCAAGACATAGCACATTCTATAGCTCTTTCCAAGCTGTATATTTGGTTATTAGACAACCATCAGGTTAAATGAGTGAGAGTGCTGGGACAGTCCTCTTGCCTTTTGCTCAGGGAAGACTGTGATTTTGATGTTTCAGTGCTGACTCTGCAGGGAATAAAAGTAGTACAGCTTTTATTTTGGAGATGCTACTCTTCTGGCATGTCTCAATTAAATGGGAGTACACAGGAAGAATTATTGTGAGCAAAGCAGGAGGATAAGCTGATACGGATGCTCATGCGAGCCTGTTTTCTTCAAGTGCTCAGTATTATGTTCAAGTACCTAAAAAAACCTCACAGTGAATAAGGACGGAATGGTTGATGTGCTGCCGTAGTACTGGGGGAATGGGCCAACAGGATTCTTCTGCAATTCCAAGAAGACAAATGCATAATCCAGCATCTAGGAAAGAACGACCTCACTGTCTACTAGGTGGCACAAGCAGGACAGTAGCTAGCAGGTCATGGGAAGTGAGTATTCCCCACTACCTGGCACTTGCAAGACTGTCTCTAAAACATAGTGTCTGGTTTTGCTTCTCCCATCAAATGCAGAGGGGATGCCAACAAAGCAGTGAGTCGAGTGTGGTTAGGAGGCTGGTGAATATAGTGAGCACGGAGTTAGTTTAGCTTGGAGAAGAGAAAGACACTCTCCTTGGAGGCACAGTGAAAAAATATCAATCAGTGGCTGCAAATTAGGAGAATGGTAATTCCTATTGGGTATAATGGGGAAAGATTACTATGAGAGTTGAGTAGCAGGGATGTTGCCCAGGGTAGCTGTTTTATCTCCATCCTTTGAAGACTTTCAAAACTTAAGGTAGGCAGTGCCTTGAGTGAGCTGAGGTTCTGAGATTGAGTTATCTGAGGTTAGCCTTGCTCTGACCAGTTTGGAGTGAGTAACCTTGTCTTATTGTGATTTGAAGTATTGCCAGCCATGTTGGTTTAAATCATCATCTCAAAATATGCTTAAATCCTTTAAATTCAGATTACAAATGGATGTTTAAAGGACTTGATCTCTGAACTTTTAGAACATAACTGAGCTAATGAAACTATTTTATCTCCTTTAAAACTATCTGAATGAGATTGTAGGGTCCCCTTGAATATTTGCCATTACAATGGTTTTTGTAAAAATCCACTGCATAAGGATTTCTCTTTATGCATTTCAATTGTCAATTAATTTTTTTTTGTATTGACTAAAATATCCACACTAAAAAGTAAATTAAATTTATTAATGCCATAATTTGTATGGACTGTGCTGACAGCATGAAGTCAGAGAGAAACACTTGTCCCTTTTTTAATGCTAAGCGTATTCTGTGGTTTTTGCAAGATCCCAATCTGGGACCATTTAGACTATTGCATCATGTCTGTTTTTAAAGATGAAGGGAACACTTTGTGCATGCTTCCAATGATGCTTTTAAGTTTCCATAAATGTATTTCAAAGCCAGATTCTTGCCATGTTTGCAGAAATACTAATTGTCATTCTGAATTAGGTATGTGCCAATTTGTAGGCCGTTTATCAAACCTGCTTCCTCTTCCACTCCCCCCAACCTTTTTTTTTTTTTTAAATGAGAGTGAAAGGAGTTTTCTTTTGGTTTAAACCCAAAGCTCTCAGAGACTTTCTTGTTTTTGTTACTTGTAAATTTGTAACCTGGAGCTATAACTATGCTGTCATTTTTGGCTAGAAGAGTCCTGAAAAAAATCTGCAGGAGGAGTTGAAGCTTTCGTAGTATCATGAGGTCCTGATGTCCAAGGAGGCAAACTTTTATATGATTCAAATGCAGTTGTTTGGTTGTCTGTTTGGTTGGGTTCTTTTGGGGTGTGACTTGGTAAAAAGAATTTTAACTAAGATAAGCCACAGAGTCTTCAGCTTCAAACATCTTCAAGCTAGTTGTCTATTAGAGATTTTAAGGGAAAAACCTGTGAATATGTGTTGACCCTGTGGTACTTTTATTGCTTATTTGATGCTTTGGATTTGAGCTAAATCTGAATGAACTATGTTCTTTTTGTTTTTTCAGAGCTTTTTGGCATGGCTTTGATTTAGCGGCTTTTGTAATTTGGTGTTTCATGACTCACCTTGACTGTTTTGCCTAATAGATGTTATAAAATTGACTTACAGGAAGGAAGAGAGGAAGAGGTGTAAATCTATATATGGAGCAGTGTCTGAGTCATGCCTTCAGAAAATGTAGTGTGCCTTTTTTAAAATATGTCCCCCTGTGCCCTCTAAGATTCCTGGTTTTCTCTGCATATTCAATTGATAGCAGTGTTTCAACTTTGTGAGGACTTCTGCTACCTTTCCTGCAGGTCTTACCTGTCATTTCCAGGCTGGTTTCTTGCAGTGAGCTCTAATCAGACTGAAGGAGATTATCAGAAAGTGATGTTTTGTGCTGCTTCCTAGCATAACTTCCCAGGTAAAAAGCATTTTGTCCTTTTCTGTCCTTACAAGGAAGCACTAAATACCTGTGTGTGGTAGAGATGTTACTCTCATTCTTCCTATTTCATGTTGCCTTTTGCTGTGAAGGGCAATGTCTGTCAATTCCTGCTTCTAAAAGCAAGGGGTAAATCAAAATCACAATTCTAACATTTTGTAAGTTTGCAACTAAATTTGAGACAAGTATTTCTGATAGGGTTGGTGAAAGCTTGATCAGATGCTGCTTCTAGAGTTGGTTTAATATACCTGCAGTGGTGAATGTATCACTAAAATGCTTTGTTTCCCAGCTGGCTAGTAATGACTTATCTACATGATACAGTAGTAAAATTATGAGGGTGTGTTGTAAAATTAAGAGGAGATGATTTGCTGTAGGGAAATGAAAATTGACAAATGTTTAATTTTAAGTGTGTTCTATTATATACAGTGGCAACCACTTGAATGAAATCTAAACAATTATGGGAGCCTGAAGCAGGAAAATGAGGCATGCTTGTCTGACATCTCTAATGCTTCAGGGCAGACTGCTGGGCACGATTTCTGCTCCACTGTTTAATTTCCTTCACAAAGTATCTTACTAATTGTGCTGGAGCCAGCTGGAGAAGCTAGTGTTTGAGATGATTGCTGTTCGAATGCAGTAGTTTATCAATACTTGAAACAGTTTGGGAGAAAGAGTGTACATTCTTCACGGTTTTCAGTTGTTCATTTTCCTAATTATTTCAGCCAGTCTTACTGGGCTGTAAAATTAGACATAATATTTTATTAGGAATTTGTGGTGAGTCATTTCTTGGAGAATGCACCATTGACTTGCCCAGTCTAAAAATGACTGGTGGATCCCGGGCAGCTTTCAGATGGACCAGTTCTGTGCTGACAGAAGCAAGGCTCCTGCCTTTAGACAGTCTCATGGGTAGATTGCTATTTTTGGTTTTATTTTTCTTTTTTTTAAGGCAAGCTATTGATGTAGAAAGATTATTATTCTAAGCAGAGAATGTTTGTGCTAGAAAGGGGTGATGCAGAATAACATAAGTTACAAAAAGAGTAAAGAAAAATAGCAGACACTGAAGGGTAGAAAAGAAAATGAGGAAGAGAAAAGCAAAATTTACCCAGATTACCTTACCACTGACTTTGACAGTAGCTGAAGCTGACTTGTGATTGTACTGCCTGAGAACTTGTGATTGGGATGTCAGTGGCACAGCAGCGAATATGTATTTTTGAGGGGAGTGTTCAGTGGCTGAAATTAATTTGGCCAAATTCTGCAGACCTGCCTGTCAGCTGCAGATGTAAAATTGTAAATATGAGAAACTTTAATGAGGGATCTGACAGATCTTGTGGATCACAAGAAATCTGTGAAAGTCACAGAATGTCTGTTGTGAAACATTCTGAAAGAGAATATGGGCAGGGGCACCTTCCACTGTACCAGGTTGCTCCAAACCCCATCCAGCCTGGCCTTGAACATGGCCAGGAATGGGGCAGCTTCTCTGAGCAACCTGTGCCAGTGCCTTAGCACCCTCACAGTAGAGAACTATGGCAGCAGAAGTATCACAGCCAAGTGGATAAAGCTGCTAAGATTGAAGTGGCTTAGATGGACTTAGATTGGTAACATAAGGGTGAATTATTTTTGGTCTGGTGGGCCCATGACACTTCAGACCATCAGGACAGAGATGCAATATACAGATGAGCTCATGATCGAGGGGTGGTCTTAACAATGGACACTATAGACCAGGTTATTCATGACTGTGAAACATGTGCTGCAATTAAGTAAGCTAAATGGTAAAATGGACTGTTAAAAACTACACTGAGCAATGGGTGGTGGGACTTTCAAACACTGGGATACACATTTATCAAAAGCCACCTGGTTGGTCAACACCAGAGGATCTGCCAACAGGGCTGGCTCAGCCCAGACAAAACTTTTACATACTGTAGAAGGGAATAAAGATTCTGTGGTGCATGCAAAGAATTTGCTGGGAAAGACAGTCTGGGTTGCCGGCTGGGCTTAAACAGTTCTTTTCAACTAAATCTTCCCTCTGTCAGTTTAAAGCCATTCCCCCTTCTCCTGTTACATGCCCTTGTGAAAAGTATCTTTCCATCTCTCTTACAAGCCCCCTTTATATACCAAAAGGGGGAATAAGGTCTCCATTACCATTACAAAGTATAAAATATGCTGGGACCCCATACTTCAGAGAAAATATCAGAACTACTTTTTATTCCAGTTTATTTCTTCCCCTCTTGCAATGGTACTTTTTTCTTTTCCCTTTAAGCTTGTAGTATTTAATCAAAATGGGAAGATGATGGTAACTGGGCTGCTGTTGCTGAAGTATGGGCAAGTCCCAAAAGAAATATTGAATGCTGTGAATTTTAAACAGTGATTGAAAGTGGTTTTGTTGCTGTTTTTTGGAGGGGGTGGGGAGAGTTCCCCATATGTGTTTATTTTGACTTTTTTTATATTCTTGTTTCCTAAAAGCTATCTTTGTAACACGTTAAAATACGTTTACTGTACACCCTGGAAAGTACTCATTAAGTTTCTAATATTGTAAGCTATCACATATATCCAGCAGCTTTTTATTGGTGAATTGTGATAGAAAAGATACACTGTATTCCAGAAGAATGATATATTTTCTTGATAACCAAGAAAAATCGGTTGTTTGGAAAGTGTTGGTTTTTAAATTCCCTTCTAAAAAGACTGAGTTTTTAATGTGAGAGAGGAAGGAGGGCAGGGACTGGAAGGCTGAGCTGTCCCAGCACAGCACTGTATGACTGCAAGCTCAGGCCAGGACAGATCTCTGTCTGATCAGCTGTTATGCTGGGGAAGTGGAAAGGGGGCTTGCTAGGAATCTAGCCTGACTCTGTAGGGTAGAGATGAATTGCCATTGCTCATCTAATGTTGCACTGAACCTAAAAAAACTGAGACATGGTATGTCTTGTTAAGTCTATGAAGGTTGTTGTTTCAAATGGAGCAAATCCTATTGAGATCCAAACCAAGTCCCTGCTGTGTGGCAGGAGGGTGTTTGTGGTGCTCCCTGAGTTTGGGTGGACACAGCTGATCTGTTTTTATGTAGAATCAGCTTGGGTCCAACAGTGTGTGTGTTTTTCATATTGAAGGTGTCTATAGTGCTTAAAAGCAAGTTTTGTTTGTCTAGCGCATGAGCCTATAAATTCTACAGCTTTAGGTTCTCTGACCCTGAAATATCCACTACTAGATAAAATAATAACACTACAGGAATAATCAGTTTACAGCAGATAGGGAGCTATTTGCATATACTTTAAAAAATGTCCATATAATAGTATGGAAATCTCTGAGTTCCACTGGCAGTATGTTGTTATATTTTGAACTAATGCAAGAACCCTGTTGGCTCAGGGCACTTTGCTTAAAACAAGACCTTAAGTCAATATTTGGTATATGAGGTTGGCATTATCTTAAACTTCAGAGTCCCTTCTCTGCCACATCCCTTCCTTGTGGCAGCAGAAGTTTGTTTGCGTAGCATATAGGGGATCAAAGCTTTAGGAGCAGGAAGTAATGTGCATGCCTTGGTACAGAGCTGTTTATCAGAGCTGGAGCTGGCAAAACTGGTATGGCCCATGTGGGAGTAGGGACAGGTAGAAATGGCTGTCCTATGTGTCACTGCTATTTATGATCCCAAGCAGGAGGCACCTGACCTCCTTCTGAGCTACTTGTGAGGGTGGAACAACTTACTTGTGATGCTTAATGCTTTCAGTAGTCTGTAATGTAGCCGTTTTGCACTTCCTTCACGTGGAACGTGAATGTGATGATTGCACATGGCTCAGCTTGGTTAAATGTCTGCTGTTCTGTATAGTGTGACTTGAAACTATTGACTTAATGAAGGCTGTGGTGAACTGTACTGTAAAATGTCTGTAGACTATATGTTATCTGCTAGTTAAATATACTCTTTCCTTGTTTAATTTCTTAATATCTTGGAACTGCAGCCCTGCCATTGGGTTTGACAGGAATCCAGTGGCCTCATGTTGTTTATGCGTTATGTTAGCATGTAGTTTCATAGTAGATTCCAGCTAGATGCAAAGCAGCAAGTGCCAGGGAATGAGATAAGTGGATCCGTAGGAGGAAACTGCTGGTGTTAGGGACCTAGCATTCGTGGTGCATGTTTTGGGCGTTTTTATGTTATTATAATTCTAGTCTCATCCCATGGATTTAACACCAGTTAAAGATCAGTGTGCATTGAGTGTTTCTGGGCTGCATATCTTTGATTTAGTTTCAGTGAAAGTAAATCCAGATTTCTTTATGTGAGACTGCACCACACCATGAACTGAAGCACAGTAGGTGGGAATGGTTTGAAGTTTCATTAAGAAGTGTACTCCTTATCTGGGCTGTAGCAATGATGAAGATGTTGATCTAAGTTCGGTTTGGTGAAGTCCTGCATCTCTGACCCTGCAGTGAGCCATCCTAGGGAGGTAAACTTACAGAAAGTTGGCACTAAATAGTTTTCTTAAACTGATTCAGCAGGAGTATAAATAAGTACTAATTTAAATGCAGAGCAGGGGGAAGGGAGCATGGGAATGCACACAGAAGAGGGGGTGGGATCACAGCATTCTTGGGTTAAGTTGTCTTAGAAGCACAACTTTACAGGTTTCCCACTTTGAGTTGGTGATATAGCTGTATTGGGCACCAGGAGAGGGTAAGTAGGAAATACTGTGTTTCCATCTGTTCAGGGTTCAGTCTGTAGGCTGCTGCTTATGCTGATGGCTACTGGGGCATGAAAGGAAGGAAAGAAGTATCTTGAACAAGACTAGTGGTCACTGTGGTTTCCCTAATAGTGGTAGATGTGAGGCACTTCTCTACTCAGTGTGAGGAAGACCAAAGCCACATCTGTACCCCAAAAACATATTTTGTTTTTTTGAGAACTCATTATTGTGGCCATTGTGGGTCGTTGTGTAAACAAGAGAGTGAATCACAGGAGCAGATGCAGAGCAAAAGAGCTTGGCTTCAGAGCAGGGGAGATTGTTGGCCAGGAGGGATTTATCTTTGATTGCCAAACCCTGGCGCTCACCTTGTGCACATGTCTTACCAGGAGAGCTTTGCAAGGACAAAACTCAGGTAGGTTTGGAAGCAGGGTTTAGAATTCTAAGGGCAATGGGAGTCCACCAGGTTTCCTTATTTGAGCATATGGGTTGTCACCAGTGACTCAGGTCAGGTAACAGGATTAATTATGTGGTGTTGAAGTGGGAAAAAAAACATTCTTATAACCACTACTTATGTTTAACACTCTGGGAGGTGTTTCCATTGTTTAGCATTTAAACACCTGAACTACTTTTTCAGTGTTAAGGCCTGTCTTCAGTGGCCAAATGTATACTGTGGTATTGCTATTAAAACAGCTGGAACACTTATATCTCACAAATTGTAGGAATGTTTCTGGGGAAAAATAATTGGAAGGAGCTTTTTCCTTCAGACCAACATCTGATTTTGAGATAGCTGTGAAGAAAAGTATGATAGTTACAAGGACAAGACTGTATCTTCTGTTATCTTTTGTGTCCACTGCAAGCTTGCTATCTGCCATAAGCCTAAACACCTTAGTAAAAATTAAACATCTTAGTAAACTCTATGTATTCATACATAATAACAAATGTTAAATTGGTTTTATAGGAGTCTAAACTGTTGGGTTTTCTTTGTGATGGATAAGTGGAAGTAACAGTACTAATATAATTTGGTTTGGGCATTTAGCAACTTTCTGTTATGATAAATTGTAAACGCAAAATCTCAGTTTCTGGTGTAACTGCAGTTCTGCTGGCAAGATGTTTTAGGAGGCCACACAACTTTTCAGAGTTCATGTTCCAATAAATAATTTAGAATATGAACTGACCTAAGACATCCCTGAAGAGACCTTTATAGAGCACGGCATGCACCTCAAGCTCCTGTTGCTGCTTAATGTTGGACTCTGTCCTTCCAGGTCTGCAGCAAGTTTCAGCAAGACTTCTTGAATAGATTGAGAGTTATATGCAAGGATTTCAGTTATACCACAATTTTGTTTTTTTTTTTTTTTCCTTTTATAAACTTTTAAATGTGGATTTTTGTGGGATTTATTTTGTGTCTGGTTTATATCTTTTTCTGGCAACCACAGAAAGGTCACTGGATTCTGATAGTATTGTAATATCCTAAACAAAGTACTAAGAATGTGGAATTGAGCTCTTTGCTGGATGAGTCGCTGACAATTGGTTATTCTTATTGAAGGCACAGGCGTGCTAGAATTTCAGTATGTTTCCACTTTTCCTTCCTTTATTTATAGTTTTCTTTTTGGAGGGCTCCAGAGAGCCTTAGTTACCTATAACAGCCACCTTCAGAAAGAGTCCGAGTAGCTGAAGACTTCCTTTGTTTAAAATCAGTGAAGGTGGGTGTCATGCAGCCATGCTTATCAGGAGGCTTGCCCTCTGCTTTGGCATGGGGATGTGGTTGGCAGAAAAGCCGGTTATGTCAGTTTTGGAGAAGCAGAGTCCACCTGTGCCAGCAGTGACTGAATGCCTTGTGCAGGCAGTGTTGTTGCATTGGCTAACAGTAGGAGCTGTTCTGCCAAGGATGCAGTTCTGTTAGGATGCTTTTTGTCTTTGCCATGGGGAACAGCATAGTCTGTAGTTGTTGACAGGGCTGACTGGCTTTGATGTGTTTGTTCTGCTTTATTGTTTCATTAATCAAGTTGTCATCTTACTCAAAACCTTGAGCTGAACAGGCCGCTTCCATAAAGCCTGCTATAACCACATTTGTCTGAAAGATGTCCCATCAGTACTTTTTTACGTGACACTGTTGATTTAATATCAATCCTCTGCCCCTGAAAATGGGTCAAAACCTTCAAAAATCACTGTCTGGGATGTTTTTTTTTTGGTTACATTGGAAAGCTCTGATGGCTGGATGGCAGAAAATTGCCACCTAAGGTATATCTTTGGCTCAAATCAGTAACATAATTGCTAAGGCTGGAAGGCATCTTTGAGATGATCTTGTCCAACTCTCCTCTAGGAGAAGTCAGCTACAGCAGGTTGCTCAGGACAGTGTCCAGTTGGGTTTTGAGCATCTCAAGACTATGCAGCCCCTCAGGACAGACTGTTCCATTGTTTGATCACACTCTCAGTGTGTGTGTATTTATGTATGTAGGTTTGTGTGTGTGTATATATATATACTTAAGTGAAGTTTGTTCTGTTTAGCTAATGCTTTCTGTTTCTCATGCGTTTGCTGTGCAGTGCTCAGTCTTCTCCACTCCTTTGTCAATAAGATCATTTTGATCCTTCTCCCAGCCCTTTCAGCCTTTCCTTTCATAAAGATACTCTAGTCTGTTAGTCATCTTTGTGACCCTTTGTTGGTCTCACTTCAGTATGTTTGTCTTTTCCTGGGGATCCCAGAACAGGAAGCAGCACTCCAGGTGGGTCTCACCAGAGCTGAGCAGAGGGAGAGGATTGCCTTCCTTGACCTGCTAGTGGTGGTTGTACTCCTAATGTAGCCCAAGATACTGTTGGCTGCTTTTTCCTGCAAGGGTGCATTGCTGGCTCATGTCCATCAGGTGCTTCTTTGCCAAGCTGCTTTCTAGCCAAACAGTCCAGCGCATGGGGTTGTTCCTCCCCAGGGGCAAGACTTGGCATTTCGCTTTGAACTTCACGAGGTTCCTGTTGGGCCAATTGCTCAGCCTTTTGAGGTCCTTCTGAATAGCAGCACACCTATCTGCTCTGTCAGCCACTCTGTAAGTATTTTTTTAATCATCTGCAGACTTACTGAGGGTGTATCTAGTCCCATCATCCAGGTCATTGATAAAGATATTGAAAAACTCAGCACTGACTCCGGGGGCACAGCTCTGATGACTATGGACTGGGTGTCATTGATCACAACCCTTTGAGCCTGGCATTTTGGACAGTTTTCAATCCATTTCACTTTACCCTTATTTGGCCTGTACTCCATTAGTTTGTATATGATAATGTCATGGGAGACAGCATTGGCTGCTTTCTCATCATCCAGTGAAGTAGTAATTGTGGAAGTCTGTCAGGTTGGTCAGGCATGATTTTCTCTTCATATGTCTTTGCTGATTCTCACCATCACCACCCTGGTACTCCTGGATGGCACTGGCCCAGCTGTCTGTCTCATTGATCAGAGCTTCCAGCACCTTGACTGCTACAAGGGCACTAAATGACTGCTACCAGGGTGCTAAATGTAGTGGTCCCGTGTTTCTAAATATGCTCTGTCAGGTCTTCATCTGTTACAATCTATTTTCTACAGTATCCCAATTGATCCGATTCTGGTTTGGTTTGTGTGTGTTTGGTTGGTTGGTTTTTGTTTCTTTCCCTCTTCCTTTGATTGGAAACATGTGCCAGGTGCTGTCTTGTATTTATATTTGAATTCTTGCCAAAACAAGATTGTCATTTTTTTGTCTTTATCCTAGATCTCCAGTAAGTGACAAAGGAAGTGGTTTGGGGTGGCCCATGCTGCCTGTGAAAAATTGTGAGAATGTTGGCTTCCTCAGGTGAATTTTGATCCTGCTGGCTGTGCAAGCAAAGCACAGTTAATCTCTCAATGTTCATCCTCAAGCTTGAGAAGATTATTTTCTATCCAGCACTTCGTCATTATAGACATTTAAGCTACAGATAATGGATCTGAATTCAGTTTGAAATTGAGAAAGCAGTGTAAAAAGCAAAGGGGAGGTAAGATAGGTGTGTTTGATAATTTGTGTTGCCAAGGTTTTCTGCTGCACCTTCAACCAGTTAAGACATTCTGATTTTTGACTGTTTTGACCAGCTTATATTACTGCAGTCCAAGTTACTGCTGAATGATTTTAGTGTCACATCTGTTCTTGAGTAAAATTTTTAAGCAAGAACTTGAAGCATTCAGGGGTATAATTCAGCAGCATTCAGAACTACTTCAAGCATTCAGAAGTATAAACTGTGGATTGCCATGATTTCAAATTATTCTCATTATAAGGAGTGTGATTCCTTAGAAACACTTTCTGTCACCACTGGGCACTGTTTTCACTTGGGTAAATATTATACTTGACCTTTCAGAGGCTTATTTAATCTGGACTGTTTTGGTACTAGAATTGTTTTTTGCCTGTCACACGGCAGTCCAAATTATCTGGACAGTTAATTCAGTGCTACTTGCTAAAACTTGTAAGTGTTCCTCTTGAGGACCACATAGTAGTGAGATGTGTAGTTTCTTGCCTTTTCTATTACCAATTTGTAAAAAAGTATGGGATGAAACAGTCTTAACATTCCCTGTGACCCCTCCAATTTACAGGTGAGACAACAAAGTTTAGATCTGTTTTGTATGTGTGTCCATGAGAGTGATGGTGATATTGAGTAACACTTGATAAGAGGAAATCCAGAACCTAAACTTCAAACATAAAAAGCTGATATTAATTTACTGCTACTTGTCTTTGGAATGCAAAGACACATAGATGATGACTGGGAGGTTCTTGAGATCCCCCTTTTGCTGTTGGCATGACCAAGTCAACAAGTCAATGTTTTACAGTTAGCAAAGGTGACGTGACCAAAATGAACGTGTTGTGCATTTCAAGTGCAAATATAGAAATGCTCCCCTAAGAAAATAAAAGAACTTTCAAAATAATTAGTTCGTGTTGACATAGCGTGGTTATGGTTACCTACTGATTCTGTGGAAAAAGAACCAAGTATTTGGCATTTTGAGTCATAGTCTCCAATGCTGTAACCATTTACCATGATTGACAATGTAATCTGAGCCATTTTCCATGTTTAAGTTTGTAAAACTGTCCTGTAGTGTGATAGTGAAATATGCTTAAAACCAGAGTTTATAATGAGAGAAATATGTAACATAGCAATTTCTTGCATTTTTATGCATCTGTAGATTTCTAAAATGCTTGGGTTGAGTTGGTTAGAAGATGACGTTTTTGTTTCCAGACTGTAAGTGATGAATGGCTGTTGTCTTTATGATCTGTGGCTGGCAGAGTTTTCTATCTAGGTGATATTTCATGTCAGCAACTCCAAAGACAGTGCAGACGCAAGACAAAACTACTATGCTTGCTGCAGGCAATAATGGGGAAATCATGCTTTGAAGTAAGCTCAGAGAATACATTTGGCAAGAATAAATGTATGCACTACAAAAAGCAAATATATACAGTACAAAAAGCGTGTGTTAGGGAGTTCCAGAGCGTGTATCATGAGCAGATATCTGGTGATGATTTCTGTTCATGATGAAGGAAATTTTTATTTCTTAAAGGAAAAAATCAAAACTAAGCTTTCATGTTTATATTCAACTGGCTCCTTTGTCAATGGATGTATTCAGAAAATAGTTTGCCAAACAAATCGTTCCAGCTTCTCTTGTGTTCATGGCACCATGATGTAGGTCTGGTTTATTTTTTTTTTTACTGAGGGTTCTCTGACTTCATCTGTAGGCAACAGGGGGATAAAGGATATATCACAACACGCATGCAGCAACACTTTTGATCGAAATGGTTCACAGATCAGAATTATACATGGATTTAATGGAGCTGTAAGCTCAGTACCAGGAAATAATACTTTCTCCCATTTGATTCCTTAATTTGTGGATTAATTGTTGGATATTATTATGCACTGATAGAATAAAAAGTAACCTGGGAAAAAGTTTTTATTACCATTCAGGTTTTCTGTCTTTTAACCATGTTGTGCTCTCATCTTTGTATGCTTGTTGTGATGTGCAGAGCACAGGGAGGTTTCAGTGAGCAGTGTTATGCTTGGTAGTGCCTGGCTATCCTAACTGGATTTTAGTGAGGGAAGATAATTTATTGCTGCAGGTCCATGGAAATTTCTGGCATAAAAAGAATTTCTTGATGAACAAACTTTTATTGCCAAACAAGACTTGAGCTGTCAGTAAGCAGCTTTCATGGATTTTGTGCAACAGATGGACAAGTATGTAAATATATTGCCGTGTTCCTCTGGGTAAACTTTCTTATATCAAAATCCAAGTTTTCTTACTTACTCTTTTTTCATTTGAAACCAGATAAATATGAAGGAAGGCGCCTTTTATATGTCTGTGCAATTTAAGTTGTATGATACTGTCAGTTGGATGCCTTTGGGCTATGTTACATTTCTTGGTTCAATTAGGCAAAACTATTCTGTGCACAGCAACCAGTTTTTTGCAGATACAGTAGCAGTTGCAAGTATGAGAATTAAAAAAACGTTGCATGTATGTACCATATGTGCACAGTTTGAACCTTTCTCCTTCCTTGGCCCCAGATATGCATTGAGTAACAGATGATTGCCCTGTGGAGAGTGATTCATGGCTGGGACTTAGGCAGCAGGGGGAAAAAATACCACTGCCAGCAATCCCTTCCACCACACGTCCAAAATCCTACCCACCACCATCAACATATGACCCTCTGTCATATTCCTATATTTACTTTATTTGAACAGGTGACTGTCCAGTTTTCTTCCCCTCTCCAAAATTGCTTGGAGCACTACAATTCCCAAGTGAGTGGTGCTGCAATGGAAGCACTTGTTCTTAGCATTTGTTGCCTTTCTATACATGCATGACTTTCAGGTTGCATTTCCATGTCTGAGTTGTGTTCATTGTGGTTTTTTTTTTCTTCTTCTTTTTAGTGGACTATATTGTGGAATATGACTATGATGCAGTGCATGGTGATGAGTTAACAATCCGAGTTGGGGAAATCATCAAGAATGTGATAAAGCTGGAAGAAGAAGGATGGTTAGAAGGGGAGCTAAATGGCAAAAGGGGCATGTTCCCTGACAATTTTGTGAAGGTGAGTTTCCTGTATTGACTTGTTTTTACTGATTGTACAGCATTCTATTTACTACTGAAACTATGTTGAAATGGCTAGTACACACGTCACTTGTAACAATGATTTTTAACTGGATGACCTTTTAAATTATTACCTTTTCTTAGTAGCTTTTTTCATAGTAAAGGAACCAAAAACATACAGCTATTTTTAAGTTTGCAGTTCACGTTCACTTCAGCATTTCTTTTGGTCTGTACCCTTACACTGTATTTTCTGTCTCCCTCTTGCTGCAGTGCCCTAGCAGTTCTCTGTAGCCATAGTTACCTGCTTTAGTGAGATGAACTGATTAAGAAACCAAAACCACAAAAAACCTCCAAGCCTACCCTTGCAGAAGACAGGAAGTCATGAGAGAGTTAGGAAAGTGGGGTCACAGCCCAGTCATCTCAGCTATAATGAAAAACTACATCCTTGGGCTACAGTTGTGTGTGTACTTCAGCCTGGATTAACCTGCTTTGTTTGAAGGAACAATTCTGCCCTACCCTGGACTCCTAGTTGCTGGCACTGCCTATTTGTGACCAAGCAAAGGGACAGGGCAGGGAATGTACCCAGCTGAAAGGTAACTATGGAATCAGGTTGGCTTTCAGCTTGTTTGTTTTCTTGGCTGGGCTCCCCATTTGTCAGCAGCTAGCATGTGAAACAGGAAGGGTGAAGTAAGTGCTCTGCTGGGTTGTAGCACTCTTGTATCTTTGGGTCAGTCATCATCTTACTGAAGACGAGTCACTTCTCTAGGAGCTCTGTCTCACCAGGTGCCATGTGACAAACTCTATGCCAATTTTCTGCTGTGAGATATTGCTTCTCAAACATTTTATTTAACCTTTTATATTTATTCTGTGTTTGTGTCCTAATTTCAATCAAAATTCTTGTTTGCATTGTTCAAGGTTTTTTTCTGTTTTCTCTGCAGATATTCTAAATGTGATATCTAGTATGCACTTATTTATTAGTTACTTACAATGAAGAAGCCTGCAAAGCAGCTAGGTGTGCTATTCTACTCTGAAATCTGCTGAGCTGCAGATATTTTCTCATCTAAACTATGCAAGTGTTATGGAGATGTTAGGTTTTGCTTCTTTATGCTTTCAACCTCTTTGGAAGTTTCCAAGGATTCCTTAGTGTAGCTTCCATAAAATCAAAGAGAATTTAGATATTTCAATTTCTTTTAAGGTGAAACTATTTCTTTGCAAATTATTTGATGGATCTGATCTTTTTGTATTGTTAAACCTAAGGGAAATTCCAGTGCTATAAACACTTCTTTAGACCGTATACATTAAATTTGACAATTTTTCTGTTCACCTGCCTGAAAAAGCAAATTAGTAATTTTTTATTTAATGCAGAGAAGTTTAAGTATCTACCTTTTAAAACTGACTGGGATAATCTAGTTGTTCTCAGGGTCTGTTCAAGGAGAATTTTTATGAATGCTTTTTATTTATGAATGCCTTTCACTTGTCTAATTTTTTTTGTTGTTCATATTTTAGTCCAAAATCCATTTTGGGTTTGAGTCCTGTAAAACAGTAATTTCACCTTCAGTGGTGTTTCAATGATTACTGTGTTGATTATATATTTAATTAGCACTCAAGTGCCATATGGGAAGAAAGCATCCAACATGGCTCTTCCCTGGTTCTTGTGTCATTAAGATTGTCTGCTTGGTACTGAACAACTGAGAAGGGTCAGCTGTGGCTTGCTTCCATGTTAAGCACTAAACTTGTTGGGTGTTTTCTTGCCCTCTTGCAGCTGTGGCTTTTAAATTATTTCCATTCTGAAAAGTCTTTATGCATCTCAGCTCCAGGTATTTTTAACTACACAGCTGTTCAGTGCATGTATGGCATGCTTGGATATCCTGAATTACAGAGGGCAGTTAAATTTTCTAGGTGGCATAGGGATTTGGAAAAGTGGGAAGGAAATTGTGTAGAATAAAATTATCTCTTTTGTTTCATGACAGCAGGGGATAACTTGCTTTCTTGGTGTAGAGTTGAGTGCAGTTTTAGGAACTTTTAGGATGGTGTGCATAGACTGGAAGACTGTCATGCAGTGATGATAGGATGAGAAAGCATTAATTGTTATGGAAGTTAAAGTTGTGGTTTTCTTCACGGCCAGTTTGATTATAGTTTCTTCTTAAAAGTTAATTTACAGGTAGTGATAGTTTGAGAGAACATTTCTGGGTAAGTGGGGTTTTTCTGCCTTCCCCCTCAGATGAGCTCACTTTGTGGTGCTCTAGGTTGTTGAATGGCTGGGATCTATGAAACACCACTATGACCAGACCAATGCTAATACCAGGCCTCAACAACTGAACTCAAATGCTACAGCTTGGCCAGGTGCAGTGTTAACATCTGCAGGTTGTGGGTGAACTTCAGGAAGAATGTGAAAATAAACTGAACAAGGTTGTACTTTGGCCTTGTGAAGGAGGAATGTTCCTTGAGAACTGGATTTACTCATTTACTGCCTTACCCAGTAGCTCAGCATCACCAGGTGGTGGTGGCCACCACCACTGAGCTTTCTGTGAAAAGGGGTGTCTTGCCAGTCAAAGAAGGAACAGCTTCTGCAAGGGCTTGCAGGGTTAAGAGTAGAGAAGTGTAGCAAGTTCATTGGGAGGGGTAATGACAGGAAGGATGTGGAAGAAGGACACATATTGCTAATTTCTCATGACGCACAGGACAGGGAAAGCAGACTAATCTGAAAGGTGCAGTGAGGTGGAAAGATCTGGAACAGCACTAGGCTGTGAGGACTGGGGGAAACTTGAGTGCATGGGGTAGATATCTTGGGTCAGGTCAGTAGAAATGTGGCTGGAAAGAGCAAATTGCTCTGGACAGAACTGAAAGTTGTGCCGAGGTTTACACATTTGGATGCAGATCTCTGAGAATGCACTTGAATATTTATTCCTTACTAAAAGAATCTTCTTATTCTCTTGTTATGAGTGTAATTTCATGCATTAAATGGAGATCTGGCCTGAATTCATAATATGGATAAATTTGGGCTTTTTGTGGTATATATATGTTGGTTTGTTAAGAATTGAACTGAGGTCAGAGTATAATCTCTCCTTGCAGAATTTGGATGGTAAATTATAATCTGTGCTGATTTGAAAGAGATTAACATTTGAAGCAGAAAGCACATGTGTTATTCTCTAGATCTGCCTGGTTTCTTCATGTACAAAATATTTAAAAGCATAACAAATATATGATAGATTAAATAAGGTGAAGATGGACATGTTTTCTTTTTCAAGTGACAGATGTTTTTAGAGACGATAAATGAATTTTTTAAAAGAAGGCTTTGATTTTCATCAGACAGCTGCAGGAGAATTGGGGGGTTTGAATGGGGGGAGAGGTGCTAAGTCCATCTAGTTTGGTTTTCACTCATTTTGTTAGTTTTTCTTCATCCTGTCTGAGGGCACGAAAAGTGCTTGTTGCCTTTGTGGTAAGATGCAGACTGTCCTTGGCTGTCAGGCAGCTGTTTCTTGCCTATTTGAAGGTCAACAGGAGGATTATCACTTTGTGCTTCCTGGGTGTGTTGAGTGCCCCAGATTCAGACTCTACCTCCGTTTCCTCTTTCTGGTCTGCTAATACATAGGATTTACTGACATTTTGTACTACTTTTTATACTTTGACTTTTGCATGCTTTGACAAATGTGTCTTTTCTGTTTGAACAAGTGCTGTCAACTTAATTTGGAATTGTTAGTCATGCAGAAAATACCTTTTGATTAT
The DNA here is from genome assembly GCF_012275295.1 of Melopsittacus undulatus. Taxonomy (NCBI): domain Eukaryota; kingdom Metazoa; phylum Chordata; class Aves; order Psittaciformes; family Psittaculidae; genus Melopsittacus; species Melopsittacus undulatus. The sequence goes on from NC_047529.1 coordinate 19,260,988, forward strand.
GTCTGTCTCTTTCTCAAGTCTTCCAAATATTGCAAAATAGTTGCATGTAGTGGTATAGGGTTTATGTTTTGTGTAGTAATAAGAATTGGCTCTTTGCTGTTAAAAGTGCAGTAAAGGAAGCTGACACTGTTTTCAAATGAGTTAATTTGTTGCACAGGCAAGTAGGGCAGCTAAGCACTCTTATGACTTTGAAATACTAAAATGCAGAAGTGAATGTATGGAAGTTTCCTGTGGATGCTGCTGTGATGCTTGGCACCTTATAACATCTGCTGGTAAGTTTTTGGTTGGGGTCTTTTTGCCTTCTACCCAAACTTTTTGCCCATTGCATTGACAGTGAGATCCTGAAGAAGGATCAGAGCTTGGCAGTACCTGGGCCCAAGTGCCAACTGGGACCCAGGATTTTCTGCAAGCCCATCACTTCTTGGCTTAACCAGCATCCTGAGATTGTCTGTCCCAAAAGGTGCAGTTCTTGGTGCCGACTTCCAATTGCACTGTTTTGCATTAGAACAAAGAGAACAGGTGGACTCAATTCAGGGGAACCCCATAAAGCCTCCAAAACATCCTCAGATACTGGAGGGACAATGTCTTGGATGGAGAACAGGTATATTGCAAAGGTTGGGAGAGAAGTTGGGGTGGGATGTCCAAAGCAGTTCTGAAACCAGAGCTCAGGGGTGGAGGTGAAGCTTGTGGTGACTGTGTAGTTGAAAACAAGTAACAAAAAAATGAAGTACAGGCAGTTGCACTGCCTACTTGTGAAGGTGAATTCCTTGAATTCACTTTTCAGCAATAGGCCTTTTAAAGATTTTCTGCCTTTAACAGTGTTGGATTTGGGGTGCATAAATATCCACTTCTATTAACCAAACCTGATTTGAAATTTCCTCTTTGCACTATGTGCATATGTGCTTTTAGTGGGGTTGAAATATTTGAGTTAGTGTTCTTGTTCCTGACACTATTATCACCATTTTTTTCCTTCTTCCTGTATGGGCAATTTAAAGTCAACAACTTGATAAATTCCTGAAAAGAATTAACAGTGGAAACCTAGCAAACTTGTATTGTTTTGAGAGTGGCTTTTCCTTCCTAAAATTCATCACAGCATGGAATGTGCACGCACACATTCATCTCCATTATATGCTAGAGTAGCACAATAACGCTGTTAGGTTGAATGTGTGAGGTTTTTGGAGATGTGAAGGTGTGTGGGCTAAGGAAGGTGTTTTGGGTTGTATTTCTTTTTTTTGTTTTTTTGTTTCTGTTTTCTGGATTGTCGATGCATTTGAGTAGCTCTGTTCACTTTCCAGCCAATTACTGTATTAATCAGCTGGAAGTGATGATTTGGTGCTCATGCTTCTGTTCATTTCTGAAGTTTGTGTCCAGACATAGCTGAGAATGTTATCACTGAAGTTCCTTGTTTAATTTTATTCATTGCTGTGTTAGTTTTGTAACTAGCCAAACTGTGAGTAATACAGCTTTTCATGGTAGTAAAACCAGTTCTATCATGAGCTCAAGGCAGTAACTTGAGGGAGGAGCAGGGGGTAGATTAATTAGTAGCTTTCATCAGTTAAGGTAGAAAAGTTTGCTGGTGGGCTTTGGAGGCACTCTAGTGAGCAAACTGGATGCTTCAACAAGCATGTTTGGGATATGCATCTCTTCAGCTGCCTGCTCAGCTGAGGATGTGTCTGTTCTAGAGCTGGTTCAGAGAAAACTTTTTGCATGTGCAGGTGTGTGCAGCTGCTCCCACTTAGCTCAGCACCAAGCTTTGGTCCTCCTCAGGTTAGCATGTGAACTTTGCTCGCTGTGACATTTCTCTTCCTCCTTCAGAATAAAAATGCTCTGCAATACTGGGTGTGTTTGAGCAAATATGTCCCTGGAAGTGGTAAGCTTGCTTTATTTTTCTGTATGTTCTTAGCAGCAAATATCATAAGCAGACTTTGTGTTTCAGGGTAATGAACGTGAATAGCAATGCAAATGTGAAAGTTGTAGCTGCAGTATAAGTTTTAGATTTATTTAATATATTGTGTGAATCCTTGGCCTTAGAGTTGGTTGTGTAATAAAATTACTTGGGTTCGGTTTAGCTTATCTAGCCTTCTGTAGTGTATAGAGACCCTTAAGACCTGCAGACCACTATGGTGCTTGCATGAAATGCGTTTAAAAAGGGTGATTTTATTTTAAGGGATACTTCCTGGTCTTTGTGTTTGTCTGTGTGAACAAAACAAAACCCAATCACCTTTTCCTTCCCTTAAAAGCCTCCCTACCCCAGGACTAGGTATTAGCACTGCTGACCTACCTTCTTAAGGCTGTGTCTTTGCTGCCTCCTTCCTACATTCTTGCTGGTGGGATGCTGTTAAGCACTGAGCACGCTGTGAGCTGGAGAGAGTAGTTTTGGCTGAGAACCGCTTCTAGTGTAGCGCCTTCTGTAATTCCTTTTCAAAAATAGAAAATTGACCTCACCCAGAACTTTAAACAGGAATAATGGTGTTGGGACAGACTGTGGGTGGGACAGTGTCCCTCTCTTCTGGGTTGTTCTGAATGTTACTATAGCATATAATTGTGCCTAAGCTTTTAAATAACTTATATAGAATAAGCCATCCACATCTAGTTTGAAGTAAATGGGATGTCTAACATGGAATAAAACACACATCTGTGTCCAGAACTTGGGGATATGTTCCTCTACTAGATGTCCTGTCTGAATTTTTTGCATACAGGTAAAGTTTGGAGAAAATTAGATATGTATTTATTTATCAATTACTGTCAGTCAAATGATAGTTTATACAGCTTTTTCCATTGCTTTATTGTTGTTTTGAGGAAAGTTTAATTACAGTGGCTTGCATAGAGTGGTGTGATTGAGGAGCTTGAAGGTGTCATTGGCTTCTCAGGGAGAGGTAGGCAGCCCTGCTGGTAAGAAGGTAACACTCGCTCCAGAGCTGGCAGTTCTTGTTTTTCAGAAACAAAGATAACATGCAAAATTGAAAGCCATATTAAGCAATTTTGGTTTCAGTGCTGAGTATATGAGAGAAATGATGGGTGTAAGGTGGCTCTTTTTTCTGGCAAGGAATGAAGCTGAGTGTTCAGGGTGGTGTTTTAAGACCTGTCGTTGACAGGACGGTGCAAATAATTGTTCTTTCTGGCTTTTGGAGAAAATAGTGCCACTACAGAGTGTGTTATCAGGGGGTGCCATCTGGGTTTGCCTCTGCTAATCCCATGCATTGGTACATGCCTGGGATTAGCAAGAATGGTGATAATGATTCCTGTGCTTGTGGGGCAAGAGACAGATCTCTACTCCCTAGCGATTTTGTCCTGAATAGACAAGGAAACAGCTTTCTTCCAACTGGAATGTCAGGATAAATAGCTTGGATGAGCCTCCCTTATTATGGGGGAAACCATTGTGTCTAAAATTAATGCTAAAATAACCCCAGAAATCTAGCTGAGCATGTTGTCAGATATGCTCAAGGCACTGATATGTGGTGTAAAGTGATATATAAGAGTTTTTGGTGGGATAAATGGCCCATCATGGATGACTCTCCTGTGACTTTTGCAATTGAATTGCTGAGTTGACTGCTTGGATCAGTTGGGCCCTGACCCTGTGAGTTCCATAAACTGACTGTATCTGGCATGAAGAGAGGAAAAACAAAGTCTTGAGGTTGGTTTGAGTTTGCAGATGGCCTGAGACTTTACTCTGTACAGCTGCTATTACTGACACAGCTCGTGGACACCTGTGTGCCAGGTTGTCTTTTTGTGTCATCTCTATGATGGGATGGTATAGCACTGGGATTTTATTGCCTTACTGTGTTGGTTTCCAGCGTGTGAATTATTGCATATTCCAAAGCAGTGTAGGTATGGTGATTAGGAATATATAACATGAGAAAGTTATGTAGTTATGTGAATTCTTTATCTTGAACGGAGTATTAGATCTGAAATGTCACAGATTCTTGCCTTAAGTTAACTATTTCAGTGAAAATGTGGCCTTTGCCTTGTTCCAGACGAGTGCATGTTTTAAAAAATCACCTGTCAAGAAGGTTTCAGTTTGCATTTGAAAACTGCTGTTTCACTCTTAAAATGTAGCACTGTGAAGTCTTCCATGGTTGAATGTGAACATAGAATGAAGAAAACCCTGGTGGTGCTTTTAATATTTAGAATTTTAAAATATATTTGGAAATAGGGAATCTATAAATACTGTGCTTCTAAGAGCATGTGAGAAACAGAAATAGCTCCTTTATTTTGCCTCAGTGGCAGTACTGGTATGGAAGGGAACTTGAAGTAGTGTTCTGAAGGATGGAGGATAAAATGTAATTAATGACTTACGTGAATCCTACTTAATATGCTAATAACTCTCTGATTTTACTTATTGAAGTTCCTTGATTGTACATGTGCCTTTTGCTTTTCTAAATAGTGTATCAGTTTGGGATGTTACTCTGTTGTAGTTGCACAGTCCTGGATACCAGTAGTGCTGCTTGGTTAGGGTGTAAGGGTTTGTTGCACAAGCTAGTTGGGTAGAAGCAACAGGTATGTACAAGTTTAACCACATGGAACATCTGCTCTTTTGCCCTTCCTTGTTTAGTTTTTACGTTTGATTTGTGTTTAGTTTTCAACTTCCTCTCTGAGCATGGGAGAAAGGTAAACATTCCCTAGCTAGAAGCTTGCAAACAGGGTGTGTTCCATCAGATGGCATTTGCAACCATCATTGGGTAAACTACACAAAGCATTGCAAGTGTCTCAGTCAGTGACAATTAACTGAGCACGTGCAGAAAGCTTTTAAGTTTGGACCTTCACTGTATACAGAAGTCTAAGATACAACCATAAATATGTATTCTGTAATTAGCAGATAATTGAGGAATAATACCAAAAAGTTTGGTTATTCAGGTACCGTAAGATGTAATGTTTGTTACATCCTGGAGGCTCTGGGCATGCATCCCAGTGCTGTATTTTTAGTACTTAGACATATGTCTAATAAATCAGCATGTGTGTACACCCAGCACAGTTAATATTAAATCTGGTCTTTTGCCTTTTTTTTTTTTATGAGGCTGAATGAAGTAATCTGCTTGTGAACTTGAAAGTTATTGTGTAAGGCTAGCTCGACTGTCCTGTAATCCCAGAATGTTTGTACCATTTGAGAATTCTGTTTTCTTCTTGTTTGGATGGGTCATTGTTTTGGAAGGCGGAAGTTAGCTCCCCTCTACTGTCGTCTTTTCAGTATTAAATTTATTTTTGAATGTATGTTTTCCTGGGCTCTATCTGATATGAGCTGATCTCGAAGTTAGATGTGGTAAATGTTTTCAAGGCTTAACAACCTTTTGAATATTTCTCTTCTGAAAAATATTATTTGGGTGAATGTGTGTGAGTTCATTTGTATTTGGTGTAATAAGTTTTCAGACTATTAGAAACTGATGATGATGGGCAGTTGCCCTGTCACCTATCTGCTTACAAAACAGGAGCAGAAAGGAAGGTGCATTTTCAGTTTAAAATGTTAATTAACATATGAATCTTTGATGCAACTTCAACTTTAAAACACATTTGATCTCCACTGAGATGTTAAGATTTCTATTTTTAGCCCTTATTCAACGAATCTCTTAAGCATTTAATTCTGTATTTTGGGCAAGAGTTATGGTGGGACACAGATGTGGTAATGTTTTAACTTGCTTTAAGCTTTGTGAAGAAGTGGCCTCAAGTGCTGGAGGTTTTAGAGGGAATAGAAAGAGATGGATGCCCTGGAAAAGGGAAGCAGGAAAGAAGAAAGCTGAGTGCAGCATCCTGCAGGGAGACAAGATGATGGTGAGAAGAAGCAAGGGATGTTCTGAATTAAACATGAAAGTGGACCCATAGTGGTTAATGGATAATACACTTCTCTGGACCAGCAATAGACACTTAACTGGGAGAAGAAGAAATGTGTCTTCCTACCTTCCGTTATAGGGGAAGTATGGTGAAACACCACATGCTGGGGAAGCTGGATCTATGTCTTGTCCTCTGCCATGTGAGATTTTTGGTTTCATTGATCGAAAGCACTATTTTTGTGGCCAGTCGTTGGCAGGACATTAACTGCTGGTCTATAAAACAATTAGAAGAAATCTAATTAAATTTTCATAGGTATAAGCAATTAGAATAGAAAAGAAATGCAATTAACATTTTAAGATGGTTTTTAGCTGGCTGCGAATGTGGCAGCACCATCAAATACTTAGGCATTATTTTTAGAAGTATTTTAAGAGACTTTTTTTCTTAATGAAATGTTTGGGAAACACTGATATAAATATCTGTCCTTCCTTTATTTACTGAGGATGCTTTGCTCCACTGTTGGTAGGCCTGGTGATCTTACTGCTGTGCTTTTCTGCTTTTTCTGGGGTTAGGTCCTTGTTGAAAGTAGGTGGAAAGAGTCTTTTTAACATTTGCAAAAGCTGTTAAGGATGCTAAAACACTAGGTGTTTCTAGGTCTCTTGTATTTTGCCAAATGTTAACAGACTGCAGATCAGAATCTTTGACACTTATTTGGCACAAGCTTTAGAGGTACCCATTTCTCCACAATAAAAAAAAAATATTTTTTTGTTTACATATGTATGTAGAATAAAATATATGCATGTATAATAACATATACACACACACATATAACCTGTAACAAGATCTGAAATTCTAAGCCTGCTTCTACATTCGCCTGTGTTCTTTATTTAGGAAAGTCCAGTTTTTTGCCTGTTCTTCACCTTCAAATAATACATTTCTTCAATGGATCAGGGTTTAGTCTGTAAGTCTGAAATTACTCTTTTTTTTATGTTTCCCAGAGCTCCTATTTATTCCACATATTTCTGCATTATGAGAAAGAAGTGATACCTTGCCTGACTAATGGTGCCTTTCTTCTTAATAGGGAGGTATTATGATTGGTCACCACATCACTTCTTTTGCTGGACTTTGCAGCATCAGGTTTGTGGTTGGACTTGATGATCTCAAAGGTCTTCTCCAACCTAAATGATTCTATATTTAGCATAGATCATAATATATATAAAAATAGTGGTAACTTGTTAAACTTGTGCTGAATTTGTTTAACAAGAAACCAGTGATGTGGTGTGGGTGTGATTTAATGGAAAGAAATGCTGGAGTCCTGTCTGCAAAGTGGAGAAGTGTGAGCCTGGCTTGAGTCAGTTCTTCTGCAGCTAGTTATATTTTATTCTTGGGGGGAAAAGTTAGAAATTATGATTTGAATCTGCAGCAGGCATGAATATTAATAATTCAATGTTTTGAGAATATTTGTTAAACCAATTATAAAATTCTGCTGTGCAGAGAGTTCACAGATGTCTTCTGGCATTGCTTGATGGTGGTGAAGTTTATCCATGAGGACTCTGCATCCTTGCTTTATGTACTCTTATATTTGAAACAGGCAAAAATTTAAATATAAATGGGTAGCTCTATGTAAAACTCTTATAAGAAACATTTAGGGGAATTCCCAAAGCCATGCTCAACTAATGAAATCCATCCAACCTGATGAAATCCATCCACAGGTCCTGAAGGAGCTGGTGAATAAAGTTGCTAAGCTACTGTCCATCATATTTGAAAAATCATGGCAGTCAGGTGAAGTTCTCAATGACTGGAAAAAGGGAAATATAACCCCCATTTTCAAGAAGGGGGAAATGGATGATCCAGGGAATTACAGACCAGTCAGTCTCACCTCTGTGCCTGGCAAATCTTGGAGCAGATTCTCCTGGAAGGCATGCTAAGGCACATGAAAAACAAGGTGCTTGGTGACAGCCAGCATGGCTTCACTAAGGAGAAATCCTGCCTGACCAATTTGGTGGCCTTCTATGATGGGGCTACGGAACTGATGGACAGGGGTAGAGCAGTTGGTGTCATCTACCTGGACTTGTGCAAAGCATTTGACACTGTCCCACATGACATCCTTGTCTCTAAATTGGAGAGACATCAGTTTGACAGGTGGACTACTTGGTGGATAAAGAACTGGCTGGATGGGTGCATGTAAAGAGTTGTGGTCGATGGCTCAGTGTCTGGCTGGAGACCAGTAATGAGTGGTGTCCCTCAGGGATGGGTGTTGGAACTGGCCATGTTCAACATCTTTGTTGGTGACGTGGACAGTGGGATTGAGTGCGCCTTCAGCAAGTTTGCTGATGACACCAAGCTGTGTGGTTCTGTTGATACGCTGGAGGGAAGGAATGGCATCCAGAGGGATTTTTACATGCTTGAGAGGTGGACTGATGCCAGCCTTATGAAGGTTAATAATTCCAAGTGCAAGGTCCTACACCTGGGTCAGAGCAATCCCAGGCACAGCTACAGGTTGGGCAGAGAAGAGATTCAGTGCAGCCCTGTGGAGAAGGACTTGGGGTTGGTGGTCGATGAGAAAATGAACATGAGCCGGCTTCAGTGTGCGCTTGCAGCCCAGAAAGCCAACCATATCCTGGGCTGCATCAAAAGGAGTGTGACCAGCAGGCTGAAGGAGGTGATCCTGCCCCTCTACTCTGCTCTTGTGAGACCTCACTTGGAGTATTGTGTGCAGTTCTGGTGTCCTCAACATAAAAAGGACATGGAACTGTTGAAACAAGTCCAGAGGAGGGCCATGAGGATGATCAGGGGACTAGAGCACCTCCCATATGAAGACAGGCTGAGAAAGTTGGGGCTGTTCAGCCTGGAGAAGAGAAGGCTGCGTGGAGACCTCATAGCAGCCTTCCAGTATTTGAAGGGGGCCTACAGGGATGCTGGTGAGGGACTATTCATTAGGGACTGTAGTGATAGGACAAGGGGTAACGAGTTGAAACTTAAACAGCAGAGGTTTAGACTGGATATAAGGAAGAAATTCTTTACTGTTAGGGTGGTGAGGTACTGGAGTGGGTTGCCCAGGGAGGTTGTGAATGCTCCATCCCTGGCAGTGTTGAAGGCCGGGTTGGACAGAGCCTTGGATGGCCTGGTTTAGTGTGAAGTGTCCCTGCCTATGGCAGGGGGGTTGGAACTAGATGATCTTAAGGTCCTATCCAACCCTAACTGTTCTGTGATTCTAAATACAGTGTGCTGTATGGAGGAACTACAGCAAAATTGCTCCCATAGCAGTATATTTCTGTAGCTGCTGTGAAAACTGCTGGGGATTGATGTCAGCTGGAAGTCTTTTTCATAACCTTAGTCTTGAACAGAAATGCCTTTGACTGGGGCATACAGAAGTCAGAATATGAAGCAATTTCAATTTTCAGAGAGGCAAAGGTATGAATATCAGTTGCTTCAGCCTGAGCATGGGTCAGCACTTAAAAATAACCTCAGTGATTTACTGTTAAAGAGTCCCTACTTTGGCCATAAATTAGGCCAAAAAAAATATAACCCATTACCCAGGAGGTAATTTGTTTTGCAAAGCAAGACAAGTTACTGTTCTTCAGATGGTAACTACTTTCATCTTTAAAGTGATTTGTTTCTATTTTCAAGAATAATGTTTAATTCTCTGGGGACCCAGGGTCAGCCTGTGACCTCTCCCAGCTGAGCTTTCCTGTTGAGAAGTGGAACCTGCTGTGACATCCTGAATGCTCCAGGGAAAGAGCTCGGGATCTTCACAGCTAGTTTGGTTCTTAAGTTTTCTTCATCTGTCCCTTTAGTTCAGGGCAAGTGTGGCAAAGGAATGAGGCAGACAGGAATAGCTGCAAATTATGAACAATTCTTTCTTTGCCTTTATTAAATATTTAGCCTCTGTGGGCACCTGCATTGGGGATGAGAAAACAAGTTTTCTATTCAAGGAGGAGACACTGGTGGAGAGAAAGGACGTGGGATATTTTACATTTAAGAAACTGAAGCTGTTAAATCTGCTCTGTGCTTTTGTGTCCTGCTGTAACTAAGATTGTAAATGTGAGAAGTAACTGGTGCTTAAATAATTAGCAACATGAAGAGTTTTATCTTCTAGGAGCCATGGTGTTTCACTGCACTTGAACAGATTATGGCTGACTCTTACCTGTATGCAGCTGTACAGATTTCTGTATGTATTTATATGCAGTTGCACACACGTGTTACTTTTCAGTGACAAGATTTTTAGGTTTGCAGGCTGTGAGGGGAAGAGATATCCTTATATACACAAAACTATGGCCTGTAGATCTATCACAAGCTTCCAGTTCCTCTCTCCCCTAAAATAGTGACAACTTCAATTCTGATTTCCTTATTTCTAGTAAAAAAGTAATAAAAAACTTAATTTGCCAGTCCATAGGTTCTTTATTGCCTTTCTCATGTGAAAGAAGATGAGATATTCATATGTGAGGGCTCAGTCATTTACCTCTGTGTATTCTTCATCTCAACATCTTTTAGAGATTGAGACCATTTTCTGCTGCTTGATCTTGCTTTAAGGTATACTCGGGCAGTAACAAAAATGCACATTGCTTTTGTACAAGCTAATGTTTCCTAGTTTACAGTGTAACTAATGGAATAAGTCTATAGATTATTCTTGGTATAATATAGGAGATGCCAGCTAAAGTCTTAATATTTGTGCTTGAAGAATCTAGCTAAGGATTTTGGTTTGCTGGATAATGGATTTTGCTCTCTTGTAATTCAGGAATAGACTTAATATTTACAACCATCTACTTATTCCTTGTGTCCTTCCAGGTGATCTGACCTGCTTTCTCTTTCCCCACTACCTTGCTGATTTCAGTGCTCTTTGCTTCTGGCGAGGGAGGCAGGGAGGATCCTGACATGCCTGCTAGAACGTTGTGTAGGCAAGTGGCCGATGGTGGAAAGGATGCTTGCTTGCTTGCTAGCTTCAAGTTGGTCAGGAATGCCTGCTTGTTTGTTTATTTTAAAAGGCATGATGGTGTAGATGTTAGATTTTGTCTGCATGTAACAAAGAATAATTCTTGTTTCACATTGCTGTATTTCAGTGATTTTGAGATTTTTTTCTATGTAAATATATAAATTTCCCTGAGAAATCATTAAACTGTGACATATACAATTAAAACAGTTTTAATGCCCTTAAGATCAACACAATGTTTTTTTTTTTTTGTACACATTTTTGTATATCGGCCTGTAGCAATTTCAGCAAAAGTGTTGTGAAATGTGTCTAGTGGAGATTATGAAAACTTCAAACCTTTATGACTTTGCTGTAGTTTGCAACAGAAGGAGTGGGTGGTTACTTCCCAGTTGAGTGTGTCTTATGCCAAGAGACTGTCTGTAGCGACCTTCTACTGCCAAGTCATAAATGCATGAAATCTGTGTTGCTAATGGAAACACTGACAAGGCTTGAACTGCAGTGGACTCCCATCATAAAAATATTACAATTTCCAGCTGCAGTTGATGTCAGGTTTTCACTTCGGTTTTGCTGGCTGGCAGCTGTTGTGGCCTCATCTCAGAACAAGCTGAAGTGCCCTGGAGATTTTTTGTTGGTATTGTCACAGCACAGACTCTCTCTGATAGTTTGGATGTATGAGACTGACATAAAACAGAACAAAACCAAAGAAAGATGCCTTACTTGTGAAGCCAATTAATAGGAGTCTTGGGCATGTTCAGGTTGGTTACGGTGGTACCTGGGAGATGAGACCTGTGGGCAGTTTCATTTGCCAGCCACTGAAGATCAAGCCAGCTGTTTGGACAGAGACCTAGGAATTGCAATCACTTATTAACATTTTGTGTTAATTGTAGGATCTTACTACCAGGGGAATGGTTTTAAGATGAAAGGTGGTAGATTTAGATTAAATATTTAGGAAAAAATTCTTCCCTGTGAGAGTGGTGAAACACTGGCACAGGTTGGCTAGGTTGAATGGGGTTTGAGCCACCTGGTCTAGTGGAAGGTGTCCCTGTCCATGGCAGGGGGCTGGAACTAGATGATCTTGATGGTTAAACTTCATGAGGTCACCAAGGTCACCTTGGTCTTCAGTCTTTTGTAGTTCTCATTGCTTTTGTCTCAAATTGTTCCCTTTTGTTTGTAACCTTTCAATTGCTTTGCTGCCTTTGATACTGCCTCTGGACTTACAAGTATGTTGTCTGTTTACTTAAAATTACTGGTGAAGTTTATGTTTACCTTACAGCTTGTTCTAGCACTTAAAAGTGATGTGTGGTTTCGTTGTTTGTTGTTTTATTTTTTTTATAAATAAAGAAAAGAGTGAGGTGATATTTTTCCCCAGACTGTCAGTGTATGCCATCCCCATTTCCCTTTTGCATCTCTTTGCTTTTCACAAATTTATTGAAACAGCTGCTTCTGAAATCTTGTGTGAAGTGCAGACTCAGGGAAGGAGCCTGGAGCTGAGTCCTCACCCGCAAGTGTTAGGACTAAGAAACTGGTTAACTGGGGAGGCGTTAGCTCCTGGAGCAGCTGGAAGGTTTTGGAGGCTGTATAAATTGCATGGCAAAAGATTATAATTTAGAAAATTCGGGGATAGAATCACTCCAGGCAAGTTTTCAAGCACCAATATGTTTTTCAGTTGAGCAGGATGGTCTTGCAGTAAGGCAGCTTGAAGGGTGTTTTGGAGGTGGAACACTTCTCAGCTGTTTGTCAGACTTGCAAATAACCAGCCAATAAACAGTAAGACTGAGAATGACAAAGTCTTTGAAATGTAAAATATCTGCTTAAATGGGATCTAGACTAGATGCTGTGCTTTCCTGGTGTTTTGGGGGGGAAGGGAGCTTGACTTGGAAGATGGATCTCAGCAGAGCTAAGATCTCCAGGGCAGCAGTCCTGGAGATGGTAACAGCAGGAACTACTCACATTTTCTGAAAAGCTTCTTTATGTAATGTAGGTGGGTGGGAAGAAAAATTGTGCTGCCTGTAGTCTTGCTTATTCTACTTGCTCTGCTCTTTTGGGAAATAGGAAGGTGCTTTGGACTGTTTTGCTAGAGGTTTGCAGTAAGTTTGAAAGCATCAGTGGCTTTCCAGACTGCTGAGTTTTTCAGCTGGACAGCTGTTCTAACTAACCTGGGGTTTAATGTTCCAGAGAGCAACATATAGGTCCTGGTAAATGTTGCTCATGTTTTTGGCATTTCACCAATGCATGGATTCTGTTGTTTTAAAGCTCACATTCACATAACATTAGTAAGCATATATATATATATATATGTATATATATATATGCATTGCCAATATAGTTTTCAAATACTTTTTGTTGCAGCTACAGCTGCAGTGACCAGTGGAGCTGTTAACTAGCAGCTGCTGGTGGTGGATGCAAGAATTGTTCTGAAGTGGATCACGAAGAGTCCTTATGGGTGCTTGCTTTGCTCAAGACATTGTATTGCTGCAGTGGAAAAGCTGATGGGCTTTGAAGGTCTTGCTAAGCATATGGGTGCATGAGATTCAGTGGATGTAACACAGTTGGGTTTTCTGAAAGTCTTTGATAAAGCTCTCAAAGTTACTGAAGGAATGAAGTCGCTGTGGAACTGAAGAAAGAATTCTCTTATGGATTGGAAGATCCTTAAAGAATAAGAAGGACTTATCACTAATTTGTCAGGGTAGAGAAGAGTCAGCAATGGGATCCTGCAGGAGCCAGTTGTGGTACTAGCTTTGTTCAGCAATGCTGTGGTTTAAGCCCAGGTGGTAACTCAGAACCATGCAGCTGCTCGCTCACTCCCCTGCCTTCTTCCTCCCCAGCTCACAGAAGGATGAAGAGGAGAATCGAAAGAGCAGTGTACAATGACAGCCCAAAACACCAGCAGGATGCAGGTGTCATCAGATCTGCTGAGACCAGTATAGGGACAAGCAGCTAGAAAGTTAAGGGGATGGAGCAGCTGCCTGGAGAGACTGGGGCTGACGAGACTAGGACTCTTCAGTTGAGAGTGAAGCCAAGGGGGAATATGATCAAGGTTTACACATCCATGAAGGTAGTGATAAACTAAATGCAGTAATGGGGAGCATGCACTGGGATTTGTAAAGTGACAGCTTAATGCAGATGAGAGGAGCTTCTCTAAGTAGCAGAGCGTGAATATCTGATGCCTATCCCTAAGGAAGCTGCAGGGGCAGACCGGACCGTGGGTACTTAAAGGGATTAGACAGATTTAGCTGCAGACCTGAAAGGGAGAATGGAGAGGATGTATCTCCTTAATGAAACCCTTATGGATGCTCTGGGAATGTGGGAGGGTTGCAGGCTAGCTCTCTAAAGAGCTCTGAGATTGCAGCTGCAGAGAGCTGCTATGCTATAGATGGGCCATTGATCTGACTTAATGGGTTTCTTCTTGTGCAAAGTGATGACTTTCTTCTTTCAGAGGATCAGTTCTCTGGTGGAATCTCATTTAATGACCTGATGCAGCAGAGTAAGTGCTGTGTGTAGTGCCTTTTCTTTCAAGAACTGGTGCTTTCTTGTTTTTAGGTTCCTAGTCTTGATTAGTACATTCAGTTCCAATCCTAACACCTTAATTTAGAAAGCTAGGAAGGTGGGAGACAATTATGAGAAAAATTGTCTGTTACATTCCTCCTACAGCTTTCCCTTCAGTTCCTCCCACTCTGCTTTTTGTATCTCACTTTTTTCCACTCATGCCTTTCAGCAGTACAATTGCATCTTTTCTGTAAAAAACCTTTGAGCTTTCTGAAGCAGAGATGATTGCCTAATGCAGTTCCATATATTAAATTATTTTATTTAGTGCCATATCCTATGGATCTGTCATTAATGTAATCTTTGTATTTTTAAAAAGGTTTTCAAATATGAGCTGTGACTTTAGAGTTGTAATAAGAGACTTCTGGGCTCAAAGCTACTTGAGGTTGGAGTATATGGCTAAAATACTGCCTGTTTCTCAGTTTTCTCAGCACATTAGCTTACTTGCTTACTAACATGAATGTATAGAAGGGTTAAGTTTATTTTAAGGCCTTTAGTATGTTTAGTCGCAGGATGCCATGGCTTTTCAGTATAAGACATCAGCACACGCCAGATGGTAAGTACCTGAAATCTGTTAGCCTATGGAGTACCTGTCTAAAAACATTGAACTCTTGGGTAATTTCAGTGGCCTCTCAGTCTTTCAAATCTCTTGTTTCAGGAAGTTAAGAAGGATGTAGAACCCAAGGATGATGCCGTACCGCTCAGGAGAGAGAAAGCTGGCAATGTAGCCAGTCTTGTGCAGCGTATGAGCAGCTATGGGCTTCCAGCAGGAGGATTTCAGCCTCATCCCCCATCCAAAAGCTTCAAGAAGAGTACGTAGTATTTCCGAATCCTTCAATTGTGTAAACTGCTGATGTGCATTTTTTTTTCTTTTAATAAACATGAATTATTTAGTGTCTGAGTTAGTTTTAAGATTGTATGGAAAATTAGAGACATAGGAGGAAAAGCTTTGATTCTAAGCAAATTCTGTTCCTGGATGTATGGGCAGAAAACTTACATGTATTTCTCAACAGCAGCAATAAGGATGACTTTTCTTGGGAACAGGATTTAGCCCTTTCCACATTCCAGAGACTTATTTGTAACTTCATGTGAGCTGTGCTTGCATTGTGTCAGGTACATGGATGAGAACTGAAGGTCTCTTCATGATAATCAAAAATCTTCCAGTGGACATTTCTTTTAAACTTAAAAGTTTTGCTGGGAATTCCGGGTTTTGTGACAAGGAAGCATTCTGCAGTTTAGGTTCCTCTTGTTTGGTAGGCTTGCTTTTAGTGTGAAATAAGGTGGAGTTGGTGGTGTCAAAGAAAAATTGTGGTGGCCTTCCTTTGGTTGTAACTGCAGCCCTCAGGATGGTCAGGAGTACAGACTTAGTGCCTCTCTGTGTGTGGTCTTCTACATTTTAATGCCTGTATGTAATCAAGGTGACTAAAACCTAGAGCAGAAAACTTAGTGTTCCATGCATCCGGAAAATTGACCTGTTTATTTATACTTGGACACTTCAGTCTTAAAAGAGACACTGGTTTAAATTGCTCTGGCTTCCTTTCTCTTACAAGGGATTGCAAGCATTTACAGTTTAAGTTTTCTTTAAAAGAAAGAATTCAGAACTTACTGTTTCTGGTATGTTTATACTTTGAAGTTTTGCCTATAAAAGGAGAACTACTAGTTGTCATTTGAAGCCCTAAAATAGGACCACCAGATTAACAAATTCATTGAAACCATCTTCTAGGCAACTCAGGATATTACCTTAAAAATCACTCTGTGACTCTGATCTCTATATGCTGTATTTGCAACAGCACATAAGTTCCTGTTAGATATTTGCATCAGCAGGCTTTTAAAAATCTATCCTGAAAGGTTAATGCTGCTCCTAGACTAATGCAACAAGGCTCTGAAAGGGAATCAACATGATCCTTATCGGTCCTTCCAACTAGGATTCCATGATTCTATGAAGATGATATGATACTAGTTCAGAGGTTGCTTACTCATTCTGCTTGTCTCTGAAACCCTGGAATGATCTACACAGCGTGCCTTGTGCTGGTGGCCATGGCCAGGGTAATAAGTTAAACTTGAGTCTCAAACTCTGCAGTTCTCTGGCTAGTCTTATTTTCCTAAAAGAAAACGGTGTTCAAGTACCTTCCTTTAAACGCACAACTGTTTATTTGGTGCAATGACAATCTCTGCGTTTCCATTTTACTTGCTGTTCACTCTTTCCTGGAAGACTGTTTAAACAGCTCCTGCAGATCCTGTTTGCTCTGTGCCTGGGCAATCATTCACTCCCTTCAAAAGGTTCCCAGTGCTTTGTTGTCTTCCTGTTTCTGGTTCCTAACCTGGGGAAATGAGGTTTACAGTGTTAAAAACTAAGTTAAGCTTCTTTGACAGAGAGTTGCCAGTGTGCAGTGGAATAGGTTGTCTCTGCTTGGGGCATCCATTGTGGTTTTTTTTCCTCTTGTGCAGCTCTCTTGGGTATTTTATATTTTACTGGGTGGTAAGCTGCAGGTTCTATTCCTGTCAGTTAAATGGCTGCTTTTATTCACAAAAAGGAAAATACAGAAGGTCTGTTAACTTACAGTAAGAAAGGGATGAACTTGGTTTACTCCCTACAAAACAAATAAAACCTGAAGCCAGACAAGTTGTTTTGGAAACAATTGCTTGAGGGCTTGCAGTCCAGTAGTCTTGCAGCACCACGTGAAGCTGGAGTGTTGTTTTCCAAGCAGATTGGCTAGCTTTCTAGGTTAGTCTAAGGATTTTCAAAACTGGAAGGCAGTGTATCACTGAAGTCAGACCTTGGATGACAGTGAGTTCTGCAGGTGAAATGCGTATGTGGGTTTGGTTTTTCCCCCACTTCCCCATGTAGGTAGAATTGCAATATGAAAAGGAATGCTGAGATCAGATTTATACCAAATGGCCATGACTTTTTAATTTGCCTTTTTCTCTGGTATCAGTTAATCTCATACAAAGGAGGAGCCCTGAAAGCGCTGTAGGAGGTAGTAAAGGCCAGTGAACCATTTATTGCAATTACTGTTAACAATCCTTCTGGGCTAATGTCTGAGTTTCAGTGGAGTTAAAAGAAGGATGTATTAGGTGGGCAATTATGTGTTATTAGAAATAACCCATAGAGCTTCATTCTCCTGGTTTATTTGCTTCCTGCCCCTTTTATGTTCTTTAGAGCACAGACCATATACCAGCATGTAGAAAATTCTTGATTTGGTGAGCCCTCTGTCAGAAATTTTAGATGCTGAATATTATTCAGATGCCTGGTGTGTTTTGTACTGAGAATGCTGGGTAAGGCGGTCTTCTAAATGACTTTGGACTTTCAGTGCTGCAATAGTAAGACAAGGATCAGTCTTGGAGGCAGTATTTGTGTTCTGAAATGTTTTTACCCAGCCAATCTTAATTGCTGAAACTCGAGTGTGGAAGGAGGGCAAAGTCTAAGAGTATGGAAATTATGCATCTTCTACAAGCTTAAGCTTTGCCATTTCAAGCATTTATTTCATATATTCACTTAAAGTGTGGCAGATTTATTTTTAAGGAGTTTAGAGATCCTGTGTGGGTCATAGCACAGAATGACAGTTGCCTTCAAAATCATGCTGTCTGCACTGTTGTGGAAAAGGTCTGAAGGCATGGCTGCTGGTTTGAAGGAGAGCTCTCCGGGTTCAGCGTAGCATTGCTCCAGGGTATGTGCAGAGTAATTGGGCAATCGTGGATTCACACCACTCTGGCCGGAGGGGTTGTTGGAAGCCACATCAGTGCTCTCCTCTCTTGCAATGTTACTTTGTCTTTTTGCTGCCTGTGAAGCTTTAATGTTATGTGGTAAACATCTAAAGTCTGCACTGTATTTTAATTTTGCCTTTGTTAAGCATTGCTAATTGAAGCTTAGGTTGGAATTCTCAACTCCATCCTGGTACTGAGAAAAGGGAGGGGTTTTGCATTGACAGATAAAAATGAGTTTGGATTATGAAATATGAGCCAAGCAAATGTTAGCATTACCTCAGAGCTGTAGTTAGCAAAGTCTTTGTTAGAGGACAGAAAGGTTGTTGGCATTTCCCTGTTGTGCAGAACAAAACGTGTTGCTTCTTCCAAGGATTGCTTAAGACTGGAGGATCAAATTTGCACATTTTCTTCCAAGCAGGTGCTAACACTGCAACTGGCAGTGGTTGTCATTCCTGCAGATTATGCTCAGGAAACACCTTGAAAAATCATTGTAGTGGGGGGGTTATCTGACTTGCTTGTGTGAACATGTTTTCTATAGCATGTTTGTAATTGGCAGCATAGTGTTAGTTTGTAATCAGCAGTCTGTGAAGCTCCATGATTTTCAAGTTCTAAGATACGGCTTCCTAGCCTAAAGCGACACAAGCAAGCTGGAAAACCAGCAGCAAAATCTGCATAGCTGTTCAGGTTGTTTTTTTTTTTTTTTTTTTTAGTCTTCTGGTCAGATGTAATCCTCAGGAGCTGAAGAAATCTAGCTTTCTTTTGCAAGAGTTCTTACTTTTGCCATTTCGTTTGATTCAGGGTCCAAGAAGCGGCAGTGTAAAGTGCTCTTCGAATATGTCCCACAGAATGAGGATGAGCTGGAACTCAAGCTGGGGGATGTGATTGACATCAGCGAAGAGGTAAGCTATTTTACAGAGCTGATAGTCTCTTTATATGGCCAAAAGTCAAATTGCTTCTTTGATTAAATGAATTACAAGAACCTTAGAAGAATAACATGGGAATTAGTGTTTTTTAAGATAAATTTAGGAGTTCTTTCAGTATGTAATCCTAAATCAATGAATGCTAGATGTTAGTAGAAGCATTTGGTCATCACAGCAATAAATTATCTGTTACACAGTTTCCTTTTTCAAAAGGCTTTTACAGTTCTTTGGCCTTGTTTGTGATCCTGTTTTTTAGGATGCTCATGCTAAAACTGTTCCTTTAAGTTGACATACTCTTAACTCAGTTTAGGTGAAAAAATTGTATTAACCTGACTTTTCCAGTCTCATGCTTTCTTGCAAACTCACTGAAGCTTTGAACGGATGTAGTAACAGTATTCAGCACAGAAGACTGTATCTGTAATGTGATATATATCAACCACTTGGACAAAAATATGGAGCATACAAATGCACTCAATAACATGTTATTTTTCTCTTGCCTTCCTTTTTCACTGGGTAAGAAATACAGTTAAAGATATATCTTGATGTTCAGACTGTGATGGCAGTGGCCCTCTGTATTTGAGTAGGTGTTTAGGGTGGAGGTTTCTTTTCCAACCTACGTGCTTCCTTGGTATCTGTTCCATTCAATAGCAACTTGTTCTATTCAATACCAACTTGTGCTGTGGGAAGCTTTTGAATATGTGGGAGGAGTGCCTCTTACAAGAGTGAAATCTGTCAGAGAGCCTGTGGAAGAGACCAGAGCGATTGTGGAAGGAACCTATCCAGAGCTAGGCGGAAAGCTTCTGCATGTCATGCTCTGAATTTCATTGCACCATCTCTTCTCACACTACCTTCCTGAGGGTCTGAGGAAGGAGATTTCTTCCTGGCCACGTGTCTGGGGGTCCTTTATAAGTAGCTTCATGAGACTGTTTTTACATTTGTGACATTTTTTGAAGAGAGAATTAATTCTTCAGGATCCTGACATTTACCAGGAAGGTCTCTTCCATTCTCGTAACAAGGCCTTAAGATGCATTTACGCTAATGTTTTATAGAATTGAATAAACAGAGCGAGTGACTTGCAAAACCTGTTCACCAAAATTGCAGATTCATAAGGACCATTGTGAGTGGGTGTTGTGTAACTGAGTGCTCCTGGATAACCTCACCAGTTTGATTTGTGAATAGTTCCTGTAAACAGCAGTCGTGACTTCAGATGGTCCAATGGAAGCATTTATGAGTGGCAGCATGTGCAGTAGGCTGTTGCAGAAGCTGCTGTTTCAAGTCACACGTGTAAACATTTGGAACGATTTTGGGAGGGGTGTTTCAGTGTGAGGCAATACAGATGACCAAATAGTCAAATAGAATAAAAAGACAAAGCATTTCTCATCTGGTTTCTTAAGGAAACGTGGATTTTATTTTATTCCTGTATTTTTTTCCCCCCCAAATCCTACAAGGTAGAAAAAACTACTGTAGCTAACTCATAGTTTTTAGCGGTCTGCATGGTAATTTTATGATCGTGTAGAATAGACCTGACAGGTGTAGCTTAGGTCTGCTTCACAAAACTGTAAATTGATAAAACAGAAATGGGGAAAAAAGGTAGAAAATACATTCTATTGGTTGTGCAGTATGCTGGGATACCTCGTTTTGGTATCTTGTCCTCACTGCTATGAGACAATTTAAGCCCTTGTACGTGTAAAAGGTGCAATTTATATATACACAGATAATGCATAACTGTTACATCAAGTAAAGATCATTTGGTCACTTTTTTAAATGGGGAAAATAAGAACATGTAGGGTTTGAGTGCAAATTATGTGCACAAAGTGTACATGATAAATGTATTGTTATTGTAAAACCTTTATTTCTTTGTTTTCCTCCCACTTGTGTCAGATGCGGTGCTAAATAACAGATTTATTTTTGTAGTATTTACATGCTATGTTATCAAGAGTACTCAAACTTCACATGACCCCGTTGGTAGAGTTCTGCAGAACTGCTAGTTTTAGCTTTTCTTTTTTTGTTTCTCCCCTTTTTGTGTATAAGTCTGAGTTTTCATTATCTTACATAAATAAGTTAATGGAATTCCCACTAAGCTACTGGTGTGTCTACCAAAGCTATAACTCCCTCATGTGGAAATTGTATTATGCGGTAAGATTTTGAAATGGAAGATATGAGTTGTGAAATTGGGCCTTAGCAATATGGATGAGAGATGCAAGGATATTCTCCACCAAATCGTGTAGAACTTTTTAAATCTGTATTTTAATGACGATTAAAGATAGCTTTTCTGGTAACATAGCTAGTCCACAGTCAAGTTTAAAAGTGGTGAGGAAGCAAAAGCAAATATACTCAAGAAATTGCTGTTTTATTACTGATACTCTCTGAATTGATGTCACTTTGCCTTGCAAGTCTGTAAACTACTGGTTTGCTGAACTTATTTCTCGGCAGAAGAATAAACCGATGCTTCAGTTGTTTTCTGTATGTTAAGCATTATAAGTCCCTTTCTCATGGCTCTTGGGTGTAGTATAGGTGAGTCAAGGCATTTTAATGTTAATTTTCTGTATATGTAAAGCACAAGGTGCTGGAATCTGGTCAACACTTCTAAGTAATCTGTGCTTAAAATTTGTTTCAGAGGACTAGACTCTGAATCTGAACCATCCATAGCTAAGGTATATTTGAGCACTAGAAAGCCTTTAAACATAACAGTGCTCTTTTCATCGCCTGTCTCTGTAGCTGCCAGGTTTTCATGCATTCTGCTTGCCTGGATGTAGGCTGGTGTCTAAACTGTGCCTGTATGTCAGGCATACTGACCTACTAACAAGGCTAAAAAAGGATATTCTAAACAACTGCCGTTTGCCTTTTGTTTGTTGTGTCCTGTTGTTGCTTTTCTTTCTTGTCTAAAACCAGCTTTCCAGCCCTGAAATAGCAATCAAAATGAAATACTTTGAAAATTTATGTTAATATAGTTTTTAAATAGTGCTCATTAGGCAAATACGTTTGATTTATTTAAGACACTTTGAAAACTGCTCATAAATTTGAAAAGCACAATTCTTACTCAGTCTCCTGGCCCTGTTTTACAATGTCACCTATATATGCCCAAATATTGTACATTCTGCTTTGGACCATGGGGTATTCCTGATAAATGTTCCATTAGATTTGAAGTATTGCAGTGTAAATGACACAGGAATCCAAGCACATAACTGAATGCTGGAATCATTATGTTCCCTAATTCTTGGATAAGTTTCTTTTCAGTGCAAAAATTAGTGGTTTTGTGAATAGGAAAGCCAACAAAATTTGGCATCCAGTAGACCTCTGTCCTTAGGACTGTTTGCCACCACAGAATCATCATGTATTTTTGTTATCATCGGCAGCTGCCCAGCTCTGATATGAAGGTGTCTGTACCTTCTGACCCAACTAGAGCCAGCATGTGCTATTCAGCCAGTTGCATCCTGTTGGAAGGAATTGACAGCTTAGTTTTCTGTTACTCTGATGTCCTGAAGGACTTTTCTCTGTATGAATTATATCTTTGAAACCTGGGTCTTTCGATCAAAATTATGCGAAACTGTTTAATGGGTATGAGGCCACTGGGAGTAGCACTGGTAGAAACTATAGACACAAGAAAAGACAGATGGACAGCAAGAATCCATAAAAATTTCCTTAGCCAGGTTAAAAGTTGCATCTTTATTTCTTAAACAGTGATATTTTCTTCTGCTAGATGTGTAATGCCTGTTGTGCTGTTTTACCTTGAGCAAGTTGATGGACATTTTGCTGCTGTTCTGGGTTAATTGACAGGGGCTAGTCTCATGTTTCAGGATCATTGATGAAGTGACAGTAAACTGTTTTCTTGCTCTTCTTTTTTGCCTATTATTTCTACATCTTTGCGAGGCTTCTTTAAAGAGAAATCAGGGTCATTTGAACTTCTCCGAAGTTGTTTGTAGAGTTTTATAAATGAAGCATGGGTGGAATCTATAGAAAATTCATTTTGCTTTATTAATAATGTGCCAAATATTTCTACACAGGTAGAAGAAGGCTGGTGGAGTGGCACACTAAATGGCAGGACAGGGCTGTTTCCTTCGAACTTTGTGAAAGAATTGGAAGTGGCTGATGATGGAGAAACACAGGACTCTCTGGATGACACAGGTGGTATTATGTTGTAAACCCTTAAAGTAATTTTGGATATCAGGTGTAATTTGGAGTATAATGGTTGTATTGCAATAAAAGATGTAAAGAATCCAAGCTTCCTAAGAATGGGAAGTATTGAATTTAATTCTAGAAAATGCTGATGCTATCTATGAAGATACCTGTCCTGCTCCCAATGCACTTTTAATAAAATTGCAGTCGAGGTGTTGATCTTGCAACTGCGTATTCTGCATTTATAATAATAATAAATATAAAATTATTCTTTCATTTAATATCTTTTCTCAATCTTATTTTCTCAGACATGGGGTTCTTTAACACAGAACTTAAGTGTTTGTCAGTTGAGAATTAAAACTTGAATTGAGGCTCTCTATACTGTTCTGATTCAACTTAAAAAGAACCCTGAGAAGGGGTCCCTGGTTCTTCACTGGTTTAATCTAACAATAAAATGTTTTTAAGGCAGTGTTTACATTTAGCCATTCCGCTGTGACTGTGGCTGTATAGCTTGACCAGAAGTTTATGAGCGCTGAATGGTGCCAGGCAGGTGCATGCTTTACAGGCAGTTCCTTGTTCCCTTGAAACTGCACCTTGGAGGCATTCTGTCTGTGAAGACCTGTTTGAAGGCTGGAGACTTGTGATATGATACTGCTAAAATGGCAGTGTTCTTTAGGAGCAACATCTTAATGCAAGTTAATTGATGCTTGAAGACAGCTGCGTAATGTTCAAGGGGAAAAGTGATTTTTTTGTTGTTTTTTTTTTTCCTTTCAGTAATGCACACTCTCATTTACAAGATGTTCAGTGTTGATTGTTTCTAACAAGGGTTCGTTCAGAGACAGGGGAAAAGCCTGGCTTGGATTTTCTTTCTATTGCTAAATTGTGGAAATAATTGCAGTAACATAAGCCAAAAGCTGTTTGACTTGAGCAGCCCCAAATAGCTCAGCAACTGTCTCCTTGGAGGTCAAGTTCCTTGAATTAGTGGGGCCTGGAGAGATGAATTTACAAATGGGCCTGTGTTGGTCTTAATTCCTGAATACAGAGGTTAGTGGGACAGAACAGTAATTTCAAGTAATTGCATTTACTGGCAGAAAGTTATGATTTTCTTAGTTATGATTTTCAGCTCCTCACGTGCCCAGCAGTTATATTTAGCTTTCAGTATATCCACAATCAGGATTTCAGGTATCTGCTAGTTCTCTGCTTACAACTGGGAAACACTAAATGTCCCGTTCACTGAGCTATGGTCTTTCATATGTGCAACCTTTTCTTATCAATAAAATATCTAGCTATCCTTTTAGGTGTGTAAGAGGGCTATAACTGAGTAGTAACTCAGTTGAGAAAAAGTGAGATACCAAAGTCCAGGACCATGTAACTTCACAGTATTATCAAAACCCCATAAATTCATGGTGGAGGGAAGAAGCTTTAATCTTTATTGCAATATCCAGAAAATAACTGAAAAACTAAAAGATGTGGAGACTATTTTGAATTTGATTTCTGAAACCTATTTTCACATTATCATCTCCTGGCATTCTGCGTGTGGAAATAGTTTGCCCACAAATACTGGTTTGTAGGTTTTGACAGATTTGATTGCAACTTAGAAGGAAAGGAGAAAATAATAAAAAGCAACCAAACAAACAACCAAGGAAAAAAAAAAGGAAGGAAGGAATAAAGGTGTGAGGTATTGGTAGTGGGGATATTGATATCTTAGAGTTTAAAAGCTCTTTAACTACATTTTTTTCAGAGTGAATAAATGTTGTCCCTCAAGACTGAAAGATTTAAAGAATACTTAATCACTGGTAGATAACACAAGTATTTATCTCAGCCAACTGTATCTGATATGAATGCTGAACTCCTTTAAAACAGGGTTTAGGTTTTAGCAGGTTAAAAAGCTATTTAAATAAATTTCCAGTAAACTTTTCAGGTATTTTTGATAGTGCATTTTGAGCAAAATGAAAATTTCTTTTTGGTGCCCTGAGAGGCATCATTTGATTGCTGAAACACCAAATGATGTGCCGAAACACAGTTGTGTTTTTTTTTCTCTCCCTGTGGCTGCTGAAACATAGTAGGACTCATTATGGACCTTTATTGATTATCACTTTCTGCAGCTATAGCTGTGCAAATGACAAGTTTCAGATGTTGGACTAAGCCCATGTCTTTAGAGAATGCATAAGCAGTGTTTCCAAAAACTAATGGAAAACATTGATGTTAACAGGCTGGAGCCTGAGTGATAATTGAAATAGCAAGCAATATGAGCAACCTAATGACTTAGTAGCCCAAAGTATTTAGTACAATACTGGTGTCATTTCAAATGATCTGAAGTTAAATGTGCAAAGGAACAAATGTGAGGTATTACAGCTACAATAATGCTCCTAAAAAATTATGTTTATCAAGAGCAGTGTGTTATTTTTTTTTTTCCAAGAAGAGCAAATAATTTCCAATCTTAGACCAACTTTTTTTTTTTTCTTTCTTTCAGAGTCTGTTTTCAGTGGTTCTACCTCACCTGTGGCCTCTCCAGGAAATGGAACTGAACCTGCATCTGGACCAGCACAGCCAAAGAAAGTCCGAGGTGTTGGGTTTGGAGATATCTTTAAAGAAGGCTCAGTGAAACTTAAGAGAAGGTTATCCAGTAATGAATCAGAAGATAAAAAGCAAGATAAGGTTTGTACTGATTCATATTTGCTTTGGATTTGTTTTGTTTTGGGGGGGAGGAGGGGCTTCCTATATAAATAACTTAGAAGACTTGGCTCTGAAGGTGATGTATCTTGCAGCTGCTGAATGCACAGGCCATTTAAAAATTTGTCAACATGGCTCCATAATCAGACCATATTCTTCTTATGGGGCTCTTGCCTATAAAACAAACCAAACCCCCTCAAACTTATTTCATAGTCACTTACATTTAGCATTGATTCCAAAAGGTCTGTTCAAATGTTTTGGTATTTGAAACACCAGAGAAGGAAAACAAAGCTGATATAAAAATTGTCATTTCAAAGAGGTATGATGTGTTTGAGAAGTTGTTGTGTCTTACATCTACAGTACGATAAAGTCTTTCCATACAAGTTAAGCTTGTCCTTCTTTTTTTGTGTGTGTGCTGTTTGTTTGTTTGTTTTTTGGGTGTATTTTTCTTTTGGTGGTTGTTCCCGCCCACCCCATTTTTGATGGATGTTGGGATTGGTGTTCTAGGTGTCAACCATCATTACCAGCGTAAATCATTCAGTAAACGTTGCCAAGCTTTTGGCTTTGGTGATGTCTTAGGTTAATGAGCTCCATGAACCCGTGATTGTGTAAGCCTGAAAAAGTCAGTTCTAGAATTTGCATCCTCTTTTCTTTTCCTCCTTTTTTATGAGTAGGACAGGGGAAAAGGCACTTTTATTCTTTATATTGAACTTAGCTCAGGAGACAGGAGATAATGTGACAATGGTGGAATTGCTTTAGTTTGAGTTTTGTTTTGGTCTGGATCTGAGAGCACTATTACCCCTTGGAAGCACAATAGCAATACACAGTCCTTTATCTTGAACTTCTGCATTGTTTATGCCATGAGCTTCTATATGGATTTGCAGCTTTTGATAAATTCAAGGCAGTGGAGATAATCCACTGTTTCTGTTTTTACTCAGGTGGTCAATAAAAGAAAGCTTTTAAAACCTTGGACAATTTCATAGTTTTTTTTGTTTTTGTCTGTGGGTTATGTTCATTAATGCTGTTTGTTGACTGATTTGCTTTCCTCTGGAAATGCTTTCCTGTGCTATGGAAATAATTGTAATGGTGCAGGGCAAAAAATAGCATGAGTCCCTAGGAAGAGACTCCCTTGAATGTGTTTTCCATTGGTAGCAGTGTGAAGAGCAGTGCTCACCCATCTATAGACATGTATGTTCTCTTTGTTTCTGATCCTGTCAAAACATCAGGTGATTTAGAAAATGAAAGTTACAAGTGTGTTGCCTTCCATTTAAGGCTCAGGGAATGTTACCTCCTAAGGAAGGTGCTGCTCAGCTTCAGTCCTTTCAGTATATGGATGGAGGAAGGCTTTTACCAAGGTCTGTAGTGACAGAACAAGGAACAGTGGTTTTAAATTGAAGGAGGGTAGGTTTAGATTGACATAAGGAAGAAATTCTGCACTATAAGGGTGGTAAGGCGCTGGCACAGGTTGCCCAGAGAAGCTGTGGCTGCCCCATACCTGGTAGTGTTCAAGGCTGGGTTGGATGGGGCTTGGAGCAACCTGGTCTAGTAGGTGTCCCTGCCCATGGCAGGGGGCTGGAACTGGAGGAGCTTTAAAGTCCAACCCATACCATTCTGTGATTCTATGAAGGCTCAGTAATTTTCCTCAGTTCTCTCCAGGCTTTGTACCTTGCAGCAGGGTTCTGTGGAATCACCACATCCCCTCGTGAATGCTGTTAGACTAGGCTGTCAGGACCCAGCTTTCAGTTTGCTTTCTTGTTGTTTGATAATTCAAAAGCATGTTTCCCTACTTTCTACCTTGTAACTTGGGAGTATAAAGAGCCTAACTAAAGTATTTTCAATTAATATGAAGTTTGCTCAGACAGTTTGAATTGTGTTATTTGCTTGTGCATAAACACTGAAATATGTTGTTCCTCTGTTGTTGGTTGGCTTGCCTGGGAAGTTGTTATAAGCCATCTCTCAGCAAGAGGGAAATGAAGTGCAAAACCAGTTTTGCATAGCTTAAACACAATGAAATAAACAGTTGAATTTAGCACTTAATATTCCACTTACTCTTGTGGCCAAGGTCATACCAAAGGTGGATAGACTTACAACATAGAGAGCCTTAGGAAGGTAATTCTCATGAAGGTTTGGCAAAAAATGAAGGAGTTCTTTGGATTTGTGCTCAACTCACTTTGGAGCTAGATGCAGGGATGCTGGAAGGCTGTTCTCAGTCTTTAAGCCAGTAAGGAAAAAAACTGTCATCAGGAAACTGTAGAAAGGATTTTTTTTAACTTGGGGAATTTGGACACTGTTCAGCACAGGAAGGCTGAGCTCTGATGTATCTGAAGAGCTCTAGAGTATGTATGGTCCTGCAAGATGGAGTATCAGCTGGTCCCAGCGCCCTGCCTGGGCTCAGGCTATTTATACCCTGCCTGCCTAAACTTCCTTTCATACCCATACTTGCATCCCATTTTGGAAGAGGGAAATGTAGAAAACTATTTCCATGTTGGATTTGTTTAATCCCATAGGTGGGTTATTTTAGTGCTTACTTCATATAGCATTCTGGAGCAAGTTAAATTGCATATATACTCCAAGAACATTGTGAGCGACTGTGGCTTCCTCTATGGTATGTCAGAGGTACCAAACACCAGTTCACAGGCATTACTTGATTTTAAGGAGTAAATCTAGTTTCTTTGTTGGTAGAAAGTCTGCAGATTTTAATCATAAATGAAAATGAACAGAGTAACTAAAGGCAATGGGAGTTTCCACATCAGTAACACTATTAGAACTGCTCAGGTAAGTACTGACTGTAAAATCATTCTGTGATTGTAGCTCATGGGTCTGTGAAGAAGTGGATGCAGCTGAAGCTGTCTGAATCTTCCTGGCAGCTCAGTATGTCTCCTGGGTGGGGGGAAAAATCCACATTAGAACAATTGTTTTGGTTGGAGGGTAACTTTGAAACTTGTAACTGGTTGCAATGCCTTTCTATTACTTTGGTTCAGGAGAAATCTCTAGTGGCACTTACCTGCTCTGTATGAATTGCTAAGAGTGAAGGGAAGCTAGGATGGCTTTTCATGTGATTTTACTTTTGTCTGAATAGTTAAAAGCTGTTTGCCTCTTCAGCTGAGGTGGTTTATGGCTACTGAATATTACTGCTTTATTCCAGAGGACCGTAAGCATGGTCAGTGAGTTTCAGTAGAGCTGTTAAAGAAGTGCTTCTGCTCTGTGCTGGAGGAGGCAATTTTCAGGCTAATGGAAAAGTAACACTTGGAACTGCTGAAATACAATTGCAAAAGTATATCTGGTAATGGTTTGAGATTGGCTTCCAGTTTCAAATCTGTGCTCTATCTTTAATCAGTAGACAAAATTCTATTTGCTGTAGCTGTAATGAGGTAACTACAGTAAGTGAAGTACTTAAGCAGAAAGCTGATTGAATCTCTTACAGACGGTCTTTTGCATCATGTCAGGTAATGAAAACATAAGTATGTTCTGTAGCCTAAAAAAAAAAGGGTGGGGGGAAGAAACCCTCATAAAGAATTTTTGCTAACAGAGTTCTCTTTTGTTTATACAGCCATTACCTAACCATCCCCCTGGAACAAAGCTAGTTCATTTGCCTAGTACAACAAAAACTGAGAACTTGTCAGAAGTAACAAAAGCAGAAGCTGAAAGTAAACTTGGTAAGGCTGGAAATTTACATCTATTACTTGGTAGTGCTCTCTAAAGAAGTATTTGGTTGTCAAATTTTTTGTGTTAAAGCTTACACAAAATCCAGTATATTCAAAACCAATGTTCTGTACCTTTCAGGAGTTCTGCAAATGCAAAAGAGTCTAAAAATTTTTTTGCTTGCATTTCTATGGAAAATGAATCAAAATATTTGTAGGCTTTTCCCCCAGAACAAAATCAAGCTGGGTTATGAAGTTTTATTACAGCAGTATCTTTGCATTATTTTGCTATCTTGATCTGTGCAGACTTACTGTCTGCCTAGCTTTCAGTGTTCAGATGGAATGCTGAAAATCTGTTGCTATGGAACAGTCCCTTAATTTGGTTTCTGTCACTAGATTACAGAAGTCACTTTGTAGGCTTAGGATTTACCATGGAGCTGCTAGTGTGCTCTCATAACTGTCAAAGTGAAGTTGCTTGCATCAGAAAGTTGGTGTTGATGTTTTGTTGAAATCCAGTTCCATTGTGATTCTGTTTATAACTTTTTTTATTTGTGTTTTTTATTATCACTAAGAATTTATGACTTCATTTAACTACCAAATTGCATAGTTTTAAAGAAAGAGATATTTTAAAGCCAACCCAAAACATCTTGTGAGAGTGCCAACACCATATAAAAAATTAACTTCAATAATCTGATGTGTAGACAGCTCATTTTGCCTGGTTCCAGAGCAGACTTTTTTTTTTTTGACTTCTGTATTATAATTTCAAGTATATTTTTGTTTTATGTGGAAATACCTTATTTTGGTGCAAGTGGGTTGTTTAGGTGGAATGCATAATTTGCAGAAATAGAAAAACTGGAAGAAACAGTTGACTTTAGTTGTGTCCAGGAGTTGTGATGTAGCACAGCAGGGCACTTGAAACAACACATTTGTTTGTCAGAGCCCTTGTTATCTGTAGCTTTAACAGTGTATAAGGTATCCTTGCTGTTCTAGCCATATTCTGGCTTTGCTGACTTGGATAGCTATAAATAGTATGACCATGGTTCCAAACAGATGATTACTGTCAAGAAGTGTTTGGTGCAATGGGCTGAGAGCAGTTAATATTTATGTTTTGCCATTACAAAGCATACGTCAAAAGCTTGTGTATGATACAAATGATTTGATGGAAGTTTCTGCTAACTTGCAACTTGGAAATCTTTCCTAAACATCAAAATTGGGATAATCTTTGGATCTTGCTTTTAAACCATTCCAGTGCTATTGCTGTAAGTGCACCAAGGCAATGTGCAACCCTGAGCACAGCTCTTCCTAAAAAATCTGAACATTCAGTACTGAACACTGATCATTCAGTATTTAGCTCATTGCATAATTCCAGATGCATCTCATGCTAAAAACACAAAAATTGGACTAGTCCAGTAGCTATGTTGGGTGTCTGCTCCCCAGAGAAAGAATATGTCAGAGAGGAGCTTAAATATGGCAGTAATAGATGCTGTAGGAGAACATCGGTAGATAAGACACCATTTAAGAACATCTTACAACCTGGTTTTCTTATGTGTGTTTTTATTTCAATGTCAACTATTATATAGTTTATGTATATAATCCTCAGTTTTGAGAGAGTGAGTTTAAAATAAACTGTGTTCAGCATGTTAGCAAACAAACAGAGATCTCCAAAGTGTTTAGAGTAGTGTGGCTGATTTTGTGGTGTGGCTCTGTTTCTGTGAAGCTTGTTTTGGCCTCTGGAGCAAATATGTAAAAATATTTTGTTTAAAAAATAAAATAATCACCGTTTGACCCCTCTTTTCCCTCATTATGTTAGAACACAACATTTGTGATTGTTGCTACCGTATTGGTCATACCACGTCTTGGAAAAGATTCAATTTAAAACTACCTTTTATTAAAAATATTTATTGAAGCTCAGATTTACTGTTTTGTAAATACCATTTTAGATTTAAATGCTCGTAAGTCTAAACTGGACTATATTCTTCTTTAGCTACTGGCAGAATATCAGGCTTATAAACTAAGGTTCTGAAGTGGCGAGTTGTACATAGTGTACCTGCCTGGGTTTTTCAGCTGGTGCTGACTGCTGGTTCTTACAGTCTGGCATGTGTGGGAACCTTGGGGGTCTGCAGGGTGCCAGGGCTCCCTGTCCCCAGCCTTCCTGGCAGCTAGAGCAGAACAAAAGGTCCCTTTTCTGGCACTGTCTCTGCCTGTTGTGGGGCTTCGTGTATGTGAGGAGCGGAGAAGTGCAGGAGGTATAGAAATGTATTATGCTTGGTTTATACTTACTCATTACTAATGAATAAAATCCCCAAATTTGATAGATGTAGTATATCTGTTGAATCTCATTTTAGTCAGTGTGGTAGTTTGTTTTTTGGGTTTTTTTTGACCTAGATTTAAACATTTGTCTCTGACATGGTTCTTCCTATGGTTCTGTAATTCTTCATAAACTACAATATAGTCAATCTACAGTTGATCATTTTTGATCACTAGATAAGGCTGTAAAATAATGCAAGTTCTTGTATTTGGAATTACTCATGTGGTTACATATCTATGTCTGTCTGTATAGATAGATCTATCTCTTAATCTTGGCATACTTTTACATTTTAACACAGTGGTTGCTTATCACCAAGGTAGATTTTTAAATAACAGAATTTGTGTGTGTTTTTTTTAACTAAAGATTTGTCTTGATTAAACAACAACAAAAAGATTCAACTGCAATCCCTTTCTTACCATCCAGCAACAGGCAGTCATTAAGACTTGCAGAGGATTCTCAGGATGACTTGGTGGTGTGCTGCTCTCTAACTGGGGGTTAGTGCAGCTGCTCACTAACTGGGGGTTGGTGCAGCTGCTCACCTGCGTGTTGGCAGTGCCAAATACATGTTTAGGTTATGGCAGCACACAGAGTCTTTAGTTTGCTTCCTCTTCCTTAATCTGTCAGATACAGAAGTCTAGTCTTTTTATATGCTAAATTATTTTAAATGTGCTGGGGTTAAAAAGGGTGCAAAAAGGATTGCGTTGCAATTGAGCCTCCTATATTAATCTATTTTGGCCTTTTTCATGTTGTTTTGGTTCTAGTGTGGGAAAGAAAATGAATCCTCCTGCTTTGTCACCTGAAAACCTTATCACAATTTTAAGTGGATTAGTTATTGAACTATACTAAATGGAAAGAAAGGAATTATTCTGTCTACTTTTACAGAAGAGGCTGTGGCTGTCTGAGCTGATCACTCAGATGAGCTCTGGTTTCAGGTGCTTAGCCAAGGAATTCCTTTACTTCAGTTACTTGGTTTTACAGCAGAATTTCCCATTTGCTGGGTATTTGAAGTTTCTGTAATTGTACATGTTAATAAAGGATGATGTCACCTTGAAATGTTTGAATATATTTAATTAGGATTGCAGATTTGAAAAAAAATCATATAAACTCTCAATAAAAAGCTACAAACAATTTTTGTCTAAAGTAGCTCAAACCAGAGTATATAATGCTATGGGGAGACTTAGAGAGGCTGTTATAATTTAACTCAGTAGACTCTTCCCCCTCTGAAGTCAGAGTACTTGAATTAAGTTGCTGTTGTGGAAAAAAGTGTTTTAGAGCTTAAACTCTTGACATGACAAAGATTTATCTCCATTGTTCTGTAAATACAGACTCTTACTTTCTTGTGATATGGATACATAGTGAACATGTAAAGCTGTCCCAGGTGGCTCATCTAGAAGGAAAGTATGATTATAGCGTTAATTTTTGAGCTCTTCTTTTGGACAGCAAAAGTGATCTAGTGTTATGTATGTTACTACCCATGGAAAGCAAATATGGTTGTGTTGCTTTGTTTCAGCCAAGGAATATTGCAGGACAATATTTCCCTATGAAGGCTCAAATGACGAACTGAGCTTTAAAGAAGGCGAGATCATTCAAATAATCAGTAAGGTAAGATGTTCAGTCTGCTTTAACCATTTATGTATTTTTTTGTAGGTTTTGCACAGGTAGATAATGTGTAAAATATGAAAGCCAGAGGGTCTGTTGGAGTAGATAATCCTGTAGACTGATTTGTCTTGTATGAGAGTCAACTCATTTCTTCGATACTTGGTGGAGATACAGATGTCCTTACAGATGGTTCTGGAGTAGGAGGTTATCTTAGATTCCTCAAATGCCAGTCAGATCAGTGTACACCCAGTACCAAATGCCTTTTTAGAGAGGAAGTTGAAAAAAGCTTTGCAAAGAGCCCTTTTACCTTCAGAAGTTGTACTTTTTCTGTGGTGATAGATCAGGCTGACCTATCTATCAGGTGGTGGTTGGAAAGTATTATGTGTCAAAAAGTGAGAAATTAGGATCAGTACTTAGATTTTGGTCTAGGTGTTATGAAAAAAAAACTGTGCAAGTATTTTCAGCAGGAGAATGAAGTCCAGGTTATTTAATTGAATGTTCTTATTTGTGTTGAATATTTAAAATTTTCTGAAAGGGCGTCTTGTTGCAGAGATGGTTTTAAACAACAAAAGAACCTATCCATACTTAATATCCCTCCAGTATTCTGAAGTCTTTTGTTAGTTTATATGCTGCTATACGTCCTCAATATAACAAAAGTGATTCTCATATGATGAATCAGGTCATGGAACTTTTGGAACAAGTCCAGAGGAGGCCACAAGGATGATCAGGGAACTGGAGATCTCCTGTATGAAGACAGGTTGAGAAAGTTGGGGCTGTTCAGCCTGGAGAAGAGAAGGCTGCATGGAGACCTCATAGCAGCCTTCCAGTACCTGAAGGGGGACTACAGGGATGCTGGCGAGGGACCCTTCATTAGGGACTGTAGTGACAGGACAAGGGGTAACAGATTAAAACTTAAACAGCGTAAGTTCAGGTTAGATATAAGGAAGAAGTTCTTTACTGTGAAGGTGGTGAGGCACCAGAAAGTTGTGAATGCCCCATCTCTGGCAGTGTTCAAGGTCAGGCTGGACAGGGCTTTGAGTACCTGGTCTAGTGGAAGGCATCCCTGCCTATGGCAGGGGTGTGGAACTGGATAATCTTATGGTCCTTTCCAACACTAACTGTTCTATGATTCTTTATTAAGGAATAATGACTTGGCTAAAAAAAAGTGAAAATTCTTTTTTTTTTTTGTATGTTTTCAGCTTTCATAGCAGAAGAAAAGTAAATACCTATTATTTTTTTTTTTCTGTAGAGGATTTTAAGTTTATGGAGAGACTGACTGCTTTTCTTAACAAGTAAATTGGTATCAGTATCACTGACTGTAATTACAATGGAAAAGAGTATTTATGGAAACCACTTTTTCAAACATGACAGCTCTTGCTTCATCTTCACTGAAACTCTTGTCTCTCTGTCCCTCTTAAATTTACCCCAAGTTTATCCAAAGCATATGCTGGTCCAAATGGGAGCAAAGCAGAGTTACCCAGTGCAGAGCTCTCCCTCTAAAATCATCTTCTGAAGTCTGAGTATATTAATGTAACTTTAAGTTGGCTGCCCCAATCTGGGGTTTTGATTTGCCATGTGTAAAGGTATTTTTCTTTTAGTATGTACATATTTATAAAGCCTGTCCCTATTGGCCATTTATTTTCTGTTGTGTTACATATGATCATTTGCCATGAAGTTGTCTCTGACTTCCTAGCATACCATCAGCACTGGCTAAATGGAGTTTAGCAATAGATGCCTTTTCCCATTCATCACTGCTCAGAAGCTGGACTCTGTACTACTTAATTGAAAGGGTGACAGAGGGAGAAATGGGAGAAAACTTTACCAAACTTTTACTTTCAGCACTTATTCACGTCTTTCTTGCTGATTCCTCCTTTAGTTTAATGCGGGGTGAGATTTTTTTTTAAACCTTCCCCCCCCCCGTCCTCTACCTGTTCCATGTCCCAGCCAGATTGAGTACCGAATTATTCTTCTTGTGTACTGAACTTTAAAAGAAACTATTTGGTGCTGCTAACAGTGGCACATATCAGCAGTAATCTACTTGGAGCTGTATGCAGGGGTGACATCTGCAGTACTTTGGATCTGAGGAACAAAGGAAAGCTGTTATTTATGCTGCCAATGTATTCAAATAACATCATACTTTCTGTTATGTATAAACTAAGGCCTTGATCCAGTAAGATCATGTAATGGATTTTTATGCAACTGAATTAATTCACCCTCCCTCTGCCCCTCTTTAACTTATACCTTAATGTTGTGGTTTAAACCCTGTTGTCAAGTTAGCCATGGAGTCTCGCTTGCTCACTCCCCCATCCTTCTTCCCTCCCCCCCTGCTTCCCGAGGGATGGGGAGGAGAATTGAAAGAGTGTAACTCCCACAGATTGAGATAAGAACAGTTCAGTAACTAAGGTATAACACGAACCACTACTGCTGCCACCAACAATAATAATGATAAGGAAGATAACAAGGGAAGAGAATATGATACCGACCCTAGCTGAGCAGTGAGTGCCCTTCTGGGTAACTCCCAGTTACATCCTGGGCATGATGTGCTGTGGTATGGAATACCTCTTTGGCTAGTTTGGGTCAGACGTTCTGTCTCTGCTTCCTCCCGGCTTCCCCTGCTCCCTGGCAGAGCATGAGACTCAGAAAGTCCTTGGTCAGACTAAACATTTGAGCAGTAACTAAAAACATCAGTGTTATCAGTGCTGTTCCCAGGCTGAAAATCAAAAACACAGCACTGCAGCAGATACTAAGAAGGAGAAAAAAATGACTGCTACTGCTAAACCCAGGATAGTTAATGTGGTTATAATGGGTATATCTTCTTGCTTCTTCACCCTTTTCAGACCAATCGACCTGATTAATCATATGAGAATCACTTTTGTTGAGTAAAATTCTGTGTTACACCAATACCACTTGAAGTTGAGTATGTTGAATAGTGTGTTGAGTCATACTGGATCTATGTACTTTCTTTCCTTTTGCAGATCTTATCCTTACGACCTTATCTTATATATGATGTAATATATATCTCCTGCTTTTTAGAAAACAAACAAAAAGTGACCAAACCTGCTCTGTAACTGTTTCCCCTTGGAAAGGTGGCTGAAGTATTCCTCTTATAAATGTGGTATTTCAGAGAAACAATTATTTTATATTGTGGATAAAAGCAAAAGTATTCCTGTAACCATATCTCTTCTGGGGAAGGAGTAAATCCTGATTGAAATGTCCTCTTGTTTATTTTAGGACACTGGAGAGCCAGGCTGGTGGAAAGGAGAACTCAATGGTAAAGAAGGAGTCTTCCCAGATAATTTTGCTGTTCAAATACAAGAGTCTGACAAAGACTTCCCTGTAAGTTCTTATGTGTATCATTTCATATCAAAAAAATACAGATGGAAATGCAAACAATAAAATTCTTCATAGCATATTAAGCTGCTTAAAATATTATTAACAATTGTAGCAGTTTTAATTTTATCTTGAATTAGCTATATCAAAGTAGAAAGATTGAAAAGTTAATGCTTGTCTTTAAACTTTTTAGGTGTTAAAAAGAGGCATGCTTTTTGATATTAACTGTATTAGCAAGAATCATTAGGTCATATAGAAGGATATAGTTCTAATAACATTCTGTGATGTGTAACTGATTACTGCACTCAATCCTTACGGTTTTGAAAGGGTATATAAGAAGTTGGTCTTCTCCATCTGTAGTCCTTTAAGTAACTATAATTAAAAATACTGAATGGCCCCTGTAAGACCAACTGCGATTTTTCCATGCTCCGACTTGCCTGTAGGCTGCAGTGCATGAGTCTTTGGATGGGAATCTAGAAATATCTTTTTCCGACTATCTCGTGTTAAATTGTAGGAATACGTAGTTTCATGTGATACTCCTTGATCTTGTAATTTTGGTTCTTATTTTATAATTTTCTTGTTGATGGCTACGTTAATTCACAAATGTACATCATCTCCAGATGTGATGGATTCAGGTCCAGGCCAGATAATCTAAATGCTGAAGCATGTATCTCAGCAGAACAGTGAGTTTCATAGTAATTTAGTGCCATTTTGTCTGGAATTGAAGACATTCACAGAGAATTGCTAGGTATAACCTAAGAGGTAGTTATTAACTTAGCATTTAGCCTCAGTTACTTAACATACACAGAAAGTCTAGTTATTCGAAGTCAGAATTTTCTTCTTAACTTTATTCTCAGCTTTGCAAGAATGGCATAAATGCTGTAGTATACAGCTGACATGATTTGAGGGGTGGGTGGGAAGTATTACTGTTTTGCAATACAGAATTGCTCTTTGAGAAAGGGAAAAGAAATTTTTCTTTTACCATAAACAGTGTCTCCTGTAGACAAACCTTGCTTTGATCCTTTATTCTGCTTTTTATAGTGTGTCTCAGTACAGGGATTCTCCTTGCACTGAGCAGCTTTGAAGTTCAAAGCATTGGATGGCTGATTATTATAATCAGTTATTTGATACTGACTTAATAAAAACGCAGATCAGAATCATGTAATGGCAGAGTGATGCTGAGCTCTCAGCATAATTGGTTTTGATGTAGGCAGAAATGCTGCACAGCTGGATAATATATCTACTTTTGGGGGAAAGAAAGAAAATATAGTCTGGTTACTTAAGTTCACCAGCTCTTGTGTTCTCTGAAATTAGAGGAAGAAATTTAATATGTGTTTTCATGCTTGCTCAGTTACATTTTGCATATCAGAATAAAATCTTTCTGCATTAAGAACAGCTTATTCAATAGTGGTAGGGGCACAGAAGTGAAATCCACCCATAGTAACTGTTTCAAAAATACTACAAGGTGTTTTGGAGGGCCTATATTAGACTAAGCCTATATGGCTTCAGCAGTTTTTGGATAAAGAATGAGGTTGTTTTTTTTGTAG
The DNA here is from genome assembly GCF_012275295.1 of Melopsittacus undulatus. Taxonomy (NCBI): domain Eukaryota; kingdom Metazoa; phylum Chordata; class Aves; order Psittaciformes; family Psittaculidae; genus Melopsittacus; species Melopsittacus undulatus. The sequence goes on from NC_047529.1 coordinate 19,299,060, forward strand.
GCTTTTGTGATTGCTTTATCAGTGAGTCTTGTCCTTAGTACAGCCACAAAGATAGCTGTTCTAGAACATTATCATTAATTGCATTCTGAGGATGAGATGGTGTGAGATGCCTGTCCTGAGACATGCCAGTTCTCCTTCAACAGGAGAGATTTAAATTAAATTTTATCAGTCTAAAGAAAGTGATGAGTGATTACATTTTAAAATAAAGTTAGTTTCAATGTACAGTGTAGTGATGACCACACTGACAAAGCAAGCCAATGACTATGGCACTGTAGTACTTTGTAGAATTTTTTAACAAATACAGCTAATGTAGTTTGTCCACTTTTCCCACTTAAATATACAGTGATAAGGAAGAACAAAATAGTATTTAAAATCTGCAGTGTTTATATTGCAAACGCTGCTATTTTAATTTGTTTCCTTGCACTTGTAACTTAGAAGTCAGTTAATTGAAATGGTTCTTCTGATATTTAACTTAGAACTTTTTTTTTCTGTGAAAGTGACCAATTTTAGTTAAAAAATTTACCTTATTATTCTTTTGAACTTGCATTATTGAGGTTTGTATAATGAGATTAAAATGGGACTAAAAAAATGTAATTCTTAGTTTTTAGTTCTTTGTGCTTCTACTGCTTATACACATTGCTGAAGCACTGATCTGACTTGAAGATTTTGATCTGATTTGCATTTTGGTTTTGCAACTGTCTGGCTAGGAGATATCAGGAATTCCTCCAGTTCTGTTTCCTGCCTGTGAATTGATTGCCTTCTTTGTGAAATACTTTTAAAACAGCTAATAAACAAGCTAGACATTACAGTATGCAAAACAGAACACTGTCTGTCTTCAATAGATAGTATCTGTTTGTTTGAGTACTATTTTTATTTATTTGTTTTTTCAGAAACCAAAGAAACCTCCACCTCCAGTTAAAAGTCCAGGTATGTAATGTATGAATAGTAGTATGTATTTGAGGAAATATTAAATTGGAAGCAGTGCATGACTTCAAAAGAAAATTCAGAAGTAACTTTGTATTTTCTAGTGATCCAACCGCCCATAGTTGCAGCTTGAGGTTACTTTTTATGCTTCTTGTAGTATGCTGTTGCTATATATTTTTCAAAATCATGATGAAGCCTACATTGGAAACACTTTAATACAGGCCTACTCTTTTCTGGGCTCAAGTGAGTGTTTATAAATAGTATTTCACTCCTTGCAAAGGAGAGAGTATAAACATGAATTGGTGTATGTCATATTTTTGGTTAGTGACGTAGATAATTAAAGCTTTTGAGAAATGTCTATGGTTTCTTTTTGCATTCAGCTCCAAAGCCTGAATTGCCAACTGGAGAGAAGAAATTACCTTCTTTGAGGCCTGAAGAAAAAGGTGAGACCAATTTTCTTCATTGAGAATTTCAGACCAAGGTCTTGTGAATGAGTTAGTTTTTAGCTTGACTTCTCTGTTCAATAGGTACCTGTTTAGAAGATGACATACAGATTCCTTTGATACCATCTACTGAAGTTGTTGTGTCTGTGATGTTCTGGAAATATCTTTAGAGGGATTAGAACTAGGACTAAATTTCTTGTAATTGCATTACATTCTGAGAAATATATATATTGCACTGCATAATGACATAGTTACTATTGAATTGATTTAAAGATACTTGTGTGATAGTTATTGCAGTTCTGAATAGCAAGTTAAGTTTCTAGAAATGGAAACATTTGCTGCTGCATCTGAATGTTTTGGCCAAAGTCAGTCTCTGATGGAAAACATTTTTGAAAGAAATACACAGAACAGCCATAGCACTCCTTTGACAGATGTTACAGTGGCAATGCTCAGAAACTGTGATTTCTTTCCTGTTAATTCTTGCTATATTCCATGTTTTCCTGTCCCTTGGAGTTTCGAGGTAATCCCCATCAAACTGTTTCAATTGTGTTTAAAAGTCAGAAGCTTAAACAAACATGCTTGCTGGGTCGTAGAGAAGAAATTCAGATGTTACTGCAGCTTAACCATATTACAAAAACATACTCTGTTCTCTGAATAGTGACCTGTGGCTGACCATGGCTTTTTGACAAGTAAGTCTGCTCAGTGGGTTACATGGCTTCCTTGGGCAGATTTTACAAACCACATTTTAAACAAAACATATTCTCGGGTGTTTCATTTGAAGGATACTTGCTGAAACCAGCTATCTCTACATGTGAGCAAGCATATTGTTTTTAGCTGTTGGAACAGTATCTTCAGATGTGCATTGAGATCAGCTGTAGGGTTCTAGAAATTGTTATCACTGGGCTCTTTATAAGTTTAAGTTTACTTAACCTGAAGTAAGTTTAATTTTACATTGGTTCTGTTTGTATTATGGTGTTAACCTTTGCATAGCTGAGTTCAACAGTTCTTGAAAGAATATGGGGAAAAAAAAAAAGGCCTACTGAGAACACCATCCGAAATGCTTAGGAGCATGAAAGCTTCTGAATAATTAAGTAAGGCAGAGAACTGTCCTTTACTGTGATGAGGAAATGACGGTGGACGTGTTTGTCTTGCATTCAGGTCAGGTCTTACACGTTGCATATATAGATAGCAGTAGAGTTTTGCTAGAAGAATTGCTATTTTTCAGTGCAGTTTTACTTATGGAAAAATAACTATGTAGGTACTAGTGATTAAATCTATTAACTATGAAATTGTACTGTAATTTTAGAAAAGAAATATTTAAGCAGCTCTAATCACAAAATACCAAACTATGTATTTTTTTTTTAATGCCTTTTGGGAAACTAAAATATCTGCCTTGAATTGTGATAAAAATTGCAAGCAATACTCCTGTGCTTGTCTATAGTGGAGGGCACTTAGTGGCATAATGTAGGATTTTTTGTTCAGTGTAAATGTCTTCAGATTAGTATTTTTAATCTCCATTACTAAACTGCTTATTTTTAGCCAAACCTCATCTCTCATTGCAGAGCAAAAGCCAAAAAAAGAGACATGCCATTTTGTCCAGAAAAATTGTCCAGTTTCTGAGCTCATGGTGAATCTTGAACTTTGATATTAACTTCTTCTACATAGCTGTGGAGGGTTTTTATACTCAGATTCTGAGTGGGAGTGATTGAAAGGAAAACTGACAGATGACAATTCAGGAATAAGATTTGATGACAGCAGTATTTCTGTGTTGTTAATGAACTCATTCTTAGAAACAAAAGACATAATTCTCAACTTGTGTTTAGCATAGCTAAAGTAATGCTAATTGAACTTCAGTTAATGTTAACTCCTACTGGGCATTAGAATTTTGCATATAGGATCTGCAGGCAGAAGTGGCTAGCACTGTTAACAGATTGTTCTACACCGGCCAGTCAGCACCACCATGTGGCAAAATTCTTCCACTACTTCAGTATTCTTTTTTTTTTGTCTCAATACTGAAAGACTAGAAGGGAATGTCAAAGGGTTGAGGGTTATTTTGTTCATGTCCCCTCCTAATGTTCACATGTCCCAAAGCAGAAAGATGATCTGACCTGGATCATACGGTTTTTTGTTTTGCAGAATTATCTCAACTGTCTGTTTATTTCTGAGTATTCCTGTGAAAGAAAATCGGTGTTTTCCCATTTTAGAGTTGGAGGGTTGACACTCAGCAGCTGCAGGAGTTTTCCAAAGGAAGTCAAGCATAGAACTGGCAGATCAGGCACTTAGCTGGGATGGAACTGAAGCAAATTTCCAATCCAACTGTTAAATTCATAGCATGTGTAAATATTTTACATTAGAGTAATACTGCATTAGAAGTCATAGGAGGGAAGCAGGGGGAGAATCAAAGCTGAAGGTCAGTCTTTCCATCCCAGTTAACTGATTTGCTGTAGTAACTGTAAAAGACTGTAACACCTTACAGCAACCTAACAAAAATCTTCTAAATCCTCAGTGCTTTATGTATGCCCAATGGGACTATAGCATAGTTTTACAAGGAAAAGTAGAAGGTTTACTCCAGATATCCCAAAGGCTGTGATTAGGGAATGTAGATTGAAGACTATTTAACTAATGTTTGTGAAGCAGCTTGAATTTTTCCATGTTCCATTTGTTACATAGCTCCAGCTTTTCTGGACAGTATTTGATTAGGTCAAGCAGTCATTAAACAATAAATTTAACTTGTTTGTTTGTTTGTTTGATTACCTGTACTTAATTTGTATGAAGGTGGACTTTATCTAAAAAATTTAAGTTATTCAGATATTCTCCCCTATCTGCCTCCTATTTGCATAGATAAATTATGCTGCTCATGTATATGGAAGAGCTCTAGTTACAATAAAATAAAAAAAACAACCCCTATCTTTTAAAGAAGAGATAAGTTGTATTCATAGAAAAGAGAAAGCAGTAGCAGTATAGAGAGATTCTGGGTTCTTAGCTGTCATTTGTAGTGCAATAATGTGAATCAATAATTTCTTACTGCTATTTCATGTCAGTAGAAAGACATTTTGCTTTAATGTTTTTTTAAGTTCAGGTAAGTAGTTTGTGTGTTGTGATAAGGCATCACTGAAGACACTTGCAAATCTATTTTTCACATTGATCTTCAAAGAAGGTATTTCTGACAACAATTGCTTTGTAATTCATTAGCATTGTAAGCGTTATAGATAATGTGGGGTTTTAAAGTGTTGTGGTGCCTTATTTTATCAGATGAAAGAGGAGCTTTGGATCAGAAGCCTTTGAAGCCACAAGCTCCTCAAGTACCACCCAAGAAGCCTGTTCCTCCAAGCAAGACTAACAGATTACTGAGAGGAGGGCTTTTGCACCCAAAACGTCCAGATAAACCTCTTTTGCCATCATCTGTATCCAAGTCAGTATAATTTATATTGTATACACTGAGTATATTTTATTTGGTTTGTTCAGTCTTTCTTCAGGGTGGGAAGAAACTTATATTTTAAACGTGATAAGGATGCAAGGAGAAGTTTTGCCCTACACCAACCAGTGTCTTGGTTCTCCAAGTCTTTATCGGTGTGCACTTACCACTTTTTAATTATTTGAGACATTAAATCCATCTTGGTGAATATTTCAGTTTAAGTAATTGTGAGGCAGATGAAGTTACCTATGGGCTGCTTTGCTTTAAGCCTGCCCATAATGAAGAAGTTGTAACTATGGCAGTAGTGTGGTGTACAAGAATCTGTGAACATTGCACTTCAGAATTATTATTGTGTTGGAAGAAAACGTGAAGATTTGAGCTACGTCAATATTCAGTGTTTCAGCACTTCAAATAGAGTAAGACAGATGGAAAGGAAGAGTTGAACACAGTTAGTATCCTTGCTAGAGGCACCCTATGTTGCTTATGTGCTCTTCTTGGGAAGAAAGCACGCACACAGAACCACATCCAGTCTCCATACTGTCCTGAGTATTCTCAGTTGAGTTACTGGGCAAATAGGGAGGGTAATAGCAAGTAATGGCTCACTATTTCCACTTCTATTTTTTTTTCTCATGAGTTTGAAACAATTTACTTCTGGTGTTTCATGAAGACTAATTTTGCATCAAACCCCCACACAGAGTTTTACTTTCTGTCTCCATCAAAGTAATTGCTAGGTCCTTACCCCAAACTGTAAATAAACTGCTGATGGTTAACTGTCCCTTTGGAATGCTTAGTTAACTTGAGAGAACCATGAAAAAATATTATGCACTTGGCCTTGTACAAATAAAGGAGCAGAAGCTGCTACATCAAAGAGCTTGCACCTTATATACCAACCAAGATACAGGGTGGCACCAAGCATTTGTCAGGGTTTATATTTTTAAAAACAGGTCCTGTATAGCTGAACCATAAGGAAGAATATCTAAAGAGATAAAAGAGTGAGGAGGAGGGCAGTAGGGAAAGGGAGTGCACACACTTCAGATGGTTGACTCCAATAGGAATTCGCTGCCTCTGATCCTATCTGCACAGCCCTGGGAACACTGGATGCGTGACTGAAGAAATAGACCATTGCTACATTACTTCTGTTTCGGTTTTCAGTATGTAATTGTTTTGCCATTTGTTATTTTGGAGCATTTCCTGAGTAAAGTTTTAGAGATTTTGTCCTTTTTTTTTTTTATGCTGCAGAGTAAACTATGCCAAGAATTGTAAAGAAAAATATAATCTTTTCTTATATGTATGTTTTGGTGGGTTTATTTGTCCCTGGATGATGTGACCAGATATGCAGAGAATGCACAGTAGAATAAAAGCCAAGTGTACAAGCTACTTTCTTCTATACCTAGGAAGAAGTAGCTTGGCAGCTTTTTTTTTCTTTACAGGAAGATTCTGATGTCATGAAGTCTGAGTAATGTTTTTGAACGTTTCACAAGATACTATATTTCTGTTGCACTGTAGTGTACTTTTTTAGATTTAAGTGCCAAAATGTACCCTGTAGTAAAAGTTTTGGACTGGTTTTACAAGGGGATTGTGCATGTTGGACAACTCTGGAAGACCTGGAACAGAAGAGCTGGCTTTTAAAAAATTAGAGTTGGTCTCCAGAACACTTTATTTTTAAACAAGTCTTTAGAATATGATAAGATATACTGAAAGTTTTTAGTTTACTTCTAATTCTTGGTATATTTCTGTTGTAACTAATTAACCCATTGACTGTTTTTCTTACTACAGATCTAATGGAGAAGTTGTTTGTCTTCGACCAAAATCTGAAGTTGAGCCAGTAGGAAAACCAAAGTTAGAGTCTGAATCGTTACCACTTAGACCAAAATCAGTAGAGGTAGATTCACTTGTGGCAAAGAGCTCTAAGGAATCAGGTAAGAAAAGAAAAAACCCAAACACAATACTTTTTTTGGCCTTTCTGTTTTGGATTGCAGTGTTTTACAAGGTTAGAATAAGCCTTTTAAGTAATTTACTTCAAATGCGCAGAGTGAAATTATGCCTGTTCAGTGGAAAGTAGAGGTTTTAGAACTTATTTAGGTAGCTGAAGGTAAGAGTCAGCAAGCAGTGAGTAGATGTAAGTAGGCTGTTGGGAGGTAGTCAATGAGCTCAGTGTTGTAATAGGTCGCAGGAAGGGAGAAATGTAGGTAATGGTTTGTTCTTCTGATTTGAAAGCATGTTTTTTGCTGCCACTTTTATCTTGCATTTTTATGAAATTGTTTTCCTTACTGACTGGTTCCGTTCTGCTCTTGCATTTCAGATAACTTTTGCTTTTCTAGCTAACTTGCATATTTTTAGTAATGCCATTACCTTCAGCGTTCTGTGATTAAGTTCATAGTTATTCTAGGTTGTGACTTTATCATGCCTTAAAATTGAGCCAGCATGGAGCATTGTACATGGGAATTTCATGCTTATGGCTTTGTTTAATGCACCTTGAGCCAAATCTAGCATCTTTTTGAATCTAAATTTGTCCAGTAGAAACCTTGATACAGGTTGACCTACCCGCAATGGTGGTCAGGCTCTCTGAGCTATTACATAGTTATCTTTTGTTCTTCACTGACAGCACAACTGGTTTTAGTTCCGTGTGTGCCTCTTATGCCAAAATCATCTGATGTGGGCATATTTTTATGAAACCCTAAATTATTTTTCTTGTATGGTTAACCACTGTAGAAAAAGCTTTAGTGAACTTCATGTGCAGTGTTCGGCTTGCATATCTCAAATGCAACCCTTTCATCTCTGAGAAGGTTTTCGTAAGAGTAGATTTTGAAATAGTCTAACTTGATTTAGTATTTTAGGCCAATTATGATTTCCAGTTTGTAGAATAGTTGGTCCTAAAGTGTAATAAAATCATCTGGGAGATAAAAATAATGTATTAAAAATTAAAGCAGTTTCTGAATATAAAAGAATACTCCTAATTCTCCCATTAAGCATTGTTAAATGTGCTTCTAAGCTTAAATACTTTAAGGAAAGGTTACTTCATATATGGCTTTAATATGGAATTATATTTTTCTGAGTCACAGAAAGCTGGACTTCAGCAGGTATTAAAATATGTTGGAAATGTTACAAATACCATCAGTGTTTTCCTAAAGTGTTTATATTTTTTTTTTTTTTTTTTTTTTTTTTTTTTTTTGCTCCCAAGTAAAATCTAGGCATGTGCTTGAAATGCCTTTTTAAAAACTTTTTTTAATTGGCAATTTAACTTTTTCCTCTATTTAAAGATGAGTTTGAATGAGGATGCCAGAGAAACACTATTAGGCAAAAAGATGCTGAGAAATTAAAGGGCAATGCACAACCTAGCCTTAAAAATGTCAGCCTTGTCCTGCTACCAAGATGTTTCTCTCTGATTGTGCTAGATATATTTCTGTATAGCACTGTATCATTTATCCACAGGAAAACACTCCCCATGAGAACAGATGTGACTACCTTTTTCCTCTTTTAGATGCAATTAGATGGCAACTTTTAATAACCTGAGTAACAACACAGTAATTGTGATATTTGGTATCCATACATATATAAAACCCTTGATTTTCTATAGATCTAGAAAAAAATCTATGAATTCTGATTTGCTAACATAAGATTTTACAGGCTTATGGGGAAATTCAGTATTTTGGTACCTAGATGGGGCAGGGGGCAGAGTTGCATAACAAGAAAGCGGGTGAGGTTTGTTCAAGGGTCCTTGTTTGGTGCAAAGCAGCAAAGGAGTCTCAGGCAGTCCATGCAGGGATGCAGCACAGACAGTGTCAAGAAGCTGCTTTTTACAGAAAACTTCAAAAACTCTGTTACACAAAACTGCCCTTGTTTAAAACGCTCTGAGTCACCTGTAGTTTTACTGCCCCTATGAAAAGAGACTAGTCCAAATTCTTGCCAGTAAAGCGTAATGATTGTCTCTGTGCATTCTGCTGCTAAAGATGTAATATTCCATGCAGCAGCTGTGTAAAGTTCCAAAGATATTGAGTCCTTATATAAATTTCAAGATATTAGAACATGGGGGAAAATGGATGGCAACTGAATTACCAGTCTTATCCCTCCACGCCCCCTTTAGTTGAGATCCTGAAGTAAATGAATCTTTGGAAAACAAATCTCTTACTTATTAATTTAATTAATTAATTAATTTAAATTTTCGGGTTTTTTTTCTTTTGGGGTTTTTTTTTCATGTGGTGTAGGTTAAACCACTTTCAATTTAGCTTAAGGAGTTGATGCACCTATTCTGTGTCTATAGGAAAATTCCCACCCCACACCAAAATTAGGCACTCAGCCATCAGATAAAGACAAATACTCAAAACTATTCAGAAATACTGGTAATGTTGAAATACCTCCTCTTGAAGTTTTATTTGAAAAGTTGCATAAATGTTTCTCTGTTCAATTAGAATGAAAGTACTGTAAAAGACTAAAGCTGTACTACTGGCATGCTGAACATGTAAAGCGATTCTGTTTCTTCTACAAATGTTTCTTTTTCCTGCTTTGTAAAATAGTTTTTTTGTTCAGAATCTTTTTCTAGACATTCCTCTCCTTGACTTTTCTTTCCAGATTTTGTTTCCTATCCTGTTTGCCATGTTTCCCTTCTTACGTGTCAGGAAATTACCCTACCCTTCTCCATTTTGGTAAGATAACAATCTATAAGGAAATCCAAACGCTTTATGCCATACACATAGCCTCTTCTTAACTTCGTAAGCCTAGTTTTCAGTTGCAATGATTGATACTACAATTTTTGGTTTTCAATTTGAGATGCCTTTTTTTGTTGTTTGTTTGTTTGTTTGTTTGAATGTTTATTTTCCTTAGCTGTTACAGAAGAAGTTACTTAAAGTATGCTTTTCAATTAGAAACTTGTGGGGATAAAATAAGAAAGAAAAACCTTACAGTCCAGCTATTGATAAGCCAAACCTAATGTTTATAGGGAAATGTGTTCAATAGCACTTCTGGTGTATGGAGGTTGAATGGCTTTATCTTTCTGTACACACAAATTATGCTCTTGAATCTTTGGGCACTGAATCCACCAACATTGGCTATTTAGTATCATGGGTCTTGAAAAACAGTATTCTTGAAAATTACATTGTTAAGCACACGCTTAATTGTAGCAAATACCTTATTATAGCTCGACTGCAAATTTAAATATCCTAAAGCTTATATCTGTCCCCTAATTTTTTGGGGTGCCATCTCAGCAAGATGAGTAATAGGAAAAAGAACTGCCATCTTCTTTTACTCTGCAGAGTAATTGAAGGTCTTGTCTTCTAAAAATATTTGATATGTTTCATTTCTGTCATAGGTTCTTAAATCCCAGCCACATCAGTTGTTGGCACCACAATTTCTTTATGCACCCCTTCAGCTTTGCTTCTTTTTGTGAAGATAGTTTTAAACCCAGACTGCTTTGAATATATGTGAAGCAGTCACAAATCCTAACAAAACTTCTTATCTAATTGTGTCTGTTAAAGCTCCTAACAGTTCTGTTATGGATCAATGTTAAGCTTGCAGAAGAGACATTTCTAATAGTCTGTCCTAAGTAACAGTTTAAACTTAGCTCATCTTCCTAGAAAGGTGCTTTTGCTCAGCCTCAAAATATTTTTGACTGAAATTAATCCCTAGGTGTATGTTATTGCTCTTTTGGCACCATGGTGGGATTTCCTTTGACAATTACAGGCTGTCTGTAAGAAAGTGAATTGATAAATCACTTTTACTGGTTGAAATGGGTGTAAATTGTAAGCTTTCAATGGGTTTTGTCAGTATTTCTATTTGGTTTCAGTGGGTTCAAACTTTCTCCTAAAATAACGAAGAATGCTGTTTAACAAGAAAGACAAGCCCCCTAAATCCACAAACAAAACCACCACCAAACCCACAAGCCCTAATTGCCACCAGCCTGTTTTTAATTTCTTCCTTATACCAAAACAACAAAATGGAAAGGTAAAAAGGAAAATACAAGTTCAGTTAGAATTCCCTCTGGCTGTAAGGGGGTGGAAATATTTTAATGCTGAGCAATTGTCTCAGGTGCAGTACCAATTTCCTTTAGAAGCTCTAACAGGTAACGAATGCAAGCTCTGACTTTAGTGTCATCCCACTATCTATATTTAAATTGTATCCAGTTCGAGACTGTAGAAGTCTTCATCTTCAAACCTTGTAAAAGTCTGTGGGTTTGATTGGGTTTTTTTTGTTTGTTTTTTTTTTCCAGAAGTAGATGTTATTCTTAATATGTTCTTAAAATTCTTAACATGCCTGGTGTTTGCTTTGTTCATGGAGGCAGGACTGGCATTACTATCATAATAGCAACTACACTTACAATTTTTATTTAAGTTAATGCCAAATGATTTGCCATTTCTGCAGAATGACAAAAGGAGGGTTGTTTACAGGCCAGAGTTACTGAGGTGGGGGAAAAGGCACATTTCCTGCCTTCTTGTTAACCTTTCAATAGTAACTAACTAATGTAAATCCTGTTGTATATTTTGGCATGGGTTAGTGCTGTGGGATTACTGATGATTGAGTAAAGAATGTGAAAATATACCCCTTGGTCACTATTGCTTGGCTTCTAATAAGTTAAATATTTTTGGCACAGGCTACAACATAAATATCTTCATAGCTATTTCTCCCTCATCCTCTTTTTCCGTCAGCCGCTTGCCACTCATTCACTCTTCTGTTACTTCCTTCGTTTTCCTTCCCTGCTTTCTTTTTAATCGCAAATATGATTGCATGCTTACAAAAGACTGTCTTTACGTTCTCTGCAATAAGATTAAAAAGCAGCAAAACTGATTGTTAACTGATACTGTTATAAATGCTTGCACTCCAATAAGGCATCAGATGACAAAGTAGGTATGTTCAGGGATGTACGAAAGATGTGAATATGTTAAGGACTTCACAGATAGTATAGCAGAGTAGAAGACATAAAATCAGTTAAAACATTCAGTGGAAAACTTAGCTCCTACAGGTATAAATACAGCTTTAACAATGCATGATTAAAACTTAGATTAATCAGATGATTTTAAATCATCCAAACACTGAAGTGATATGAATGATCTGGCTCAGTGTTCTTAGGGCTGCTTTTTTTTTTACTTACCTGACCTCTTGCTATAGCTTCAAAATAAATGTGAAAATAGAGAAAGAGGTGTCTTAGCTTCTATTTGATAAATCATAATGTCCCGAAAAATAAAGGGTCATCAAAAAAACCCAACCCCAAGACAAAACCCAAACCCTTCAATGTCATTTTTGATGCCCATAATAAATGCTGCATGGCATTGTAGTTAAACATTGGATTTGTTCTAGAGACTGTAAATCAATTTGTGTTTTAAAATTATATATAATAACCATAATCTTGATGCTTAAATAAAAAACTGATCTCATTACAAAACTGCTGACAGGTAAGTATTATTTTTGTGGAGAAACAGTTAAAAAGTCCAGTTGTTAACTAGATGAAGTACTTCTGTTGTTAAGTAGGTGTGTTCTATTCTTCCTATTAATAGTTGTTTTCCTAATGTTGCCTCTTCCCATTCAACATAAAAACCTTCTACTGATGTAAGAGAGATTTTACCTAGAGCTATGAGCATAGAGAAACTAATGAGCAAAGAGCTTTCTATGTTTTAATACAGTATAAAAATGGAGTTTGGAAATATTAATTATAAAATTTATGAAGTCATGTGTTTTCTTTAGACTAAGTACTGAATGTAGAAAAACTATCCTGCACAGGAATATTTGCTGTTCATGTCTTGTTAACTTACTTTCGCAAATGTGTGAACATATACTTTACCATGTTGCTTTTATTTTTGTCTTAGCCAAAACTTGGATTTTCATGCTTTTCATGCAAGTTTAGTGACAAGAACATATGCTCTTTTAAATAGTTGACTACAGCATCTCTCAGTCATATTTTTCTGCATGTATTTGTTAGGTCTGTTTTATGCTGCCATGTTACTACAGCATTTTTCTGTGAGAACATGAATTTAAATCTGTTTTCAAGGGGGAAGATACGGTTTCCCAGATATGCCAGTCATGTAGTTGTTTCGTATGGCTCATGTTGAGTATGCTGAATCAATTAGTAAGAATATTTGAAACAATTCAGATTGTCTTAGAATTCAGATTTTTTTTTTTAATTAAGTAACAAAGGGGTAGAGAAGAACTCCACAAAATCGTCTGGTCTTGATGGTGGTCTGTATTTTCATCTTTTTCTAGATCTGCTAAGCTTTGATGATGTAATAGCTACCTCAGATAATCTATCACACCCTACTGCAAACCGACCCAAGATGCCTGGTAGGAGGCTACCTTCACGGTTCAATTGCAGTAGTCCTGTGAGTATAATGGGTGGGTTTTCCTAGTAGTGAACTAAAAATTAACTTCCCAGGAAACAGGATTGCACTGGGAAAGTCTTCTGAACCACTTGCCTGAGTGAAAAATGAGGTTCAGTTCCTATAGACTTTGTTTACAGGAATATGTCCATTCTCAGGAGGGAGGTGTACCAAAGAGAAATAATGTGGCTGTGTTGCAACTGAAGGAGTTTTTTCTGTTCTGTGGGATATTGCTGCAGTAAGTACTCAGTTCTTTTAGCATCACAGGTGATGAAACAGGTGTTTTGTGTACACACAGCTCTGAAAGTACCTTCAGTGCCTTACAAGCCTAACGATGTATAGTCTTTGGCCACAACAAATTTGTAATTCAATGTTGCTGTAGTCTGGTACTTATGTTCTGATGTGCTAAGATGTGAGATTGTTAGACCATGAAAACCAGGTAGTGCAGAGTCCTTGAAATCAGTTTATGTCATGGGATGTTGTATAGTTCTGTCATGCCACTTTTTAAACCTTGTTAATGTTTTACGGAAGCACTTAAAGACTCACTAAAGCATCAAGGACTTAAGTACTGAAGAGATGTTTGAAATCCTGCCCAGGATTCCTATGTTAAATTTAAATTCAGCTGAATGAGTATTACAGGGAAGGAAAGTGATGACTTTCAGGGAAAGAAGACTGATAGTCTAGGAACTTAAATTTGGTTTTATTTTGAAGGGGGATTTTTTGTTGTGCTTTTTGTTTTGTTTTGGGGTGGTTTTATTTTGTTTTTGGAGGTTGTTTGCTTTTAAACTATTGCATCTTTAGAAACATCTGACAGGGTTTTTCTTTTTTTTTTTAATTTACTTTTTTTAAATGTCTGAAAACCTTTTCATTTTTTATGAACGGTTTACCAGGCAAGTCAAAATGTGAGTCCAGAAAAAGATTTGAAGGTGCAGAAAGAAGAAGAAAGTGCCAAACCAAAGCCAGTTGAAACAAAAAAGGTATGATACCGTGGAGCTAGAGAAGTACCAGGCAACTGGATGTTCTGTTCATCTTTCTTGTATTTCCAGTTTAGATTGATGCAACCATCTAAATACAAATAATTGTCTTTAAACACAAGTGAGCCATATCATTTAGTCTAAAGTTCATAATAGAAATTTTAGTGTAAAGCTCATTTATAATTACATTAGTTCTTATGCGAATGATTTTATAGAATACCATGAAACTATGGTGTTATTTCTCAAATAAGCTTTATATCAGCTCAGCCTTTAGTCTTGTGACAGACAGAACAACTGGACAGATAAGAAAGGTGCACAAAATAATGTTAATAATGAACTAATGGGCTCCATTAAATCAGAGTGTTTGAAAGCATAAAAAACTGCAGTGTGGCTACAGGAACCTTAGGGAAACACTTAATAGAGAGCTGTATAAAATAACTCTCCTACCCTACAGTAATTCATTGGAACTGGACATTCTTTTTTACCTTTTAAGTGGAAAATGAGGGAAATCTGTGCACATGTAGCTCCCATAGTTCATAAAGATTTCAGTTCTTAGCCTTCTACTGATTTATATTTTCAGCCATCTGCATTCAGTTCAACAACTCCATCTTCATCTCAGAGACCAAGTTCTGCTATCCTCAGCTTTTTTCCTGGAGACATGCAACTTAAAGGAGAAACGGATGATGAAAAAATTTCTGTGGAAGAGCTCAGGACTCAGATTAATGAGTTGATGGGTTTAGTAGATGCACTGAGGAAAGAACATGGGTAAATATTTTCTTCTTAATCTGCAAAGGGATATATAGAAATCTAAATGTCTTTAATGCCAAACTTCTTCATAATAAAAAGCTATTCCATATTAATGTTAATTCAGAACTTTCTTTAGAAGTTGATCCAACTAAATGCCCTAAATAAGTACAAATTTGATGTCAAAGTCTTTTTGGAATTTGCATACATTTTTGCTTTCCTACTTTGTGCTCCTGCATTCTTACAGCTTTTTGAAAATATTTCTTAAACAGTAGTACTTTCACTGTAAAGAAAAGTAGATAATTTTCGTGGTATAAAATAAAAGTATACGTGCTGGCCTTATGTAACACTCTGCATAAGTAATTGCAGTATTGACATGACTGGTAGTAGGGAAAGATATTACCGAGCTTTTGATCATGGCAGCTTCAATATCTTTGTGTGTGTTTGGTTATGTTTGTAGAATAAAAATGTACTTGGTGTTTGAGAAAACAGCAAAGACCAATCTGGGGGAAATTTTCCCTTTTCTGATTTTAGTTTTACAGCACAGACATTCATTTTGTTATTGAAGTGATAACTAGTGCTAACTATCCAACTTTTAGAGATACACACCTCTTTAGAGGTTATAAAACCCAGGATCAGTTGGTCTCTAAAGCAACTAGTAAATTATGTGTTCTGGATTTTCTTCATTGACTTGATAATCCTTAGCACTTTCTTGACTGAATATAGTTATGAAGTAAAACATTTTAAGAATTTTTAGGAACCTTCTCTTCTAAAGAAGTTCCGTTCATTGTGTGGAAGTTGTCAGGTTATTTTAGCTTAAATTCAGTTCTCCAAGTAAAATGACAATGCAAATTTTTAAGTAACCTACTTAATATTGTGATTATAAATTAAAAATAGGTGCATAGTGATAGGCAAGAAGTGTTGAGAATTGCTGTAAGCTTGTGGTCCAGTATATCGGAGTACTAGTTTACTAGTGGGCATGTATTTATATGTAGGTTTTATTTATGAGATGAAGCATTAGAGTTGTTTTGATTTTTACAAGTGGAATTCATACAAGGCCTGTGCTTCCTGTTCTCAGTAATGTGAAAGCTTTCCCCCCCCAATTTTATTTCTGTTGCCTTTACTGTTAGGAGAGAACTGGAAAAACTAAAGAAGGATTTGGAAGAAGAGAAGCAGTTGCGAAGTAATCTGGAGGTAATGTTAGCAATTTGGGGAGTGGGGTGGGAAAAGAGATTTAGAAATAAGTAGGCAGTGTTCTGGAATTTGGTTCACAGGACAGTCTTAACCAGCCTGCTCAATATGTTTGTATTGCTGTGTTAGTGTGTGGTTGAATGAATGCCTCATGAGCCAGCTGGATGTATCCAGGAGATTCATAGTTAATTTTAGTTCAGCTTTCTTTATCTGGAAAATTATTTGTGACAATATGTGTGTGGGTGTTACGATGTGAGTTCAGTTTACTGTTGCTAGATTTTGCCCTTTGCAAGAAATATATCCAACTGGGGATGTTCCAAGAGAGAAGATTAATCCAGTACTTTTCTTTTGTAGAATTGAAGGACAAATTTAACTTCTGTAATAAAAGAAAAACAGGGAAAAAAGTAAACTTTCCTGATTTTTTTTATGAACTATTTAACTATTAACTATTTATTTGTCAAAAGAACAGAATGCATCTTTGTGAATGAGCACCACACTTCTCAATTTATTGATGAAAAAGGCTACCTGTATTGCAGTATGATGCCATTAAGTCGTTAGTAGGATAAGCTCATTGTAGAAAACTAGTTCAGTTTGGTAAAAAAGGCATTTTATTTGTAAAATAGTGCTTCCTATTGACTACAAAGTTACTTTCTAAACTTGCCAAAGAACTTCTGCTGAGTCTTCTTTTTAATGCATCCCTAAAGCAATTGATGAAGTTGCCTTAAATACACACTGGGAATGGAGAAGAGGTAGCTTCTACGTATCCTCTTAAGTCTGTTTGAAGAAATACAAATTAATCATGGCATGGTATTTTGCATGAAGGCTGCTTTAGGAGATTAGTCTGAGGTGGTGATGCCGCAATACATGGGGTTGTGTCAAGTGATTCCACAACCCAGCTTTGACTGGTATATTCCAGGTGACTTTATCTGATGAGATGAAGCAGAACTATAGGCAAACTTTTAATGATTTTAAATTCTTGTCTATTTAATTAATAATTAACAATTTAAAATTAATTAATAATATAAAATCAGCTGTGAATATCAACCTGTCAAATGTGTCTGGTACAATTTGATTTGTTTAAGTGTCCTTGAAATGTAAAGGTTGTAATTTTATTGAAAGCTCTGAAAACTTTAATTATTATTACTTTAATATGTCTCTCTCTTTTCAAAATGTCCATTTTCCAGCTTGAAATAGAAAAATTGAAGAAAGCAATGATGTCTACATGAGACAGCTATGGACTCAATGTTTTTAACTCACCAGGAATTCAAAGCTGAACACAAGGAGAACTGACTCTTTATTTCATAATAACGAATGCTGGTGTTTTATAGTCTTCAAGAAAAAAACATAGTAAGAAAAGGAATATAGTCTTTTATTCAGAGAGATTAAGAAAACAAAGAAGAATAATGGTGTAATTTTTTTGCCAATATAAAAGAGGCCTTATTTCTTACTGTGCTGGAATTGCAGACCTTATTTTTTGGTTTGCTTGAAAATACTACTGAATCTGTATAGAAAGGAGAGGGAATTCTTAATAGATTTTTATTGAATACCTGTAGCTTAATTTTTAAAGAGATCTATGCGATAAATAAGGTGATCTATCTTTACAACTAATCTGTAAAATAGTCTATTGGAAGGGATTGAATAACTGTATTGTAATTGTAGTCACTACTTTTCCCATACATGCAAAAGGGAATAAATGATGTTTGTATAATTTTGGCAGTCTTACCCAGGGTTATGCTGTTGTGCCTGTCTGCAGTGAGAATATAAATAATATGCTGTTTATATGTTGAGTAATGAAATAGGAATTAATGCAATTAAGCAGGTGAAACTCCTATGCATTGTAGTAAGAATGAATGATATAATCTGAGTAGTTTAACAGAACGTTTTGTCACTTGCACTATTGGATTAAAAAGGGATTTAGAACTGAATCATGAAGTTATGACAAAACTAACTTTTAAAATCATAAAAATGCAAGAAATACAGAAACGAGGCTAGAATCCAGTCTTAACTCAACCTGTTGTGCCTAAAATATTGCAGCATACAGCATGAAAGTTAACCTTAAGTTATGTCTGTGCTTCTGTATGTCTAAACTGAAATCATCAGTCTTTCTAGTGGTTAAACATGTATCATGATCTGTTTTTACAATAGTCAGGTTTTGTTTATAATATGTCTCCAAATAAATCCCTTTGGAACTTTGATACTCTCAAAATGTCTCAATATTTATGTATTTATGCCATAAACTTTCGCCGTATATTGTGTACCTCTAAATTTAATAACATCTTTTTATTTTAATGAGTGACGGGAACAATTGCTTTGACAGCATTGTGCTAGTGTCCAAGACAGTGTCTTTCATGGTTTATGGAAACTGTTGAAATCTTGTGGATTGCCGTTATCTTTAACCCCTGAGCTTAACACAGTGCACCAGACCAATACAAAAGAAAAGAAAAAGGTGATGGAGGACAATAATATTTATTGCTGCATTCATTTCATTAAAGAATAAAAAAAAACATACAGCTTTAGAGAGCCAGTCAAATGCATTACTTTGGTTAATAATCACCTTATCTCCTTTTGATCTACTAGAATTTAAAGGACAAAAACATGCCACATAGCTTGACAAATTCACCAGTAAGAGAAGTAATTATGTTTCTATTAATGGGAATAGTCATATATATAGTAATTATTTAGCATGTCACTTGAGCTGTGACATGGAAGTATTATTACTTGAGAGTATATTTTTCCACAGCTGATGTATCCTAAAATACAAGCATCAAACAGGCAATTGAATGATGTTTGTCAGTTGCTAATTTAAATTATTCATAAAATTTGATTCATATACTATGCCGGTATTAAGTCACTTTGCTAATAAGCTGGTTCAATATTGATGCTTTTAACTTTTAATTGCAGCAATGCATCATAAATGAAGACTTGAGCCAGATCTTTTTATATTGAGGAATAATGTGCAGCAGTAGTGCTTCTTGTCAGACACTAAACTCTTAGAATTCATGCCTCTAAGTCAAGTGATGAAATGCAAGAATTGGGCCTAATGGAATAGCCATTTCTGTTATACAAGCTCTTCACTGTGATTGATTAGAGCATGAAATCTTGGAATGGATTGCTCTACAGAAATTGTGTCTGTGTGTAAGCTTCTAGCAGACAAACAGAGCAAGACAATCAGTTAAAACCATAAAATGAAAGATGTTTGTTATTTAACGGCCTTTGTTCGCTATAGCAATAAATGACCCAAGTGCAATGACTTGATTTAATAAAACCCTCCTTTAAAAGTCGCTGCTATGAGTATTTTTAGCCATAAGGAAGTTGCTCTGATATGTGTCTGTCTTGTCTTCAGCTAGTGTTATGTGTACTAGAGTGGAGGGGGAAAGGGTAATGGTTTTGAAGACATTCCACAGGACAAGCTCCTAAAAACAGTATGCTTCACTGACTTGTTTACCAGTGCTGTAAAATAATGCATGCTATCCAAATTCAGCAAATAAAATAAGTTTAAAAACCTGTTGAAATGTCTGCTCAGTTCTGTTCAGGAATCTTTCTTATGCTGTTAAATTCTTTGCAGGAGTTTGGGCGATTGAATTGAAATGTATTATGATTTATATAGTCCCCCTTTGAGGCTTTCAGTTTTAATTTATTCACTGGAATGCTCTGGTTCTTTACTGTCAGAAAGGCTTAGGATCCTGGCACATTTACTGGTTTTCTTTACAAGTGTAACTGGGAATGTTAATGTCTTAGTTAATTCAGTAAACTACCTTTTTATTCCTTTTTTACTTCTTTTCCATTGTTGGTCTTACTGAGCTACCCTTACTCTGCATCTTCAGAGCCTGTTTTTAAGATCCTCATTTCCACTAACTAACATGGATAAATGCATGTTTGATTCGCTTCTTAAATATGTGGTGAAGAACTGAAGACTCTTAGGCATATTTAAAAAGGGTATGGATGAAGGAAATGAAAAATGAAGAATAGAACAATGGAGCATCTATAAACTGCAAGGTTTTTATTCAATCTTTATAACATCCCCTAAAAAGCTTTTGTTTGCATATAAAGTACATTTGTTTTGTTTTGCTTTTGGGGAGAAAAAAAAAATCCTCATCCTACAGATCTACTTATTTTTTTCTAATTTATTTTTCTAATTTATTTTTTCTAATTAATTTATATTATTAATAAATCTAACATTTTTTCATTAATGTTGCTTCAGGGGAATGAAGTTTCTGATGGAAACCTTTCTGATGGAAACCTATAGAGCATATAGAAAGATTTGACTATAAGTTGTGTAGCAAAGTAGCTGTTAAACTTGCAAATAAATACCTTGTATTCATTAAAGTCATAAATTAGCAGGAGTCTGTTAATCCTTTCAAAGGAAATGATAAACTCATTCACAGCTGCCTTACTTTAGCTGTTACTAAAATTATCTGGGATGTTCCTGCTTGCTGAGTGCTTTCTCAGAGCAGTGACAAAGCAGCTGGTCATATATTTTGGGTAACTGGATTTTGCAAGAGCTGAGAAGACATACCACTCCTTTTGGGTGCCCAGGCAGATACCTCCCACCTTAACCATTACAAATCACCTCTACAGCTTGTAAAGTATGAGACTGCTGGTGCTGGGTTCAGGGTTTAGAGTAGCTTCTTGCTTTTTGGAAGCCATGGTTTGAATCTCTTTCTAAGCTCCCTGGGGAGCACAGATTCACACTTCTTCCTTCTAGGATGCTCTGAGTGTTGAAGAAAGCCAGCCTTCATGTCCTTCAGGGAATTATTGCTTAGGTTGAGGAGTTGTTTGAGAATAGAGGGGTATTCAGTCTTGCCATTGTAGCAAAGGTTCAGGGACTGTGTAGAAGCACAAACCCAGGTGTTTAGGGAAGAAGCCTTTGAACCGGTATCCATATCTTGACATGATCTGGTCTTTCACCCTTAAAAAAATTACTAAGGTGCCACCTTTTAATTCATCTCTACACAGTATTGTTTCAAGCACAGATCATACATCCTTTCCACATTGTGTTGGCTGTTCCTAATTGTGCTTGGCTTAATTCCTACTTGATACCAGTGTGTGATGCAGAAAAAGTCTTGTTTCTGGCTATATCAAAACAGAAAAGTAAACATCTGTGTTTGGGCTGACAGCAGAGACCTACCTTGTGTCTGAGGACTGGTGGGAATTATCTCAGGAAACCCTCTAAGCTCATGACAAGCTCACTGCAGGACTGTGGAAAGATTAGTGACAAAAGCTCTTCCAAAGCAGCCGTATGAGTAGAGAGAATGTTCAGAATTGTTCTGTTAGGACAAACAATTTGCTGTAAATTTCTGATAATTGGAAATGTGCCTATTAGAGGTGAGTTGGTATTAAGCAAGCTGACAGCAAACATAGCACAAGGTTCACCAGACAGCTCTTGCCCCTTTTAATGGATGCAGCCCCTAAACAAAATTACTTGCTGATTGAGCTTTTTAGCTGGGCAAGATATTGTCAGTAATGTCATCTTTGGTTTATGAAGGGTAATATGTTTACTTGACCAGATTTTTATAATGAAATTTTTTTGGTCTTTAGAAGGAAAGGGACTTTTTATGAGAACAAGTAGTGACAGGACAAGGGGGAATGGCTTTAAATTGAAAGATGAGAGATTTAGATTAGGCATTAAGAAGTTCTTTACTGTGAGGGTGGTGAGGCACTGGAATGGGTTGCTCAGAGAAGCTGTGGCTGCTCCATCCTTCAAGGTATTCAAGGCCAGGTTGGATGGGGTTTGAAGCAACCAGGTCTAGTGGAAGGTGTCCCTTCCTCAGTGGCAGATTTCAACCCAAACCATTCCATGATTCTGCAATCTGTTAAATACAGAAGAGTAGAAGGTGCGGCCTCCACCAGGAGGAAGGGTACAAACCACACAGGTGTGATTCATCTGTGTGGACTCCTGGCAAAGACAGTGATTTGGCAGCTTTGTGGGTGTGTTTGTAACTTGTTTTGTCATTTTGCAGTGCAATACCTATATTGTCGTATGAAGGTTCCTCAGTGTTATTCCAGTTGGGCAAGAAAAGAAGTAGGCTGATGCCCAAGGTTATTTCTTCATGGAAAAATTAAATTAATCAGAGCACCCAAGCAATGCTGGGTAAGACTGTGAGAGTGAGGCTGGAGCATGATGGCAATGGATGAACGGTTAGACGCTTGTAGGGGATATCTTAAGGATCTCGGGCTGTGTTAATTTTGCTCACAGTAGAACCCAGACTTCTCGAAACAGTGAGTACTATCCCAAAACAGCATTCTTCCAGAACAGCTTGCAATATATCAGTGCTCTGTGAAATTGATTTATTCATAATGTAAAATGTACTTAATTACTTAGGTTGTATTTATTTTGTCAGTTCTATATTCTTTTGTCTGTGGAAATAGCTATCTTAATTATCCTCTGATCTTTTTGCTTGTCATTTTGTAATTGGTCTCTAATCACAGTGTTGTCACTTTAAAGAAAATGTGAAATTTTCTTAAAGTTACTGTAAAGATCACTATTCTCTCAGAACTGTGAAACAAAGCTGGAATAAAGACAAGAAAGTGCTTAAGGTAGGGGAAAAGGAGGGATAGTTTTTTGGTGTGATGCAAAACACTGATTTTAAATGAACAGAAGTCGTGGAGTAAGGTCTCTGAATTTAAGGCTGTGATATGTTAACCAACATTATATTACTTTTCAAATACATGATCTTTTTACTATTTTTTACTGGTTTATGAGGCTCTTTCCTCTCTCCTCACCACTGCCTAGCTGCACTGCCTCACTCCTCACTCTTTCACTCTTATTGAGGGCTTTGCCCTCCTGGGGGGCTGTGACCAAATGAAATGAGCTGTGGAAGGAGGATGGGCAGCTGGTGAGTTTCCTGAATTGAGTGGAAGATATCTGAGGGTGGCATAGAAGTGTTCTCTTGCTAGAAAGTCCCTTCCATGTGAGAGGGTTTTGACAACTCAGCTGCTTATGTGCCTGTGTCCTGATACAACAAAAATCTCTGGAAGAGAGGAGTTATGTGTTTACAGCTTTTTAAAAAGGGGGACATCAATGGCAGTATTACGTGATTAGCGGGAGGATGATATATGAGTACTATAACTGGATGTTTCGGAAGGAGAGAAATAGCTGTATATGCTTTCACATGGCCTTATGTGTGTTTTGGTTTTTTTCTCCCTGAAGTGGCAGTGACTTACTGCTGTAATACTTGTTTTGCTCTAAGTTTCTGTTGCTGTGCTGTGATTACCTTGGCATGTTCTTGTAGTGGTGAGGCCAAGTGGTTTCCACAATGAGTCAAGCAGTGTAACTGGGCGAGATCAGTGTTTTACTGGTAACATGGGCCAGTAACTCGGTGAGCCTTAAATACATCGAGTTGTCCCAGATTTCTGCCTCATGTAAATGTAACAGCCCTAGGTGGAGTTGCATCAGTGATTAAATACGGATAGAGTATGTATTAGTGATGAAACATGATGAGCTCAACGATTCCCAGTTGTGAAATGGGATTAGGGCTACAAGCACACAGTAAACATTAAATGCAGAAACTGGAAAATAATTTGATACAACCCTTTGCTTCAGACCTGTAGGTGATTCCCAGCCACCTCCTGTTCTTAAGCAATATTAATCTGAGTCTTTCAGTTCACTTCTTATCCACTTCATTTCCTTAGAAGAACTGATGTTTGCTAGCTTAAACCCAGAAAATGCTTTTACTAATTCCAATTGAATTCAAGAGGTTGGCATAAGGTTCTCCTTTAGAGCTAGCAGAGGAATTCAGTGCATTGATCTAGCTCTTCCCTTTATGATCTTTTCATAAGTAATAAACCTGCAGATCTAAAAATACAGTAAGGAGAGCAAATGTCACAGATGAAGGGCAGCCAGCTGTGTGCCTGGCCCTTTCATGCTGTCACATACTGAGAGCTTGGAGTTTCCTAGTTAGGAAAACACATCTTTGCTCTATCTGTGCTGGGCCATCTGTATTTCAGCATTGTCTATGCTGATCAGTATGTCTTGAGGGGGAAAAATTCAGTGGCTCTTATCAAGGCATGGTGATGTGATGAGCCTGTTCATGTATGCATTTCCTGAAATCTATCCATTGTCCTGCTTTGACACTGCATTTTTTTCTTGCTTTAGTGTTTTAGCACACAATTTTTTGTTTTTATTTTTATCTGTTTTTTTTTAAGTACAGGGCTTAATCTACTTCTGAATCCCAGAAGCTATTGCACTTACCTTGGACACGTATAGCATCTAGTAATGAGATTTGATGTGACATGTTATTTTTCCTTCATTCCCTTTACTAGATTGTCTTCCTGAAGCAAATATGCCTCAAAAAGTTGCTTCCCAGGATATTAAGCTTTTACTGAGGACCATGGGAAATTGGTGGTGGGAGCAGAAGCCTGAATCCTTCTGCAGAGCAAATAACGCTTTATTTCAGCCTGGTCCTTCTTTCTCAGATTTTGATATCTGAGCCCTGGGGGCTCCAGCTTCCTACCTGACATAGCTGGTCTCATCAGGGGAGTAGCAGTGTTGAACCCAGTAGAGTGAGGCTGTTTTAAATTACTTTAAAATGGCCCTGCAGGTTGAATGGCTATAATAAGCTCTCCATCTTTCAGTAATGCAGTAAACTATTAATGCAGTAACTTCCAGTGGTTTTTTTTCAATAAAAGTTTCACAAATTATTCTCAGTAAAAAAATTAATAAATGCCAAATGTCTGAAAATCACCTTGCAAGCTGAGTAAGGGCAGTCTTTGTGATCGGTTTTGGTGCTTTCTTATTAGCAACAAGACTGTGGTCAAAAGTGAAAACAGTGATATCTAAGCTTCTTTAACATATCTTTCTTCCAGGGACAAAGCAGCAAGTGTGAGGTTATGGATGCGCGGGTAGCCCACTGCCTGCTCCTCTGGGCTGTGCACTTCTTCCCAGCTGCATCACGCACTGCTCTCAGGGTAAGCTTCATTAAACCTGATTGGTCAAACCCCACTGAACCTGGTCTTGAACACTGAAAGGGATGGGACAGCCACAGCTTCCTTGGGCAACCTGAGCCAGTGCCTCACCTCTCTCACAGGGAAGAACTCCTTTGTTATATCTAATCTAAATTTCCACTCTTTCAGTTTAAAGCCATTCCCCCCTTGTCCTGCTACTACAGGAGAAAATATTTTGAGGTAGTCAATATGTTCAGTATGCCAAGCAACTTCCAGCACAACTGTTGTAATGGTAGAAATCTGCTATTCAGCCTGCTCTACCCAGCAATAACAGTGTGATTCCCAAGCGTTGCGTAGCCAAGCTTTGTTTCTAGACTGGCATGGTTTGGCTTCTTGTAGATGATAGACCATTTCAGCAAGCAGTGACGGAACTTATTCTGGATTGTGCCTGGCCGTATGACACACAGTCCCAGTAAGTGGTCCTGCCTGTATGTGCATTTGTAGAACTGTATCTGTACGTTATGGCAAAAGTCATATAGATTGCGTATTCTCACCAACAAGTCACATTCTTATTAACATGAGAAATAACTGGAGAACTTAAGCCTAATACAGGCTTTCTGATGAAGGAATAACTGCTGGAGGCATGTGTGATCCTGTCCACTAGCCAAGTATGTCACTTCACAGTAGAAGAGTGCAACCGAAAGCTTAATATATAGAAACGAACTGTTAGTAGAGAGTTGTCAGTTGGCCTGTATGAGCAAAGGGCCATGAGCTCTGCGTTCTGCACCTTGAAAAGACTTCTGAACCCCAAAAGGACTATTTTGCCCTTGGAAACACCTTTCTGGCTTGTGCCAATAAGTCATCTTTTACATATTTATTTTAACATTCAATCTTCATTCAACTTCTTATTTTTCAGGTTCTCAGTAAAGAATCAAAGACTGCTAATCAGCAAGGTACAGTGAATAGCTATGTGTCTTTGTTAGCTCTTTGTGAGATATTATCAGTTATCAATACTTTATGCCAGTGATACCTCATAGACCATGATATGCTATCTTACACCTTGTAATGACATCTGCTTAATTTGTTTTTCAGAAGACTGTATAAATCTTATTCCCTGCAAAGATAATGGAGCTATTTGTATTCAGCCTTGCTCTCCCTCCTTCCATGGGGAGACGAGCTTTGTCTGTGAAGACAGAAAGTGGCAAATGTTCACAGATGCCTGTGCAAACCTGGATGTTCAGTCCCTTTTTCAGGTTAGGTAACTGGTATGCACCTACTTTGGCCTAGGCTCGTAATTTCTTGCAAAGATAGCCCCTCCCTCTATACACTGTCAGCCCTAAGAAGTGGAGGATCCTAAAAGACAGATTACTTTGATAAGAAGCTTTGACTTCATCTTAAATCAAGAAATAGGAAATAAATTTGGAAAACTCTTGTGTGAAAACGTATTTCAGAAGTGAAGTTGCCTTGTTCGCTTGGCTAATGTTCCTCATGGGGAACTAAACCAAGAGAATGATACACTAGGATGAACCTGAGAAGAGAGCAATGCCAACACCTGTAATAATCAGACAATTCATGGCAAATTCTCCTCAACAAAAAATAAAGATCTTTATTCAAGTCACTTCAAGACTGAGGCACTGCATTTAATTCTTGCACCTTCCTTCATGTGTGTTGTACAAGACATTCTTCTCAGGTGAGCTTTGTCTCTGAGTGGGTTTCAGGCCACCTGGCACGGTCATTGCACATCCCAGCACTGTACCTCTTGCCTGGTTGTTGAAATGAACAAAATAAATGTACAAATATTCAGGTGCTAGTAAGAAAGCACCTAACGTTTAGCTACAAAATAAATGTAGCTTCATTTTCACTCTGTTCATTAATTTTCCTCAAATTTATTTTCTTCCCTCCAGAGGATTTCTGTGCGTGATCTCCTTCCAAGCTCTGGAGGACATCTTCCTTTTGTAGGGGAAGGAAAGCCAATGTATGGGAAGCCTGGAGATGCAGAAAAATATTTTGGTTCTGATGACCTTGGGAATAGTAACTGCCAAGCTGATTTTTCATGCATCATCCCAGATATCCTGTCTTCACCAGCCATTCCAGGAAATATTGCTGATATAGTGGAATTGCTAAAGAAGATTTCCCTGCTCTTATCAGTTAATGTTGATAGAGGAAAAATGCAGGTATTTACTTTTATGGTGTTTCAGGAGGTGTTTCTGAGCTTGCCAGAGCATCCATGCACTGTTTTGTCTTTACAGTCAATAGCCAGGGAACTGATGGCTGCAAGTCACATGAAGATCACCTGCTTTATACTTGCTTCTCCAATCATCTTTTGAACTATGATATGAACAGGATAGCAAATTTTGCTAGTGTTTAAGCCAATTAGATGGTTCAGTTTGACACTAGATGGACCATTGTCAAAGGAAATTATTCCCTTTATAAGAATAACTTTGAATTAAAGGAGCCTTTCTGGAGACTCTGTCAGTAGAATAGTAATTTGTTTATTTTACTACAAAAAGTAACTTATTTTTTTCTTGTTTGTTTCAGAGCTACAGCAGGATAGCAAACCATATTCTGAACAGCTCAGTCATTTCCAACTGGGCTTTTGTAAAGGACAGAAATGCCAGTTCAATATTACTGGACTCGGTGAATTTATTTGCTGGGAAACTTCTTCTAAGGAATGGGTCAGAAAGCATACAGGAACACTTCATCTCTACAAAAGGCTACAGTGTACATAAGAATAGTTCAGGAAAGAGCTTTGATTTTTCTATGGAGTTTAATACCACAACCAAGATCACCGGGCACGTGATCATTCCAGAAGAAGAGCTATTGAAGTTACCCAAGACTTCCAAAGCCATCAGCATTGCATTTCCAACACTTGGAGCCATCATAGAAACCAGCCGGTTGGACCCTGTTTCTGTGAATGGAATGGTGTTATCGGTTTCTCTGCCACAAGAGCTCCGGCATGTTTTGCTCACCTTTGAAAAGGTGAATAAACTGGAGAATGTTGAGGCTCAGTGTGTAGGGTGGCACTCTACTGAAAGGAGATGGGATAACAGGGCATGCAAAATGAAGTCTGACAACATCAGCAGTGTTGTTTGCATCTGCAAGCATCACCATCGGACATTCAAATCCTTCTCCATTTTGATGTCCCCCACCATGCTACGAAATGCAGTGCTGGATTACATTACACGTGTAGGGTTAGGCCTTTCCATTTTCAGCTTAGTTCTCTGCCTTATCATCGAAACTGTTGTCTGGCATCATGTAACAAAAACTGAAATAACTTACATGCGCCATTTTTGTTTGATCAACATTGCTACATCGCTTCTTGTTGCGGATGTTTTGTTCATCTTGGCTGCTATTGTGCACAATACAGCTCTAAACTATAAGTTGTGTGTAGCAGCCACTTTTTTCCTCCACTTTTTTTATCTTGCCTTGTTTTTTTGGATGTTTACCCTCGGTCTCTTGATTCTCTATGGATTGTTACTCATTTTTTTTAAGATAACAAGATCTGCATTCATAGCTACAGCATTCTGTATTGGATACGGATGTCCTTTGGTCATATCTATCCTCACTGTTGCTATTACAGAACCAAAAAATGGGTATTTAAGGAGTGGAGCCTGCTGGCTCAATTGGTATGAGACAAAAGCCCTTTTGGCCTTTGTTGTACCTGCCCTGAGTATCATTGTTGTGAATGTGGTAGTGGTGGTAGTGGTTGTGGTGAAGACTGGGCGATCCTCCTTTGGACAAGGCTGCAAGTCACAAGATTTGAGCAGCATGATCCGAATTAGCAAAAATGTTGCCCTTCTGACACCTCTTCTGGGTCTTACCTGGGGGTTTGGATTAGCAACCATTGTCAACAGTCGCTCTCTGGCATTCCATGTTACATTTGCGCTACTGAATGCCTTCCAGGTAAACTCTCTGAGACTGGGAATAGTGTTGGGATTTAGTTACTAGCTGGGCTTAAATCATAAGTGTGTGTCTAGACTTTGAGCCTGGGAAAAGATAGCAGGTCAAAATGGGGCTGGCAGTATGCACTGTGCATGTAAAACTTTCCTTTTGACTCAACTGTTTTACATGGTGCCTGCACTAGGCATGCTGCATTGACAGAGTAAATTCAGATGGGTAATGGAACAAACTAGTTGGTGTGAAATGTGATGGGGAATTAAGACTACAGATTCATGTTAATTATAAAATATCCTGGTTAATGTCCAGTAACTGCAAAGATGTCTCATCCTTCTCAATTAACAAGTATGCAGAAAATTCTCACTGGCATTGAAAATAGTTTTGGTTAACTCATCAGTATAAACATCTACTGTTACCTAATGTGCTGTTGTATCCCCAGTCTGCCTTAGCTCTTCTTAGCTAACACTGCTACCGAGTGGGTTGAGAAAGTCCTGGTATGTAACCCATCAGTCCAGTTCCTAATGAGAATTAGCATGGGTTAGATATCCATTCCTGACATTCCCAGAGAGCCCATGTGACCTGGGTGGATAAGCTCATTTTGCACATTGTTGTTATCTAAGTCAGTGGTGAGATCAATATCTATATAAAATGTAAAGTAGGATCTAGAAGCATTTAAGGAGCATCATGTGGTCATGCTGGTTTTGTTAACCAGTTTTGCAATTTTTGCAGGGATTCTTCATCCTGTTGTTCGGGACACTTCTGGACAGAAAGGTACTTGGGTCGCTTCAGCCCTTATTCTGGATTATTTTCTACACTCTGAGAAACTGTTGCCTTTAATGTGTGTTTTAAAATCTACAGACGAGAGAAGCCTTGAGGATGAGCTGCCTTTCATCAAGGCGGAAGTGTAGTCTAGCGAAGGTAAAGACTTTTTTGTTGTTGTTCTTTTCCCTTAATATCATAATTTACCAAGTTGCCTTCTGATTTGTACACAGAAAGAAAGGACCCAGCCCCTAGATCTTACCTACTGTCACATTTTTCTAAAGCAAGTGCTTGATGAAGGAAATAGAGGCATCTAGCTGTATATGAGCTTAGGATGGAAAGCACTCAGAACCCAGTGTGTTTAGTGCTAGTCAGTGTCGTGTACTCAGAAGAGCTTGAGGTTTTTATAGATATCAGTGCAATGCATTGAAAGCAAATGTTTAAACCTTAAGAAAATAAACTGTGTTTCAGCAGCCTTCTAGGAAAATACAGGCAGAATTGATGTGTTGATATCACTGAATGTGTCCTTCCTCTACTGGAAAACTTTTATCTACTGTTAGATTTCTTTTGGTACCAGTTGGTACTGGCTTTAACAGTTTTATGCTATGTTTATACAAGGGAATCTCCTTTAGCTGGCTGTGAATAATCGCCTGCAGTGATCCTGCTGTCTGCCAAAAAAACCTGTCAGTTCGGTTTGGCCTTTGGAAAATTCTTTCCTTGTTTTTCTTCAGACTGTTAGTTCTGATTTTAGTACTGAAAGCTGCAGAGTGTCAGTTTCAGTGTATACCCTGTTTGTGGGTTATAAGGGTAAAAATTGGGGGGGGTTAAGGAAACTATACCTCTTTTCTGCTGTCAGCATTGCCTGGTGTGCTTTGGGTCATCTGGCTCAAGAGAAGCTGCCTGTTTGCCTCTCCTCTGCATCTTTCCTCTTGAATTTAGTTTTCCGTTTCACCCAGCACTGCTGTTGCAAGCTAAGTTTAAATGCAGTGCAGAAGGTCCTCTCTTTAAAAAAGCCAACCAACAAAAACACGCAAGTAACAAAAACTGCAAAACCCAATAACAAACAAAAAGACCAGCCCCCAAACTTCTGCTAAAATTAACTGCTTTCTACCTAACAGAAGAAAAAGAGACAGGAAGTGCTTGTAACTGCTCCATATTTAATAAACTGGGATTACAAGTCCTGCTTTTACAGATCCAGGATCCAAATAACAGTGAAGATGTTTCACATCTTACTAGGCTTTAGGTGAGGATTGACAGTTTGAAAGCTAAAATCCTCTCAAGTCACCACCAATTTAATATTCAGGAAACAGCAGTTGGAAATTTCACTAATCCCATGACTCAGCAACATTTGCTTTTAGGATATATACTGATCTCACTGGACAAAACTTGATGTGGAAACCATGCCTGCATGTGCCTAAGAACTTAAATCAATGTTGTCACTCACCTGGGTGGAAGAGGCCACATGTAGGTGTTTACCTTTGCATGACAGATAGAAGGAAAATGTTAGTCATCCAGTTTTGCAAACTTGGATGTCAATAATGAATTTGACTCATGACAGCAGGGAAAGTTTGTCACACCTGAAATAGTTGTTAAAAATACAAAATGAAAATATCTGGTTTTGGAGAGCTTCAGAATGGGACTGTATATCTGGGGGCTTAATGGTGATTATGTAAAACATATAGAAGGGTTATGCAGACCCTTGCTTCAGGTGTCCTAGTTTCTCCAGACACATAAAAGCCTTTCTTCTGGATCAGATTTTAAGATTACCTTCTAGTGGCATTTCTTGCAAGACCTTGAGACACCTCCTGTTTGAAATGGAGCCTCCATGTTCATGGATGATATCTCTAATATGACCTGCTGATTTCTTTTCCCCTAGTCCTAGCAGTGGACAATTGTCTTCAGTGGATTTGACCAGTAGGAGAAAAAAGGAGCACTTCTTACACAAAGATCCTGGTTTGAGATGAGCTGAAGTGACTGACCAGCTTGGAGCATGGACAGCACTGTCTTGGAGCACAACCACGGGAAGCATCTTGAAAACCAGAAGAGAAAAGGCCCTGACCCTGCTGTCAGAAGCAGGAAACCATCAGTGTTGCTGCAACCCTTGGAGGAAACATGCTGATACATAAAAGATGTTTCTTATCTTCATGAAAACTGCTATGAGAAGAGTTTGTCCTCATTTGCAGTTCCAGTGCTTCATTTCTTTTTTTCCCATGTCCGTGCAGCAGGGAGCTGTACAGCATACGGAGCTGTTCTAAAGTGATTTAATTTTTTATGTGATGTACCGATGTTAAGCGTTATCTAGCTGATTTTGGCTGTGTTTGGTAAACAGTGATTCTATTAGGTGACACTGTTGTCATAATTTCCATTTGTCTCTGCAGACTGATGGACAACATAACTCTATTTCTGCATTACAGCTGTTCTCTCCACCTCAGTTTTTGTTCTCTCTATCTCAGAATTTGTCTCTCAGAGGAATTGTAAAAAGCCACTTTTTTGGCAGGACAGAATTTTCATTCCCTTTCCAGTCCTGCAAGACAATGACAGAGATAAACAAGAAAGAGCACTCTGCAAATAATTAGCTTCCCTCTTTAGATGTGGGGAAGCAAGCTTTGAGTATGCTTCAGAGTTGAATCGAGAGGTTGTAGATCTCCCTTGTACTGTGCAGTGTGGTAACAAAGGAAATGGTTCATCCATGTGAGATGATGGTATATCTAGTTACATTAGAATATCAGTCCATGGTCTGAGAAACCCTTCCTTAATGAAAGCTGTGATAGAAATGCTATTGCCTCTTGTCAGGACAATTCAGTGCTTACAATGGAAATAAAGTTCAAATTTTGTCACTGTTTCTAGTAAGTGGTCCTTATCCTCCTCTAACAAGAAAAGCAGATAATGCCCTTTAATATTAGCTGGTATTACTCAAGTCACACGTCACTTACCCCTCTGTGGCTTCATGTAAGTTTGACATCTAGAAGATTTAATCAAAATAATACTGGTTAGTGTCACATTGAAGAGGGAGAAAAATACCTTGGCAAATGAACTGAGGGATGTGGGGCATGTGGATATGTGTTATGGGAAAACCCACAGTCAGGTGTTCTGGGAGAAGCAGGGTCTGTGGTGGGATGATCTGCAGGGCAGAGCTCTGCCCTGGGCTGTGAGAGTTTTTGTCCTTAGGAATGTTTTCCTTCCTCCTGTCTTCCTCCCCTATATCTTTCCTCATAGACTAGTCTTGTTGCAAGAGACTATCCCTGCTCCTTTCATACAGCACATTTGTACATTGGAGAGCTTTGATCAAATAGAGATAAATGGGGCTTGTATGCTTCTGTAACAAATTTTAAAAGACCATTACCCCAAAGTCTGCTTTTTAGTGTTGAGCAGCATCTTCTGTGCTTCAGCTTCCTTCTTGATGTGCTGAGAGCATTTATTTCTTTCCTTCCCTTCCCCCTCCCTTTAATAAGGTACATCTATCTTGGAGCTGTCTCTGTTAAACCCTTTCCTGCATCAGTAGCATCTTCTCCAACTTCCTGCATGACCTTTTTCAATGTAGTATCACAGCTCCATGCCTCTCGTGCTGGGGGGTGGGGAGGGTGTTTGTTTCACTGCAGTATTGTAAACCTGATTTATGAATTGGCTACTGCATTTTAAAGAATGGCTCAAAGACTGGCACAGGATGTGTGGTGTGAGGTGAAGATGCTGGTCAGTGTTTAGCATGTGCCTTTTGCAGCTGTGAGCTTTGTTCAAGTATCTCTGAAGGAAGGGAACCGTGTTGTGTGGTTTGCAGCATGGAGAAAACAACTGCTCTGCACCTGAATTTGCTGCAATATATTTCAAAATACCCCAATTTTCCACCACTTTAAGGACCACATTTAATTTGCTTGTTATTAATTTCTTCTGTGTTAGTTTTACTGTTACCAATGAAACTTTGATAATGAAATGTTGGGATTTTTTTTTTTATATAGCACCTCAGCCTAACACCTTGCTCTTCTCTCCTGTGTGCACATGTGTGTGTTGAACTGCAGTACTTTACTGTGCATCTACAGACAGTCTGAGATGAGGCTTTCCATATTATAGACACCCTCTCCAGAATACCAGGAAATTCAGTAGGAGTCTTGCCTAGGAATCTTTCATCTGCAGTTTGCTGAGAATGCATCCAAGCCATTTATCAAAGTGTTTGAAGTATAGTGCTCATTTTCAGAAGCTGGCACACAACACAGTGTTTCACCCTGTGTTTTAGGATTATTTAGGTATTTGAGAATAACTGAGGGCTTACAGAGAAACAGTTAATGATATGGGATGTGGATGAGCACTGAAGCATTATTTTTAATACCCCAAAACTAAACTGACCTGGAGCATTTAATGAATAAATGTTTTTGAGGGGTGAAAGCTGTTGTGAACTGGTATTTCTTTAAATGCTGTGAGCTAATTGCCAGTTCTTACTGCAGCTAGCAAAAAACCTGAAGAAAATCACTGGAGTTAGAATTCTGCCAGTTCCCCAAATTACCAGTGTAGCAACAGCTTAATGTCAGTGTTGAATGTGTCAGAATCTTTTATGTGCAGGAGCTTGTTCCGCTCTCCCTGCAAAGTGGTCAGACTTGAAAATCCATAGTGCTCTACTTCACAAGGTGTCACAATTAATGGCATGACCTATGTTTTTTTCTGCAGGCTTGCAGCATTACTTATGTGGCCAAGCATACAGAGGTGTCAGCTCCTTGGCCAGGCAGGTGAAATTGAATTTTTTGTGTCAAGGTTGACACTGAAACAAGTTACTTGGCAGAATATTAATTTACTTCAAATCCTGCAAGTTTTATGTTGTCTTTCCAGAGCCACTCAGTTTATCCCCTTTTCTCTGCCCCATAAGAGGTGCTTCCCTATGCTTGCCTATACCACAAGGCTCTGCACTGCCTGCTCTGGGTCTTCTTCCACCCTGCTGCCCATGGCTCCAAGAACAAGTCAGTGCTTGACCTGTGGTCCTTCCTAAAGGCACTGAGTGGCTCTGGGTCTGGCTGCTGCTTTGCCCTGTTGAGGAGTGTCTGATGCCCTGTGGTCAGTCTGTTTGGTTTTAGGTGTTCATGGTACATATTGCTAGACATGCAGGGTTTGTAAGACAGTGTTGCTCCTGAAGTTAAATCTCATTCTGGGGTATAGGGGAAAGCAGTTTCTGGCATGCAGCACTCTTTCACCTCTGGCCCCACAGTGAAGATGCACATAATGTCTCTGGTGAATGCGCTTTCAAGAGAAAAGCCCCTTGGGAGTTCTACCTCTTTCTCTGACTCCAGATTCAAGGGTTTTGATTAGACTAATAGTACCATGTGAATTTATTTTTAGCATATCTGTAAATGTAATCAGGTCAAAATTATAAACCCAACAGTATTCTCCTTCCTTGACCTTCACGTCAGATGTCCCATTTGTGTAGCCATTGCGATGCTGGTGACTTAGTTTATGATTTCTAACATATTCTGCATTATAAACCAGATTTCTTTGGTTGCTTCAATTCTCCCAAGGGAGACATAATCAATATCAAATTCTATTTGAATTGTATATCATCTGAACCTTTCTATTATCTTTTGATGTAATCAAATCTTTCCAAGGTTTTGCTCTGAACACTGTAGTTGGAGGTAGTTTTCTTCAACAGCTTCTGTCTGGGTGTAGTGGAGAAACCTTTCCAATGGTGTAAAATTGGAAACTTGTT
Organism: Melopsittacus undulatus; assembly: GCF_012275295.1. NCBI lineage: Eukaryota > Metazoa > Chordata > Aves > Psittaciformes > Psittaculidae > Melopsittacus > Melopsittacus undulatus. Next base: position 19,334,273 of record NC_047529.1, read on the forward strand.
TACATACAATCTACATTTCAGGTCAAATTTATTTGGACACTGTGTTCCTTCAGGCCCCTCAGGTTCCCACTGTATCTGAAACCCAGCCTGTATTTAGTGATGCCTTGAGGCTTGTTCACGCTTTGGGAAAAGGGGAATGCCTCTCCCAATTTTATAAACAGAATTCATCTGCTCCTAATTACTGTGGCCATGTGCTAAGGTCAAAAAGTCATTCTTTTTCGGAACTGGGAAAAGTCATCTTAGGTCAATTTATTTACTTAGCTGCAACTAGTAAATGTAATTTCACTTCTATTTGCTCAGCAGTGCTCTCCTGCTTGCTTAAGCATCAGTGTTTAATTACAGCTCTTCAGTCCACATGAAAGATGTACCTGTACCCCTTGGGTGCTTTTGTTTCAGATGGAGACTAGTAATAAATCACTTGTTTGGGCTGTTTGAAGATTAAGTGTTGAACAACAGATTGATTATAATGATCATTCCAACCCTTGGGGAGTGCAAGCTGAGTTTTGTAATTTACTGCTTCTTCATGCTGCAGCATCTCTGGTCATGGAACAGGCAGACTATTACAATTATCGGGCTTTTGGAAGATTGAACTGTATTTAGCTTGAATTTGTCCAGCTTTAAATACCCTTCCTTAAGAAGGATACATTAGTAGGAAAGCAAGTGTTTTGAGAAACAGTGTGCTTTCCTTTCTCTGGTGTTGCTAAACAAGGCTTTCAGGAAATACTAATTACTGGGATCTGTACAGTGGTGTGAAAGCAGTTCTGCCTGTGAAACAGTCCCTTCTGGCCTTAACAGTCAGTAACTATCCCAAGCCTTTCTTTCTATTGTAGTATTTTGCCATCAGTAGCCAAATGTGAATTTCCAGTACTATGGGTGGTCATCCCCAGGCACAGTTCTCTGCTTTAGCTGGCTCTTTGGTGGCAATTGTAAAGAAAAGGAAGGTGGAGAAATCATGTCAGTATACTTACATGGGTGCCAACCTTTTTAATAACCCCTGCTATTTGTGAGTGATATCTTTGTCCCTATCCTTGCTCTGAGAGTGGTTTTCCTCCAGAAACGCTCCATTGACATCAGTAGTTAATCTTGGCTTCTCATGGTGCAAGAGAGCAGAACTGGACTTTCACTTGTTTAAATTGCATCAAATCCATCACAGTGCTGTGTGCCTCTGAGTGATTGCTATTTCCACAGTAAAGGATTCACTTTTTCTGGGCAATGAGAATTATTCATGCAGTCTTTGTTTCTGCCATGATGTAGTGACAATCTCCCACGTTGCTGAGATGGTTGGCTTGGGTGCTCTGGGACAGACTGGTTTTCTTGCTTAGCTCCTGCATTATTACAAAATGTTATCTTAACCTTTGCTTGCTGCAGAGCCTAGAGTATTCATCTGGCCAGCTGGTGTGATACAGCAGAAATCTTCTCATTATCTCTGCAAGTGTAGGAGCTGCTGGGCATAGCAAGAATAGGCTAGTAGACTAGAGGATTTTGACCTTTATATGAGTAAGCTGTAAAGCTACTAGAGTAACGTGTGTTAGGACGTGCCAAAAGATCTATTGAAGACAAGACTTGAAGGCTGACTTTGAAGTGTGTTGATTAGTGGTAAAATTCCCACTGGCTTTAAAAGGAACTGCCAAGCCATAAATTGTCATGAGAAAGTCTGCTTTTGGGAAAAGATTCACTGGTACATTATTTTTTAAGCTTTTATTTTTTAGAACAGAAGAAACTGCTGCGATTAACCAGAGCTGCCTGCTCTCAGATGTGATCAAACCACCATTCAGCCTTCTCTTGGGCAAGCTAAATAGATTGACCTGTCTTTTTTTCCTTTCAAAAGACAAGTTGTAGTGTTGAACTTGTATTGATTCCCATTTTTGCTAGCAGACAGAAGAATTAATTTAGTACACAAATGCATCCTTCAGGTTACAAGCTGTGTTAAACTAAGAGGAATTTGGGTCTTCTTCCTATAATGAATGTGTGTGAAAACCTACAAGAAAACAGGAGAGTCAAGGCAAAGTTTTTGGTTATTGAGAATTAAGCTGCAAATAAAGGAATAAAACTCACAAAAATCAGTGGCTGACATCTGAAACCAGCAACAGTAAGACAACTCAATCACAGTATTGTCAAAGGAAAGAGCTAAAAATCTTTAGGTTTTTGACTAGCTCATGGGAGGCTTTATGCTTCAGCATCCAGGTCTTGAAAACCCATCTGGGACCTGCTGTGATAACCAGACTGTAGCTGGATGCAGGGTTTTGTCTGTCTGGCTGCTGCAATAGAGAGCATCCTGTTGTGCAGCCTTACATTGTGTCATGGGGCTCTTTTTGAGTTCATCAGCTCTAACTTGCACCAGATCCATTTCATGGTGAGGCCCACATAACATACACAGTGCTTCAAAGAAAGGAGAGCACGATGTGGGGCAGAGGTGGGAAGTCCATTAGCTGGTACTGCCATGGAGACCTTTGCATGGGGGAGCTTTCTCCTAAGGCATTTGGGAGGTCTGGGGGTTCAGTGCATGGTGATGGGAGATAGCAGATGCCTAAAACTGAAAGCAAAGGGTGGGTGATGCAGAAAGTGATGAGATGTACTAAGATTGTTTTCCCAAGTAATCTGGAGCTCTGCAGTTGTTTAGCAGCAAGGGAAGGCAGCCTTTATGTAGGACACTTTACAGGTTTGTAAGGAAGAAGCATGCAGAATGGGATGATCCTGATGAATACATGACTCTCTCTTTCCAATGAGACATCCATTTTTGCTGGTCACAATCCTACTTGAATTACAGGGCTGTACAATTGCTGACATATGTTCTTGATCACTTGAGCTACTATAAGATTCTTAAAATTAAAATGCTTTATGGAAATGGAATTTAGGGACAGTGAGGAGAAAGGAGATGGGCTGAGTGAGAAACAACGTCATTGCTTCCAGCTTTTCGATGCATGCTAGTTAATGGAGAGATGAAAAAAAAAAATGTGAAGGAAAGCTGTGTAAGTCAAATGAGCATGACTTTCAGCTGAAATGCTCCCGAACTATGATTGTTCTGATGACGGAATAATCATCTCTCTCCAGAGATTAGCTGAACTGCTGTCAGTCAGTCCTCATTTCTCCCAGTGTGTAAATTCTCTTGGGGAACCTCAAGAAGTGAGTGAGACATAAGGCTGAATCCTTTTCTAAAATCAGTATAGATAATTGTACCTAAGAATAGCATCCTCTGTGGAGGAGATGTGTGGGGAGTCTGAGTGCATAATCCAGCAGTGGATGGATTGGATATGAGCACCAGCCCTGAAGCAGAAATGGTCAGAGAAAGAGCTGCTGAAAACTGTCAGCTCTTTAGAGAGGGGAAAAAAAGAAGTTTGCCATAAGGAAGGCCCCATACTGGTTTGCTGGTCCAGTCCTGCTGTATAATTCCCTGGTCAGGATACAGTCGTTCAGAAAGAAAGCAAATGTTTTACTGATTCTGTGCTGGTCACATCAGGCTGAGTGTAATTGGGGCTGGGACAATCCTTGTACTATACACATACAGAATCTTAATGCTTTACTTAATCTAATCATTCCATATGAAAATATATGTGATTATATTTTTAAATTCTTTAGAGTGGAAAAATACAATCATATGTAAAAACATTTAAGTAGACCCACATTTGAAAGCACCAATGCCTTGCTACGGGAATGATTTGTGTTTCTGAAAATACACTCTGAAATGTGTTGCTGACAGGTAAGAGAAATATTTGCAAACATATCCTTGCTAAACAGCAGCCATTGCAAACAGCAGCCATTGCTCTGTGCAGTTCTAGGTAGAAGTGCTGTGATTTAGTAGCATAAGATAATCTTTCACTGAGGGCAAAAAAAGTGAGTGATTAACAATTTCCCAAAGTCTTAATTGTTAATTTTGCTGATACAAGGGGAAAAGGGTATCCTACAGACATCAGATATGGAGTCATGTGGGTCTATGAAAGAAACTATGTTAAAATTATATCATATTCAACTGGTGTACTCTGGGCTTGAACTCCAGTTAGCTGGATATGATTTGACATAACTAAATCATCGATTGTTTCCAGGAAATACAGGCAAGACATGTGGCTCAAAGATCTTATAACAAGACAAATAAAAACAAGTAGTATGAAACAAATCATTGGTTATTTCTTCAGGGTAAACACGTGACTTCCACAATGCTTCATTGCTGTTCTCAGACCAAAGTTATTTTATTGGTGCAATAAAGATAAACCATGCAAACAAAAATAGAAAATAAATGTAATGGGCTTTGCTGAGTTTTTGTATACAACAGCACAACTGTCCTAAGTAAATAAATGCTGAAAGTTTGAAGGAGCAACTGTGGAACTTGTTCAACGTTTCCTTTGCTCTAATGTAAAGAAGTCTGAAACTTCAATTGTCTTGCTTTTACATCAAAATCATCTTGGCATCTATTCAACCCAGTTTCTGGACAAGTTAGGAATGAAGAAAGTACCAGTGCAAGAAAATACCTATTTGGAAAATAGCATTTGAGGCAAATGCCATCTGAAATTGAGCTTGCTTCCGATCTTTTCCTGGGCTGTTGTCATGATTTAAACTCTGTCAGCAAGTCAGCCACTCAGTCTAGCCTGCCCTCCCCCCAACTCCCAGAGGGACAGGGAGAGAATCGAAAGAGTGTAACTCCCACGGGTTGAGATAAAAACAGTCCAGTAACTAAGGTATAACACAAAGTACTACTGCTGGCACCAACAATAATAATGATAAGGGAAATAACAAGGGAAGAGAATATGATACCACCCACTGAAAACGAGCCCGACTGAGCAGAGAGAGTGTCCTTCCAGGTAACTCCCAGTTACACCCCGGGCATGACGTGCTGTTGTATGGAATACCTCTCTGGTCAGTTTGGGTCAAGTGCCCTGTCTCTGCTTCCTCCCGGCTTCCCCTCCTCCCTGGCAGAGCATGAGACTCAGAAAGTCCTTGGTCAGACTAAACATTTGAGCAGTAACTAAAAACATCAGTGTTATCCGTGCTGTTCCCAGGCTGAAAGTCAAAACCACAGCACTGCACCAGCTACTAAGAAGGAGAAAAAAATGACTGCTACTGCTGAACCCAGGATAGCTGTTCAGTGAACCTGAAGCCTTTCTTGCACAGTTATTATTAGTGTAATAGATTTGCATTGCTCTGGTTGTGTGGCTTCTCTGTAAATTAGTTTTGAGGAAGGCCTTGCCTTTGAAGTATCCTTGGCAGGGTCAGTTCTTACGCACACTGGATGTTTACCTCTGAGCCAATGTGTTAGGAAGATTGATGAGCAACTTTGCTATCAACAGACTCACAGAGTGCTACTTTAAGGCTTTTTCCCCAAAAAAGTAACCCTAAATACAAAACTGACAGTGATGTCTCAGGTTTCATACCTCTAGTATATTTTTAATTAAGTTTATAATTTTATTTTCTCAAACAACATGCTTTCAGTTTGCCAACTTCAATATTTCTACTAAGAAGCTGTAAAGATAGGAAGTGATAGATATATTTGTGTATGAAAAATATTTCTATGGCTTTATCACCACACTAAAAGGTGCATGTATGTATGTGCATGTTTCAAAATTCATTACATAGCCTTTCTACATGCAGGAAAAAATAAAGCTGTCTACGCAATACCAATAACAGCTGTCATGTGATAAATTCTTTCATTTGTTAACATATTTATAGGCCTTTGGATATGTAGAAATATTAAAAATTCTATTAAACTATTAAAAATCCGTGAAGTGAAATATCTCTGATAGGATTAAAATTTGCCAATTTGTGGGCAGCAGCAAATATGTGATAACTCTTAGAGCACGCATGGCTGGGGCTGCAGAATGATGTATTGTTTGTTGCCTGCAGTAGTCTAACGCAATAATGAAGGAAAACATGAATTAATTTCCTTGTTCTAATTTTTTATCATCAAAGATACAGACAGTAGCTTCTCAGAGAGGCTACAGGGAAAGGAAGAATTTTTCCCTAAAGGTTGACTGAAGGATTTTGAAAATGGAAACCATCTGGAATAATTAAAATATGGAAATGACATGGGGAAAATAAAAAATAATGAAGAAAACCCCAAATATTTTGCTTATGAAGGAATCATAACTTTTGATTGAAAACCTGAATGTTGGAGGTTTGCTATTAAGAACAAAAAAGGCAATATATCTGGGGGGATCAGGAACTTCTACCCCCTTTGAAACGGTCTACCAAAAGAATAGAAAAGGACTTAATTATGAGAAAACAGGAAAACAATTCCTGTGTGTTCTTTGACAGTGTTGAATTTGAGATGAAATTTTGACTTTGAACCCTTATTCAGTGTTTCCTGTCTGCAGTGTGAACCCAGTAATGGTTTTTCTTGCCCTTTTTTCCTTGTTGCCTTTGCCACTGCAGGAACTTTCTGATACACTTTCAGATGATTTGTGTTCATAGTTTTTTTCACAGTTCTTAGCTTATTTACATGTGTGTGCTTGATACAGCACTAACAACTATCTCCAAAACCCTTTTTCCTACTGGATTGTAAGCTGAGCACCTTTGGAAATGACTGGTCTGGCTCTTCATCACATTGAAAGCACCTTGCTGAAGCTGTGCACTTATTCCCATGTAAAGCCCAAGATGAGCCCAGGGCAGGGTAAACATCCTTGTGGTAAGGGAGCAGCACCCAATTAAAAGTTTAGGCTGTTTGTGTGACCTTGATAAAAGCTATTTTAAAAGTCAAAGTCATCTTGCTCAGCACATTCACACTTTCTTTTTCCTGACCAGACAGCCACCAAAGGTGCAAATATAATGGAATCTGTCATTTTAATGTCATAGATTTTCCTCCTTTTTCATCGGTGTTAGCACAGACCCATGGGGAATTTTCAGTGTGAGCTCTGAGCTCTCCATTCAATGAAGCACCTCCTTTATCAACGAGAGTCATCTGCACAAAGAAAGTCCAAAGGTTTTTTGTTTGTTTGTTTGTTTGTTTAATTAAAAAATACATAATGATGGGATATAACAAGTTTTTTTATCCCTGGGACCATGGCATAACCTTTAAATATTCTATCCAGATACTAACAGTTCTGGAGAAATATTACAGATCAACCTAACTTCAAATCTTATCTAGGTTATTCATGTCAGCCATATAACCATAAAAGTCTGTAAGAAAAATACAGAGAATGTGTATTCTCCCCAGTAAAGCAATTCTTGATCTTGCCAAGCCTAACTCTTCACAGGGATAGTGTAGTAGAAAGCATGCATGAGATTATTAAATACAGCCCATCTTCAGTAACTTATTGTCATCATCTTGTCTGTCTGTATGCAGGGTAACAATCCATGCTCACTGCTAACCATCTCCTACGCTACTTGAATATACTAGGAATAACACTAACAAGTACCATCCCCTTGTAGAGATGATTTAGTGGCACCTACAGCAGCCCTTCTTGCCTTTACCATTGGACAGAAAGAAACCTCTTTGTGAGCCAAAAAGTGCAACCTGATGACATTAAACCACTTACCTTAAAACTGTATTTATTTCTCACTGTTATACAAAAAACTTGTACAAAAAAGCACCAAAGCCCAGCTGAGCTGGGGAGTTTGTGGTGTTTACAGACTTTTGGCCTTCCCTCAGCTCTGTGACAGACTGTGCAGCATTATAAGAGCAAAATGCCATTGCCCTGGAAAAAAAATACATGTCCATATTGTCCTACTGCAGGATGAGCCTGGTAATGCTCCAGGGCATAACTGCATTTTAATCCCAGGGGCAGTTGTGTGCACTGGACATATCTGCTGGTACCACAGGTATGGGCAGGGAGAAGGAAGAAGGAGGAAGTCCCGAATCATCTGCATAAGTAGTTATACGGTCAGTGCATACATGTTATTTTTTGGTGTGGATGTTGTCTAATGTGAGCCATGAGTCTTATTTCTATATTCTGGCTGCTGATTAAAATTTAAAAAATGGCAGAACAGAGAGTTTGAATAAAACTGGAATTTTATTCTGAATTTCACCAGCCTTTTGTGGAAAAAGTTTATGAAAGTTTACAATGTCCCTGTGGAAGAATTCATTTTCTGATTTACTTGCTACCAGAACTCAAGTTGCATATGCTCTGCTGAACTCCTCACTGGTGTCAATTGGGCTGCTTCTGATAAATGCCTGGAGACAATTTGATGAAGTTAGCAACACAGTTTTACCACAGATTGTAGATGTAACACAAACAACAAATGTCATCTCCAGTTCTGCTTCCTGCATTATGAGCAGTTACGGGCAGATGCTTTAGAAAGTTGGTTGCTCCTCTCTTGCTCCATTTCTTTTCATTGACACCTGTATTTGTTCCAGTCCCTTTTCACATGGAATAACCAATACCAATTTGGTACCTGTGTGATTGATGGTTTAACTCAAAATTAGTCAAAGTGTGTTCTGATCTAAAACAGTGCCCAACACAAGCTTTCTAATTAATCTACAATCTTCCTTCTCTCCATGCTTCACACATTCTTCTTGTTTTTCTTAGTATCAAGATATGACTTTGCAGACTTGCCTCTGGCACTAAGTACACTCTCAGGATACCATCTTCTCTCAGTTACTTTCCTAGATTTTCTGTTCTATTTGGGATTTTATGAAATGCCCTGAAATCAGGTCTGTCTCTTGTGGCATAAGATGTAATTGTGTGTTAGGGAAAAATGTTTAAAGAAATTCTTTAGGGAAAATAATAGAAACATCTTTTTCTTTTTTTTTTTCATATCAAGTTGATGCGTGTTTCACTTTTGCACATGCAAAATGCCTGCATCAGCTAAACATTTTATGCTTTTGGTATTGTCATGTCTCTTGTACTGAGATACATTAGAAATGCTTTATTTATTTTCGTTGGAAACACAAGGTGATGTGACTTTTGCTATTATTATCTAGTTTCTCTTTAGGGGAAAAATGTCAGTGTGACTTGATTAAATTAACAATCTTGAGGCAATTTCTGACTGTGAACTTTTCAAAGAAGAATCACCCGTAAGTACTTATTGTCTTGAACTTCAGCATAAATTCTGCATGCAACAATATTGTTGGCAAATTGTTAATTAAACAAACCCTAATTATGTTTAGCAAAACTGAAAAGCCAATCACAATGATGTAGACAAATGTCTCTTTAGTTTTCTTTGTGATGACTTGGGAGCAGTAATCTTGGAAACTTAGAAATATTTTAGCTCTATTTCAGGACTCCAAAGATCTCAAGGAGATTGAATGGGAAGGAAAAATCTCTAATTAAATGGATGGTATAATAGAAAATTATTACTCGAATAATTTTTAAATTATTTTTGGGTGTAAGGAGGAAACGTTTCTGTGCAATATCTGGGAGACTTTAACTGAGTAGTACAGTTGTGTGAGAACAAGAAAGAAAAAATTGCCTGTATCTTTCTTCTCCAAAGAGTTTAAGAGTAGTCTCTTTAGGTTTACAATATGAAGTAAGAAATCATAGAATCATAGAATAGTGAGGGTTGGAAAGGACCTCAAGATCATCCAGTTCCAAACCCCCTGCCATGGGCAGGGACACTTCACACTAAACCATATCACCCAAGGCTTCATCTAACCTGGTCTTGAACACTGCCAGGGATGGAGCATTCACTACCTCCCTGGGAAACCCATTCCAGTGCCTCACCACCCTGACAGTAAAGAATTTTTTCCTTATATCCAGTCTAAACCTCTGCTGTTTAAGTTTCAACCCGTTACCCCTGGTCCTATCACTACAGTCCCTAATGAATAGTCCCTCACCAGCATCCCTGTAGGCCTCCTTCAGATACTGGAAGGCTGCTATGAGGTCTCCATGCAGCCTTCTCTTCTCCAGGCTGAACAGCCCCAACTTTCTCAGCCTGTCTTCATATGGGAGGTGCTCCAGTCCCCTGATCATCCTCGTGGCCCTCCTCTGGACTTGTTCTAACATGTACTTTTTATGTTGAGGACACCAGAACTGCACACCAGTACCTCCAAGTGAGATCTCACAAGAGCAGAGTAGAGGAGCAGGATCACCTCCTTTGACCTGCTGGTCACACTCCTTTTGATGCAGCCCAGGATACGGTTGGCTTTCTGGGCTGTAAGCGCACACTGAAGCTGGCTCATGTTCATTTTCTCATTTACCAACACCCCCAGGTCCTTCTCTGCAGGGCTGCTCTGAATCTCTTCTCTGCCCAACCTGTAGCTGTGCCTGGGATTGCTCCCACCCAGGTGTAGGACCGTGCACTTATCATGGTTAAACTTCATGAGGTTGGCATCAGTCCACCTCACAAGTGTGTCAAGGTCCCTCTGAATGGCATTCTTTCCCTCCAGTGTAACAACAGAACCACACAGCTTGGTGTCATCGGCAAACTTGCTGAGGGCACACTCAATCCCACTGTCCATGTCAGTGCCAAAGATGTTAAACAAGACCGGTCCCAACAAATAAGCTTATAATGTCATAATAAGTGATTTAGAAACAAATAATATTACACATCTCAACCTCATATAACTGACATGCCATAGACTTTAGCCAGAAGACCTTTCCAAGCTTAGGTAGACCTTCATTTTACTGGTAGTTTAGAGGACTGTAGAGCAATAATGGATCAAAATAAAATTAAAATACCTTTTGCATTGTGCGTGTGAAGGCAAATGGACATGTTTCCAGTGACGCATTACAGGCTACGGCTTTAAGTGTTGGTATACGTAACTGTCAGGTAGTGAGTTAAATGGACTGCCCTGGTAGGGATGGTTTAATGGCTGAATTGTGTTTGTGACAGTGCAAAAGTAAACCCATTTTCTTTTCATGGCATAGAAGGATTAGGGACCTTATCAAAGCATGGATAAAAATACGTCAGTGAAATATCTATGTACATTCATTGTTGTATGAGCGCCTGCCTCCTAGATAATGAGTTTGTGAAACAAGAAATGCACTTGTGTGACAAAAACAACAAATACCTTTATTTTGAATGGGTGAATTCCTTGCAAGATTGTCCAAAGGTCTTCTCTGTAATAGTACTTATCAACTTTAATGTTCTTGGGAGAAGCCCCTTCCATGGGATATCTCTGTGTACTTCCATGTCAAGTTGAGAGAACTTCAGCCTGAAGGTATCCATGTGTCATTCTTATCTGTAAAATTTAGGTATTACTGTGGACTGGATGCATTACATGAAACGGAAATGGATCCCACTTTGAAACAATGAGGGAATTTACTCATGGTATCTTTCTTTTTCACTCCAAACATGAATGGCAATACATTTTTTCCCAGAGAAGAGCTCAGTGACCTTGGAAATATGCAACACAACAACTCCTACCAGCATATTTGTGTACTGATGTGCAGGGTATATATAATTTATATTGATGCCCTTGAAATAGTTTAAGCAAGTTCAGCAGTGGCTGGTTAGCGTCTGATTCTCTGTCATCATATACCTCAGTCTTTTCTAAAAATCTTTTTAGTTCAATAGAAATTCCTCAAGAGATTGCTCCCAAAGTTGTGAAAATTCCAGCTAGAGTTTCAGTAATTATCTTTTTCTCCTTCTATGCTTTCCAGAGAACAGTCTGTTGAAATGATGTGTTTGCAATTACAAAGTTGTTAAAGCATTTTCTGCCTTTTGGATAGACTTTATTTTCAAGATCCAGTTCATGTTATAAGTTCCAGCCCTCTAACTGGGAGCTCCCAGTATCCCAGTAGAGATTGTAGCATCCATGTGCCACCATTTAGAGAGAGACTGTGAAAAGCAATGGATTTAAAATAAATAAATAGAGCTCTTCTGAACCTTTGGAATGGTTGAGGTGAAGGCTTATCTACTGTTACGGATTTGCATGTGTTTCAAATCTTTTATTCCTTTAGGAAGAAAATATTTTAGAGGATAACACTTCAGTTTACACATTTTACTGGAACTTTATTCTCTTGCCACATGGGGAATTAGGATCTCATAGTGTGAAGACTGTAAAAATAATCCACTGAGTGAAGAGGGCTCTTCTACTTACACAAGAGTTTTCTTCATCCCTCTATTAGGATGGTTTATACTCCAGTTAAAACATCACAAAAGAAGGGTTCAGCAAAAAAAGCACTAGATTTTTTCTCATTGACTTTTGCAAGACTTAAACCAGGCTTAGATGTATAACATGGCTGTGAGTTCCGGTTGCATCTTCACCTCTTCACCTTCAGTCAGTCTTCTTTGCTCTGTGTCCCTTAGTGAATAAAATCTGAGTATTTTAAATATTTCCAATGCCTCATTTGATTTTATTTCCCATGTAATTCTTAATCTCTTTATTTTATTATCTCCCATTAATCTACTTTGGAGTCAGAACTTCAATCATCTTGTTAAAAATGCATGTATTACAGTATTATGTATTATACAAGTCCAGAGGAGGCCACGAGGATGATCAGGGGACTGGAGCACCTCCCATATGAAGACAGGCTGAGAAAGTTGGGGCTGTTCAGCCTGGAGAGGAGAAGGCTGCATGGAGACCTCATAGCAGCCTTCCAGTATCTGAAGGGGGCCTACAGGGATGCTGGGGAGGGACTCTTCATTAGGGACTGTAGTGATAGGACAAGGGGTAACGGGTTGAAACTTAAACAGCAGAAGTTTAGACTGGATATAAGGAAGAAATTCTTTACTGTAAGGGTGGTGAGGCACTTGAATGGGTTTCCCAGGGAGGTTGTGAATGCTCCATCCCTGGCAGTGTTCAAGACCAGGTTGGATGAAGCCTTGGGTGATATGGTTTAGTGTGAGGTGTCCCTGCCCATGGCAGGGGAGTTGGAACTTGATGATCTTAAGGTCCTTTCCAACCCTAACTATTCTATGATTCTATGAAAATAATTTAAAAGCACATTGAACCTTCTTATGCTTAACATATGCTCAATATCTTAGATATAAAACCAGGAAGTAAATTCATTGTTTCTATGCATGCTGAAGTACTTAAATCCCCACCACAAGCCATAGTTGGATTTATATAAAAGCATTTTGGATTTAATGATAGCTCACAGTCTGAGGACAAAAACAGCACTGTCTTTGAAATATGTGTGGAGTATTAATAAGAATTAGTCATTAAAAAGTATTTCTTTCTGGAGAAAAGGTATAATTACTACAATGGCTGGTTTAAGAATTAGGCAACGGGGTTTTTTGTTGTTAGGACCTATCTTCTATAAGAGCAGATGGCTGTTAGTTTCCTATTAAGTTTATGATTAAAAAATCCTTACTATCCACTTTGTGCTTCTTCAGAACACTTAGATAGTGTTTTTTTCAGACTTGAAAAGTTCTTGGGGTTGCTTCCCTTAGCAAGAAGTGAAGTAACTCCTAATATAAATGCATCCATGGCAGGATGACTAGTCAAAGAATGAGTTGGGTTTTTTTTGTGGAAACTAATTCCTTTTGCTACCCATAGCATCTTGTGTGATATTGCTTTGAGGTGACACAAAAATGCCACTCATGATTATGTGTGAACATTATTTTAATTGCTATCTTAAAGAACTAAAAAAGAAAAAAAAGGAAAAAAGAAAATAGATCTTCTATTTGTTTTTTTGTATTTAAAGGGGCAAAGTGCTCATTTTTACTAATGTTATAGGGTCTCCATTGTTCAAGTTTTATTCTTTCTAAGGTCATGTACATCCTGTTTTTGGAGTTCTGTGACTGTCCTATGATTTCACTCCTATAACCCTAACTATTCTATGATTCTATAATATGTAACTAGGTATTATGAGCAGTCACTTTTAAGAAGCCTCTCAATGCAAATAAAGATCCTTACTTATCTTGTTCTAGCCCAAAGACAAATATACTGCTTTTCACTGATTTAAACCATCAGCAATAAGCCAGGTCTGTACCCACTCTCAGTGGTCGTGCTTAATCAGGAGAATATTAAAAGAGCATGTGCTGGGTGCATTGGCACTAGGAACATTGGAAGGATCACAGCTAACTCTTTGGCCCTGATGCCAGCTGGTATTTCAATACTATGGAGTCCTTTGGCCTCCAGAATGGTGTGGCCACATTCAAATTAGCTTTTGCACATGGATCCTGGCCTATGGTTGGGATATGTTGGTATGGTACTGGTGTGCCTCGGACAAAAATGCTGCCAAACATTCAGCAGCAGGGAAAAATTTCCAGGTGACTCGGCCAATGAAAAGTCACACTGAAGTCTGAAATAAATGGAATGGAGTGAGGCAGATATGCACCAAGTGCAAGATATGCCCTTAGGAAGTAGCAGCTGGAGCTGCTCTTATGTTATATCCAGAGCTCAGCTTATCACAATGTCAAAGGTTATTCCCTCATGGGCCCAACATAGACCCTCATTCCACTGCAGTCAGAAAGCTGAATTGTCTCCTAAATTGTATCACAGAAGTCTTTCAAAAACACATGGAGACGGAAACCTCTAGGCATGGGATATATAAAAACTCACCTAGGGTGTAGTGTCTCACATCGAATAGGTGGATAAACCAACACAATCCTGAGAGTGAGTAACTGTAATCTGAGAAATGGGATATCTCTCTTCATGAAGAAACTGAAGGTGCTTCATTTATTTGGGTGGCAAAATGAAGATTGAAATTATATTGGTTCCTGTAATATACAGGGGAAATAAGTACTGTAGCAGGGAGCTACCAGAGTTACATTAGAGTTTCAACATCACAACATGGCACCACATTTGTAGAACCAGTCAGAAAGTCCTGGCACCCTGGGGACAGTCACCACAACAGAGATGTCAGCAAAGTGGGATCACCTCAGTGACCAACTATTGCTGTTTCATGTCACACATTTTGCAAAGGTGTAAAGCGGTAAGAGCAAAAGTGGGTTTGTTGTTGAGGAAGGTGTTTCCAGCCTGCTGTTTGTGCTGGACCATGTACGCAGACCTAACATCCATCGTTACTCATAAACACACAGTGCCTTGGATTTACATTTACTGATCGCCAAGAAAGTCACAAAAGCTGTGAGCATACAAGGAAACAGAAGTAGATATTACAGCCCCATTAAATGAAGCTTTGTGCTCATCTTCCAAACATGTTACATAGGTGCATAAGTCTCAGAAACTGAAGAATGTAAAAAATTAGTTACATCGAACTCTAATTTTGTTGCCTGTTACACTCAACAGTTTGCAAGTGTTATTGGTTTGTCCCTTGCCCTTTTCTCCTTTCCTGTGGTTTTCAGTTTAGTAGTTATTAAGTCCAGTCTCTGTATAACTGCCTGATCCTCAGGGTATCTCCTTGGCTTCTCCTCCCAGCTGGGAAGGTTTCCCTGTTTTTCTGTTTATATTTTGTTTCAAGTAATGAAAAATGGCCAAGTACTGGTGTATTGGTATGAAAATCAACAGTGGTTAAGGCTTTGGATTTCTGCTTACAATATAAAGTATGACTTGCTGGTCTGTATTTGAAGTCTGCAAAGATACCGTGGAATATTTGATGTTGAACCTGCATCTATCATAAGAACATTCAAGCAGACAAAACAGAACATTCCATTTGTACTATATTCCACAAAAAATACTGATTTTGTTCAAGCAAATTCTTTTGCTGGGATTATCTTTCTTTTTTTTTAAATACACTTTTATTTTTTAATTAATCCGCCAGAAACGAAGCAATGGCAATAGCTCAACAGGCTGATATTTCACATCTCCAAGCACTAATTCTGTTATTTCATCACCTTCTGGGTTA
The DNA here is from genome assembly GCF_012275295.1 of Melopsittacus undulatus. Lineage (NCBI taxonomy): Eukaryota > Metazoa > Chordata > Aves > Psittaciformes > Psittaculidae > Melopsittacus > Melopsittacus undulatus. The sequence continues at coordinate 19,349,833 of NC_047529.1, forward strand.
TTTGAGAAACTTAAGTTTTCTTTGCTGCCACCTCTTGTTACATTGAAGGGAATGTTGTTTAGGGGTGGTTTTCTCATAATATGAAAGTGTTGATTTAATGGTAGAGTCTGCTTACCACTCTGCTGTGTGCAGAGGCTTTCCTGCTACCATGCTTGCTCATACACAGCTGGTACAATCCACATAGGCAAGGCATGATAGACATAATCCAGAACAGGAGTACCATTCCCCAAAACACCTCATGGCAACTTGTTTTTCTTTCTCTGGAAGTAAATAGAGTAAATAGCCTTCAGCCTGACATCTGTGGGACTGGGAAGAGGAGGAGACTGTGGTCCAGGGATTAAAAAGTGTAACATGCACAGGGAAGCAGTCGTGCTTGGGAAGGGAGCGGGAAGAGAGGAAAAAAAAAGCAAGGGATAAGCAAAGCTCACCAGCAGGATAAGAGAGGGAATTGCACAGGGAGATGAAAAAGAAGGATGTCATCACCCTGAAGCATTAAAGGGGATGTTGGACATCATCGAACCATAGAAGATGCAATTTAAATGAATGAAATATGTTGTGTGGAATCTCATCAAAATCACCTGCTAAAACCACTGCCTTAAGTTAGATTAGTTTAAAACAATCACACAAATAATAGGGAAGTTTGTATCTGAAATAATGGCAGGTACAAACCCAAGTACATATCTCCAGCTAAAGATTCACAGGGAAGTGATTTGCTGCTCTGAACTGGAAATTTGGAGTTTCCCCTTGCTGGAGAGACACGGAGTGTATTGGAGAGAAGGCAGGGAAAGTATTTTTGTGATGGAAGCTGGTACAAAGCTTGGGAACTGAGAATAAGGACCTTGTTTTCTTATCCTGTTTTATTCTGTAAGTGTAGGAACTAAGATTCGTATTCTTTATGTTAAAAACTGTTCAAGACATGCTTGACTATCACCTTCTCTGCAACAGAACATTGCTGTTGGGAAAGGAGGTCAAACACCTGCTGATGATCATTCAGCAGTGAAGTAATTTGGCTGTGTAACTTTTAAGGCACAGGAATTAGCAGCTCTGTACCCCGTTGTGTATCATGCTAAGTCACACATTCATGAAGGACCTCAGATATGGGAGATGCTTGCCTGTGTGTGTACATGCATAAACAAACAGGCCAGTAGAAGAATTCTTTTGTGCTTAATGTGACTGTGAACTGATCAGTGTTGGATCAGCCGAGCTGTTCTAAACCAGGTAAAAAATGCCATTCACGATATATCCAGACAATACATCCAAAATAAAATGGTAGCATAGCATAGAAATTCTTTATGGGGAAAGACTGGTTTTATTCTTTAGTCCTAATTTGAGCTGTCCATGGAAGAGATTCTATTCCTTTTCCTCAAATGCCAAACTAATCAATAGCTCTGCATAAGTGGGAGAACCCTCATTTTTATTAGCTGATAATCTACATTGTTGTTCTTAGAAAGTCTTTGACCATCTTAACCAAACATTGATTCTTCTAACACCATTCTGCAGGCTGTGCGCCTGCAGCCCATAGAGATCCACAGTGGAGCAGATCTCTACCTGCAGCCCATGGAAAACCCCACACTGGAGCAGGAAGATGACTGAAAGAGGCTGTGACCCTGTGGGCAGCCTGTTGCTGGTGCAGGCTCCTGGCAGAACCTGTGGTCCCATGGAAAGAGGAGCTCACGCTGGAACAGGTTTGCTGCAGGACTTGTGACCCTGTGGGGAACTCGTACTGGAGCAGAGGAAGAATGTGAAGAATACTTCTGTGAGGAGGAAATGGTGGCAGAGACAATGTGTGAGAAACTGACCACAACCCCCATTCCCCATACCCGTGTGTTGCTTGAAGGGAGGAGGTAGAGCATTCAGGAGTGTAGTTAAACCTGGTAGGAAGGGAGGGATCAGGGGAAGGTGTTATAAGATTTGATTTTATTCTTCATTACCCTGCTCTGATTTGATTGGTAATAAATTAATTTCCACAACTCAAGTCTGTTCTGACCATGATTTTAACTGCTGATCGATCCCTGTCCTTATTTAACCCATCAGCCTTCTGTTATATTTTCTCTCCCCTGTCCAGCTGAGGAAGGAAGTAAACAAGCAGCTTTAGTGGGCACCTGGCACCCAGCCAGGGTCAATGCACCAAGGTGTGCAATGAAAGAGCAGCATGCAGGTCTGAGCTTCTGGCCATGCATGCCAGCTTCTTCCAGTATCTGAAGGGGGCCTATAAGGATGCTGGGGAGGGACGCTTCATTAGGGACTGTAGCGGTGGGACAAAGGGTGATGGGTTCAAACTTAAACAGGGGAAGTTCAGGTTAGATATAAGGAGGAAGTTCTTTACTGTTAGGGTGGTGAGGTGCTGGAATGGTTTGCCCGAGGAAGCTGTGAATTCTCCATCCCTGGCAATGTTGGCCAGGTTGGACAGAGCCTTGGGTGACATAGTCTAGTGTGAGGTGTCCCTGTCCACAGCAGGGGGGTTAGAACTTGATGATCTTAAGGTCTTTTCCAACCCAAATCATTCTACAATTCTGTCTTCCCAACATATAGTAATCTTTCTCCCACTAAACTGCTGTTCATTGTTTTAAAATTCTACATCTCTTCCAACCCACAAATCTCTAACTTCTCAGGACCTTTCATTTTTATATCAGTGGATTGATGCACTTGCATCACCATCATTTGCTGTGCAAGTTATTTTTCAGTGGGCTGGTCACTGTGGAGAACATCTCAATGGCAAGTGCACTAGAGATCATCCATTGTCATGCCAACAGGGAAGACCTGGGCATGAGGGTAATTTCTCCACTTGTTAAATCCCAGCATTAATATTTAAAATGTCATCCAAAATGGTGCTAGTCTGAGCTTTTTAACATAATCATTGACTCAGTTAACATGTTTTGGCAGCTAGAAGATAAGGTCCCGGGAGAGGATGGCATCTACAACCACTGAGCTCTTTTGTCCCTTAAGCTTTGCACTGTCATTTTATTAATTCACTCTGTCACATGTCAAGATGTATAACTTGGAGGTTCACACAGCCTTGCCCTCTAATGAGTCCTGGCATCTCAGTCTTAATGAGAGAGCATGAGTGCCATAGGAGTAATTTGGCTGGACACTTCCCCTCTTTCAAGTGACTGTGTGTAGCCAAGCTGAGTTGCATAAATGGAGCACAGAGCTAGTTAAGTTTTATCTCAGTTGATCAGTGTGCCATTAGGCATCCAGTTACACTTTGTTTTTCATAACCATGTGAATGAACACACTGGACATTTAAGGCAGCCTGCAGTTGGCACATGACCACATTTCCTTTGGACCAACATTCTACTTGTTGCAATAATATTATTGCTAATGGTATGTAGTTAAGATGGAGCTTCATTGTGCTTCATGTTGTTTGGTGGAAAAGACATGCTAGTTTTGTGGTGTACCAGTAATTAAAATAATGCCATCCTGATATTTTTTTTCATTAAATCAATAATTTGTTAAAAGGCTGCTGTAAAAAGTAGAAAAAAATACATGAATTAACTGGTAGACTGAAGGATTTTTTTTCTTCCCCCCCCTACTTTTTATTTTTTCTGTACTTTTGTTTCCAAAGAGCTCCTCTCAATCAAACATCCAGTTTTGTGTTCTTGCAAGCATGTTTGCTGTTGACTTTTATTTCTCTGTTTCTGGTGGTTCACGCCACATGGATTCATCCAAGTTTAAGAAGACCAAGAGAACCCCTAAGGTTCCTGAAATGATGTTCCACATCTTGAATCCTTAAGTCTGACATGTTCACTAAGCCTGAAATAGTTCATAAAACAGTTTGCAGCATTGATTGTTAGTCTAATTAAAATAAGGTCAAAGCTGCTACTAGTCCAATTAAAATGGCACACATGCATCAATAATCCAAATAGTTTAGTTAAAATGAAAGGTGTGATATTACTAATGTGATTAACAGCAATATCCTGGCTATATTGTCCTCTTGCTTTCCCCTTTCTCCAAGCTACTTTCCAACCCATGTGGTCGCCTGTGATTATGGGAGCTGGCCAAGCACAATCGTGGCAGGATGTCAATGCTGTGGGTTACCAGCATCACTGTTGATGGCACTAGTTTCTCCTTTAGATACTCTTCAGTTTTGCTGTTTACTTAGAGATGGTTTTATGTTGTTAGTGAGCTTCTTTCCCAGTGATCTGTGATCCCATGCTATGCTAGGATTTTCACTCACACGTGGTTCTTTGCTGGACTTTTGCCCTATATTTTATGACTAAACCATAATAAATATGAACAAGTCCAAGGTTTAAAGTTACCAAACAAGGACTGTGGTTAAAAAAAAATCACCATCTGACCACTTTTTTTCTGTTAAGAGTTTAGTCACCTGACTATCTTGCTGCTCGAGCAAGCAAAACAAGGCAAGACTAGTTAAGATGGGGGCTAAGATAAGGATTTGAAGTCAATGGTCTGTTACGAACAGTGACAATATCATATCACCAACATCACCTGCAATAAAATGATGAATAAACTCAATTGTCTTCCACTGCTGCCTTTTGTGAGGTTTTTTTGCCATGATATCTGCAACTAGGGAAAGCAAACACTTTCCTAGAAATTAATTACATGCCCTAGAAGGACTTCAGTTTCTACTTTACATCTACTGGTGTATGAGTCCATAGCAAATACAAACATCTTCCTTCAAAAAAATGATGTTTTAGGTCAGAGGTATCAGTGGGAACCCTGAATCATAGAATCATAGAATAGTTAGGATTGGAAAGGACCCCAAGATCATCTAGTTCCAACTCCCCTGCCATGGGCAGGGACACCTCACACTAAACCATATCACCCAAAGGCTTCATCCAACCTGGCCTTGAACACTGCCAGGGATGGAGCATTCACAGCCTCCCTGGGCAACCCATTCCAGTACCTCACCACCCTAACAGTAAACAATTTCTTCCTTATATCCAGTCTAAACCTCTGCTGTTTAAGTTTCAACTCGTTACCCCTTGTCCTATCACTACAGTCCCTAATGAATAGTCCCTCCCCAGCATCCCTGTAGGCCCCCTTCAAATACTGGAAGGCTGCTATGAGGTCCCCACGCAGCCTTCTCTTCTCCAGGCTGAACAGCCCCAACTTTCTCAGCCTGTCTTCATATGGGAGGTGCTGCAGTCCCCTGATCATCCTCGTGGCCTCCTCTGGACTTGTTCTAACAGTTTCATGTCCTTTTTATGTTGAGGACACCAGAACTGCACACAATACTCCAAGTGAGGTCTCACAAGAGCAGAGTAGAGGGGCAGGATCACCTCCTTCCACCTGCTGGTCATGCTCCTTTTGATGCAGCCCAGAATACGGTTGGCTTTCTGGGCTGTGAGTGCACACTGAAGCCAGCTCATGTTCATTTTCTCATTGATCAACACCCCCAAGTCCTTCTCCGCAGGACTACCATGAATTTCCTTTTTGCCCAACCTGTAGCTGTGCCTGGGATTGCTCCGACCCAGGTATAGGACCTTGCACTTGTCATGGTTAAACTTCATGAGGTTGGCATCAGCCCACCTCACAAGTGAGTCAAGGTCTGTCATGGTTTGAGCATGTTTTGAGGTTGTTTTTGTTCAAGGTTTTTTCCAGCCAGGTGGAGGAGGGGAGGCCGGGAGGAAGGAGAGACAGGACACCTGATCCAGGCTAGCCAATGAGGTATTCCATACCATAGCACGTGATGCCCAGGATGCATACTGGGAAAGGGAGGGCTGGGGGGGGGAGCTCTAGAGGAAAATGGAGGAGGGAGCACGCGGTGCTCGGCCAGGCAGGGTGGAGTGAGTTATGGATCGGTGGCTGGTGGGGTGTTGTATTCTTTTCGCTTGTTATTGGCTGTATCATTATTATTGTGTTATGCCTTAGCTATTAAACAGTTCTTATCTCAACCCGTGAGGGCTACATTCTTTGGATTTTCCTTCCTAACTCTCAGGGAGCTGGGGGACTTGGTTTAAACCATGACAAGGTCCCTCTAAAAAAAGTCCTGTAGTTTGGTTACTGCTTTGGAGGAGAACCATGCTCCTGTTGTCTCCTAGTACCAAGGGTTCTGACTGGTGACACCTATTTTCCTCTTTTGCTCTTTTTCACTCATTATTTGTCCTTTGCAAAGGGTGTTATGGATGCTATACTGCGCTCTTTAACCCTCACTAAGTGCTGCTCTTTATCACGCTGCTCCATATTGATGTGACACAATATAGCACGTCTCTTAGGGACTTACCATTTACAGAGCAGTCCCTTACCTTGGTCTCTTTTCAATGCTTGCAGGGTAGCAGCACAGGACTGACTGGTTTTGGAGGCATTGGCACTTCACATCCCAAGAGCTTTCCTGATGTCTACGTGAATTTTGGCACACACTAACAGTTTGGAACACTGAAAATCTTACGTAGAGCGAGTTTCCTATTGGGAAACTTGTGTGCTTTTCAACTTTCTCTGCCATGGTTCTTCACCTTGTAAATAAAACATGGCATTAACGATGAGCATTTTCTGCAAAGCTGCTTCAAATCAATTGAGCATAAAGAACTGTGTTCCTGTTAATTCTGTGGTGAACTGTTCTAAGGTTGCTTGCCACACACGGTCTTTGGTGGTGTAGCCTGTGTTTTGGATCAGTTAGAAAGTTACTCTCTGGACTTTCATGAGTCCTCCCTTTATGTGCTGTACTTATGGGCTTCAGATCCTTCAGGATGTGTGTGTGTGCTGAGGAAGGCTGAATATCAATAAACTGACTGAGGTCAGTCTGTAACCAAAACGTGGGCTACTCCCAATCCCTTCATTAGGAAAGGAGAAAACATGCTGCTTTCTTTATGTAGCCATCAGAAGTGATATCCAGCCTCACTGTAAGACTGCCCTGGCTCAGAAGAATCTCCATATTTCTGGAAATCATGTACTTTCTCTAATCTTCTTTTGCCACCGTAGGATAGAACACTTTTTTCTGTTTTACTTGTAGAATGCAATCCTTTCACCTCTTGGCAAGCACACAAAGACTAATGAAATTCATGATGATTTTATTTTGAATGAGGCAAGGTGTCATAGTCTGTATTGATCTTTGGTATTAAAATGCCATGTGAAGTTGTTATTTATTACAATCTTTCAGTGAATTCTGAAGCTTCTTATTCCTAGCCCTTAGCAGAAAGGTGGCAGAGTTAGCTTCTGGTTACAGAGCAACTAAAAATGTTCCCTGCAATATTCTTTCTATATCCAGGACTGGGTTAATTTTGCTGTGGTACCCAGGTAAATGCCTCTTGACAAGGCAGCTAATGAAAATTGATTCTGGGGGGCAGAGCTGTACAGACTCAGAAATGTACCTCAGTGAGAACAAATCAGGGGTTAATTCCTGTATTTCATCTTTGTAAACTTCTTTTGCAGGCTTTAAATTTAATTTTTTAAGTTTCATTTTAATGCAGTGTGGATTGAAAGTCAGGTCTGGGCAGGCAGTGTAAAAACTTACTGAGTTCAGGGTAGTGACAATGGTTTGCACACAGGTCTTCTTATTAGCCAGACCAGGTTAATGAGTGACTGGTGGTGCTGGTGAAGAAGAGTGAAACCCAGTGTTAAAAGATGCTTTCATTAATTCTGTGAAAACACCTTTTAGGATGCAGATATTTTTCTCTCTTACTAGAAAATAAGAATCACTTGGTGAGAAAAAAAGCACATAAACCTGAAAGTTTAAAAGCGTTCTCCGTTTTTGTGGTGCTGGTGATAAAGAGAATTACAGCTGTGCTGGCAGGGGGGATCGAGCAGCACGTGATGTGGTTTGACAGAATTTGGCTGGGTCTGGCTTTAGCCCTTTCCTCTGCCTGTGGTATGCTCTCAGGGTCTCTCCCTGAGGTGTCACTGTTTCTTTGGAAAGCTGATGAGCACAGACATAGGGATAGGATGCTTCGGAGAGTGATTTTCATGAGGTAAAGTGGATGATCGACAGCAGCACCACTGGAAGAGTGAGAGAGGGAGGAACAGCACAGCATCCAAAGGCTGGGAGCCCGAGTCCGGAAGGAGAGATATCGCCCTTTACTGATGAACAGCACGGTTTTCTCCTCTCCCTTTTAAATTCAAAAACTTGAAACACCAAGAGCACTGTTGATTCATGCTTTTACAGATTGCTCTGGTCCAGACACTGAAATAAAACAGCTGTAGAGCTCCAAGGGGGATGCTTTATGCAGAGTTCACCAATAAGGTATGTCCTGTTTCTCCTGGTTTTGTAACATTCTGAAAGTATAGATGTGTATATGTAAAAACTGCATGTGAAAAAATCCAAGCATATCTATCTAGGTGTTTACACTATGTATTTTCACCATGTTCTTCATTTAGGTACATCTTATATTACCTTTTTTAATACTTAGTTTCACACAGAATTCTCTTGATTTCCATTCCACTTTTTCTCTCCTTCCTATGGAATAAAATATTTCAATATAGGAATAAAGATTTTAGGGAGTAGCCTTCTGAAATCTATTCCTAACTTCCTCAAAGTTTTGATATTTAATGTTTGCACAATGTCCTTTATTTCTTTATCTCCTCCATCCCTTCTGATGGCATTAGGGTCTCTAAGCATGTGTGATATAACCAGCAATAATTTCATTGCATTTCATAATGTACCATGGCTGCGCAGTGTAATGGCATTTTGATAAATACTGCCCTTTTTGGACTGGTATTTCCTTTAGTCTTTTTGGAGGTCTGTACACATCTAGGATTACCTTTCTTGCAGAATTAATTCAGAAGAGAACTGATCATTTGTGTCTTTGGGCAATCACTGAAATAGTGATAGATTTGATACAGTTTATCTGATTGGTATTGATTTGATGATAGCAATTATTGGTTAATTTCAAAGTAAAAAACTAAAGTGAATTTCCCCAAACACTCCCTAACAACAAGAGAGAAAGTATTTGTAGAAACTCTCTTCATATCCCTTCCTCACAGCTTTGCTTGTTCATAGAGAGCAGGCAATTGCCTGGAGTTGTAAAACTAAGTCAGCACGGTGTTGTGATGGCACTTTACACCAAAGGAAAACCAACTCTTTGTATTTAGCAGAACCTGAAACTCCATTTAATTGCAAATTAGCTCTGAAGTACTCATCTGAAAGACTGGCAGCAACAAATCCCAGTGCTTGCATGCAGCTGGATGTGTTCTTCGCTGATCTGGATGCAGGCACCCTCTCCATGTGTCTGGCTGCACTGAGGTCTGCAATGCTAAATTACTGCTTTGGTAGTAAACAGGCAGCAAAAAGACAATTCTAGTAGTAGTCTCAGCATGTAACAGGATCCAGCAAAGAGAGTAAGGGGAAGGGAGTCAGAATTTCCAGGTTACATTCCCAGCCTCTGTCTCGCTAATGGGCTGCAGGTAAATCACTAACCCACTCTATTAGGGTTTATGAGTTGCTGCTAATGGGGTGCTTTTTTTTTTTTTTGGTTAAAACTGTAGTTGGTGAGTTACCCAGCCCCATTTTTATCTTCTCTAAACCAGACCTTGACTGTGACTACTTTTCCTTTTCTTCTAGACAGTGTCTGTTGATTATGTAGTTCCTGTGTTTGAGTGGTACATGCTGTTTTCACAAGTCAATCTCAAGAAAGCAGGAGTGTGAAACCTGCTTTATTGCTGCTGTGCCATAGGAACTATAGAAATACTCAATGAAACCATTGCAGCCTTTTCAGATCCTGTGAAACACCTGCTCTGTTTTATTTTAGTTTGCTTTGGCTCAGATCTATAGACACCCAAATTATTTCTGCAAGATTAAGAGATGGATAGAGCCAGATCTTTGGCTTAAGTGTTACTTTGCCACAGCAGGTTCACTCAGCTGAAGACCTGCTTGCCAGCAGGATTCCCATGAAAGCTATTCCAAGAAAATATAGTCCTGTCTGCCCCAGGTGAGAACAGAGGTGTGTGCTCTGCAATTCATAAGTAGTGTGAATCATAGGATCACAGACTATCAGGTTGGAAGGGACCCAAAGCGTCATCTGGTCCAACATTTCTAGGCAAAGCATGACCTAGACTAGATGTCCCAGCACCCTGTCCAGCTGAATCTTTAAAGCGTCCAGTGCTGGGGAATCCACCACTTCCCTGGGGAGATTATTCCAATGGCTGATCATTCCCATACGAAAAAAATTCCTCTTGTGTCCCACCAGAGTTTCCTAAGGAGTAACTTGCACCCATCAGCCCTTACCTTCTCCATGGGACTCCTTGTGAAAAGGGAGTCTTCATCTTCTTTGTAGCCACCCTTTAAACACTGTAACATAGTGACAAGGTCTCCCCTGAGCCTTCCTTTCTCAAAGCTGAACAAGCCCAGCTCTCTCAGCCTTTCCCCACATGGCTGCCAAGTACTTGAATTATCCTCGTGGCCCTTCTGTGGACTCTCAAACTTGTCCACATTGTTTTTGCATAGCAGGACCAAAACCGAACACAGTACTTCAGGTGTGGCCTGGCAAGTGTGAGCTCAAACATGGATGTGAGGAAATTCTGATGCACCAGAGAGCTCCCAGGGGAAGTGGTGGGAACACAGATCTTTTCCTTCTAATATGTTAGCTCATGATGCTGATGATCTTTGAGGGATCAAAACTGGAAATGAATATTTTAATATCTGTTCTTCTTGGGCAAGCTGTGAATGTGTTTTGGGTGCTGCATACCCATACCCTTTGCCAAGGGCATGTGAACTGTCCTCTGCTGTAGACACTGGCTCAGGTGCAAGGTGCTGCATAACGTGTTCTTGCAGTGTTGGGGTGTACAGGACTTCACAGATAGGTTTATTTTATGAACTAAAACCCAAGCAGAAGGAAATCTGTATTGTTGTTTAGTAAACATTTACATGGCTCTTCATTTTAATTTTTATTCCCAAATTGAGTTTCTCAGTGCTTCTTAAACACCCTTTAGTCTCCAGATAAGGCTTAAGTTTGAATTCAGGTTCTGCTGACTTTTTCTCATTGCTTTCCTCTCACCTTTCTACACCTAGATCTTCTGCAATTCATTTATATTTTGTGATATAATATCATGTTAACTTTCATATTTTTTGAGTCCCTAAGAAGCACTGTTGATGTCCAGCCCTTGCCAAAGCAGGGACAGTAGTCAACATACACTTCTCCATATATGTGTTACCTGTTCAAGGCACTTGAATTGTCCTTCTTTGTGCACAGGCCTGCTCATAGTCCACTTTGCATTATCAAGATTTTATCAAGGCTGAACTCAGCAGATTATGGAATCTGCAGTTATTACACTCCTAAAATACTGACATTTACCCTAAATATTTTTCTTCCCCAAAAGGATCTACCTATGTCAGATATTAAGCACTCTTGGGGAAAATGAGTCTCTCTGATAAAATGATGTGAGTTAGTATAAAATTGAGTGGGCTCAAGTTTCTCCTTCTGAGAATTCTAATTAACCTCAGGAAAAAATTCCCTAGGGAGGCTGTGAAATTTCCATTGTAAAGAGCAGGCAGGACAATCATCTGTAACAACATAACTGGAATTTATTCTTCTATGAAATCAGATAAGGAGTATATGTTTGCTTGATGTTGTCTCCAGCCTGTTTTTCAGTCACAAGGGTTGTAACGATTGTATGCCACAGTTTTTTTTCCACAGTGTCTGCCTTCTGCAGGATATAGAGCTCCAGTCACCACTCAGTTGGTGGCTCTCTTGGAAATAGCACCCAATCATGCAAAATTATCATTGAGCATTGTGGTTCTGATCTCTTGGAAACCACACGTAGGGGGGTTCATTAGCAGCCAGAGTGAACAGGTAAAAGATTTCTTATTCAAAAGTAACTGTTGTGGAGGCTGCTTCTCTACCCATCTTGCTCAAAAATACTGCTGTTTTCAGAAAAAGGAAATTTTCCATGGTTTGCATGTCCCAGCACCTTCAGATTCTGCTCCTGGCCACAGACATATATCTGGCTGCTGCCAGGGATATTAGCAGGCATTACACCACAGGAGAGCATTATTTGTTGTTTTGTTGAGCTATAGGAAAACAAACCCACAATTAAATTGTAAAATTCAGATGACTTCAGGCTTGTGGGTGTTGTTATGTGACCTTTGGACATTGAGGACCAACTGTATAAATACAGCAATTTGAAAATATAATGCTTGTGATTTTTCACATCAATAATTGAAAACAGGCTGCTAAGATGAATCTGAAATTTCAGTTTTGATCTTCTCATTATAAATAAATCAACTGTCTTCAAAAATGCTATCCTGGGTTAAAAAACAGCTTCAAGTCTCCAAGTATGACATCACTTGCAAAATCATAGTCTCTTACTACTGAAGCTAATAAGTCCATTCTTGCTTCATAAAAGCATTGCATGCCTTTACATCTCTTAGGACAACTTGTGGTTTATAGTAATTTTCCAAAACAGTAGGACACATTATTGCTCCTATCACTGGCTTGAGAACCATTACACCAGCACACATTAGTCCACCAGCCCACCTCTGCTGTAGATACGAATTCACTCTGTTTTCCTTCTGGGGAAAGAGGTTTAGCAACTTGCTGAAAATTGGCCATCAAGTAGAAGAAGGGATGAAACCCTGCTGGCACCAGGGGGTTGTTCTCTGCTTGATCCTTCAGATCTTTCATCTTCCTTTGGAGAATAAGGGACTGTAAGAATCTCCTTCAGAAGATGGGGACACAGGTGGACTAAAATGGAAAAGATGGACAGGTACAAAGTCATGGTGTGTGAGGAAATACAAATGGACAAAACCACAACCTACACAGACTGCATCAGTCGTTTGCAGCTGCTGAGGTACAGTTACCATGAAGCTCCTGTCTTCTCCAGATGATGTTGCAGAGGTAGATGTGACTTTAACGTCACATGATGGAGTTTGCTTGGGGCATGGAAAATCTCATTCTGTGTCTAGAGTGTGCCAGCCATGGAGGGGTCTACAAAATTCTGGAACCAGATGTCAGTGCCTGATAAATAACAGGTAATTATCAGGTACATTCTGGTTGCTGCTTTTGGCAGCCCCAGGTGAAAATTCCCTGGATTTGTTCAAATTTTAGGAAAAATATCAGGTGGTTGATGCTCTGCAGGAAAAACTGAGATTTTTACTCCCCGTCCTTCAGTGCCCTCTCTATAGGAAGAAAGGATCAAGAAAGTTGCTGCTATTCTGTGGTCTACTTCATTCCCAAAAGAGGTGGGGATGGCATGTCCTTTTCTTCCTCAGGGCAAGAAGAACCTGGCCAAGGAACATGGGACATGGTGAAACACTGCAGCAGGAGATGAGGAGGTAGCAGGGAGAAAAGCTGATGTAAAGCTGTCGAAACTGCATTGATTAAGCCAAAGAAAAATGCTCAAATTGCTTTTGTTTGGTATTATTATTCTCAGAAGTTTTGAGGCTTGGTATTGCTGTTTTATAGTGTCTGAGTGAGGATTTTGGATCTCCTGAGGTTGGCTATAGTGGAACAGTTCCATTTTAAAGAATATATTATTTAAAAGTGGAACTTTTTGTATAATTAAATATGAATATCTACAGCACAGGAATAAGCTTGAGTCCATTTCTAATATGAAGCAGCAGATTGGTTTCTTTCATTATGGTTTTAAATCTGTTTTTACAGGCACTCAGGGCCTTTCAGCAAGGGATGTGCTGGAAAGATGGCCTGTAGATGAGTTAGATGGTAGGCTGTGGTGTAGCGCTCTCTGTTCCCACACTTTGGTCATTGGAGACCTATTGCAAAGTAGAATCCTTTAGTCTTGTGAGGAAGTGAGAAGAAAACAGTCCTTGATACCTGGTTTATTTTCCAGTGCTTGTCTAACTGCCTACCATGTTAGATGAAGCATTTACATTGCAGGACATAATTTGAAAGCTTTGGTTTTAATCTATGCTTATTAATCAGAATCAAGGACCCAATTAAAATAAGACTTGTCTTATAATTCACTATTTTATTTTCATGTATTTGCATTTTTTTTTATTTTTCATTTTTTTTTTCTCGATCTGTAGTGCTCAAAAAATGTACAGCCTTGGGAAAAAGAGGGTCCTCAACAGCAGCTGCATAACAACATAATAACTGTGTAATCAACTGTATAATAACTGTATAATCAACAGCCCTATAGATCTACTGCTGTAGGTCTGCACCACTTAATGTAAAAGTAGCTAAAGTAGCTACCAACACTCACATACCACTTATGAATTTTTATATTAACTTATTTATTTCTTACTGCATTGTTTCAAAACTCACCAATATGTTTCACTGCATACTTTTAAGACTGAAGGTTAATAGAAGCACTTAAAAAGGGCTATAACTGAAAATTCAGGTTTCACCTTGCAGTGGGGTTTTCAGCTTGAGATGGGGAACATAAATCTCAGATCTGCATTACTTTCACATACCTGAGAGTAGCTTCTCTCTTACTTATGTTCTTCCAGTGTTGCACTATGTTGGTTGGGCATAACTTCTGTGATAGGTGGGCATAAAGTATTCTTCTAGTATCAAAATCAAAAAGCTGATATTCCAGAAGTTCTCTGATTCTCTTATAAGGAAATATGAGACAGTGAAATTTTACTGTTTTCTGTCATTATTAGCACAAAAGCAGCTGTCAGATGTGCTGAAGCACAGTTTGCACTTGCACCTGAAATGTAGGAAATGTTAGTTTAAAATTTAGACTTTATGAATTCAAAGTGATGATCCCTCTTCAACACGTGTGACTCTCCCCTTGAAAAGCCAGCAGCCTGGCTGTTAAACAGGTCTACTAAGGACAAAAGACAGATTCCTAGTCCATAACCTGAGTCTTCAGACTTTAGCCCCCAATTGAAATTTAATCAAGACCTTTCTTAAGGAAATCTTTTATTATTGTGCTCTGTGGTTATTTTGAGATAAGTTTTCTGGTCACTGTTATTTACATTGCTAAACACTGCAGTTAGCTGGACTGCTGGGAAATAGTCAGCTAAGGATGTGCATCATGGAAATGAATTTTGACAGTCATCATCAAACTGGAGAAGAATGAGTACTGAAAGACAGGTATTTAAAGGGTGAGGCAGTGTTTATCCCTGGGTGTGCTGGACTCATGTTCTATGTTACCAGTGCAGCAGCCAGGATGGGTGTAGGAGGACAAGGCAATTCTACAGCTGATGGTTGTGTGATGGGCTCTGTGGTATACACAGAAGTTTAGAATAAAAATGATATTTGACAATAAGAATTTGGATCCAGCAGACACTGAGAGCTGACTAACTTTGCTATGGAGACTCTGGGAAACAGATGTAATTGAGGAATTAAAAAAAAAGATAATTCTCCTTTTTCCTCTTAAAAAGATAACATTGCCTGGCACTAATGTGTCCTTCTAGCTTTTGTCTTTTACTGACTCAGATAAAATTATCCATAATTTTATTGTTTTTCATAGTTTTACTGTTTTTCATAGTTTTATTGTTTTTAACATATCATGAGACGGCAGAAAGTTATTTTCTTAATTAACGCAATTGATAATATTATCACTTCAGCTGTGTTAATTCTTTTGCAATGAGCTCTACTAATTCTTCCTATGATGTAGCACTAGAACCATGGGCATCTTCCGTTTTACACTACCATTTAACCCTTGATAAATTCATCTGCTTCTACAAATAATTTCAATGCTTATGTGACTGAATATAATACTTCATTCCTTGTGCTTTCTTCGCAAGCACGTTAAAACATTGCTGTCTGAGTAACTTTCACACAGGAATCTCTGCAGCAATTGAAGCGGCTCAGTTTCTGCAATTCCTGTGGCACATACTGCATATCACTGTCTCTCATACCAAGTAACTTTTGCATCTAAGCTTCAATACACTTCCTTTTTTTTTTCAGTGTTTAGTATTAATATTTCCCTAATTTGCCTGCAGAGTCACAAAAATACTTACCCCCCTTCACACCAGTTTGGCTGTTCTTACATAAACTGAATGCATCCATGATTGTTTTCTTACTAATTTAGGTTAAGGTTGTCAGGTTTTGCCAATTTCTGCCAATATTTGTCTGAGCCACATGGAAGAAAGCATAATTTGAACTTGGGTTAGTACCTCTCCTCTGTTTGTAGCTTCCCAGTATGTTTCAGGAGTTCACAGGAACTTGCAAACACTGAAGACTGGTGCAAGCATGGATCACTGAAGTTTATATTGAAATAACATTTTAGAGTCTCTGACTCATTAACTTTGGGGGACGGTGGATCAGAACCTTCATGATTTTTTTCAGGCATTTAATGCTGTAGTCTCTTAAAAAGCACATGCATAAAGAAGACTTTCAAATCTTGGTTCCTGAAAGAATACATCTGGGAAAATGCACATCCCTTACATTTTCTAGGTTTGCTTAATGGTTTAAAAATTATCCCTCTCCATATGGTTTTACCCAACATTTAGGCACCACATGCTGATTAAGATTATGGTTTTTCTTGACTCAAAATTATGAAAGGAATAACTATTCTGCCTTGTTTCTTACATCCCTTTGTGTTTTTTGCACTCTAAAAGTGAGATTTGATTCTTGACTAAAGCTCCATTTGGGGGCCAGAATTAATTCCTGCCTAATCAGGGTGATTAATGTCTTTTAAAGCCATAGTCTGGTATTAAAAAACTCCATTATATGTCACTGTAACACTTTTTGTATAAATTAAGCAAAATCGGTTTTTATTTTCTTATAACTGAAATTTATTCTTAATTTGTCAGCCAAGATTTAAAATAAAGAGGAAAGTTGGTTTGTCTTTTTGGAAGCTGCACATTAGTCTCCCTTTGGTTTTGTTGAAATTTTTTGAGAAATAATGTGCTTTCTTTTTCTAAAACAAAGGTAAGGTTCTTCTTTTTCAGCAACCAGACAGGACTAGTCTGCCATAACATTAACATTAGCATGCAGGTGAACTACTTAATATTGAGTGAAGAGGCAAAATCTGCCATGTTGTAGCAGTCTAGGTAGATCAGTGAGAGCTTCCTCCTGCCCTATGACTGTGATTTGCTTGGGAAACCTGCACCTTTTCTTCTAAGGCAGGTTAAAAATTCCAATGACTGGACTTCTGGATGGGCTTAACATATGCAAAAGTTGGAATCTTTTCTTTTAGAATCTTCTCTTTAAGGTTTTTTTTGTTTGTTTTTTAATGCTTCTAAGTTGGACAATATTGTCCTTGTGAGCCACCTAATATTGGCTTGAGTGGCAGATTTTAGTGTGGCTCAGGAACAGAAACTTGCCCTCAAACACTTTGATACTTATTTATATCAAATCGAAATTGTGCTGACAGGTCCCAGACGTGCTTTTCCATTTGCATCACTTCATCCACCCACATGGTTCAAATCCTTCAGCTATGTAAGAGTTGTGGTACCATGCAAGCTGGGGGAGAGAAAAGTATCAGGGTCCTTTTAAAGGCCACGTGGAATTTAGATCAAGACCTGTCTGTGGCTATAATTGGATGGAAAGGATGATCAGTCTGATTATTTTATTTCCCAGATTTATGCCTTAATCCACCCATTTGTACAAGACAGTCTTTAGCCCATGTCCAGGCTGCCATATCATGGCAACTAGTCACGCTTGCCACCTGCAGCAGTGAACAATTTGAGTGCTTGTTCCACACAGCTGTGGAAGGAGAAAAGTACTCACAAAGTCACCTAAGGTACTTTTTTTACTAATCAGCCTTTGCTTATTTTTTAATTTTATTGGGAAAAAAAGCAATGAAGCTGCTAAACTTTAAATTCTTAGTGCTGCTTGGAGCCATATGCCTGGGACACCTTTTGGCTTCTTTCATGTCTGGAGTGGCAGTGTGCCTTCATGATCTGATTCCCTTAAATAAGATCTTATTTTTGAAGCTAGAGGAACAGCAGGGAGAGGTTTATGGGTACTTCAGGTATAGGTAGGTGTCATCTGCTACATTTCTGGCTGTAAAGGACTGCTACTGATTAAGCCCTTCAAGGTGCAAAAGAGGTAGAAAATGGGTAAAATAATGAAGCATTTTTTTCTCTTCATGTACTCTCCCTGCAAATTTGGTCTCTTGAGGGGAAAAAATTGGAGCTTCACAACTTTTCCCAGATCCCACAGCAAAAAGTATGGGAGTCCTGGGAGTCAAGTGCTAAGTTCCTGCATGCCATTCCTGCCCTACCAAGAACTGACAAGGAGAACTGGGATGACTAAATGTTCTGAATAGCTTTTGGCTGGGTGGTTTCAAACGTCACAAAAATGGTTTATATCTTATGCTAGAGCACTTCACTTTGTTTCTTCAGTTTGTCCTGGAAGAGTAACTTCATGGATGTCTGTCATTTCCTATATAAGGGTTCACTTTATTGATCTTATCACATTTGACCTCAATCGCCCAGTTCCACACAAAAAGAAATGGAAAAAGATCTCAACAAGCTTGCCTAGATGAGGCTATACTTTAATACTCCTACAGTTTCTTCATAACTGTAATAGCCAATTACTGTTTATAAACAGAGCCATGTAAGGTTATTTACATCAGACCTCACCACCTAAATAACTCTAAGGAGAAAATATGGATGTAGTTTTTCACTGAACTGTAAAATTTGTAGAGCTACAAAGTGTAAACATAGTTCCCCTCAGGATATGTAGAGATTGCTGGGACTGTCTTACTGATAATTCCCAGTTTCTGGGGATTACAAGAGCAGTGTGTATAGATAAAGACAAGTTCAGCATGCAGAAAACACATTGAGGAATGAAACTATTCAGACACAAACAATTGCCCTGCTTGTTTTTTTCTGTATTCTCAGTCTTGGGTCACTCTTACACCCAGCTGGAAACATGAAGCTTCTTAAGATATTCACAAAAGGTGCTTCAGGAGCCCTTGCTTGAGTGCCACAACACAGTGGTACCTAGGTACTGCTTAGATGGATTACTGTGCTGGGTGCCATTTGAATAATGACATTCTTGGGTTAAAGTAAGATGTGAAATAAATCATGGTAGGATGCTTTGTGAAATTTTGAACTGGATCCTGATATGCTCTGGAAGGTGGCAGAGAAGAAATGAAGACAGGAGGATGCATTTTGTATATGAACAAAAACGTCTTCGCATTTTCTTGTGGCAGACATGATCTATTGCAAACTTTGTTTTTTCAGACACTGTTCTTTGTTTTTCAGACACTGAACTTGACATGAATGGGATGGCATCAGATCATAATACTTCCGCCCAGGAAGAATACCTGCCACACTATCTCCAGAAGGAAGACCCCTTTGCATCAAAGCTTTCTAAAGAAGCTGACATCATAGCTGGGTTTTATTTGACAGTAATTGGTAATGATTTTGTAATTCATCTTTGAAATATGACTAAGCCATTGCACCCTTGCAGGCATTCACAAAGAAAGCAGAAGCTGCTGTGCATTAGACATGTAATTACACATTTCTTCATGCTAGAAAGAAAAATCCAGGATGGAGAGAAGAGAATGGGATAGAAATATGGTGTCAACAGCTAGCATCAATAGACAGTGCTGCTCCAGGTAGCCAAAAGTGACCAGCTGTAGCCTTTCTAGCAAAAAGTGAAGTACTCTCTCTTTTTTCTCTAGTGATAGGTTACTAGCTTGCATTTTAATTGCTCCCTTTTCCCTTATGCCATGTAAGGTTTATGACCTGTTTTCAAAGCTTCTCTGCTTACGCAGCAAAGAGAACATCCTCAGATGTGGTTATCAGAAGTGCTTGTTTGAATATTACTTGGCTCCTGGCATCAGCTGTCCTCTGTTACATATTATATTGAACAATATTTTCTGCCTAACCTCTTCCCCTCCCTTTTGTTTTGGGGTCTTTTACTGTGTGCAAAGTGACTTTGCAAGCAGAACAAGCACATTTATTGGTTAGTGCACACAGAAGATAGTTGGGTCTGATTTCTATGTTAAGTATTCATATGCCTAGGGGTTGTTATTCAGCTGGAAAATACTGGTCTCTATTGCTTCTGAGAATAAACTGGTCCTTCTTGACGATTTACCTTTTTTACTTTATGGAGGTGAGCAGGGTTATATCTTTCCTGTGTCAATACTTGCCTCAACATTTACACTTCTTTCTATGGTTTAGGTTTCCTTATGTTTTATGGCTTTAGTTCACACAGTTTTTAGCTCAACAGCTGTTTTCTCAGTAAAACTCAGCCAAGGACACATAACTGCTACACCAAACTGGGCTCTCGGTGTCAGATGGCTGAACAACAGGCTGAATACAGGGTATACAGTGTATTTCTTGACATTTATTTCAGTTTTGATTCATCCTCTTGTTCTATCAGTACTGCACAAAGCACAAATATCTTTCAGTTCTACTGTCATGTTTCTCATTCACTATTTTACATCCCTCCCTCCTACTCTTTCTTGCTGCCCTTCCTCTGACTGATCTAAGTAAGTCTTTTCTGCAGTGGAGGTCGCACAAATACTTGAATAATGCTTATTTCTCATTTGTCTTTTGCTTATGTCTTTATCAGAAAAGGAGTTCAGAGCAGCAGTGTCGGCAGGTGAAGCTGTACCTTGGTATTCTTTCCTTGTTTTTGTATTTATCTGGGCTTTCCACATGCATACATTTTTTTTGTGGCTATGCAGACAGATGTCTTCACTGAACTGTCCAAGACAATCTTCTGTCAGGTCTTTTTTCACTTGGTTATGCAAATTCAGCTTTAATCCCAGGAAATAGGTCTGAAAAGACAGTAGCTGAAATGAATCCTTCCACTGGAAGGCATTGTTATATCAGCTTTGTTTAGTGTATATCTATCCAATTCCAAAGAAATATCCCTGCCAGATGTGAAACATCTTGAAAAACATAGATATAGTCAAATTAAGGAAAGGAACAGAAATAAAGAATTTCCAGGGAAAACCCAAAAACTAACCATGAAATCACAGACTTACATGGGCAATGTGAGGAGAGTGAAGTAATAGTTTTAAAAGGGCCAATCATCCAAATTAAATATTTGGACTCATCAGTGAGATTCCCACCTTCCTGGTGGTGTGGACTGGACATCAGGCAGCCTGTGGTGGACTTGTTAAACTCAGCAACCTAAGCCAGGAAAGTCGAAGCCATAGCTCTGCTGTACATATAGGTAGCTCTAGACATCATATGCTACAAATTGCTATGGGTTTAATTTATTTTTCATGTGGTTATGTTTCATTGTAGTTTACTTAGTTACTTACTTTTATGGTCATTACACACTCTGGTGGCAGCTTTCCTTAGAGCCTAGTATGCTTTTCACATGCGCATATAAATGTTGTATTTGCATCTTCCCTGGGCTTGCATCTGTAGCATAAGATACCCCAGGTATCCTGCACAGATATTTTTAATTCCTTTTGCAATGATTTGAAGCAGTCATTGCTTAGCTGCTGGTCAGTGGTGCCCTCAGCCATTTCAACAACCACTGTATCTTTTAGGTCAGTACAGCGGTGTTCAGGACACTGTATAATACAGAAATGGATATTAATTTGCCAGAGGCTGAGAGAAGTACAGAAGCCCCCTCCTTTTATAGGGGTTTGTGTGAAGAAAGCGAATGTTATGCTTTTTACCAGTAAAGCAGAATTGCATCTCAGAGCTCAGAGGTGTAATTACCAACAGAGGGAATAAAAACTGGTGGAAGGAGCAACAGTCCTTCTGTGCTTGTGAACAAATGGGGTAAAGCAGTCTTTAAACACATTTTTCTTACAAACCTTCCTCAAGTTTTTCTTGGACTGATGCTTCTCATTTGAGCTGTACCTTACAAGCCTGGGATAGTTTAGCATCCTGGGGATGCCATTATTAGCTCCTGTTAGTGTGCAGATTCATATTTTATCGCCCATTAATGTTTAGGTGGAAAGCAATGTTTTAATAATATCTTGGGCTTTCAAAAATATGAGAATTTGTTCACAGGTAAATCTCTTAGTCACTTTTTTTACTTTCTGCAAACAAAAATAATCCTGAATTTCCGTTTCCACTAAGCTGATTTCAGGAAGTTCAAAGCATCCATCTCTCTGTTAGGACATGAAGCACTGCCATGCAGAGATTTCTTTGTGGTAGATCATGGATCTTAAGGTGATGGAGAAGGAAGCCTTGCTCTGTCAGACTACTCACTGACATAAAATTCCTCTCAACAGGCTTGCTAAAGATACATATTTGCTTTAATTGGCAGCTTTATAGTTGACCACAACTCCCAGGTATTGAGCTCAGTAAGCAAAAACTATGTGCTCAAATATGTCTTGGGCACAGCTGTGTGTTGGGTCAGCTCTGCAGTATTGGGGGTTGGACTAGATGATCTTTTGAGGTCCCTTCCAGCCCTTGGGATTCTGTGATTCTGTGACTGCAGATTTACTTTCTAAACTCTGTAATCTGCAGAAGGTGGAAAACCAAACTGGAACACTCAGCTCCCATGCCCAGCAAGGGTATGTCTATGGTTTTTCATTATGACTGGTGGTTCAGACTGAACTTGTCTATTGTCACCTACCATTGAACTGTGTCCCCTACTCTTTTGCAGGTCACTTCCAAGACATGGTGGCCCGTCCTGAGGATGTCCTGTGTGGACATCCTGATAGTGGAGATAGGGTGTAGCTGTGGAAAGGTGGGAAGCCAGGATTGCTACTGGGCATCTTTTTGTGCTTGAGGTGTGTGAGGTTGAAGTGTGTTTAAAATTTATTTCAAAATAAATTGTGGGAGGAAGCTACACAGTGGGTGAGCAAGGCCTGGATCTTATCAGCAAACTTAGCAGAGCTTTTAGGGTCAAGCTGGTTGTTCAGCTGAAGCATTGAGGTTTCACAGAATCGTAGGATGGTTTGAGTTGAAAGGGATCCTAAAGCTCATTCAGTTCCAACCCTCCTGCCAAGGGCAGGGTCACCTTCCATTATGACCAGGTTGCTCAAAGCGCTGTCCAACCTGTCCTTGAACACTGCCAGGGATGGGGCATCCTTATTATTTAAAAATATAAAAATAAATTCTTTTGTCTTTTAAGAAAACCAGGAGTCTTAACCAATCTATGAGAAATTCTCTGTGAATGTGTGATCTTTCATCTAACTAGTTCATTTCCACATGCATTTTTTAATCAAACGGTACCCATGGTTATAATGATCCAATTCTTTTTACTTTGTCACTTCTCCTGCCAGCTTTTTCATCACTGACTTGATTGATTTACTGTACATTCTGGTAGGGTGACCAACTAGTGAACGGAGACCCGCTGGCTGTCAGCTCCTCTGAAAGCCCATGTCAAGTAACTATTGATTTGCAAACTGTTGCTGCACACTTCCTCAGTGCGTTATGAAACAGCTTAATTGAAAACCAAATCCTGAACTATCTGCGGGTTTTTTTATTCTCTCTGATGGTTTAACATTGTTGTCAGATTGGAGAAAAGGATTCTTATTATTGGAGTCTTATTTGGTCAGATTGCTACTTTTATACACTTTCACCTTTCACTGCAGGTTATGATTCTGAGCCTGACTCTTTCTCTGTAGGTATCAGATTGTTAGCTATAGCATCTTTGGCTCTTCATTAGTATATTTGTGATAGTGTTATGGTGTCATGGACAGCTTGCTCTTGGAAAAGAACCTTTATCTTAAATCTGATATGCCTTTTTCCCCCTGTTTCCAATCCAGGCACACAGCCTGCCAGCACCTTCCAGAGTTGGTAGCCTGCACCAGAGAAGACTTCAGCTAGCTATAAGGAAAATCTTTGTAATCATAGGGAAAATGAAGTATTAAATGGCTCACCTAAGGATATTGCAGGTTTTACCACCAAGGAGTTAAGAAAGAATTCAGATAAGGAATTAAATTAAGTCTATTCCAGCCAAAACCAGCCAGATGAAGGTATAGAAAAAAGGCAACTTAAAATGTCACTGGACCCCTTCCAGATGTATAATAAGTGGTCAGTGGGCTGGTGTTCTCTGAAATATTGCTAATAATAATGAACGGCTGCTTCAGAGGCATGTCTGATGAAAACATCTCTGGAGTAGCAGTCAAAAAAGATTGAGGATAATGTCAGGTGCTTTCAAAAGGTCTTTCAAAGTGGATGCTGGTACTCTGAATATCCTAAATATAATGAGACAGAAAATGGCATTCAGAGAGAAAAGGATTAAGGTACATGAAAAATACTGAGATTGATTCACTTAACTTCAAGGAAGAAAATATTTAATATGATTTCAACTTACACATAATTCAGATTAAATTTTTAAGGCCATAAGAATTATAGAATCACAGAATCATAGGATGGTTTGGGTTGAAAAGGACCTGAAAGATCACCTTGTTCCAACTCCCTGCCATGGACAGGGACA
This sequence comes from Melopsittacus undulatus, assembly GCF_012275295.1. Taxonomy (NCBI): domain Eukaryota; kingdom Metazoa; phylum Chordata; class Aves; order Psittaciformes; family Psittaculidae; genus Melopsittacus; species Melopsittacus undulatus. Next base: position 19,373,901 of record NC_047529.1, read on the forward strand.
CCTTCTATTAGGCCAGGCTGCTCAAAGCCCTGTCCAACCTGGCTTTGAACACTGCCAGGGATGGGGCAGCCACAGCTTCTCTGGGCAACCTGTGCCAGGGCCTCAGCACCTTCTCTGTCAGTTTAAAGCCATTCGCTCTCTTCTTACCGCTACATGACCTTCTAAGAATAGGAAGTTCTTTAGATTTCATTCATCAAGGATAAATCAAATTTGCTGAGAAAAGCTAATATTCAATCATAAGCCAGCTTCTGTCTTGTTTATTTTTAAAAATAATACAGAAAGCAATACTTTCAGTAAAGAAATAAAAGTGTTTCTGGTTAAATGAGTATTGAACTTATTACTGAAGAATTCAAAACCAAAGCACTTTTCTCTAGGCTTTGATAGACTTTTTGTTTCCACAGATACACCTATTTCTTGATCAACAGTCTGGTTTTAGCCTCTGGGAACCATTTTTCTGTCTGCCTCAAGAGCATTCCCAGGTTGAGATTTTTGGTTTTGTGATCATCCTTGCAAGGCGTTTGTTCCATTGCTAGGCCAAAGTAAATGACCACTTAATTCCTGAGGTCTGGCCTCCCAGAAGACTCTGATGAAAATGATGTGGTATTCAAAGTTCCAATATTTAAGGAGGGTGCTGCTGCTGCTGCATGGCTGGGTCTTTTTAAAACAAGGAGTACATTGGAGTTTGCACCACCAAAGCCATGGGTAGGGAAGCATCACAAGGAGAGATTTATGAACTTTTATAGCAGTGTGGAGGGTTAGCCTCAGCTGATAGCCAAGCACCCACGGCAGCCACTTGCTTACAGCCCCCACAATGGGATGGGGAGAAAACTGGAGGAGCAAAAGCAGTGGAGATACAACAGAGTGAAGGTAAAGACAGGAAATCAATCATCAGTTACTGCTGTGGGTAAAAGAGGGTCATCAAGGGGAATTTAAGTTAACATTTAATTTCTGATTTGGGTAGTGAGAAACAAAGATGACAAACATAAAATAAGGGAAAACACCTTTTCTCACCCTTTCTCCAATAATCTCCCTCATTGCTGTTCTAGGTCACTTTGGTAGGGAATGGCCACTCTTTGCTCTTCATTCTTTTCTTCCGTGTCTCCCTCCTTCTTACTTGCCTGCTCTGCTATGGGCAAAGCCTCCATGGGCTGTGGTCCCTTTAGTGTGTTTGCCTTTGGGGGTGACTCTTGCTCTCTGAAAGGGATGATGTCCTGTGTTTCTACTTCAAAATGTTCACTCTGGGCTCAAACTCTTTCAGACATGAGTTAGTGAAGAAACAGTTTTCTTTAATGGAACTGCAAACCCTGTAATTTTTGGTACCAGTGTGATTAAAATCCATGCCTGATTAACTACTTGCAGTGTTGGTCCCTGCAGGTCCTTGGGTGGTAACATGCAGAAAAGGTGTCAGTCAACATGAACAGGATCCCTCCTCGTGCGCTGAATTTCAGCTGGAAGCTGGAATCAGATATATTTTATAAACTTGCTTTCTTGTGATAGAAATAAATATGTATTTTACAATTTAAGATGTTATACTAATATATTAACTTACATTACTTCACAAATTTATCCCTCAATCTCTGCTTACAGTAATTAATAAAATTAAGGTTGTTCAGAGGTTGTGGTCCTTCTGATTACAGACAGATAAAATTTCATTCTGTTTCTATGACAGAATATGTCTATATGACAGAATACAGCCATTCATTCATGGTTGTATAAATGTTTGTGAAGAAAATGGGGTTAATCAAAGCAGATGAGTTAAGGATTTCTATTATGTGCATTTAGTGGATAGCTGTGCAGGCTCAAATGGTGAAGGCAGTGTCCTGCTGCCGAGGGGGAAAATAGCATTTGTTGTGGGAGGTAGATGCCTGCAGCTGATGTCTCTGTGAGCTGCATAATGAAGATGAGATGATAGTGTCAGAGCAAAATGCCTATCCTTGGGACCACAGGTTCAGGCCAAAAATATCAGAGAATATAGAAAGGAAGATGTGATATTGCTAGTTTTGAGAAGAATCCTAATTTCTTTTTATCCTGGTTTCTTTTTTTCATTTTTATAGGGATTCTTTCAACTCTGGGAAATGGCTATGTTATTTTTATGTCCTCAAAGCGAAAAAAGAAGTTGAGACCTGCTGAGATAATGACTGTTAATTTAGCAGTGTGTGATCTGGGCATTTCAGGTAAATTCATGTCTTATTTTCATTCATTTTTACTATCCCGACACTCTTTCTGGAAACAGCAAGACACAGTCCTCTGGAAGTCATGAGAGCCCAAAATGCCTTTTGTTATGGATATTTCTGCTCTATTATTTGTATATAACAAAGAAGGATAGAAAACAACATCCCTGAACAATGTAATAGAAAGAAATGAAAAGTACAGAGGAAAAAATAGGGTTGGATGTATCAATCAGGCAAAAGTCCTACTCACCCCAGCACTGGGCAGGCCTTCAAAGACAGCTCTCGTCTGCATCCTGGCACAAAACCCACAAAATAGTGTGGTATTATGATTGAAGAAAATGATATTTTCTTGCTGTAGGGTGCAAAAGAATGGATCCAGGTGCCTCAAAAATACACATTTAGCCCAATATGAGTGGGGTGGGGCATGAAGGGACAGAATAGGAAATTGCCAGTGGCCATCAGCTTACCAAAGCTAATAATTTTTTCTCTAGTGATTGTTCTCTTTTACCTTTGGGTCAGGAAAATAAACATTTGTGTCAGTCTATAGAGTAAAAACAATTTCAGCCAACTGGAGGGATTTTTATTTCAGCCCTGCAGCTTGGTTGTCCTGGCATGAGAAGAGGGAGCTTTGGAAAGGTTTTCATGAACTTGCAGAGTCAAAAGCCTTTGGAGATCATTTTTTTGTTCTTGACATGAGTCTCATGCAGCTACTCATGGCTATGTGCAAATACTGGGGGAGGACTGGATGTGCTTTTGAAAAAAGGTATTTTGGATGGCAGACAGTCTAATGGGTATAAAAGCCTGATGTGACCCAGATGACCATTGGATCTCCCCAGTGCAATATAAATGCCAGTATGTTCCCATGCTCCCAAAGTCATCTGTCCCCTATGGTTGCATATACCAGGATCCCTGCCCTTAGCTCCAGTGCATCCTTTTCCAGCCCTTGTCTCTGCCAAATGCTTTTGCCCTCGTCTAAAAACCTAAAATAGCACTGAACTACATAAAATTATGGCTCCCAGGCTCCCAAAATCGAGGCTAATTGTGCTGTCACTACACATGTCCCTGCCTCAACTTCCAGTACTTTTGGTGCCTTTTGGTGATCAGTAAGCATGGTTTTCTGAAGGAGACACTGATGAATTAAGCAGAAGAAAGGCTTTTATATAAATATCTCTGCTCTGCTACTGCACAAATAAATCCCAATGATTCCTTTTGCGTATCTGCCGTGTAGTCACTATTTCCATCTTGCAGCACTTTGAAGTGAAAAAAAACCAAAACCAAAACCCACACCAGTTTTTGCCTCTTCTGTGATGCTCCCATCTCCTTTGTGTCTTAAAAGTCTGTCTTATTTTATAAGGCTCATATCTGACTCTGATGAGAGTCACTCCAATGAGATAGAGTGTTTCAGGAGAATTTCCAAAGCTATATATTTGAATGTAAACAGATATCTCCTAACCATGTAAGTTCTATGTCCCAAGCATGCAAACTACAGCTTATTTGGGAACCCCCTTAGCACGAGGGCTGCTAGTTTCACTGTTAAATGATCTATATGGTCACTGTGATTGGCATAGCCATGTGTGCTTTTTCTCCATTCTCTTTAGTTTACTTTTTTTAAAATGGAAGACGTTAACTGGAGAAATGCGATGTGTTCTGTCTGAGACTGAAGTGAAGATGGGACTTTTCCCAAAATCGTCGTATTTCACACACTTGTCTTTGCATCTTGTTCAAGAAGCAGGTTCATCCGCGGCCCTACTTTCTGCAGGTTTCCACAGGGTGGCACCAGCCACTTGATCAAAACTTCATCAGGAGCGTGCTGCACTCATAACCTGCTCTGAGTTCTGTGCTGCGGGAGAGAAAGGAGATTTTGTGTAAAGAAATGTGTTGGGTTTTGGAGCTGGCAATGTTTTGCATGGGTGAAGTTGCTGACTCTTAGCGTATATGCCAGAACTTCACTTATTTTGTGGTTTTTTTTTCAAGCCTTGCCTGGGGTCAGCTTTTGCTTGAAAAATTCAAGCACATTTCTTCTGCTTGAAGAAAAGCAGACATGATATATTGACCTGAGCACAACCTTCAGGCTCAGTCTGAAGGCTCAGTCTTAGAGTGAAAGAATAGAATCCCAAAATACTGTGTTTAGAAATAAGTCTTATTTAGAAGGGTTTTCCATCATGGATCAAAGGCCATTTTCTTCAAGATTTTGTTTTGGCAGAAATGTTTCAACTTTCTGTTAAGAATGAAAACAGAAAGTTTAGTTTCTCATCAGTTTCATCTGAGATGGAATATTTTGGGGAACAATCCAAAATGTTTTTCTACAGCTCATGTCAACAAAATAGAGAATTTTGTCTTGGCTTCTATGAATAGGTTACCTTGTGGGAATTACAGCTTGCAAGACTGCATTATAAACCAGTTCACTGAGCTGTCATGACATTATAGACAGTGTGGTTCAGCCAAGAAACCAGCCCAGGGCAGCTGAGTTGCTTTCAAATCCCTCAGGCGCTCTGGTAACTCCTGTGCAGGAAGGAATACAGTCACAGGAAGGTGGAGATCAATGTTTAATGTTATTTGAATGTTGCAGTTGAACTGTTCAGGCCTTGGAGCATTTCAGCTCAGTCTGGTAAGCAGAAATGAAGGATTTGTAAAATGTGCTGATGTTCCTAGATCGTACATTTTTGAGTTTTCTGTTCCATTAGAGTTCATTTTTTTCTGTTTGTCCAGTCTGAGACAAAAGGAAAATAAAATCAGGAAATGGAGATTTCCAACTAGAAAATTACAACTTTCAAACTTTCTCATTTTCATGATACTTATAAAGAATATGGATAATACTAATCTGCTATTAGGTGAAAATGGAACAACATATGACCTAACTTCACTTCCTCCATAATGTACTGTGTTCTTTTACAAATGGAGAAATAAGCTAAGGTGCCAATAGGACAGTCTCCAAAATAGGTATTTCCATGCTGTTTGGGGATGCTTAAAACTTTTTAGTATCTGTGGCCGGGTGACCCTTTCTGAAAAAATAATTTTTTTATCAGTAAGGGATGTTACCAGTCAACTGACATTCTTTTCTCCTTTTGAAGTTGTAGGAAAACCCTTTAGTATCATTTCCTTCTTTTCTCACCGCTGGGTATTTGGATGGATGGGCTGCCGTTGGTATGGATGGGCTGGTTTCTTCTTTGGTTGTGGGAGCCTCATTACCATGACAGCTGTCAGCCTGGATAGATACCTAAAAATCTGCCACTTGTCATATGGTAAGAAAGAAAACTGTATTATGTGAATATAGAAAATCTACTACGTGATATAGTTTTCTAGACTGGAATCATACTTAAGCTCTGCAGAATGGTTTTGTTAAATATAGAGGGGAATACACAGATAAGAAAAACACATTCTTATGATCCAAGTAATCCCAGCTAAATTTGTATTGTTGAATATATCACTTTCGTTGTCTGCTAAGCTATGAGTTTTAGTAATCACTCATAGATAAATCAGTTTGTGTCTATCAAGGCCTATTAATAGATCATAATGTGGTATCTATCTGATATGGAGTTGAATCCTGAGAGGATGAAATGAATTGAGCGATGAAAGCTGTAATCACAATATCCATCAATATTTTATGCCTCTTAAATACAATGTATTGTATGCTTCATTCTTTACAGTTCAAAAATGTTGTCATAGTTAGGGAAGATGTTTTCTTTGCATTAGAAGCGGCTAACTCCCCAACAAAATGCTGGAAATAACCAAGTTGACTTCATATATAAAAACCACCCTGTTGCTTTGTTCTTCTACATCAGAACAAAACAAAGCACCCTTCTGTCTCTCAGTCGTTCTGCTTGAATTCAGAATTTGACATTCAGTGTTCATTTTCCTTCTAGTAGTCTGGAAACATAAAATCAGCTGGGGAAGGGGCACTGGTTAAATTGCAGTTTCTTCTTTGCTTTGGCTTTGCACTAAGTTTTTGCCAAACCTTCAAGAAAGCTCCCCAAAGTCAGTGGATGGGGAGTGAAAACAGATTAGAGCTTCCAAGGTGGAAGGAGCTGTTACAATACCATCATCTGAGCTTCTGCACAAGTCATTGATTTTAACTTGGTAGTCCTGTCTAAATCTAACATGTTGAACAAAGATGATGATGGAAACCTTGTAAACTGAAGCTTTTTCTAGATGAATTAGAAATGTATGCAAGGTGAGCAGAGAGACTGTGTTCCACCCTACAACTCCAGACATGGCAATAGCATTAAATGGAAAAAAATGGGCAAGGATACATGAAAACACCTATTACAAATACTTCTGATAGTACACCCATGGTCGTTCATTGTACTGGAAAGGAATGGTGAAGGAAAAATAAATCCTTGGTATGTTATTTGCTCTGTAAGGACTTGTCTTTCAGTCACTTGGGTTAATAATTAATGTTGAGAAGCGTCCTGAGATCAAGCTTTGTCACTTAATAAATGACAGGAGGAGTAGGAAATAACTAAGTTACATTATACAGTTGCAGTGAGTGAGCCTTCACACAGAGTAATGAAAGGCTGAATTAAAGACAGTCCTTCATTTGGGTTGAAACTCCATCTTATCTGGCCACATACTATGAATACACCTTTACAGACCACACAGCAAGCTTCAAAATTACTAGACAAGATTCCCATGACAGGTGTTGAGCTACTTGTTTGTATTGCTTTTGTACGTACTCTTCCAGGTTGTAAATCATCGCAGTCTAAAGTAAAGATCTGAAATGCAGTCAAGTGGAGTTCTCCATATGAGTGTGCATTTCTCTTCATGAGGTAGAATGCCAGTGATGGTGGCTAGCTCAGGGGTCACTGTCTATACCTAGAAAGAGGAGAGATGAACCATACAAAGTTGCTGTCAAACAGATGAAAAAATCCTACTGTATGTGTAAAATGAGATGTTCAATTGTGTCAAATACATATTGACCTGAAGTTGTAACACTTGACTTATCTTTCAGGTACCTGGCTTAAGAGACATCACGCATTTATCTGTCTGGCAGTAATCTGGGGCTATGCGACATTCTGGGCTACAGTACCTTTTGCTGGTGTGGGGAACTATGCCCCTGAGCCATTTGGCACTTCCTGCACTCTGGACTGGTGGCTGGCACAAGCTTCAGTGGCTGGACAGGCTTTTATTCTGAGCATTCTTTTCTTTTGCCTCCTGTTCCCAACTGCTGTGATTGTGTTTTCTTATGTCAAAATAATTTTAAAAGTCAAATCATCCACCAAAGAGGTTGCTCACTATGATACCAGGATTCAGAATAGCAACATACTTGAAATGAAGCTGACCAAGGTAGGTAGGAAGATTTGACTTAACTTGCTTTGATGGGTTGTAGAAACAGGCTTGGAGGTCTTCAGCCATGTACTCTGCTATGCTAAGAGTTTGTAAAATTCTCTGAAGGTGGTTCTTGTAGCTTTCTCCTCCATTACTGTTGAGATGGAAAAAGACAGGAGAAGAAACATAATTTTGTGACAAGGGCGTACTTGCAGGAAAATTAACATGTGAACTGTAGGCAAAAAATGAAAACTAGCTATAGGCCCAACACTGGATGCACAGAAAGTCTATTGACTAGACTTGTCTTTTAAAGAGCCAGCTGGGCTCACTGGCTCTACCAGTACATATAAATAGTACAGTTTATTCATATGCAACACATACAGCTCTTCTGGATTGCTGGTGGTAAATGCATTAACTGAAGAATAGCTATATAGCACTAACAATAGGATTGTGAACACAAGCTTACTTTCCCTAGTCAAAACACTCAGGGTAGCCAAGCGTGTGAGTTTAACCAAAGGGTGTGCCTTCTGGGGAGGGTGAGAAGGACAAACCCATCAATCTGTCCCTATGATTTGGTGTTGAAATCTCACCCCCCATTTAGGTATGAAATAGGGGTGTCTTTGTACCTTGTTAGCTATTATTATACCAAGTTCTGCTGGTTGAGACTGTGGTCAAACCTGTTCCTTGTGGTTGTGTTGTACAGCTTATTTCTTGGTAGCAGGTGTACTAGGCAGTCCTTCCCTGTTTTTATGCCTCCAGCTGAGTACTTGAATCCTTGAGATCATGATTCACTGCAAAGCTCTGCCACAGACCACCCTGTGTGACCTTACACGACCCATATCATTTCCCTGTGGCCCTCTCCCGATCATAAAACTCCTTTTGCTTTCAGAAACAGTTGTAAAGGATTATTTAGGACGTTTGAGGTGCAGAGGAATTATAACAGGAAAAAACAGATAAAAAGCAGATTATCGTAGAAGAGAAATAAAGCTTTCAGACAGGTTATGTTCCTGTAGTAATGAAGATATAAACCAAAGTCACCTCAGTGACATTTCAGTTGTTTTTATATAAATAGTTTATCATCTAGGTTCAGCCGTGAGCTGCTGATAAAAATGCACTCAAGTGATAAAATTAATTTTCCATCTCAGATGGTGTCCTATATTCCCTTTCTGATTGAACCTATTTTCTATTTGGCAATAGTGACAGACATGATCCTTGCTGATACTGGTTATTGTGCCAGGAAACCTCTCAAAGTAAAAACTTGTAATGAATAAAGCCAGATTTCTTAGTTGTAGAAAATTCACCAGCCTCTGTAAGCCCTGCCAAGAGGGAGACAAGTGGCGTCTTTCACTTGGCTGATCAAATTTTACTACATTTTTGGGGAGTTGAACTGTTATATAATATGCAGCAGTAAGTGGCATTATGTCTAAACATATTGGAGAATCTCAGCTAGCTACCTGTATGGTCAGTGCTGCCAATATAGCTGGTAAAAATGTATTTGCCCTTAAAAAGGAATGTTTCAATATGGCACAGTTTTGTGGTTATTCAGCACCTTTCCTTTGAAAAACAATGGAAAGTGATCTGAGGCTGCAGTTTTATTTTTGCTATACTGAAGGGATCATGTAAAACTTCAGTGTGATCTGAGTTGAGACACTAGTAGTTGTCCCTTCTGTCTTGGATCTGCAGTGGAAAATGTATCTCAGGAGATATATAATTATGGAAAATGAGTTTTCATCATAACTCATTTAAGCCCACAGCACAGTTTATAATAAACAGGCTGCGTTTGAGATCCTTGGCTCACACGCAGTTTCTTCAGTGACAGAAAACAACAACAACAAAAAAGCGTGAAGCAATGAAGTTCCCCTGAAAAAAATACTAGCTCAAGAGGTGGAACCAAAAGCTTCACGAAAGATTATGCAATATCCAAGCCCCTTGTGCTTTCTGATGTTTTCTTGTTGTAATCCTACTAATTGGCTTATTCCAAATGAGTGCACATGTATCGCTATCAATCTAGATGTAGTAATAATCTGTCAATGCTAGCAGTATAATGGCATCTGTTCTTCAGGATGCATTATTGAATGATGTCATTTGAAGCTGTATCAGTCTGAGTGCAGACAGGCTGGTTCAGGTAAAGTATACAAATCACAAATTTAGGCCCCAAATAATTTTTCTTTAACATGTACACTAAACATTCCTTTGGCTACATCTTATAAGGAAGTCCTTTCCTTGTTTCTTGCTGCATTCCAGAAATGCAACCTAAATGCTTAGTAGAGATTTGCTTTTTAATGGAGTTCTAATGGAATACAAATCCATGATATAGGTTAGAAGAAAAAACCCTAACCATTGTACTAGCATTCTCACTCTCAAATAAAGTATCAGTATTTTGAGTTTTGGCTTAGCCAGGTAAATGCAGTCAGTTTTTATCTGCTGGAGGGGGACCCAGAGACTTTACAGCTCATGCCTCATCGAATGAGTTTATGCTCACTTTTTCCATGTTTGTTATGAAATGAATTCAAAGGGTTGGCATTTTTCCAGTTGAATGTAGTCCATAGAGCCTCTCATGGGTGCTGTCAGAAGATAGACCTAGTTTATCAAAATCTTCTTCCTCCTGTTACCAGTTGCCATCCCTGGGTTTTTACACCTTCTCTAAGGGACATAAGCACAACCTACAAGAGGGGAAGAAACTCTGCATTAGATCAAGGTGTTGCAATATCTTCTCTTTTTTATTTTACTATTTTCCTTTGGTTTTTGCCTCAGTGACTGGTACTGAGTGATACAGAAGGAGCTATAGCAGATATAGACAAGAGTATATCCTCCTAAATAAACTCACCTACAAACACTCAGGATCCCCTACTTCCACACATCATCAGAACCTAAATCAGTCCTGGAAAATCCTTCAAAGACTTTGATTTTAGGAAATTTGGAATCTGATTTCAAAGAACACAGAATCTGGAAGATTTGTGTTAAATATTGTTTTGGTTTGGTTTGGTTTTCCCAGTGCATGCTTGGATGAAATGGGAAAGAGACTGAGTTTTGTTTTGACAATCTGAGGAATATTTGGTTAGAAGACTATAGGATTAAAAAGCTTCAAGATTTTCAAAACCTTTCCCAGCTCTTTGTTACATATCATCCTAAACAAGAGAGCCTGTATGTTTTGAAAGGACTTTCATAAAGTAATTTAAATTTTATGTAAAAAACAATTTTAATTTCTGAGAGCTCATTTAGTTTCCTCATGCTTAGCCAGATCTTACAGCTCTGTGATAGCAGACTGACTGACTGCTCTGTACCAGGTGAAAGAAAACCAGACAGATGTTAGCTAGAGAAATGTGTGACAGCTTTCGTTCATATTGTAAAAAATGCCTGAAGAGAGTTATCATTCTTCTTTTGCATCCTGTGGCATGTTCCCTTGCACTCTGCCTGGCTGTGCTGTGCTGCTAGTGTCAAACCTCTATGCTAACCACCCTCTCTCTTTTTTCCTCTCACTAGGTGGCAATGTTGATCTGTGCAGGGTTCCTTATTGCCTGGATCCCTTACGCTGTGGTCTCTGTGTGGTCAGCCTTTGGGCAGCCCGATTCAGTCCCCATTCAGTTTTCAGTGGTACCAACTTTGCTTGCAAAATCAGCAGCCATGTACAACCCAATTATTTACCAAGTCATTGATTGTAAGTTTGCCTGTTGCCGATCAGGAGGGTTGAAGAAGAGCTCTTTGAAGAAATCAAGGTAATTCCTTCTTTGAGAAGTAGGGTATCTTTAAGGACACAATATTCCAAAAAGTACAAACTAAGATCTACCAAAAGTCACAGCTCTTTGAATCTTATTTCTTGGTTTTGATCACGAACTATTCAGGGTACTTCTTGCCATAGAAATCTGTAAAGTGACTGTAGGTGTAAAAAGTGGAGCAAGGAGATGTGGGGTTATTTTTTGTTTGTTTGGGGTTTTATGTTTTTTGGGGTTTTTTTGTTTTGTTTTTTTGGTTGGTTGTTTTTTTTTTTTCCACTTTTAAATCCTGCTGTAACTCCATTAATGCAATTTGAAAAAAGTCCAATTTGTTGTAATGGTTTTTGGATCAGTCCTGTCCTCCTGTTCCTTTTTTTTCATGTCATCCTATCTGGTTACCTCCAGAAGGTGTTGATGACCTCTACTGAGAGAAAAGTAAATGGGAGAGAACTGTGTTAATTCCTAACATAATTAACCTATTAATACTATGCCTTTCAGCCACAGAATTAGCATGGAGAGACAATAGTTCCTTAATCACCCTTTAGGTACCACTCATACAAAAAAAAGAAACCCACAAAATCCCCCAAAACCAACCCAAACCACAACCCCAAATAAATACATAAAGAGTAATAAGGTCTCCTAAAAGGACCTCTTTTCTATTTACAACTTTCCAGTAAAATTGGTGCTGACCACCAGTGGAGCTCCTGAAAACACTAATTTGCATTTGGAGGAAAAATGCTTCTAGTTCTGTTTTATGTCAGTCAAATACCTTCTGTGATTGAACAATGAGATAATGATGGGTGTTAATCTGACAGTGTAGACTGATACACAGGCCACAAATGCCCTAACACATATAAGTGATGATGAATCCACAGAATTCCAGTAATTTGCTTCAAAAACCTAGAACATATGTGCTTCAGTATGTACTTACTAGAGGCATGAATGCCCATTTCATCTTTTCTACTATTCCCTTACCAATCCCAGCAGTTTTTGTTGTATTGTTCAGTGAGTCAATATCTCAAGCTCCAACAGCTTTCCTTAGCAGATTATGCCATAGTCAGCTGAAGGAAGAAGGAGTTTTCAGCCAGTCCCTTGTGCTGAATGCAAACTGGTTTTCCTAGGCCTGTGCAGTGAACAAAACTATCTGGAAAAATAGTTTCCCAGAATTAGGAACTTAATTGTCATCTTGGTATGAGCAAACTGTTGTGCTTTCTCCTTCCCATAGGATGTATACCATATCTGCACACAGAGACTCGACAGCAATGAACGAAACCCAACTGGAAGTATGAAGGCTCATTTCACATATAGTGAATGAAAACCTGATGACAAGCTGTCATACTGTCTCAAGATCCCCTTCCTGTAAATAAATTAAAATATGATGACAGTTTTATTTTACTCCCTAGTCCTATGTACAATGTAGTTTTTTCCATTCTGATCAAAATAGTGTGATTATTGCTGAGTAAATATTTGAAGTACTCAGAGGGAGAACAAACAGAAAAGATTCATTTGTATAACAAAAAAAAGAAAAGATATTCACTTCAGAGGCTTTAAAATACTATTTTTTTTAAACACTAACAGAAATGGCAGTTTGGATAATATTTTCCCACACGGAAAAGGAAGTATTCATAAAGGCCAGTTTTACTTTGCTAAAGCTAAACTCCCCAGATTCCCACTGCAATTGCTGGAGAACTAGAACATGAGAGAAAGGACTCCTTAGAGGGCAAATCTGAATTGGAGCTTCAGTTATCAGGACTCCAAATCACCCACTGGAGAAACCTTAGCCCACTGATTATCCCTTGTGAAAATCTCTCCAACTCCAGTGGCTACTTTGAAAACTACTTTGAATTCGGTCCTTCAGTGTTCAGAAATATTTTGGGTTTAGTCAATGCAAGACCAGAAGTGCCACACTCATACACCACAGATGGTATTTGTGAATGAGAGAGCAAAGGTCTCTTGCTCAGATGCTAGTTTTATTTAAACAATTTGGAATCATGAATGACTTTGCTATAAAGAAGCAGAAACTAAATGAAATCAGCTCCATACAAGCCAAATGGAATCAATCAATCATTTGCACACCTTTTTACTATTCTCTGGCCAAAATTACAGTGGAATGTGATGACACTAATCAGACAGGTTTTACTTCTAGAATGGGAACTGACATTTTTCACCTCATATTGTACTTTTCACCATTTTTCATGAGATTACTATCTATTATAAAAGACAAATCTTTCCTCAATCTTATGCATGAAACCTGATTCAAAACTAGGGAATTCATGAGAAAGGTTACTGGACAGGTAAAAGAGAAATCTTTCTTAAATGCAGTTGTTTCCAATTTTTAACCAGTAAGCCCTGAGAGGATAAGGATTAGAAACTATTTAGAACAGCAGTCCTACTAAAAAGAGCTTGTAAGTTCCTGATACTCTAAACAGAAAAACAATGTGCCTTGACCTGCAGAGTAAGGCAGCCAAAATAGTTGTGTTGGATCTGAGGCATAATTTTCCCCATTTTCTTATATTTCTTTTTTGGATTTACTTTAAGGTATATTGCTCTAGACCTTGAGACATCGCTACTGACTCAAAATTAGCAGCCCAGTATAAGCAGATTTTTAATGATGAAAATAATGATTTTGATGTTTTTATGGGAAAAATGATATGGTAAAAAATACCACCAGAAAGACTCCTACACAGATTTGTGTTGACTGTTAAAAAAAGAAAGTTGCAAGGATCAAAATTTTTTCTGCTGAATTGTTCCTTTAAGGAGAGAAAGCATTTATGAAAGAGTTTCAATTGCTTTCTTGTTTAACATTTAATGGTGCTTTTTATCATACTTTTAATTCACAATTGTGTTTAACACGTATTCCCTGCCATACTGAACTTCTTTTGTAGCTGATCTGTAGTGATGTTAATACTGTTTTATCCAATAATATCATGAAGGTTTAAGGTACTCTGATGTTTGTTGGCATGTCCCTGTACTACCATTCTGCAGTGCAAGCAGTTGCCATTTTCTCAAATGATATTCAGACAATGGAGGAGAATTTGAATTTTCCTGAATTTCCTAAGCTGAGTGGAAGAAATATTGTTTCCTTCTCTGCTATATTTTACAAAAAGAGGTTTGAATAAATACTGGGAGAACTCACAGAGGTACAAGGACTTGCCATGTTACCTATGCAATGTTTTGTGTTATTTTTTCCCCAGAATTTGAGTACTTTCCCTTCTGTAGATCTTTCTGTATAAGGTCTGTAAGTTTATTTCTTGACTATGGTTGCAAGTTGCACCCAAGAATTGATCTACAGGATTTCCAAATCTGGTTATGAAGCCATTAACAAACTTTCCTCATATCCTGCAGCTTTTGTTCTTTTAATCACCCAGGCAAACTTTGGTTGGTACATATAGATGTTTATTGTAACTGTGGTCTGATGTAGAGGCAGATGTACTGTGGCCCTATGAATGCAGATTATTTGGAGTAGAGCTGCTGGTAAGACTGCAGAAGTTACCCACTAGTCTGGCCAGATTTCAGGCTATATCAATTCACAGTTTATGCATGAGCCCGTCCTGTAGTCTCAACTGGGGAAGCATTTCTCTTTTAAATTAGGTGCTCTCTTTTTCTGTTGGGTCATCCCAGAACTGGATGCATACTTGTGGGGGGTCTGAATCTTATATTCTTAAGGACTGTAAAATGTTTTTTGATTCCAATATAGGGAACGTACTAGATACATGTGTTATTTAAATAGTGATGGTAAATAATTATGATAAAAATGTTTCATATGATTTATTTAAATATATTTATTTTTCATTCAGTCCCATAATTATATTTGTTTGAAGACACAGTTTTACCATTGCTGAATAGTATCTTGCTCTGTTTGAAACAATAGAGCTTCAATTTGAGCAGGAGTTAGAGACGTGTTTATACTGAGCGTGTATTAAAGTAAAAGTTGTTTTCCTGAATCAACCTAGACATAAACATTCAAGCAGGCAGTACTGCAATTTAAATGTGGAATCTGAAGCTAAGAGCTCTGGGATCAATTTTGATTGAATGATAAAACTGGAGCACCTTTGTTGTCCACTAGGATAAAACAAATCATACAATTAGTTTGAGCTCTATTTGGGATCACAGTGGTAGAGGAATAAGAGGCCTTGTCATGGATTTAAATTTTCAAGGTCCAGTTTGAAAGGAATTGAAGGTTGTAGCCTGGTGGTTCAAAAGGTAATCACTTGCCAGTTTTGTCAGGACAGTTTGTCCTCTACATGCGCTCTACATGTCTTCTACATAATTAATGTTTGTATAAAACTAAGACATGGAACTTTGGTCTGAGGTAATCCAAGGACAGTGAATCTCTCAATTTTCTCTTCCTGAAATCTTCTACATATTTTGCAGGGTTCAAACTTCTGCTGCTTTGGGATCTGAGCTTAGTCAAAGCACTGACAAAGTAAAGCACACTCACTGTGATGACTGAGTATGATGACTGAGTAAGGGATACAACTCTGAAGGAAGGTTTCTTTATTGCATTTTCAATATTTCAGTCTCTTAGTTGTATTAAGAAAATTCCTCATTTTATGTGTTAACATTAAACCAAATGTTTTTCAATGAAAACAGTGTGATCATGTAAAATAGCTATAAATGCTAATCTTTTGTTATGTATCCTATGTGCACATTTAAACTGCTCTGCCAAGAAGTAAAACACTATCTGAATTCATTGTCAGTGGCTTGAAAGAAATAACTGCCACAGGTTAATTTTCTATTTAGGTAATGGGCAGAGCTGGACAGTGAATTTATCCCAGTGAAAGTAAGCCACTACTCTGTATTGTTAGGTTACAAACAGTGAAATTTTGGAAAACATGTGCATGGAATCTTAAAGTTTGGCCTTTTTCAGTCATAGATGGAGAATTCCTATAATGCTTTTTCTCAGAATTGGAAATCTGTTGGCAATGTAGAACTATTAAGATTTAAAATGCTTGAATAGACACTTGAGATAGGGGAATTAAGCAAATTTTTATGACAGAAAAAGCTGAAAAAAGTAAAGCATGAAAAATAAAAGTTATGCTTGTGAGATTTGGGAAAAGAGTAGAGACCCTTTGTCCATGCAGGTGAGCGCAGCTGTAACAAAATTTATACCTGAAATAATAAAAAAAAAACCCAACCCAACCAGTAGTTTGTTAACAATACTTATGGCCTACAGTGTATGATTGCAGCCTTGCATATGATTTTTGGCTTTGTGACATCCAAAGGGAAAAAGAAAATTTATTCATCTTCATATGAAGAGAGTATGATTACATGTAAGAGAGTATGAGAATTGACAGGCAAATGCTAATGAACTAGATTCTCTTATAGAATGATTTTCCTGGATGGACAGTGTCTTCTGGAGGATGATCCATCTCCGGTGTGCAGGGTGATCTTAGTCATGAGAAAAAATCTGTATTGCTCTTAACCAACCAAGCACTTAGCTCTTCTCTAATTCTACATGACTAATTTTATGATTGTGCCTCTACCTCTTCTTAACACCAGGGAACTTTCACACGCCTATCTGCATCCTTCAGGAAAGCTGCTTCAACATCTTTTCAGTTACATTGGTTTCCTACACATAATTATCTTCCGAAGTTTCACAAATCTTTTCAGTTCTCCAGCCCGATTTAGCCACCTGAAACCAGAATTCTGTAGAGCTGTTTCTAAGCAATGAAGAGAAGAGGCCTTTATTATCATGACCCTGTTTACATATGCTCTTGAGCCATTGTGTATTCATACTGACCTTTCTCTAATTTACATGCTTTGCTTTTCAGGATGACTTTTATTCCCCTTCACTTCACACATGGTGCATGCAGTGATAAGGCTATTTTTTGTAATTGCCCAGCATGATCTTCACTTACCCTGTTATGCCTTTGTTTCACTTTGTAACTGGTGGACCAGGTCTTGGACCTACAGGTCAGAACAAAATCTTTTGAAATACAAGGTTTAATTACAGTGTTTCATGCTTTTATTACTTCTGAATTTAAAACATTCACAGAATCACAGAATCCCAAGGGTTGGAAGGGACCTCGAAAGATCATCTAGTCTAGCCCCCTGCAAGAGCAGGGTAACTTAGGGTACATCACACAGGAACCCTTCACTAGTTATGTATAATAAGCCTTTATAAGTCACTGACTGTAGTTTCGTGTCTCAAGTGTACAGAGAGTAAAACCCTAGAAAACTGGCACCTGCAATTAGAGATGTATTCTAAAATCAGTATAAAATCTGGTAACTGCAACATCTGGATGAAAGATACTTATAAATAACAAAAAGTTTTGTATGTTTCCTGAGTCAGTAACACACATTGTTGGTCTGTATTTTGGACCTCACATGCCTAAAGCCAATTCTGGGACTAGGTCTCTAAGTCTGTGTAAAATGGCAAAGAAATCTGTGGAATATCATGTAAACATTACATTGACCAAATTTGTTTCACAGGCTGTATTTCAGTCGTAGATGGTGGGTACAGAGTGTGATAAAATATACATTTTAAATGATGAAGAATATTTACATTGCATCAAGCATAATCCTACATTAATGAAAATATTAAACATTTAGAAAATATATATGTATAGGAAATAGATATGAAAATAGAGATGAAAAGGTCTTTTTAGTTTGTAAAAGGGGTTACACGGAGGCTTAGCATCCTAAAATCAGAAGCTGATGTGAGTCTTGCTCTTTCTGCACCAATCTTGCAAAACATATCAAGAAAGTCATCTTACCTTAGGGTTTTGCATTTGTGGAGGTAATTTACAACACCTAATAGTCTTTGGAGCAACTGAACATCCTTGATCCTGAATTACAAGCCATTATCTTCGACTAATCAGTGTGTAGAGAACCTGCTTGTCTGCCCACAGTTCTGGTCCCCAAAGCAAAGGAAAGCTTTAGAGGAAGAGTAGCAGGTAAGAAGAAAAAAACCACAAAAATTCTTCTATAAGTAATTGAAGCTAAAAGGAGAAGATGGCAGGTTTAAGCTAAATAGCCTAGAAGAGAAAAGTTCTGAGAGTCAGTCTATAAATAGCTTTAAGGCAATAATAATGTAAATGAAGGGAATGATTTCTTACTCTATCATCTTCTGTAAATTCAGAAGGTGATAAAATGAGAAATCAAAGCTGGAAGCTAAGGCAAGAAAAGCTCAGACGGGACTTTCTGAACTGCATGAACCATCAGGTTTTGGAAGAAATCTCAAAGGGTGAAGATAGGGCATGACTGACCAGATATTTAGGAACTGAGTAGCTAATCCACTAGCAGAAATTATTTACAATTGGAAGTACTTCTAAATGACCATTTTTAGTCCTGACAGCTGTTTTTTCTGAACAATTTCTTAATTTAAATGTTGGTAGTATCTCACCTTAGAACCTGTAGTGCTGGAGAAATGAGTGCTGACCTCGCTGTACTGACAGCTAAACTGTATACACTGAAACCAGATTCAAAAGACCTGTCATACAGGGGAACTTCACTTCTAATGGTGTGGTTTCAAAATCCAAAGCTGGTGCAATTCAGTGGCATATACAGAAGCCAAGTTAAACTTTGTTATGAAAGAAGTAGTTTTGTTTTCTCAGTTATTAGATGAGCTTTTCAGAGAGATATCATTCTGCAACACTTGCAGTTCAAGCTGAAATTAAGTGCTGTAATTTCTACCATAGACTATTTATTGGAATAAAATATTTTCAGTCAAGCTATTGAGCTTTGAGAATATGATAATAAATCTGTAATCTCAAAGTGATTTAATTAAAATATATCAAATACAAATAGGGAAATTACATGAGACAATTACCTTTGCAAAAGCATTTATGAGTGGTTTGTGAACTGTGTTTTCATTCTTAGCAATTATATTTCTAATAGAGTTAAATGTACAAATATATCAATAGACTTAGTGATACTGGCTCAAAGTAACTGAAGTATGATTGTCATCTCAAAGCATAGGTGTATTCATCATACAGAAAGGTATTCCTACTACTGAAAGTGTGTCCTATTAAGAAATTATTTAAAATGTAATTTTTAGTGTATGTGCTATTTTATTGTTTCTGTTTGTTGCTAGTAGAATTCCATTCACATTTAATGTCCTGATACCGATCTATGCTTAGTTTTGTGGAGCAAGAAATCACCGGCACATATTAGCTAGCTTTCTCCTGTGTTTAGGAGACTGGATTCCTTCCTGCTGAAAATAGGTGTACACATCTTTAGAAGTCCATGGTCTACATCTATTTCCAGTTTCTAATGTAAAAAATGGGCCTTGCACTTCTTATTTGTCTCGCACATTTTCCACACAGCAGCCTTACCAGCCTCACTCTAGTTGCAGTTGGTTTACACCACCTTCAGTAAAGGGACTGGGTCCATAGGGAAAAGGGAAAGTAAGCAGGGGCAAGGCTTCTCTTTCAATTAGATATGAGATAAATCAGGAACAACCCACTGTAAGCAGGGAAATGGCCATGCTCTGAAACTGTGATAGAAATGAGAGTGTCTTTTTGGTTTTATGGGAGCATGCTGGACCCAAGAAATGCCAGATGTATTGACCACTGCCTAGGGACTAGTTCTCCACCTCTGACTTAGACAACCAGACTTTGAGCTAAGAGGGTCCCTCTTGCTGAGGAGAGGCACTGACTGCAGTAAGGAATGACCTTGGTCAGCAGCATAAAGGAAGGCTGATGATGGCTTTGTTCTTGTCTCTGATTTCAGCTTCCTCCATGTTCTGCTTCATTATATTCTTTTAAAAATGCATTTAACCTTCCCAGTGGCCTACTACACTACACAGCTGAAGTGTCAGTAATAGCATGTTGGTGTTGCAAGCAATATTACAAGCTGTGTATGGCTGTAAAAAAAATTATACAGAACTTTCTAGAATATTTCTTACCGCATTTTATCAGTATACTGGAACTCACAGTGTTGTGGAAGATCTGAGTGTGATTACTAATGAACCTCAGAGGTCAGAGTGGTGGGAGAGCTCATAAACTGATACAGTTTTGTCAGTCACAGCATGAAATTCAATTGTTAGTGTCCATGACGGTTTCCAACACATTGTGTTTCAGTGTAATGTCCTGGAACTGCAATCAAGAATGTAAGAAAGAATTTACGGAGTGAACCTGTAAATAACTGTGTAAGTTCTCAAGTGTGTTGCCGAGTTAATATGTTGTTAATATATAACACTGTGTTACAAAGCAGTAAAGAACCTAACTTACTGGCTGTGCTTAATACCAGGGGACATGTTGCTGTCACTGGTTTGGAACAACAGATTAGTTATTTTAATTTTTCTCTGCCCTGTTTTATTCCTATAAACACACAACCAGATGGATGGGATCATGGGCAGACTTTATTTTTTGCACTTTGTTATCTGAATGTGCTTTCAAATAAAACAAGAGAATGGATCAATGCTGTTATCTGTTGTTTTGTCTTTGGGTTTTGATTACAAAGTTGCATGCTTTCAAATCAAGGAAGCTTTTGGATCCATTTAACTGTAAGCCATAATCTCCATGTGTCTTTAATCAAATGCTTCACCATGATTTGAGGGGATGCAGATTCCTCCCAGAATCATCCTCTCCCCTTCAGCAGTAATCTATCCATAAATGTGTCCAGCCAATGCTCAGAAACTGGAGGAGATTTTACCAGTGCAAAGCTGGTGGTATTGATGGACATGGCAGTATTTCCATCTCACTTTGCTCCGCATCCATAGTGAGTTCAGCTACAGCCAAAAGCATGATGAGTTGGAAAATATTCATAGAATCATAGAATGGTTAGGGTTCTAAAGAACCTTAAGATCATCTAGTTCCAACCCCCCTGCCATGGGCAGGGACACCCCACACTAAACCATGTCACCCAAGGCTTCATCCAACCTGGTCCTGAACACTGCCAGGGATGGAGCATTCACAACTTCCCTGGGCAACCCGTTCCAGTGCCTCACCACCCTATCAGTAAAGAATTTCTTCCTTATATCCAATCTAAACTTCCCCTTTTTAAGTTTTAACCTGTTACTCCTTGTCCTGTCACTGCAGCCCCTAATGAAGAGTCCTTTCCCAGCATCCTTATAGGCCTCCTTCAGACACTGGAAGGCTGCTATGAGGTCTCCATGCAGCCTTCTCTTCTCCAGGCTGAACAGACTCAATTTTCTCAGCCTACCTTCATAAGGGATAACAATGCCAAGCTGCTGCCTGCACTTCTGGTGCTGTGCATGTGCAGCACTAATGCCCTTTACCAGAGGAAACTGGAAGAGGGATAAATCTGATGAAGGGCAACAAAACCTTTTTACAAGACATGGAACAGCTTCAGAACAATGACAGGATACATAGAAGAGCGGAAGTCTAGACGGGTATACAGATATCACAGGTAGCATGGACAGGGTGAATGGAACAGATTATAGTTTTTCTTTATGGCACAGAAGTTGGAAAGCACCAAATGAAACAACCCAGTGTAAACCAGCAGGCTTGAGGCAGAGGAAAGGATGTGCATTGTCCTGGCAGCACATCATTGCGTGGCAGGGGGCACTCATCCTGCAGTAGAGTTTGGGCTGCTGGCCGATTTCACAGAGGCTCTCCGTGATCATACAAAGACAAAGCTACAAAGTGACTTTTATGTAGCAGCCACAGGAGCTCTTCCTGGCAGGGTCTGTTTCCCCAGAGGTGAGATAAAGCATGTTACCCAACAAAGCGTTCAAGGATGCTTGAACAGACTTGCTTTAAAGGCCCTGGGGAGGGCATCCTCCTTCCTACATCGTATGTGTCCACCAAACAGCACTGGTCTTTGATTTCATTGATACAAGTTTAGGTCCAACAGCAGGTATTTCAAGGCACTAAAGGCGTTTATTCTTTCTTTGACGGTCGTGTTTATAAATGGTATAAAAGCAGTTCTCTGAGTGAGTCAGGTTATTTCTATTAACTTTCTTCTATGACCGAATAAAAGAGTGGATTGGGGGGGGGGGAGGGGGCTTTATTTCATAGCTGTTACTTTGATATGCTGAAAAAGAAACAACAGATTTTGTAAAACAAATTATGAGCAAAAGAAGTTAATTTTAGATCAGTAGGAAACCTGTGAGATCAGAGAGCACACCATAGCAGATGCACTCTCCATGGAGATTTAGAGATTAGTGAGGAGCTTTCTGCTTATAGTAAGCTTTCTTTTTTGCCCTTTTTTATTTTTTTTTTGTAATGGAAGCTGAGAATAAAAGAATTTAGTCAGATTTTCAAAAAAGAAGAGGTTCTGCTCATTTAAAGCTTACTTATAGATGCTAAAACAACCAGGGGTTGCAGCCAGCAATCAAACAGGTATTTGAATCTCAATATAAAGTGTTGATTTCACTGTTGTATTAAACTAAGGCTTGCTCTTTATCAGAGTTTGGTTTTCAGGAATAAAATACTGTGAACCATGAGTACTTCCATGATGTGGGGCTGGAGCAGTCCTAAATCTCATTGAGTCAGTGTTCTGAGCCAAGCTTGAGTTCTTAAAACCCTTTCCATGTATGAGCTCTCTCTGTTTGGCAGTAGCTGCAGCCCCTGAGGGTGCAGGGCAGCGGTATGTGGGAATCTGGTCAGGCCAGAATGGGCTCATAAAATTGTTGTGTTACAAGAAAACAAGTTTCTGTGAGCCCATCTTTAGTTTTACTGACATTTCCTCAGGGGTTCAGTAGACAGAAAGAATGTTGGAGTGCTGAAGACACTATAATACTATATATTAAGGTACTTAATGCTATATATTAAGGCACTTAATGCTATATAAAGAAGAAAATCTGAAAAAAAAAACAGAGAAAAAAAAGAAATTTATGCTTTAGCTTATATGCAGTAAGGTAGAGGTGGGGATAATGCAAAAAAGTTAGGTTTTGTTTTAAAGTCTTATTTATTTTTATGCAAGGAAAGTGAAATAAAGGATAAAGGTGTCATGAATGACACAGAGGTAAAACAGACAGTTTTTAAAAAGATAAGGTTTGAAGTTGAAGCTTTGAAATATTCTATTTCTGTTCCATTCTCATCCAATCACAGTCTTCCAGAAGGTGCAAAACATGCACTGGCTTTTAGTCAGATGGAATTTTGCACAAAAATTGGTTTGCACTAATGCTCTAATGCAACATACTCATTTTTGAACAGACAATAAGCCACGTAGCATTTTCAATAGTGAAAATGTTGATGTCAACTTCCGTCGTGTGTTGAACTGAACTTGAGGTTTTAAACAGTGAAATGCAGCTGCTTGTCCACTGATCACACCAGTGGACATGTTCATGGTCTACTATTAAGACAGCGGTACGTGTGCAGGACCTGAATACTTACCACCTGCCTCTTTTCTATCAATGTACCAGTGTTGTGGCACTACATGAACAGAGAAAGCTCAAAGTCCGAAACATAAAATTATCAACATATTATTGAATCTACTTCAACAGAACTCTGCTGAACAGAAATAGAAATATACTAACCTGGCTTTACATCCCTTTCGTGCTTCTACTGTGCACAGAATCATAGAATAGTTAGGGTTGGAAAGGACCTTCAGATCATCTAGTTCCAACCCCCCTGCCATGGGCAGGGACACCTCACACTAAACCATGTCACCCAAGGCTTCATCTAACCTGGACTTGAACACTGCCAGGGATGGAGCATTCACAACTTCCCTGGGCAACCCATTCCAGTGCCTCACCAACCTCACAATTTCTTCCTTATATCCAATCTAAACTTCCCCTGTTTAAGTTTGAACCTATTCCCATTGTCCTTAATGAATAGTCCCTCCCCAGCATCCTTATAAGCCCCCTTCAGATACTGGAAGGCTGCTATGAGGTCTCCATGCAGCCTTCTCTTCTCCAGGCTGAACAGCCCCAACTTTCTCAGCCTGTCTTCATACGGGAGGTGCTCCAGTCCCCTGATCATCCTCGTGGCCCTCCTCTGCACTTGTTCCAACAGTTCCATGTCTTTTTTATGTTGAGGACACCAGAACTGTACACAATACTCCAAGTGAGGTGATAGCTTGAAGGATGGGGAGTTTCATGACTGTGCTGTCTTCCAAAGAGTTGCAATGACTCTCAAAGACAGGAAAGCAAAAATATTTGCAGCAAACTAATATTCTGGCTGCATTGCCGTGCACCTATTTTTCTGTTGGTTGCCATTTTCTCCATATCTGGAGGGAACTATTATTGTTCCAAAGGTTTCCTCTCAGTTTCAGTGCTAATTTGCGTCATTTATATTGCCAGGTTGGGCAGTAGTCCATTGGCAATGTTATTATGTAACTATGCAGTTTCTTATCACTCATCCCTCTTCCATCTGCACAAAGACACTGGGCTAAGACAAACACCCTCCAGGAGTGCTGCTGGGATTAATACTAGAAAAGGCTGCATGGCACTAAGGCAAAGTACAGTGTAAGAGAAATCATGCTGAGTACTGTAAACCTCACCAAGTTTTGGTGTTTTAGCCATAGCCTGTTGGTCACAGAGTTTTTGTTTCAAGATCTGAAGGAACAGAAGCAAGAAATCAGTCTGCCTTGCTATTTACAGAAAAGTTGTATCTCACTAAGGAATAACAGCAAGAGAAACGTTTTCACCTGCACAGCTGAATAGAAAGAGACATCATCAAGTAGCAGATTCATTTCCATACAGGTAGGCTTATTGGAACTTATATTAAGCACTGTCAAAGCCCTTCTGGGAAAATATCCTCAGCCTGCCATGTTTATTACTGGTAACATCAGTGACAGGGAAGCTTTCAGGGATGCATTAAACTCTGTTATTTGAAAAAGGGATACACCATTCTGTGGAAATGCAATAGGCACATAACTGGGGTTAAACCTTTAGAAGAAAAAAGGCTTAGCAGACAGCTGACAAATCATTCAGGTTTGGCATGGACAGTGCTTTTACACAGGGCCCATTGAGATAAAATGAGAAGCCATAAATTCTTGTAGTCAAACAGGGCCTTTTCAGAAGATTTTGCTTTGTTCTCCTCAAATTCCACTTTAGTTTTTCCCATCCCTGAAAATTTCTCCCAGTCTTCATTTGCTGCTACGTTTTATTAATTTTCTTATTCTCTGTGCAGACACAAACCAGGGTAATGCTTTTTTATCACATTATAGTCTCATTTTTGAAATGTGGCTGTCAACCTGGCTTTTGTAGAATAGCTTATCTAGTTTGCTTAAACATTGCAAGCTTGTTTATATCAGTAAGTAAGTAGCATTTTTTTGGTCTGGGTAAATGCTGCAAAATATACCAATGGGAAAAAAGTGTTTCAGACAAATAAAACGTGCCAGTTGATATCTAATGAAGAGCTGTTTATGAGGATTTAAGTCTTCACGGTTTCCAAAATGACAAAAAAAAAAAGGAAGAGAACGGTGTAATTCGTCTTCAAAGGGATCAGTTTATTATATTTGCTAACCACCATGCAAAGCTTCTTCGCTTGCTAAAGGATGACAACTGACTGAAAAGAAAGTATTGGGGAAGCTAGAGGAGGACAGGGTGTTTTTCTGTTGCCATATACCGAATGAGGGCATGCTCCTCCAAGGTCAAGTTCAGAAGGTAGGAGAATGTGAAACGTCCAATAGATCTGTATTAGTAAAAAGGGCATACCTGGAAAAGCAGTATTCCTGTAAGAGAAAATGATAGATCCTCAAGCCTTTGAAAGTGCTTAAGAATTGAAAGTTATCATCCAGAGAAAAATCTCTTTGCCAACCACAAATAGATTTCATTCCTCCTCTGCTGTTAATAGGGACCATGTGTCTGCCAGAAACAAAGGAAACATCAATAAACTTTAAGGCATAACACAGTGAAGACTGTGCTCATTAAAACAGATTGATATTCAAGTTAGTACCATGTAGATGGCATTATAAAGCTGAACTGAAATACGTACATTTAATGTGCATGTAATTACTAACATTAACCCCTTTAAGATGCCTGCCCTACTATTGCTAGAAATCTGTGTTAAATTCCAAATGAAATTATATCAGTTGCCAGCAGATGTTCCTGCCCATGGCAGGGAGCTGGAACTAGATGGTCTTTGAGGTCCTTTCCAACCCAAACAATTCTATGATTCCATGTCTTCAAGGTTTCACTGACCATGCTATTTCTGCTCTTGGAGCTTTTGTTGCAATGCCCACAGTATCAGAATAAGTCTCTAGTGCTGCTTGGGGCTGTGTATAAGTCTTAATAGTGGATCCACTATTGAGAGTGCTTGGATCATCCAAACTTCATCAGCAAGTCTGACCTACCTTCTGGTGTGGGTAGACATCATGATGCAGCAGCAGGTTAAGCGATGCCAGCTGACTGCTAACTACACTATGGGGGGGCAATGAGCAGCTTTTTCAGTAGCAACTAAGCATAAGCACTCTTCCTCCATCCCAGATCAAAATCATTGTAATTTCTCTGTCCAATTACTGAGTCTGGCAGATATTTCAGAGAAGACTGGGTTTGCACTATATAAAAAAATTAACATAAGTAGTAAATGAATAATAGAAAGATAATCTGTTTTAAGTACTGATCTTGATTAAGAGTTGAAACAAATTATGGAGTGAAGGGGTGGATTACCCATTCCTGGATGTCTTTAGTTCAAACCTGAGTGCCTTTAAGGAAAATAGTTTAGTTTCAGGTAGTCTGATGAGGAGTGGGGAGTTGTACTCAATGATTCTTATGAGTCCCTTTCAAATCTAAATATTCAATGATTCTATGAAAAAATGGTTTAGCCATATATACAGTTATGGACTGCTGTATAGGAGTAACTGGGTGTTGCATTGTGGTGGTTGCATGGAACAAGCCAAAAGCAGATGACCTGACTGTGGTCCTCACCTTAACCTAATGAGATTCTGCAAATGTGACTTTGAAAGACAGATGGAGACAGTTGGCTATCTCTTGGAGAGCAACTGACTGCAGTTTGCACAAACGAAGATGAATTTACCAAAAACCAGTTTCTTACTTTGAGCTCAGTCTCTTTAAGCCTCTCAGCCTTTCTAATTTTATTTTTAAGAGTGTGCCAGAATAATAGGAAGACAAATCAAACACCCATTCCATTCAAGTCTTTTTCTTGCATAGAACTTGAGCAAGAAAAACAACACAACCTTTATGCAAGCAGCATGAGCAAGTGAGAATACATCTCCATTGTGTAGATGCTGGTGTGATCTAAGAAGGTGACAGGGCACTGCTTGGGTACAAACATGCTGCTCCTTTCCAAAAGCAAGCTGACATAGCATTGCACCTGGAAGAATAAGATTCCTCATTGCATCAAGTCCTCTGTGATTTATATTCAGTGTTTAAAATTCCCTATGCATGTGAAATTTTATATGTGGAAACCTGGTTTTGCTACAAGGCATCAAGAAAGGAAATACAGCTTTTAAATACTTCAAGAGTAGCAATGAGGAAACTTAAAGGTTTCAGAAACTGGAGGTTATGATTAGGAACAAAAAAGTCTTGTTTCCTTCTCCTGTAAGTCAGTATTTCAGTAAAAATTACTTAAATAAAAAAATAAAAAAGATAAAGAAACCAGAAACCTGGGAAGAAAAGCCTCTTAAAGCTAACAACAATAAAATTAATATACAAATAGAACACAGAGGGCCACGAGGATGATCAGGGGACTGGAGCACCTATTATGAAGACAGGCTGAGAAAGTTGGGACTGTTCAGCCTGGAGAAGGCTGCTTGGAGACCTTGTAGCAACCTTACAGTATCTGAAGGATGCTGGAAAGGGACTACTCATTAAGGACTGTAGCAACAGGACAAGGGGAATGGGTTTAAACTTAAACAGGGGAAGTTTAGGTTAGATATAAGGAAGAAGTTCTTTACTGTTAGGGTGGTGAGGTACTGGAATGGGTTGCCCAGGGAAGTTGTGAATGTTCCATTCCTGGCAGTGTTCAAGGCCAGGCTGAATAGAGCCTTGGGTCACATGGCTTAGTGTGAGGTGTCCCTGCCCATGGCAGGGGGGTTGGAACTAGATGATCTGAAGGTCCTTTCCAACCCTAACTATTCTATGATTCTGTTATATCACAGAATCATAGAATCCCAAGGGTTGGAAGGGACCTCAAAAGATCATCTAGTCCAACCCCCCTGCAAGAGCAGGGTAACCTAGAGTACATCACACAGGAACTTGTCCAGGCAGGCCTTGAATATCTCCAATGTAGGAGACTCCACAACCCCCCTGGGCAACCTGTTCCAGTGCTCTCTCACTCTCACAGTAAAGAAGTTCTTCCTGATGTTGATGTGGAACCTCCTATGCTCCAGTTCACATTCATTGCCCCTTGTCCTATCACTGGATATCAGTGAAAAAAGCCTAGCTCCATCATCCTGACACCCACCCTTTACATATTTGTAAACACTGATGAGGTCACCCCTCAGTCTCCTTCAAGCTAAAGAGACCCAGCTCCCTCAGCCTCTCATATCCAGTAATAGTCAAGATGACTTCCAGCAAGGAGTTTGAATATCAACATTTTACCTAATAACAGTTAAGAATTATAATAAGTGAGATAATCCTACCAGTATAACTGTGTGATGTTGTAGTTGGCACTGCAGTTAAACTGCCTTGCATGGTAGGAAAGACAGACAATTGAGAGGAAGGGTTTTTTCAGGTCTGTTAGATAATATCTGGAATCTGGCAATGTTGGCTTGGATGGAATAGTAATTTAGGATTGAATAAAGAAACCTTTGGCGGGGTTTGCATAGGCAATTTGTAAAACATTCTGAAATCAACACAATTTCTAGTGCTAAACACTCTTTGCATTGTCAGAGGAAGGTGAAATTTGTAACCCTGAATTCGAGACAATACGTCATTTTCAACCTGCTTATTTAGCATTAGACAGGAAAGCAGCCTCTGACTACATTATGCTTTTAGTAATAAACTGGAAAGGCCAACTAAAAAGAAAAGGGAAAGGACAGAAAATAAAAGTAAAGAATTCTTTCAAGTCACTGAAGATACATTGTTTCCTTTCATGTTGGTTGTATTCTCTTTAGAAATTCAAAGAACATGTAATTTGAAGACACACTGCCTTTTGGTTGCAAGCTAATACATGGCATACACCAAGACTGACCCAGTAATGGGATAAAAGGAAATTTTCCATTCCATTACCCTTAATCCTGGCTTTTTAAAAGGTAGTACTGTTGACAATGTGCCAAATGTAGCACATAATGAACCTTATGAATCACAGGCATTGTTCCTCTGGGGTAAAGGCACAGTACAAAGTTATTGTATATATTAACTACTTCAGTGATTCAGATTATTATTCAGATAATTATGAAGAAAAAGATTTGAATGGTCACTTGGATGTCTGTCTTTTCATATACATATCTGTATAAGAGCTTACTGATCCTTCAAGCATTGAAGATGGTATACACATGGCAGATCCAGCTTTCTTCCTAGGAAAGCCAAATAAGAATGTATCCCTGATCTCAATAAAAGAAAAGAGGGGCATAGGAGAAGAACCTTACTATGTCCATCTTCAAAGCTGGTCAGATGAAAATGAGGAAACAACTGCATACAGCTTGTTCATCAGCCTAAACTGATGCTTTATTAGACTTCTCTCCTCAGCTGATTTTGCCATGAAGGAGATTACTTCTCTGGTATAGTCTCTAGAATTCTATTTTCCTTATGATGTGGCCTGTATGCCAAGGGATCATCTGCAAGACATTTCAGAACACTCTAACTCTGAAAAGCATTTTGTGTACAGCATCAGAAGGGAGTAGAGAAAAGATTTGCTATAACTTAGAATAAATGTTGTGTTTAATGCAATTTAGATATTACTTGTTTAGTATATCTTAGTTGATTGTTACAAGTTATCTGGCCCTGATACCACTAAAACTGAGACCTCAGAAACATGGCAGAGTTTTCATTACTTTTCCTAGATGAGGGGTTGGTTAAATACATTGAATATTCAAGAAAACTACAGTGTGGGATTCTGTTCTTTTAATTCTTTTTCATTTTTCCTAAAATAGAAGACAAGACTTATGAATGTTTTTTTTTCTCTTTCCTTTTAATAGCTATTAAAAATTTTCCCAAGGGAAATAAAAATAGAAAAAGTTTCACTTAATAATATAAAAATCACTTCCTGTTCCCCACAAAGGTTTGTTGATGCAGATATATACATTATATATGTATATAAGGCTATACACAGAGCATTGTGAATAATCAGAGAAGACAACGAAGGAAAAATAAGAAACTTCTGGCACACAATGCCCAATTTTTAGAGCAGAATAGCTCTATTTTTACTAGAATTGAAGAGCGTCAGAGTCCATTTTCTGTTGCACAAGTCAGCTCTCACAATCTGGACAGATCCATAGTATTAAAATAGGTATAAAATATATAAAATCATGGGATCATAGACTAATTTAGCTAGGAAGAGGAAGACAACCTCTGGATGTCAGGTAATCCAAAGCCCTCAGATAGAGCTATTTTCAAGGTCGCTTGGGTTTTAGAGGGCAGTTCAATATCTAGCTGAGTTTGAGTGTCTCCAAAGATGGCAATTCCATGGGCTTTCAGAACAACCTTTTTCAGTATTTGACCACCCTTATGGTGAAAATTTTTCTCCTCGTATCTAATCAAAATTTCCCTTCTAGATGTAGCATTTTGTGCCCATTGTCACTTGTGCTTTCATTTTGTACCTCTGAGAAGCTTTGACTTTATCTTTGTTCTCTAACCCCAATTAAACTGTAGAAGTCTGCTACGATATCTGCCATGTAACCTTCTTTTTAACACTCTGAATAAACCTCACTCTCGCAGCTTCTCTGTGTATGTCGTGAAAGTCCCATGACCACCTTAAGGACCCTCAACTGGTATCTATCCAGTTTGTCTATGTCCTTATTCTAGGGGAGGGAGGGATATAACTGAGCACTACACTGTGAAATTTGGACCAAAACCATGACAAAGACTGCTTTAACAGGTTGCTAGTATAGATAACTGAGTTCTGGTGGCTAGGCATGGCCCTGGCACTAGAATGAAGATATGAGGCAGATGAAATAAAAAAGTATAGCAGGACTGTTATTGGAATAAAGCCTCCCTCAATGAAAACTGTTTTATGTTGGACAGAGTGACCATTTGTCAGAGATCATAGTTTTGGTATTTTATTATTTACAGCTTCGTCTACAGGTTTTCAGATTGTGTTTGCTACAGAAAGCCAAGGATCTCAAAGCATTCACACCTTTGCAGTCTGAGCCCATTTTATGTATCCCACAGTGCACAGCCATGCAACTCTCATGACACAAATTGTTCAGGCACTAGGCGCTGCTACTACAGAGAATAAAAAATGAAGATATTTTTCATTCAGACTTTGGATCACTGAAGAATGTCAACAAGTTTGATCTTGTGTTAGGAAAAGTCTGTGCACATTGTTCAGGTGAACAGAAAACTTAGCTTGGGGGTGATTTATACAAAAAAGGAGGAAAATCATAACTGCATTGCTCTTTTTTTTTTCACCTGTGCAGCTCTGCCTATTGGTTCACAAAGAAAATGTTGAGTTAGTTAATAAAAAAAAAACAAATAAGGTTTGTCTTCAGATAAAAAAAAAAGGATGGAATAAAAGGAAAATTTGGCACATAGTTAAACAATAGAAACAAAGAAACGAAAATACTAAGATTTCTTCTTGATGTGGAGCCATCATTTTCAAGGTGGAATCATGAATAAGCATATTCCCAGGAGAAAAATGGTGTTTTCTGTCCTAAATTCTTCTTTTTGTAAACACTTAACATAAAATATTGTTGGTTGATATATCAGTCACCTTCACACTACACTTCTTGAAAATGCTTTGTTTGTGCTTAACAAATGCAAAGAGCTCTCTGCTGTTTGGGCTGCCTGTTTTAAATGTAAATATGGAGACATACCTTTGCTTTTGGTTTTGACCTTTCTTGGTAACTTTTGCAGCTGATGAATCTAAAATGCCTCAGAAAGAGTCTTTCTTCCCAGAAAGAGTCTTTTGCTAAAACTTTAGCTAATTGTAAAACATAATGGAAAACAAATGAGTTGGCTGTAAAACTGCTGCACTCAAGAACTTCAGTATTGGCTATTGACGTCAAAACAGGATGATCAATTCCTGGAACAAAGATTTTAAGACCCACTAGAGAAGAATCTGAATTTTAAAGAGAGAAGAAATATATTTCTTACTAACTCAAGACTATTCTACCCTATATACCAGGAAGAAAGTGCATATCTTGTTTAGCAATTCATATACGTAATGTATAGGAGGAAGATATGGATTTTTATGATCATTTGGATATCCCAGAGAATTTAGCCATTCAGGAAAACTCTGCTGAGCAATCTCATTGAAGTAGTTTTTCATTTGCAAGCCTTATTACTGAAGACAGCATGATTTGGTGAACTAAATCCAAAAGCTTTGTATCAATTTTTCTCTGCATTTATTAATACTGACACTAATATGTTCAAAATGTGGGACACTGTATGAAGGGGGTATCCTATTTTTGAAGAGCATGAATTTCCACAAGTGTCTCATCTGGTTGGTGGGTTTGAACAGTAGTTGTGTTCCTTCCTCTAGCTAGCCCCTTGGCCTTATGTCCATTCCAGATAACTGAAGGTGAAGCAGGATTGCAGCCATCACAAAATCTTTCCTTACCATGATGCAAAATGAATTGCTTAAAAAACTGCAAATGATTAAAATCTTACCCTATTTGCATACTTTTCCATGCCTAATTTTGCAGGAGGACTGATCTTCACATTCAGACTCCTGCCTAGGTGTCTACATCTATGGAGCTACATCAGAGAGAACTTCAACTTAGAGTAGACACATCGGTCTACCTAGAAGAACACAGCTACCTAGAAGAGAATTCATCACACCATTTGAGAACATTTCCTGTTCCACACAGATCAGTCATTACAGAGATCCCAGTAAAAACTCTCACCTTTGTTCCCAGTCTCCAGACAAAAAATGATAGAAAATTGATGGCCTTTTGCAAAACACTGAGGTAAAAGTAAAGCCAAGAACATTAAATAATCAAAATAGAAGCTTAAGTCATACAAAAATGGTTTAAATAATGCTGATTTTCTAACATTATCTCACATTTCAGGGATGTTGTAATTATCTTGTGGGTATCAAATTGGAGAGGACATCAGAAAACTTATTTTCAATGTTGCAGCTGTTATAAATTGTGGCCAGGAAATATGACCATTGCTTAGTTATGCTTTTAGAGAAATGAGATATAGTTGGCTTTCCAAAGTGGGGTTAATAGACTAGATGTGTCTGCAAAGAGCTACCTTTAGCAAGAGGGTGATCCTGCATATTTCAAAGATGAAGCACACAGCAGAATAGAGGAAGGGAGAGTGAAACAAAAAAATAGACAACATGATTAACTTTTATCTGAAAGGGCAAAGATGCAAAGACATCTAAAATATGTAAGTGCTCTCTGAAAATTACATTTTCTCAGGAGTCACAGGAGTGTCATGAGAATTTTCTGTACCTGTGAAAGGGAAGAAAAGAATGAGATATTGAATTTATATTTATTTTTTTTTATATTCACATGACCCCATCAACAAATGCTGACTTTCTGGTATAGTTTGTTAATGTCAGAACATTAGATCTGCTTATAAGAAGAGACATAAGAACATGCATAGTAATGAATGATTTAGGGGCAGCAAAAGAGAAATCTGTGGCACAAGGCTAACGAGATCATTGATGAAATCAAGAGGTGGCAAATTTTACACTCTGAAGCAGAATCTTTTTTAGGTGATTTATGGTCAATGGAATTCGTGCTCTCAGCAGTTCTATGAGGATCATAGTGACCTTCACAGAGGGACTGAGTAATTCCAAGGATAACAAGAATATAAAGAGAAATTCTAATAAACAAGAACAAAAAAGGTTTTGTTACGGGGTTTAAATCTTGTCTTTCAGACATTTAATTTCTCTTTAAATAATAAGGGACTAGAAGAGATTTTATTGTGGAGACAGTTTACTGCACTTCTGTCTGCTTGGTTTTTATTCTTTATTTTTGGTGCTTTTTTTATGTCACCTGCTTCTCAGCAGAACACAGTAATCCAGAGCAAGCAGTCTCATGCCACAGATGGGCAGCTCTGGAACCTGCCTTGATGCATTTAACCCCAGTCTGGTGTGAAAGTGCTCCAAAGTGTTCCTTTGCCTACAGGTGATTTGCAGAGGGTGTTCAGACAGTGGGAATCATGTATTCTCTCATCCTTTTTGTCCCCTCCATATAGTTTCCAAATTCTAAGACTTTCTGTTTCTAAAAGAATAGTTGACCTTGAGATCTAATCTTACATATCCAGGAGTAAAAGTCAGCCTATGGTGCTTGTTATAACAGATTATCAGATGCTGAAGTTCTAGTACTATGTTATAGATTATTGACATAAATTGAGGTGGTGAATTCAAGACTGTTATTGTTGTGTCAAACATAGCTAAGGTGCTACGTTCCTATTTAGTGGTGTTTCACATTTAAAAATAGATATACTATAGTTGTCAGTGTGCACTTGCAGCCCAGAAAGCCAACCGCATTCTGAGCTGTATCAAAAGTGTGACTAACAGGTCAAAGAAAGTGATCCTGTCCCATCTACTCTGCTCTTGTGTGACCTCACTTGGAGTACTGTGTGCTGTTCTGGTGTCCTCAACATAAAAAGGACATGGAACTGTTGGAACAAGTCCAGAGGAGGCCACGAGGATGATCAGGGGACTGGAGCACCTCCCATATGAAGACAGGCTGAGAAAGTTGGGGCTGTTCAGCCTGGAGAAGAGAAGGCTGTGTGGAGACCTCATAGCAGCCTTCCAGTGTCTGAAGGGGGCCTACAGGGATGCTGGTGAGGGACTCTTCATTAGGGACTGTAGTGATAGAAGAAGGGGTAATGGGTTGAAACTTAAACAGCAGAGGTTTAGATTGGATATAAGGAAGAAATTCTTTACTGTTAGGGTGGTGAGGTACTGGAATGGGTTGCCCAGGGAGGTTGTGAATGCTCCATCCCTGGCAGTGTTCTTGGCCAGGTTGGACGAAGCCTTGGGTGATACGGTTTAGTGTGAGGTGTCCCTGTCCATGGCAGGGGGGTTGGAACTTGATGATCTTAAGGTCCTTTCCAACCCTAACTATTCTATGATTCTATGATTTCATGATAATGAAGAAATTGAAGACATAACTGTTGATAAATCCTGGGGGCAGACTTTGCTTGGACTTTAAATAATATGAAACGGATTTACCATGTTGTACTTTGGCCTGTGTCAGGGCCAAAGGTGCAACCTCTGATTGGTACTGTGCCATTTATGAAATGTTAACACATAAACCCATTGTACTAAATGCTGTATTTATCAGAAACAAAGCTTGCTCAAAGTGTTCAATATCTGAACATGAAAGCAAAGGACAAGGGTTGAATGCAAGCAGGCTGGGAGCAAGTAAAAGAGGGTTGGTTTGCACTAAAAGTTCAGCATGAGAGGCTTGTGTTTCCACACAGCAGTGCTCCAGCAAATGCTAAATCTTTTTCATGGGCACCATACCAGGAACGGTTTCCAAAGTAGAAACAGTATGGTAACTTCAGATTTCTGGGATGTTCTATAGAGTCAATCCAAAACATGTCGAGCCCAGAACAAAACTGTTGATGGATAACAGCAGGTCAAGACTGTCTCTCAAAACCAAGAAGGATGTTGCAATTAGGAATAGCATGCATCTGGTTTTGTTTGAGTGGACAGGGAAATAGTATTGCATCATGGAGATAGATACAAACAGGTCTAGAAAAGTGTGGGGCCTAAAGAGGGTTCATCTTTCATATACCATGTAAAAGTGGCATCTGAATTTGTGTTCATAAGTAATGGGATCAGGAAGGTGGAGACCATATTTTCTGTAGAAACCTTATACTTGTAGAAACTGTGAGGGTGTACACAGGAAAAACTTACCATATATGGATTCACTTTCTTGCATTCTTTCCATAAACATCTGTCCTGGCCATTTTTTTAGAGGGGGTATATGGTTGGATGCAACTCACTCATGTTCTTCTGGTGTTGGCAAGAATGTACACAAACATAAAGAAGTACCTTTTTGACTTAAAATGGCTTTTTTAACGTAACCTAAACTTTTTTTTTTTGTTTCCATGGCATTTGAGAGATGTGTTGTTTTAGGTCTGTTTTAATACAATTTACAGTAGAGTTGACTTAATTCAGTACATGGGCACAGATATTATCCAGTTCATGAATGAAGAAGGAGTTGCTGAAAGGGAGCCAAGAACAGAACTCTTCAGGGATTTCTGTTGATCATTTACATCTTAGCATGGTACTGCAGAGTGAATGACCATACTTTCGTTCACTGAAGGCAGATAATATCTTCCTGTAGATTTTGGTCAACATGATGGAAAACGTTTAATATCTCTTATCTTATGGATGTAATGTCTGTAAGGAGGAATGGCAGGGCAATCAAAAAAAGGTTGTTCATGTCAAAATAGATGGAAAATCTGAGCCCAAAAGTTTTGAAAATTGGAAGGAAAAGGAGAGATTTAGTGTTAAAAAGATTATCAACATTCTGTGCATTTTTCTTGCCTCAGCAAGTTCAAAATTTGGTATTTAATTTATTTAATTTAACTAAGTGACATTTTAGTTATCACATCCAGCTAATATTCCTCTCTGAAGTAGCCAAGAATATGTGAAAAGATCTTTTTCACAGGATTGCCACCAGATGCTAATTCTGTATTTCTAACTGATTGTGCTGCTGAAATCAAGGTCCAGAGAAGCTTTTGCTTTGGATGTTACAGCAGAACTGAATTAGTATTCATATTTATTTCCTTCATTTTGTTGAGATCCACCCTTTCACCATATCTGTTCTCTTTTCCTGAAGGTCTGACAACGAACTGCTCATTATTAGCAACAGCCTCAAGACTCCAAAGTCTCAAGGCTCCAATTTATTCAGCAAAAATTCATAACAATATCTAAAAGGATCTTGGAAGCTTGAATTCTAGAGGATCCAATTATACCAGATACCTGATTCCCACCTAGTGACTGGTGGTCCTTCACCCTGGCATGCTGGAGCTGAGAAGTCCTTCCCCAATGAGTTAAGCTTATGTAGCATGTATGTGTTTTAGGTAGGACTTCATAAGGAATTTCCCTTCAGCCCTGGAAATCTAGAGCTTAGATTCACCTCATGTCATACAGAGCAAAAAAACTGAGTACTTAAGTCAGAAACCTTGTCTCTCTAGTCTCTCTGGGTAGTGAGTGGAGACAGGTAAGTGTAGGATCATCTGTCATACGTCAATGTAACAATTGCATAATCCCCTGGCACAGCTCTGCTGCCTTCAGAACCTTGGGCACTTGCAACTAAAAATGGGTAGGATAAACTCGAAATTAATTCCAGCTTAAGCATTCAGAGAGATGACCTTGTTCTGTGTTTTATACATATGTATCAAAAACTGTTTTCAGTCCACAGAAGTTTGACTGGATCTATGCAGAGCAGTGAAATGCATTGTCACAGGACTTTGCAAAGGAAGGTCAACCATTTTATTTCACCTGACTATCCCCCAAAGAGAGAAAATAAATGCACACATATTTTCTTTATTTGACAAATCTTTAATTAGAAAATCAGTCTTTTCATTATTATAAAATTTCACAGGCTGATAAATCTCGGTGGGTTATAGAGAGAATATTTTTTTCCATGAACCTAATATAAAAGTTAAAATAAATATCAGCATTCATCTGATTATCTCTTCCCCCTACTAGTTACCTATTACAAAAAAACTATCGTAATTAATTTTTATTAAAAAATCATAGATGTATATTGCAGCCTTTTATGACTTGAAGGGTTGCTATTAATATGTGATTATGTGTTAATAATTTTTGTGACTCCAACTGGATGGAGTGGAAATGCAGCAGGTTTGTACCTAAATCCATACACGGAATTTCAATGTTCTGAATTCTGAAAAACAACTATCTGCAGGGGAGCACATAGTCAAATTTAATGAATATAGTATTGTCTTTTTAAAAAAGAAAAATCCAAGTATTAGCATTAAAACATTGAAATCAATTACACAGTAAAGCTTGCAATTCTACATATAGTTTTTGCACCTGGGTGCTGCTAATATTGTGCTGGTGTGTTGTGCTATCTATGAGGTACGGGCATGCCTATGAATCAGGACTCTCCAGAGGAACACCGCAGGGCTTCCATTCACATGAGACTGGCACAAAGCTTTGATTAAAGGTGCAAGACTGCAACCTGGACAGCTCTATAGAACTGCACTAAATGACATGATCACTAGTTAACACAACCATGCACCGACATGCAACGGTACTTGGAAAAAGCTCAGAGTTTGTTTACAGAATGTTTACACAGCAACTGCTTTCCGGGAAAGAAGTGTACAAGTGATGAAATGAAATCTCATGTGAAAAAATGAATGCACAGTATCTACATTAGCTTATGCTCCTCAGTAAAATTATGAACAATTTATCATTCATATCTAATTAATAGAATGGAGTCTAAAGTCTGGGATTTTGTATCTATTTGCATAGTCCATTTAATACCCGGTATTTTCTTGCTTGTATGGTTAGTGTCTAAGAGAAACAGCTAAATAAATACACATTCATTTACATAATGTGACAGTTTATTTAAAGCATTTTGACGCTGAAATGATGAAAAGAGGACTAGGTAAATTACTTGGCAAACTGTGCATAATTTATTACTAGACTGAGTTAAGTATATTGCACTGTCTAAAATTGTCACTGTTAAATTACCAACTTTTAGACACTCTCTAAATAACATTCTGTAATGTCATTTCTTCTCTCCCCCCTCACCCCCCGCAAAGCAACAAATAAATATGCAGTTTTAAATCTGGATTTTTATAGAAGCCCTACTGAAAATAAGTAATTGTTGTCACCCCAAGGCCAGGATCAGCAATGAATATAGCAATAGTGCATCTCTTCTTGTTAGATACTTCATTACTGATTCTACTGTATGTGTCCATGCCCCTTCTGAGGTGCATGTGTCATCACATTCTCATTTCTCTCTCAGCAGGCTTGCTCCAAAGCCCACTGATGCTCAGAAAATATTTTTGTTGCTAGGCTTCAGGCAGGTCTTATATGTGCCTCAACCTCATCTTTGTAGTTTTTCTGCTACTTCCTGGGAATAATTTTTGCTAGATATTTGGCTGTACCCATTGTTCTGGCTGTTGGCTGCCATCCTCAGAGGAAACATACTCCAAGAAAATCCCTTTGGAGTCACAGGGTATTCACCTGACCTCTCCTCTGCAATGTCAACATCTATGCCTCAACTAGGCTTTCTTGCTCATCAACAGAAAGAAGTAGGTACTTTTAGGGTTCAATTCCTTTATTTCACCTTTGTTATTATACAATAAATTGTGGCCAGAAAATGTCTATTTCTGCCTCCTGGCCAAACATGGACTCTGTGAATGCTCTTAGTTTGGTGACAAGAATCCCAGGTTTTCATGTTGAAGTCTTGGTTCCTACTTATATTCCTGATGTGAAGGTTTAAAAGCATTCATCATTAACTTGTCAACTCTGATCAAGGTCAGGTGAAGTTTAACTGCAGAACCCAGTGGGGTTGTTTAGGTCAAGCATTCTGAAAGGTTTGATTTTAACACTTTTCTGGAAACT
This sequence comes from Melopsittacus undulatus, assembly GCF_012275295.1. Classification (NCBI taxonomy): domain Eukaryota; kingdom Metazoa; phylum Chordata; class Aves; order Psittaciformes; family Psittaculidae; genus Melopsittacus; species Melopsittacus undulatus. The sequence goes on from NC_047529.1 coordinate 19,413,492, forward strand.
GCCACCTGGAAATTGCATATAGGTTCCAAACCACATAATTTACTAGAGGATGAATTTGCCTTAGCTAAGAAAATACAGATGGATAAGATATTCCATCAAGAAAATGGAATGAAATTGGGATCTCTTTTTTTGTGAACTAATCATCATCAAAAGAATCAACATTGTGGTGTGCAGGTGATTTGCAGGCTAAACATATGGATGTATTCTAAGCTCTTCCACATGTTCTGGTGTACTCAGCATAAGAAGGACATGGAGCTGTTCAAGCAAGTCTAGAGGAAAGCCATGAGAATGACCAGGGGGCTGGAGCACCTCCTGTGTAAAGACAGGCTGAGAAAGTTGGGGCTGTTCATCCTGGAGAAGAGAAGGCTGCGTGGAGACCTCATAGCAGCCTTCCAATATCTGACAGGGGCCTATAAAGATGCTGGGGAGGGACTCTTCGCTAGGGACTGTTGTGACAGGACAAGGGGTAATGGGTTAAAACTTAAACAGGGGAAGTTTAGATTGGATATAAGGAAGAAATTCTTTACTGTTAGGGTGGTGAGGTACTGGAATGGGTTGCCCAGGGAGGCTGTGAATGCTCCATCCCTGGCAGTGTTCAAGGCCAGGTTGGACGAAGCCTTGGGTGACATGGTTTGGTAAGAGGCATCCCTGAAGTTTGGGTTTCATTGTGCTGGTGTTCAATTTCAGACATGAAATAATGAAGTTTTGACTTCAGAAGGTAATTTTGTGTAATAAATGCAACTTCATGTAAAAAATGCAACACTCTTCCTAATTTATGTACTGAAATTCAAAAAAGAACAAGGAAAAGTCAAAATAAAATAGATCAGAAAGCATGGCACTATCTCCTCTTTGTCCTGAAAATATCCTTAATAACTGAATGGATATTGGAAAAGATTTGGATACAAAATATGAGGCTGATGGAAATGATGCTCCTGTGGGGATTATGCTAGCATTTGTCCTTGTATTGCTGTTCAGTCTCTCTACCTGTGTAAAAAAAGGCTGTGGTCACTTATATTTCAGTCAAGTAATACCAACAACTTCGGAAATAGCCCACACATCTGCCTTGCAGCTGAGTCACAGTTTCAGCAAGTCACAGTTTCAGGAAGCCATGGAACTATCCTCAGTGCAAGCAAATGAAATACAAATCATGACAGAATGAGGAAAAGTGGAAGCCTGTATCCAAAAGGACTCAAGTCTTAGGAGGTCTCATGTAGCTTATCCTCTCCTAAGCTTTGCAGGACTCAAAATGTTTGATGTTCTTATACTTTAGAGATGGTCATGACAGGAAATTGTCTACAGAGCCTCACAAACAGCTGTTCAACAAGCACTAGGACACACTACCCTTCTCAGATTATCATCTACATGGTTTTATTAAAACACTGGATGTTTTAATGCTCAGTGGTAATTAATATTGAGAAATTCTGGATCACAGAAACAGAAAACGAGGAGTTCCTCTTTTATGGTGTGCACTGCATTCTGTTTGAATGATGCATGAGATGTCACACTTTGCAATGAATGTGCTGAGAAAGCAGAGAAAGCAGAACAGTTTGCTGATTCATACTGTAAATTTTCTTCCTCATGGAGCATGAACTAAACTCTGGATCGTGAGCTAGTAGAATATATAATTTGATTACAAACAGCTGTTTAAATATATATACACACACCTATAAAATAAATGAATAATTATTTTACATTTGGCAATAAAACATGAGGTTGCTCATCCATTATTTATCACTGCAGTGGAAAAAAAAAAAAGGATGTAAAATTTAACTGAAAATTTTCCTGCTTGTGCTGTGCAAGACTCTTTTCTGAAATAAAATCCCTGGTGTGCCTCTTGCCTTAAATTCTGACCCAGAGCAATCAGCAAAACAGATGGCAAAGCACATGGTACTCCTTGCTCAGGCTTTCAAGCAGAGAAGAAATGGCATCTTGATCCCCTACTTTTATTATATTTTTTCTTTCCATTTTTTTTTGTTGAGCTTACTTTAATTGTGCTTGTCACAAAAGAAAACCTAAGACAAACATATCTTTGCAAAAAAAAAGTTTTCAACAGCTACCAAAGCAAACCTGCTTTAACTAGGAGAACCTTGTTTCAGAGTATTCATACAGCCATGCAAAAGCATTTGTGCAAGCGTAACACCATTGGCAATGTGCAAAAGCAGCAAGATATGCACACTGAGGAGCACATGAATATCTTTCAAGGAAGCATAATCTCTCATAGGACAAAATAATTCTGTGTACTCAGCACATTTCCTTCAAGCAGCTGCTCATGCAGATTAACAGTCTAACAATGTCCTCTTATCCTGTTGCTATATCTACCCTCCTACTTTGTTGCTATCCATTGTATCTTCCTTCACTCCACAAGACACTCTTCACTGCATTATCTGGCATTGCAGACTTCATCTCTGCTCTAGCTATATCAAGGCATTATGTTTCTGGGATTGTCAATCCATCAGTTTTTACAGCTAGTAAGATCACATAAGAGAAAGACATCTCTGATATGCTGTTATCCAAAGACCCACATCTTCCTCTTAACACAGTTTAGAAATTTTGTGCTATTTTGTTCCTATTGTTCTTAGAAAAATTAATGGTATCTGGACATAATAAACCAAGAGCAATACACAATGTTTTCTCTCTGCCATTCCTCATGGCGCTGTATATGAATTTATCATGTCATCGAGTTTCTTATACCCCTGTGGTCTGCACAGAACCCTCATTTGTCAAAGGTTTTCATTTATGATGTTAGTTATGACAGAGATGCCTGTAAAAATATATTATTGATAATGGCTGTTGGTATAGAACTAAGTTTTCTCTTCTGTCTGTTTTATCTAACTAAAAAGCAATATCTTATTTTGCTTTGATATGCTTAAACTTTATTAAATTCAGTGAAAAATGTACTGTGTGTCTTGGCTTCCTCAGCTAAAAGTTACTCAGTGACTGGACATTTTTTGTTCTGCTCTTTTTTACGTGTTTTTTGCCTTTTGACATTAAGCATTCAGATCCTGTTGCTCTCAGACTTCAAAACAGAACTCAAGCAGAAATCATTTGAGGACACAATTTTACACCTAGTCCCAGACTCTGCAGAGAGTGAAGCCCAAGTCCAGATTGTATCCATTTGGGAATGACTCAAATGATGGTATGGATGGGATTTGTTGTTTAGTTAAGAAACTCTGCAATTTTAAGGCATAATCCAAGGATTATGGCTGCATGCTAAGTGCTCTTAAGCCATCAGTGAGATCTCTGAAGAAATCCCTGATGACCTGAGATGTGTCAGGAGAGTGCAGGCCACCTGCAAAATAGAGGGTAGGAGAACAATGTGCTACCTGAATATTAAAAAGCCCTAATTTTTATGGGTTCTCTGCTTTAGCTCATGCAGGAGAGGCTTTTGTAACGTGAATTGAATTCCTTCTCACTTACATATGACTCTTGCCTGATCTCCACCTATATACAGTTTCCACAGATGTGTCCTGTCTATTTCCCAAAGCATTTACATTTTGAGCACTTCAACTGTGATGTAGTAAGGATTAAATTTTTGCTTGGATTTATCTTCCAGAATACAGATTTACTGTTTTTGAGTAGCTGAGCATGCAAGTGTGTCAGCTTGGGTAGAGCTCTATATAATGTGGCTGATTTCAGCATGTATCTGTCTAGGCTGAGGGAATAGGACAGATTTTCCTTCCCTTTAAGTGAAGGCAGAGGGTTGAGACATCAAAGGAATTCTGGCAAGATTTTAAAGAAAGACTCTTCAAATTGACTTTACCTACATCAATAGTTGAACTGATACCTTATGTTATTAAAAATGAATGAATTTTTAAAAGATTAATATATTCTTGAGGCTTTGCTTCCCATTTCCTTCTTCAAAAGTAATGAAATTTATCTGCTCTCTTTCAGTTTTATTCCTAGGCAATTTAATATTTTTTGGGTTCTCCCCTTAGCACTAGGACGGCCAGGATTTTCAAACATATCAGAATTTTTAAGTCCTTGATTAGATATCCCTTCGTGGTACAAAAGTTGTGAAAGTGCAAGATCTGAAAAAACGGGCCTCTTGAAGCTCCCAGTCTGGGGAGCTCCACTAACAAGGCAAGCTCAAAGGTGCTGTATAGCCAGACTTTTCAAAGCCTTTAGAATTATAGAAGAATATTTCTACTAGGCTTTTAAAAGCTCCTAAGCAGTGAGTCTCAGTTGGATTTAAACACCGCCTTTAGATATCTCTTTAAAAAATCTACCTCATTTCCTGACTTTTGTAGACGTTGGCCACCTTGGGACATTAGTGCTTTATGGAGGCTGCTCATATTTTTGGAAGTCTTTCAAGGGGGTTTCTGTTATATTGGAACTTTTCTTTTGGTTCAGCCACATCTATTTTTAGCAGGTCAACACAGGAATCACATTTCCAGTAACAGGCTGTCAAGGGACTGCTTGTTAGATTTTATGAGCAGGAGATCCCTTACACTTCTGTAGTCTTAAGAAAGCTATTCCTCTGGGAATTCCTCAGAAGAATTAAAAATAGAAACTTGGCTAATTGAGAACATAAGTGCAAATTTATGCTAAGGAGATGAGCTAAGATCGCATGGAAAAAACGTGCTGGAAAAAAGGATCACATGGAAAAAAGGCAGACTAGGACTGACTTTGCAGAAAACATCCCAATGAAGTCCTAAAGAAGGAAGGGCCCCCTATATCTGAATGCCATGGAGTGAATTAAATGCTTGAAAAATAAGAGAATAATAAAACATAGAAGAGCACAAAAATAATATGCTACCAAGCTGTCAGTTGTTATGAGATATATCCCTTTTAAATTGAGGCTTTTCCATTATAAGGATGCCAGAAAAAATGCTGATGAAGTCATCCTTATTTGTATTCCATCCATGTACAAATTGATTCAGGGAAGAGTTTTAATATTTTAGTGAATTATAGATAAAAATTGATACCTTTTCATTTAGAAAGTTGTCTGCCATCTCTGTGGCTGAATATGAATGGAAAATATGTGCCAGTGTAATGGCATTTTTATGATCACAGCTATAATTCTGATTTAACAGCAATAGCTTAATAGCAATTGCTGATAGCAAGAAAAAAGGATTTCAATGAGACACTAATTATTTTTGCTGGTGGATGTAGTACATTATCTCCTGGATGCAACTCTGATCTGAACAGTCTGTAAATATCAAACCTTGTATTTAGTTCAGTTTAGAGCTCTTAGAGGTCAAGCCCTGCTCTTCATTGACCTAGAAGTCAAGGACAAGGCTGTGGGTGAGCCAAACCATTATTAATCATGTCATGTACTTTAAGAGATTCTGTTGGTGTTGCCTGCTTACCCCAACTATATTTCATAAGCAATCACATAGGATATGCCTTGGGGGAAAGGGAAAAAGAAGGCTGAGGCAATAAAAGGAAGTATGGAGTTCACCTAGTGAATGAGAGATTTAAAACAACCTGTGCAACTCCATCCGCCACAAGCCTGTGACTTTATCCAGAGGATTCAGGGTTTATGTGAGAAGGGGTGACTTGACTGGCTGGGGCATTTGAACTTCTCTGTAGATAGGTAGGCTGTAGAAGACACCAGGAAAGCAGATATATAAAAATAACCAAGACTACAGCCAATCTGGCAGCACAGTTCTAAAAAATGCTTATGGGTAATATCTTGGATTGAACTGGGGGAAAAGAAAGGATTTTCTGTGAGCCGGAAAAACTGCTTCCTCCTGCCTGGAGACAGTGTCTTTTGCATGTCTTGTAGGTGAAAGAGGAGGACACTGAAGTAATAACTGAATTCTTTATTGATTTCTTCTGCCAACAGAAATGACTGCAACCTCCAAAATTTGGAGAATTGCCAGGAAGGGAAAGAAAAAAAATAATTAAAGCTCTAAAAATAGATCTAATCCTCTCAATTTCTATTAATCTTTTTTTGTTGGCTGGTGCTATACATTACATATGTAGGAAGGGAGTGAGTTTTCCCTTCACAGTTGTAGTTTTATTAATATTCTGGGAGGTGCAGACTCCTTTGGAGAGGCTCTCTTTAAAGGTGCACTCTGAGAAAATGACAAGGACTGTGAACTTCCAGCCAGTTTTTGTGAGATACTTGCAAGAATATTTGAAATAAAATGCTGTGTAGCTCTGAAACTCCCTATTCTGAAAATGCTGGAGCCTGGAGAGGTTTTCTAGAAGAGCAGTACTGTGTTGCCACAGGTGCAACAGAGTAGTCCTAAGAAAGCAAATGCTTAGCAGTATTTTAAAGAGTTTTCTTCAAATCTGTTTCTGCTGACCTCTGCTGATACTATTACCTTCAGTTTGTTTTCTTCATTCCTTTAAGCTGACACAAGAAAGCATTGGCTTCCAAAAAATCTCATGGCTGTTTGGCACAGAAGGGACAAAACAAGTCAGGTAAAATTTGAGGTGGTACACACACACATACTCAAGGGATTATGTTTTGTCAAATAGCAGACAGTAATCTTTGCAGTAAAACAGAACAGAGGCAGAGAGATATGTGCCATATTTATTCTATCTGTAGATAGAAAAATGTGAGCTTGATGTATATGATCAGTCACATGTCATAAGCTTCAAATTTACAGTCGTAGCTACTCAATCAATCTTTGACATTATTTCCTTGGCAAAAAAAAACCTCTTAGGTACAAATTTTCAAGTCTGTCTGAAACTCTGATAAAACAGGCTCCAGCCTCACATGAACTGAAAAAAAAGGCACTTCAACAAATTCTAATTTGCTCTGAGTTATTTCCTTAACTTTATCATCTGTATCCAGAAACATTTAGTCTTCTAACAAGAAACCAAGAAGAAATGTCAGCATGGTTATGATATGAATGTTTCTTTGCATTGCTATATTTCATTTTCAGCTTTATAAATTTTTTCCTCAACCAGGAAAAAAAAGCAAATCCCATTTGCATCTGGTGTTTATTGCTGCCTTAGAAGGAATTAAATATCCAGCTACTTACAGTTCAATAAACTCCTCAAATCCTGCATGAACAAAGTGAACAAAGCTTATAAGCATGTACTTCTCTCCCACAGATGCCTGTGAAATGTGAGTCTGTGCTTGAAAGATATGAACAAAAGTGGGAATATTTACACTTGTAAAGTTACAGGTTAGAGATATCAGTGTTAGCTCTAGAGGATCTATATCAAAGTACTAGTTTGGTTTTGAAAATGGCATAGTTGTGCTATGTTACACGCATGCTAGCCTTATTTCCAAGTAGGAGTTATGAGCACCAGCACAGTGCCATGCTGATTCAGCTTTGCATCCATACTTGCACAGCTGCCTTGTCTTCTCATCATTGCAGCATCTGCTGCATGTACTCATTGTAGAAAGACTTTCTGCAAGACTATAAGTTTGCACAGATTTGAATTCAGTAAATATATTCACTTGCACACTGTAGGAAGTTCCTAAGTAAACTATGCTTATATTAATCAGTGATGTTTCTTCTGCTTCATGCCCTGATTTGGCTATTTCCAGTCTTGTCAAACTGGGATTGAAGGCCAAGTGGTTACAGTTAAAGTGATGAATAGCAAACTTATTGGCCATGCAGTAAAGAGGATGTTTCAGGACCTTGGTGTCAAGTTTTGAGAACTACTAAGAGTTACTCCAGAGAGTAACTTCCAGAGAAGCATCAGTGCTGGAATGCTCCTGAGAGTAACTGCAGAAGCTTTTTCAGATCATAAAGGACAAGCTGCTGTAAGCTGTAATACAGCACTGATTGCAGGGAGCAATGACTGTATTGCAGATTGAGCTCCTTTACTTGCCCCTTTGGTTCAAGGGGAGTGAAGACTTTCTACATTGCATCAGTGATTAAGCTCTTAGAATGCCATGGATTTGGAAATGAAGGAGCAATGATGAGAATATGTTGCCTTGGGTTCTTCCTTCTGTCCCTCAGTACTCTGGTATCCACTTCTCCCAGACCACACAAAGCAAGAGCATTTACAGGATAAAAGTAAAGGGCTCGTGTCCTTGATTTTGAACTCAGTATTTTTGTGTACTGTCAAGAATCAGTTGGATTTCCAGTCTCTTCAGTTGAAGAGATTGCAATGGTTCTGAATGAAGATGTAGTAGATGCCCAGTATCAGCACAAATTTGCGCAGTGGATATCATTCAGAATAGAGATGACCTTGTCTATCACAGCTCAAAAGGCAGTATGGGATTCTAATTTAATGTGATAAAATGTCATCACAAACATGAAATTCTAAACCCATCCCTCAGTGATTATAATTAGTTCATGGCAAACTGCTCAGAATACTAAAGCAAATAGAACAGGTGAAAATTCTCTTAATTAACAAAGGTGCAGAAAAAGTGTGAGACTGACTCGTGGCTGGGAAGGCTCCCATTAACCTGGCCCAGACTGAGATAATTATGAGGGCAGCTCCAATTGTGTAAAGGATGTAAAACTGCTAGTGTGGTATTAGGTTTTGTATTTTTCCATCCCTGGGCCTTTTTTCCAATGCTACCTTCAGGCACAGCATCTGTCAACATAAAGCAGTTTCCCCAAGTGACTGCTGAAAGCCAGACCTAAATCCAGCAATTCTTTTTAGATATTAACACTTTCAGTGAGCATGAACTGCACAGCAATTTTTCTGCCTGTATGTCACACAGTCCTGTTTGAGTTCTTCAAAACTATTGCAGAGAAATCTAGACCATACAGACTGGTAAAATTACCAGCCCAGAATAATAAAAAGAAAGCACCTATTTCCATATAGTGGCATCTTGTGAACATAACATCTCACACTGGGTCTCCCATCATTGAATTGCAGTTGAAAAACTGCTTAGCCTTGACTGACCTGATGCCTTTAGTGACATGGTTTTGTGATGGACTTTGGAGTCCCTGAGATAAAAGTTGGACATGATGATCTTAAAGGTCTTTTCCAGCCTAGTTGATACTATGATTCTATGATCTTTCATCTAACACATTTGGTACCTGATTCTCATTGATTTCAGCAAGAGAATATTACACTACCCCCTTCAGATTCAGACCACAGGAGTACTGTCAAGACCTGTCCTGTCTTAACAGTCTGTCCTGAATGTACAAAACCAGAGTGCTGCAATGGGTGGGAGTCACAGTTTAATTTAGTTTCAACAGCAACAGAAGAGTTACTACTCAGATCAACAGTGTTTTCTGCCCAAGCCAACCACTCAGGCACTAACTTATCTTGTCAGAAATGTTTTATTTGCATCCTGTATTCTAAAACTCAGGTATATTTGTATGAGCTGGAGTCATATCTCTGCAATGCATCTTGGGGAAAAAGTACTTAGTAGTTGTATTGCTTTAAATGAGAAATGAAGAAATAGCCATGAGTACAACTGCAGCACTCCCAAGTACAATGTACATTGTGTCTATTAATCCATGATTCCATGATTCTATAAGTGAACATGAACAAGATGGACAGAGTAAAATAAGCTATTTTTTTCCCCAATCTCTAATGCTTCTACATGCTCCCACAAGCAGGATCAGTTCACTACAGACAATGGGCTCTTATAGCAGCAACATCAATAATGTTTCTGAAACATTTCAGTCACTGTTAAGAAACTATACCAAACCTTTGAGTTGCAGGAGACGATATATATGTTTTTGTTGCCTGATGCTATGAGCTCATAGAACGTTCAGATGCTAACAATCACTGTTTTATTTCTTCGCATGCTGCAGTAAAGATGCCATCTTTCACACTATATCTTTCACACTGTACACTGATTTCTGAGGTGTGTGGGAAAGAACCAGAGACTCATAACAGATCTTAGGTCCATCAATCAACACACCACCTAAATTAATATAGATCCAATGTTGAGGATACAATTGCTGTTGTAAAGGAAGATCTAATTTTTTCATTTGCAACATGCACAGAAAGCTGTGTCAAACTTTTCTACATCCTTCACAATGAAGAGGGGAATTTCATGACCCAGTTCTGGACTATCTTTTCTTCATCACAGCAATCTATGAAGTTTCTGGACAAGTTATTCCTTAGAAAACAGTGAAGAAAGCACTTTAGCTCTCTAGGGTATCTCTGTTACTTTGGGTCAAATCTGCATCCTCCCTCATAAAAGTGAAACTATCACAGAATAAATACAAATAGAAATGGCAGCACCTAACTCCAGCCAGGAGAAACTATGTTAACTTCTGGTTGCAGGCAAAGCTAGAGCCTCTGAGGAAGCAGTAGCTCTCTGCTTCATTCATTTTGGCTGGTGTGAACATCTAGTCCCAAGAAAGACTGTCTAAGTAGCTATGATATAATCAAGGAAAATTCTTTTATGTTTCCCCTTGAAATAAATCTGTCAGAAGAAGAAGGATGGAGAAAATTGTGTACTTTACACTAAATTAGTTAAATTAAATAAGAAGAGGAAATGGCAGAAAAAGAAAGAAACTCTTATGGCAATGCTATAAATTGGTTGGTTAAACATTTATGATATGACCGCCTTAAATCAGACACAGACACTTGAGGACTAAGACCTCAGCAGGTAAAGAATAGTGCTTCATTTGCAGCTGTACAATTCAGGCTGACTTAGATCAGCTGAGATTTCTGGCTGTACATACAGGAACCATTCTAATAAGCTAATTAGTCTGATTTTCAGAAAAGTGTGTGCAATAGATTGACAAGAGGGCACTTGGCACAGGACCAGTGCAGATATGTTGCTATAGCTGTCTATTGTGTAGGTTGCACTATTCAGTAGTCCTGAATATCTAGGCATAAAACTGGTAAATTACTTTAGTATGACTATTGGTTTGCAACATGAGTGAATCAATTTCAATGACAAAAATATTTCAACTGAATAATTTCATGCAATTCAGCTGAACATCCTCAGTATTATTCTACTAGCATCTGAATTTTGCACTTGACATTACCAGTGTTTGGCAATGGAGACATTTTGCAGCTCAAATAATACACAATAGAGTTGTTACTTCACCACATGAAATGATAACTACCCACTTTCACCAAGAAGAGATCCCCAGCAGCAATAAGGAGAGGCAGGTTTTGAGTAGTGCCCTTTTTTTTCAGTTCCTTTTGGGGCCATTAGGTGGTAATGATGATTGATTTAGAAATCGAAAATAAGTGTATCTGTGAAAAACAGCCTGACAAAGATGGGCAGGCCTACATCCTGGGTCAGGTTCTCTCTTCAATATGACTGACAAGGCCATGTCCTCTGATCCTGCACCATACACTCTTTTTCATCTGAAAGAAAACCAGGTCCTGATTAGACCTGGTTTTCTGAGTGTTAGTCCAGTAGGTTCCTTCTAGACAGGGTATTGAGAATCAGGACTTCAGGATACAGGCAGAAACTTCAAGGCAAAACCAAAAGGCTATTTGCATTTTATGGGGACATGTGAATAAATGTGAAATGCACAATTTAATGTGTCTTTCTAAGCTCACTATTTACTTGAGGGCCAGAGAAGCTTATTCTCATAGCTCCATTATCGGGAGCAACATAAGTGACAGTACAGAGTAAGGGCAGACCTCATAGCCATGAGGCAGTGCTGAGCACTGTGTGGGCAGGCTTCCTTCTGCTTCCAAGAGATGATCAGAAAAACCATGAGAAAACCATGTCCCATGCCTTTCACTGTTAGGGCTTGAACTCAAATCTCTGCCACTGCTGGAAGAGGAGCTAAGAGCTACCGGGCTTAGGAGGAGAGGGAAGAAGCCTGAATGTGAAAGCAAGAAATATCTTGGCAAAAAAGAAGCTGTTGGTATGGACGGTTGGTGAAGAAAGGAACTGGATTATGCCCTGCAGAGACTATTATCTGGTCAGCTCCATCTGGAAAGTTTAAACATTTAGTTGCACTTAGCACAGCTTCAGGGCACTTGTAGCTGGTTTATCTTCTGATAGTCTGTGAGGGACCATATGCCAGCACAGGTTTGCCAATTCCCTGACTCTGACCCACTCTTCCTACACCCTGAAATGCCCTGTACCTTTTGTGAGGAAGGAAGTGCCAGTCCCTGGTGCTGCCCAAGGTCCCAGCTACATTTGCTCCTGAAAAACTCCCTGTTCATTTCATTTAAAACTAAATGTAAGGGGAAAGGCAGCTGACAAAATGGTCCTGTAATATACATTAATACTGAATATCTTTCTAGTAAAGAAAAGGAAAATTCTAGCATTTAAGAATAACATTTTATTGTAGGTATCAGTCTTTAAAAGACAACTATTTGGTATAGAATTTCAAGATCAGAAAAGATTGTTATACAAATATGGTCATGGTATAATCTTGAAAATTATTAACAGTTTTCAGCAACAAGGGAGTTTTACAAGGGGAGAAAATCAATATTGACCTACCATGTTTATCTGTAGCATATTAAAGTTGCCTACACCTGAGAAATCCCAGTAATTAAACACCTAATGCTAAATTAATACAGAAAAAGGTTAAGCAAATTCTGCAGTTTCAAGGGAGCTAAAAAAGCCGATTATGGGCTAAAAAAACCCCAAACCAACCAAACACCAAAACAAGCATTAGATGAAATTGGGTGCAAATGGACATAAGTAACAATCGGGGGAAAAAAAATTACCTTAATTTTCCCTACAGTACTTGATTAATTCTGTCTTTTTTGTATTGACTCTTAGCTATTCTCAATTGCATTGTCTGCAGTGCTCCAGCCACTCAGCTGCCATGCTGGATCCCTAATGACCCAACTTAACCCCCAACAAACAAATTGAACAGTCAAACGGATTGTTGCCCAACACCCAAAAATTATTTCTCGACATTTTCATTGCAGTTGCAATGACCAGAGATGCCTCAGAAGGATTAGTCTGACACCACTTTAGACATGTGCTCTCAAGCATATGAACTAGTTGCCTTAGACTATTCTCCAGCTCTGGCAGCTGCCATCAGATGCATTCAAGGGCCCTCATCCTACAGTAGCTGTCTGAGCTATATGAATTGCTGCACCCGTTTCTCTTGTTTGACAATAGCCTAGGGAGAGATCTTTGATATCTGATTTTTACATGTCCCTCTCTATCTGGTCATGTGCTCCAATAAAGTATTGGCTACAGACATCACAGGGGAAGACATTTCATGAAAAGACAGTTTTTCGTTAAACTCTCTTAACTGCTTATGGTGCCTTTGTTCCTATCCAGCTTACGTTTTAGAGCAATGTTTTTTTTAAAAACCACTTTTCTAGTAAGAAGCAGAGATTGGTTGCACTGAACCTTTTTAAGGGTGCTGAGGGAATATCTAAGACTCTGTCTCCTTTGCAGATTAGAATATCTGCTTATCCCAGTCCTCAGACTGGTAAAGATTTATAGACATATTTTTATATACATCTTGATGGCTCCAGTGAAGACAATGGGATTCTTCACAGTGTTTATGGCTTGTTAGTTGCTTCTGTTTTTGCAGGATCAGGGACTTGATTTTGTTTTCCTACATATTCTGTTCCTCGCCAGATGTAGGAGAAGGATATGTATTGCGGAATTCTTCACTTCTGTCCCATTCATGTCACCATTCACATTTAATTTAATAAAGAAGCAGTAGCTGATACAGTGGCAAGTTTTACACTAGGCACAAAGCCGTCTTTCAATTCTATTTATTGATTTATTTATTTTGTAATTGGCAAACCTGAATTTAACTTCAAGCAATCCCTCTCTTCTCCATTATAAAGGCATATTCAGCACTTCTCCAGAATATCACTTGAAAGAAACAATGAATTAAACTAAATGAAATGTTCTTTTTTTATTTTTTCCACTTTAAAAAATGAGCTTTAACATCATCAAATCCTGAATGCTAATTCTGAGTCAAATATCTTGATATTTTTTCCAGGAAAAGTGCTCAGCAAAACTTTGCTCTTGCCTGAGTGTTGTATGACTGTAACAAATCACTAAAATGTCCCTGAGATGTCTCACATCAGGGAAATGGAAATCCTGAAAAATGTATGTTCTTGGCACAGTCTTTATATATATAGTGAAATTCCTACTGTAATTGCAGGATTTGGAATGCTATGGGGAAAAGACCTTTTTCTTTTAAGGCCTTTTTTCCTGCAAAGCTCAAATTTAAGTTGAAGCACAGAGAGATAAGTGCATCCTTATTTAGCTTGCTGCTTATATGCATGCTTACATTTCAAGATGCCCCAGTCCGAGAGACTTAAGAATTTGATTAAAATAAATCACTTACTTGAGTGCTTTGCCAGATTAAGATCTTCAGAAGTGGAATGCTAGTATGAATATAGGTTGCATTGGTGTTTAAAGTTATAACTTTGCTGGTAAACAAAGTAATGTCAGGAGTTGTGCTGTGGCCCTGAATGATGCTGACATGGGCTGTCAATGTCCATGATATTAAATATTCCTGTAGTCTAAAAGATGGGGAACTGTAAAAAGCTGTTTGGTGAGAATGATCCCTGGATCATGCCAGCACTGGTTCCCTGGACCAAAGCTATGCCAAAGACATCCCTAGATATTTAATAGTTTAGAATATTAAATTCCAATACTTATGTTGTTACAAAACCTGGAATAACCTGTAAGAGCAACTGTCTTGGTTGCACCCTAAGTTCTGTGCTTCAACTGACTTCATCATGCCCAGCACTTAGATTGTGATTCATGGTGCTGTTTGGTACGGTTTATTTTTATACATGTGGCTCTCTGAGGTAGTGAGAAGAGAACAAATTCTTGTTCAGGGCTAGATACTGTCACTGTTGAAGCTTTCATAGATACCTAAGCCCTCTCTGAAGTTCTCATACAGGTACAATAATTGCAGCTAAGCTGGCACTTTGGTCACTCATTTCTTTTACACCTCATGGTGGAAAGTTGATCTGGTCACAGAACTGAATTTTGCATCTACCTCTTCTTTTTCTGTAGAGACAAAATCACGCATCCCACAAGTTCTACATATTTAGTATTTGGGTCTACACATTGGGTATGAGGGCCAGTGATCTGAATAGGTACATACTAGTGGTACTACTCTGCCAGATGCTGCAACATTTCCTTGGACATGCTGTTGAAACCAAAGAGGTTTCCTTAAAGCCAAAGTATGCTTTTTTGCAGAGAAAATGTTTTTGTAGCTGAGAGATCATTTTCAGTGTGACAAGTGTAAAAAATATTCAGTCCTCATTGATAGAAGGAAATAAGACTGAAGAAGTGTCATGACAGAATTGCAAGAGAAATAGAAGAAAAGTTCTTTGGATCAAGATCTATTTAGTTGACTGAACATAAGAAAGAATTTCTTTACTATAACGGCTGCTAAGCATTGAAATTGGTTGTCCAGGGAGGCTGTAGAGTCTCCTTCCCTGCAGATATTCAAGAGCAAAATCATAAGTTATGTGCTCTATGTGACTCTGCTTGAGCAGGGAGGTTGAAATAGGTGACCTCTGGTAGTCCTTTCCGAACTCAAGCATTCTGTCATTCTATGATTCTGTGACATGTCTATATAAATTCCCATGTAAAAAGTTTCCATCCATGACTAAATCTAAAATATATCTTGTCCAATTCTCCAGTATCTTATTGAAAGAAAAATGACTTTTGTCCTTTAGAGAGGAACTGAGTGCAGTTTGGAAACTGAGAAGCAGGCTTACAGCAGAGGGCTGCCACACTACCTTACTGTTGGGATATATTCCATCTCCAGCAAAAGCTGTGCTAATCTGTTAATGATTTTCATACATAATCAGGGTAGTCTCTGATGTGTGCTCTAGAGAACTCTACAGCTGATATTGCCAAAATAGTGGTGTTGCCAGTTACGGGGAGCCCATTATCAATCTGTTTTAGAAATACTGCCTGGAGTATCCATCAGGGTGCTGTAGAGGTGCTGAAGTTGAGCAGGACACTGTTGAGGTACCAATAATTTTTCTCTAGTTAAGCTTGTATCAGCATTTCTACTAAAATTCTTGTTTCCAGGGGCTTGTATAATCCAGCCTGTAAAATGTGTTCTGAACAGAAACTTGGCACAAAATGCTCCAAGCAGGGGCAGTATTTTCTTTTTGATGGTATGAAGAAATGCTCATTTATTTTTTTGTTTCTGAGACAGAAATGCAGCTAAAATCTAGGCATTTCTGTGATAAAAGCATGCAGAAGGAAGAAATGCCTACAGTAAAAAGAACCAGGAAGAGCAGAAGTTTATGAGATAAAAAATGTAGAAAAATGGAAATTTAAGGTTAAATATTTTTTTAAATTTTCTTACAGACAATTTTCTCTCTGAAGAAAGTTTTTAGCTATTTAGGTGCTGCTATAAATTAGTTAAGTCTGTACCAAAGTCTGTGCTTTGATGCATTCAAGCATCTTCCATTTATGTCAACAGGGTTATGCTTTCAGAGTCTTAAAAAATAAATAGGAAAATTTTGAAGAGGTTGAGAGCACACACAGAAGATTAAAATACAAAATAAGTTGAGCTGCAAAGGAAAGATAGCCTCAGGGAGCAAGAAAGAGAAACTTTATTTTCTTTAATGAGGAAGCAAGAAGTAAATGAGAATAGTGTTGCGGGTGCACCAGCATGTCAGAGAAGAAACAAATCAAGCAAGGAAAGATGAAATTCCAAACTGCTTCACATTTATTTGTTTCCAGCAGGATGTTGATTGTCTGTCTGGGAAAGAAGGCCATATCCCCATGTTTGGACATACAGTATACCTCAACCTTGTGGTGAAGCAATGATGTTTCATGCTATGAGTAGGAGGAGTATCCAAGTTTCACACTGGATCCTTTTTTTTAAACCATGAAGGAGGTAGAAAGAGTTGGGGTAAAGAAGGCTTTGAGGACTAAAAGGAAAAATTTCCAGAAAACTTTCTTCTTTCATCTACCTGACTGGTGTTTTGGGATGAAGCAGTTGTACCTCTCCAGTGTTGGTCAGGTGAGGTGATGTATGCCAAATGGGGATGTTTCAAAGAACAACTCTAAAAAAGCCCCTAAACTCTTCCTGTTCAGAAGTGTGTGCTTGTGAGCTGCTGTGATCATAAATTCCAGATTACTCCTGGGGAAATTATGAATTATGGCACTCAGTTCCTGGTAAGTACCTCTGCATATCTCCAGGAGACTGTGATGTTGATGCTTATAAGGCAGAGAATGAACAACAGGGACATGCAACACATATGCTTGCAGCATAGTGTGCACCTTTCAGTTCTCTTTCACAGCTTTTTCAGGTGAAGAAGCAGCTCTGATCTCCTCCCCTTCTCTCCAGGGGTGTGTGAAACCCAAGATGGGATCCTTACATTGCTATAAATGAAAAACAGATCACGGAGAGGCCCATGCTGGTGAGACAGTCTGCACACGCTTGGTCTGTGTATGTGTACAGACTGGTATGTACAAGACTACAGTGAGAAGAAGCATTTTAGGAAGTGGATGAGATTCTTCCCATATTCAGCATCCTTCCCTGTTCAGATGCCTGCTTGCTTGTGTAAGATGGTATGGAGGAATAATCAAAGATTTGTCTGTCTAGAATTTGATTACGCTACCTCCCAAAAAACATGTTTTGCTTTGTGTCCACCTTAATTTTCTGAGATAGCCTTAACATATTTTCTATTTAAAGCCTGTTGGAGGATATGCTCCCTCTTTGTGAAATATCCTTTCTCCTCAACACTACCACATGTCCCTTGCTCACAAACTGCCTAACTTTGCTTCCTTTCGATGTTTCCTAGGACATCAAATGAGAGCTTGAGGTACTCAAAACCTAGTGTTGCAATGAAAAAGAACTTATTAAAGTTTGTAATTACAGAGAAATTAATCAAAGAGACTTAGCATGGTACTTGCATAAAGACAATAAGCCAAGCTCTTGTCATAGTGAAATATGGAGTAACTCCATTGAAATAAATCTTAATTATGTGAGAGTCACTACTCAGTGTGACTTAATTAAGAAGAGAGCAGTGAAAGTCTTTTGGGAAAAAACAACACTGATTACACAACTGCTTTACTGCATATTTCTTCCTTCTCCCCTGGTTCTGTGTCTCCCCACTGGAGAAAATTTCAAAACTATAATTGTTGAAGTGAGCCCAAATCAATATTAGCATGTGGTGGGTTACATCCTAAAAAGGATTTTTTTTTTTAAGTAGACAATTGAGAACAATAACCCTGAAAATAATGTCCTTAAATTATACATGCAAGGTGCCATGCATCCATACTTCTCTTGGCCATAAAAAGTATGTTGCTTTCTTAAGCAATAAATTTACGAAACATCAAGTACTGGGCTGCAGAGGTGAAGACTCAACTCTAATGAAAAAGAAGAAGGAATAGATTAATGAAAGTTAAAATAGATCACATGGGAAAGTGTAAAGAAAAAAAATACAGAAATATACGTTCACTACAGCCTCCTGAATGCAGCATGCAACAATGGCTATAGGGTATAAACAGATATAATGTTCAACAGTCATATCAACAATGTAAGAAAGAGCTTCATTTGTCATGATTTCAGTACTTACTAGATAGAAAGCATGCAAAGCCAGATATATCATGGCAATAAATCTGTTGGCTTCAACAGAGTTATCTCGACAACAAATTCAAACTAATATACTTTGAGGCAATGAAACCAAAACAAGTAGGAAATGCACACAGGGTTCTTGGCTGATTATGTAGACCACACATAAAACCAAATTTTAAAAGAATATGTTCAATACCCCAGGGACTTATGGTAACTGGAAAAAAAGGGATATAATGAAGACCCAGTGTGCAGCATGTAACAGAGTGTCAAATTGATTTACATGGGCTATGTCCTTTCTTCACTGGTGCTTATGTAGCTCCAGCTGAACTGAAAAGGTGATGCAGAAAGGGGTAGAAGTCACTGAAAAAAACCTGAAAGCAAAATAAGAAAAAAAAAAGGAATGAAAAATATGAACTCCCATTCCCAAATGATTCCAGTATGAACTGAATTCTAGAAGAAAATGATCTTTTTTGTAGCTTCATATCAAACTTTTCCTTGTTCCAAAAAGACTGACAGATCTGCAGGAGTAACAGCTGCAATAACCTTTCTTGGTGAATCTGGAGAATGGTTCATAAAGTAATAAAGTGACATCCATAGAAGATCTGGTTTGTTTTCTGCACCACTCCAGCATTGACAGAGAGATAAAAAACTTCTAGTCCCAGGATGTAATTTATATACTGGTATACAAAAGTGTTATTGCTCATGCATTACATTCGTATTGAGAGAGAAACTGATTTGACAACTTATCAGACTCTAGCTCATTTATGTAAACCCACCTTCAGTATTGACATCTGACTTAGCTCATCATTTTCTGCCAGGCAATTTTTAAACAATCTGTTCTACATAAAAACTTCACAAGTCAAACATAAAATCTGAGCTGAGTTACTCCTGGGATTTATCCCTAAAATAGATGCCAGTTTCTATATTTATTTTTAATTTTTTTCTCTTTCACTTGATATTTGGTTGTTTTAAGTGGGCTTAATTTCAGCAAATCTAGTTGAGCCTGAATTGTTGATGTCTGTGTCTGAACTTATCATTCTGAGCTTCCTTTATCACCGATGGACAGAAAAATATTATTTTTTTTTAAGTCCAATTCATTTACACCTAATGAACAACTGTAAGATGGGTCAGAAGTGTCTGTCCTTCTTTGGTCGTAAAGGAAGGTCAGGTATAAATGTCTACATTTGCAGTGTGCAAAGTTAGATGAGATAAATCCTGGCTTTGATGGCTTTAGAAGATGCTACTTTTTTCAATACTATGCAAGACAGAGATCCCTGGGATACACCTGCATAGTACAAGAGAAGACCAGCAACTTCATCTGTGGCACATTCAGAAGTGATACCCAGGGGTCACAGTGGTCCAGCAATCTATGTTTTGTAGGGGCAGTAGAGGAAGTGTAAGAAGATATGCGGAAAGCTTGACATTCACAACCAACTGTTCTAAAAATGATGAATATTGCACAATGTCTTCAAGGTGCAGATCAAGGCTGGCAAATACCTCCCAACTAGAGATGCATCTCAGCTGTAACCCAACATGAAAACATCCCCTGCTCCTAAACCTTACTAAACTTTTAAGATCTGTTTTTCACCTGGCCCTTGACTAACCAATAGCCTTGATCCAGCTGCACCGGAAGTTTTGATTTGGATTCAAACTTTGTAAGCCTTGATTACCTAGAAAGTTTATCTTTCTCTAAGACTTGTTGCACACAAAAGGTTCCTTGATGAATCAAGACTTTTGACCACTCTTAAAACCAGAGGTCATTTTTGGCAAATGGTAATGGGCAAGTACAGAAAGTACAGAGAAGAGGGAAACTGCATTTCTTGGAAAGAGAAGCAGCTAATGAATATTAGAACTGGCATTCAAATGGCTTTTTTGTGCTGCATCTGATTTTTTTTTCTGGCTCTCCCTAACCATGAAACAGCAGGAAGAGATGAGATGTCACACAGCAAAGATACAACTTCTTGTAGAGGGATTTTTAGTAAAGCGCATGTACGCACCCTCATCAATAAGCTCTGCAGGTTTGAGACTGAGTTAACCAGCCACAAATAGACAAGTATACACATTTTGGAAGGCAGAAAGCTTCCAGACATCTTTTAAAAGTACCAACAAATAATACACAGTAGACATGAACACTCCATATAGTGATATCTTTACATAGTGTCCTCATGGATACTATATGTTCAGGAAGACATTGCTCATGTAGGTGATGATATACCATATTCCAGAGAGTAGAATGCAAGCCCTTTTAAAATACTGAAAGGGGAGATGGACATGGCAAGCTCCAGTGCAGAACTGAGCAAAGAGCAGACAGAAATCACTAGATCTGTTTTCATCCCTTCTCTCGGGCTTTTAAGCTGTATAGTTTACAAAGCAAAGAAAGTCATTCATAGTTCTTTACAATATAATTTCTAGTGTCACATAGTGACTGCGGATTTACCACACTCTCTTGTGAAATTTCAACTGCCATAACAAAGCTTTATGTTGCAGATAATCAACACTCAAATATTTAGGAAGAATAATAACAAAGACATTTCACCCTCCTGTTCCCACAGGGGATCGATCTGTCCTTTTACAACCAGGAGGTGATTCATCCCCATGCAAACCTGAACAAGGTCTTTTAGTGTGTGGCAGGTGTTTGACTGATGTTTTGCTTAAAGAAGGGGAAAATCCCACTTTCTGCAGCATATTGCAAGTACCAGCAAACATATACCTTCGTCCACTGGACTGAACATATAATGATAATACTGTGCAGGTGCTCCAGAGCTGACTCAGCTGTTACATGATCACATTATTCCTGTGATATGCAATCTATCATTACATTTAAAGTGCCTGCTTGATTAATATTCAGTATTTAATGTTAACACTGAGAAATTAGAATTCAGAAGGGTTACACTGCAGACTCTGCAAATGCTGCTGCAGTAGTGATGGCCTTCGTTAGTTTTGTGAGATCTGTTATTTCAAGGGGAATTTCACAATTCAAAATTACCAAAAATGTTTAAGCATGGTGTTAACTTCCAGCTGTAACATTGTGGGATAAAAGTAATGTGTTACATTTAAAGAAATTAAGAGTTAAATTTCAAAATGGCTATGATTATTTCTTCTCTGATATAAGCAGTACTTCTACTTCTAAACTGTGTAACCTTGCCATCCATACTCACAATAACACTCTAATTGTGGTGTTACAGAAACACATGTTGTCCATAATCAGGAAGTACTTTGGCTTAGATTGTTTTACACATCTACTTCCCAAGTGCATAGGTTTCATCTTAACCAGCTTTTCAAGAAAATAAGAAAAAAATAGCATGGCATTCTTTTTATCTTTCTTGGACTTGTTCCCTTTTCTCATTTGAAATGGTTTTGGACAATTTTTATCAAAAAAATCTGCCTTTTTCTCTACTCTTTACTTAATTGTAACTCTTTTTTTTTTTCACCTTTACTTCAGTATGACAGATCAAGCAATATCCATTAGGACTACAGTTTGAGATTCAGGAACACTTAATGGCTAACAGACTCTTCCCTGGTGAAGAATGAGGGTCCAAAGGAAACATTTGAGATTAATTTTACTTTCATTATTTTTGTTAAAAAAAGTTTGCACCTTGATGTGTCATGAATACCCCTTCTTGATCTTCCTTTGCCTTGTCAGACCTGGCCAGCACAAGCAGCTGAGATCTTTGCTCTATTTTCCCTGCATCTCTGTGCAATGCTTTTTAAAAAGAGAAAATACTATTTTTTTACTAAGCCTTTCAGACTGCTGTAACATGATCAGGATTCTCCTGAATCTCTATGCATTCGATTTCTTCTCGTTCCTTCCTTTTGGCCCGTTTCTTTTTCTTGTGGTGCTTTTTGGAAGGTGGGAAAAAGGTTAGAAAGACGGGCAAAATAACAAAACAGTGCAGAAGTGTGCAACTGCCGGCAAGCAGCAAGCATTTGAACAGTGTGAAGGTCAAGTTTGAAGGCACAAAGAGAAGGGGGACTAACCCAATAAGGAAAGAAGAAACGTTCTGCAAAATGGCTGTCCCATGCTCTTGAAGGGAGTTCTTTATACACTGAGTTCGGGTGTGCTCAGTAGCTAGTACAAATGTATAAAGCAGGGGTGCACAGTGATCTATGGCAAAATTCAAAGTGTAGATAAGGCACAATATAGAAATGCAATCCATGTCTACATTCCATAAGGTCATCAAGCCAAGGACACCCAGCTCTATTGAGGTGACACTGAGAATTAACCAGAAATTTCCCAGAGGATGGATAACCAGGAAAAAGGTAAGTATTAACATCAGCAGGATGCCAAAACCAGAAATCAGGACAGGCATAGTTACTGATAAACCATAATGGTCCATGAAAACGAAAGTAGGGTTGAACACAATGAACTTGATGCTCTGTATAAGAGAGAGGGGTCTCAGCTTCTCTAACAATTCTACTGCCTCCCTCTGTGTGTTTTCACTAGTCCTGGCTACAAGGTACAAACGAGAAGCAATTATATTGTTCTCATCTCCAGCTTTGGAGAAAATAATGTCATTTTTGAAGTGCTGAAATTCTGGCTTTTTTAAAAAGGAGCTCTGGAGAATGCTGATAAAGTCACTTTTATTGGTTGCACTGATGTTACCCACACGAAGGTACTGGTAATACTGTTCAATCCAGGACACTGTATTGAACCCCTGGCTTAGTGTTTTTAGGTCTTCTTGCACTGTGCCGTTCCAGTACTCAAGAGGTTCATAAATGTAAAAACCTATCACTGGGCTGTAGTTGCTGAAATACTTTTGCTGTATGAGGGCATAGGAGACGCTTGGAGACTCACTGGCAAGAAGGTTGATAATGTTGGCTCCATCATTAATCTGTAAGCACCCCATAAAAGAGAAAGAGGCATAGATGAGATAAAGTATCACCACAAATGGCTTGACATATATGTTGGTAATCCACTCATTGTAATGCTCTCGGAGGAAATGCTGGATAAAGTGATGCTGGTAAGGGTCAGTCTCATGGTGAGAAGTATGCTGATGGCCATCGTTCATCATGGTCTGGAACCACACAGGTTTTCGGTCCAGGTATTCTGCTGAAGGGATTTTGCAGCAGAAGATGCTGTGATAACGGTTCTGCTCCAATTGGCCAGCAAAGACCAGGCAGGAGCCAAAGAAGGAGAAGATATAGAAGTAGTTCAACAGGATGGAGACACACATGTTCTGGCAAAAGACTTTTACAGCTTCGATGTTGGTGAAAGGACTTGCACCCATGCCGAAGGCTATGAAATACAAGGAGCTTGTCATTGTGTAGGAGACCATGACATCTGAGTAGGCATCTGCTACTCTGTCCTTGAATGGCAGATTCTCTCTGGTTCGACGCCATCCTGAAAGAAGTTCAAACACTCCTTTGGTTCCATGACCTGGAATGAGAAAACAAAGTACATACATGTACCATATATAAAGGGGGTCCTACCATCCACCAGATTTGGGAAGGTTTTTCATCCTCTAGGAGTCAAAAAATTTTGTCAGCTAAATTTTATTATGATTTTGAAACTAGTTTAACAAATGGAAAATGATGAGGTGTCTGTCTAAAGCTAGATACCAGAATTCATACGCAGCTGCTTAAATTAATAGCTGATATTCTGAGACTCTTCATGCTCAGAAATAAAATTATGAAATAACCTTTAAAAGACACTCATTGATTTTAATAGACATTGAATTATTTCTCATATGCAGTGCATATATAGGACATAAAAGAACACGCAGTTTAGTGCAAGTCTGAGGCTCATTCATGAAATTTCTTGTGGTATCCTACTACATCTTTCAAAAGATTCAGTTTCATACACTTGCAAATGCAAGTAACAAAAATTTCTTCCAGGGAGTATGAATTGAAGGCATTATCTGAGAAATGAGCAGGTGTGACCAAGAAAGTGACATCTTGGTTCTTCATGCTAGACAAAGGAAAAGATACACTGCCATTAAGTACAAATAACCAGAATAATTTGTATAATGGTTCTCTACCTATTGAGTGAAATTGGAACTCCTCAGTGATAGTACACAAGTTTCCATACTCTGTAAAGTTTGACATGCTGGTAGTAAGGATGGAGAGTACAATACTGGACAAATCATGGTCTACATTAGTTGTCTAGAAAACACATAGTTTGGTTTGGTTTTTTTTCATTATTTTGTCTCCATCTGTCTCTCTTTCTCTTAGGTATTCAGAGCTCATTTGGATGAGAAGGAATCCCCTTAGCTCACACAAGAGGACATTCTGAAAAGAGTCAGATGTGGTCAGTGCTCCATGACAAGTTCTTTGTGTTCCAAGCTGAGAAGTATTTTAGTGGTATGATTTTTTAATAAATTAAAGCTTACTACAGGCTTACTTTCATTTTATTAATCATAATCACAGTCCTACAGGTATTAAACTTTGGGACAGAATGATAAAGATGAAACTAATCTTACTAGAAAATGTTTAATCAGTAAAGACTATGTAAACATTTTAATATAATTTATATGTTGAATATATATATATATATATATATATATATATATATATGTATATATACAACCATATTCTTTTATTTCCTATCAGAGAATTTCAATTTGGGGGAAAATACAAAAACTGACATTAAAAAACACAGCTGAGAAAGTGGGAAGATCTCTATGATTCTATCATTCTCTGCACTTTGGATCAAGCCCTGACAAAATTCTGGACAATGTAAGGAAACACAGTACTGAGCAAATAAAGAAGTAGAAGCAGATTGCAGATGCCTCTGCCTCTGTGTGCCTTCATTCTCTGCAGTACAAGAATTGTATGCAACACAGCATGCACAAACGTAATTTTCTTGTAACATAACAGAAATATGACAACAGGAGATTTGCAAATAATAAATTGTATAAGAGTGAACAAAAAGATTGTTGAGCTTGTCTTGATTTTAATTCTTTGGATTCCTTCAGCTGCTTATTTTGCCCAAAGGAGACACTTAACAGCTATTCTGGACAGCATAAACTGTCAAGTTCTGTGAACGTTACCTGTTTTACTGCAAATCAGCATCCCCGGTGAAAGATAAGCGTACAATATTACAGAAGTCTTGCAGTTAGCAAAAAGCCTGCTGTCTTATGAATTAGCATCCTGGTTCAGGAGGGACCTTGAACTCCCTGGTAAATTTAGGGTCAATCTGTTCAAATTCTTAAGGCATGACTGTCTTGCACAGTCACTTTCACACCATCAAGTAGGAAGAATTGGCTCCTTGGGCTGAATAAAGCTGCAGAATCCAGTGATTTGAATGCAGTTTTATATTATGCTTAAAGCAAGTATGCAAGTATCCTGCAGGGTACAGACAAGGCTGAGTGGTCACCACGTCCAGTGCCCATGTCCTGGTGTGGCTTAATATAATGGGATAAGAATTACAGAATCAATTAGATTGGCAAGGACCTTTAAGATCATCGAGTCCAACTCCCAACCCCACCACAAAATCATATCCTAACACTACATATACACATCTTTTCTCTACCTCCAGGGATGGTGACTCAACCACTTTGCTGGGCAAAGTGTTCTAGCCAGCGCTTGACAACACTTTTGGTGAAGAATTTTTTCCTAATATCCAATCTAAATGTCCTCAGCCAAATGTCCACCAGCTAGGTGTGTGTTCCTTGGCTAAGGTTCATGTGGATGTTACCAATAAAATACAAAATAGTTGAGTTCTGCCTTCTATCTCTTAGGTATTAGGGAGTAGATCCTAGATTAACACTAGGAGGTACTAACCTGGGATTTTTTCTACTTTGTAGACATGAATATCCACAAAGCTCCCAAGATCGTAGTAGTGTCTGAGATATTTATCCCCATGTCACTGAAATGGGTCCATTATTTGCAGGCTGCTGTTATACATGTAAATGTATAGAGAGGATAACTGCGGGAGTTTCTTGTTAGAGATCAAAGCTAAAAATGATCGTCAAACTCAAATAAAAAATAAGAGATTTTGAAAATGTTAAAATAATGTGGATTATTGTAATGTTTATAGATTGGAAATTTAGGAAAATAAGTACTTTTGCAGAAATGGTTTAAGTTACATTGGACTGGCACTTTCCAATATAGGTGAAGCAATGTTCTACCAACTCTATTAATTTACAGTAATATTGACTTTTCTTATTCCATGATCTCACTTACCTGCCCACCTGTAAGATTATATGCATAGTTTCATCTTTGGCATGTTTTTATTGCTATTAATTTATAAATTTTAGTATTACATTCTCAGTGAGGAATACTGGGTGCAACTAATTCTATAGCAGGTATATAATGATTAATAGAAAGGTTTCATTGTGAAGATTATTTGTATGCAAAGACTACCCAAGAGTATACACTAACATGCATACATGAGCTTCTGTTGATACTGAAAACTAAAATACTGTAATTAAACTCTAGATTTTTTTCTAATAGAACCTGTTCTTAAAGAAACAAAATTTTGATATTTTTTGCTTCTTTGAGGATGAAAATCATCACTGATTTTTTTATGATTGTTATTATTACACAGATTTAAAATTTCCACTTATCTCCCTTTTACAGATAACCAGCTCTATTACACAAATACAGGAATTCGGAAACACAGAGCAGGAATTCTCTTGCTTTCACAAGAAGAAGTGTTTGCCTGACTGGTTTTCCCACATCAGTGCTCCAATACCAAGTGTTCCAGACAGCCTTAGCTGTTCTCCCCAGATAAGCAGGTCTATTCCCCGTTCCCAACAAGGATACAAATCCATTTTTTTTCTGAACATTTTCTGACATTTCTGATGATTCAGACACCACAGACACTCTGTAAAATTCTATTCCTTCAGCTTCATCACTAATGTCAATGACAACACTGAAAGTGGAGTTAAGTTCACTGACCAGTTCTAGGAAGGTTCATGGGGTCTTTGGCTCTGTGTCAAAACTGCCAAATTTCCCTGGAACTAACATGACATGAATGAAGTACAGCAATTTTTTATTTGCCAGACAGGCAATGGCCTATGACTACTTAAGAAGAAAGGAGACAACAGAATTTTTTTTTCTAGTACTTGTGAGGTTACGAGAGCAAGTAAAGGAGGCTGCAGAGAAGGTAGAAATATATAAAGCTTTTTCTGCCTCACATTTCAAAACAAAAAAGGTAATTATGAACAGACATTTAAAATAAGTTTCAATAGGATAAGGACAGAAACGAGAAGAATGAAAAAACAGATTAAAGATTACTTAATACAGTTAAATTTATTCAAGCTGGAAGAACCTCAGGAGATTAATTGATTAAAAGCTAAGTCAAAGCAATCTCTGAACAATTAGCAAGAGAAGGAATGCAGATGGGATGGTCCAAGAACAGGGAGAACAAGTATAGTACCTATCTTCAAAAAGGAGAAAGAAGATGACCTGCAGAACTTAATATCCACCAGCTTAGTTCTTATCTGTCTCAAAAGATAATAGAATACCATCACTGAGAGGATAGGAAGGTAGTCAGAAAAAGCTGATATAGTTTTATCAAACTAAATAACCTTAACTCAATCTAATTTCTTGTTTTGAAAAGCTAGTAGTCTAATGAGAATAAGGACAGAAAGTTTTTAATACTATTGTACTTCATATTCGGACAAGCAAATGAGGGGAATACTGTTTAGAGGAAAATATAGCAAATATATATTCAACCGATTGAAAGTGTGCAAATATAAAGTTCTTTCCAATGATATATCAGTTTTCACAGGGACATTTTCAGAGAGATTACATCAAAGGTCCATCTAAGGCCTGTTTCTTTTTGATATTTTCCACTAATGATATAGACATGGAATTTGTGTGAGAGGCTATACTAAAGAGGAGTTCAAGCCCTCTGTAGAGCAGAACTTTAAATTTGGACAAGTGGTCAGAAAGCGATAAGATGAAATTTAATGAAGATAAATGCGAGGAACTTTGTGTTAGGAGATCAAATGAAAGAAATTCATAGTGAGAAATAACAAAGGAAGAAGAAGTGAGACAGAAGATTGTTTAGAGGATATGGGGACCTTCAAAGAGAATAAGTAAAATGCATTCTGTTACAACATGTAAGAAGCTGAATTAACAGTAATAACATAAGAATTTGGAAACAATAATTTTGCTTACTCTAGTATGACAGAGGAATAATCTGGAGCACTGTTTTAAAATGGGGCATGATATTTTCATAGAACCGTGGTATGATTTGGGTTAAAAGGGACCTTTAAAGATCATCTATTTCCAGCTCCATGCTGTGGACAAGGAAATTAAAAAATAAAAATTGGACTAATTAGGATGAATGCCTTGGGGAATAAAGGCAGCAGAGAACAGCCTGTTTGCATACAAGTATCTTAAGGGTGGGTGTCAAGAGGACGGGGTCAGATATTTTTCAGTGGTGGCCAACAACAGGATAAGGGGCAATGGGCACAAACTGAAAGTTCCATCTGAATATGAGGAAGATCCTTACTTTGAGGGTTGCAGAGCACTGGAACAGGCTGCCCAAAGAGGCTGTGGAGTCTCCATTCCTGGAGATTTTCAAAATCCACCTGGACTTGTTCCTGTGTAACCAGTTCTGTGTGAACCTGCTTCAGCAGGGAGGTTGAACTAGATGGTCTCTTCCAACCTTAACCATTTTGTGAACCATAATGTGATTTCTGCCAACTTATGGCCACTCTGCAGGCCTGAACACATCAGTGGCATTCAGCTCCCAAGTTTTGGTTCATCCCCATTACAACATGAACCTCATTAAAAAAGTAACTGCATCATGGGGCTCTTCTGTTAAACACACAGACTACTACCAATGCCTTCATGTGTGCTCCAAGGGAGTGCATAAGCACTTCAAAAGGCTTTTTAAATAATTCTGGGAATTGCTGCTAAGACCAAAATGTGAAAGAGTTAGTCTTGCTATGGGCATTTCAGTGCAGCCTGGAAAATAGCAACACTGTGAGTGTTTGAGGCTGAAAAGCAGTGAGAGAGTGGCAAACATTTGATTCTGTCTGGTGTTTGCTGTGTAATGGTATTTCAGGAGAGCTCAGTATCAACCAGACACTACCCCCATGAAATACTGCCAACTTCTCAAGCACAGCTATAGCTGTGAAAATGCCTTTCTTTTTACCTGTTGGAAAGTGAGCTGAAACTTTTAGCCTGGGAGCCTGACTTTTAGACTGCTAAAATTACATAAGAATAATCATATCATCCATCTGCACACTATTTTCCTAAATCTTCCCACTGCAGAAAGAAGTCTATACATAAGCCTGTAGAAGAAGAAAATGATGTAGCTATATAGCAGTCATAGAAGAGTCCCAGTGTTGATTCGACTTCTAAGATCCTAAGGAGCTGCAATTTGTAATTTACATTAATGCCAGTCTGTGGGAAACACAGATGAAAAGCAATGGTTCACTTGCTCTTTTGGTCTCTTTTGGTTTCTTTTGCATGCTTTCTTCACATAATCAGGTTCACAGTCCTTGACAGCCCTCTCTCTCACTCTTTCCCATCCACCTCAAAATAATTTTTTTCCCCAAAAAAATAAAAAGCCTATACATGAGCAAGCAACTAGGGAATTGGGCTAAACTGCCAGGTGATGATTTACTTACATGTCACATCCCTTTGGCAGATCCTGAATCTTCCATCAGTTTGTTTCTCATTTTTCAGACTCCAAGGCAAACACTGTTATCCTTGTTTGCACAGAGACCAGTGTAATAGGAACTTGATTTGAATTAAGAATAATTAATGCTAATATGAATTTGGCATCTCTGATTTTACATCTTAACCAATTTTGGATTTTCATATTGACAAGGCCTTTCCAGAGCTTTGCCAAAAGCATCCCTGGGTAGAAGACTGGGGTTAAGCGCTGGAGACAAGCCAAAGACCTGGTGATCTAGGTGCAAACATGTTTCTAACTGAACCCTGCTGACACCACTTGAATACACCTTGTATTGGAGGCTTGTTTGCTACAGTTTATTTCAAGGTCAAATTTTACAGTTTTTAATGCCTAGAAGCTCCTTTTCTTGTTAGAAGGAACTGAAATATTAAATAGCAACACCCCTCACCCTATGTATTGAAACAGAGCTGAACAGAGAACGTTTCAAAGGATGTCATTAGTCATCAGGCTGCAAACCTCATTATGAGAGATTTATGTTTGAGCTCACATATACTGCTTGCAAATTGTATATAAAGTTGGAATCCTGCTTAGTTTTCTGCTGTGCTTAGCAATGAATTAAAACGCTTTTCGCTGTTTCTCATCTAAGCCTTTTAATGAACATTGTAAACAAGGACTGCTCATATGGAAATGACTATTCACTGATGGGAGTTTAAGTGACATATAGAAGACAAGGAATTAATTTAGATCAAGCTATTAATGAACTGATTATATATTAATAGATGCTAAAAGCATAGGATAGACTTGTGACACTGATCAGAATGCTTTGTTTTTAACCTGGATTTGATAATCTAGTAACATCCGAAGGAAAATCAGATGAATAAGTGAATAAGTGAGTCCCCAAAAAGCAAAAATGATTTTATCAAGCGTGGATTCTGTCATTTTGAAAAAAAAAAAAATCTATACTTGAATTATTACACAAACAGTGAATTTAGTCATTTGCTGCTTTCTAGCGGAGAGAAACCAACTGTGGATTCTTCACAGAAAACCAATAAAACAGTTCATATTTGGAGAAGAAAATAGAAGTGGAGAAACAAATAAAAGGTGTGAAAGTATGTGTGTCTGAAAAATGACTGGTGCATTCGCAAGCTTGAGCAAATGAAGAGAGCACAAGTGCATTTGAAGAGAATGGGACCAGTTTTGGAATTATCCATGAGCAAATTGCATAACATTTACAGTGGTGGGACCTAGTTATGAAAGCGAAAAACTTTTATCTTTTGGTGACAAGACACAATTGTCCGCATAATCTGGATGCCAGAGTGTAACAAGTAATAAGCAGGAAAAAGTCCACCCTTCACTTTGCCAGTGAATCTAGTCATCTGTCTGACCAAACTTTGAGGGCATCTATCTCCCTTTGAAAGGGATATAGTCTGTCTGATATTCCCCACACATCTCAACAGCCTAATGAGGCACCATTCTTTCCCAGTGACTGAAGATCTGGTCCTGTGATTAGCTTGGTTCATGGGGTTTGCACAACTGCTGCATCCTGTCTGAGGCAGCCCATTTTCAATTGGTTCCCTAGTTGAGAAAAGCAGGGCTAACTTCTATCTTGATAGTTAATGCAGGTTAAATCCATTCTTTCTCTAATACCTTCTATCTGGAAATTACTCCAGCTGGTGAACACTAAGGTGCAGAGCATAACATACCTGCTCTTCATGCAGCCACTGAGGTTTCCGTCTAAACTACATATCTTCTTGTAAAACCACAGTTCTTCAGCAATGAAGAGATAGCTCTAGACCAAAAAGAATGGACTCATCTGCTGACACTGTGATATTTTTAACAGTGCTGTTAATGCAGGACTTGCTGACATCTGTTTACTTCAGAACAGGGGTGTCAAGGCAGAGCAGGAGGCAACATTAGTTTTTTGCTTCCATTAGCTGGGAGTAAAGGAAATAAGGGGGACTCACTCAGCAGTTTGTTAAATAGGTATTAAATCTTCCTTTCATTCCCCAAAAGCCCAGGTTCTGCATTGCACAAGGATGTGGAGGAAGGCTGCTCTGCTGCCCTTGTCAAGACCAGGAAGGAGGTGTTCTGTGCACTTCAGCTCTGGGCTGCCTGTGCCCGGCTGCAGTGCTGCAGCACTATAGCTCTGGTTCAGGTCATCCCACAAGTGGGACTGCTCGAGCTGGGAAGTGTCTTCCCTTTTGGCTGCTGCCAAGCAGCTGATGCAGCAATGTGACTGCTGCCCTACGTTGAGATACACAAGCTGTGCTGCTCACTCAGTAATGTTATGGGGGAGCAGCATCCCTCTCCCATATTCCCAGTTTGTCCCTAAAGTCTAGCCTGGAGATTGCATGTTGCAGATCCAAGATATTAGGTTACATTTATTCCATTTATCAAACAGCAGTGCCAGGGAATGCTGTAGATGCAGATATTAATTCAGCCAAGCTGCCAAGTAGTTATAATGGTCCTCAGCATGCCTCTGCATGGGCAAAAGGCTATCCTTGGATCTAAGAGCTTCCTTTCATTAGACAAAGAGTGAAAAGCAATATGAACCAAAGAAAGAAGAAATGGCTTATTGAAATGACTGAAATAAAACCCTATTTCTTATGTTTCTTTATGCAGCTCTATAAAAAAGTTACAACTGAAACATATTGATGCTGTGCCAGCTGCTATGACTGCTAGACTTGCATGACAATTGTTCAAAGACCTGTAACACTAATATGGACCATTCAGGAGGTTAAGAGGACTTTCATGCATTCATGGAGGAAGACTGCATGGAAAGGGTCATTAAAGTCAGAAGCAACACATTTAGATGTGAGAGCCAGAAAGCCAAGTAGCAGATGGAGCCAAGGGGAATGTTTTGAAAAAGGATGACTTTACAGTGTAATTAACCTGTTGAAAGCCTCATTTTTAAAGCATGTGCCATTGGCTACTGCCAGAGATAAGATACTGAGATAGATAAACTCTTTAGCCTGAATCAGTCTGAATGATTTTACATCCTTCTGTGTAATTGGGGCTGACTGCATTAAAATCCATATGCATGTGAAGAATGAATTAAAACTGTGCAAGTCTTCCTGCCCTTAACTCTGGTACTTGTGATTTTGACTTTATTCTTATTGTTATAACATTTGGAAACCTGTCTTTAAACTGATACATTCCTCATTCACTTCATGGTCTCAGGTCCTATTTACCCTTATCATTTGTACACAGCACTGATTACAGATTAACTATCTGTTTAACTATATTGCCATGGGTCGATATGGCAGTGCCTGTGTTCATTCCTACATCCTCTATGTACATTTATGAATATCATGACCTCTGTGACACTGTTAAGGGTATTACATCGTTTTTTTTTTTGCCAGGGAAATTGAGCCAAAAAGAAATCTAGTTTTAAAATATTACTGGGATCCATCAGTGTGCACTTGTCATTGACCAGGCCTTGCTGTTCTCATGTAACCCAGGACTTTTATGGCAATATATACTTAAAGCCTGATATCATTCAATATATGCATATGCCATACCCTGGGGATTCATAACTTGGGTGTTAGACCAAGACACAGAAGTAAACTGTGCAAGCTAATAGGCATCCATTAAAATATGTTGCTTCCCAATTCTGAAGATAGCATAACTGCTGCATTTTCCACAAGCCCTAGACTCCTTCCCTTGTTGCTTTTCAGCCTTTTCAAGAGGCAGGACTGTCACCAGAAAAGGCCTCCTTCCGGCATATCTCCAGTTCTCCCTCTAAATCACTGGCCAGGGGACTCCCTGTAGACCTGCAATTAGGCCATCAAACCCTTTCCCAGTTTTGTGGTGCATGGCCTTGTCTTCAAGCTGCTTCTCATAAAACCTGGTGAAATGGTTGCACATAAAGGACAAGATGAGCTTTCTTTTCATGGCAAAACTCCCACAGACATATGATATGCCCAGTGCTGACATTAGAAATATGACGGCGGTCGGAGCCGGGTGGGGTATGCGTCGCCTCAGCGGTGGGCGGTGGGCAGGGGCAGGCCAGGGCCAGGCCACACTGAGCAGGGACCAGGCTGTACTCCAACCATCCCGCACAGCACAGCGTGGCCTGCCATGAGCTGCCGGCAGCTGAGCAAGCAGGAAGCGAGACAGAAGAAGAGGTGGTGGATTGTCAGTGAAGATGGTGATGATGACATTCCCCAGAGAAAGCATAGTACCCGGAGTGCTGTCCCTCAAGAAACTTGGGACACTGAGCTCTGCAGAGCTTTCCAGGGGTTGGCAGTATCAGAAGAGATGAATGCCAAGAAAGCATTTGATGGATTTATGCCACTCCATTGGACTGAATGTGAGCCTGAAATAGGAAAGTCTTCCAGCAGTGACAGCGTCAGCAGCAGCAGCTGTAGTAGCAGTGGCATCAACAGCCCTGACAGAGCGTGCGGTGCAGAAACCAGCCTAAACCCCATCACTGAGGGATCCAGCCCTTTCTCCTCTGAGTCCTTCCAGGAGCAGTGTGCAATAAGCCAAGGTCCTTACGTCCAGATCAACCGGATCCTGAAGGAGGCACACTGTTACAGCATAAAGAGCTGGCGACACCTCCTACATGATGAACCGATAGCTCCCCGCCTTCTCCGAAGGGACAGCACTGTCTAGATTTGATTCTGCTCTGTAAAAATAGAATTGCACAACATGCCTGTTGTCTTTTCAGTCTATATTTGAAATAACAGGTTAACAGGGAATTGTTTACTTGTGATTTGCTGCAATATTGCAATGCAAAAGGGGCTTTTAAGCAATTCTGATAGCATTCATTTTTGGGGTGGTTTTAAAGTACTTGTCAAGAGGAGACTTGAGGAATCCACATTTGTGTTATAGGATTGCAAAATGTCTAATTCCAATCGACTGCCTAATCTGTTTGTTAGCAGTTTATTGATGACTGGAAAAAGGGAAATATCACCCCCATTTTCAAGAAAGGGAAAATGGATGACCAGGGGAATTACAGACCACTCAGTCTCACCTCTGTTCCTGGCAAAATCTTTGAGCAGATTCTCCTGGAAGGCATGCTGAGGCACATGAAAAACAACAAGGTTCTTGGTGACAGCCAGCATGGCTTCACTAAGGGGAAATCCTGCCTGACTAATTTGGTGGCCTTCTATGACAGGGCTACAGAACTGATGGACAGGGGTGTACCAGCTGATGTCATCTACCTGGACTTGTGCAAAGCGTCTGACACTGTCCCACATGACATCCTTGTCTCTAAAGTTGCTGAGGGGAGTAGCTTGAGAGAGGACACCTGTAACACCGGAGCGAAGCGGGGGAAGATCAGCGTCCAGGAGCCTCACCACAGAGCGACAAGAGCCACTGAGGAGGGAGCCTCAAGTCCTCGACAGGACTTGCCCAGAAGCCGGCAGCTCAGCCTACACGAGGGGCTGACTCACCAGGGGCGAAGCCAGGAGGAGTGACACCAACTGTGAGTGGTTAAAAACCTGCCCAGGGAGCACGGTGACCAGAGCAGGCAAACAGAGTGGGCAAACAGAGCGGGTTGAGGCAGTTTGCGCGGCAGTTCATGCGGGCAGGAGAGTGGGATAACTGCCTCATCAAGAGGACTCGCCTGGAGTGCAGGAGGAGGAAGGAGTGCTTGTTTGTGTGTAGAGACGTAGAAGGATCGATCGACCAGATAGATCACGGTTACAACACAGTCAAAAGCTGTAGTGAGTAATAATGTGGGTATCCAGACTGAGCCTTCCTGCAGACATGTGGCCATGCAGGTCTCTGGCTGCAGCGAATGCCTGAGCCTGGCACTTGTGTTGGAGGGAGCCAGTGACACTGCTTGTTTTCGCTGTGAGCAAATAAATGATCTGCTCAGGCAGGTGGTTGAACTGAGGGAGGAGGTAGGAAGGTTGAGAGCCATCAGGGAATGCGAAAGTGAAATAGATTGGTGGAGCCACACCCTAAGGCAGGGGCAGAGGGAAGTGGTTGAACAAGTGATGGATCCCCTTCCCTCCTACCATCAGACAGAAGGAGTGAACTTAAGGGACAAAGATGTATGGAGTGTGGTCCCTCCTCGGAGAGGTAAGCGAAAACCCTCACAATCCCTTCCTCCCTCCCAGTTGCCCTTGAATAACAGGTATGAGGTCTTGGAACTACAGGGCCAGATAAATGGAGATGGAGAGGTACATCTATCTAGTGAGCCACCTAGGGCTTGTCACTCACCCCCATGCCTTAGAACTTCCCCAGCCAAGAAGAAAAGAAGAGTAATTGTGGTGGGAACAGACGGGCCCATTTGTTGACCAGATCCATCCCACAGGGAAGTCTGCTGC
Source organism: Melopsittacus undulatus (assembly GCF_012275295.1). Classification (NCBI taxonomy): domain Eukaryota; kingdom Metazoa; phylum Chordata; class Aves; order Psittaciformes; family Psittaculidae; genus Melopsittacus; species Melopsittacus undulatus. The sequence continues at coordinate 19,449,605 of NC_047529.1, forward strand.
CTACCTGGAGCTCAGATTAGAGATGTTAAAAGGAATCTCTCTGATCTGGTGCAGCCCTCTGACTACTATCCACTGCTGGTTTTTCAGGTTGGCAGTGATGAAATTATTACAAGGAGGGCAAGGGCAATGAAGAGAGACTTCAGGGCCCTGGGACAGCTGGTTAAAGGATCTGGAGCACAAGTGGTGTTTGCCTCCATACCTGTTTCCAGCAAGGGTGAAGAGATAAATAGGAAGAGTCTGCAGATTAATGTATGGCTACGTGACTGGTGCCAAAGTCAGGGGTTTGGGTTTTTCAATCATGGGCTGCTATATGAGACACCTGGTTTGCTGGTGGCAGGTAGGATACACCAGTCCCAGAGGGGGAAAACGTTTTTGGGGCAGGAGTTAGCAGGGCTTATTGACAGGGATTTAAACTAGATATGAAGGGGGGAGGGGATTTAACTGGGCCTGTTAGGGACAAGCCCAAGAGAAACATGTTAGGGCTTGAAGGATGGCAGATTAAGGAGGACTATCAATCTATTGTTTCATTTGTGGGAAAGGATAGTTTAGACCCTGTCCCACAAGGGGAAAAGGGTGCTAGGGCAAGAGCAGAGCTAACTCACAGAGCTTCAGGTTAGATTCAAAGTGAGAGGGGGTTGTAGCTGGGCTTGAACTAGTGGGGCATTGTTCTAGTATTAATGAAGACCAGAAGGCCTCCTGGCTCCCAGGGGTGCTATCAGCGTGCTCTGCTCGCTCCCTGAAATGCCTGTACACCAATGCACGCAGCATGGGGAATAAACAGGAGGAGTTAGAAGTCTGTGCGTGGTCTAAAGGTTATGATCTAGTGGCAATTATAGACATGGTGGGACAGCTCACATGACTGGAATGTGCTCATGGATGGCTATGTCCTTTTTAGGAAAGATAGGTCAGCAAAGCGAGGTGGTGGAGTTGCTCTTTATGTGAGAGAGCAACTAGAATGTATTGAGTTCTGTCCGGGGGCAGATGAGGAGCAAGTGGAATGTCTGTGGGTACAAATTAAGGGACAGACTGGTACGGGTGATAGAGTTGTGGGGGTCTATTACAGACTTCCTGATCAGGAAAAAGGAGTTGATGAGGCTTTCTACAGGCAACTGAAAGCAGCCTCACGACTACATGCCTTGGTCCTCATGGGGGATTTTAACTACCCCAATATTTGCTGGAAGACTCACACAGCAAATCATTCACAGTCTAGGAGGTTCCTCCAGTGCATTGATGATAACTTCTTAATGCAAATGGTGGACAAACCAACTAGGAGAGGAGCGCTGCTAGATTTAGTACTCACCAACAAGGAGGATCTGGTTGAAGTGGTGATGGTCAGTGGCAGCCTTGGCTGCAGTGACCATGAGATGGTGGAGTTTAGGATCCTGTGTGGGAGGAATAGAATACATATCAAGGTCTTAGTTCTGGATTTCCGAAGGGCCAACTTTGGCCTCTTCAATCAACTGCTAACGGAAGTCTAATGGGAAAGGGTACTAGGTGGTAAAGGGGCTCAAGATAGTTGGTCAGCATTCAAGGACCACTTCTTCCAAGCTCAGGATCAGAGTGTCCCAATGGGTAGGAAATCAAGGGAGCTAGGAGACCAGTGTGGTTAAACAAGGAGCTGCTGGGCAAACTCGTGGAGAAAGAGAATCTATGGGTTATGGAAGGAGGGGCTGGCCACCTGGGAGGAATATAGGACAGTTGTTAGAGGATGTAGGGAGGCAATTAGGACAGCTAAGGTCTCCTTGGGACTTAATCTTGCTAGTCGGGTAAGGACAATAGAAAGGGCTTCTTCAAATGCATAGCGAATAAAACTAACACAAGAGGCAATATAGGCCCACTGTTGAATGAGGTGGGTGCCCTGGAGACAGAGAACATAAAGAAGGCAGAGGTGCTGAATGCCTTCTTTGCCTCTGTCTTTACTCCTGCAGACTCTCCCCAGGGGCCCCAGATTCCTATAGCCCCAGAAGGAGTCAGGACAAAAGAGGAGTTTGCTTTGGTAGATGAGGATTGGGTTAGGGATCAACTATGCAATCTGGATATCTATAAATCGATGGGTCCGGATGGAATACACCCACAGGTGCTGAGGGAGCTGGTGGAGGTCATTGCTAGGCCACTCTCCATCATCTTTGGTAAATTGTGGGAAACGGGAGAGGTGCCTGAGGATTGGAGGATGGCAAATGTCACACCAGTCTATAAGAAGGGCAAGAAGGAGGACCCGGGTAATTATAGACCAGTCACCCTTACCTCCATCCCTGGAAAGGTGATGGAACAACTTGTTCTTGACACCATCTCTAGACATATCAAGGATGAGGGGGTCATTAAGACCAGCCAATATGTTTTTATGAGGGGGAAGTCATGTTTGACCAACCTTATAGCATTCTATGAGGAAGTAACTAAGTGGAGGGATGATGGTAGAGTGGTAGACATGTTTTTTCTTGATTTCAGTAAGGCATTTGATGCTGTCTCCCACAGCATCCTCATAGATAAACTAAGGAAGTGTGGGCTTGATGATCAGGTAGTGAGGTGGATCAAGAACTAGTTGAAAGGAAGAAGGCAGAGAGTTCTGGTAAATGGGGCAGAATCTAACTGGAGGTCTGTGACTAGTGGAGTCCCTCAGGGGTTGGTGCTGGGACCGGTGCTGTTTAATATTTTCATCAACGACCTGGATGAGGAACTGAGTGTACCCTCAGCAAGTTCGCTGATGACACTAAACTGGGAGGAGTGGCTGACACACCAGAAGGCTGTGTTGCCATTCAGAGAGATCTGGACAGGCTGGAGAGTTGGGCAGGGAGAAACTTGATGAAATTCAACAAGGGCAAGTGTAGAGTCTTCCATCTGGGGAAGAACAACCCCATGTACCAGTACAGGTTGGGGGTTGACCTGCTGGAAAGTAGTGAAGGGGAAAGGGACCTGGGGGTCCTGGTGGATAGGAGGATGACCATGAGCCAGCAATGTGCCCTTGTGGCCAAGAAGGCAAATGGCATCCTAGGGCGCATTAGAAAGGGTGTGGTTAGTAGGGCAAGAGAGGTTCTCCTCACCCTCTACTCTGCCTTGGTGAGGCCGCATCTGGAATATTGCGTCCAGTTCTGGGCCCCACAGTTCAAGAAGGACAGGGAATTGCTTGAAAGAGTCCAGTGCAGAGCCACAAAGATGATGAAGGGAGTGGAACATCTCCCTTATGAGGAGAGGCTGAGGGAGCTGGGTCTCTTTAGCTTGGAGAAGAGGAGACTGAGGGGTGACCTCATCAATGTTTACAAATATGTAAAAGGTGGGTGTCAGGTTTTTTTTATCCTATCCAGTGATAGGACAAGTGGCAATGGGTGTAAACTGGAGCATAGGAGGTTCCACGTTAATATCAGGAAGAACTTCTTTACTATAAGAGTGACAGAGCACTGGAACAGGTTGCCCAGGGGGGTTGTGGAGTCTCCTGCGTTGGAGATGTTCAAGGCCTGCCTGGACAAGTTCCTGTGTGATGTACTCTAGGTTACCCTGCTCTTGCAGGGGAATTGGACTAGATGATCTTTTGAGGTCCCTTCCAACCCGCGGGATTCTGTGATTCTGTAAATTGGAGAGACGTCAATTTGATAGGTGGACCACTCGGTGCATAAAAAACTGGCTGGATGGCCGCATGCAAAGAGTTGTTTGGTCAACAGTTCAGTGTCCGGCTGGAGACCAGTAACAAGTGGTGTCCCTCAAGTATCGGTGTTGGGACTGGTCTTGTTCAACATCTTTGTCACTGACATGGACAGTGGGGTTGAGTGCACCCTCAGAAAGTTTGCTGATGAGACCAAGCTGTGTGGTTCTGTTGATATGCTGGAGGGAAGGAATGCCATCCAGAGGGACCCTGACACACTTGTGAGGTGGGCTGATGCCAGTCTTAGGAAGTTTAACTATGACAAGTGCAAGGTCCTACACCTGGGTAGAAGCAAGCCCAAGCACAGCTACAGGTTGGGCAGAGAAGAGATTCAGAGCAGCCCTGCAGAGAAGAATGTGGGGGTGTTGGTAGATGAGAAAATGAACATGAGCCGGCTTCAGTGTGTGCTTGCAGCCCAGAAAGCAACCGTATCCTGGGCTGCATCAAAAGGAGTGTGACCAGCAGGCTGAAGGAGGTGATCCTGCCCCTCTACTCTGCTCTTGTGAGACCTCACTTGGAGTATTGTGTGCAGTTCTGGTGTCCTCAACATAAAAAGGACATGGAACTGTTGGAACAAGTCCAGAGGAGGGCCACGAGGATGATCAGGGGACTGGAGCACCTCCTATATGAAGACAGACTGAGAAAGTTGGGGCTGTTCAGCATGGAGAAGAGAAGGCTGCATGGAGACCTCATAGCAGCCTTCCAGTATCTGAAGGGGTGTTATAGGGATGCTGGGGAGGGACTCTTCGTTAGGGACTGTAGTGATAGAAGAAGGGGTAATGGGGTCAAACTTAAACAGAGGAAGTTTAGATTGGATATAAGGAAGAATTTCTTTACTGTAAGGGTGGTGAGGCACTGGAATGGGTTGCCCAGGGAGGTTGTGAATGCTCCATCCCTGGTGGTGTTGAAGGCCAGGTTGGACGAAGCCTTGGGTGATATGGTTTAGTGTGAGGTGTCCCTGCCCATGGCAGGGGGGCTGGAACTTGATGATTTTAAGGTCCTTTCCAACCCTAACTATTCTATGATTCTATGACTGGGTTTGTGCAGGCCTTAGAAAAATTCTTTCCTAGTCAGCAGCATTTAGCAGCTCATTAATGTATCTGAAACCTGACCTTCAGTAGTCTGTCCCAAGAGGGTATAATTAAGCTTTTCACTTAATTATTACACTGGCTGAACTCATCATAGACTTAAAACAATACATAAGGAACATTTTGTGTTTTTTCTTGGGGATGTGTTTTTGGCTCAGGAGCAGTGAGCCAGCTGGCTGACCACCCTCTTCCCATTATTATTCTGAATAGCCACAATTTCAGATGTAAACAGTTTTGAACATTAAATTGGTTTGCATGTGTATTTTCCTAGTACCTCAAGGAGAGCTGGAGAGGGAGCCCTTTCTCTGATGAACTTTTTGTAGTGTAAAGGTCCATACAGAATTCATTGGCAACTCCTAATCTGCATCCATTCTAATGAATTAAATATTTCCAGTGTTAATTTTCTGTCACAGAGACCAGTTGGGGTAATCTAAGAATAACCATGGCATTTTACATTTTTAGCCTCTAAAATAAAATATCCATATCCAAAGCCTAATTTGCACCTGGGAATTATTTGGGAAGGTGCTATGAAAGCAGAAAAATCATGATAGTATATCTCTAGTGCCAGCTTTAGGATCAAACCCTGTCTGTTCTAAGCCCATCACTCCCACCTCACTTTCTTGTGTGTATTCACTAATTTCTCTGATCATTAGAAACAAGAGAGTTTTTAATTGTGATAGGAATTGAGGAGATGATCTCTGACTCTCTTTTCCTCTAACATGATGATTCAGGTACCCTTCATCTCTAAAAAGTCTAACAAGCAGGAGATTACCTCTTCTAAGAAGCCCAGTGCTGTGAAAGAAAAAGGAGGAATAAGGAAGCTGCTGAATCAAACTCATTCAAGCTCTCAGTTTCTAGTGATTTTCATACACTTTCAAATGTGGTATTGTAAGTCACTGCAATAGGTGTAAGGCAGAGATAACCTGAACCCAGACTACAGACCACATTTAATTGCTTGGTAGACATAACTGAGAGAAATCCAGAAAGTGGCATCCTGTTAGTCTGTAACTGAAAGAGGGTTTTGCTTGCTCAGCTCACAGCAAAGTTCTAATCTACACCAGAAGCAAGGTGCTGACTGTTCTCAATGAATCACTGCTCTCACAGCATGCTTCTTTTTATTACTTTTATGTCAGCAAAGCTTTGTAAGTAGCACTTTACAATGTGCTATCAGTACATTGAATTTACTCAGAAAGGCAAATAACAGTAAATGTAAAATGAACAAACTCTATACAAATCACTGCAACTTAAATCTGGGACAAAATGCAAAGATATATTTTGTTTTAGAAAGCAATTTTAAGATTGTTTGCCTCATCCAGCAGCCTATGTATCAGTTTATTTAGATGATTTCTTCTGAGAGTGTTGTTCATTCATCCAAACTATGACATTGTAAATTACTATTTCCCTTCAGTTTTAAAGAACTAAAAGTGATTTTAGCTATTGTCATAAGTTATCATTATAAGACAGAGACAAAACCTTGTACAGTTTCAGCCTGTATCTCTCAAGCTTATAAATGATTGTTATAATTTTGTTTTCATTCATAAGGCTCCAACTACACTGTATAAACTTAAAAGATTGCTAAATGCAAACCAGATCATTAGGACAAAGTTAAAAATGTAACAGCAAGGAGCAGTAGAATGAATTTTCTTACAACATTATCTGTGGCCTGCAAGATGTACCCTGTGTCTTCCAAAGTGTGTTTTTCAAGAGAAGCAGTATGTTACTGAAACAGACGTTTACCCATTAAAAAATTACTACATAACCTGCATTTTGGAACCTCTTTTTAGATATAAGCTTATTCTTACCTAGGCAATGTTTAAAAATTTTTAATATCTTTTCATTTTAAATGGGAAGACGAAAGCTTCATGCAGCTGCACTGTCATTATACACAGAGATCTGCTGCTCTAGCACCAGATTTCTGCAACCCTCTTCTGTTTTCTCAGGGTTTACAGTGGCACCCAGGATTCCTCTAACAGCTCCAGGAGTATGCAAGAATCCTGACCCTCAGATGAGCAAACTGAAGTTTTCTGCAGTTGTAGTATGCAAAGAAGGCACCCAAATTCTGACACGTGGCTACCAAGAGAGCAGAAAACAGCCACAATATTACTTTCTTTTCCTCTCTTCACCTTTTCCACTCTTAGAAATTTAAAGCCAATTTTATGATGAGTTCTGCTGCAAAACTTTCAACCTATTTTCATCTTAGCTTCTGCAGGCTGAACAAACACAACTCTCTCACCATGTCCTTACAGGAGAGATGCTCCTGTGAGGACATGCTGATTATTTTTGTGGCCCTCCTCTAGACCCCTTCCAACTGGACTATGCCATTCCTGAGCTAAAGATTCCGGAGCTGAATGCAGCATTGCAGGTAAATTCTCACCAGAATGGAGTAGATGGGCAGAATCACCTCTCTCAACCTGCTGGTCACACTTCTTTGGATGTATTCCAGGATGATTGGCTTTCTGGCCTGTGAGCGCACACTGCCAGCTCATGTCCAGCTTTTCATCCACCAGTATACCCAAATCCTTCTCTACAAAGTTGCTCCCAATACCTTAAGCCACCCAACCTGTATTGATACCAGAGATTTCTCAAACCCGGGTGCAGGACTTTGCACTCGGCCTTATTGAACCTAATGAGGTTCATATGGGCCCACTTCTTAAACTTCTCCAGGTCCTTCTGGATGGTATCCCATCCCTCAGGCATGGTCTCTTGCCATCTTTTCCTGATTTCTTACACTTGGGGATCAAGAATTTTTGTGCTCTATGGAAAACGTCCTTAAAGACCTGCTAGCTCTGTTCTGTTCTCTTGTCCCTGAGGGCAGTTTCCCAGGGGGCGTTACTGACTAGCTCCTTAAGTAGCTGGAATTTTGCTTTCTGAAAATTCAGGATCCTGACTTCACTCTTCACCTGATCCATATCCTTCAGGACTGTGAACTCTGTCATCTCATGATCACTGCAGACCAGGCTGCCTCCAGTCTTGATTTCACCAATTGCATTTGTGAGCATCAGGTCCAGTATAGCATTCCCTGTGGTAGGGCTATTACCTGTCTCAAGAAGTTATCCTCAGTGCACTCCAAGAATCTCCTTGGATTGCCTACAACTAGCCATGTCACTTTTCAAGTAGGTGTCAGTCTGGTTGAAGTCCCACAGCAGGTCAAGAGCTGCAAACACAATGCCTCTTATAGGTGTGGTAAGGAGGTTTCATCAATAAACTCCACTTAATCAGGCAGCCTATAGTAGATATTAACCACACGGTTCTAATTAGTACCCATAAGCTTTCAAGCAAGCTCATGACTATTCTTCAGACAGGTCTTCACAATCTATCTATTTCTTGAAGTAGGGCAACCCCTTCAACTCTCCTTCCTCATCTGTCCTTTCTGAACAACCTATAGTCATTGATAGCTGCATCCCAGTAATGGGATTTGTTATATTGAGTTTCAGTAATGGCAACTAGGTTGTAGCTTTTTAGCAGCATGGTGGCTTCCAACTCCTCCTGTTTGTTGCCTGCTTTGCGTGCATTGGTGTAGAGGCACTTCAGCTGGGTTGTCAATCATATCACCTTCCTAGAGGAACACTTTTTAATTCTTTGAGGTATTTCACCAGTTTTTTTCTCTTTGCTTCTGTTACCTCAGGATCCCTGTCTCATCTTTGTAACACTTCAAATGTGCTCCAGCATACCCAGCACACCTCAGAGTAACAAGCTGGGGGCCCTCACTAGCACCCCATCCCACAGCTTGTCATGTTCAGGTCTGATATTATTCCTCCTCCCCTTCAAGTATAGGATGACTTCACATGTCTGTCTGGAAATCTACAGGTGTCTGTCTCCTTCCATTTACTTAGAGGAAGACTGAGAAGACAGAGCTTCTCTTGCAGCAAACTCAATTATGTCAGGTGGGATGAGTCCAGGTTTGTGTAAATGAAATCCAAAATATCTCTTAGGTGCTGGCTCATTTGGTGAGGTACTGGAGCTAAGGAGATGGCTGGAAAAGCTGTATATCCACAACATAAAGTGATCATGTAGATTGTCACATTTTGGCTGTTATGTGTTGGGGTTGTTTCCACTGAGTATTCTGAGACCTTATAAAAATATGTGCTGATATGAACGGAGTTATTACTGTTTGGAGATCTACCTTCTCCATTTCACAATAGTCGGAAGAGATGCCTCTTCATAGTAAAGAGAGCAATATCTAATTAGTAGGGAATAAAACCATGGTGTCAGTAGATCATACAAATGTTATGATTGCAAACTGCCAAGAAGCCTGTCATCAATTAATTTTCCTACAAACCATTCTGCAGAAAACTCTTCTTTGCCTTTGGCACTATCAGGATGATGGCAGATTTTATTACTTCTGGAACAGCAGAATGGGAGGCGGTGTGTCCAAGCAGACTTGCCAGCAGCCCAGAAGAAGGCAGGGTGTACTCATATATCTCCTCTCTGTCTGCTTCCTGGGCTTTCAGGTATGAACTAAGTAGAACAGAAAACAAAATACTCATTCTCATATTGGCCATTTTATCTGTTTCTTCTCTTTCATTTAACATAGGTGGTTGAGAGACCTTTTGCAATTGCTTTTTACAGATTTATTTGTTCAGGCGTAACTTTCTTCTTTTCAAGTGTCTATCCACTGGTAGAAGGGTGCTCAGTGTTCCCTGGCACTTGGTGACTTCCACTGCAGTGATTCTTGCAGCATGGCAGGAAACCCAGTTCCAGCCTTGCTGTAAATGATTGCATCTCTTCCATGACCCCCACTTTTGTCTGTAAATGCAAAAACTCAGCCTGAGCTTGCATTAAACAGAAGGCAAACCTCTGAGGGAAGTCACAAGCTTTTTCCAAAGAAAGTAATGATCTTAAGTTCCTGGACTATAAGGGTGAAGAACATAAACTGAAAAACACACATCTAAAAGTTACTTAAGACAAGGGTCCTGTTTTGGCTACTGTTCCAAGTTTGTTAGCTAGGAAAATTGTTCACACAGTAGTTTATCCCACAGACACTGTCCCTTGAAGAAGAACCTTGGAGAAATATTTTAACCTACACAGATACAGATTTACCTGAATATCTAGTCGAAGATGCAGTTAATCAAACTAAGTTAGCTGTAAACCTTTTTATTGAGGCTATACTTGGCAATTTTTATCACTGCTCTTGAAATACCCTATCATGTCTCAATAATCATTTCCATCCACCTCTGACTGTCTTCTAAAGAAAAGGAATTACTTTAGTCTTGTTGGTAAACATTCAGCATCCATAGGAGTGTTTTTAGGCTTATTTGAGAGTAGATTTGGAAAACTGAGGAATCCTGGTGGGAATTTTTTTCTATCGTTATTCTTTCAGGACTGAATTGTTGTGTTTATATCTCACTCTGTTGTCTTGTAACACAAAGTTTGGTTTTGGCTTCTTATAAGTTTACAGAGTACAAATGTAACCAACAAATGTTTTTGGTGATTTTTTTTTTAAAAAACATATAGTTCTTTCCTCCCTGTTCTTACAAGTTGGCTATAAAAGTGTCCTTTAAATGCATAAACCATGTGAGGGGAGACAAAATGAGAGAACAGAAAATTCCTTGTTTGGGAATTATGCTACTCATCTGGGACTGAATCCAGTGATTCCTGAATTCAATCACTGATTTAACAAATATTGCCAGGGCAGACTAATGGTGCCTAGACAGGCACTGTCTTACCCCCAGTGCTCCTGTTTCGTGGTGATGTGGAGACTGTGCTGGACTGTTAACAGAGTGGGCACTGATGCTCTCAGGCATCAAGGGAATTAACCCTGAGTCCAGTGCTCAAAAAGCGTAGCTGCTTTTTCCATTGGTCTACTGACAGGAAAGGAATACTCTTTATCATTTGTTAAAACAGTCTTTTTTCCCTCCTTTTGCTTTTTTCCCAAGGGTCTAAGAAAGTGCTTTGATTTGGGCTGAACTGAGCATTTTATGTCAGATTTATTTTTTCCAGCATTTTGGCAAGAAAATGATGGGCAGCTAAGTGCAAATTTTTAAGACTGAGACTCCCAACCTTGAACCTGAGTTTTACAAATCCATGAAGAATTATCCTATAGCAAATCTTCAGGTGTTTTGATAGACTTCAAAGAAACTTTGAAAATAACTTTGAAGAACTTTTAAGAAGACTATAAGAAGAACCTAGAAATTTCTCTGTCAGAGAAGAAACTTTCATATTAATTTTAGATGCTTTAGTATATACAGTCCTACTCTAACATGTTACACGCTCAGCTTGTTCACATTCATTTTTCAGTCCATAATTAAGTAAAACTGGAAACAATCAGCCCATTGTTCTCCTACTTCCTATCCCTAGCTGTTTTCTCTACAAAGCTGTACATGGTATGTCCTGATATTACTTGTTTATTTTTCAAAGACATCAAGACAAAAATAGGCATCTGAGCTTCCCCTTTAGGAAAAAAAAAAAAAAGAAGATTAATTGGATCTTAGAAAAGGTGGGATGGGATGGGATGGATTGTCCTCTGGGGACACCTGCCTCACATCACTGACTATTGAAAGAGTCTAGACATCTAATTTTCAGACTGCTAACTGTAAGTGAGCCACCATCAACATTTTAGGCACTTATAACATTAAAAAGGCAATAAAAAAATGTATGTAGACCTCTAAACTGCTGATAGACATCTAAGTAACTTTTTCAGTTATCTCAAAGGCTTCTTTTAAAATCCTGCTATGTAAGAATGTGTAGACACATTAACATTTGTCATTTTTCCCTTAGACACTTCTGAAATATGAGTTATGCTCAACTTCATGAGTGTCACCCTAGCAATTTTCCTGAGAACTATTTTAAACTAAAAAGTAGCTGAGAAAATATGAACAATCTATATGCAGAGAAAGATGAGTGCACCAAGCTTATTAAGTATTCATACATCTTTCTAGCTGCTGAAATCTTTACTGGAAGCAAACTGAGCTGTCACTGTGTGCTTGCAGCCCAGAAAGCCAACCGTATCCTGGGCTGCATCAAAAGGAGTGTGACCAGCAGGTTGAAGGAGGTGATCCTGCCCCTCTACTCTGCTCTCGGGAGACCTCACTTGGAGTATTGTGTTCAGTTCTGATGTCCTCAACATAAAAAGGACATGAAGCTCTTGGAACAAGTCCAGAGGAGGGCCACGAGAATGATCAGGGGACTGGAGCACCTCCTATATGAAGACAGGCTGAGAAAGTTGGGGCTCTTCAGCCTGGAGTAGAGAAGGCTGCGTGGAGACCTCATAGAAGCCTTCTGGCTTATAGGGATGCTGGGGAGGAACTGTTCTTTAGGGACTGTAGTGATGGGACAAGGGGTAACGGGTTCAGACTTAAACAGGGGAAGTTTAGATTGGATGTAAGGAAGAAATTCTTTACTGTGACAGAGGTGAGGCACTGGAATGGGTTGCTCAGGGAACCTAGTGAATGCTCTATCCCTGGCAGTGTTCAAGGCCAGGTTGGACAGAGCCTTGGGTCGTATGGTTTAGTGTGAGGTGTCCCTGCCCATGGCAGGGGGGTTAGAACTAGATGATCTTGACGTCCTTTACAACCCTAACTATTCTGTGATTCTATAATTCACTGCAGGTTTTGTGTGATGAAATATGAATAGGAGTCCATTTTAAAATGTTCACTGTGTGGGAGGGGGGAAATTCGTACACTATAGACATTTACCTTGTAACACCTGTAGCAGAAAAGCATTTAGTAAAGCCCTGGGCTTTCAAAAATTCTAATCAATAATTTTTATATTAAATCCTAAGGACTTTGAATCTTCATAAGTCATTTTACTAAAACCTTTTTGCTCTAAAATGGCTTTTGAATTTAGTTGTGTCTGTAAATCAAGAGCATGATCCATATTTCTTTTATATCACTGTAGTTTAATGATCGTGGCATTCTAAGTACCAGTGTAAGTACTGGGGAAATCCGGCTGATAGCGTCAATGCAGCATTTGATTAACTGAGATGTATTGACTATGGTAGACACAGATGTAGAACTGTGATTCAAAATGAGGAAATCCCTCAAGGATGTGAGTAGTTTCTCATGATGGCAATACTTCCACCACAAATTCTGGTACATATGCCTTATAGAATGCTTGCCAAGGTATGGCAATTACTGCAGAGTGTCAGTTAACAATATGACATTTTCCTAGCAAATGTATCACACATTAAACAGAGGCATTTGACACATGCAAGATATAAAAAACACATGAAGAGAAACTAGTGATCTGACATCCATTATTTAAGGGAAAATGAAAATAAATAGAAGTATCACTAAAATACGTTGCTTTATATGTCCTTACATTAAACTTTTTGCTTCAGCTCCATCAGGGAAAGAGCAGATTGATTAGATGTGACCTGTTCTTGACAAATATATGTTAGCTGTTTCTTATCACTATCTCATCCTGTATTGATTGCTCAACAATCTTCTCTATCTTTTTTACTTTCCCAGTTAGGTTTCCTAGTCTGTAAGTTTCTGGATCCTTCTCTTTTTAATGTTATTTAAAGATAAGTATTAAGTTTCCCTACTCCCACCTTCTGGGGCTTGCCTTGGCTTCTACAATTTCTAACAGAATGATTACTAAAGTTTACAAGATTATTTCAGATAGTTTCTTGAACCTTCAGAAAATAAATTTCATCAGGCTTTCCTGGCTTGGAAACATTTATCTTACCTGACAATATACAGTTACCCCAAATCACTAAGGACTCCATTCAGATGCCTAAACATAGGTGTCAGGACTTGAGTATTCAAGATACCCAAACGTGATTGACTAGATTCATAGTCTTAGAAAATTGAACTGAGTCCTGAAAGTAGAATTTATTCGTTGATTCAGACACCCATTGCAATGGAAAGGATTCAGGTACAGATTCAGGAACATAAATATCAGTGTCTTCAGTGTAGGCATTCACCTGGGAGGTAAATATTAATGATCTCATAGTCAATGGGAGCACTTTCAAAAGTCAGTGAAACCTATAAAAATATTCAGCACATCCTGAAGTGGACCAATATAATTGATCAACTGGAAAGCTATATTTACTGTGTTTGTTTACTAGTGATGAAATCCAGTAGTGGAAAAGTAGATATCCACTGACATTTTAGATACATTTGAGCACCTACCACATATGCAAAGGGAGGGAGAATGACACAGGATCTCTTCACATCTTAGTGGGTTTCTATCTGTGATTTAAGGAAAGCATTCATTTCCCATAGGCCTCTAAAGCAATGTCCCTTAACATAATTCTAGTGCTGCCAGCTGTAGACAGAGTTGTTTAAAAAATGGAATCAGCTTCTGTTGCACAAGATATGTAAACAACTATTATTCCTGAGTAAAATAATTTATTTTTATTTTAATTTTTCAAATATTGTTTTTACTATAATATTATTCCTCCATGAAAGTTAATATTTTGTACTAATCCTATTGTACTGCTTACTTAAAATTAGAGTAATGTTAGGGAAAGCCTGGTAGTAACTATCCAGGTGTTGTCTGTTGCTCCCCAAGAGCCCAAGCTAGCTTTTAATCACATTTGCACTCTCCTTGTAAGTCTGTGTTTTCAGATTCATCTAGATATTCTGTTAGTGTTATGGCTGATGAAGTTCATATTCAACCTATTCCTACTGAGATCAAGTGTGAGTTGTTAGGACATACCCACTGTTAGACTAAGCCACTCACTTTTCATTTACAGATGTATAATATTGTGGAACTGCATATTTATCCTTTTCTTGACTTAAAAGATAAGCTGTAAGCTTGATTTTAGTCTTAATAGGTAAAATATAATTACCTTATTTCTTTCCTCTGTCTAGTTTTGTACTTTGCTTAGGAATAATGATCAATGCACAATTTATCTGCTCTCCTTCAGGATTTTCCGTCTAACTTTTTAGTGGTGCAATGATTTTATGATTCAGAGACTGCCTAACAATTCTGAGGCCCTTCCAAATTATCCTTTTCTGTAAATGAAGACCAAAAAGCTATAATATCCTAATAAACTTCTCCTCGGAGTAGGAAATTCGATCATGTATTAATAAACACTCACTCTCAAGTCACTACTTTCCTTTTAAGCTCTTGAATATTTCTCCCCTATTAGTCAACTGAGACTGCCAAACTGTCTCAATTCAATTGCTTGCTCAGACTGTCAGAATAAATAGTTAACACAGCTCAGTAATTCTATGGTTTTTCTCCCTTTAACTGATTGGTAGAGGGTTTTTTTATGAATAAAAAAGCCGCCAATCTTTTGTAAATGCACAGGAACTTAACGCTCGCCTTATCAATGGTTGATATCTAAATATTTTTGAGGCTCTGTGTTTTTGTCGTACTCAATTATCTTTCCTAACTTGAGTGCCATTTTCTCTATGACTTGAAGGCCTAGAGTAGATGTTTCTTTTATCTGTGTGTTTTGATTGCATGTTCCTGAATGGACAAATAGGAAATAGCTTTGCAAGCTTAGACATAACTCCTTGGCAAAATTTAAAAAACAAGTGAACTCTTCTGCAAAGAACATTCTGCAATGGACAAACTTGTTCGTTATTCTTTAAAACAGAGACAGGTAGATGCAAACCTCATCTAATACCTGAATTTGCTTTCTCTGGTTCATTTCTCCCATTTTCTCACCTTCTTGTTCTCCATTCTTGGCCATGATTCTTTTTTAATGTCAAGAAATGGTCTTTGTGATTGCTCTCATACAGCTATCATGGTCTGGCAATTAAATTTTATGTAACCCCTGTTTTGCTATCAAGAATCATTCAAAGAAAGAAAAGCCTTCCTCCTGGAAGATCCCATTTGGAGTATGAGCTTCCTTCAGGTTTGTCATGACAGACTTGACTGATATAATCTCCATGCGTAAATTTAATATTTACAAAGAGGAAAATATATAAGATTAGTATAGGACAATGACTAGAGAAAGCTCCAAGAATAGCTGTAGTTAAAGTACATAAGAAGTTAATAACAGTAGTTGTCAGGTAGAAAATAAAAGTAAGTTTGGTTGGTTTTTTTATCTTGTTATGCATTGGTTTATGCCATATTAAACAAATGTGGAGGCAAGAACTAGATCTTTTGCTTCCAGAAAACTGGAATGATCCAAAGGTTCACTGGTTTATAAGTACTCTCTGAATATGTTTGGAAATAATTCTCAACAGCACTAGCAGGTAACAAGTCTCATCAGTGATGTTTCTTTAGCTTATCCACCTATAGGTAGTGTTCCCTACCATTACATGTTTTTCTCTACCATTACAGCTCAGGGAAAATTAATATATTTGTCTTATCTTTTTCCTCAAAAGCTAAGAAAGAATGTCTTCCTCCACTTTTTTCCCTTGGGTCTTGCCCTCTAGTTTTTATAATTATTTTTTTTACTACAATACTTTCTTAGAAAAAAATAGACTAAGGATAAGCTGTCAGTGCAAGAAGAGGTTCTTAGTGCAATATGACAATCTCTCAGGGTGACTTTTAAAAAAAGGTATTGTATACCTTGTTATAAAACTATCATCTGTATTAACTAAGATGTCTGGAAGTTAAGTTTTTCAATAAATATTCAGCAAGCTTTTTTTCTGTGAGTTCAGCAAACATTGGCAGAGTCTTGCACACATCAAGACCAAAAAGAGTAAATATAAATGAAAAAGTTTAATACAGAAAACTCAGGCTTTGCTCGCTTTCTAATTGGGGGAATGAAGAGATCAAATATAATTTTTCTCCTTCCTATCTTTCCAATGGTCAGGTGAAGATATGAAGAAACGCATTTTTTTACGTCTGCAAGCATTTATCTTGGTCTAAATTTGTAGTTTAATTTGGAGACAAATTTACAACATCTTACAGTTGTTATGTCCTTTAACATGAGTTCAAATCACAAAAAAGTCACAAATTTACTAGAGGGATTGTAGTTTGAGAGAAGGAAAGGTGACTAAGGGTGTCCTACCAATACTGTCATACAACCATATGTACTGTAAGCATTGTGTCACGAGGCAGACAAAGCTTTGCAGCAGCCTCTCTTGTGTTTTTCCCTTTTCCCACTCTACTGGATCAGACTGCCAACATTTTAAAAAGACCAGATGAGGAAGCCCTAAAGCATTTCTCTTTCAGATATAATACCAGCAAAACATATTGCAAGCTTTAATAAAAATGGGTTTGGAAATCACACTGTTTAGATTTTAAAAGCTTTTTATAACTCTGTTTCTCTTGCAGAAAATACCTATTTGTATTGAGCAAGAAAGTGTAAACTCAAAACTAAAACAGGATACTACTAAATTCGTTTTTCTTTCTGATGAGGTTATATTCTTGTCCAGTGAAGTGTCCTAAATTCAGAAAGAACTCAAATTACCATGAGATACCATTTTTAACAATGGACCATTAAGTTTGAAAAGCCATTTGGCAGTAAATGTACTTTACTAAAATATTGTCCTGAGACATCTGTTAGGATTAGAAGTGAATTAGCATAGGTTCTTTATAACTCAGAAAGTATAATATACATTATTTGAAAGGATTCAAAAGTGGGGGAAGGAAGAAGTCATCTTCTATTACATTAATCTAAACAAAAACCTAATTGCAAAAGTAGCCAAGAACATTCAGCTGTAGTATTGTGGTAGTGGCACCAGTAATGCTATCAGTTCAGCAATGTGAGAGTGTAGAGAACATGAAGAGTCTGAAGTGTGAGGAAATATCAGCCCACTTTCTTTTCTTATGCAACGTATCTGAACAGATGTAGGTGAACACAGTATATGTTTCCACAAAATTAACCACACACCCACAGCAAATCCCATTCACACAGCATTTCAAGAAGGTGTGCTTATAAAGAACAGTCCAGAATATCAGAGTCAGTGAGAAAAAACAAGCTATTTTCCACAGAAAGCTCATCATTTGGTTAAGCTTTTTCAAGGGATGTCTTAAATTTTTTACTCTTTCAGGTAGCTGGATCTTTTAACAAGTTTCAGAAACCACCAGATATTTACCAGTCAAAATATTACTTTTTGCCTGAAACAAGTGTTTTCTGAAATGCAGTCAATAATTTTCTTTTTCTTTTATTAACCAAGCGTTACCTTGGGAGGAAAGTATGTACTTCCATGGTGAAATTCTTTAGCTGAGAATGGTTTCAACATTTTTTTTTCCTGATCAGCTATGTTTCAGAAAGAAAAAGTGAGAAAACGTAAATGCAAATCCCTAAAACTGGCTTGCATGAATGCCATAACTGATGCCACATTGTGACTTACTCAGCTACTGCCTTGTGGCCTCAGAGAATCTAGAAGTGTCTGGAAATGGATATGCCTTGCTGTGGTAATGGATCAGTCCATAGTGAAGATAACATTATGGACACCAAGGGTAGTTGGGAGTCATCTGCCCAATCTTCAGTCAAGTTAAAAGGAATCTGGTCCAAAATGATCACCGCTGCTCTCTATTTGGACACTGAAGAGAGAAAGGACACCCTCCAGATACTTAAGAGAGGTACTTCTTTCTACTGAGAAATACTAGGAAGTGATTTGATGATCATAATTATGGCTTATTTATTTTAGAATGATTTCTAAGGACTTAATCATGCTAAACAATGAACAGGACATAATGAGATTTTCTTCTCTCAAGTTCCTCATCTTCTTTCCTGTAATGACTGATCTTTTTAAGGAGGTTAGTATTTCAAGAATCTTTGCGAAGATTGATGGGTGAGCAAAATCTGAAATTTTTAATTATCACAAATCTTGCACTTCAGAGACTATTGAAAAAATAAGCATATGGTGTTTTCAAGACAAAGCTTTGTCGATGCTTTGATGTGAAACAATAATGGCTATCTCAACAGTTAACTTTTTTGACTTGTCAAGCTTTGCCAACAGACCTTTGAAATTCCATGTACATTGTTCACATATAGTATGTTTCACCTGCTTTTCCCCACCATTTTCATGGTGCTGTCCAGGCCTACTAAGAGGTCAACAGATAATGGTGAAGTAGCTGAAGCTCTCTAGAACAAAAATAAGGAACTTCTTCTTACTTTTTTTTCAGTAGAAAAATAAGTCAAAACAGCCTTAAACACAGAGCCACAAGCCAAGTTTTCATAATAAAGAGTAAGGTTGTTCTAAAACATCACTACCACTTTAAGTTTCCCATTCTGGATACTTGTGATGTGTGACATTACCTAAATATACTGCACATCATAAAATGTGAACATCACTAGATTCTAGGCTGTAATTCAGAAAAGTATTCCATTCAGGAAAATACTTAAACATGTACTTAAATGATAGGATTTAAATGCATGTTTAAAGTTAAGCATGAACAGAGAGGGAGTTATGTCTGTGCTTAAATACTTTTCTGAATTACCATCTCTATTACACTGTCTTAAACCCAAGCACATCTGCTAAAATTTCTTAAATTACTTTGGATTCACTTCTGTAAAATAGAGCTCCATTGGTTCAGCTTCATTTTATTCAAAGTAAATCTCTAGTCATCTAAGAAGTTACACCAAGGATGAGGCTGTCCTGATGGAAATTAGGGAAAGGGTGTTTTCTTATTTTCTATCACAAACTTTGGGAAATTTAAATTCACTGTATTCGAATTCTGTAAAGAATGCTTCAAGGATGCCTATGGTGGAAACCAGAGGTAAAACATTTATAAAAAACATCCTAAAGGAGACCAAAATGATTCTCAAGCACACTTAAAATGGGTGGGGTTTGTTTTGTTTTAAAGACCCTTGAGAATAAAAGCATTCAACACATAGGCTGGCTACTGTGAAAAAGCCTTCTTTTGTTTTTTAAATATATTGGATTTAGCTTCCTTATGAAATGTTTTTGATGTTCCGTTCTTTTAAGCCCATAGGGATTTTTCAACCTCGTTAAAATGTGCCATCTGTTAGAGACATCCGTTATAAAACTACAACAACATAAACTTATGTGCCTGTTTTATTCTTAGGAGAAACACCAACACCTTGAAGTTTAAAGAAAGTTGCCTGCTTTTACAGACTGCCTTTCTTAAATTTTTTTTCACCTATTAAAGCAATATACAAATAAGGAAAGTTCTTACTGGTACCGAAAAGATAAAAAATAATTTCCTTTGTGAGGCCAGTTAGCAGTTTTGCACTAAGGAAGATATTTAGCAGAAATACGGCCCTTACAAGACCACAAATGTGTCAAGGTGTATTTTATTCTATTGCATTTATACATTCTTATATGAGGTACAAATAGCACCACATCCACTGCAGGGTGTTAGACAACATAAGCCTACAGTATTACAGTTAACTGGAATATTCTTATTCTCATCAGTCAAATAGCTAATCCATAGATTTTTCTTTGTTTTTTCCTTTTTGGCAAAAACTGGCAGCAAAGAAATAGATCAAAATGATAAATCATGGAATGTTCCCAGGTCGTGGTGAATGATGATAGTTGCAATTATCACAGAAGATTTCTGCAAAGCTTAGATGAGATTTTTCTCTCGTATTTTAGCCTCCCAGGCTCCAGTTTCATTGCTTGCAATTGTACACGTGATTCAGTAATTAATAAGTAAAGTAAGTAAAGTTTTGGAGAGACTGAAGAATAAGACATTATCTTCAGTTTACCAGGAATGGTGGGTGCTCTGCCTCTTCGTAAAGGAGATTGTCTCTTTTCAACCTGTTTTCTCTGAGCCTTAGTTGACTGTCTCAAAAATGCCATTGACAAAACTCAACAGAATTATTTTCCTGGATGGAAAAAGTCACAATGAAAACTGTTAGGAAAATTATGATCTAATAAAAAAGAGGAAGACAAGATCCAGATACTTATGTGAGTAATGGTGGAATAAATAGTGATGGTTAATGCTGAAAAAGACCAGATAAAGAAGATGATTTTTGTATTGCCTGGTTTAAAGAAGGGTTCATCTAATTTAGGTCAGCAATAGCCTAAGGTATGGGGAGGGTACAATGTTTGTATAGGTTTTATATGGAATATGGCATTCATTTTTTAGATGCTGCTTTCTGGCTTCATGCCACCTAATTTTTCACAAATAAGAGATACCTACACTAGCAATCAGTTGCACTTGCCTTCCTTATAATCACTGGGAAGAGAGGTTGCTGAGATCAGAAACCCCTGCTGGAGATCACTCTTTGCCTTTGGCTATTGAGAGTGCCTTGGGAAAGCAGGTACCTTGGATAAGTGCCTGAAGGTAGGAGAAAGCAGAGGGGGCCTCAGGGTGCATCAAAATAAGGTGTCAAATAGATGTGATGCATTTCTAGAAAACCAATCTTCAGCTGTAGAAAGGGGTCTAATTCAGAAGCAGTTCCTGACAACTTTCTATCTTCAAACCCAGTCAAGGAGGAATTTTCTATATTATTCTCTGTGGAAAATAAAAAATGAGGCAAAGGCAATATAATAATAACCATAAGAATATGTACATCAGGGAAGCAACAATATCTAGCAATGCCAACTTCACCCTACTGAATTAATGTCACCATTTTCTAACCTGTGCTATGATGGAGTATTTGCTTTAAGAGGGTTTTTTCTGTTTCAGTAAAGACAAGGGTAAAGCAATTGATATCATCTACCTGGATTTGTGCAAGTCGTTTGACACTGTCCCACATGACATCCTTGTCTCTAAATTGGAGAGACGCCAATTTGATAGGTGGACCATGTGCTGGATAAAGAAATGGCAGGCTGGATGCATGCAATGAGTTGTAGTCAACGGCTCAATGTCCATCTGGAGACTAGTAACGATCCACCTCAGGGATCGGTGTTGGGACTGGTCTTGTTTAACATCTTTGTCGCTGACGTGGACAGTGGGAATGAGTGCGCCCTCAGCAAGTTTGCCGATGACACCAAGTTGTGTGGTTCGGTTGATACGCTTGAGGGAAGAAATGCCATTCAGAGGGACCTTGACACACTTGTGAGGTGGGCTGATGCCAGTCTTAGGAAGTTTAGCCATGACAAGTACGAAGTCCTACACCTGGGTCAGAGTAATCCCAGGCAGAGCTACAGGTTGGGCAGAGAAAAGATTCAGAGCAGACCCAAAGAGAAGGACTTGGGGGTGTTGGTCAATGAGAAAATGAACATGAGCCAGCAGTGTGTGCCTGTAGCCCAGAAAGCCAACCGTATTCTGGGCTGCATCAAAAGGAGCATGACCAGAAGGTGATCCTGCCCCTGTGCTCTGCTCTCGGGAGACCTCACTTGGAGTATTGTGTGCAGTTCTGGTGTCCTCAACATAAAAAGGACATGGAACTGTTGGAACAAGTCCAGAGGAGGGCCACGAGGATGATCAGGGGACTGGAGCACCTCCCATATGAAGATAGGCTGAGAAAGTTGGGGTCATTCAGCCTGGAGAAGGGAAGGCTGCTTGGAGACCTCATAGCAGCCTTCCAGTATCTGAAGGGGTGTTATAGGGATGCTGGGGAGGGACTCTTCATTAGGGACTGTAGTGATGGGACAAGGGGTAACGGGTTCAGACTTAAACAGGGGAAGTTTAGATTGGATGTAAGGAAGAAGTTCTTTACTGTGAGGGTGGTGAGGTACTGGAATGGATTGCCCAAAGACAGTAAATACTGCATCCCTGGTGGTGTTCAAGGCCAGGTTGGACAGAGCCTTGGATGGCCTGGTTTATTATGAGGTGTCCCCGCCCATGGCAGGGTGGTTGGAACTACATGATCTTAAGGTCCTTTCCAACCCTAACTATTCTATGACTCCTTCTGTCTGACCAAAAGCAGTACTCTTGGGGAATAACTATATTTCAGGCTACATTTTCAGATATTTCCACTTATTCTAGGGTACTGTATTGAGAAAATCTTCTAAGTTTTTCTCAAGGGTCATGAATTTAGGGCTCACACCCAGTTCAATGGAGTTAAGGTAAGTAACAGCAGAAGCAGGATGAGAGAATGTTGTCCTTCATTGTTTTCTCTCTTCATTCAGTTGGTTCCAAAAATATAAGAATTTCTTTTGTCAGTCCTGAAACGGAGCTCACAACAGAAAATCACCATGGTCTCTTTTTTATTCTGTCCTACAAAGAATTTTACTTGAAAAATGCTAATATCAGCTGCTTTTCCGTATGGAGGAAGCATTGACAGACTGAGAGAGCTAGGTTTGTTCAATCTGGAGAAGAATAAGATCAGGGAGGCCTCCTAAGAGTCTTCCAATACCTAAATGAGCCTACAAGAAATCTGGAGAGGTATTTTCTATAAGGGCATACAGTAACAGGACAAGGAGGAATGGCTTTAAGCAAGGCAGAGGGGAGATTTAGATTAGACACGAGGAAAAAGTCTTCCCTGTGAGGCTGGTGAGGCACTGGCACAGATTGCCCAGAGAAACTGTGGCTGCCCCATCCCTGGCAGTGTTCAAGGCCAGGTTGGATGGAGCTTTGAGCAACCTGGTCTAGTGGAAGGTGTCCCTGCCCATGGCAGGGGTTTCGAACTGGATGAGCTTTAAGCTCCCCTCCAACCCAAACCATTCTGTGATTCTATGATTCTATCTCAGCCCAGAGTAATATAGCAATAAACCCTTCTTAAAAACCCAAGCCCTCAGCAAACCTGAAATAATCCTCTCCCACCTCTTGGGAATGAAGCATGCACCATTATTGTCAGGAGAACTTCAATCCTCATTTGCCAAGGCTGTTAAATTCACTTTGTTTAAACAGCCCAGAAAGCATATTCCTACTTTGTCAGACCTCAGATTCAGCTGCATAAAAATCTGCAAGGCTTTCACAAATGAAACAAGACACTTTAATTCTATCCTTAGAAATACAAACACATATACTTACTTCTATTTTAAGACCGTTTTCCAGTCTCATTGAATAGAGTAAGTAAATGCCAGCCCGATTAGGGAATTTAAAATTTTGACACCCAGTTGCGCTAAGTGTGCTAAGTTTATGGCAATTAGAGAGGAATCACATTATTTTGCTCTCAAGCAGAACTTAAGCTTACGGACGCCTGAACTATTATTCCTAAAGGTGACTTTTACAGTGATTTTAAGATGCCAGTGAAATATGTTCTTGCAAAAAAAAAAGTATAAAGGATAGGAAAGGATTTAGGGATGATTTTCTGTTCCTTTTTGCTCTCATAAATTTGTTTAATGAAAGTGAGTTTCTCAAGTCACCAACTGATTCCTTATAAATTCTGGAACAAACAGGGTTTTACTACCTGTTTTGTCTGTGTAATTTTCCAGCATATTAGCTAGAAAATGTAGCCTATCAATATTTGGTTGTCATGCCATCATTCAAATACAGACACAGTACTGTTATATGTGCTTGTGTCTGTGAGCCTCTGCAGTGTGAAGCAATGGGTACCACTGGTGCATCACTAAGGAATGAAAATAATGCTCAGAGAAAAATGCTTGGGTAAAACAGCAGAGCTGAATTCATCGTAAGCTTCATTGGACTGAGACTGACTTATGCTAATTGTATCACACATTTTTGTGCTATTTTGAACTGGAACTTTTAGCCTAATCAAACTGGAATTTTTATATTTTTCCTCAAGAGGGCCAGAATTTAAAATAGGAAGGAAGGTATGGAAACATTGCTGCAGAAATCAGGGTCCCAATGTTGTATTATATTTTCTATGCTATGATAACAGAAGTAAGGTTAATACTGAAACCTGTTGGTTTGCATTTTCCTTTTTGTTATGATCTAACCCTACTTAATTGTCTTTCTGCCAATTAGGAAATCTGGATCAAAATCTCAAAAGCACCCACAGACAATTATTGGACTAAGGGAGATATTTAGAAAACAGAGGAAGTTGTTGATTAACCTTAGAATGGAGTTGAGGCTTTTCTTTTTGCATTACCAGATGGCATTTGTTCTCCCTTGCACAATGCAAGGGAAACTGAAGCTGTCAGGACATTTTCAGTGAAACCCAGTACTTTTTAAGGCCTGTATTTGGAAGACTTTCTCTTTTATGAATTATGTGCCATCAGGTTTACATAGAATGACATGAGAGGATTATCTCATGAGCATGAGAGCTGCCCAGATCTCACATTATTCTCAGAGAAGCTGCAGGTGAACAATGGCCTTGTCCACAGCAGGTCATTTAGTCCACAATCTGCCAGAGCCAAAAATCAGAAAAGACCAGTTAAAAGTATTGAGGAAGGATCTATCCACCCAAACAGGAAAGCATAATATGGATGTTATCACAAACACTTTGTAGTTGCCTCTTTCTCCCCACTGGCAATAAAAGTAAGTCTTCATGAACAGTAGTAGTTCAGACACATACTTCGTGCCCTACAACAGCTTTTCACGGGAATGATCTTTTCATCATTCTCCTGTCCTCTGTTGACATCCAAAATACCTCAGTTCAGCACAGCTTTTAAGTACGTGCTGGACACATTTTTCTTCAGGATCATGTTACTTTTGTCATATTTAACATCAGTATTAAGTACTTTCATAATCAGACATTTCCTTTGATTGTGGCTATCTTGGTGCAAATACTAATTGAAGTTAATAGTATTCCTATTGACTTCCATTGGTATTAAACTGTAGTTTTTTTATTTTTTAAAGCCTTTTAGGCAGTTATTATCTTTCAATGGTGTATATGTTTGGTGTCCAAAAAGCTAGAAATTTCATTGTCTTAGCAACTTTTGATTCCATAACTCCACATGAGCAATGGATCAAATAAATTGCAGCCCTCCCCTTGTCCCCCAACTTTGAATGGACTGCTGTACAATATCAGGGAAAAATTGTGACCTTTGCCTGCTCGAAATGCAACACAGTTTTAAATTTAGGAGCACATTGAAAGCTATCTATCTACTGCACGTGTGGGATTCATCTCTCTAATTTTAAAGATCTGGAAGTTATGCATCTAAAACTAGTAGTCAGAGTCCATATGCAATCAGTGGAGAGAGACAGGCACAGACGGTGGAACTGATACCTTTCTAGGATACCTACTTGTCACCAGCAATTCTAAAAAGCCAAGTAACTAATTAGGCCAGAATCCTAAGTTTTGAATAGCTAAGATGCAAAGATGAATTTTCATGTAGGCATCTACCTCTCTCGGCTGGGTCCAGAGACAGATAGCCACAGCCTTTCTTCCCTGGATAATAAGGACTTCAGATTGTTCTTTGAGCTTCAATATCACATTAGTTGTTAAACTTCATCTTAGACACAATTGTAAATCATCTGAATAAAACCCCAAATGTATTAAAAATAATGGTGGATGAAAATACAACATAATTACATTGATTAAATCAAAATCCCATGTAGTTTTATTTACCTTATTACCAATGATGGCTTTAAAAACAGAAAACACAGACTTCACCAATTTTGTTTTATAGCACAAACTTTTTCCTCATCACTCTGGGTGACTCAGGACCCAAATTACCATATTTCAATATATGACCCAGTGTAATTAGGACTATATTTTTTAGCTGGTTGTTACTTACATGCTATCAATGGGGATCCAGAACTAGTAATTTGTCTCCAGTGATGACAGTCTGCCCTCTTTTCAGTATTAAATGGCTCATATGTAGCTGTAACTTGAAGCAGCAGAGATTAGAAAACTATGGACTGTTCTTCGGAAAGCTCTTTCTTGCCAAATACCCTCATTCCTGCAACGGCAGATGTTTGCATTTTAAGACTTAGTTTGTTTGCTGAGGTTTTTGTATTTAATGGCATTTCTGTACTTACATAGAGTATACTTTCAGAAGACCCCAAGGATTAAATGAATCTGTCCTAACTTTAGTCATGTATAGTTTTGTGTATGATCTAAATTTGTTGTTCTTGGCTCCCCCTCTTGTCAGCAGAGAGAGGAAAAAAATTAATGGGGATTCAAAGGTATTTCCCACTCCAACCATAGGATGGGAAGAAGCTCTCCTTGGAGGGACTTTTTGTGTGGCCACCAGAGGCTCAGCCTGGAAAACTATCCAGCTTAGAAAAGGTGCTTTGGTTTCAAATAGCTAATGTTTGTGAAGATGCATTATCCTAAAGATCATCTTTACATTGCAAATCAAACCCACTGCTGCACAGGGTGTAGGAAGGCCTCAGGGAAAATTGAGTGAGTTGTTTTTGATTTTTTTACTTGAGGCAGAATCTCCTCAAAGATATGTGGGGTGTCAAAGCATCAAGCACACACTGGAGGGAGTATGGGTAGGTTGAAAAAAAAGGCATTCTGATGTAGGGGGACAAAGGAGTGACAGACAAAGAGTGGGAAGAAATACCATAGAGCATAGAAGGTGGGATGGAAAAAGGAAGCAAAAGCATCAGTAGACCTACCACTTTCTGCCTTGATATTGCTGACCCAGCTGTGGCTGGAAGTTTTCAAGTTTATGTCTTGCCTCAAAGCAATAATGCAGTGGAATAGGCAGGGAAGAAGGTAAGATATAGGAAGATACAAGCCACTATGTCCTCTTCAGTACCTCCACTCTAGGCCATGGAACAATGTGGAACCTCAAGCAGCTTGCTGATTTGCAAATCTTCTACAGTTACACAACCTTGGCAGTGGAGGAGGAATATTCTTTCCTTCCCCATGTCATAAGCTTGTTTGATCTGTACCTTAATTGACAAGTTCTCAGTCCAACACCAGAAAAACACTCAATGATTTGATCTGCAGAGTCAGCACAGCCAACTTCACTACCTTATTAAAAATGGATTGATGCAAAACCTCTCTCCAGTGCTCATCCTAGCATGTATGTGGATGCAAAATATCATGCAAATTAGGTAATTAACTAGGTTTTGCTTCATTAACAGATAAATAAGAGCAATAAGAGTCTTCCTAAATACTAGCTATGCATTTTTCCAAAAATAGAATATTTAATGCAATTATTTTTATTAGATCTTTTGTATGTGATCACAGCATAAAAAGTGAATTACAGTTGCATGTTTATTGTAATTAAAGAATCCCCCTAGCCTCTTTATATCATTTGGCTCAAAATAGACAGCATTGTTTCTACTATAGTTCATTAATTATCAGACTCACATTTTAATTCAAAAGTCAGATTCCTACGTTCAGGGTGTTCCTAGTTATACTGGAGTATGTTGGGAAGACCAAAAGCTAAAGGTAAAATTATATTAAAATAAGTATATGAGCAAATAATCCATATACTGTATACTAATCTGTATTTTTAAATATTCTATTTAAAACCAATAAGGGAGAGTGAATTGCAGCTTTTAAGCATAGACCCTTCCATGGAGCTGATATGCGAGCTAAAGGAATACCCATTGATATTTTTTAAGATATCTGACCTAGGTTTCCTACCAGAACTGCCAGTATAAAATAATAAAATGTGTTTAAAGGAGGAAATCTGGCTTTGATCCATATTTAAATGGTAACTTTAGTAACTTTAATACTTTTTCTTACTTAAATACATCACAATGCTGGAGGATGAAATAAGATAAAGCCTTATTGACAGCCTTGCAACGATGGCCAGAGTTTGGCCATCCCAGATGGGCTGGAAGCCACTAAGTCAAAAAATGAGACTCTCTTCATAAATCACTGCACAATACAGGAACAGCTGTGCAAGACTGCCTGCTGATGTTCTCTGTGGAGGTAGTGTCTTTGGTATGAAAGCACATGACAACTGAACTGAGTCTTAAGGTAGAAGACACCAAATCAATAGTACTTTGATAACCATAGTTAGTTACATAGTTAGTACTTTAATAACCATGAAAGAAGGTACCTGAGCCTCATCCCATTTGTGACTCTGGATGCACTTATTTCTGAGATGCATAAAAAGTTCTCTTACGAAGGCTCAGGCCGCATATCTCACCTTTAGCATAATCATTCCTATAAATGCTCATTTTTAGCTGTGAAGTGGCATATGAAAAATTTCTGGTAAGATTTTTATATGATTTTCCTACTCACACATATTACTATATATTTTTTCAGTGCAAGTCTTTTCAGGATGTGCCTGATCTTACAAACCAGCCAAGGTTAATTATGCTGTGACTTCAGCTACATACCTGAATAGAAGGATGCTATATGACCTATTAAAATTATTTGCCACTGCTGTTGCTGCTTCTCCAGTGAAGCTGACACCTGCAGCAATTCTGCTGGCACTGATACACTTGTTCTTTGCCTTTTCATTGAGCAAAAGAGTTTTCCTCTTTTCTGCTTTATCAGTCAGTGTCTAGTATGCCTGAGGTATTTCCAACAAGACTCTGACTTTCCTTATGTCATTATGGCTTTCCTAAGACAATATGGTTACTCTTCCTTACATGTAGTGATTTGCGTGGAGCTGGCTGGGTGCAGACCAGAGATGAACAAGCTGCTTCCATTCTTTAACCTCTTTTTCCTTAAATGCTAATCTGCACTAAAATGGAGGTCCCAGAGGGTATAGCATGGACATATATATATATGATTTTAGAAGCTGTCTCAATCCTATTGATAAAGGTGTGGTGGAAGCTCATGGCCAAACATGAAGCAAACACCTATAACCCGGTGGTGCAATGCACCTCCACTTTTTCTGCAATATCGTCCTTAACCAACTAACTCATGGCCCAATTCCAACTGAGTTCAGTTGCATCTATCACAAATCACAGAATCATAGAATAGTTAGGGTTGGAAAGGACGTCAAGATCATGTAGTTCCAAACCCCTTGCCATGGGCAGGGATACCCCACACTAAACCATATCACCCAAGGCTTCATCCAGCCTGGCCTTGAACACCACGAGGGATGGAGCATTCACAACTTCCCTGGGCAACCCATTCCAGTGCCTCACCACCCTTACAGTAAAGAAATTCTTCCTTATATCCAATCTAAACTTCCCCTGTTTAAGTTTGAACCCATTACCCCTTGTCCTATCACTACAGTCCCTAATGAATAGTCCCTCCCCAACATGCCTATAACACCCCTTCAGATACTGGAAGGCTGCTATGAGGTCTCCACGCAACCTTCTCTTCTCCAGGCTGAACAGCCCCAACTTTCTTAGCCTGTCTTCATATGGGAGGTGCTCCAGTCCTTTGATCATCCTCGTGGCCCTCCTCTGGACTTGTTCCAACAGTTCCATGTCCTTTTTATGTTGAGGACACCAGAACTTCACACAATACTCCAAGTGAGGTCTCAGGAGAGCAGAGTAGAGGGGCAGGATCACCTCCTTCAACCTGCTGGTCATGCTCCTTTTGATGCAGCCCAGAATACGGTTGGCTTTCTGGGCTGCAAGCGCACACTGAAGCTGGCTCATGCTCACTTTTTCATCCACAAACACCCCCAAGTCCTTCTCTGTAGGGCTTCTTTGAATCTCTTCTCTGCCCAATCTGTAGCTGTGCCTGGGATTCCTTTGTAGTGAGATAAACTATTTTAATCCCAAGTATCAAATTAGAAAGTAGCGGCTTGTTCTTTCTCTTCATGTAATGATGGCAAACCCTGGACATCTTTCCAAGCAGACATTTAGGTTTCTCCATGGAAACTCCCACTTGTGGTTTACATAAGCTTGGGTGGCAAGTCCAATGTCAGACCATGAAAGGAAGACACGAGGGCCACATTAAATTTGGAAAGTCAGATCTTTTCTGTAACACTGCTCAAATCTTTCTGTTTTCCTTTCTCTCAGTCTCTGAAATGAGTTTATGTTGCAGGGTCCTCAGGGCCTGGAATGGATCTCACACAACAGGGCCATGATACGAGCACAGAAATAATAAAAGCAGAAGCCAAAAGCACGTCTGTTGCAAGCTATCCTAGACAAATTAAATTCTGAGGCAATTCCATTGACTTTGATAGACTCATCCTGTGAATTCAGCCATGAATATGAGAAGCCAGGGAGAAAAGGGCATGATTTCTGCCATTTCGATACTGATTTACTGAGAAGAGTTTTGGGAAGAGGGAAAACTGACAAAGGGTAAAGAAGAAAAGCTCCTTCTCTGATATACCACATACATATTTTTGTCTCACTACAAAGCCAACCATATTTGTTGTTTGTGTTTTGGTTTTCTTTTGGATTTTTGTATTTTTTTTTGGTTGGTTGTTTTTTTTTTTTGGGAGGAGTTTAGGGATTTTAGCAGAAAAATACAATCACGTCTTAGTCAAGCATTCAAAAGAATGTACAAGAAGTTCTCCTGTTTTGATGCTCCTGTTTGTTTGCTCATATCAGGACCAAAACAACTAGTCCTTCTTGACATAGGCATTGCAGGGCTCTTCAGAGTTCCCTTCAGTCAATGGAGGTCTTTACTGTAAGCACTTGACTGCCTCTGATCAAATAAGATGAGGGTCTGAGAGACAAGTAATACCTAAGAGCTGGACATAGCCAGAAGGAACTTGAACAGACCCCACTTATGCAATTAGCAACACAGCTACTGTGGCCCATGGCAGATTTTCACACACCAAAAAACCAAAAGTTAAGTTCAGACAAGTAGTGTAGAGTAGATTATTTTACTAATCGATTTTCTGAAGAGCAATATGATAATTTCAAAACATGTAGGAAAAGGTGCCAGGATGCTGAAAGCCAATAATCTTTTAGTCAGTCAGGTCCTTCATTGCTCCTTACTATGGTCCCACTCCCAGCCTCCACAGGAATCTGCGTTTTCCCAGATCCTAGAAGCTGATGTGGGGAGACACTACAAACCAACACCTGGCTGAATAGGCAGCACATATTGCATGGCTGCTGGGATGGTGCTGGAAGCAAATTCTTCTTCTAGCCTCACTTGCTGCTTTGATTCTTTGCCACTGCCTGCAGATAAGCTGAGGCTTTAGCTGTCACTTGGAAGGTTATTGTGTCTAACTATTAAAAGAAAGGAGTTAGCAAATACGAAAAGGCAACAAGGAGACTGTGGATTATGGTTCAACAGTGTCACCTCATCTGAGCATTATTTGTGCCTGCAGCATGCAGCTGGCACAGAGGGATTTACAAGGATGCTGCCTCTAAGAAGAAGAGGTAGTGGGAAAACGCTGTTATCCTGAATTATTTAGGAATCAAAGAGGAGATTTGCAAAGTGGTTAGAAGAGGTTCGTGGTCACATGTCATACTCTTGATGCAAATAGGAATCAAACTGGAAACAGAAAAAAGAAACACCACAGTTTGATGCTGAAGAGTCAAAGGCGTATAAAGTTGTGGGAAGAAAGGATGAAGAAAGAACACTTAATGAACTACATGAACCACAGGAAGCCTGGAGTATAGGAGGCAAATACAGACTGGAAGAAATATGTATCATTAGATGAATCTCTGGAAACAGGGAAATGATAATGGCAGTGTCTCCAGGAGATGGCCAGCAGCAAGTAAAACTGCCAAAACAGGGATAAAAAAGAAAAAAAAAACAAACCCCAAAACCTGCTTTATTTCCATTTCCCTTACAAATTTCTCCCTTTTGCTGTAATTCTAAGCATATATTGCAATAAAGCAGCAGTTTCTGATTTCCAGAAAGTGCTAGGTTCCCAAAAGGTTTGGATGTTTCCTTCACGTATTGTACTGGAAATTCAGTATCCAGTACTGATCTGAGGAATGCAAACTACCAAAGCAAAGTCATAAATAGATAGCTGTTCTGAGAGAAAACTTTAAGTAGTCTATTTTTGCCCTGTGTTGCTCTGTGAGACACTATGTATGGTCTTTACACTGTTGTGAAATCCAGATTGTGATTATCACAGAACCAGATAGTGTGTTAAGAAGCAAGTGCTACAACTTGGACCAGAAAGAGCTTGAATTTCAGCTCATACTGAGACTGCTTTTCTCAATGCATTTCATAAAGCCAAAATACTCTGCCTTCCCATCTACCATACCAGTGTGAAGGGAATGATGGTTGTGACCAGCTTTACTGAATTGCTGCCAATTTGTATTGGAAAGACTAAAAAAGGGATGCCAAAGGACTGAAGATGTGAAGAACTAATCATGATGTAGTACCTCATGTAGAGTACAGCAATTGATAACCACTGAAACTAGCTTTCTTGTACAGGCAAACGAAAGATAAGTATTAAAGAGGAATGCCATTTACAAAGTACCAGATAAGGGAAATAAGTGAAATTAATCTTTGTGCTGAGAGGCAACACACAGTTTAATAGATACATGAGTATTCCACTGGCTCTCTGTTGGGACTCCATACTAGCCACAAGGTAGAAACAGTGGGTGGGTTTATGGAAGAGCAATGTTATTAAGACTAATGCATAGCTGGAAGTAATAAGAAAACAAAAACTAATAGAAGAGGTGCAGTTATGTCTTGCTTAGAGAAAATCCTTATGATGCAACATTTCACACGGTACTACATGTGTACTATATGAGTACAAGCAAAATGTGATCCAAAGCCAGTGAGCTGTAGGAACAATAATAGCTTTCTAGTATATTTTACACATGTTGGAATAACAAGGAAAAAGACATGTAGATCTAGAAGAGTCTGCAGGTGAGTCACGGATGCCCTGAAGAGCCTAAAAACTAGAAATGTTTTAGAACAATTGTAGCAAAAGAGCAAAACATTTGTGTATATCAGGTAGGTCAGTGGAGCTTGGGCATTTATTAAAATGTACAAAGAAGAAAGTTTTTGCAAGTGATTTTGGATTTTTGATTTGTTGGTTGTAATATGACAGTTTTATAAAATACTATTAAATAACACAATCTTTTTTCTTATAGATGTCTTGCATAATTAAAGGTATGTAACATAAAGATATAAGCATAAGATTATTTTGAGTAATATTTGCAGGAATCTAGTGAATAAAGACAGTTATCTGAAGTTCCCTAAAGGTGGGCATAAAATAGGAATAGTGTGATAAAGTTGAGAAGGTGGAAGTTTAAGGTGAGCAAAAGCAGACTGATTTGTCACCCAGACAGAAGACAAAATTTGTGTTCTTCTGTAACAGAAACTTCATAGGTTTTAAGATTAGGAAAAACTATTGTGATCATTTGTCAAAATATTGTAACCTGTCATTTCTGAATCAGAATCACAGTTTTTTGAGGTATAGCCTGTATGCAAAGAAATGAAGTCCTAGTCTGAAAGATCTGAGTCATACAGAGTCCATCAAGACCTGAAAAATTGTCCCTGTGGTTAATTGTTTTCAGTGTAAAAAATGGCATTTTTATTCTGGTGAATAAAATTAATTTAACTACATTTCTAAAGTCTTGTTAGTTCATCTCCACCTGCCCTGTACAACTGCCTGCTGTTAAAACCAACATGAACACCATATTCCTCCCAGAGAAGGACTCCAGTTTTGTGGTGTATCTTAAAATACACCCTGGGAAGGGCTCAACAGTGCCAAAGAGATACTGCACACGATAGACATCTGCATGTTATCAAGTGAATCCCACTCAAAATGCCAATTGACATCTTTCTGAAGTGCTTCATCTGACTTATGTCACCTTCCTATTTTTTCTCTAGCACACATTTGCCAGAGAAAAAGAATTTAATCTTCCTGTATTAACAACAACAGCACACTAGGAATTCGCATTCAATGCATTATCTACTGTGATCTCATTGGTTTTGCTTTTGGGGGATGCAATTGCTCATCTTGGAAACATGAATACATTCTTTGTTTCTAGATGCATAATCTAGCACTTAACTGTGATAAAGCACATGTTGACAAAATGAGCCTTCCTGACGATGTGCTTGGGCTGCATTTTCATTATTTTTATCTGCCAAGCCTTGCATTATCTGAGAATTTTACTGCTATTGATTTGTTTTTCACTCCAGAACATGGGGAAAGGTGTTGAATGGCTTAGAATAAATTTTTTTTGCATGATTATTGATGTCTTCCCATAAGGAAGAGTGCACATTTACAAATTAATATTCTGTTACTGCATTTAATATAAGGTACAGTGATTTAATGTAGAACAAATACAAGCATCTGTCAAAGTGTTGTTCAGGTGTAAATCAAATTACCATTGTCTGAATGTACTACACCAGCATGATTTATTTTCTTGTATAAATTTGAAGAATAATTTTTTAAAAATCAGGTTTATTTAATAAGGCCTTTTTTCCATGATATCATGGAAATAATTATAGCACCATGTAAAGAAATAATTTTATGGAATTATATTTACTATTTTTCCCAGATAAATATTTGTTGTAGGCTGTTAAACATCTGTTGCTATCATACTTAACATTCAAATTTTCAAAGATAAAGTAATTTGAACTTTTTACTTAAATCTTTGATCTACTAAAATGTGTTCTTTCTTTCTTGCATGTTTAGAATTTAAAATGTAAAAGGAATTCCTGGATATTTTCCTTCATTTCCTCATGCCCTGACTTTTTACTTCCTTTTTTCTGTTTCTCTTTTTACCCCAGGAAAAATAAAACAAGTTTTAAGAGTGGAAAATAAAGAACTTGAATATTATGAAAACTAGAAACAGTTATCACTTTTTTTCCTCAGGAAATAAAAAGCTTCCTACATGTGGGCCAAAACCCACAATTTTGACAATTTGTTTTCAAAGGCATTTATGAGAAATAACTAATTTTGCTGACTTTTGGTGAAACTTGAACTGAAACTTGAATTGGAAACTTGAAGGTCATTGAATGCATCCAGAGGAGGGCAACAAAGGTGGTGAAAGGGTTGGAAGGAATGCCTTATGATGAGTGGTTAAGGACTTTAGTCTTTTCTAGTTTGAGGGAAAGGAGGAGGAGGGTCAACCTCATTGCTCTCTACAGTTTCCTGAGAAGGGGAAATGGGATGGAAGCTGCTGAGCTCTTTTGCTTGGGATCTTGTGAAAGGACACATGAATGCTTCAAAGCTGCACTAAGGAAGTTTAGACTGGACATTAGGAAGCATTTTTTTGCTGAGAGGTTGGTCTGCCACTGGAACAGGGTTCCTAGATGCCCCAAGCCTGAAAGTTCTGTTTCCAAGGTATCTGTCTGCTACCAGGCATTGCCAGAGATAGGCTATTCAGTTATATGAACCTTGGCCTGATCTGGCACAGTCATTCTTAGAGTCTTTGTCTTAATGATGTAAGAAACCACTCTAAGGTTTAGAACAGGTACCCAAATTTTAGGAGGTTAAAGTTAGCTGAAATGATACTCATCTACTGAGCTTCAGATTTCCGGTATCCTAAGATGAAGGTTTTGCAGTCACAAGAATTTGTATTCAATGACCTAAACTTTGCTTCAATTTCATATATTACTCAATATACCAAACTGAGTAGAGGGCTAATAGGCTGAAATGTATCATCCTGCAACATGTCATCTTTGTTTCACCATGTAAAGTTAAACCAATACTCTCTATGAGAAAAAAAAATGTCATTCTTAACTTTGTCTCAGACTTGTTGATAAGGGACTTCCAATGTGATCTGTGTACTCCATTTGCCTGTTTAATGTATCAGTGGATCGGTGATCTGGTTACACACACTGTTAAGTGAAAAGTCATGAAACAACCTGATCTGAAGGTAAAAAAAAAAAAAACAATTCTTAATTTTTCAACAATTTCTGTGATATTTTTACTTTCCCTTACTAATGTCAGGTCAAACAATCCCTTATAAAAAATAAAAACCTTGCAGTGGTTTGAGTAAGAGACATTAAATGGAACATTTTTGTCACTGACTACTGAAAATAAAGATACCCTCATCTTTTCAAATACACATTTTAGATAAAACAATAAGTTTCATAATGTTTCATATAAGTTTCATATAATTTGATATTTTGCAATACAGTGTCAGCTCCTAGGGAAGTGGTATGAAAACAAGCAAAGGTCTCCTGGAGCACTGATAGTATTCTTGCAGTTTAAAAGCAGACAAAGAACCTTTTCCAGCTTGTGAACAAAAATGACTATTGGATCAGGTTTAATGAGTTTGTTGCTGGGAAAACTGAACCATGAGTTCAGTTTACCACATATGCAATTCTTCACTTTTATTTTGTATGTAAGAAAAATGAATCATCAGTTTTGCATCCTTTTGTCCAATGTTCTGTGTTTGTATATGCATTTGTGTTTGTCTGCTTGTCCACCAATTAGTTTCATACCTCCTGACCAAGAACAGAGGCTGAGTAGAAAAGATTTCAATAATAATAAATTTCTACACTTTTTAAAAAAAAAGATTACGCAAAGAGATTCCATTACTTTATACTCAGGGAAAGAGTAAGTATATTAGAAGTCAAAATCCACATAATAGACATCTTTTGAGACTTGCTTCGTTAACTGCATTTTTCAGAGCCTGACTTCAAATAACGTAAGAAAGAGGTAGAACATCTGTATCTGTGATTAGCAAATCCTTCTCTCCCTCAATATCCTACCAAGGTTATTCATTTAAAAGCAGGCTAACTGCGTAATAAAGTTCTTACTGTTTCTTAACACTGACAGAAGAGATGCTGAAAGCCTACATAAGGGATTACAACAGGCTCTGAGCAGTGCTTCTGTAGAAAGCCAATGACTAGGTGAGTCCAGCAGTTCCCCTTCCTTAAAGCAATGCCTTGAAGTTGACTGAAATATGATGGGAGGGATATTTGTACTGGATTTTTTTGCTTAATATATTTCTCTCTTGTATAGCCTCAACATTGCACTTTCTGGTAATTCTTTCAGTGGTGTAGTTAGCATCTCTCCTATGGAGTCAACTTCTCTTTCAGCTACTCCCATGAGAAGATTGTCCATTAGAAAGGTTTGGGCTTTGGTCTTGATGCATTTCCTTTTGCTGTGGTATCTACTCAAAGCACAAATAGGATTTTTTGTTCCCAGGGCTCTCAGTCTAGTTTCAGAAAGTTTAAATTGCCTTAACCTAAAACATTGTGCTGTTTTAAGTTCTTCTATAAGAAGGAAGAAAGGTTTAATTGCTCTTCACTCAGTATGCAGACCATCTCTTTGCCTTCAGCTTCCTCAACTCCGGGTGGACAATAATTTCTCAACAGTAATAGTAAAAATATCAGATAGAAACTGAAAGAAACACAGAAAATTACATCTGATAGGGTCTCACCAGATGTGCAGTAATCTGCCATTTGGCCCTTTAACAGAGGGAGCAAGACAAGTGCTCCCTCTAGAGGATTATACCTGCAGTGCCTGATTTTATGTAAAGTTTGCAAAATTATATAGTACTGATTGGTTTCATGGCCATGCTAGCAAAATAGTTTTCTTTATATGCAGGATATCAACAGCAATGGAGTTCATAATACCAGAAAAAGCTACAGCACTTAAAATTTCTCTGGCAAATTTGCATTTGAATATGCATTGAGAGGAGTGAGTTGGGCAGGTATAGCTGTCATATGAGGCTGTAAAGAAATGTTTCCTCCTTGGGCTTCAAGAATATGGAGTATGAGCAAAAAATTCCCTACAGCTGAAATGCCACAGATTACTGCAGGAAAAGGCAATGGCAATGTTCCAAGACAGCTACATATTCTCAGGGAATGCAGAATAATTTTAGAGAACGCAGAGCCACATAATGTGGTCATTGCCACATTGCCACATTGTGTATTTCACCAGTGAAATACAGCCATGTCTGGTTAAAAAACAGCTTTTTCTTAAAAGAGCACCACCTGCACACTGCTTTGAGCCAGGCAGTGCTCACCAATGCTGTATTTAACCTGCATAGCAAGGGAAATGTGAGGAAGGTAGAAATGCAATTACCCACAGTGAAATTTAGCCAATATAATGAGGACAGTATTCCCACTCTTGTAGAACAAAAATTAAGAGCATCTTTACTGATCCAAAGCTGCAAAGGCCTGAGCTTTTCATCTCATTCAGTTGGTGATACCACTTGCAGCCTTGTGTCCATATCTATTGCTTCTGCAGCTCTCACTACTACTTCAGGCATCCAAAATAGCATGTCCTTCATCTTGCAGTCAGACAAGTGTGAACAAGACATGACCTGCTTTGCCACATCCAGCAGGACTAACACATGGAAACTCACAGCTGGAATACCTGAGTATGCCTTTGAATGCCAGTAACACAGGTCTATGCCAAGGATATGGAAGATGCTTCTTGAATAATGTAGGCTGCTGCTATTGTTTGTGACCACTCATGGAGCAGCGAGCCCTGAGCCAGTGTGTCTTCAGCATGCTGCATGTTACTGCAAGCAGTTACCTCTCCGAAGAGGAGAAGCTACTTCATAGGAAAGAAATGGAGTGAAAAAAAGGATTGAGTATGGAAGGATAAAACTGAATTATTAAAACCTCAACTGGCTAGTGGTTGCACAAAGGAGGACATACAAATGACAGAACATCAAGTAAGGTTTTTTAGTTGATTTTGTATTTGCAATAGACTCTGTAAGCCTTTGATTCTATGCAAAGTTTTTAATGCTGCAGACAAATACAGAAGATAAATATTGATGTAGAACATTTGACAAATGGTCTATTGTGTTCACTATCCTTTACCTAACTCTTCAGGGGAAAATTATCAGACTCAAAGAGGGCACCTATGGGAAAATTTCTTGACAAGTGAAATTTCTTTGTACCCATTTTTGAACTGGGCTTTTGAACACAGTCATTAATTTTTATATTTCTGTCTTACCATAATGTTTTAGCATTGCAGTGTTATTTAAAATAAAGGAGATGTTTAGCTAGCTGTATAAAAATGCAACCCTTTCTAAATCAGGCTCAATTTTGAGCCACAATCTTATCTCACAACAGTGAGCTCCAGGGGCTATTTGCACCCAAGTTTTATTCTAGGACAAAGTACATGAATTTCCTGCTTTTAATTTTTGCTTAAAAAACAGAGACCCAACTTTGGATTTCCTTACGGAGCAGCACTGTACCTAAGGCAAACAAGCAGCATGCTTGACAGAGCATAAGATCATTCACTCTACTCTTCCTCAGGTAGCACAGCCCAACTTTCTTGCTCAGAAGAAAAGAAAGGACAATTGAAGATTGTATTTTCCCACCACAGACCAAAAAGCACAGGACACGTGCTCGGACTACTCCACATCTATTCTTTCCTGCAGATCCACAGTGCTCCATCAAAGACCAGGAACCACCATAGATCTTCCTGTATGGATGGAGCACAGAAGAAACTGCAAAGTGCAGTGAAATATCTAGGGAAGGAAAAAATCTGATAGGAAATTATATCCAAGCTGAAGTAAGCACAGCCTTACATAAAAAATATCCTAAAAGTATTTGTAATACATATATACTGTGAAAAATTACACTCCACAGTCAGGCCAGACAGACTCAGAAGTCATAGGCATAAGCTGCAGCAGTGAAAATATTAAGAAATATCTTCATAAATGTATGGCTGTTTAAGCACTGGAACAAGCTGTTGAGGCAGGTTATGGAATTGCTAGCAATGCTGCTATTCAAGGCTGGATTTGTCATTGCCCTATTAGGGATGATATACATGGAGCTACATCGTTTCTACCATGGTGTAGCTCCTTTCCAGCTGAAATAAGCCAAATGTAAATGTAATGTGCATTGATACATAGTAAGTACAAGGTACAAAACTGCTAAAAGAGACCAACACACTGAAAAAGTGCATCCAATAAAGATCCTGAAATAACAAGTGCATCCAATAAAGATCCTGAAATAAAGATCCTGAAATAATAGGAATGAACATTGCCATGAAAGGGTAGAAAAATGAAAGCAAGAAGTGTTCAGACAAATGTGTGAAGCATCAGAAGAGTAAACATCCTTTGCTATCTGAACAGAGTTTGTATGCTGATTGAGTACTAAACACACATTTTTAACTGCAAAAGAAAACCATTCCTTTTATCTTTTGACGTTTTAGCTCAAAACACGCTCTCATCTCTTATCAAGGCACTTTTTTCAAAGGATTGTAGAAATGGTTGCAGCAAATTTGAAGCAGCTCAAATGACAGTTACCAGTCTGTTAGTTGCAGTCAAGAGAGCTAAGGAAGCTGTTTTAATAAGAATATAAACAGTAAAAAACTTTTAAATAAAAGGCTTCACGTTTGACAAATGGGTTGAGTTCCCACTAGAGTCAGAAGGAGGAGTTTAGCTGACCATCTTCAAACAACAAACCCAG
This sequence comes from Melopsittacus undulatus, assembly GCF_012275295.1. Taxonomy (NCBI): domain Eukaryota; kingdom Metazoa; phylum Chordata; class Aves; order Psittaciformes; family Psittaculidae; genus Melopsittacus; species Melopsittacus undulatus. Next base: position 19,489,917 of record NC_047529.1, read on the forward strand.
TCAATGTCTTTAGTATTTGCCCTGTCTTTGCAGAGGTACTGATGGTCTGTGCTTGGACAACGGTCCAAGGATAAATGCTTCAAACTGATCTGAGCCTCAGAATCACCGCCCAGCAGACTTGCAGACCCACCTCTTGGGGTTGAACAATTGCCATAAGGCATAATGATATTTAAGTTGATAAGAGACCTTCTGGTAATTCTCTCCAAGGAAAGGAAGGGCTAGAAATAAATTTGTATGGGATTCAAGTCAGTTTATACATATATGTATATACATATGTATATATGTATATACATACATGTATATATATTTGTGAAAGCTTACATATATATAACCTTAGGTGTTAAGGTCTTAAGAACTCACCCCAGTTTTCTCAAAGACCTTACAGAGATTAACACAGTTCATCCCAGATATGCACAAAGTGATGATCAAAATGACTTTGGATCTCTCTATTGACTTCAAAGGAAATTGAGATTCTGTCACTTCAGTTAAGGGAGAACCCTTTGGGATACCTGAAATTGGGTGCTACAAACTCTGTTATTAGGACTGGCTGTGTTCTTGCATCCCTGGTCATGCAAAGGCCCAAAGGACATGGGCAGAAATATCTTCATTTCCTCTGTTTTTGAGGAGGGCAGCCCCATTAGGGTCCTGCTGCTTCTTGCCTCTTCCTAATCATGACAGATACAAGGACATAGCTGCAGGGCCAGACTGCATGGTGTAAGGGTATTAGATTATCCCAGAGGACTTTAGTCTTTTACACAAAATCCAGGAAAGACTGTTCTAGGAAGGTTAGCCTTTCCTATAGAAATTAAAAAAGAAACAGCCCTCTGCAACTGGGTTACAGTAGACTTGCTGGGGTTACCAGGTTATAGGAAAATCAACTTTACAATCATGAAGAATATCAAAACCAACTCATATTCATATCTGCCCACCCAAACTGGTAATTTTAAACATTTTGTATATCTCCTGCTGCCCCATGGGTTTTTTATTGTTATTCCTATTTCCCATTGTAAGAGTTAAAGACAGATGTTCTCTAATTAACGACAAGGCATTTCCAAGACCTTAATGATCTGCTGTATGGTAGCAACAAGAACTGTTGTAACCTCTAAAATGACAGATACACTGTATTTGTAAGGCATGGAGAGGTGGGAATTTATGTCAGCAGGTCTTTATGCTCCAAAGGGTCAGCCGCTTCTCATACATATAGAAGATGAACATATAATATAAGATTCATATGGGATTTCCTTTACTGCTGCATCAAAAGGACAAAATCAAAGTCAGAGTCACTCCTGAAATATTTCTAAGTTGCTGTTGTAATCAGACAGTCCATTGTTTGAAGCAAAGGTTAGAAATACTGTGATACTTCATGTACAGGTAAACTAGCCATAGCATGCACCTTAGCACTCACCTTTGTCTTCTGAGGTTTGAAAAAAAATTTCCTTATCTGCACAAGGACTTTTTTCTGGAATTTCCCACAACTCTCCCACTAATGTTAACACTGCCGCATCTTAAATTTACTTGAAGGTGATCACCAGCCACTATTTTAACAACTGCTATTGGAAAGAGGTTAGATGGCTTCTGTTCGAAATGCTGATAGCTTCCTGGGGGTCTTGCATGCTTTTGCTTTGCTTCCTCCTGCCATTGAATACCTCAGAGGAAGGAATAACTGGGAATTTTAACACAAAAGTCTGCACTTTAAATGAAAACTCTGCCATCCCTCTTGCACTCTTACTTCAGGCATGAAGTTACTCCTGGAAACAGGTAGCCTGTTTCTTCCTAAAGTTTTGTATCACTTTACTACACAGCTAGTAACGGTATTGCTATCGGTAGTAGTAATAACAACAGTATCATGTGCTATTGGTCATCCATTGACCTTAATGTTCTCTAAAGACTGAAAGACAAACGGCTGTTGTCATGAAGGTCTTCGTGGTCTGGATTTACAAAGGGAAGGAAATATATCTGACATCCACTGTGAATCCAGACTTCTAAGAAACACATACGCATTATAATACAAAAAGCGTAATTACACTCTAATTACACTGTGTTTACATTTTTAACACAAGATTTCCACTAATCTATATAACGAGGTACTTCATGGACTGGCCAAAAATAATTACAGTGTAAAATGACATAATTAATGTACCTGTATTTAAAAATACACAGTCAGATCCTCAGCTGAGTTAAATCATTATCTCTCTGATGATATCAGTCTGGCTCCTGTGCATTAAAAAGCAAATCATGGGAGCAATAATACCTCAGTTATGTAGTTAACCTTCTGGTTATATTAATTAATGATGATTAGACATGGCAAACCATAATTATCTCACGTACATAACATCCCTTTGAAACTGCATTGTGAATCCAAACACAAAAGGCAGATGTGAACATCTAGCCATTTCTGACATCTAAGACAAATCTGAAACTCAGTTATTTGACCCTCTGTCTCTTGTCTGAAACACATCAGTTGTGATAGGTCTGCTGGTGTCAAACGTGCAGAAAAGACTGCAAATTATATTTGCCCCAGAAAAGAAATGCAAGGTAGAACTGTCTCATATTCTGATTTCATATGGTGGCTACTAAAACCCAACTTAAAAAAACCCCAAAGTAAATGTCTAAGTTCAGTTCAGCTCTTAAAGGAGGAAGCCCTGAAACTAAAGAAGAACCTTTTCCCTAACTGACCACATTTATCCATTTGTATGAACTGCTAAAAATTAACTCTTGCTCCTGTTTGCAGGAGATCCTGGTGGCTAGAGATTTATCTGCACAGGACCTTTCTGAAGAGTTGCTCCTCACTGACTCCAAAAATGCAGTGGTAGATACTGCACTGGGGAAACTGGATTTCCTGAGGCAGGTGTCTGAGAAGACTGTGGTAGTGGGAAGAGGAAGTCAGAACAAGCAGAATTTTCTACCACTGTCCTCATGCGTAACTTAAGACTGAAGTTTTACCCCTTCAGGATAAAAGAAGAGAAAAACCTACCTGAGCTAACACCTAGTACATCAGAATATACTTTATCCCAGCAAACCATTCCCTCGCAGCAAGACTACAGTAAATACTTCATGTGTAGGTCATTCAGTCCAAATTCATAGAAAAAATAAGTATTTAACTTTTATATAGGTTTTTATCACCTACTGAAACCCACAGAATCTCTGCACTTCAAGAGGAATTATGGACCTAAACATTTGTACAATTTAGGGTTATTCCTGTCATTCAGATGGTAGCATCCTGCCATCATTGCAAAAAAAAAAGGACAAGTGCAGGAGAACATCACAGAATTACCTTGCAAATTAATCCTTTGAAAAATGAATGTCAGAGAAAACTGTATATTTTTGGTCAAACAAATATACTTAAATTGACGGTTTGCAAATATCAGGTTGAAGTGTTCCAAAGCTAGGATCTTCCAGAATTAAGGTTGCATGTGTATTCTGTGAACATTGCACTTGTAAGCACTTTGTAGCTGTTATTGCCTGGTTTTCCTTTTATTTATTTTTTTTTGTCTAAGTAACTCGACTTTGAAAGGCTGACTTGCAAATCTGGTATTTGCAATTCTGGGAAACCCCACTTTGCACACTTTTTAATCTATATGCATTCAATCATTATTTGATGCGTTGTTTCCTTTCTGTTGTGCTAGAAACAAGGTACACTGGTACAACATGGGCCAGAGTTATTTACTCACCCACAGAATTACCAGTTATGGGATCTTCACTGGATCTGTGCTAAGGTGTCAGATCAGCTCACAGTAAACCAAGTTAAATAGAAATTCCTGGCCTGCAGGAAGCCCAGGTCTGTGACACCCTGGGTACATCATAGGCAGAGCAAGATCTCATTAAGTGGCACAGTCATTTAAGGGACTAAAGATACATGGAACTTTGCAGGATGTAACCCAGTATGACTTTGGCAAGACATGCTTCCTGGTTTTTAGTTCACCAAACTCTAAAACTGTTGCCTAATATTTACCAGCAGCATCTCCCAGGCATTGCAATCTCTTCTCTAATGATAGCTGGTGGCCAATTCGATTTGGGATTCCTGACTGAAATTTCTGTAGAAGGGTTACCAAAATGTTTTCTTTTTCAATATATCATTCAATAGAATGTTACAGAAGCAATCCTTCCAAATAACTCTCTTCAAGAAAGGTTGGGGGTTTTTTCCCTCTTCTTTTCTTTTGCTCTTGGCAGTGGCTGTGACAAGAATGACAGCGCAAAACACAACAGAAAGTTATAAATATTACTTTTTCTCAGACAGCAAACAAACTCCTGAATTAGCACCATCCTAGATGGGAAACTGAGTTACCCTACTTTCAGAAACTCCCAACCTTGTGTCATCTTGGGCTGCAGGGTACGAATAATTTGAGTGCAATAACTGCCATTTCAATTGATGCTCCTGGCCTGTATGGATTGCATAGGATTTCCTCGGTTAGTGACATGGATGCATTATCAGGGGACAGACAAAATAGGAGGCAGGAGGTATATGTGACAGGAATTTTCTTGAGAGTAAGAGAAAGAATATATAGGGTTTTGGGAGGATAAGATTTTTAAGAAAAATATAAGACCCTTCTTCAACCCTTGATTTTAACTTGTGGTTTTGCATTTTCAGTTCTCTCACTGTACGCACAGGACTTGGACTTGAGTAATAGAAGCCCGAATGGAATTAAAAAAATTAACTGTAAAGATGCAGAGTTCTGTCCACAGGTAAGATTTTCTGCCATCAAAAAGCCAGCATGAAGAGGGTTGGGTCTTTGGGCTGCCACTGCTAAGATTTTGCATAGTCATTGCTTGGGTTCAGACTCGTGATACAGTGAAACTCTAATAAGCCTGAATGTGATTGCACTGGAAGTGCTGCCTCAGCAAGTTGGTTTGGGCATGTTTTTTAATTCTTCCTTTCCAATGGATATTCCCAGCAAACTCATTAACCACACAGATGCACTAAAAGTGCTTGGAACAGAAATAGGAACAGAAAGAACAAACTCAATTCTTCTGCTAAAAAAGCTGAATTTAATGTTTGTTCTGCATCTGCACCTTCCCCTGCCCTGCTACACATAGAAAATCTCAGCAGTTGATCTGGGACTTCACAGACCAAGGAATTATATGCTACATATACTGACAGCCCGCTTTGCCTACAGCCTGACAAACACTACAACAGTAATCTCCTCACTGAGATAAAGTCCATCAATCTTATTCTTATACCAATCCATTCCCCTCTGCCCCTCAGGCAGAGCTGGAAGAGAAGCCCTCCTCAGAATGGTGCTAAAACCTTTCCTTCTTTGGCACCCTCCTCTTTTAACTTACTCTTTCAGCTGGTCTCCCATCAAAGTCAGGTCAACATCTACCGTTTTCTAGGCTGAGCTGACTAGTTTTCAGTAAGAAATTTGTAAAAGACATCAATAAAACTGCCCCTCTCTCATATTGGCTGAGATTCCAGCAACACCATTTGCTCTTTACTGTCGCTACTGCTTTTCTTTTTTCCTTTTCCCGTTTTTCCTTTCTTTTTTTTTTTTTTTGGCAGAGCACAGAACAATTTAACAAGATGAAAATGACTTAGAATTTTACTCAAGGTAGAATCTGCACTTTATAACCCAGGATGTAATTTATAATCCTGACATTAAACTCTGTTAATCCTATTATTATGAAGATAAATAATTACCCATAGCGAAGAAAGGGATTCCCAACAGAGTAGAATTATATTTTCCATCAGTAATGAAAAATATCCCTGCCGCAGTGACACTGGAAATACAGATAGTGAGTACTCCCAAGAGTCCCAGGAAAGGTTTGCTACGCAGGCAGTCCTTCATGGAGCTCGATAGGGTAGCAGTCAGGAGAATCAGCATCAGGCTCACCAAAATCTTGCCCCTGGCCAGGAGACTTGTCTGGTGGAAGTCCTTCCAGAGACTGAAGGATGCTAGTGAGTAGAGCTGCAGATCTTGGTGATCTAGCTGCATCTTGTGCATCAGTTTACAGAATTCACTCTCCCACTTCTCCCCAATGAGGTCCTGGGTGACAGAGCCATACGTTTGGAGGTAGTAAGTGATTTGAATGGCTCTGGCTGATTTGACTCTCTGGTCCTTACTGTTTGGCACTTCCATGACCCCTCCGAGCTGGTGGCCAATAAAACTGCTCCTTCCATCCTGAGAGAGAAAGTGAAAAAGATGAGCATGTGGTTATCCTGCTTGAGATATGATGCAGCAATATCATTTGACTGTACCTTCCTTTAACAGACATGTCAAGAGCTCCACTCAAAGGCCACTGCAGTCAACAGGAGTTGTGCCATTCACTTCAGTGGGCTGTGGGACACATCCCTGTTCCCTGCCACAGCTCTGTTCCCTACTCGTTATAGATTCATTTGCAATTCTGTGCTGCAGTTCAGGGACTGCTCAGACACGCACTGCAGTCCCAGATGTTCAGAGACTGAAATGCAGCATGCAAGCTCCTCAGCTGCAGGAGAGGATCACTTTTCCACCTTTTAACTCTGACAGAAAACAACAAACCTCCAGTTACTGAAGTATGAAAAGTTTGAAATAAAGACCAATTTATGGAAGATTTGTGATTTCCTGACACTTTGGAAATGCTTTTAAGATGTTGGAAATGTACAGAAAATGAGGCCCAGTTCCTCAGTACATAGATGTAAATTTAGACAGATCCAAAAAATTTAATTTCTATTCTGGCTCTATAAAAATGCAATGAAAATCAGACTTTTTGAAGTGTTTATTTGAGATTTCATGGATTTATGTCAGTGGCATAGAGAAAAGAATCCACCTTACATATCAATTAAGCCAGGATTTGTTTTTTATGTTTCAAGAATATAAATCTTGCTCTGGTCTCACTTTTTTTCAGTGTGTTCTAGGACATGAATGACTCTGCTACAACCAGGACATATCAGGTGCAGGCAGGATCAGCTCCATCTATTTACAAGACCAGATTATTATTATTTTTTTTTTTTTAGAGTTCTGATATGATTTAGATGATGCTTTTTCTTTTTGTAAGAAAGGCTTAGTAAGAAAAGTCCTGTAAGGAGGATCCTTGCTTTTAATCCACTGGTTATTCTAGTTCTCTAGGAGAACTGAAATGTGCCCTTCAAAGACAGGGAATGTTTGGTGGATTAGAAGATCAAACCCAGCTGCAAATGAAGGAAGAAAACTTGGTAGATGTTATAACAATGTCCTAGCACAAGTAATCTCTTTGATCAAAAAAGTTTAAACCCATTGATTAAATATTTGTTGCACACCAAATAACAACATTTTGCCTTTTCTTCCCTGTAAATTGTTTTATAAGTTTGCAGATTTCTTTCCTCTTCTATTTAAAAAAAAAACATAAAATTCTCAAGCCAGTTAATGTACAAAACACACTGCAGCCTCAAGTTCACATGAGATCATACTCTTTGCCTAGATGTGCTATGGGAATGAACTGACTGACAGCTTGAATTTGGGAGATGCTCTGCCCTGTACACACACACAGAAGAAGTTATCTGTAAAAGTCCAGAAGCATTTGTGGGAGACACTTTTAACATCTATTACATTCAAGATTAACCATTTCTAGAAATACCTATGCTGCATGCAGGCCATTATCTGAAAACGCCAGACCTATTCATTGTAACGATTCCCATCCTAAGGAAAAATCTATGAAGCAAGGTAGCAGGATTTATGAAACATAGATGTCTTCAGGCATGTCTGCTCATAGAGCAAATAAACATCAGAAATTGAGAGAGAGTGCTGAAAATGTTTTGTATACTCACTTTTTCTTGCCTCTGTATGTAAAGGAGGTAATCCTCTCACTGAAAAGTTTCTGTCTATGCCTACTTTCATGGCAGGTGCTCACTGTTTTCAGCCCAGGGAATGTGACAAAGTGCTTTTCAGAAGTTCATTTTTTCCCTATTCCCAGTTGTTATTTCCCACTGAAATAATGGTTTCTGGCAAGGTATCCTGGCACGAGCTGACATGAAAGGTGATTTGCAGTTTAATGCCAACTTCTCAAATCACCTGAAGCCTCATTGCAAATGTCATATAAGCAGAGTCAGGTAGCACAGAGGGGCAGCTGGTGCTGTTTGGACTCAAAAAATTCCTTGTGTCTGGTATTTCAGCTTAGAATCCTGTTTGATTCATTATTCCTATTTTTTTTTTCTTTTTCCTAAGGAGAGGTCACACCTCACACTCACATACTCACAAAAGGTACATTTCCAAGCTGGTAATTAAGGTTTGAGCAATGCAGTCTCTGCTCACACATTACAGTTAAAAATCCCTTTTGGCACTCCTTTGAAATTTTAGGGAGAAATGTCATATTTCCTCAGTATAGATGCAGTGTTGACATTCAAATGTTTTCAGTCACTGCAGGATACTTTAGCAGCACAGCTCCAAACTCTGACAATGGACTGTAATTCAGGTTTCATTGATTCACTACGCAGCACACACAGCAAGGTTATGGGAAAGTTTGCGATGACCATCTGCCTTCCTCTGCAAAAGGTGCACTGAATGCCGGCAACATTTCAAAAGAGGCACCAGAGCAGACACAAATAAATCATGTTCTGCTGTAGCTCCCATGAAACAGAAGATAACAGCTATTTGTTACACTGATGTACAATAGGACACCCAGCTTATATGTCAGCAAAATAGAGAGCAAGCTTTCAGATGGAATTTGAGGAAATCACAGATGCTGAATTGCTTTGAGGTTATTTTGTCCATCCTTTTCTTCCCAAAGCTAGATTGCTTCCTATCTATGCAAAGGTTTGGCCTTTGCTACTTCTGTAGCATGCAAACACAAACCTGGCACCATGGCATTTGGGAAAATGGGGCTCTTTCCTAATACATCTTTTATGTTGTCTTTGCCATATACTTCAAGAAAGATAAAAATGCTAGGCAGGGCTGTCACTGCAATAGTTGCAATCTTAGCAAGGAAGACAGAAAAAAGATGGGGAAAAATATTGCCTTTCATCCCATTTTACAGCTGGCGACCAAAATGTGGGGAAATGAAGACCCAGAGCTGCAAACATGATTTCCAGCATCTCCTAAGGGCACCTAACCCAGGGACATAACTACCTCTTGCTGTCTTATGGCTACTTTAGGGTAGTTATCCACCATCCCAAGTTCTCTGTTGTTCTCCAGGACCACACTGGTGAAAGAAGGAGATGTGAATGGCTAAAGCTTCTGGGCTAACCCTGAGGTTTGGGAATGAGGTCACAGTGACTTGTATAAATGAGACCTGAAGACCATGAAGGTTTTGAACAAGTTCCCTCATTCTGCTTAGCTCCTCAACTAAAAAAAACATGTGCTGATAACTAGCACATCTTTCCTGGTATATGTCTACATGAAGATACTTTCAATTTCATAACAATTTCATGTTTCAGACTACTGATCCCTTACATATTTTACTTATATATGTTACTACTCTCTGATCCAATACATAAAAAAACAAAGTAAAAAAATAGAATAACAATAATACTTATTAGTTATGCACCATTTTAAACCCATGTACCTCTGGAGGATCAACAACACAAGACAATAACAGTCTTTAGCAAGGTCACTAGTAAGGCTGGAGCCTGAGTTTCAATTCCCAGGCTGTATCTATGTCTTTTTCTTTTTCTTTTATTTTTAATATCTAATGAAAACTTCACAGTGTCTGTTCTCCCAGGGGACAAAAAGGGTCATTGTCCATTCTGATGGCAGCTAATTCTATCCAGATCTGAGCATCTTTAAAAATGGCATGAAATACAGATCATTTGCTCGGCCGTCTGATATTCAATCTGAACAGGGACCAAGCAAAAATCTTTGCTTTGGTAGAAAACATTAAATTGGTTTTTGTGTACTCCCTTCTCTTTTCCTATGTGCCCTAAGGCCATTTGGTAAATTTAGACTTGGAAAGGAGGAGGATGAGAGCTAAGACTCTCAGAGGAATGAGATGTGGGGACACCTTTTCCTTTCCTGTGTTTATGCAGACCTGGCTTTGCATGTGGTTGAAAATCCAAACTCCTTGTCCATTTAACGGTGAATATTGCTAATGGTGAACGGATGGATGCAGAATAAACTTGTATCATATTTCAGGCTATAAACTCTTCAGGATGTTTGGATTCTCCATATCCTAGAAAGATGTGTAAATAACGTGGGGATGTTTGGTTTGCTCCACAGCAGGAACTCTCAGTTTAAACAAAACCAGCTGCTCCTAATGAGCTAAGTATCTTTTGCTGGTGCTAATGTAGGCATAGATCCTCTCTGCACGCATCCCAGAGGGATACTAGCAATACTCCTTTACTACTAAATTACCTGGGACCTTTTTATTTCCTTAATTTCAGTGGGGCTGTTTCACTCCTAGCTCCCATCCCAGGGCTTCTCTGTGGTCACTGCTCAACTGTCACGCCAGCCCTGGGCAAGGTGCCTTCTCCTCCCTGCTTTGAATGGCATCATCCTCCACTGACTTCCCACTCATGGCAAAAACAGAGAGTTTGAGGTACTTTTGAACCTGCATGGCTCCTGCCTTTGCATCACCCTGCTCAGGGGAGGTTATAGCTGGTGAGGAGTTTAAAAGTAATTTCAAATTCTTGGCAAGGAGGAGTCCTTGTATCCTATGGCCAGATCACTCTCATTCAAGTACATTTGCAGATCCTTTTTGAGCAAATTTATCTCTATTTTTATTTTTCTCAACTGCTGCCTCTTATCAACTGGAGTGATAGATCACTATCAAGCTACATTATAGAAATGTGAGGATAAAGCATTCAATCCTGGTTAAACTCTGTTTTATCTCAAAAACGTTAAAGTGTTCAACAGAGGGCAACCAGGATTATCTGTCAAAATATGTTGTGTGGTAAAGATCCTAACGAGATCAATGCAGTTGTTTCTCCCTGTGATAAGGACATTCATACTCTATCAAATGTGGGTCCTAGAAAGCATTACACTAAAACCTACAGAGGTTAGGGTGTAGTCAGTTGTTTTAGTTCACCTCAAGTGTTCAAGGTAAAACAAAATTAAAAAACAAACAAAAAGATAGAAATCCCCTTTCCTTTAAGGTTCAATACATTGGGTTGTGCCTGCCTCCCTTCAGCCTCATGGTAAAACTTCGAAGAGAGATTATTTTCTCCCCAACTGAACCAATTTCTCTGTGCCTGTCCCTCATATAGTTATGCATGGAGAACTTATACCAGTCAATCCCTATTACACAGCCACCAATTGCCAAAAATTTCTGAAGCATCTCTTTCAAACAGTCACACATGAGAACACAGCAGTTTTCCTGCCCTCTGAGATGCATAGGTGCTCTTGCATGCACATTGGACTGTTTGTTGTACTTGTCCCTATGTAGCTATTCTGTATAGGTCAGCAATGGAGAGAGAATCTGGCACAAATGAGCCCCAGGGCAGCACATTTGAGGTGAAAGTGCACCTCAGCTCTCCGGGATCAGTGATACAGTAATGGTCATGTGGGCTGTTCCCTCAGCAAAAATAAAATGTATGAAAGTGGTGATGAGAAGCTACCAAGGAAACAATCCTCTATGTCTGTGCTGCAATAAAGAGCAAATCAGTTATTTCCAGCTATCCGGAAATGATGAGGTTCAGCTCACCAGCTAATCAAGAAAATTTATTTTATAGTCAGTAGAAAGAGTCAAGCACATCTAAAAGATGATCCGCCATATACTAAGGTACAGGTCAAAACCAGACTTGACCTCTCCATTTACAGCAGAGGTATAAGACCACTTAAGACTCGATCCTAGCTTTTATCAGGCTAAGAAGTTAAGAGCTATTAACCCACTTTCAATGCCAAATACAAACAAAACTAGCTGATGTGTCACTGTCATTCCTGGCTCACTTTTGCCTCTTCACCGCCATGTCCTGCAGGTTAGACATATTCAGACCTTGAGCTCCTTTCTGAGGGAAATAAAGGATCTCTAGTGTGATGTGCACCTAGAGCATCCAAAAGGCAACCAGAACCATCTGGGAGCTCTTTCTGATGAGTCTGGGTCCGTGCTCCTTTCCCTTATTGCCTTGGTTTTCTGCTTTTTTGATCTGGTAATTTGAAAAGAGACAAGAACAAAAGAAAAGTATTTCAAGGGACTTATATAATCTATGATTAATAACAGGGAATAAGAGAAATGTTCTTAGCACAGATCTTTTCCTTCCAAGTAAATCAAATTATAGAGGAATTCATAAGAGTGCAATAGCAAAGTGTGATTTCTATTAGAGAGCTCTTCTTTGTGAAGGAGCTGAGCATGCTGTCTTTCTGAGTGTTCTTTCCCACTTTGTTCTTTCATTATTAACCCCTCAGGTTTTCATAAAATCACAGAATGGTTTGGGTTGGAAGGGACCTTTAAAGCGACATCTTCAACTAGAACAGGTTACTCAAACCCCTGTCCAACCTGACCTTGAACACTTCAAGGGATGGGGATTCTACCACCTTTCTGGGCTACCTTTCTGGGATATTTACTGTCCAGTTCACTTCCAGCCCAGCTTTGTTCCCAGCTGTCCTAAATGACACCCATGCACCCAAGGACACAGAGGTATCCTTGAAGCTGCAGAGTAACAGCTGTGTTAGCTGTGGTTAAACACCTCTCCTGGGTGGGGAAGGGTATTGCTGGAAGATAGGGGGGTTACAGACAGCACAAAGAGAACCACTGAGAGGTACGGTTGGGGCACAGCTGGCTATTGTCTCCTTCCATCAGGAGCAAGGTCACAAGCACAGCAGTAAAATAGCTTTGGCACTGACAGTTCAGGCAGGTGAATTGGTGGCTGCATCCTGCCCTGTGGGATGGGTCCCAGAAAGCAGTTTGCTTTGATGGTTTACTCAGGAGGAGGGGAAGTTGGGTGGCTCAACACAACTTGCTGTCGGTGACACAAGCTCCACAGGAGATTTGTGTCAGCAGGACCTTTCAAGTTATAGGTAAGCCTGGGTGTATAAATCTGTCAGGTTAGGTTTTAAAATACTGCTGTCCTCTTGTTTCTTGCAGCCACAGAGCTGCAGCTCCCTCCCCACTCTATATTGTCCTTAGAGTTTGTGCTCTGTCCTGTCCAGGATCAAAAGCACTCGAGGTGGCTGCCTTGGACTCAGCCTTCTGCTTTTCACAGCCTGTCCCTGCCAGTAGACGTTCACTGATATTACAGAGCAAAATTTCAGTCTGCATTTAGCCCCTAAATCCTCCGGGATGGAGGACAACAGTGGAAAAAGTCACTGAAGACTAGAATGGTTTCCTCTGTCCAAGGGATGGCTGTGGCCAAACTAAACAAAAGGGAAGTGTGCTTTGTGGGGGGAGTTGTGCAGCAAGAAAGTAGTCAGGGATGCAAAAGAAGTGAAGTCTGTTGTAACTGTAAAATAAAAATGGGTGTATCGGATGCAGTGCCCTGAAGAGACTGGCAGTGTGGAAAGGAGTGTGAGAGGGGGAGAAAGTACAGGATGAGAGGTCATAAAGTAGCAGTTCTCATTGCAACCTGACCACCCAGAAAGAGGGCAGGAAAAAGCAGATGGAAGTAAAGCTGCTTAGACATCCTGCTGCAGAGAGCAGATCTGTGTCTCCTATGCACTGTGCTGCCTTGTCGGTGGCAGCAGACAAGCACAGCCCTGTTCAGGAGTCACTGCACTGCAGTCCCTGCTTCAGTGGTCATTGCCTTCCCATCCCCCTTCAACATTCCTCCTTCCCACCTCCCTGCAGGACCCCAGGCCATACAGTAGCACTGAGCAGAGCTGCAGTAACTCAACCCTAAAATGACCTTCCCCTCAACACGCCAACAGAAGAACAGGAAATTTCAAGCATTTTCACCCAAAAAGTGACACTTCAGGCTGGGTAACAAGTTATTTTATCCTGCTTGTGTCTGCCCACTCCTGGACATCTGGTTTTTAATCCCTGCATGCTGTAGTGTGCTGCTATAACCCTGTGTGTAGGGAACCATAGAGCACAGGAGGGTTCAAACCCCATCCCCAGCTCTGGGTTGTCCCCAGTGCCCTGTAACAGGTCAACATGATGCAGCAGTGAGGGAAAACAGAGAGGGTTGCATGAATAACTCCAGCTCTGTCTCATATCTAGAAAGGAGCAGGAAACTGACTTATGGGTAAGTGGTTTCTTGTGCTTGTCTTTGTGGTCTTGTGTACAGCTACTGATCATCCCAAATGATTTTGTTTGTGCCAAGATGAAATGTAGAAAGGTATCACTAAGGAGATAGGAATGCCTCAAGGAGATGCACCAATATTTGTATATATAACACCAATACTTGGATATATAAAGTTAAACACACATATGCAGGCATGTGCATGAAGAACACATTTACCATCTCTCATTTTTTGTAAACTCTAGGAATCTATAGCATAAACACTTTCTATTAATGAATACTCCATATTAATTCTGATTTCATCCACAGCTAAAACTCAGTGTTAGAAATGTTCAAAGGAAAGGAATAAAATTACAAAGAGTGTGAAAAGACAAGAAATGTGTTTTCAGTGCAGGCTAGTGGCCCATTAAACCCAATTTTCAGTCTCTGTGCATTTCTAAACCACAACACACCAACAAAGTGTCTTCTGTGACATGGCTGGAAGATGCCTTTGAGAGACTCATAGTTATTGTGGATTTTTCAGCTCTTCAATAAACAAAAACATGAAATGAGCTTCAGGGAAGGGGGAGAAAGAATGCAACTGTTCGTTTTTTAACAAAGAAATCCTTCTCAGAAATGCAGGGATTAGAATGAAATTAACCACAAAAAACAAGAAAGATTGATGAGTTAAAGCTATCTTGCACCCCTGTGAAAACCAAGGGAGTTTTCTTATCTCAAGAGGGTCACAGCTTTTTCCAAATGTGAATAAACAGAACAACATTCAACCCAAATGCTTCCTGTCTCTTGTGAGGCATCCAATCCTAAAGCCTTTTTGTGAAGACCATGAAGTTATAGGATAAACAAGAATCTAATTCTTAAAGTGAAGTAAGAAAGACAACAGAAAAGAATCAAACTTCCTTTCTCTTCTTCTTTCCATATCAACAAAATGCATAAATAAATAAACAAACATAAATAAATAAAGGCAGAAAAGCAGAAAGTCATTTGCAAAATTTCACCACACACTTCTTATGCCCAAGCTGAAGGGTTTTTGGAATGAGAATGAGATCCAGTAATTGTCCCTAAAAGGAAATTCTAAAAATGGGCCACAGGTTTTCACTGGAAGATCTCTAGGCCTTCTTGCTTTGTCTGCATCCCACTGTGTACCTCTTCTAATTGTTTTCTCTACACCACCTGAAGTTCAATACACACAAGAATTAGAAAGAAAACCTGGCAGGAAGAAAAAGGAGTTGAATTTGTCTGGTTTTATTACTCCATCTAAAGGAAATGTTAAAAAATAATAAGCAGAGAATAAAAAGCGAGGAGTAAAGTAGATCCACAAGAATCATTTAAGCTCTTACAATCTGAAGTTTCAATAATGACACAGGAAAGAGTGCTTTTTTCTTTTTAAATTATATTTTATGTTGGCAAACATCTCTTTAATTTTCTACCTCTGCTCTTCCTGGTTTCTCTGGGGACCAGCAGCCAAAGTACTAAAATGCTGCAATAATGTTTTATCAAAGGCAAGAAGAAAAGAAATAATGGAGAATCAGACAAGGAGCCAGGCACAATATGGCAAGATTTAGGGGCTAGTGTGGTTTGGAGGTTAACTTCCAGCTAAGCAGTTTGCAGGTTAACTATGCTCAGCCTTCAGATGCAAGGCACTGTTGTGCCCTTACCAAAGTCCTATCAGGAGCTTCCACTCTCGCAGTGCTCAATGAGATAAAGCAAGTCAGTGCATACCGATACAGAAACCGATACAGTTAAGGACACTTAACACTCCCAGCTGAATATTCCTCCTTTTAAAGAGATAATTAGTCAGTTTTTTCTCTCTCTTTTTTTTTTTTTTAATCTCAAATTTGGCACTGTGAAGCAATTTCTCTACCCTAAAGCATCACCCTCTTCCCTCCAGCACACACTGGTTTTTAATGAATTTGGCCATTTGTTAGCTGGAGAGAGCCAAAAAAATGTCTAGCTTCAGATATTTTTTCCTCTTTTTTTTTTCTTTAATAATGTTGAATGAGAATTTGGAAAGTGGGAGTGGGAAAGAGGCATTTAAGTAGGCCTGTACTTACGCATTAAAACATAACAGAAGCTGGGGTTCTGGATCTGCATAAGAGATAGCTGACTCCTACCCAAGGTACTTTTGAATTCAGTATGTTCAAAGAGATTTTTCACCCCCATATATGAACACCAGTGGGCAGTTTTTATGTTTATAAAATCTGTCTCAAGATCACCTTGTAACATGTGCTCTTCATGATACACTTTTAGGTTCTTAGTCACCCACAGAGATGAAGGTGCTGTCATGTGTGATTCTCTTAACGTGTTTTCTTCAATTCTTATTCCAGGCAAAAAAATAAAGCTCATGGTAACATTTCCACTTTGGGCTTCTCAATGCCTCCTGTCACTAGAGAGCTCTCCCACTGGAAGTCTGATAACACTACAAAGCCCAGCTTTGCTTCTTTAACCATATTCTGTGGGAGAGTGCCTCTTGCTGTCTCTGTCTGCACAGACCATGTTTGCAATGATAAACAAATGCTAAGCAGTGCACAATAACCTTAAAAATTTGCATCAGCCCAAAACCTTCATCTACAGATTATGGGAATTGCTACCAACAGCTACTGATCAAGCTCCACATGCTGGAGACAATCCATCTTGACGCAGCCTTTGTGCTGAGAAGCCTGGAAGGATCCACACAAGGTAGAGCAGATATTGAGGTCTCAGTCCACACCATAATGACTAGTGAAGTTCTGGCATGGCCCAGGACACTGCTGTGCAAAGTGCTGTGCAAACACACAGCTGGAGAAAGCTACCTGTGCTCCAAAGATCTTCCCATCAGGCATTAGAGTTCCTTTAGTCACTGTATTTCACAGTGTGAACTGGTGATGCTGCCAAAGGAGAGGTCTCTTCCCTCCCCTTGAGCCTACACCTCCTCCCTGCCAAGCTTGGGAGCAGCAGTTCCTGTGGCATGTGGTGAAATGAATCGGAAAATAATCCAGGTTTATGCAAACTCAATGGAAAGGAAAGAAGAAAAAAGATAGAGAAAGATTTAATCCCCTCCTTGCTGCCAGCTGGCAGAGGGTTTCTTTGATTCCTGTGCTCCAACCCCAAAGTTCTGCAGTGGTGTCAGCTACGTAACACCTGAATAGCTTCATCCTCAAGGTAGCTGTATTTCACAGCTGAGTATTTGTCCTGTTCTGGGAGTACATGTTAGCTAGTAACTTCAAGCAGAATTTCTGACTTGGATGTGCCTTTTCAGCCAGAAGACACAAACCATGAAAAGTCAGAAGTTAGGCTCTAAGGTCCTGGGTCAGGATGCTTAACCAAACATGCAAGGATAGATATGCAAGGACTATCAGGCTGCTTGCTCGAGGAGAATTAAAAAATGGGCACTTCCTGAGGGTGATTTTGATTTTCAGTACAGTGAATTTCATTCGTACTCTTTTCGAATCCTACGATGTCCCAACCCCTAATTTAAGTACCTTCATTAAATGCTTAAGGTAAATTATATGTGTTTCTAGATTTATATATTAATGTAGTGCTATTGTTACAAATGAGTTCAAGATATCAACATGAATATTTAGTTACTGTGTATAAATACTTCTGGAGAAATGTAGCATATTAATTGTAAATAATAGTAATAATAATAACAACCACTTTTTCAGCTTATCTGAGACTTTTCCCTGTGAGACATCAAAACTTTATTTTCCCAAATAGGTGTTTTACAGTTACTTTAATGTAGTACATGTTTTTTAAAAAAGCCTTTCAAAGTCCCCTGGAGTGTGAAGTGATTTTTCAGTTTCTACCAGTATAAACTATTTGGAAAGGGTTTGTTTCTATCAGAAAAGGAAGGATTGGACTTCTAATTTTGAAACAAAAGTGCTGCAGATGGTGGGACCTCAGGGTATCTAGCTACCTTTGGCTTTCAAGCAAATAAATACTTAGGGAAAAACTCTGACAAAGTAAGCCAAACAGTAATCAGATAGTAAAGCATTTCCAGATGATAAAACCACTGCATTTGTTTCTGAGCACTCTACAAAATCTCAGTCTCATTGCTGCAATAAACTGCCAATATCTGGCAATCTATTTTGTAGGAGGATGGCATTTAATTCCGGTTCCTTCAGTGGAAGCAAATTCCTTATTCAGATGAATGTATTTTAGTTCTTTGGCAACTATCTAATAATAATTCATAAAAATTCAGAGGTTTGGTGTGAGACAAAGCTGCAAAGGACTTGGGAAGAAGCCTGGATTTTTCCCATGAAATTATTCTGAAAAGTTTTTTCTCCTGTCAGTTCAAATGTAGATTATTCCCTAGGTCATTTAGAAATGCTTCACATGACATAAGTCTTTTCTATAAATATTTCCATACTTAGCATATTGCCATGCTTATGGAAATTCCATGGAACTAGGGTTTTTTGTTTTTTTTTTTTTTTTTTAGCATGTGATTTGAATAAGTGTATGGTGGGATTCATTTTATTTATCTAATAAAATCACTTATCTAATTTTAACCTTTAACATTCTTTCTCTGGTCCGTGATGTCTCTGAAGGGTGAGTTCACCCTCTTCTAATGTAGTTGTTTAGAAAAAGTGAAATGCATTGCTTCTGGAGGTTCACCCTTCCCTCCTCTCATTGCACATCTGGCCCAGTTTTGATGAGGTGCTGAATATATGAGAGCCCAAATTAGAAGAAATCTACCCCATCTTTTGGATGAGTATTCCAATTATAAATTTCTGCATGAGCATCCACAGCTGCTACATCATAGACCCTCAACGGCAGGGCAGGGCCACAGATTGACTCTGAAGACCAGACTAGGAAACATCTACTGCAGCAAATACCCCACTGCTGTAGATGTTTGTCAAGAAGAGGAGGAAAAATGGCCTGACTCCACAATCCATTTTGCAAACATCACCAACCTGTTCCTAGAGACTTGGTCTGCAATCACACTCAAGTTTGAATGAAAATAGTAGAAATGATTCAGTTGAATATTTTGTAACTGTCCTGCTCAACTGAGTTTAAGACTGCTTGTTATGGGAATTTTCCCCTGGAACAACCAGAATATAGTTAGTGAATGACAATACTCAACAGGGATAAAATGGAGCCAATCTGTGAAATTAGGGGTCTGAAGATATTAGAATTTGAAGTGCTGGGGAACAATCAGATGAGGCACAACATGGCAAAACAAGTTCAAGGTTGACCCATTCGAAATCCACACAGCACAATGCTCCAGAAGCTGACTGATTTAATTCTAGAAAGATAACAGAAGGATCAAGCCAAAACTATAGCCTATCAAGGCTTCACGGATTATTTATCATATCATTTACAACCTCCAAAGCACTGTTCAAACTCAACATATGGAGCTGTCTTTGACCTGCAGAACTCTATCTGCAAGAAGGTGAAGGATGAAGAACACCAAGTACTGAAATGTCCATACTTGCAAAGCAGTGTCAGAGCCAGAAGTATAACTAAGTGCCCTTTCTGTGGGAGTTGCAAAATCTCAGCTTTAACATCAACTTTTCTTTGACTTTGGTCATATCATTTAAGAACTGCATCTTTAATTTGACATTCACAAAACTCAGCTAACAGGAACTGTCTCAAGGGATGACACTAGACTGCCCTTTGAGGACCAGAATGTAAACAAAACTTCAGAAAATGGTTTTATTTTCTGTTGAGGTTTCTAACTGCTCAGGTTCTGTCTGTGTAAATTTTCTGACTCAGCTGCTGCTGACATGTCCTCCTTGTTTAATATTATCTGTGAATTTCATTCCTGTGCAATTCAATTCCACTTCCCGATAATTAATAGAGATGTTAGATGAGACCAGACCTAACACAAATTCTCCAGATACCCTGCAAGATACCTTCCATAAACTTGTTACATTACCGTTTATCATGGTTCTTCGTTTACAACCTCTCAGCCAGTTTCCAGTCTACATGACTGATTGCTAATCCAAGCCAATCTGAATTAATTTTTCTATTAAGATTTCCTCATAATCCTGCATAGGCCAAGGAATGGGTTTAAACTGACCTTATAAACCTTTTATGTTTTTGACCTCTTGATGTTACACAGAAGAGGCATGAGATTGCCCATAAAACTCCAACAGCTCTCTGACTGAGTTTCTCCAGCAGCACCACAGCACTCCTTCATGATGGGAAAATCAATGTAGTGAAAAGGATCTGAGGCAGGGCAGAACATGAATTCTTGAATATTCTTGAATATATGTGGTCCTGCACCAAAATCACCATCCCACACCCCAATCTGCTCCTTCACAGAACAGCATCTGAGATGTTGTCTTTTCTGTCCATTGTATCTTCATTGAAGAAGCTATAGGAAAACCCAGTTCAAATGGTTTAAAAATGCAGTAGACTTTCTCTGAGTTTCATTCTGGGCTATTCTCTGTCTTGGTTACTTTTTATTTAACTGTTCTAAAGGAAGTGATAAATGACCTATTCTGTTTTATTTTCCTTGTCATTTTTACTGTTTCAAAGAGTAATTGGGTTTTCCATAAGAGATGTATCAGAATCATTCCTAAAGGAGCTTTCGTCTGATCTGTTAAGCAGTGACATTACCTGTCATGTCATAACCTGCATTAAACTTTCCTTTCAAGGTGAATATTCTGATGAAAAGACCACTGAACATAAACAATTACAGTATTTAGCATTTATATAAAATAAATTTCCCTTCAATGATGTCCTCCTCTTTCTCCCATCACCAGAATCTTCTACTAGAGGCAAGAAGATTGTAAAAGGTTTCAAGATACAAGCTTTATTTCTCTAGGGAAAAAAAAAGCCTTTTTTTTTTCTTAATTCTTCTCAAAAAACCACATCAAATGCTTTATGAGAACAGGGGAACTCTTAAGCTTGTCAAGCTTATGAAATTTATGTTAGGGTGTATACCTAAAACCTAATACTTGTGCTAATTTGAAGCCTGGGGAAAAAAAGGACTGGAGAGACATTTGTAAATATTCAGAAATGTTCATGTTTCTTTGCTGCTGTGCCAACTTTCTATGCAATTTACAATGATAACAACTATGTCATGCATCCACTGGGTGACCAATGTTTTTTATGTGTGGATGGAAAATCTATTACAGACAGGAAAATTAATATTACTTAAAAACCAACCCAAAACCCAACAAAAAACACAAATACTAGCACAGCATTTATTACCATACTCTCTCTGCTGAAGAAGTTTGTAATCTGATTCTAAAAGTCTATGTGGTGCAATCTCTTTTGGAGGATGCTTTGTATTTATTTGTGAATAAAAACTCATTCAGTAGGACAGGAGGCAAGAACCTCCTTTCTCCTTACCTCAAACTACTCTATGATTCTATGATTCCAACATGATCAAACTGTAGCGTCGATTTTCAGGAGAAAAATACATACGAATATTTCTACGTTGCATCTGCTCAGTAATGAATTTGTTAATGTATTTTTCTTAACGAATCAAAATCTACTCTAAGAAACCATCCTGGAAAATAGGAAAAGAGTGATTTATATTTGAGTCACAGGTCCTGTCACACTAGAGATTGCATTGCATAATGAAGTACTGCTAACAGCATCTTTTTTTCTTCTTAATGAATTGCAAATTGGTCTGCAAACTAAACCTGCATGGAAAACTGGAAGAGATGATCAACTGGAAGGGAGGATCCTGAAGAAATCCATCCATGGGTCCTGAAGGAGCTGGCAAATGAAGTTGCAAAGCCACTGGCCATCATATTTGAAAAATCATGGCAGTCAGGTGAAGTTCCCAAAAACTGGAAAAAGGGAAATATAACCCCCATTTTCAAGAAGGGGAAAATGGATGACCCAGGGAACTACAGACCAGTCAGTCTCACCTCTGTGCCTGGTAAAATCTTGGAACAGACTCTCCGGGAAGGCATGCTAAGGCACATGAAAAACAACAAGGTGCTTGGTGACAGCCAGCATGGCTTCACTAGGGGGAAATCTTTCCTGACCAATTTGGTGGCCTTCTATGATGGGGCTACAGAACTGATGGACGGGGTAGAGCAACTGACATCATCTACCTGGACTTGTGCAAAGCATTCGACAATGTCCCTCACAACATCCTTGTCTCTAAATTGGAGAGACACCAATTTGATAGGTGGACCACTCGGTGGATAAAGAACTGGCTGGATGGCCACATGCAAAGAGTTGTTTGGTCAACAGTTCAGTGTCCGGCTGGAGATCAGTAACAAATGGTGTCCTTTAGGTGTGGGTGTTAGGACCAGCCATGTTCAACATCTTTGTTGGTGACATGGACAGTGGGATTGAGTGCACCCTCAACAAGTTTGCCGATGACACCAAGGTGTGTGATTCAGTTGATATGCTGGAGGGAAGGAATGCCATCCAGAGGGACCTTGACACACTTGTGAGGTGGGCTGATGCCAACCTCATGAAGTTTAACCATGACAAGTACAACGTCCTACACCTGGGTTGGAGCAATCCCAGGCACAGCTACAGGTTGGGCAAAAAGGAAATTCAGAGCAGCCATGCAGAGAAGGACTTGGGGGTGTTGGTCAATGAGAAAATGAACATGAGCTGGCTGCAGTGTGCGCTTACAGCCCAGAAAGCTAACCGTATCCTGGGCTGCATCAAAAGGAGCATGACCAGCAGGTCGAAGGAGGTGATCCTGCCCCTCTAATCTGCTCTTGTGAGACCTCACTTGGAGTATTGTGTGCAGTTCTGGTGCCCTCAACATAAAAAGGACATGGAACTGTTGGAACGAGTCCAGAGGAGGGCCATGAGGATGATCAGGGGACTGGAGCACCTCCCATATGAAGACAGGTTGAGAAAGTTGGGGCTGTTCAGCCTGGAGAAGAGAAGAGAAGGCTTCATGGAGACCTTATAGCAGCCTTCCAGTGTCTGAAGGGAGCCTACAGGGATGCTGGGGAGGGACTCTTCGTCAGGGACTGTAGTGATAGGACAAGGGGTAATGGGTTGAAACTTAAACAGGGGAAGTTTAGATTGGATATAAGGAAGAAATTCTTTACTGTAACGGTGGTGAGGCACTGGAACAGGTTGCCCAGGAAAGTTGTGAATGCTCCATCCCTGGCAGTGTTCAAGACCAGGTTGGATGAAGCCTTGGGTGATATGGTTTAGTGTGAGGTGTCCCTGCCCATGGCAGGGAGCTGGAACTAGATGATTTTAAGTTCCTTTCCAACCCTAACTATTCTATGATTCTATAATTTGGTCCATTAACATGTGGCCCATTGTCTGCAATGAAAAATTACATTAACAAGAGAGAGAGCACCCTGTGGGACACATTTGTGTCCACAGCATGTGGGCTGTGTCCTCAGCCATGCAGGATCCTGCCAGGCAGAGCTGGTGAGGTGACTTCATTTCTATGTAATTTTCAGTGTGATGTCTCCTTCTCCAAAGCTCGAACATGGGAAAACATTTCCTTTTCAAGTAACTTTTGGTTTTCTCCTTTATTTTCTAATCTAATGTATAATGTAAGAGCAAAATATTTTGCAAACAATTTAGAAATAATACTTTGAAGGAAATATTATTTCAAATAAATTAAAAATTAAAAACATTCAAATAAAAAAATAAGAATAGAATAATTTTGTTAGGGTCGTCTCATAATGAAACTGCCCTTTTCTTTTTTTCCCCCAAGGCAGAATTAAGGGCAAAGTAGACATTGCTTCACAGATTCTTTTGATTTTAAGAGTATTGTAACTTTTGATAGAAAAAATTCAGCTGAAATTTTGTGGGCTGGCGCTACATGCACCATAGGTAAGTGCATGACTTAGCACAGGCAATATGTGATTTAGCACAGAAGCAGCAAAATGTTCCATGGCCACTTTGGACTCATAGCACCCATAAAGGGTGAAACTGTCTACACATGAAAAAATACTCCATGTGTGTGGTAAGAATAACACCTTCCTATCAGACTGACAACACTTGTATAATGCTGGTGGAAACAACTATGCAAGGTGTAAGAAAAGCAAAACCCTGTCTTACACAAGGGCAACTTTTTTGTCTTGCTTAGGTACTTAACTTGGGCACACTTAGGTGTCCAATGAACCAGTCCTATAAGTGCTGTTTATGTTCCCTATATGTTGTGGGAGGATATACATTAGGTGTTCAGGATCCCCTGTGGAGATATTCAGTGCCACCTCCCAGGTCTCCCACCAACAGCACAAAGAAATTAGTTGTAGACTGGCCCATTATGAGCTTGATCTTTAATCCCAACTGTGTGCCCTACATAGGTGGGCTGCAATGAAACTAAATTCTCTTCAGTGTGCTTTGCTTTCAAAGGCGTGGGACACATAGGCAGGACTGTTCTTTGCCTTCTCAGACAAGCAGGTTTTAGGCCTTGTGCAACTGTTATTTTTTAAAGAATAGTTATTCTGGCAGACTCCAAAACATTTGCCATCATACATATTCAGGAAACCCTGTACCACTCTGGTGCTGACTGGCTTTTTCCATCTTAGTTATAGGTCATTATCAGACCAAAACCTAACTGCATTAGGCAGTTAGTGACATGCCAGTCCCACAACTCACGATCCCCCCTGCAGCTTCCTGTCTGTGGTCGCAGCAAGAGTAGGCTGGAGGAGGGCACGTTTGGTGTCAAATCATAAAACCAGGAAGGAAAGCTGATCTGGTAGACTCACAGCTGTGGGAGGGCTGTCCAGTGTCTCACCAAGCTGCTGCTGGGCATGCAGAACTAGCATTGTGAAAGGATTACCCACCACCATGTGAGCAGGGCTAATGACTGAAACATTCTTCAACAGAATTTCTGTGCCTTAGGAGAGCTGGCAACTAACAAACTATTCACAGTTTGTCTTTGATCCTTTATTCTTTTTAGCTGGAAATCCCCCCTCTCTGTCACCAGATCACACTTGATAGTGTCTTCAAAGATCTCCATGCACTTTACCCAAAGTTCCTATTCCCAAATGGCCCAACCAGTGTAAAAGTGAGGCAATTTACACCCAGTGAATCTCTGGCAATATGTGCCACTTCAGGTGATCATTT
Source organism: Melopsittacus undulatus (assembly GCF_012275295.1). Taxonomy (NCBI): domain Eukaryota; kingdom Metazoa; phylum Chordata; class Aves; order Psittaciformes; family Psittaculidae; genus Melopsittacus; species Melopsittacus undulatus. The sequence continues at coordinate 19,514,863 of NC_047529.1, forward strand.
CTGCAATGCTCAGATGCCCTGTCATTTCTCAATCCGTTTGTAGGATGCTTCACAGCCCCACTATCAAGAACTTTACTATCTATTCTTTGCATGGGAATCTTGCACAGTGATACACAGTGGTAGATAGGAAAACAGAGAACAGGGCTAACACAGTGAGCAACAGAGGTATAAGAGATTTTACAGCTTTCCTTTCCTTTTCTGCCTCACATTGTCTTTCCCTCTCTTTTCCATCATACCCAGCACCTGCTTTCCTACATTATTGAAGACTTTGTTTCATCTGTATTTAAAGCTGCTTTTCGGCTCAAGTCTCAGCCATGCACAGCATGTCTCACTGTTTGAACTAGGAGTGTGCAAAGTCTGGGGGCTGCATAAATTAAAAGCTTTCTCTGGAAATGCAAGATCATGATTTTGCCAACTCAATTCACCCTTCTTGGAAAACCAATCAGCAGGTTTTTTCACCATGAATTCTGTAATAGCAACTGTGCAGAGCTCTTCATAGGGATATTAGAAGATGCTCACACGGAAGCGCTGCCACACATTAACTGAATTTTTTAGTACAGGAAATAAGGTTTGGGTTTTGTTGTTTTTTTCTTTCCTGGCTACAGAATTAGCTATTGTAGGAAAATTGCAAAGTGCTACCAGACTTCCTGCCTTTGGCAATTGCTTGACATCTATCCCAGATCCACAGTGATGAGGAATCATTATTAACTGAAGGAGCTAGCAACTGCATCTTGCTTTTCTCTCTATCCAACCAAACTTGCATTTGTTTCTTTATTGTTACATCATGGCAAGGTCTCCAGAAGGCCTGGCACAGCAAAAAAGGCCATGTCCCCCAGCAAGTGCTGACAAAACTAAAAAGTGGAACAGCTGTGAGGGAAAGGCATGGAGTGGCTGACCAAGGACACCTGGGAGATCAGTGGAGAATATTTTCCTTGAAGTCTTTGACATGGCCACTGCTCTCAACTGTTAGATGGGAAGGAATGAGCCCCTCATACAAGGAACCCAGTGTCTACAGCCTGGTGGTGTGAAGGTGGAATTTACCGCAGAGACTAGAAAGGAAATATAAGCTCATAACTGAAGAACAGCAATGCAACAAGAGCACCTTAAACCCCACCCTTGTTTTGAGGAGTTTCTGCTGCCTTTCTGCTGTTTGTTTATGTTGGGATAGCTAGTCCTGGTACAGGTTAATCTGTTTTTGTGTCCCTGGTGTGGTCAGGGCTCATAGTCTAGCCTTCCTTTCAGGCAAGAGGGTCATGTTAACACTTAGTCTATCAGAGATAAGAAAAAGATCTTTCCTAATGTATACTAAGCAGAGGAAAGAGTAGAGAATTTTTCTTAAAAATGCAGGAGACATTTCACTTCTTGCCCACGTGGAGCAGGCAGGCTGTCTGATCATGTCCTCAAGAGCTGATAGCTGCAGGGACATCTAGCAAGGTCACAGCTAACTTGCCACAGACACCAGCTCCACCAGCCCCTCCAGGCCCTTTCTGGTCCTGCAGGACAGCACAAAAACACAGCTGGAAGAACAAGAAGCTCTTTTTTCTTTTTATTCATTTTTTTCCAAATAATTTTTCCAACCTATGAGCCAGAAGAAGCTATTGCCTTCAGATATTTTCCACTTGCTTTCATGCTGCTGAGCAGCTACTCCAAGCTCAGCCTGCCCAAGTCTGTCTTGATCTGAAAAGCTGAGATGAAAACTATCTGCAGCTTCCAGCCTTCCTCTTCTGATCTTCTCTTGGCTCATGTTTTATTATTTTGTTTTATTTAGCAGCTTTTGCTTGCCACAGAGTACTTCACAGGATCCTGAGCCACAGGTCTGAACTGGGAGATGGGGTACCCCAAAAGGGTACAGAGCCATATTGCCTTCAAGGAAGCATCTGGTCCTTGAAGCCAGAGTAATCTCATATTTGAACAGAATTTACTGAAGGAATGATCAGTTTGCAGATAATTCTGTTACTCAGATGCCTACCGTGATATAGGTGGACTCTCATTTTATACCCTCTGCATTCCACAGGAGTGGCCCTATCCTCACAGTCATCCAAGGAGGGATTAATCTTAGAGCAGTGGGAAAGAATCTCCATGAAAGAAAATAGAGCAAGACTCATTTAAAAGTATAGCTGTTAGTGTGAGGAAAACTGAGTATCTGGCCAGTAGCATATCTGTAACTACCGGTTTCAAAATGCTGTGTGAATGCAAGCAACTTTTCTGCTTAAGAAGGAATTTAATATCCAGCTGATGTGTTTATCACAAATGTGGTAATAGAGATGTCTGTTTTATTGGCTGCTGTTTAGACAAGCGTTCATAAATGACTGATACTTAATTAATTGAAGGCAGTATTACAGAAACTAATCTGCTTACAAAGTCTTCCTTTAACCAGCAGTTGTCATATTTGTTCTGATCTCAGAAAGATAAGTTGTAGGTTATTATCCTTTCTTGGACAAACTAAGCAAATAAACATGAAACAGTAAAAAGGTGAAATACCTGAAAAAAAGTTTTCATGCTTTTTTTTTCCCTCTGGGTTCAGAATGCATTTTCAGTCTTTGTCGTGATCTTTTTTTAGTTTTTTCCTGATAAGGACAGGAAATTTGCTGGGGTTATTGGCAAATCAGGGTCAAAACCCCATTTCCTTCCTCAGATGGTACACAAGAAGTAATCCCCATGTAATCAATAATTCTGTCTATATGAATAAATAACATGTGCTTCAGACCATATTCCAGCCCTGGGGGCAGGGTACAACATCTTCAAGTAGATGCACACTGTTTTTCCCAGAACGGAGTAGATACACTCTGCAATAGACCCTTTCCTGGGCTATCTCCCAGGTCATGCCTAGGCACAGTCCTGGAAGGCTTAACTGACAAAAATTATGCTGGAATTTGTCAAAACTTGCAGTTTCACAGTTTGGTGACTGGTAATTGGTGCTTAGTGTAGACTTGCCCAGACTACACGATTAAGGCACAGTCCAGACCCCAAGCACATGAATACTTTTTCTGTGGCCTGGGCTGAGGAAAGCATGAGCAATCTTGCTCCGGAACCTACTTCAAAAGTCTTCATCAAGACTTCATACATCCAGCTTTGTTTTCCTTCTCCACCATGGTCTATCTGCATGACCTTGGGCAAGTCACTATTCTGGCTGGGCTGCAGACTGCAGCGTAGCATAGCAGTAACTGTGAAAAGGCTAGACAGAGTCCCCAGAGCAGTGGGAGCAGGTATTTTCCTACAGCCTGGTTCACCTGGCCTTTCAGAGGAGTAAACTAACCTACAGTGACCCCTTTGTTGCCAGAGTGGATTTTAAACTCATCTCAGGCATCTGAAACCACACTGCAGTCTGCACTCTGGATGTAACTGCCATCTCTCTGCTCCTCTGGTGAGTGGAGAGATCAAGACTTCCTGACTTACAGAGTGGCAGTGAAGACAGATGTATTCAGGTCTATAAGCTCCTGCAACACTACAGTAAAAAACGATTAAACAATCATTACCCTTCACAGCCAGATTTTCTTAGGAAAAGCCAAGCAATTTCATTAGATTTTGAAGCCCAATATCAGCTGTTTCAAAACCAGAGCAGTTTGCTGAAACCTGCTCATACAGCTCCCATGAAGTTCCCATGAAAGATCTAGCAAGAGCTCATCCATAGCCAGCCACACCTGAGAGAATCCATTTAATTTGGCTTCCAGCAGGAGATGAGAAGAGGGACAAAGTGAAAGTTCCTCACAAAGCCTGAGGGAAAGAAAAAACCTACAAGATGTTTTTGCAGCTTCCAGATGGAGCAGGAGAGGGGTTGGAACAGCTCAGCGTTGTCGTTGTGATTCCCAAACCAGTACAGGTTTACACTTGACCCATGTCAGATGCAAACTAAGCACCTTTGGGACACTTTCACAGTTTGTAAACCCACCATAGTGTTCTTAGAAGAATTTTATTCAATCTGAGGCCATTATTAAAAGAATATGGCAGAGCAAAATCTACCACTGTTAACCAACCAACTTGTCCTTTGAGAAAGTGAGGCAACATAGAAGACCTTGGTAAGTCCTTGTAGTGTGGGAATATTCAGCTGAGAAAGCTCCCAAGGATGTGGACTGATGAACAGTCCACGCTGAATAAGGGAAGGCAGATTTGGCCCTCTTGTTTTCATACCCATAAAGTTTAACCACAAACACTTCTTCATGTCACAACTCAAGTGAAAAGAAGCCCTCATAGCTACAGCCACAGAGGTTGTTGCACTTTGCTGAACATCCAGAGACTGCTATAGCCCAGTGCCTGCAGCACCCAAGATATATTTTGTTAAAGACATCTAGATACCACAAAGGAAGCAACACAGGCCTGGGTTTCTACAGCCTTTGGTCAGATGTGCAGAGAGAGGTGGGTCAGTAAATATCCTGGGAGCCTGGATTAAACCAAGATTTTGGCCGTGGCTTGAAGGACAGCAAGAAACGCTTGTGCACAGCTTCCTAACTCTTGGTAGTTGACCTAGTGAATCTATACAAAGCAGTAATTTATCCCCAGCAGCTGGAGCCAAGAAGACCAGAGCAGGTGAGTATCTGAGGACACACCACAACTTAAGGCCAGCCCAGGTTCAGGGCTGACCCTGGTCCCATAAGAGAGTCCTTACCATGCCAGAAAAGAAAAACTGTGTTCAAGTATGTTTCTCAGTAACACCAAGGACTCTTCCCAGCTGCAGGAATGGGTCATAATTGTTAACTTTTTTCTAAAGTGCCCTCGCAGATTTTGGTGGCTTTACCTCCCTTCACTGAGAAGTGGGTAGAAAGCTGCCTGCTCTGTCCAGCTTCAAACCTAGATACTTAAGGGCATTTATTCCTTCATCCAGAAGATGACACATAACTACCTGGGGAACTGCAGGTGCCAGGCTGGTATTCAGCAGCGCTCAGTCAGATATCAATGCTTTGCTAAAACCTTTCTTTGTGTGAATTATCTACTGATCACTTTTATTCCAATAAATCACAAATCTAGAGCATGTTATTTTTTCATTTGCTTTTATATTTAAAAAAGGAGGAGTTGTATGCATGCTCCTAGTAAGAACTCCCACATTACAAGTGATCCCATCCTAGTTTTGTGAAGCTTGGTCAGGGTGTCTCTACACAAGAAAATTAAACTGTATTGAGAGAGTAGAATGACTATTTTTGCAAAAAGATGGTTTATAATGATGTTAGTCTAGATTATCAGTGTTGTCCACCGAACTAGCTTAATCTTGACTTTAAAAATAAGCAAAACGTAAAGAAAACACTTTAATTCTTCAATAGCAGGGTTGTCTTCAGAGCAAGTTAAAAGACAAAATTTGTGCAAGTATATTTAACCCAGAATAACTTGTGTTTCTGAGCACTCCTTGCACTGGGGACTTTCCTGCAGCAGCAAGGACACCTTTTCATTTCCACACACTCAACTCAAACAGTCACAACTCTGCACAAAGCAATTACTGTAACATCTGGAGCAAGGGTACAAAATCCCAGCTGTCCCACCTGGCCCTTTTACTGAATTAAAAAGACCAGTAAAATCAATCTATGTCTCTGTTTTGGCTTTTGGGGCAGGGACTGGCTTTACTTTTTTCTTGGTATATGAACAATAAGGAAAAAAAACCATTAGGAACTGTCCGGTTCTTGTAAGAGCACTACCTCCCTCATTCCTGAGGAACTCCTGGGGAAAAAAAGAGGATAGGAGACCCCAAAGAGCCTCTCTGCTCCAAGAAGGACCATATCCTCTTCCCTGTGACCTGAGCTATGAGCTACTAGTGTGCTAAGGAGTCTGTTACACTCCGTTAAATAAATCCTGCCTCTTGCGCATGGTATTCTATAATTCATTGAAACTTTTTCTTAGCAGCCACCTGCAAACTTTGCACCTTATTTGCTCATAGTAGGTTAGTCCTGGCGATCTGGATTGCTCCAGATGAAAGGGGAAGCAGGTGGGCGCTTGTGTCCAAGAGAAAAAATCATGAGATCATTTGTGCCAAATTATTTATCCTTTTAATTGTAAGCACTGAAACTTTTTTCACCTTTTACCTTGTTTCGCCTTCACTGGAAGCCTCCAGCTGGTGGGCTCCGTTCCAAAACTCCAACCCATCCATCAGCGGCAGAGTTAATTCTTATCACACTGAGAGAAAAAAATTCCTCCTCCCTTCCCCTTCTTTGCATGCAGGTAAAGAAAAAGAAGGCAGGACACCTGAAACTGCTTCTGGCCCAAGCCTCCTGCCGCTCCTATGGCACTCGCAGAGGGAGGGAGATATAGGATCTAACTGTGCATTTGAGGAAAGACTTTTCTAGCCACATTAAAGAGAAACCATCCCAACCCGACAGTGGGGCTGGAAAAGGGGATCTCAAACCCCCAGTTCTCACACACACACAGACCTCCTGTCCCCTTTCCCCGCTGTATTAACCCTTCAAGGCATTGCAAGCTCTCCCGGTTCCGAGGCTGTTCACTCCCTGCTTCTCCTGGATGGTTAGCGTACATTTCCCCCTCCCTCCCTCCTCGGAGAGAACAATAGCAAGGCACCGATTTCAGCTGCTTCCCGAGGAAAGCCCAGATCACACACATTTAGAGATAGAGAGATAGATATGATTATATTTCTCTTTGCTGTTTAGGACAAGAAATGAAGTGCTGCCTCTTTAATTGGCAAAAGCATGCAGTAAGAGCATACCTTTAATTTAGTGTTGGGATAGCTCACTTGCACCCTGGCTGTTGTCTTATTGGAGAGGGCAGCCTGCCTCAGATCCTCTAGCACTGAAATAATATCATCCAGCACGCATTTCTTATCCTGATTTCTCAACACACACAGATGGGAAAAAGTATAATTATAGCCTTTGTAGTTCACCTTCATTTCCAGCACGGCTCGGTGGATCTGCAGGATCACATCAGCCTGGTGCAAAATATTGCCTCCGGGTTTGGAGAGGAGAATCACCCTGCCATACCTCCCCGGGGTGTGCAAGTCCGAATAGAGCTGGCTTTTGGATTGATCGAGGGAGAAAAGGCTGCTGGCTAAGCTCCTCTCGATCTTGGCCAGGCTGTGGCTGGGGGCTACCAGGCTCTCCAGGTCAGTGTCAGGCTGGAAGCGGTTGAGCAGGCTGAAGCCGAAGATGATGGTCAGGACTGCGGGCACAGTGAGGAAAAACACCGGATGCCTGCTCACGAATAAGCCCAGCTTGTAGAAAAACGACTGGAGCCCTCTGTGTATCACCTGCCGCAGCATCCTCCACCAGATCCAGCCTGCAGATGCTCCTGGCCGTCTTAGAAAGCACATGTGACATGTGTAGCTCCTTACCCCTTCCTGTCAGTTCCCCTTTCTCTCTCCCTCTCTCTCTACTACTCCTTTAAAAGACTGCAGCAAGTTGCAGCAAGACAGCCAAATATTGATCAATGGGGTGTGTGTGTGCGGATGTGTGTGTGTGTGCCGGGGCTGGAAGGGACCGGGAAGGGGAGGGAAGAGGGTGTGTGGGGGGGGGTCCTTGCCTTTTTTTTCTCTTTCTCTTTTTTTCCCACTCTCTCCTCCCTCCCCCCCAGCCAACTAGCATCGTCGTCCCCCCCCCCCCCCCGCCCGGCTGCCCCCCTTTCTCCGGCTAGGCTCGGGCGCTGCACCCGGAGCTCTGCCGGCTCTGCAGTGCCCGCTCCGCGCCCGCCGCCGCTCCGCACAGCCCCGCGGCCAGCTCCGCTTCTCGGGGCGGTGCTGCGATCGCCGGCAGCGCACCCCCCGCCTCCCCATCCCCCGCCGCAAAGCACCGCTGCTCTCTTTCCTCCCTACACACACACGCACGGCGTTTGCCGGGGCGGGAGGATGATGCTGCATTTTAACGTCCTCCAAGCCCCCCTCTCGCGCCCCTCCCTCCCCCGGCCGCAGCAGCGAGGCCGCTCCGGGTGCTCCTGCTCCCCGCCTGCTGCCTGGGGGGGACGAAGCGATAAAGGGAGAGCTTCGCCCGGAGACTTCGCCAAGCGCTTTCCCAAAGCGGCAGCATCCGCGGCCGCCGCGCCCAGGTCCCAGGGCTGCTGCATCCCCCCAGTGCACCCGACCCCTGCCCCTGTGGCTCCTGGGTTCACGCAGGCAACACCCCAGACAAAGCTCCCAGCCCGAACTGCCACCTCTCCCTTTCCCCCATTTGCAGCCCGAGGTCGCGAAGGGGGAGCTGCCTCCCTGCTCCTGGAGTGACTCCGGGAGAGGCTTCGGTCAAGGGGAGGAAAGGGGAGTGAGCTGCTCCCTTCCGCCCGGCACCACTCTCCCTCCGCCAGCCGCTCTCTGAGCAGTGACCCAAGAGAGGCAGGACGGGGTTCCTGACATACTTCAGCTGAAAAAGAGGTTTCCCAAGCAAAGACACCAGCAGACCATTACATAAGGGGAGAAAAATTCTGCAGCTCCCCGGACCAAAGGCGAGCAGCAGACAAATGCATGCATTTACAGTAGGAGAGCTGCCCACCAACTCTCCAGGCAGCAAGCTATGCTCCTCCAAGGGCTTCAGCCAGCACTGCTTGGGACGGCAAATCCAGCCCTAGCAGACCTGACAGCCCTTTGCAGGCAGGGCAGGGAAAAAGGCAGCCTTGCTTTGCAGGAGCTTTATACTTAACCCATAAGCTTAAATTTAAAACTTGTAATTATAAAACAAAACCCCAAGGATGCAGATCTCTGCTCAGTGTCTCCCCTTCCACCAAATTCTTGCTGTATGTTGGTTAATTTTGTCAAGCAGAAATTGAATTATTGTTGGGATGGGACCAAGGACACTGTTCAAAGCCTGAGAGAGTGAGGTTCTTCCATAATAAACCCGTACTGAAACAGAAGGAGGGAGAGTGGGAACGGGAGCTCGAGACTGTCAGCAGACTGCCTGATCTGACTAACAGCAGGCTATGCTCAGCTTGAAGTAATTATTAGTGTTTCAAAGAAAAACAGCATATTCAGACACTGCTACCACACACACTTCTCTGTGGATGAACAGGACATGCAAAGCAGGAGCTCATCTTTGAGGGCTTTGGAGGGTTCATGTTAGGCCTGAGACAGTGAGCTGGAGCCTGAGGTCCTGCAGAAGCTTGAAAATATTAAATTCTTCTATGGGATGTAAGAGAAAGACTGGGAATATTGGACTGGAAACTTACCTAACTGAAATAAGTGGCTAAGATTCACAACTACCTTGGTAAAACTAGCTTAATTTTTAGATATTTCACTGGGTGCAGCAAGCACATCAAATGTGCCTTTCAAATTCAGGCTGCTTTTATTTAGTGGCCTAGATACTGCTGAACTGGAGGGCTTGCAAATGTGGCCTGGAGTTCTTACAGGCAATAAGAAGGAGCAGCTGAAGATGTGAAATTCTGTAGAAAAGACTTTATTAGCCTCCTATTTGCTTATCTTAAAGCATTGCCCATGATGGAAATCTGCCTCAACAACCCCAGGAAATGCTAAGCTCCACTGGTACAAATTACGGCTCTTTGTCTATTTTATGATGCACTTACACTCAAGGTTGAGTGCTCCCAGTGAATAAAGTCTAAATGCAAAGGCTTTATTGAGCCTTTGTGCTTACACACATAAGTGAGACCTTGAGTAGAAAGTCAGAACTTCTACACATGCAGGCTTGTAATAGCATTTGACAGAATATGTCACCATACCTAAGCCACAGGTGCTATTGGCAGAGATACCTTAGCAGTCTGGGCTTCAACACAGGTGGCAGAATTTCTTCCTGGAGCCTTTTGATTCTTGATACTTACTGCTTTTGTGGTTTATATGGAGTTGGTACCTAGTCTGGCAAAGGGAAAGTCTTAATCATTTCTCTTTATGACAGTGGCCTTGCCTAGTAAGCCCTCTGCAGACCTGGTCATCGCTCAGGAGATTGGCCAGACCTTCCTGTTGACCACCAGAAGAGTTCAGGAACACCGTACAAGCAGTCTGGACCACCTTAGGAGGAGCAGGTCCCTCTGGTGTCTAAATAACATATGGCAAAGGACGTTTTTCTGCAGCTTCTCGCAGTCTTGGATAACTTTATTCTGACAGGACACTGCAGTGGAGCATTCAGACACAGCACTGCTGAAGCACAGACCATGCAAAAAAGGGGCAGAGAAATATGTGCAGTGAAAGGTGTAACTGAGCACACGCTGCTTCCTTCCTGAGCAGGAAAATAAAGCAATATTGTCAAAGGGCACTGGTGGTTGGCCTTGCCTGTCCCTGGCAATACACAGCAACAAAGTGTAATCCAGTGTTAGTGCTGGTGAAACTGGCTTAATTTTTAGATATTAGAATGGGTGCTGCAAGCACATCATGCCTTTCAAATTCAGGCTGTTTTTATATAGTGGCCTAGATACTGCTGATCTGGAGGTGCTTGCAAATGTTACCCTGCAGGTAACATGGATGATAAAGTGACCAATGCATTGTGTTGGTCATCTCAAATGGCAAAATCCATGGAGGATCTAAAAAGTCAATTTGAAGTACATCTCAGAAACAAGCAGGGCATCAGCACCTTTTCTGAGAACAGTGTCGGGATATGCTGATATTTATATCCTCCCCGGTGTCATCCAATGAATCCTTTTTAAAGGGGAATAACCGACATGTCAGGGATGCTACTGGGGGAACTGAATGATGATTCACAGAGTCTGGAGCCCAGAGAAGAAACAAACCACAGACATTCAAAAGACTTGGAAACATTTGAAACAAGATTCAGCTTGGAAAGCATGTAACTGTATCGGGGGTAAATAATTGGAGTTGCGTACTCCCAGAGAGGAAACAACTTTGGGAACAAATGATTCAGCACAAAAAAAATAAAAAAGGGTTTACAGCACAAAGCAAGGTAAAGATGGTGTTGGAATAAAAACAACCCAACATTGCATAGCAGAAAGTCAAAGCAATACAAATTTACTTGCAGAGATATCCTAAAGCAGGAAGGGAACAGTCCCTCTGTATAACTATGATGTGACTGCCCTGAGGGGATTCTGTTCAGCTGGGTGGGTTAGTGAGATGTAGTAAACTTGTTAATAGTTGAAACAAGAATTATTAACAGTCTCAAGGGGTTGGCATAGGTGCACTGATTAGGTACTGAAGAAGGTAAAGTTTTGTGTCTGAGAGCCAGATTGACAAATGCTGATTCCCAAGCAAGTGATCTACAAACAGTCCTGTTGACATAGTGATTTTAAGTTGTTATGAATTAATAGCAGGGTGGATATAGTGAAAATTAACTGTACAAAAAGACAGTGAATGGTGAAAAACAAAGGAATAATTAGAATAGCCCCAGAAGCTGTGTAAAGATGCACTAAGAGTAAATAGAACAGAATTCAGACCAACTAGCACTTCATGTTCCTACACTTATGTGATTTCCTACCTCAAACTGGGAAAGAAAAGCTCTGGTGTATTGAGTTCAGTTTTAGAAACAAGGTTTTAAGAGAAAATCCCTGAAAAATTGTCATTTAATACTGAACTTCCTTGAACTGCAGGGCCAGCAGTACCCAGGAGCCAGGCAGGGAGGGCAGGAGTGGGAAGGGGGATACATTGGGGGTCTTTGCATAATAAATAAAGAATTTGAAAAACATTGGGCACAAACCAACTGTTTTATTCTACATTTAACAGATTGCTTTGTGTGTCCTATAATGAACAAGTTCCTTTAGTTTCCAAAAGCAAAACCAGTCGATTCAGAAATCAAGCTTTCGTGAATAAAATTTAAATACTTTTTTTTCTGATTAATTTTGCAAATATTTTTGAATTTCATTTTTTCACCAAAAATCTGAAGCTTTCTTGGAAATTTATTATAAAGAAAGAAACAAGTTTTGTTCCTCCTTCTGTTTGTTTGGTTTTTTGTTTGTAAAAATGTGCTTGTCATTTTCTAAACAACTATGGCTAATTCACATTGTAACCTGATAAAAGCCTCTGGTGTTAGCAAGGAGCTGCGACATCTGTGACAAGGAAGAGCATCATAAAATGCATAATACTAATGTATTATATTTCTTGAGAGAACTGAAAAATCAAAATGCTGAAAGAAGACAGCTTGCAAGGATAGCTGGGAACAGCAGGCAGTTAAGTAATACGTTTCCTGTGGGTGGGAAGGTTAAGTTCTGGTTTTATTTTCTTTTGTGGGAGAGAAAATATTGATTCAGCTGGAAAAAAATGGAAATTGACTGAGAAAGCTACCTCAGATGAGTGAAAAAAATCAAACAAATGCACACCTACATGTGTTTCTCCTTATCACTTCTGCAAAAATTAAGCCACATCTCTTCAGATCTTGTTATTGTGCTTCCTACTATCATAAAAGGCTAACAATGAATATTCATTTCTTCCATCACCATATGTCTTTATTTTCATGTCCCTGCCTGTTTGGAAAAGTACTTTGAAAACAAAGATGTCTGCTATAACCCATCTCTGGATGGAGATCTGTGGAACTGTAGATTATACCTGCTACCCACATCCTCCTGTAGGGCTCTATACAGAGACCCTATCTATCCTGTGGGCTTTCAAGCTGACTCGGGAAGATACTGCAATGTATTTTTAATGCTACAGATCTAAGGGAAGCTGGAAAAGACATTCCTAAGCACAGGAACCCCAGTAAGAAAATAGATGGTATTAATTCTTGTCTGACAACATGTTGGATTCTTGCCTTGCATTATTTAACCTCTTCATTGAGAATGGAGGGTACTGTTGTATATTATCGCACCCAAATCAGAGAGTGGTTTGATACAGCAGTGTTAGCAAAGGTGGGCTCAGAGTGGAAAAGCAATACTATGGGTCTTGTAGAAGAGGCCACCTTCCTAAAACATCCTCCTAAGAGGCTTCCTGCTTCTTTATTGCAAGCTACCTCTGCTGATTTTGTCAGCCTTAGCCTGCCTTTTTTGGAGATGGCCTGAGATGGCCTTTGCTGTGAGTCCTGTGAGGACAGGGCAGAATGCAGTAAGAGAAGCTGCTACAGAAACTTATGAAAAGGAGCAAAGTCAGTCAGCTTGAGGACATTATTTCTTTAGACTGACATGAAGTCAAAAGGATATACAATAAAACTCATGTGGTGGTTGTGTTGACTATTTAATGACACGAAGGTGGTTTCAACAAGAGGTAAAAAGGAGCATGAAAGCTAATGAACTTATTACCTAGGAAAATAGTCTCAAGATAAAGTATTTTATTATTACACTATAGCAGGGAAGCAGAGAACATGTTTTACGAAGAACAAATCTACATGGTCCATGCAAAATGACTCAGTCTGGCTTCTTTCTTACTGCCCTTAAAGACTAATGCAGATAGTAAAAACAAAAAAACCCAAAAAAACCTAAACCAAAAACCAAACAAAACCCTAAAAAAAAGACAAAAAAACCCAAACCCCACAAAAAAACCCCACCTCCAAACACAACCCATCTAACAAACAAAAACCAAAAGACAAATACCCGAACAAAAAAATAACACAAAGAAACAAAACAAAACTAGTGGGGCAGTGACTGCAGGAGTGTGAAGCATTTGAATGCTGCCTGCAGGAAATCTGGTCCTTTACCTGCCTCTGCCACATTGTTCCTATGAGATGATACTCAAACGGCTTAGACCCAGCAGGGCTGCAAGTCTCCTGTCAACTTGGGATCACCAGGTCTTATTTGGCCCACTGCTGAACGTTTTCAGCCACAGTTGTGATGGGTGTTGAGCTGTGGATATGACTGTCCTAGTAAACTAAACAGTGCCAGGGACCATTTTCTAGCCCTGGGGCCAGCTGGCACAGCCTGACTATGTCTATAGCATTAAAGTATCTCAGTCTCCAGAACACGGTAAATGCATCCAAACAGACAGCTCACAACGGTCCCTAGCTCATGCTGGATCCTGGCCCACACTCAGGAATGTGCTGGGAAAGTGCTGGTTGTTTTGGGTCAAAATCATTCCAGGCACCATTCTAAAAATTGAAGAATATGGATGATTGCATTCCAGTGCTCGGGAATTTTCCCTGGCATCGTTCAGTCTACTGACAGAAGTAATTATAGGGTGGGATTTGCCTAATCAAACGTAGATGCCTACATCTGAGACAGTCGTCTAGGTCTACCCCAGACAATGGGTAGTCAATGTAGAAAAACACTTGGACATAATTTCTGTCATCATATGAGATCTACTTATGATTAAGTGGGTGTCTAATAATGGTCACATGGATTACACCATAAAAGCTGTATAACACTGATTATAAGAGAAAACCAGAAAGACTAGGTCACTACATTATGAAAACTTATATCAATACAGACAACACAAGGTAATTATACTCCATATGTAGATATTTGTAGACAGCGCTAGAAGCAAAACTGGGCAAAAATCTGTGGCAGAATGAAGATTCAGTCTTAAACTTGCAAACCTGAATTATCTTTTACTATATTTTATCAAACTTCTGTCTTCCTACGTTCCCTCAGGTTTTATCTTGTGGTTGTTTTCACAAAATGTGACTAACTCTGTGTATATCTGAATATATGGGGCCTGATTCTGTTTGCAGGTCCCTTGACAGTAATGTAAGAGCAACAGTAACAATTCGCATTTATACACTTCCTTCCACCTGATAGCCTCAGAATGCTTTACAAATACTGATTGATTATGTTTCACATTACTCCTGTGGGATGGCTATAAAATAGAAAAATAGAAGAGTGGATTATGAATGACTGGAACTGAGAGACAGTCAAAGAGAAAAGTATAGCATTAGAAAAAGGAAGGACCATTACTTCCCCATAAACCCGGGAACTCAGTGATCTTGTTCCCATTTACATCAGGTGAAAATTCAATTTTCATGCCTTAAATTCCTGACCAAGCATGAATTTAATTTAGGATGTATCATGTCCTTAATGAAGACTCTGAATGCTCTTCACTTTTGACACATTCTTTTCACTGTATTGTGAAATCACATAGATTCTCATATGTGGTATCAGGTTTTTGTTGTACTGGACTAGTTTAATAAACTTAATAGCAAAAGAGGCTGTTTAGCCAATACCTGTGAGTGAACAATACAAATTCCCCTGTCAGCAGAGACTATAGATTTATATAGGCCAAGTGGCTTAACAGAGAATGTGATCCAGTTTATCTATCTGACTCAGTGTCAAGTTCCTCCCAAAAGAAGAGCTCAAATTCCTGACGGTAGAGGTAGGCAGGATGCTCTGGAGGCCTCCAAGGAGAGATCTTGCCTGCCTGAATTTAATCACCCAAATTAGATAAAATGGATCTTCCTTTCAAGACTCCAGGGCATCTGTCATCACTGCTTGCCTAAGAACTTAGGTACTTACTGTAGGACTGCTCTGATATGAGCCAAAAATGCAGGTGCTGCTTAGAAAGTCAACCCAGGCAAAGGTTTCCTAAGGAAAAAATGTGTTAGAAAAAACCCATGCAAGTGCTGAGGTGACAGCAAAAGTTAAAAAGCATGTCCTTTACCAAGAACCCACCTCCCCACCCTGTTTGCTAGCTTGTTCTCTGCACAGATTACAGTCCCTTTCTGACACACCATGGCTCATGGTGAGTGATTCACATGGTAAGCCCTGAGAATCCTCCTCCCCAGTCCTTATCATTGGCTACATAACCTTGCCTGGGATCAAGTTGCTGAGTGATGTGTATTTTTGTGCACTGTTGCTCCATCCTCTGCATTATTTAACACGCTGACAGCCTTTGTGTTATCTGCAAATATTACCAACAGTGATTGTAAACTGCCATCCAGAAATATGGGATAGCAACAGACCTAGCAACAGTTTATACGGAACCCTAGTAAAAGCATGCTCTCTCCATCACGGGTTCCCATTAACAAACCCTTTTGCAGGTTCTTTGAACTCCCCTGTTCTTAATCTCCTTGACATGTGCCTTATTAATATTACTTGGAGCTAATTTTTTAATCAAAATATTACACAGCAAAAAGTCAAACACCATACAGAAGTCTAAATAGATTGCATCTTTGTTGTTACCTTAATTAGCCAGTGTTGGAAAATCATCAAATATTTAATGTGCAGTTATTTTGAGAGACATAGTTTCTATAAAAATTTAATGACTAGTATTAATTCATTTTATTCCCTATTACTTGTTTATTCTTTATTAATTCTTTATTAGCTAATTTATTTTTTCTTCTGTAATTCTCTTTTGATGTTACACTGTCTTTCCCAGGAGATCTCATCCATCATTTGTTATTACTGACACACACCAGCACCTTTGGAATATCCCCTGGTTCTGTTCTTTAGGAAAATGCTCTTCTAGAAGCTTTCAGGCATGAAAGTTGTCTCAGCCTGCAAATTTTCCTGTGGTTTCAGTACTTTGCCTCTCTAGTTCTTTTGTGATTGTGTTGAATAACTGTGTCAAAACCATGTCGGTCATTTCAGACAACTTCCATGGAAGATGAGGAAGGAATACAGAGGAAAGGAGAGGGGCAGAAAATGTGGAAAAAAACCCAAAAAAAACCTCTCCACTCTGATAAGCCTGTTAGTTTTGAAATGTGAGAATTAATACAGAGAGCTGGAACAGTGAGAAGATTTATGGGCAACTATTACCTGACACAAACTGCACCTATCCATGGAAAA
This sequence comes from Melopsittacus undulatus, assembly GCF_012275295.1. NCBI lineage: Eukaryota > Metazoa > Chordata > Aves > Psittaciformes > Psittaculidae > Melopsittacus > Melopsittacus undulatus. The sequence goes on from NC_047529.1 coordinate 19,531,309, forward strand.
TTTAACACTGTCACTTCAGTCTCAGACCAACCTGCTACACATCCAGTGATACAAGAATCTGGTACTGTTCTTGACCAGGAGATAGGAAATCTCTGATGGTTTAGATAATCCCATGAGGGAATAAACACTGCTGTACATCAAGCACATTAATGTTTTCTCAGACTGGATAATCTTGATCCTTCAGCAAGACAGTTACTTTAATAAACTGCTTTTCTCTTGTAGAGTAGTTAGGGCTGGAAAGGACCTTAAGATCATCAAATTCCAACCCCCCCACCATGGTCAGGGACACCTCACACTAAACCATATCACCCAAGGCTTCATCCAACCTGGCCTTGAACACCGCCAGTGATGGAGCATTCATAGCTTCCTTGGGCAACCCATTCCAGTACCTCACCACTCTCACAGTAAAGAATTTCTTCCTTATATCCAATCTAAACTTCCCCTGTTGAAGATTTAACCCATTACCCCTTGTCCTATCACTAGAGTCCCTAATGAATAGTCCCTCCCCAGCATCACTATAGCCTCCCTTCAGATACTGGAAGGCTGCTATGAGGTCTCCATGCAGCCTTCTCTTCTCCAGGCTGAAGTCCCAACTTTCTCAGCCTGTCTTCATACAAGAGGTGCTCCAGCCCCTGATCATCCTTGTGGCCCTCCTCTGGACTTGTTCCAACTCTTCCATGTCCTTTTTATGTTGAGGACACCAGAACTGCACACAATACTCCAAGTGAGGTCTCCCGAGAGCAGAGCACAGGGGCAGGATCACCTCCTTTGACCTGCTGGTCATGCTCCTTTTGATGCAGCCCAGGATACGGTTGGCTTTCTGGCCTGCGAGCGCACAATGAAGCCGGCTCATGTTCATTTTCTCATTGACCAACGCCCCCAAGTCCTTCTCTGCAGGGCTGCTCTGAATCTCTTTCTTCTCTGCCCAACCTGTAGCTGTGCCTGATATTGCTCCGACCCAGGTGTAGGACGTTGTACTTGTCATGGTTAAACTTCATGAGGTTGGCATCAGCGCACCTCACAAGCGTGTCAAGGTCCCTCTGGATGACATTCCTTCCCTCCAGTGTATCAACCGAACCACACAGCTTGGTGTCATCACAAGTACTTCCTGTATGAAGATAGGTTGAGAAAGTTGGGGCTGTTCAGCCTGGAGAAGAGAAGGCTGTGTGGAGACCTCATATCAGCTTTCCAGTATCTGAAGGGGGGACTATAGAGATGCTGGGGAGGGACTATTCATTAGGGACTCTAGTGATAGGACAAGGGGTAATGGGTTAAATCTTCAACAGGGGAAGTTTAGATTGGATATAAGGAAGAAATTCTTTACTGTGACAGTGGTGAGGTACTGGAATGGGTTGCCCAAGGAAGCTATGAATGCTCCATTCCTGGCGGTGTTCAAGGCCAGGTTGGACGAAGCCTTGGGTGATATGGTTTAGTGTGAGGTGTCCCTGACCATGGTGGGGGGGTTGGAATTTGATGATCTTAAGGTTCTTTCCAACTCTATTTTATGATTCTATGATTCTATGAATGCCATGCGAAAATCTAGAACTTTGAATATTAGGATCAACTTACTGAATCTGATATGATACTCTGAAAATATCACACTCCTTCCCCTTCTCAAGTATTTATGAGATTTTTCCCTAATCCTAAACCTTCCCTCTGCAAACTTCTCAATTCTTCATGCTTTACCTATTTTCTTTCCTCTTGAGACAGCGCTGCTGCTCCCTTTTAAGAAGAACATTTCTTGCAGTATGCACGTGAAAAGGCAAGGAACAAAGGGGACATGGTGGTCTTTTTCAAAAGTACAGAAAGCAGATATAAAAGGAAGAATTACTGTGTTTTGTATGCCCTTGGTAACTACGATAATGAGTAATAAACTTCAGCAATCAAGTGGTTGGATATTGCACCAAAACCTTGTAACACAACAGAACAGGCAAGTACTAGGGCTGACTGCCTAGAGAAGTGGTCCAGTCTCTAGCAATGGAACATATTTTATGAGTTTGTTAAGAGTTGCCTAGTAATCCTTGTCTTGAAATCCCTCCTAATGGAGTAATATGTGTACAAATTCATCATCAGATCATATTTCTCCAATCTCACCCTCCTCAGGGATAAAAGAAATGGAAACCTGAATGGCATGTTTTGTTTTTTTTTTTCCTAAAGCAAGAAGAGAAAGAATAAAGCAACATTTGTAGTATATACATATGTTCTTATGTTCATCTTTTACAAGGGCGTGTAGTGATAGGACAAGGGGGAAACTGAAAGGGTAGATTTAGATTAGATATTAGGAATAAGTTCTTCCCTAATAGGGAAGTGAGGCACTGGCACAGGTTGCCCAGAGAAGCTGTGGCTGCCCCATCCCTGGCAGTGTTCAAGGCCAGGTTGGCAATGAGGCTTGGAGCAACCTGGTTTAGTGGAAGGTGTCCCTGCCTGTGGCAGAGGGACTGCAACTAGATGATATTTAAATTCTTTTCCAGCCCTAAACTTTTTATGATTCCATGATTGTACAATCTTCAGTGATTGGCAGAATAACCCAGAATAGCCTTATTTAGGGTCTTAACTTTTTAATTTCTGTTTTGATGAAAAGTGTGATGACAAAATTCTTATTTTCTGAAGATGTATTCAATTTCCCTTCCTCCCTACATGCTAAGTGTGTAATAGCTTGCACAAGGATCCAAGAACTGAAGTACAGAAAACAATGTTTTAAAAATCATTTTTATTAATTAAATAAAATAATCTTAAATGTTCTAGATGCATAAGCAGCATTAGAGAACTTTTAACATATGGGTTGCTTTTGCAGCTAGGGTGAATTTAAACTATAATTTGTACCAATGAATTAAATATATTGCTTCTACCATAGTATTACACTAGTGGATCTCATCCTTCCATACAGGAATAAAAATTTTTCCCACTTCTTTGATTCTCAGTTGATTTCTTTGTTTTGGGCATGCTAGTACATAAACAAGTTGACTGTATCAATGGTATAAACAGAAAATACTCTGCATGAGACAGAGCTTAGTGACACTGGCATTAATTTAGCTCTTTAACAGATTCCTCTTCCTGCTACTTTCTCAGTGCATTTTACAGGTTAAATAGTTTCACATTTTTATAACTTTGTTAAGAACCCTGAAGTGGTTGAAATTCTTTCAATTTAAATGATTTATATAAATTGCAGAAACCATATATCTGAGTTCTAGCTTTAATTAAGTAGGTTAGAGGAAGTGTCAGAATTTAAAATTAAATATTAAGGACAATTATTATTGAAGTAAAAACATAATTGAAAATCCAAGAATTTCATCTGTTATAATTGATTTTTAGCATTTTATTATCTATCCATTTATCCTGTGATTTCAGTTTAGACAGTGTATTTTCTATTACAATATTGAAATAATATGCAATAAGAAGTCACATGGGGTGGGTTACAACTCATTAAACACTAGATGTTTAAAAATTAAGTGCCTAGTCTCATCTAGTTAAGTAGGTTGGTCCCTTAATTATCATCAAAAAGTCATCTTTACCAGGACATTCATCTTAGACCCATCTTAGAACTTTTTGTTAGATGGGGATGAAATAGCTTTTGGACATGACTGTCTGTCTCCAGGGACTATTGATGGCTCTTTGATATTTAGTTCAGAACAGATACCTAACCTTCATATAACTGAAGTCAGGTAAGATGAACATACTCTTAGCGACTACGAGGGTCACTTGCATAGAGCTACCATCATTCATCCAGATGATCTACCAACGACATTACTCTTTGCAATGATGTTGAAAAACCTGGTCAGAAAGGGCACTGGAATTTTCCTCAGGGCAGAAATCATGGAATGTTTTAGTAAGTCTGTTCCCCTTCTGTATCCCTGTTAATTAATGTGGCTCTGTGGACAGATGCAATTGCAATTCACAGCAAACACTAAGGATTGCATCTACCATGAGATAATCCTCAAATAGACTTATCACAACAGTTTGGCACTTACTCACGGTGCCCAGATCAATCTTCCTGTAGGAGGTGCAATTTTTACATGCTGACCATTGGGTGTTTAGGCATTCCTAAGCAGTATGTGAGTTAATGTCCAGGATACTGTCCAGGGAATATTAGGGCTCATCTCCAGATGAACACTCCTCTGTGGAGGGTTTCTGTCTTGGGTGCTTTTCTTCCAGTCATAAAAAATGTTAATGCCATGCCATTCCCGCAAGAGAAGTTGGATCAGCTAAGGAGGAGAAAGGGACCAGAAGGAAGTCTGAATGTTAATACTGTGCCCTTGGCATTCTCTGCATAGGAAAGCTGCCAAGAGTTTACTTTGTCCCGCTGCTTTTTCTGAAAGCCTTATGACTTCACTTAGGTGGTGAATGGAAAGCTGCACACAAAATAAATGTTTGTGATACCAAATGTTGCCACAGCATTCTTCTCGCAAATGATAGTCTTTATTTCACAGTGATTTTTTTCTCCAGAAGCACTCTTTTCACTCATTTCTGACACTCCTGCTTGCTTCCATTTAGGTCTATTGTCCAGACCCATGTCAGCATGACCTGTTCATGATACCTTGCCCACTACAGCAGCTCTGAATTTTTCATATACAGCAACAAACAAAACCACTAACAGTTCTTTTTCCACTTCCCTATTTTATTCAGCAACATGCAAGAATTATTTCACTTCCAGACTGTGTCATTTTTGGGGCAAAGATGATTTTTGCCAGTACATTCCATAGAACACATACTTATTGTCAAATAATAATTACAATGTGAATAATAACAACAGCAGCAACAACAAAAGAGGAGTTAATGGTGCAAAATGCTTGTTTGAAGAAACATATATCATGATAAAGATTGACATTTATATTTATTTAATGTCCATATTAACAAAGTGGACATAAAAGAAGATACCCGTTATCTCCTAGAAGCTTGTAATCATTGTACCTGCACAAATATATACCTGTTTGACTGCCCACAACCCACATCTAAAGACCCATTTAATGCTCATCTGTGCCAAGATGGTACAGATGCCAGTAATGTAATGAAGGGACAAATGTTTTCTCTTTATTTCTACCATGTGTTCCCCTCTCCAATGAAGTGATTTAACAATGAGAACTTTATGGTCAGCTGGTAAATACCTATTGGAAGAGATAGAGGGATTTCTGCTCATCTGAAGCTCATGTGTCAGTGATTCAGAGCAATACAGCTCCTCAATAAAGACATAGGTTGATATGAGCTAATGTGCTACTGGAACTGTCAGGATGAACGAGCTTGTGATTGGCCTGTGGGATATCTCATTCCTTACTATTTTTTATTAATTCAGTATAATGGAAATAAAGAAATTGAAAGAGGAAGATCTGACAGGATAATAAACTTGAGATGCTTTGAAAATAAACATCTACCTCTTTCTTGACATTATCTATGAACTATACAGCTTTTCTTTTTTTTCAGTTTTATTATGTCAGGAGACCATTATCCTGTCACAGAACCATTTCGCACTGCATTATCTGTTAAGCAAATTTTGGTATTGAATTTACTTCTGGAGAAACAGGGTCCAGCCTTACATTGCTGAAGGCTCAAAGCAAAGTAGGCAGGTCCTTAAACACACAGGTGATGGGACTGCACTAAGCTTCATGGGATGGACCAGCTCAGGTACCTGGCAAAGAAGTCTTGTCAGTCAGATAAACAGGAGGCCTATTTCCTTCCTTGCACTGGAGCAGGCTTGCTACATACACAAAGTGCATGGGACAAACTCTCATCACAGAATCACAGCCTCTCAGTTGATGCTAATAATTATTTTAGTGTACTTGGAAGCAAAGTAAGAGAATAACCTGGTAATATCATGCATCTTATGGGGCATTATCATCCTCAGCATGTGCCTAGTAATGAAATTTTAATTCCATTTTTAAAATGGAATGTAAGCAAAACCCAGTGCTAATTTGCTTCCATTTACTTCTGCATGAAGATAAAAGGTTCTAAGACTGGCCAGATACCATTACTGACAAAAACCCAAAGCAACATGAAAATTATGTTTGTTCTGCCATAATGTTTTGTTGTGTTTGCAGTGCCAAACAACAGAAAAAGAATCTTTTGAATGCGCTTATTAAATTGTGGGTCCAGTGAAGAGCCACTCTATAATCTGCTAACACCTCAAGAAGTATGTGCTTCCTGGAAGAAACTACAGAGACAGCTTCTCTATATCTTAAAGCTCTTTTAGGAGTTCTTTTAGGAACTCCTCTATCCAGAGACCTATAAGAATCATCCTTCTTGTTAGCGTAACTAATGATTTCTCATATTGTAATAAAAAGAAACCTATGAAAAGCAGCAAGCATAGCTTTTTGTGGCAAATTAATATAATTTACAGACTTAGTTCCCAGGATAAAGAGCTATCAAAATCTTCCAATGCTGAAAATCTGTAGCAGCATTTTGAACACCTAGTTCAATTTTACTTATAAAATGCGTTATATCCCTTATACAGTAACGCCTAACCCCTTCATAACCCGACATCTAGCTTTGCAGGGCTGTTCCTTCTCTCATTTAACCACTTTTATTTATGCTTTACCTGTAGCATAAGTTTCCTTCTTCTATTACTCTTCACAATCAAAGCATAGAGGCTTCCTATAAGCCTTCACCTGGAGAACAGAAGTCCTCCCTTTGGCATTTTGATGTTCATTAGATGCAAAAACAGTATTTTAATTTTATTAAGAAGGTTTAAATTCCTGCTGAGACTGATTTTCTAGCATATGATATGCAACTATGGTAAGGAGGCTATAGATATTAATTTGGCAGCTTTACAGTCTCTTTCCTCTAGAGTTCCATGCTATTTCCAATTTGCAAAGATGACAATCTTGCCATGCTGGCCTCTATAATTTCTAATTTGAAATACTTCAGGTTTTGTTTAACCACCTCCAAATTGTTTCTCTGTTGATCCAGAGAGGAAAGCTTGACACTAAGGGCTTTGTGGTAGTGTCTAGCTCTGACAAATATGGACAGTTCTTGGTGGATATCAGATAACACTTACATATAGACACCAAATAACAGACATAAAAATCTGTCCTGTTTTTCAGTGACAAAGTAAACATCTAATTTCCATTTTCCCCTTATCTCCAGTTGTAAGTGCATAAGCTTTCTACACCACAGACCTGTCATTTCCTACGTTTGGGATTGGAAGAGCTTGTGAATATTAGACTCATGGAATTGTCTTTTAAAAAATAGACATTACTTATAAATTTTTTTTTTCCTCCAAGCTGTAGTGTCCTATCTTTAGTAACATTCCTTTTTTTAATTCAGTATTCCTTTTATTTTCAGCCATCTTCTCTTCTGAAGCACACGAAGGAGTCATTCTTAGATAGGAGTCAGATATCAAACAAAGTCCCATGCCAAGGGTAGAGAATGATCAAAAACTTATTTCCGTGGAGAAGATACAATGATACATGACCATGGTGCTCAAGGCTTGTATACACATTTGTGTGTATTTCATCCACAGACATCTCAGGCATTTTATTAATTTTCAGTACCAGTGGTTTTCTGTTGTTATTAGTTAATTAATTAATTAATTAATGTGTTTATCTTTTTCTTTTATTTTTTTCCAGGTAGAAATTTTACCCCAGGCAATTAACCCATCACCATCCTCTGTCTGCCAAGAAGCTACTGGATCAAGTAGCACATCTGTAATGATTAGGAATCAATTTGATTGACATGTTAAGCTGCCACAAACATTTGCAAGAGCCCTCTTATTACAAGATGTTTTTATTTTGTACAGCAATTCAGAGGTCCAATCTCAATTGGTTTTTCTGGACTCCATCTCTTGTCAGTAGAGAGTCAAATGGCCCATAGGGGAGGATGACTTATTTTGTCTCAAAATCAAAAAGCTAAGTTTCCCTCCAGAGGTACCATTTTTCTCTCCATGACTGGAAAGAATGTCATGACACTGAGTGTAGCAAAAGTCAAATTGCTTTGCAGGTTGCTTGACAGTATTGACTAGGTTTCCCATGAGCATAATGGCAATTTAAACACTTTCATGGATCCACCTAGATGTGAGTGCCCACATGTAGATGTTGAAGCTGAATTACAGCCTCTATGACAAGCTCATTCTGATAATTAAGCAGCAAATGTTAAGCAAGGCTAATCCTGTTCTGTACAGCAAACCTGACTTGATATTTGGTCTTTTTGAGGCTAAGACTTTTGTCTTCAGTGGGCTGCTGAACATTATGCAGTTCCTCATAATTTAATTTATTGTTCTTAGTCCAAAATAACAGATTGCCTGCAATTGTTTCCATCAGCCAAAATCCTCCAAGATCAGGAATTTTATAACAAATATGTTCGCCTCATTGAAATAGCTTGGAGTTTTGCCAAGGATTTCAATGGAATCAGATTTTCACTTCTAAAATTGCTGGTAGTTTTGAATATGTTGAGGAAATTGCTGCATGTTTGTTTTGGGATTTTGTGATTTCTTTTCCTTTTTCCCTTAGTAAATAGCTAACTACAAAAGAGGATTCTGAAAACTTCACTCTTGCTTTCTTAAGCCAGACCTGTCAAAAAAGCTTTGGCTGTTATCCAACGCTGAAACATATTCCCTCTTTTTCCTCCTTAAATTTCCAGTGACATTAAAGATTATGCACATTAAAAAAGTGCCTAATACATAATGTAAAACACAGCTGGTGGAGCAGGGTATGGAAGAAAGCAATTTAGCTTTAAGCTACTAATCTCTGCTTTCTTCTAAAGTTTTTGGCATGACAGATGCATTGACACCATGTCTCACAGATCGATATATGTCAAAAAACATCAGATGCAAAAATTATGTATTTTAGCTAAAAATATAAACCATGATATGTTCTCATACCTTGGTGGTGAGCATAAATGTAGCAAATCTGTCACACCAATTTGTCTTGTAATGGCAGTAAAGAGCAGGAGGATGTAAGACAGAAAGAAAGCTGAGGGAAGAGAGCATCACTGCTTTGAATAATTATTGGAGAAAGTCTCAAAAGGTATGAAATGTATTTTTTCTTTGCATCTAAAAAATAGCTTAATAAGCTACTATTAAAATGAACAGTTTAACTTTAAAGACATCCAGAAAGTAAAACAAAAGCAGATTTCTGCAGCTGTTACCAAAGCTGGTAAGTATTTTTGACTGGGAACAATTTTTTCTTTGGAATATGTGGCTTTGTTAAAATTGACATATAATCAAATTGAATTAGTGTTGATACAGACTGTCATAGGAATCCATTTCAGTGAAGAAACTAATTCTTTGCTAAAAACTGCATTCACTTGAAGAACTTAGATGGCTTCTAAATTGCTGAGGAAAAGATGAATTTCCTTTACAGGAGGATGAACTGAAAGATAGTCAAGCCTATAGTTTCCTTCCTAAGAAGGAGCCTTCCTAAGAAGGAAGGAATTTATAGAGCCTATGAACACTGCAACAGCGACTGCAAAATAGTTCTGATGACAAAGGTGGCTGAGTATACACACTCTGCACACCTCTCAGATTAAAATTAATATGCGTTTCTCAAGTACATTAGTTTATAGCTTCAATCTCATTGAAAGGCCTCTCTGAAACACTAAGGAAAACATAGTTTGCACATATTTAATCTTCGTGATTGGTATCCTACCTCCTGCATGCCAAGGTTTGATTTTAATGGCCAGAATTAATACAATTACCGCTTCACATAATAAAGTACGCTCACAGGAGATGCCTTCATCAGGGATATAGGCTGAGTCTGTGGATGACAGACATGGGTTATTTCAAGAGCAAGAAATGCAGGGGAGGTGAAGATTTGTTGCAGGTATTCACTGAGCTTGGAGCAAGACCTTTAGATGAGTAAGAACAATTTCCCTTTTCTTTTTTGGAACTCAGTCTTTGCAAGTATTTGTACATAGCATTTATGGAGTTTGCGACCAAATAGCAAATGTGAGGTTCCATCCTGAGGGAAATACTGAGATTTACAGATTTGGAAACTGTTTTCCCAAATGTTTTGATCCTAAAATAACATGAAAAATGTAACCAGATTTTCTTGTAAAGCTGATAACTTTTTCAACTTTGAATTGTTATTTCATTGAGAAACTAAGTGACAATCTTTGCTTTTTTCATTTCTGTTTGCGTAACAAGGGCCCACATTCCACTGCACCTCTGTCTTCCCAGTTGTTTATACATTTTCTTTTAATGCTATTAACAGTTCTTTATACTGGCAGAGATGAAGGAAAGCTTGTGTCCTGTGTGAGTGTATTTTAAAGGTTTATTTCTTCCAGCAGAGACTTAGTCCCTATATAGAGCCACCTTTATGTGTTCGCATGATAAAATATTAAGGAATAATGGTAATATATGACACTGTCCCACATGACATCCTTGTCTCTAAATTTGAGTGTCATCAATTTGATAGGTGGACCACTCGGTGGATAAAGAACTGGCTGGATGGTCGCACACAAAGAGTTGTAGTCAACGGTTCAATGTCTGGCTGGAGACCAGTAACAAGTGGTGTCCCTCAGGGATCGGTGTTGGGACCGGTCTTGTTTAATATCTTTGTCGGTGACATGGACAGTGGGATTGAGTGCGCCCTCAGCAAGTTTGCTAATGACACCAAGCTGTGTGGTTCTGTTGATACGCTAGAAGGAAGCAGTGCCATTCAGAGGGACCTTGACACACTTGTGAGGTGGGCTGATGCCAACCTCATGAAGTTTAACCATGACAAGTACAACGTCCTACACCTGGGTTGGAGCAATCCCAGGCACAGCTACAGGTTGGGCAAAAAGGAAATTCAGAGCAGCCATGCAGAGAAGGACTTGGGGGTGTTGGTCAATGAGAAAATGAACATGAGCCAGCAGTGTGTGCTCGCAGCCCAGAAAGCCAACTGTATCCTGGGCTGCATCAAAAGGAGCATGACCAGCAGGTCGAAGGAGGTGATCCTGCCCCTCTACTCTGCTCTCGTGAGACCTCACTTGGAGTATTGTGTGCAGTTCTGGTGTCCTCAACATAAAAAGGACATGGAAGAGTTGGAACAAGTCCAGAGGAGGGCCACAAGGATGATCAGGGGCTGGAGCACCTCCCATATGAAGACAGGTTGAGAAAGTTGGGGCTGTTCAGCCTGGAGAAGGCTGCGTGGAGACCTCATAGCAGCCTTCCAGTATCTGAAGGGGGCCTACAGGGATGCTGGGGAGGGACTATTCATTAGGGACTATAGTGTTAGAAGAAGGGGTAATGGGTTCAAACTTAAATAGAGGAAGTTTAGATTGGATATAAGGAAGACATTCTTTACTGTGACAGTGGTGAGGTACAGGAATGGGTTGCCCAGGGAGGTTGTGAATGCTCCATCCCTGGTGGTGTTGAAGGCCAGGTTGGATGAAGCCTTGGGTGATATGGTTTAGTGTGAGGTGTCCCTGCCCATGGCAGGGGTGTTGGAACTAGATGATCTTGAGGTCCTTTCCAATCCTAACTATTCTATGATTCTATGATTCCTGCACATGTGAGCCGTGACCCTGCCATCTCCATGCAGAGCCTGGCCTCGCCTCCAGAGATGATGCAATTCCATTTCCTTCTGGGGCACTGCAAGCACTTCCCTGTTGGGCCAAGCTGCTCTTGTGCTCCACTCACTCGCCCTCCAGGACAGGGGAGTTGCTGCTCCTCAAGGTGCTTCCTAAAGACTGACTGGTGCTGCCCAACCCTTGAACCCCAACAGCAGATACCAGGGGGGCTCTGCCGTCTCCTCCCTGAGCAGCGGAACCTTTTCCCTCCTGAAGTCCAGGGCAGTGACTCTGTTGCCCCTTCTCTGTGCTCATCTGACAACCGTTTCATGCTCATGATGGCCAGGACCATGCCAGGCCCCCTGTGTGCTTGTCCAGTGACAGCTGCCAGCCCAGGAGGGCACCTTTGTGAGCTGGCACAGGGAGAACTCGGGACAAGAAGTTCTCTTGTCACCAACTTCAGACCTGGCCCCAAGGAGAGCCCGGCCCTTGGAACGGAGCAAGATTGCAGCCAAAGGCACCTGCAGCCCCAGCCCCTGAGAGGAGCTGGTGGGGGCTGGGGGAGCCTCAGCCCCCCTTAACCCTTTTCCTGCCCAGGAGCAGCTGGGGACAGTGCAGGGGCGTGCGGAACACGGGGAACCCCAAAATTCCATGGCTGATGTCACAGAGTCCCTAGCAGCAGCCAGCAGCCAGCAAGGACCATGGCGCTACCACCACAGCAGCTCCCAGTGCGCGGCCCCCGGGCCCCCCTGGTGCTGCAGATGCTGCGGGATTTTGTGCTCCTCGAGAGCTTCTACCCGCGAGGTGGGGACCGAGCCCGCAGGCAGGGACACTGCTGGGGGCAAGAGTGGAGCTGACAGCAGCCATGGCTCCTGGCTCTCTCTCAGCCTTTGCCAGTCTGTCCTGGCTGCTCAGCCAGGTGCTGCCCTTCCCTGTGTCCTGGATCGCCTGGACACCATGGGCAGTGCTGCACCCGCAGGAAGCACCAGCAGGTCTGGCACCCCTGTCTGCTCTGGCACCCCGGCCCCTTCGCACCTGCAGCATCCCCAAGGCCGGGTGCTGCGGGATCCCACCCCCTGTCTCCCGGCAGATTCAGCACAGGGGCTCTGCAAGCCTGGCCGAGCATCCCTGCCCTCACCTGGCTGGGCTGTGCCTGGTCAACCCCATCTGCAGGGACGTTCCCAACGGCTCAGCACGGCTCCCACTCCCCCTCACCGGGTTGCAGAGGGCTCCATGTGAGGGTTTCGTGGAGCCCCAGGTCTCCTCCCTGTCCTGGACCAGCCCCAACGTGCCTCCAGCAGACACCTCCACACTGGGCTTTGGCGCTGCTGCTCTGTCGGGTGCTGCCCTGCTGGGCCCTGGAGGCTGCGGGTCCCTCCAAGCATGGGCAGCCCCTGGGATGCCCCAGAGTCATTGGGGGAGAGGAGCAGAGGCCCCAGTGGCCCCAGTGATGCCGACACCCAGCCCCAGGAACGAACAGCTTGAGGAGGTTCCTGCAGGCATTGACATCTGCAGCACGACCACCCCCGTGGGGACAACCCCTGGCAGCAACAGCGCCCCAGGCTTCAGAATTCCAGCAAGCCTCTCTGGGGACCTCAGGAGCCAAGGTCTTGGAGACCCAGAAAGCGACATGGAACCCACAGAGGAGATGCTCTTCCACAAGGCTCTGCACCTCTTTGATGTTCCTCAGGACATGGTGGGTGCTATCCATGATGGTCTGGGCAAAGTCACCGTGCCAGAGGACCACGATGGCACCATCAGAGAGGGGATAACGGTGGCCCCAGCTGCCGCAGAATGGCCAAATTCCACCTGGGGCAATGAGAACATCGAGGGGGTGCCTTCAGCACTCAACATCTGCAGCACGCCCTCCCCTGTTGGGATAATGTCTGGCAGCAGCAGCATCTCTGCATGCAGCAGCAGTCTCTGCAGCCCATCTCATGACCAGGACAGCCAGGGTCTTGGGGACACAGATGGGGACCACATCCCCCCAAGCCCAGCTGCTCAGCTCCACTGCCAGGGCCTTGGGGAGCTGAATATGAGGGAATATGCCAGGGAGGTGGAGGAGGCCGTGTACTCCCTTCTCATGTACGAGAAGATGGAGACGGTCAGGGACGAGGGTCCCATTAGCAGCCTCTCTGGCTGCCATGTCCTCTCCAGCCCAGTTGCTCACTCCAGCTACCAGGGCCTTGGGGAGCAGGAATTTTACACCTTGCAATATGCCATGGAGGTGGAGGAAGTCGTGCGCTCCGTCAACCCCTACAGAGAGTTGGAGGGGGTCAGCCAGGAGGGTCCTGGCAGCAGCCCCATGGCTGGGGAGCCTGGTGGCCTGGGCTCATCCTCACCTGCCAGGGCAGGGATAAAGCGGAGGAGGAGCCACTTCCTGACTCCCCCCAGCAAGCGCAGGGCTCCCCCACAGGGGGATTAGATGAGAAAAAGCTTAGGATGGGGATGAGGGGAGCAGGAGCAGGGTGGGGGGAAAAGTTACGGGGATGGAAGCAGTGGGGATGGGGGGAGGAGGGTTCTGCAGTGAGCAGTGATATTGTTAATAAAGTGTTCTATGTTTTATTTAAACCAGTTTGCTCAGCACTGTGCCATGTCTGTGGGGCGAGAGGGAGCAATGGGGGCACCGGGAAACAGCTCCCAAGAGGTGATAAGACCCCACTGGACCCCACATCAGAGGTGGCCGGTCAGAGTCACCGGCAGTGGGGCAGCAATGGCCGGGGAACCTCCTGTCCCCTTCCCCAGGGAGCCAGGACAGACGGGTCCCTGCAGGACCCACAGACACGACCCCGCGCAGGGGCAGCACCGAGACCCTGGCACCAGAACAGAACTTGGGGCCAGGCAGGGACAGACACACAAGTGGTGGCTGGACTAGATGATCTTTTGAGGTCCCTTCCAACCCTTGGGATTCTGTGATTCTGTGATTCTGTAATGCATTCAAACGAAGTTCATATTAAATCTTGTTTTAATGAGGGATAAGCATGAGGAACTTCAACAACAGAGGTTTTGTGCTTCCAGCAGAGCCAAGTATCCTATCTGTTTTTGAACTCTGCTAATGGCATGGGGTTTTCCTTCCAGAGCCTTTCAAAGGATGAGACCTAAATGACTAAAGTTGAAATATTTGCTCTTATTTTTTTGTTAAGGGTCAATACTGATGGAAGACAATGTGCTCTAGCAACTTCTGTGGGCAGACCTGAGCTCATTCAGTGTCCACACTTTAAGCTGACAGAAGCCACAGCCTCAATCAGCAAGAAACCAGCTCTGATGCTATATGGAGAAAAAAGATATCACAATTCAAAGTCAGTGTCATGCTGACATCATTATAGCTCCTAGCCATTGCAGACTGTGGGTTGAATGAACCCATACCAACCTGCAAAAGGCCATGAAATCAGCTACAAAACAAGCGGATTGCAAGTAGATTAATCGTGTGTATCTCCAATCCAATGTATTTAAAGTAAAGCTCCTAGGAACTCCAGTGATATTTGGATTAATCCCTAAAGAGTATATTACTCTTATAACGATGGCTACTGATAATATTTCAGACAAGCAACTGACAACCTAATATTTGGAATACCATGGACTATTTAAGTTAGATGAGCCCTGACATTAAGATGTGAGTTCAACTCTGATACAAAAAGTGTCCATAAGCTCAACAAATCCAGAAATCATCTTTTAATTGTGTTCTGACTGCTTTCCCCTGAAGCATAGATCTCTTTTGGACTAGTGATTTGAACACTGTCTTGTGCTTCAGAAATATGCCTGAAACCCAAACTTTACTGTCAGAACTTAATCCAAAGAAAAATAAAGTCATTAAGAAAGTTTGGGTTGTACCCTTTGGACTGAGCAAAGGAGTCAGCTAATAATGTTGCTCTAACTTTCTGAATATTTTTTTATTCATCTCCTTTGGAGAAATGTTGGAATAATCAAATTTTGTGACATAAATTTTACTTAGAAAAAAAAGAGCTTGGGGGAAATAGAAAATATTTTCCAAAACAAATTCATAAGTGTGTAAACATGCAAATTCACTTAAATTCTTCTGAGATACCATGCAGAAGATGGATCCACCTAAAGAGTGTCCACTCTGTATAACACTGGCATAATTCCTGTCCAAGACAAAAAAGCATAGGTTCACATTTGGTTTTGCAAAGCCAAAGTTGTACCAAAAAGCCATTCAGTTATTAACAGTGATCAGTATAATGTATCACACAGAAAAAGCTAATAATACAAAATGTTGCCCTACCATTGATTTGTTTGATCGAGCACTGCAAATGGGGGAGAAACCAATGAAAAATGTAACAATCCATATAATCACTTTCTGTGAAATTAAGAAGCAGGCACTGAGATTAAGCCTGTCTGAGGAGCAACCAACCTGTGAAGAAAATGAGAGCGTTGTGAATACAAAAATTCAGAGCATAGCCTTGAGTTATGATCCAGAAAAACAAAGGATATTTGCTGAAGCTCTGAGAAGTGAGCTCACCAAACTTGCTCTATTTATTATGGGGCTTTTGTTGTGGTTTTGACTGTGAGCAAGTGGCTGTGTGGCACTTAGTTGCCAGAGGGCGTTAAACCAAAACAGCCCTTCACATTGAGGAGGCACAAAGGACCTTCTACCAACAGCCCTTTGAAACCCCACTAAATGGTCTCATCCTATATTTCTCCCCACTAAGCATCTTAAAATCTCCTCCCATGTATCTTCATTCACTCCATGTCTTTGGAACCTCATAAAATGCCTTAAAGTCTTCCCAGTCTTTAACCTCAGACCTCACAAACCCTTACTGGCCACTTCCAGCCTACTCTGCCATCACTGGGACCACCTAATAACCATCAAGATGCTCAGAGCCAACCAGGTATTAGCTTGCACTGATCAAGAAACCATTGCAACTGCTTCATCCACCCACTTTTATGTGTGTCCTGAAACTGGTTTCATTTCACCCTGAGGCAAGGAATGAAAGTTGATTTTGTTCTATCAAAACTGAGGACTGGAGGGTGCTTCAGGACTGAGGACTGGATGACAAAGCTAAAGAGACAATAAAAGGACAGAGAGAAGGAAAAATATTGTTGCAGTCACCTTAACAAACTGAAGACAATTCTGGAATAATACAGGAAATACACAAAAAGCATGAACATGCTCACAGAGAATTAATTACTGAAATATGCGAAGCAATAACTGTGTGAATGAATTCACCAATAAAATTAATTACACAATGAAGAAACTATTATAGCAAGAAAATCCAACAATCAACAAATAGGAAGAGTCTAGGCAAAGAATGGGGGCTTACAATAAAGCACTTTTAGTTCAGTTACTGCCTTATGACTATCTAAGCTATATGTTCAGTGTAGATGGACTTGACATGAAACTTCAGCGGTTTTTGCCTTTTCAATTCCTTCAGATCATTTCATAAGACCAGAAAATATGGGATCTTAATATATGGGGGGCGAAGCTACTTCAGTTTGAAAACAAACACTTAGTTTCAAATAAACATCAACATTTGTAGCTAAATATTGTTCTCCAAATAGTGTGTAGACTTTCAAACAGCTCTGGAGCTTTTGTTCAAAGCATTTAAAATTCGCAGAAAACTGTCACCCAGTTCTTCTAAAGCTACAAATGTGTGGTGTTGAGGGAAGGCAATGAATTATTGGTAATGGACCAAAGAATAGGAAAACAGTCATAGAATCATAGAATAAGTTTGGCTTAGAAGGGCTCTTAAAGTTCCAAGGGATCTTAAATATCCCAATCCCACCCTGTCACAGTGCTCAGATTCGGCTGCTTCAGTGCACCAAGGGTGCCTCTAGATCTTGCTTATCCTTCCCATTCAGAAACCTCTCCCATTGAACAACCTACCCACCACATGGAATACCTACTGCCTTGAAGAGATTTGAACTTAATTCTGTTCTACATCATCTATGCAATCCCTAATGATATCAGTGGAGTAGAAACAGGGGTAATTGGAAACAGAATGTGGACAATTATATGCAATTTCAGTTCGAAATGTGAATAATGGAAAAACCCCACCTCTGAGTTTGTCTTCACTGCACGGTACTTTTTCAAATTCTATTTGAGATTTATTTTACTGACTTAAGGGAAGAAAAAATGCGTATTGGAAGAATGCATCTGGTGCATGGACACCAGCCGAGAAACTGTAACTGCTTCCCTGAAAAAAGATTACTAGCCAGTGAAGAAAATCATCAATATTTAATCTCTTGTATTCTACCTGATACATAGGTCTAATTGGGAAGGAACATTCAAGCTTTTGAATGTGACCTTGTATGTTAATTAGGTTACTCCCCTAGGAGCAGAAACTCATCATTTATCCCAGCTATTTAAAGAGAACACTCTGCATAATGTGGAACATCCAGGTGTGTAATGGAATGCAGCTGCCTGAGGGGTCACTGGGAAACATATAGACATAGCAATACTTCTCCATGTACAAGCAGTAGTCAGAGAATCTCAAAAAGGATCTTTTCTCTGTTATCTGGGTGTAAATGCAACCCCAAAATGCAGAGAACTGCTGCATGCAGCAGTACATGCCATACAGGCTATGCAAATTATACCTGAACACAGTAGCTGCCCCTTCAGGAGCAGAGCATATGGGAAGTATGCAGGTAAGGCAATAGAAAAGCTGGTGAAGACACTCTGCTTTTAACTAGGTACATAGCAAGACCTTATTTACTACTATCTATGACTAATATATATGCTAATACCATATAGTCTTTCTTGTATAGATAGGTCTATGATCATATACATACCTATGTTATAGATATAATTATATATTAAATTAAATTAAATTAAACTAAATTAAATTAAATAATTAACTACACATTTAATATATGGTTTGCATATATATAATATAGCTATATTAGCTACACTAATATATAGATAATTCAGGTTATAATTTAAGCTATGGCATAGCTGGGCCTACCATTTTAGTTGCTGATGTTTACATGTATTTCCTTCACTTCACAAAGGAGGAGCTTTGGTAGGTTTTATATGCAGCATGTTGGCCATGAAAAGCACCAGGGAGTGTTACTACTGATTTAAACTCAAGGGTGTGATAAACTGTGTAATCAAACATTGTCTCTGCATGTTAAATCTGATCTCTCAGGTAAGATGACTCAGAACAGATCACTTTGCATACAAGGAAAATTACTGTTGATGGGTCAGTCCTTTTTAGCATCTTCTCTCTGAGAACTGTGACAAACCCAGATCCTCCTCTAGGAACATTTCTTGTGTGAACCAAAGCTGGGAACCTAACTGCTCAAAACCTAACAGTTGTGACAATTTTGTTCATAGGTAAGAAGCAACACTGTGAAATCCATTGGTACAAGGGAAGCATCTGCTAAAATCTTACCAAGTCCAAGTCACAGCATTTTTTTTCTGGAAAAGACTGGTTGTGTTTGATGGAACAAGCTCTGAATGGATGCGAACATCCTCCCAGAAGCCAGTTGAGAACAGCCCAGCATCCAACGTGTCATTGACTTACACCTGGGATGGTTCCAATTTAGTCAGGCATAAGAAATTGCTCTCATGCATCACCACAGGACACTCAGATAAGACTGCTTTAAAACCCTTCTCCTGTTTTATTAACTACATGAGTTAATATTAAAAGTAGCTTGTGGGAGAGTAGAACTCAGGCCAAGCTTCAGCACAATATCCACTTAATTTTGCTTGAGAATCCATGATTCTCCTCCCAGTGTTTGGCAACCCAGAATTTAATTAACAAAAAGTCTTGAAAAATTATTATGTACATTCACCCCGTTCCCATGATTCTCACTTCAAATAAATGCCACTAAGTAAGCCAGTGTAAGCCTGAGCAATAAGGCTGAATGTAAATGCAGTGGTGTTGTACAGGGTATTGGGAATGGGAAAAGTAACTCAACAGAGGAGTTTCTTCCTATCATAAGACTGGTATCCTACACCATGCCAGGCTCTGCACTTTGGAAATACACCAAAGAAAACATTATTATTATAAATTTATCCATATCTGTCACTTCCTAACTCAAGTTATGTACTTCAAAGTGCAGCTGCATGAGTATGGTTCATCCAGTCTGACTACAGCTATCACATGATGGTTGTATAGTCTATAATGCTCATGGTGACCAGGGAAAGATGGCCACCTCCTCAAATGGGTTCATTCTATCCAAAGGCAGGTGCCAAAACAAGTTGGATAAATCCATTCCCAAAGGTAAGCTGACAGCAGTAGAATTTGAGATAATCACCTTAGACTATCTGACTAACTGTTGGACAGCAGAAGTTTAGTAAAATGAATCATATCCTGAAAGCATATACTCTGGGCTCTAGGTGACACGTCATCCCTCTTATTCTAGTTACAAAGCACTAAACAAGGAAACTGAAACTAAACAAACTGAAAACCATTGGTAGTTGGCTACACTTAGTAAGAACTTCTTCCTCTGAAGTGAGTTTTATTGTCTTCCTGAAGGTTTGGTTTGGTTCAGGTGTCAGCTCTTGTCATCTTCTGCTGGTGGGTTGTTATCGCATTCATCCTCAAGTTCTGCACAAGTAGACTCAGAAATAAGCTCCTTAAGGTTGATTTTCTACCTTTTCAGTCTGACAGGAAGGACCTCTGAAGTGATGTAAGGATTTATTTTCAAGCTCAGTCCCAGTTCATGAACATCTGCAAGTACATGGGAAATACAAAATGAAGGCAAGTTTCTAAAAACCAGCCTCCAGGTTATTCAGACTGGCCTGTATCTACCCTTAGGAGCTATTTCTCTAGCTCATCTGATAGGGTCATGTGCTTTCAGTGTCGGTGACCCCCACTTATATGACTTTTCTGTGTCAGCAGTAAGATTTTATTAGATAAAAATCATGTGCTCAGTTTCCTTGTTATTTCCTGGGTTTGGTGTTGTTTTTTTTTTATTTTTTTCTTTTTTTTTTTTTGGGGGGGGGGGAGGAGGGGTTGGGGAGCAGGAATCATTTCCCCAAATTTTATATGCCTAACATGTCATTATTTTAGTCTGATCAACTAGATGCAAACATCTTCAAGACATATTCAGAGATCATTTAATTCTCTGTGTCTCAAGAGTCACTGTGAGTCAGTGCATTTTAACATAGTCTAGACATCTCAAACAGTGCTCCAGTCTAGATTCACATCTAACTACAGGTGTCTGCAAGAATGTGTACATATGATCCAGGGACTCAACACAGCTGCTTATAAAAAAGGCTTTAATATCTTTAGAGATGCATTAGAGCCTCTGAAACACCCACCTGGCTCTGGCAGACATGACAGGGATCCCATGGGACACTGGTGTCTTCCTTCGCCTCCCTCCTGGAGGGGTCCAAAGGTCCTCATTCAGTTGTCCCTGACTGATTAGTTCTGGCACAGGATCACAATAACACAACCTGGAAGAGCAGTGAGACTGCAGATGTTTTCTATCAGAACAACTCTGTTTTACTGACTACTGAATTGTAGCTAATACAGCTGGTCACTAGGTTGCAACTGAAACTAAAATCACAAAAAATTACATTTACTAGAGCAACCTGTGCAGGTTCTCATTAGTAGTAAGTTATGTTCTTCAAGCTATGCACTCGCAATTCAGCAAATAACGATGAATATTGCACTGACAGCCACCATTACTTTACTTATTCATTTATGTAAAATTCATGTAAACATGTTCAAGTAGCTCAGTATTCTGTGAAAACCACTATTAGAAGTTATTAGTTTCATTTTGTAGAGTACCAAGCCGGAATAAAATAAACAATCAGTTTGGTAAATATGAGGAGTAAACACTGATCCATTTAAAATGTGTGCTTGGAGACTCATAGAGGAGGATGACTCCAGATGTTTTCAGACTTACCTTTATTTGAAGGTCATTATCTTCAATAAAGTTGGGTTGGTTCTCAAAAGATTACTCTGATATTTGGCTAGAACTGAGCTGGTTGTTTCAAAGCTCTTCACTTTTAGAAATGTTTTGAGTAATTTGGTATAAATGTACAAGCTGTCTTTAAAATATATACCTATTACTACAGTTCCTACAGCTACTGTACAAGTAGAAAAGGAAAAGTGATTCTTTCTCCAAAACCCCTTAAGCACGTACTTTCTTGCAGGTGAGCAAATAAGGCAGTCATAAAGAAACCAGTGATCTTACAAGCAGTAATTTGCAGCACCCACCTAGTCTGAGTGTTCTCAAGTTTTTATAGACATCACAGAAATGAAGAGAGTCAAAAAAATTTAAGAAGGAAGGCAAAACCTTGCAAACCATTGTAAATGATTCTATTTGGTTATTTTAAGTGATAGAACAAGAGAAAATGGCCTCAAATTTGCCACAGGAGGTTTAGATTGGATATTAGGGAAAATGTCTTCGCAGTTGGTGGTGGTTTTCCTATGGCAGCTTTCCTGTGAAAGATCTCCAAAGCCTTCTGGGAAACAGGAAGCTACTACAGGCATTTTAGGCTAAAGGTCTGGGAAGAAAAAACTTCACTATGAGTTTTCGGCTTTAGATTTATCCATTACAGAACTTCTCCGTTTCCACACACACAAATAGAGCAGCAGAGGAAACAGTCCTCAGACGGTGATGATTTTATAGGGTTTTAAGGGTCAGCTAGTCATCAGTTGTAGCTCTTTTATTTAAATGACCTATTTCAGAGAGCACAAGAAAAATCCTACCTTAGCCTGCTCAGAAAGCAGCCATCTACTGCAAGACTTGGATTTACTGCTGTTAAGTTCCAGCATTTACTAAATATGATGAAGATCAGGAAAAAAAGAAAAATGTGCTTTTGGCTATGTCTGTTATATAAAAGGAAAGAATATGAAGCAATTTCGATAGCCAGCAAAGGGGAAAAAAAGGAAAACACTAACTTAGAATATTTTATTCACTTACTCCTATCAGCTGCTGTAAATTCTGACAAAACACAGAGCTCATCTTTCCTCTCTATCTAATCACAGAAGAGACAGTCTCTATTTTTCATGTAATGTAATAGAACACACTGCAACTGTGAGACAATAAAAGAAGATACCATAATGGCTCCTCTTTTAAGAGCACAGATTTTTGTTGTTGTCAGACACTAGTCATATAGGAGTAAATTGAATACAGCTCAAGGTAATACATAATTCTGAAAAATCACCTAGCAGGCAACACAAAGGAACACTGGCTTTAGGAAATATTGAAGAATCATCACTGTATTAGTCCAACAGCTCCAAACCCCTCTAATTCAACATAAAGCTTTAGTCAAGATCCTTCTTTAGATTAGTCCCAGAACTTTTCTGGGCTTTCCTTTAGGTGATATTTAACAATGCAGTATTGCTTGCCATTTCCAAATAATCTGATATCAGCATTACAGTTTATATAAGGAATTGGACAGCTAATTTCAGTCGGCTAATTGAACACCCATTACAGTCAGCAACTGTAGACCAGGCACAGTATCTTAGGGCATCCCAGATAGCACTGAACACTTATTTTTAGGCAACTGATTTGTGTTCGACTGATGCTATGTGTCACCTAACCCATGTCTCATGTAAAATGGCAACCCAGAACACCTTTGCTCTTGGCTTACTGTCCCTTACAGAGCTTTCAACCTTGACTGCTTTTAGGATACTTTTTCTACTCAGATTTGCTTAGCAACATCAGGTGGCTCTTTCAACTATTATGTGAAATAGCAACTTGCAGAGCACTCAGAACAGCAGGTAAGGGAGAATGGATTCTGCACTTAATGGTTCATCCTTCCAGATAGCTGGGTCAGCACTTTGTGGAAGTGAGTTTTCAATTTTTGCTTAAAATATGGATCCAGTAACTCTGCCAACTTACATTTATCTTTGCCATGGAGCTTGTCAGCCACAGCAGTCAAGGACACAATTCAACAGCTACTTCACTGGTGTTTCAGCTGTGGATCCCTTTATTTTAACATAAAATTGCTGTTTATTTCAGCAAATGGCAACAAAGCTATAGTAGCAACGTTTCACTTAGGGGAGCAGTCTTCCATATTTCCCCCTCAGAGATCTCTGTTTTCCTAAGTTAAGCATTGAAAGGGATTTCTTATTAATGGCCCCGTAGAAAGTCCCTGTAAGGCTTTATCTAGAATACTGTCCTAGCAATGCATCACCAAAGAAGAGAAATTACAAACATCCACAAGGAAGATTAGAGGAAGAGGGTGTCCCTGTTAAGAAAGTAGAGGATCTTGGTCTATTCAGTATAATGAATTAAACTGTGGAAAGAGCGGGATGAGAACCCATTGAGGCAAAAAAGAAATGTGGAGAGTGAGAACTTTAACATAAAGTTATTATGTCACCTAAATGGTAACCATAATTTTTAAGTCAGCTGTGAAAAATGTAAGCATCAGAGATATGAGGAGCTGTGATCTTTCCCTTTAGGCAATGCTTCATTGTTGTTACCCAGGTGCATTGCAGCTTAGACTGCATTCCCTGCCAGAAGTTACTACGTGGACATGTTTTGCAGAGTTCCAGTGTCATGATTTCATACAGCCCCTCTGTGTCAAGGTTAATCTGTGCCAAAGTTTTCAAGGTCTTATGCAAGTTGAATTCTACTTCTGACAGCATAGAGGGCAATATTAATGGTGCAGATTGCATGTTGTATGATTTGAGGTAAAACGTATAGCCTTACTTAGGAAGGATAAGAGGAACATATTGGTAAAAGGAAACAGGGGATGGAGACAAGACATAGGATGCATCTCACCTAACAAATTGTATTGCTGTAAGAGCTAGCAGTCTTTATACTTAACGAGAAACAGGCATTTAAGATTTGATTCACCTGATCAATTTTAAACACTAATATTAGGGTAAGAAACAGCAAGCCAGAAAACTGCTCAGTGTCACTGAAATCTTCCTTAGGAAGTTTTGAAGGAAATTAGATACAGCATATTTCTTCATACAATAGGGAGTGGGAAGTTGCAAGATTTTGCTTTAGGCACATGTATATCGATTAAGAAAACCTGACTGAGATTTAGTCAAGACTATTTATATATATATATATATATATATATATATATGTTTGCAGAAAATTTCTGAAAGATATGAAGTACCTAGTAAATTTTGCTTTCACTGAGAAATAGTTAGGGGTTTTAGGGGTTTTATATAAACATGGGCTTGTTTCAAGGTTGGTGGGTACAAGTAATTGTATTTTATGGAGATAACAGATTAAACTCACAACACCCATATCCAGTCAGCTGCAGTATAAGAGCTAATAATAACTGTCCTTGGGAAGATTCAAAGTAGCATCCAGGAAAAGCAGAAAAGGCCAGCAATGACATTCCTGAAATAGCCAAGAAAAATAATTTCTATGTATAAACAAACAAAAAGAAAGAATATCTTTGTACACCAGAAAGAGACAAAGTGTAAGTCCAATTAAAAATAAAAATTATATATAGGTCACCTTAGAAACGAAAAGCTCACAGTCATCTGTACAATATAAAATGCAGTAAGGGGGAAAAAAGTTTGAACTAAACTACAAATGAAAATTGCCAAGTTAGAAAAAGAGAAATAATTGTTTTGCATGAACTTCCAGGCTTTTATGTCCAAAGAGCGGAGTGCAGTGGTAGCAGAAATTGATAAGATAATCTTATCAATTCACAGATCACTTGAATATATTTGAAGATGAAAATTCATAGTGATAGAGAAGTTTCTTTCATAACATTCACACAAAGAAATAAATGATATTGACAGTACTTTGCTGAAGACAGAGCTTAGTTAGAGACAAACAAAACAAGAAAACAGAGTTTTTTTAAGGATTACATTTTTCTTAACAAAAACTTCCTAAATCTGATCAGAAATTAGTGCTGGCTGCTGGCTGTGACAGGTGAGGAACTTATTAACAAATTCATAGATTTTCCTCTTGATATAAAAATATAAATATCAATACTTTATTTAGCTGTCACATGCCAAGGAGATTGTTTTTCTTGAAGAAATACTATCCTCAAATCCAATCAGGTTTGTTGATAACTAGATGCCTCCAAGTCATCATACTTTGGTGCCTTCAGACACTGGATATAAAAATGGGTAAGGAATAGGTATATGGGGACTTAATGAAAGTGTTTATGTCTTGTACAGACAAAGCTACAGAGGATTTTAATCCTCTTCTTCCAGTATCACTTTAATGACAAAGAAATAAAATCTTGTGTAGCAAAAGCGGAATGTAAGCCTACATACGGATGTAATTTCTAAAATGTTTGTTTTGTCTTCCCAAGAGTGATTAAGAGAAAGACAGAGGCATTTCTCCACGCTTCTTGGTCTGTGCTGGGAATGCTGCTGCATATCATCAGTCTCTCTACTGAACCCATAAATACACTGCACAGTACTTGCTGACAAAGGCAACAAATCCTCAAGAAACCAGGAGGAGATTCTCCCACCTGTTTTTAGAAGTTTACTGTGCAGGTATCTGCATCTGTGCTACCAACACTCTCTTAATTACTGTCTTAATTAGTGGGGAGAAATAAGTTAAGAAACTAGTCATGTATTGTCTGTCTTAGGATAAAATGCATTTCAGCTCACAAGCATCTAATCCTTTCTGAGTTGTTATAAAGGGAATCCAGAGAAGTGTGTCTCATATAAAAATCATCATTAATGTCAACTATATTTACCTTAATGCTCCAGCAGGGGCCTGACCCCAAGATTGCACAGATTACCTTGTAGGGTGCAAACAGTCATGTTCTCCCCTGTCATGCTCAAAGGCAAATTAAAAGACACCATTTCTTTAGCAGCCTGACATCTACAAGCTTCTAGCATGGAAGGCAGAGGAGGGCTTTGGTGTTGGTTGATTTTCTACATCTGGGGCAGTGTAGCACATAGAGAGGATACTCAAGAGCTAAAGATGCCTGTAAATCCAAGAAGCATTGCAGTTTGTAGCCAGTATCACCTCAGGATGTGAAATTAGCACATCACTCCATGCTGACACCTTGTTTGCTCTTTGAATTAACACTCAGATGTGTTTCAGGGTTCTAACATGGTGGTCTACCAGTAATTAAAATTAACGTACATTCTTTGTTGACAATTCACTGATTAATTATCTTGTCTTTGCACTCACTCTGAATTCAGAGTTTGCTTTATTCCTTGGCTGGCTGGAACAGAATCCTTGTTATGATTTATTGCAATCCTTATTATGATTAATAGAGCTCTACATTGTTCATCTCCTGGGCAATGAATGCAGGTTGCCTATTCAGCCCAAGGAGAACCACGTGGTCTTACTTTCAGATCAACCAGCCTGGTTGCAGACTTCCACGTAAGGTATTTGTGAAACCATTTCTCACTGAAGGAGATCAGCAGACTAGTTTTGTGCTTTTGTTCTGTGTTCTTCAAATGCTCATAACTATTTATCACAGGACAACTTCTGTAGATTTTCTAAAGCATCTGTGATGTATCAAGCCTATAATTTAAACATTATTAGTTTACTATACTTCAGGATTTCAGCAGCATAAGATTCAAGTAATGATATGAAAATTGAATGTCAATGAAAAGCTGTTATTTATAAAGAAATAAACAGGATAAGAAAATTTGGGAAGTAAGAATATTAAAAAATATGTAATGGTTAGGGTTTTTCCCACACTGACCAGAAAGCCAGCTTACATGAGATACACTTTTTTACTGTTTTTAGAATACCAATGCCTACAGTTATTTACTTTAACAGATTAAAATAATTTAATACAAAGAACACCCGATAATTGTATAGTCAGATGATTATATACTAGGTGATATAACCGTAAGAGAAGGTTTCTGTGCTGCACTGACCTTGTGATCAGGCTGAAGTTCCTACTTCCAGATCCCCTGAAACATTTTGCAAAGAAGTCTCTGAACTCAGGTAAATTATCTAAGATTTCTTGCATTATACTGACCACCTGCTTGTATAAACTTGAAAATTAGAATGTAGAATCATAGAATCATGGAATAGCTAGGATTAGAAAGGACCTCAAGATCATCTAGTTCCAACCCCCCTGCCATGGGCAGGGACACCTCACACTAAACCATATCACCCAAGGCTTCATCCAACCTGGTCTTGAACACTGCCAGGGATGGAGCATTCACAACCTCCCTGGGCAACCCATTCCAGTACCTCACCACCCTAACAGTAAAGAATTTCTTCCTTATATCCAATCTAAACTTCCCCCATTTAAGTTTTAACCCATTACCCCTTGTCCTATCACTACAGTCCCTAATGAATAGTCCCTCACCAGCATCCCTATAGGCCCCCTTTGGATACTGGAAGGCTGCTATGAGGTCTCCATGCAGCCTTCTCTTCTCCAGGCTGAACAGCCCCAACTTTCTCAACCTGTCTTCATATGGGAGGTGCTCCAGTCCCCTGATCATCCTCGTGGCCCTCCTCTGGACTTAAACTGCCAACTAATTATCCTTGTAAGTCCTGATATTATAAATTCCATGTGACTGTTCTTTATGCCTACTAGTACTGCGATATATCCTATTAAACACAGGTAATGCACATTGGTGTTTCTAACAACATTTCTTGACTGTCTTGATTTCTAGCTCTTGTCTGGAAGTCACTATATACTTACTATATATGTACACTGCATACAGCCTAAAAAGCTCTAAACTCCTTGAAGCTACAATAAGTATAAATAATGAATATTTGCTTGTGCAAACGTAGCTGCCCTGTAAGGGGTAGTTGAGACCAGCAATTGCTAATTCCTGAGCTATACCTCTCAGGTGGATCTGTGTGGTCAGCAAATGATGTGACTAGCATCGCTCATCTCTTCAAACTCACAAGCTGTTTTCTACCCTGAGCTGAAAAATAGCTCTTAATTACTTGAGAGAGATGTGGACTGAGAAGACTGAGTGGCTATTCTTTATAAAACCTGTTTCACATGGCACTCACATAGATTCATGACTGCTCTAATGATCAGTTATCATTTCTCAGCTAGCATAGTTAGCGGAGATCTTCAAGGTCAGTGACTGCTTAAACCAGACCCTTAAAAGGGTTGCTGATGTCACACTGAAATCTTCCTTTCAGAGTGTGTATAGGTGTAATGATGTGACCTCAGGACCCTGCAGTAAGGTAGCAGGATGGCTGTCATGCTGTGGTGGTATGGTCTCTGCAGCCCTGCACTCCAGTGCCATCAGTGTTTCATTCAAAAGTTATTTAGTGAGTCTGCCAAGAGGAAGAAAACCTAATTACAGTGGAGTCCTTCGAATGGGGTTATGATTCACATTTCTTGATGTGAATTCTTTTTATCTGCACTTCTGACGTCTATAGAATGCAATATCTAAGTTTAAAAGGCTTAGGTTGAGGTGTATTGTGTTCCTGTTTATTTAGCTCCTTCATCACATCAGCTTTTCATGTTCTTCTTGCCATTATAGTATCTGAAGGGCACCTACAAGGATGTTGGAAAGGGACACTTTGTCAGGGGCTCTAGTGATAAAACAAGGGGTAATGGATTTAAACTTAAACAGGGGAAGCTCAAATTAGCTATAAGGAAGAAGTTCTTTACTGTGAGGGTGGTGAGGCACTGGACCAGGTTGCCCAGAGAAGTTGTGGCTGCCCCATCCCTGACAGTGTTCAAGGACAGGTTGGACAGAACCTTGGGTGACATGGTCTAGGGCGAGGCATCCCTGCCCACAGCAGGAGGGCTGGAACTGGATGATCTTCAGGTCCTTTCCAACACTAAGCATTCTGTGATTCTCTGATCCTTTTATTGTACTCAAAATGAATGCCAAAGTATAATGAAAAAGAGTTTTATTTTAAGACTTCAGTGGAAGCAGAATAGACCTGAAAAGGATGCAGAGAGATCCACAGGATCAGGATATTTGTGTCTTTTGAGAGACAGGATCAAATACTCAGAGCACAACAGAAACTTCAAGAAATGGAAGGAACAGTGTGAAAGCCAAAGGAACGTAATAAAGGTCAGTATAGATTAACTGAAGAATTAAAAAAGCTTGTTCTCAAACTCTCAAAGATATTTGAATACTGTCTTGGTTTCATCTGGGATGGAGTTAATTTTTTTCTTATTAGCTGGTGCAGTGCTGTGTCTTGGCTTTAGTCTGAGAACAATGCTGATAACACACCGATGTTTTAGTTGTTGCTCAGCAGCACTTACCCTGATCAAGGACTTTTCAGTCCTCTCATGCTCTGCCTGTAGGAATGGCACAGGAAGCCGTGAGGGAGCAGAGGCAGGACACCGGATCTCAACTAACCAAAGGGGTATTCCATACCACAGCACGTCATACCCGGTGTAGACACTGGAGCTACATGGTACTTAGCTACCAGATGGAATTAAACCATGACAGCTGCTTAGGGTCCTTTAAAACTAATAATCCCACCTGGATTTCACTAGACATTGAGATGTCTATCAATGCTAAATACTTCAGACACGAATTGAGGATGTCCAGACCCATTACACAGGGTAAATGGTTGGATGCACAACGTCAATCACCTCTATCATAGATGGAGTGGAAATATTCAAGGTCAAACAAGGAAATTCACAAAGAGGACTGGCAATGGGAACATTGCTCCTGGGGAATCTTTTGTAGAAGTAGATGGCAGATACAGCTGGAGTTATTGAAAACCATGTTTCTTAATGTTTCACCCACAGACATTTTGGGAGTGGTGCTGGAAATTTGCAAGAGTGGTTCTGGAAAGTTTTGGGCTTCTAGTATGGTGGGGACATACAATCCTGTGAATGAGGCTTATGACTGCATATGTTTGCTGGTTAAAGCTAAAGAAATGGGATTCTTTCACTTACTGTTGAAAAGGGATAAGAAGAAACCCAAGATTCAGCAGGTCAACTTGCACAAGCCTGAAGTGAACACAAGGACTTGCTCACCTCACACACACAAATTACCTGAATGCAATGAATTTTGTAGCAAATGAACCAATTGCTATAAAAGAGTGTGCAGCTTCAAACTCAGCACCCCAAAGAGCAGCGCCCTCTTGTTTCTCTGAAACACAGCCCAGGCCTTTTCCTAAAGGTGTTGGTTTGGGTCTTTATGACCTTTGTAGAATTGCCTCTTTTTCTCTTTAAAAAGTCCCCGTATCAGCAAAAGCCCTCAAAAGAATTTATATTGATGGAGGAAAACAGAAACCTTTTTGCTCCAAATATCCAGCTTGGAGTGTTAGTTTGGTTTGGCCATGCTGTCCAAAGTATAATAGATAATGCATTTTAATGGAACAAATCTTCACCTGAAGAGTTCAGTGATATAAATAAATCTTTTTCTGGCTCTAGTGTGTTTGACTTAGGCTCAATTCTAATCTCATTTACAGAAGTCTGACTACGACTGGCTGAATAGAAATTGACTGCATTTTCCTAGTGTGAAAATGGGACCAGGCCTCATAGCAACAATTATGAATAAAAATGGTAGTATAAAATAAGGGTTTAGATTTAAAGGAATCCCACAAACAGAGACACAATGACCTTTTCCTATGAGGGAAAAAAGGGCACATTTCGTAATACAGAAAAAAAAGACATGTTTAGCAAACTACTTTGCTTGGTCTTAACCAAGACTTCAACTGCATAACACAGCTGAGAGATGGGGATTATACACTTCTGCAGATTTCTTTGTTTTGTTTAATTACTTTCATGCCACACTGAGAGATTATGACCAAAACATTAAAATGAATCAAAATGTTTTCACTAATAGACTTTCCTCCTCCTCTTCCCTTCCTTTCATGATTCCACTGATGCCATCGTCTTCCACACCATTGATCAACCATACAACCTGGCCAGTAGTAGTGACTCTACTATCCTTCAATCTCATACTACCTCGCTTTGCCCTAACAGACTATTTTCCAGAAATACATGAAGAATTTACACTGAATTTTTTTACCAGCATGACAATGGACTGCTGATTAAAGCCATTTTCCCCATAAAATGTTTCTTTTGGAGATAACTTTATGAAGTAGTGCTGAAAAACTGAATGCCCTGAAACTAATTTGTCTTTATAGTGCCACATATAAAAAATATGTCAGTGGCCTCACATGCTACTTCCTGAGCTCACCACCGTGGCTGGCTTTACAATTCCTTTGAGGCAAAACACGTGCAAGTGATGTTCTTGTAGGGATGAAGTCAAACCAAAAGCTCTACCTACAAAGGACAGGATTTAAATCACTCAATCTATTACTCTTGTGAGGAAGAAAATCACCATTCCTCAAACATATTTTACTTGGATGCAAACATCTGGTTGTATTAGAAATTGTGTTAAAATTTAAATTTTGTATGGAAATGTACAACATTGTAGTTTTCTTCCATCAAAATCCCCAAATAACCCCCCAAACCTTTCTAATCTTTTAATTTCAGCTTCCCCAATGAGCTCAGTACTAGCCCCCATGTTTTGTACACTACTACAGCCTTCTGTTAGTCTGCTCACATACCTCCTAGCCTCTTCAGAGCTTGATTGCTGTCATTTCTCAGCCCATTTCTCTGAGAAGTTCTTTCACCAAGTACCCATTCAGTCTTCTCTTACTGCATCAAACCAGTGCTCAGCTTCTTACGTACCCTCCACATCTCAACCCTTTCCAACTATTTACTGATTTATCCTGTCATGATGATTTGAACATGGTGTTTCCTACCTAGCTGCCAAATTCAGCTGCTAATTTTTCCACTCTTTTGACATGCCTCTGTACTTTCTTCTATTCAGGGAAGTCACAGATATTAAACTATCTTCATAATTCATGGTATTTATTTTTTTCATTACCAATTCATGGTATTATTTTTTTTTCATTACCAAAATAATCTCAGTAACAGAATAGACTCTTCTGGTAAATATACAGTCTTTTTTTTCTTTTCTTTGGTTGTGAGAATGATCCATTTTATCTCTGTTGCTTTTGTAAGATCATAATTGTCATAATTCATCAACCTAAGCCCCTTTACTTGTTTCTAATGCTCTTTGAATCTTGTTGATGCTACAGGATACTAATGTTCTTTCACCACTGACACAAAGCAAGCACAGTTCTTGCTGTTCCTGACTGAACTATCTGTAAACAGACTAGTCTGGGTTCTGTATTTTATCTAGCTACACCAGCATGGTGTATTAGTCTATAGATCCCTCAGCCTCTAGAGCTTTTCATCTTGCTGAGTGCTCTGTGAGACTGCATCACACACTCATCGACCTTCGTATCTGTTTTGGAGCACTTCATGAGCTAAGATCAGCTCTGGCCGTAATTAATTTGTGCCTCAGTTTTTAAAGCTGTGCAAGTACTCACTGAAATGAATGGGTTCATACAAATATGGACTAACATACATATTTGTACCCAAAGTTATTTGCAGACTCATCCAAGGGAATTTTTTTCCCCAAATGCTCAGTGATGTTTGAATCAAATTCACAGGGAAGTAGAGGAAGCCAGGTCATCAGAGCTGTCAAAACCAATGTGTTAAGTGAAAATTTTAAATCTAAACCTTCCAGCTTCCTCACTCCATTTAAATCTGTGCAGTAATGAGCCCCAAATATAGATGATACCCGATCAGTGAAGAGTCACTGTCCATAGCAGTTCATATTATCAGATATTTCAATCTATATTTACTAATAAAGACAAACATGTATTTCTGTATTTTCACTGACACTGGATGTGAAATGAAGGAATGTGACTGACATTGGATTGAACCATAAGCCCCTACATTTGAGTAGACAACTCTTGCCTCTCAGTGAAGAGAAATGTGACCTTTCTGGATGGGATTACTTAATCCTAAAATGGAAGTCTAAAAGAGATCGGAGACATTGCACCTGAAAAGCATCTGGTTTTTCAATGTAAGTGCATAGATACCGAAAGGGTATTGCATTTCTAAAATGAATGGCTCCAAAGCCAAGGGTAATATTAACTATACCCTAAAATATATGTTCTCTTGACTGTTGGAACTGCAATTTCCTCAAAAATCCAGCCATTATGTGTTTAGGAAATATCTACAAGGTGTTTAATGGCTAAGCCAATGCCTCATTGGTTTTTGGCTAATGGTCTTTTCTACAATGACTTGAAAAGTGTCTATAAACAGAATTTTATTGCATAAATCCTGCTGGTTTTGTATGGATATTAGCTGCATGCTTTGCAGATGAAGAGAATTATGTGCTACAGGAGCTAACCATTATCATTTATCTTCTCTGGCTTTCTGAGTCTTAGGAAAATGGTGGCAGTCCCACTGATTTAGCTAGTGGTTCAACAAGCTGCATGACATTATCTGTGAGGAACTGGTCTGAGAGGAGGGAAGGGTTGAGGCACAGGCAGACACCCAGTAACTTACCACCACCTTAGCTTTTTAAAAAACATCTACAGCCAATCAACGACTTCAGGATGGTGCAGATACAGTTTAATCATGTTTAGATGGATGCAGGTAAATTCAAAATTCTCATCCAAAAATAACCCCTGCCAGCACCAAGGGAGACACTTGAGAGGCTTTGCTGCGCATTTCTTTGTAGAGAAAACCTGAAGTTTTCTTTAAGTTAACATTCATTCTTTCCAGTTATAGATACAACTTCCATGCCAAACAGACAGCTCCAGGTATGGGATCTCAGCTACCTGTTGTCCTGCTTCAAACTTCTAAAGATATAACAATATGGAAGTTCAAACACACTTCTCCACACAGTATAGTGTAATGACTATCTCTAGGCACCTCCCCACTCATACAGATGGTTACTCTGGATTCTCCATTGGTTACCCTGGGGACCAATGTAAGTCTCTGAACAAAACATGTCTAAGTTCATACCTCTCTTCTTCCTTCATTCTCGGTGACATTTTTTGATATTCTGTAGCTTTGGAAAAACATCCCTACTTCCCTGCAGTTTACAATGACTCCAGCTGGAGTATTAATAGCAGAGTTGAGTGAATAGTAAGAAATTAGTCTCTTATTCTTTTTATCCAAAACTGAAGTGTCCATCAGAGGGAGGCAGCTTCCACAAAGCTGAGCCTTATTTAAATTCACATCCTACTTTGAAATGAGCTGTATAGCTTAATTGCATTTGATCGGTCAGTGGAAATTCCATTCTCTAATTAGGTATTTATAACCCTTATAACATAGAGTCCTTTGGAGACAAAAAAAAAAATCCCAACAAACCAAACCAAAACAAAACTAAAAAAACCCAAACAAAACCAAAACTCTTCTTTTAAGATATGGTGTGGAAAAGTAATAATCTAAAGGGTGAAAAAAACAAATAAGATTAATGAATTTTAGAAAGTGTTTTCAGAATACTTTGGTTTGGCTTTGATTTTGAAACTGTGCTTAGGCTAAATTGAGCTAACGCATAATTTGTCAGCTGGACAAAAAATAACTGTAATTGTTCATTTGCGCCTGCCACCCTAACAGAAGAAAAATGAAAAGCAAATGTGCCAAAGCCTAGCTGGCTTTCTGGGTTGTTTGAGTGTCTTTGCTGAAGACTCTGGAGGGGCAGACCTGGCCTTTCACTGTGCAGAAATAGCCCTTCAAGTGGTGAAACTTTTTGACCACCTGTCCATGCTGGAAGCACCACCTGGGAAAAAAGTGCTCTGCGGGGCTTGAGTTATTTTATGCTTAAGTGGTTCTTAAAGAATTCTTCAAGTGTTCCCAGGACAGAGAATGAGAGAGAAAAAGAAGACCTTGTCCTCTTGTTATGAAGCAGGCAGGTTTGGCTGACTTTCATCAAGCTGCATGAGATGCTCACTTGGTAAGCCAAGCAAGTGACAGACACATTTGAGGCAGCACAGATAAAGTGCAACTGCAATCTCCACTGCTGTTTTGTAGTCTATAAAATAGTTTTTCACTTGTGGTAGTTGGCAAACTCTTAGGAGCCCAGAAGGACTCTTGCTGCTGGCACATACATTTTAATGGCTGAGTACACAGAAGGCCATCAGGGATCACTGATAACAATATCATTAAATGTGGAAGCATCACACTGTGCATTACAGGTCATAGATATCTGTTAGCCATAGTGAGCTAACAATTGTAATTGCTGAAGTTGGACATTATAGCTATATATGCATTAATAAATTAAACAGTGCCAAAGTCCAAGCACCACCTCAGTGGTTGATGCTATCACAGCCCCAGGACCCACCAACATCAAGGGGGATCAGAGGTGAGTATGCTTAACTGAAAAGATGCACACACATCCCCCATGGTGCTAAAAACTCAGTCAGCAGGAAGAATAAAAGAGTTCTCCTAGCAAAGCAACCTCAAAAGGAATCAGGATCTCAGGGTTTCAGAGAAGAATTTCAAACTGAAATAAAAAAGGATAATGCATGTTACCCAGAACAAGGAATTCCTTGATTTATTCAGATTTATTTGGGACTGAACCATTCCCTGGCTAAAGAACATCTGCACAGGCTTTGGCATTATTTCTTCAAGAAGTAAAGATGTTCTCCTGCTACTCTTTGCATGTAGCAAGAAACAAGGAAGAGAATAACTATACAATTACATTTTTCTGTCCACTGTTCTTTTTTGTACTCATTCCTCCTCCTTCCTTTAACCATCATCTGCATAGCAGCAATCAGCTCACATACATGGAACAAGATCAGTCCCATACCAGACTGAAAGCTGCAAGAAGAGGTCTTTCAAGGAGAACTGCAGCTGCCTTCATTTGACCTTCACTCATTAAGCCTTTAGTGCATGCCATGGGATGCCCTGAAATGGATATGGATTCAGATATTTACATTTGCTTTTCGGTTCCATAGCTGATGATCTTTTGTTCTTTTGAAGATCCAAGACAAAAAATAATAAAACTCCTAAGAGCTGCTAAGATTAGCTACATTGTTTAGATAAATAGATCAGATAATAAAATTACATAAAAGAGAAAGCCTATTTTAGGAACATGCCCCCTGCTACACTCAACTTATATACAGTCTTGTAGCAAACCCTCTCATGCAACACTTCTGTTTAAGAATTCCTGTTAGCTTCTGTCATCTTTCATCAAATTCCATTCAGATTCAAATTCCCTGTTCTGGATTTTAACTTGAAGGCCAAGGCTTTCTTAAAGGAGCAAAACATGTTGAAAAAAATCCTGAGAGTTAAGATTCTGAATACAGTTTCCCTGCATGTTCTGGCAAGGAATTTTGAGCTCTGAGCTGTATTTGTTGAAAACAGAAGTTCCAAGCGTGACATGTCTTATAGCTTTTATTCAGCTGAATATTGAGTAGGATTGTACAGACTTCAGAAGTTATGATCTTTTTGCACTTTTTCTTTTTTGTTGGTATACTTAAAGGACTACCAGATGCAGAGACTTAGGTGACACAGCTTTTCATTGACCTCATTTTTTTAAGCATCTCAAAGATACATCTCTCTAAAATTCTGCACTAATGTATTCAAGAATTTAAAGCAGCGATTTTTCCAATGACCTTGATCTAATGCCATGTGTAAGACACATGTTTGCAATCATGTCAGCCTACAGGGGGTTTAAATTACTCTAAACATTTAAAGCAGGCTGAACCATACATGAGGCTCTGAGAATTTAAACAAAACCAATTGCAAGGTTTTAAGTAGTTTGAGTATTATCTTTGCCTGGCTGAGCTTTAAACTAATAGAAGCCATTTTTTATTTTTTAAAAAAGATCCTTTTTTAAAGGATAAAAAAACTCTAGCTCCCTGGCTAAGAGTAATATATGTGAGATAAGAAGGTTAGATGGAGGTAGGGATAGCTGCTTAAAAATGTCATGGGTCTGATGGCTTTGGATCAGTGAATTTAGCTGATGATGAAACATCAGGTTTAACTGTACTGTTGAAGTAAGTAAAATGTTCAAATTGAGGAGGCAAATTCTGCTCCAGCTTGAGAGTTACAAAGTCTCCTGCCCATGTTGCTTTCAGTGCCAGCAGTTCCAATCCATTTTCTTTTCACCTTACCTTTATGTGTTTTCCTACTTCTTGCTCTGATGGCAAAACATCTGAAGGTGATTCTAAAGCAATCACAAGGTCCAGCCTATTCTGGGAGACACATTCTGAGACACCCCAAAGCATTTCTCTGGCACTCAACCTGCATGGGTGGAGGTGGTGTTTGTATTAATATCTTCTACTAGCTAAAGTAATTTTTTTTTGCCAACATGACTATCTAGTGACCATTGACACTTCTGAAACTGTGTAAAATAGTTGAAGCATGCCAGAAGGATGAGAGCAACCACAAAGACTGGTGAGCCTGCTGAAGGCCCAAGTCATGTATACCAAAATCCCTGTTCAGATACAGCAAGGCACAGGCACATGAGAACAAGAGAAAGGTTGACTTGTTTCACCCCACATAGATATTGGATTGGGGCCCGCAGATGGAACCACCTTGTTCTGCATGGTCCTGCCAACCATATTAGATCATCTCTGTGTGATGACAAAGTATTTTATAAAAGGTATTGTGGGTACAAACACCTAATGATTAAAAAAACTAAAATCCTAATGATCCACCTAGTAAATCCATCTTTGCATTTCTTGATTAAATTCAGCAAACATTGACACTGCACACACATCCAAACATATTTCAAAACCCAAACATTAGCTAAGCATAAATTTATGTGTATTCTTGAAACATAAGTGCACAGGACACTGAATGGAAAAGAACTGGATTAAAAGCTGGTGGTCCTTACTGATAAATGAGCTGATATAAGTAATTTGCATTGATAACAATTCATGGCATTGTGCAGTTAAGGAAACAAAGAACAAATGCAAAAAACCCAATTAATTTAATTGCTTGAAGTGGGAATCTATCTTTTCCCCAGACTACAGGGTGATAACAGAAAACAAGCTCTCTGTTACCAAGTACGAGCATGTTGCCTTGACACAAAATCCTAAACAATTCACTTTGCATTTCCCTGGCCTTTTTTTTTCCTTTTTCCTCTCAAAGTATATAAAAATCCCTTTCCAACTTTTTGTTGTTTTGCTTCTATTTTCACTCCTTCTGCCCTTTCTGGTCCAAGATCATCTCGGTGTCTGATGTTCCATTAAAGAATCAATTTAAACCATTTCTTGCTCTGGCACATGATAATGAGCTGTAAACTGTCCTTGTGTCCACTTAGCCTCTTTCCTAAGGGTGGCCCATATCAGGGATCTGACATCTCGATAAAGGTGTACTTTATAATCTACGTATTAGATAAAACAATTAAGAAACCAGTAGCAGTGTTTTCCTAAGATTTTGCTAAGATTTATCACTAGCTGCTCAGCTTTCTAATGACCACTTGACTTTCCTGTTAGAGCAAAAACACTGTTTTGGATCCACACTGTATTCTTAAAAAAAAAGTATGCAATTTATGTGTTATTTCTTCTGCAAATAATTTAACCCGTTCTAAAAGTTAATGTTTAAATTGAACAAATTAATGTGCTGTCGCAGAAAATTGAGCCATATAAATGTGGTATGATCACTGGGAAAAAAAAACATAAAAATGGCCTTTCTGAAGGACAAAAAATACTATCTGAGAGCATCAGACTGGTCAATGAGGCTTTCAGCATTTACGGCAATATCAGAACCCTGCTCATAGAATTGTTTAGGTTTTTCTACACTCTCCCATCAGTCAGTGCCTCTGCAATCAGGGCTTCAGGGCAGGCGTGGGAAGGGGAGACAGCAGAAAGGTCATTCAGCAGCAGTGGCTTTATTAGCAGTTTAATGCTATATTCAACTGCAGTCACAGAGATTTCTCTGGGAATATTTCTGGGCTATGCAGGCATGCACATATATGAGCCTACACACACAGAGGAGGGAAATGGCAACACCCAGGCTGTGTTTCAGAGCCTGGCTCTTGTGCTGATGATATTTGGTATGTTATTGTGCTGGGCTCCTCTAAATGGCTCTGAGGAAGCAGCAAGGAAGTAAGTTGTCTCTTGGTCTTTTTATTGCTGTTGAAAATTGAACAAACTGCAAAACCAGGGAGAAAAGGGAAATAAGACTGTACTTTTCCTTAGGAGTCACTGAATGTGCTCTAGGGACAGTGCTGAGCAGGATGGGAGGGAGGAGGCTGAGAGAGCCTGCAGCAAGGCAGGCACTGAACAGTGTAAAGTTAACTGCTCTTGCTCCATCCTTATGACTGTGGAGTGCGCAGTTTAAAGAGGCAAATCCATATCTAACCTTTCGGTGACACCGTGTCTTCTCCCGGTGATTGACAGAGTCATAAAATGGATTCTGCTTCCTCTTCTTTGCAGCTTGCCTTCATTCTTGCATAAAGAGCAAGTGCATTAAGAATAGCTTCTTGTTCTGCAAGTTTCTGTGAGTTTCTTTTTAACCCAACAAGCTCCATCCAAAAAGCACGTGCTCAGACATGCATACACTTAGGGTAAATGAATTACCATCTTCACCCCCTGGTCCAGCGTTTCTCACCCCACATTTCTCAGTAGCTAATATTTATCCTGTTGTTTGGCTTGGCATGTAACTGTTTATTTACATTTCTTTTACTTTTATGATGATAATGCATCCTGATATTGGAATGGTCACCATGTTTTTCAAAGCAAATATCTTCCTATTCACCAATACCATAATTCTGTTCCTGTCACATTTGATGGGGAAGGAATTTGCTTTCCCAAAATTGCATTACACATACAGTTTGGCTTACCTGTCCTTATTCCATTTTGTCAGCTGGTGGTGCCAGGAGGAAGACGTGGTTTTGCTGCCAAGTGACAGGATTCTGGTGCTCAGGGAGGTCCATTTAGTGGCAGGAATCTGGGCTGGAAGCTCATTGTTGCAATTAGCCATATTTCTCTGGAGGGTGGCTGACAGGAAGGTCCTGCTGGGCAAGCAGGAGGCAGCCAGCCTTTCTGCATGCCAGGTATCATAAAGTCTTTGCTGGACCTGGTGGGAAGATCTTGAAGGAAACAGGGGAGGAGGATGTTAAATTTTTGCTTTAATTGGGAGGATTTGGAAGCAGCAGCAATTGTACAGGATTTTTCTGGCAGGGGTGATTTGCACAGTGCTGTTTGGCAAATCTACCACTGTTGCTAGCTGTTGCTGGCAGGTTGAGGGTATACAACCGAGGCAGTGAGGGGAGCATCGGGGTGATTCTGCTGCTGCCAGTGGTGTGGGTCCCCTGACTAGCTTAGCTGTAAGGAGAAATAGAGAGGCATCTGATAGAGTTTGTCAGGGAGGTGAGGTCAAGGGAAGGGTTTGGTGTACATGCCAGGGCTGTCCAGGGCTTCTGGAAATCCTGTCCCGCTGTGAGTAAGCATTACTTCATGGTAGCTGGACTCAGGATCTATCTCTAAGTTTAAACACTTCCTTTAATCACTGCAGCATTCTACTTCTGTGTGTTTGCTGGATCCTGTTCATAAAATATTTATCATGCTATTTCTGCATCAACAAGGTCTAAAAGACGCTGAAATGGGAAGCAAAAACTTGCCTTTAATAGGATAAATTAAGCTTTTCCACCATTCATTAACCACCAATTTCCCTGCTTCATAGAAAGATATCTGTTACATTTTGGAAGACAAACAGGGAAAAGGCATTATTTGTCACAATTCAAGGAGTGTACAATGATGACCCAAAGGAATTTCCTAAATACTGCAACATTGTGTGATAGATTGAACTAATAATAGATATTTATCTCCACTGGAGGTGCAAGCTAATGGCCATCATGAAACTCTATGATGATATTAGATTCTTATTTTCCAATTATATAAGGTATACTTTTCAGAGGAAGTGCATGCAGCAAGATAATTTCAGTATCAAAGTTATGCAGTCAAAGGAACATGATGCTATTCCAACTGTCACCAACCATTTCTATTACGAAGCACTGCCAATTCCCAGAATTTATTCTGTTGTCCTTCTTAAAGTCTAAGCTTCTGGAACATAGGAAACTCAGCTTTTCATTTTTAATGCATGAGAAAGTCTGTTTCTAGCTCTTTTCAATGCATGGAAAAGTCTGGAAATGTGAATGTCCGAGAAAATAGGACAGTTGAAAAATAACTTTTCCTAACCTCATAAATTTCAACTAATCTTCCAAATCCAATCACACTCAAAATCAGAAATATTGCTTATAGTGGTACTGGCAGATCTTGACCATAACCTATGTATCTCTCAGTATGGCAGACAACATAGCAATGTTAAAGCCCCAGCTCAAAGGAGGCTACAGAACAAAATTAATACCTTGCCTGAATTTTCATGTAAGTGAAACTTAGCTTCTCCAGTGTGCCTCAATCAGCAATGCATCTAAATACAAACACAGTGACAAATCAGATTCAAATGTGCAAAAATATTAAAGAACAAAGACTATTTCTGTTGCATGTTATCTTACATGACCTCATTTTTTCCCTTAAAGGTGTTGTAATTGTAATTAATTGACTGTATAAAGTGATCTTGGTACAATTTGCAAGAAATGACATGCCCAGTCACTTTGTCCTGCTGAATGGGATATATAGACTGGTCTCCTTGCAAGGTCTGAATTTCCTCATTCTAAGGAAGACTGGGGTTTTTTTCATGTATCTTTTTTGCTGTGTGACTAATATATTTGGAGTAGATGAACCACCAACAGTAGATGGTACGTTTTTTTGCTTTGGGTCTATCTAGTGAATGATATACAAAAACCCAAGAAAATTGTGTCTGGGATTTTAATTGAAAGATTTGCCAAGAGTTAAAGCAGGTTTTAAATTATATGGTGGAGGACAGAACCATGGAATTCCACCACTACAATAGCTGTGTTTGAAATTTACATTGTGCAGCCAGGTTTGGAGAGAAAAACCTGGAAAATAATGAAACAAAAAAAGTTATCTATCATCTTTGTTTCATTGATTGCTCAGAATAACAAGTCTATGGTGAAGTTGAACATAAGAGAAAGAAAACTTCCAAGTATATTTTTATGTCCATCAGTACAAAGGATCAGCAGTGTGGATGAGTGATTTCTGATGTGACAAAGTCATAATAGTTACCCTTATAACTGGCAGAATCAAATGCATTTTGATTCTGTCTTCAAGTGAAGTAAGCAGAGATGAGACTTTTCCATTTATGTGATAAACAAAGCCCACAGTAAGTTTTCTGGCATCTCGAGTGAAGGCTTCTGGAGGTAGTTAGAATAGAGCATGTGCATAGAGCACATTCCATATAGAGCATGTGCAGTGTGTGAGTTCAGCTTGCTCCAGTCAGAAAAGAAGCAAATAACCTGGGGAAGCACATAGGAAATACGTTTGAACAATGTTGTTGGGATAAACAAGCAAAAAAGCATAATTTATTTTATGACTATAAATACAAAGAATTGCACATGGGGCAGAAGAATTCTATTGTACATTCTTCTCATTTAAAATCCAAATATGTTTGTGTTCAGTTTAGCAGCATCTGACCTCACATGAACCACCGACGTTATCCTCCTCTTTTTCATTACTTGTAATTAGCTCTTAGAGAAAGATTTTATTTTTGGCAGAAAGGCATAAAGAGGGTGGAATCAGAAGAGTGGAACACATTTCTGATCCCACGCCTTTCATGGGTGCACAAAAGAATCCCATGTCTTAACCTCTGGGTCAAACATTTGCTGTGAGCTTAATTCATTTACAGCCAATGCTACAGCTACCAAACTCAGCAGAAATATATTTAGTTAAATGGGGTTTAGATTAGAGTCATGCTAAAGAAGGTTTTCTTCTTTGGACTCCATAGACTGCTATGAACATCTATATACAGCTGCATTAATTGTTGAAGCTTTTTAATAGCAACTAAACATTCTCACATGCATTAGACTGACTGGATCTCCTTGTTTAAAACAAGTTGAGGTATACAGAAAGTCAATATAGTAGGAGTCTTTTAGACAAACTGCAGCAGAAGAAACTGCCATGATTTCATTTCCCTTTTTTTTTTCTTCATATTGCATTAAAAGACCCGTGACTTTGATTAAATTGAAAATTTAATGTATTGGCATTTTCGATGTCTTAAGATTTTTTTTTCATGGTTTCTGTTAATGTTCCAGTTTTACTTTATTATATTTCTTGGAAAATCTCTTTTCAGAGGACTCTACCAGCTGCCACTGAATGAAATCCAAATATTGGAGAAGCCAAGGTTTCTTTGCTCCCCAAACCAGGTGGGATGAGGGATTGTTCCTAATTGCTCCAAAGGGATTCAGAAGGTTTTAGCCCACCTTATTATTTGAGCTAGGTTTTTCCATTTCCATATATGAGCAAGAGAGAGTTATCTATTTCATTTGTAGACAAAGTTGTTTCTACAAGAGGAGTCAGATACTTGAGGGAAATCAAAGTCTCATTGTGCCCTGTGGTAAGACACGGAAGGAGCTATGGCCACCATCAAGGCTGTTTTTCCAGTGTTTAAAATGATTGCCAGAATTGCTGGTTTCTGCTGATAATCCCCCATGCCTGCACAAACCTACCCTTCAAGCTGATTTTTATAAAAAAGTTTCAGTATAAATAGTTTGTTTCCAAATAAAAAAAAAAAAGAATAATTTTGCCTATCTGAAAATGAAACCAAACCAAATGTTACAACAGTTGCACCAAGGACTCTTGCAGGATTCAAAATCTGGGAGGAATGTCATTTTTGCAGGCGAAATCCCTATGTAGTACTGTGAACACACCTTTTAGCCTTCCCATGACAAGCCAAGCAAAATTAGCTGTGATTTAAAGTTCCAGAGTTCTTAGATGATCTTCTTTATTAGGGCTGAGTTTAATGCTGAATTTGTTTGTTGCAAAGGGTGGTTGAACCTACTGTAGAGTTTGTCCCCATCCGCTGGTTAAACCTACTGTGCACAGAGTATCTTACAACTGCACATGACTTTCACCTGCGGCTCTTTCTCCTTCAGGGGCTTTTCATGTGACAAGCTCCAGGA
Source organism: Melopsittacus undulatus (assembly GCF_012275295.1). NCBI lineage: Eukaryota > Metazoa > Chordata > Aves > Psittaciformes > Psittaculidae > Melopsittacus > Melopsittacus undulatus. Next base: position 19,575,303 of record NC_047529.1, read on the forward strand.
GTGAGAAGATGAAACTGCATCTTCTGTGCTTTTAGTGCTTCCTGCAGCTGGCAGCCTGACAGTGAGGGAAAGTGGAGAAGACAAACTTCATCAGAGGATGGGGGGAATGGCAACTAGGAGAGAGATGCAAAATACATGAAAAGTAAGAGGTTGACAGAAGGGCAGGTGAGGGCCTGGGAAAAGGAAGGATGGACAGAAACAAAAAGGGTGGGGAATCATTCAGGAATGAGAAGGTAGGACAAAGTTGCTGGGGAGACTGCAGGAAAGAAAGGAGGGGTGGGGGAGGCTGAAAATAAAAGGTTTCTGATGAGGGAAACACTCTGTCCTCCATAAATCAAAACTGGTGTTATATTTTGGCATCTTTTCCAGGAAACCACTGTGAGAAGTTCAGTGAGGGAATACACAAAGTACAAGTACAATACACAAGTGTGTAAATTTTCCCTTCGCAGTGGAACATTGTGCATTTTGTATATGTGGATGTACCTGTTTCCCCTAAAATAAGACTGGGTAACTGGAATCCATATGTTCCTTGCCCTTTGACCACCTGACATTATAACCTTAAAACTAAACCATATATGTATATGTATATGTATATGTATATGTATATGTATATGTATATGTATATGTATATGAAGAGAAAGACCTTGGCTTCCTACTGGGAAACAAAAGGTGTGCCTTTGGTGCAAGTACAAATGGGACACTAAACAGGTAGACAATAAAATAAAAATAGCTGTGCTGTATCTTGAAAGGAAATGAACTGAGTTTGAACTTTAATTAACTCCTTCTTTAAGTATCAGACAGCAATCAGCAGAAATTATGGAGTAGGAGTTTTTTGCTCTTGAAAACATGGAGTCTTTGCTTCCCTGCCTCCTCCCCTCCCCACAGCTGCAAGAATGCAGCTGGGATTAAGAATGTGGTTTCAGTTTTTTTCAATAGCACTTGTAAAAATCAAGTCCACAATCATCTAGAAAAAGCAAAGCCATCATGAAAGGAAGTAAACACACAGCCTTGCTGTGTGTGTATCATGCTGGCTGAAATCTAGCCTCTCCAGCACAGCTGAAAGCCTGCTCAGCAGTCTGTGCGGAAGGAGCTGGCAGCCTTCAACTGGCCCCTAATGAGCCTCATCAAACAAACAAACACAAAAAAAGAAGCTTCACAAATTAGCACTGAAGACAAGTGTTAGATGATTCTTCTGGTTTTCTACAGTGCATACACCCCCACTGCCTCTGGGGGTGGGGGGAATCTGTCCTAAAATTACCCCTCTAAATGTAGGGCATCTGTTTTAAAAAGGACGTTCACACTTTTCCTGAAGTCAGTAACACAAAACTTGGGATGAGTCCCTCGAATCTTCAGATAAAGTAAACCACATCTTGAAGTGACCCCCACCACTGATGATAAAGACCTGACCAGATTCTTTGTACTGTAATTGTCTTCTGTTGATGGGTTCTGAGAAGACCACCAGTTTGCAGGGCAGTTGCAAGGCTGAGAAACACAGTCCAGTAAGTTGGACTTCATGATCACTATCCCACACGCATTGTGTATCATTGGCTCTACCGATGAGTAGCATTGTTCAGCGTAACCACAAAAGGTGTGCATCTTTCTCCTAGTAAAGCTTCTAATGTCAGAAAAAAATCCTGTTATCTCACCAGCTTGCAATACTACTAGGGGTATCTATTTCTCAGAATGGGACCATATTCTTCACTAAAATTTGTATGTGATTTGAAAATATGGAAGGAACAATATATTCTTTACTATGCCAAAGTTTCTGCAAATGTGGCAGGAACAGCACAAGCTGCTTACTGCGTTCCTTTTTTTTTCCTCAAAAAAGCACTCTGATTTGTTATAAGAGCAGACTACAGAATAATTCTTACACAAAACCACATAGCACAATTTCTCCTAATTATTTGTCCTTGAAAGGTGACTTTCTAAGCTACCTCCTGATGCACTCTTTTTTTCCTCACTGTGATTCCTTGCACAACTCTTCCCATGGCAAGTATAATTTGAACTGGGGTCAGTTCTGTTTGGAGTGCATGCATCAAGAGCCTTTTCTAACGAGATACAGCTCCTGTCTTAATGAGAATAATAGCCTTATGACAATTACAGGGCTTTCAATTGCAAATACAGCTTCAGTACAGCATACTCGGGTCTCTCATACTGAGCAATAAACTGTCAAATTTTGCTTCTTTCTAGTTAAAAAAAAAAAAGCTGAAATTCTGCAGTGTTGGCATAGAGGAACAAGGGTCTGCTTCAGTCTTGACTCCTTTCTCAGGAAGGAAGAGTGCTGCAAAGGCTTCTGGGGAGGAATCTACCCCAGCAGTTTTGTTACCCAATGCTCCAAAGGGATACAAGAGCACCCAAATGGGATTTTTTTTCTGTCTGAAACTGAGCAAGAAAATGCAGTTCCACAATATTCCAGACATGCTCCAGCCACTTTGGACCAGACTGGACCTAGAGCAAAGCAAAACACTCTGAAATGTAATTGTAGAAGTTATTGCATCCTCAGCATGAACTATTAAAATCTATAAATCTGCTTCTGCTAGTCTGCACTGCCAGTTAATGTAGATATAACCCAGTCATGTGTAAGGGCAGGAATGTGACAGATGGAGGTGTGGGCTCTCTGGCAACTGCCAAAGAAGTGAGGGAGATTCCATCAGCAGGGTGACATGGTGATGTGTCTGCAAGGGACAGTAGTGAGGAAAAATAACAGGAAAAGGCTGCAGGACTGGAGGTATCTGAGCAAGCCAACACACTGCATCTAGAGCTGCAGCCATGCCAGATACCAAAGTGAGTCTGAGAGGTCTGGCTGAAGTGAGGTATGCAAAGGTGCTACGGGGAATAGGCTGAGACTAAACTAAGAAGCACTTTCCTGAATGCTCAACCATGAATTAATTTCACATATCAAAAGCATAGCCAGAAGTATGGCTACACAGGTTACAGTAAAACTTACCCCTTTTTGGTGAGTCCTTATCCAGACAAAATTAGAATAATCTTTTCTAAAATGGCTATCACTGTTCCAAAACAAATCTGAGGAACAATAGACAGTCTAAAGTCAGCAACCAGTGAATCATAGTGAATTGCTGATGAAAATGTAACTTGGTATTGTTTGGCATGGCACATCCAGTGATGTCAGCCGAGTGCAGTAAAATGGAAGTGATTGATCTTGTCCTGCTTCATTTGATGAGGCGGAGACTTGGAATCAAGTTGTGCAAAGCAAAACTCACTTTTTCTTGCTTGTTTTAATTCATGGAATAGCAGCTTTAGGGTATTTTCACTTTTCTAAAAGCTTAATTCTGAAAATGTTGAAATCAAACATTGCTGGTTTTGGAAATAACCTTTTAGAACAATTATATGTTGAATTAAATATGATTTCATGAGCTGTTTTGGTCAGTCTCACTTTGTGTGTTTTAACAGCAAGAAAAAAACCACCCAAACTAAAACCCTGTAGTGACAAACTGTGTCCCCAGCTCTATCCCTGACTGACATGTAAATTTGAAGAAATAATCTGTTTGGTGGAGTGTAGCCACTCTGCTAGGCACCGAGGGCAGCAGCCAGAGCTGGGTTCAGTTTTTAAGGGCTGATAGTAAACACCAGCCAGAGTCTGCACTTTGAAAAGTGGAAAAATTCATGTCTCCACACATTCAGTGAGTGATATTTCCTTCCTTCAGACTCTACAATTACTTAAAAGAACAGCATCATCCTGAGGGAAGAGAGAAAATGAAGACAAAGAGAAAAGTGAAGACAAGGAAAAGTGACAACATTAAACAACCAGCTACCTATTCTTTTCCATACAAAAATACAATAATACATTCCTCCCATCTTTCTTGATGGAGAAGCTGCAGAGGCAGCTGGAGGTTTCCCACCCCGGATAACCCCAGATGCAGCTGACACTTGAATCCTCTCAGGCTCCTTGTCCTTCTCACAGTGGGATACAGAGCACCCTTGGTGCTGCACCTGACTGTGTTGTATGATGCTGCAGCTCTTAATTCTTCCTTCACCACCCTCCCTCCTTCACCTGCTATTTTTCCTAGCTCATTTTTTCTTCCATTTTTCTTTGGTAGCTTCTATTTTGCAACCAGGCATCACACCACGCTGAAATAGAACTTGACTTCATTACTCAGAAGAAATTTCTCAGGTAATTTTAATGCATTTTATCTAAATATTTCAACATTACAAAGCCTTAAGTGATTGTGCTACATCACGCAGACAACTCACCCCAGTGTGTTTAGCTAAGCTGGGGGCCCCAGGCTTTCCTACTTTATTACAGCCATATTTTTACTTAAAAAGAATTTTTTTAATTTCTTTAACAAAATGTCTCCATTCGTGCTAAAGTAAAAAATTAAAATTGAGCCCTGTCCATTGGTTCCTTCTATCCAATCCCCTTCTTTATGTCAAGGCCAGTGGAGTTCTTCATTCCCCAGGTCTTTTATCCCTCTTTTAGAAACAGTTCCTTTTTTCAGGCCACACCAGGAGGATTACAAACATTTACCTTCACCTACATTTTCTGTTCCATGATTGTCCTGGTTCTGGCTGGGATAACATCAGTTGCAGGTTCCCTAAGACTTAGCTGATGTTGTAAGTAGACATACGATATTTGTTTATCTTCAGACATATTCACTTGTGACTGAAACTGGATGGGTGCAAAATGCCTTGTGGGATATCGGTATTTATTTTTAGCAGAGAATCCATCATGCTATGTTGTTCTGTCATTTACATCACCTTAATTTCAGAGCACACAACTGCCAGATCAGAATCCAGCTGTTTTCAGCTGAACACACTACAGTGTTTATTAGCCTCGCTGGATGCTGACAGTGGTTCATGACCTGTAAATTCATTGGCCATTTCTTCTTCTGTCTCTCTCATTTATTTAATATTTAGACCTTGAAAGCAACATTTCTGCAGGAACACACCAGCATGGGAAACTGTTGTAAGAACCTCTTTTCTTACATAGAAAGGTTAAAGCAGTTCCCATTCTCTGCTGGAATGTAAGAAAAAAACTTTTAGTGTGAGAGTGATCAAACTTTATGACAGACTACGCAGGGAACCTGTGGAGTCTCCACCCTTGGAGGTACCAAAAACTTGCTGAAGACAGCCCTAAACAGCATTTTAAGCTGACCATGCTCTGAGGTGGCAGCTGGACTAAATGATCTCCAGAGGTGTTTTCCAATCTCAACCATTCTGTGGTTCTGTGAATTCACAGAAAGATCATCTACTTCCAAGCCCCCTGTCACACACAGGGACACCTTCCACAAGACCAGTTTTCTCCAAGCCCCATCCAACCTGGCCTTGAACACTGTCAGGGATGGGGCAGCCACAGCTTCTCTGGGCACCCTGTGCTGGTGCCTCACTACCCTCACAGGGAAGAAATTCTTCCTAATACCTAACCTAAATCTCCCCTCTGTCAATTTAAAGCCATTCTTCCTCGTCCTGTCTCTCCATGCCCTTGTAAAGAAACCCTCTCTAGCTTTCTTGTAAGCCCCCTTTAGACACTTGAAGCTGCTCTAAGGTCTCCCTGGAACCTTCTCTTCTCCAGGCTAAAGAAGCCCAGCTCACAGCCTGTCTCCATAGGAGAGGTGCTCCAGCCCTCTGAACATATTTGTGGCCTCCTCTGGACTCACTGAAGCATGTCCACATCCTTCTTGTGCTGGGATCCCCAGAGCTGAATACAGTGCAGCACATTCTACCTGATATGCATATAATGCACAGCAAAGTGCTTTAACCTGTTTTCTGGGATCTGTAACCTTCTCCTCTGAATTGAGTGCCCAACAGCAACAGGCAGAGATCTCTCATCTGACTGAGGATATACCTACAGCACAGTATTATTTAGAAAACTCTTCAGCTAGCATGGGTATTACTATATTCTAAGAGTGCAAAGCTCCATGTGGCACTTTCTGGAAATGGAAAATAATGCTAATTTGGGTGCTGAAACTAGAAAAGACAATGCAGAACCACCTGTTACACCTCCAGACCATCCTCTGCGTGACTGTAATATGGGAAGTGCTGGCACAATGGAGAAGCATTATCCTGCAACTATAAACTGGATTGACATGGCACCTTGGCTAACACCTAGGGGGGGGGGGGGGTTACAAAGTACCAAAAGCTGGATTCTTCTCTAGGTGACCCTACATGTTTGCATAATACACTTCTCCTTGTAAGAGGAACTCTGTTGTCTGTCACAAGATTTAATAATTCAGCAATTTTGAAAAGGTCAGATCTGAAATTTAGCCTATTAATCAAAAAGTAGGCAATTCATTGCAGGCTAAGTGGTAATTTCAATTTAGCATCAGCCTGAGGGCACATGCCTCATCCTTTTGGCTGGCTAAATTTATCATTAATAGAAACATTGAATAAACGATGTCACTGCTGGCAGTGTACGGCTCTACCATCAGGATCAGATGATGTGTATAATTCCCAGGCTGCACAGAGGAAGGGCAATCAGTTTAACATGGACTTGTAAATAAATGCAGTGTGTTAGCTTTTCAAACACTGTATAATGGAAAGAGTGTTGGCTTTGACTTAGACAAAAAGTGAGGACAGAAAAATTGGTTTCAATTTAATATTTTTGAGACTTCTCTGCAGAACTCTAATGGCATGTCTTAGATGTTAATGTTACTCACATACACATGCCTTTTTTTTTTTTTGCAGGGGTTTTCATAACAACATATTCTGCTTAAGTTCAGAGACAGACTTGCTGGATTACAAAAACCTGTGGAAACGGTCTATAATTGCAGAACTCAGGAAAGAACATAAATGGTTTCATTCTGCAAGTGGAAAATCAAGGTATGAAGGGCTAGATTTAATCTGCTTAACAAGAGAGCAGTGGAAGTCCCTCTGTAGGCAACAGAGAGAGATAGATACATCCCAAAATCAGATCTTAGTTGGGTTCAGCAACCTTCTGTATCCACTCTGTCTCTCACTGTCAGCTACAGGGATGACACAGAATAGCTACTTTGCCAGCATAGGCACCTCAGGTAGATGCTAAAGTGAGGTAGGGGTGAATCTGCTCCAGTTGTCACACTTTGGATAGCTGAGTAATTAAACCAGGTTTTCCAAACTCCTGGTTAATATTTCAGACATAAAAGAGGCTTCCTGACCCTACAATAGATGAAAGACTTGGTGACAGCCAGCATGGCTTTACTAGGGGAAAATCCTGCCTGACCAATTTGGTGGCCTTCTATGATGGGGCTACAAAAGTGATGGACAGGGGTGGAGCAGTTGACGTCATCTACCTGGACTTGTGCAAGGCATTCGACACTGTCCCACATGACATCCTTGTCTCTAAATTGGAGAGACATCAATTTTATAGATGGACCACTCAATGGACAAAGAACTGGCTGGATGGTCGCACTCAAAGAGTTGTGGTCAATGGTTCAATGTCCGGCTGGAGACTAGTAACGAGTGGTGTCCCTCAGGGATCGGTGTTGGGACCGGTCTTGTTTAATATTTTTGTCGCTGACATGGACAATGGAATTGAGTGCACCCTCAGCAAGTTTGCTGAGGACACCAAGCTGTGTGGTTTGGTTGATATGCAGGAAGGAAGGAATGCCATTCAGAGGGACCTTGACACACTTGTGAGGTGGGCTGATGCCAAACTCATGAAGTTTAACCATGACAAGTACAACGTCCTACACCTGGGTTGGCGCAATCCCAGGCACAGCTGCAGGTTGGGCAGAGAAAAGATTCAGAGCAGCCCTGCAGAGAAGGACTTGGGGCTGTTGATCAATGAGAAAATGAACATGAGCTGGCTGCAGTGTGCATTCACAGCCCAGAAAGCCAACCGTATCCTGGGCTGCATCAAAAGGAGCGTGACCAGCAGGTCAAAGGAGGTGATCCTGCCTCTCTACTCTGCTGTCGTGAGACCTCACTTGGAATATTGTGTGCAGTTCTGGTGCCCTCAACATAAAAATGACATGGAACTGTTGGAACAAGTCCAGAGGAGGGCCACGAGGATGATCGGGGGACTGGAGCACCTCCCGTATAAAGACAGGTTGAGAAAGTTGGGGCTGTTCAGCCTGGAGAAGAGAAGGCTGCATGGAGACCTCATAGCAGCCTTCCAGTATCTGAAGGGGGCCTACAGGGATGCTGGGGAGGGACTATTCATTAGGGACTGTAGCGATAGGAAAAGGAGTAAAGGGTTGAAACTTAAACAGCAGAGGTTTAGACTGGATATAAGGAAGAAATTCTTTCCTGTTAGGGTGGTGAGGTACTGGAATGGGTTGCCCAGGGAGGCTGTGAATGCTCCATCCCTGGCAGTGTCCAAGACCAGGTTGGATGAAACCTTGGGTGATATGGTTTAGTGTGAGGTGTCCCTGCTCATGACAGGGGGGTTGGAACTAGATGATCTTAAGGTCCTTTCTAACCCTAACTATTTTATGATTCTATGATTCTATAACAAATACAAAGACTCACTTTTCATGCCTGTCAGTCATCTCAGATGGTATATTCACCATATTTCCTTTAAATTTGTAACACCACAATCAACAGTAATCTTTTGTACTAAGACATAGGCATCTGCTGTGATCAAAATTATTATTTTGCTCCTGAAAGCCACTCTGCAGAATATAATCAAGAACTGGACCTCTGTATTATATTGATAATGAGGCATTTCATGATAAAATGTTTGTACGCCTTGACTAGAAATGTTTTAGTACTTTTTTTCACCTGGTAAGGGGAAAAAATATAATATTCAAAATGTGGATCATGTTTGAAAAGAAAAAAAAAACTAAACAGCTCCTCAAGATATTTTTTGTCTTTTTTTTTTCTTGTGAAAACTGCAAAAATACAGTTCCAATGACAAGCTTTTTTAACTTCATTGCTTGGAGTTCCCCTGGATGCCCATAAGGACATTCTGGCTAGACTGACATCCTGTCCCAGGAAAATTTTAAAGGAAATGAAGTTTCAAAATTCTCTACAAGAGATTGTTTCAGTTGAACAGCTACAAGTAGATTCATAGTCTGAGAGTATCAGTGCAAACACTGGTGATAGTTATACAAGTTCCACCCTTTCAAATAGGTTTTGTAGCAGCTTGTCAGCACAAAAAACCGTGTTCACCAGATTTGTTAAGATTGTGTAAAAAGGTAAATGCCTACCTTTTAGACTTTCATGCTTTTTCTTTCTACACTTAGGCTGGCAATTTCTCACATGATGAGGGGTTTCTTATAGTATTTAGAATTAATATTCAGTCCCTCCTATTATTTGTACATATAGAAATGAAAGACAATTTAAACTCTAGTGCACAGAGCAGCTGAATTTGCTTTTATACTTTTAACCTGAACTGTGCTAAATCTTAGTGGGGAAATTGGAATAGCGATGACAGAGGACTTGACTGAAATGCTGGGTCATTCATTAGTGTAAATACAGTAAGCCAAAACCATGTCTTAGGCACTAACAGACATTTCTTTTCCCCAAATGAAAGAGGGGGAAGGGAAAGAAAAACCAAAACCACATCAGAAGAGCAAGAAACAGTGCTGTAAAGAGCAGTACTGAAATTTGAGAGGATATAGAGACTAAGATTATTTCCATTTATTATTGACCTTATCTAGTAGGAAGATACATAAATGGGAGTAGTCCTTATGTGAGATATGTGTGGACAGAACTAGGAAGTTCTTTGCCACACAGAGGCTGGTTCTGGGGACTGTTCAAAATTCATCCAGGCTAAGAAGAATTATTTGAGATACATTAAGAGGTTTCTACTCAGATGAGTCATGGTAACAAAAGCCTTTACATTTCTACTTACATCAGCTCTATGTAGCATGGAGAAACTTTTAATTTTTCCCAAACACAAATTTAGCAGAAACCACAAAATAGGAAAACTCATTTGTTAAGACGTAGCCTTAGATACGTGAATGTGTGGGCTGAACAATAAACCAAATTTTCTCCATACCAGAATGTCCTACTCTATTTATCTGCTGGAAGATATGGCAAGATATGACATTTATCAGTGAGAGCTGTCAGTTTTCTGATACTTAATGGCTTTAACCTCTACCTTTACTATCCTTTAAGTTGATACAAGGAGTAGTCAGCTTTCTGCACAAACCTCTCTCCATCATAGAAGTTGGCCCCCACAAGAACCTCAGAAACAGTATTTCGATCCAAGCATGATGTAATAAAGCTATTGCTTCATTAGATTTTTGTCTGGTTTTATTATTATTATGGCAGTATGCATGGATGTGCATTCAGTGAAGGACTAAGAAAAAACTTCATTTCCTAACCAAGACTTAGCAAAATGCCCCATGAAATTGTTTGCCACCAGGGTATTACTCATCAGAGCCCATTGTCCATTTTCCAGGAAGGCTTTGATTAAGATAGAATTATTACTGGTAATATCTGCAACAGTAGGAACTGCACGTTAATGACTGCCAGTCAGTTTGAATTGATCTGTTTTGGAGGGACTTGGGTGAGTTAGGATCTCAATATATACTTTGACTTGATTGCAGTGGATGGCGGATGGTTTTAAAATCATCATCTAATATGCTAGTGCTTGGATACTGCAGGAATGGAGCTCCCTAAAAAAGTCTGATTTGATCTCGGTAATATCAGTACACTAAGAAACTATATGTAAGAAAGTGCACTTACACTGCTGGTATAAGGAAAAATTTAAAGACATTTGAGCTACTCTAGGGTACTCCTGGTCTCCCACATCTGGTCCAGAGGGTGTTTATCTCTCTCAGGGGTTATGATAGCCCCTAGATGTAAACAACTAAAGGTTCCTTTGGTAGTACTTATCTACATCAAAGCAAATGGATCAAACCTCATCTATTTACTAGAGTAATGTGGGCAAACACCTTAACATCTATTTCCTTGCAAAATAAATATTAATTGGACAGCAGAAGTAAATTGAAGAAGAGCTGTTATCCTGTGGCCTCCCCAGGCATCCGTCTTTCTGTTTCTGTCTTTCCTTTTCTGTTGCTCTTCATCCATAGATATGCAACATTCTGTGTCTCATCGGGAGTCTGATATAAAAGAAAACAAAATCTGTGAAATGCTCTATCAGAATGAATCATTAAATTATAATCATCAATTGATTGAAGTAATGACAGCATATTAGCAGTTATTAGATACATAGAATTTCCTCAGAAATAGCTAGATGAAGCTCAGTCTACCTCCATATCCACTGGGAATGAGGACACAGAAGACTGCCATCCTTCCTTTTCCACTGCATCCCAACACATTGCAGAAATTTCAGCTAGTATTAGCCAACTCCAAAACTACCTCTAAGTTACCCAATGTGCCTCATGAAGACAGCACACATATCTGACTTCTTTCTAGTGACCAAATCAAATGCAGAAAGTGGACTGAGCTGAAGAAATAAAGTAAAATGCTGTCTAATACACAATTAATTTGATGAAGTTTTTCTATTCCAACCCCCTGACCTACTTTAATCAGTTCTAATCACAGCAGCGGGTTTGTTGTAAAAAGAGGACCTGTAATTTCAGCACTTCCAGCTCTGCTGCTTTAGTGAAGGCCAGCTTTGGAACAGCACTGTTAGGCATTATGTTTAGGAGAAGTATGTCAGGATATCAGTCTGTCCTCAAAGCAGTACTAAGCTGACTATATGCATGCATATTCCAAGGGTGTCTATCTATGTGAAGTGGTCAAATACTGCCTGCAGCATGAAAGTCACTTTGTCTATCATTAATGTCTGCCTGATAAATTACTTGGCACAGTTTGTGAAGATGAAGGAATGTCTCCATAACCTCAGTGGTAGCCATTATAGAAAAAGATCCCCAGTTTTTAATGGGAAATGGGTTTAAAAACCACACTTCAATAGCACAAAAGAAGTGATACAACTTGGCATATCATCTGCTAAGTGCCTTGTTACCAAATATCAGCTGGGAAAAAAAATTACAATGGCTTTGTGTATATATATAAGATGTTAGTTTGGAAGTTTGTCAAACCATCAGTTTTTAAAGGAACAGTTTGCAAAGGAAAGATGTCAGCTTCCAATTTTATATTTGTTCTTCCATTGAAGATGCATCTTAGTATTGACATTAGTGATCTTTTCATTTTTTGTAATTAGAAAACAATCTGATTCTTTTTATGATAGTGTTTTTTGCTGCTTAGTAGAAGTTTTGCTGTAAATGACCCATTTTTAATATAATTTTCACAGCTGAAAAGAGATAATCCCATATAAAATAGGTTTGAGTTAACTTACTTTGATATGGTTTGCACAGACGAACAGCGATAGCCTCATATAAAATAAACCCCTATTATTAGTATTCTTCCTCTTTCTAGTGTTCATTTACTCATACAAATCCCACTGGTAATAAGGCAATTATACCACAGATGGTAGAGTTCAAACAAATTACATTCTACTGTCTCTTCACAAGTAGCTTCATTACACATACTTCTCCAAAGCACGTATGTGCCGAGCCCTCATCTTGCCACTCAGTTGCTCACATAACATCACCAAAATGCTCTCTTTTATCTACATTTCATTTTATCATCACTGCCTCTTCAGTGGCTCTTTCCCTTGCCTTAGTTGACCCCTAGAATCCATATACCCTTCCCCAGTTATTGTGGTAAAAATGCAAGTGAAGAACAAGCATCAACTCTCAGAGTGTCTTTCCCCATACTTCGCAATTTCCAACTGTTTTTTCACTCTCTTACTCTCCCCCACATGTGTATACGCATGTGCCTTTTATATCCTATATTCTTTAGAACACAGACTGTATCTCCTTTCATAACCATATGATACATTTTACAAGGAGAGTTCAACCCTGGTTACACCAAGGGTTCAGCTGCTTTGTATTACAACTAATTAATATCTTCATTAATATGGCAAAATCTGTTTCTCTGCAGGTTTAGCATAGATAGATTTATTCTTATCTCAGCAACTCGGATCAGCTTGACTGCTCCTGTGAATAAAAGGAGTCTGCCTTGGCATGAAGGAATGCAAAGGCATCTGCTCTAAAGATGGACTAAGCTTGAGGAGCTGGGTAGTCACGACAATATCAAATCAAATTTTGGAATACCCTAAAGACATGATGTTCCTCTGACGAAATTGCTTCAATACACACTGACGTACCAAAAGTAACCAAATCGCTACTGCTAATTGCGTGTGTCTCTGGTTTGGGTTACCTGAAGTTCTGGATCATTTCCATCCAATTTCAGCCACAGCAGATGCCTAGTCCTCTGTGGGGTAGGAGTGGTCCAAGGTGAACACGTCTTTGGACAATCTGCCTGTAGTGTTTGCTATTTATATTCATAGGACAGGCATTCTCAGAGTAAAAGGGGCACCTTTAGCTATATTTATGAAACTCAAAGGAAGAAAGAATGACACCAGACCTATATATTTCAGCTGAATCAGAAAAGAGGTGAACAGGGGATAGAAAAAATATTCAAGAACTCTGATTTAAGCTCAGGCATCACAGAGTGAAACATGAAATTCTGAAACTAGTATTTGACTGTAGTCTTCATCAAATCTTAAATCCTCAGCATAACCTTACATACGGTTTTAAACTTAGTTGATACTTCCCTGCAACCATCAGGTGTCCTATTTAAGGGCAACATCAAATATTCATCACATTAAGACCCAAGAGAATTTTTAATTGACTACACATTACAAACTGTTTTCGGCTTTTCAGGTGATTGGAATGGTGCTTCTTGCATTTTGTATGGGAACATTTTTCTCATTAGTTAAAATTTACATTTAACTCTTTCTTCTTTAAAAAGGGAGAGATCCTCTTACTGATAAAAGTAGCTTTCAGGGCCCACTTCTGGAAACTTCTTGCTATTACAGGTATTAAGTTCTGTATTCTAAACATAAAAATATCTCTCACAGGTAAACAGTTTCTGTAATCAAGTCTCCTTTAATTTACTCAGAAATCTTGGTACAGGAACTCAGAGGAGGTAAATATCTGCCTCCAGGGTTTGGATATGGAAACGAAGCTCTGTCCACAGACTGACTGTGAGGGTTTTAACTTAAAGAAGCTGTAGTATTTACCAGCCCCCATCTGGAAGGACTTGCAGTACTCTGGCTGCTTATACAAACAACCAGATATGATGGAAATCCTGTAATAACTAATAACTGTAAAAAAATTGTGACATGCATAAAGAGTGAACATAGAACAGAACTAATAAAACTTGCATACTCTGGGAGCTGAAAAACTTTGGTTAAGGTAAAATTTGTGGGTTGGTTTTTTTAATTAAAAATTCAGTTAAAAATTTACAGGTAAAAATATGTTGGGAAAGAGATGGAAATAAATAAAAAATGAAAACAAACAGAAGCAGAAAAAAGTTTGAAGTAGATAATTTATTTATAAAAGCAGATTTAAAGATGAAGGTACTAAATAAACCAAATGCCACATTTCTGCTGTGCCCTGGACATAGCTTTGCTAATCATTTCGTCCTGTTTGAAGTTAATTTGTCTGTCTTCTTGTTTTTTCTTCTCTGTTTCTTTATTTGTTTCTTAATTTTAAGTTTACTTCTTGGCTTCTAGTTAAATATCCCTGAAATAAATTCGAAGTGTTTTTTACATATTTAGCTTTGGAGTAGCAAGGGCTCATAGCAGTCAACAGTAAATATATTCCTTTAAGGTGTACAGCCAAAGGTATTAAAGGTGGGAAGAAACAGCCTCAGATGCCTAAGCTAATATGTTCTGGGTAAGCTTTTATATGACGTAACTGAGCCATTAAATTTGAAGGTGGAGGGGAAAAGCAAGTGCTGCTGGGTGCATGCAACTGCATGGCAGACGCAGGAGACAAACAGCTGAAGTCTAGGTGAAAACCAGCACCCAGGAAGTTCTTGGGCAGGACTTCAGTTCCTGAGCAAATCATAGAGCATGGCCTCTTCAATTACATTTCTAGGTTCATGATGGAGGAGGTCATTAGGAACCATCAGCACAGATTTACCAAAGGTAAATCATGCCAGAACTGAGTACACTCTGTGATAAAATGACTGATTTTGTAGATAAAGGAGAAGCAGTGAATGCCATTTGCATTAAGTTTGCAAGGCTTTCATTACTGTATCCCACAGCATTCCTGTACTGAGATATTATGGCATGGGTGGGTGGACAACCAGGTAAAATCTGTTTGGCTTAGAGGGCAGTGGTTAATGGGTTGTGGTTCAGCTCTGGGCCAGTGATAAGCAGGGCACTGCAGGGTCTGTCTGGGGGCTTTGGCATCAAACACATTTATTAGAGACTTGAAGGAGGCCTGGTTTCTGTGTTTCTGAGAGGCTTTATGTTACAAAGGAAGAACTGATGTAAGATGGGCGTCATGGTATCTTGAGGAAATCGAGGGGTAAAGAAGACTTCTAGGATCTTGTCAGGAAACAGGGGAAATTCAGATAATAACTTTGGAATTTTCCTTGTTTCGAAAACTAATGACAGCAGGAAATACTGGGTATTGTAATACTGAACTGTTAATACATGGCAAGGCATTATTTTTGTAAAATACTGGATCATATGTTCCAAAAGAGAGAAGAGCAACTGAAAAGGACTGAATCTTAGAGACGAGAAGGGCTGATGTTTGTCTGACAATTGACTGTAGCAGACAGGGAGGCAGCATCCATTTAAAACAAAAGATTTTTAGAAGTCAGACCCCATTCAGAAGTGAAATGAACAAAAGATCAGAGGAAACATTTCAGCAGCATCCATACCAGTGCCAGGATTCTAGGTCTGGGCAGGAAAATCACATTTGGTAAAAGCTGATGCAAGTACATTTTCCCTCATGTTGCAGTCGATCTGTTAGACATACAAATCAAAATTCCAGCTGGACAAACAATGCCTTAACAGCAAGAAAACAATTACACAACCGTAAGCCTTTCTCAAACCATGTGACTAGAAAATATGGAATATTCTTGCCATAGCCTGCAAACTGTCTGGGATATATATGTCTAGGAAGAAAATGTGAATGAAGGTCAGGAGGAAACCACTGAAAAAATGTTTTCTGGTAGTCAAAAAGGATTGACACCAGACTTCTGAAAAACACCTTCAACCAGCTCCAGGTTTACAGCACAGTAAAGGGATGGATTTACTCCTGCAAGTTACTTATTGCAAGATTGATAGAGAAAGAGAAATAGAAACACAGGTAAAACAAGCTCTCTGTCTGTCTATTTGACATATATGAATAAAAAGGAAAGGGGTAATACTTAATTTGTGTGGGGCTTCCTAAATGCAAAAGAATATATAGAAAAAAATATTTTGGGTAAAAAGTAACTCAGCAAAGTATTACACCATAACCATAAGAAAGAAAATATTTTAGCAAACCCAAATAGCTTTCACCAGAAGTAAGAAAAGTTGGTTTAGGGCATGTTGGACAGCTATTGTTTATATTCAGTATACCTGGTACAGGCACAGTCTGCAAGAATAGAGAAACATTATATGTTAATATCATTAATAGTTAATAATTAAAAATTATTAAAATGAAAAATAACTAATAATATTAATTATTAAAATATTTATTTAAATTATTTTTATTTAAATATTTTTATTTAATTTATTTTAATTTAAAATATTTTTAATTTAAATATGAAATTATTTAAAATAATAATTATTAAAAATAAAAAAATTAAAAATAATTTAAAAAGTTAATACTCAGAAAGCAAGCAAGGAAACCTGAGCAACAAAAAAAGACTGCTATAACCCCCAGTAAATTAATGGAAAACCTGACTGAGCATTCATTTATCTTAGAAAGAAGTAAGGAACAACTGTATAAGTACTGCCTCTCAACAGCACCTCTTGAAAAAATAAATCATATCACATAAGCCTGATTACATCCTCCAGGACACTACAAGTTGAGCTGTTAAAGGAGTCAGTAGAGTTATAGTGTGCTTAGATTTCCACAAGGTATTTGCCCTAGCACAGTCTGATGAAAATATCAGAACTATACAATATTAATCAATTCCAGTTTGAATAGATTAGACAACAACCCATTCTCAAAAGTAGCTGCTAATGTGAAATCGTTAAATGAAGAGATTATGTGTCTTTTTACGAGATTGGTATGACACATCCATTGAGTGAGTATACAGATGCTGCTGATAATCTCAATCAGAATAGACAAATTTATAAATCACCACTGCAGAGCAGACAAGAGGAGGGATCTTGATTACTATATTATTTTTTTCTTCCCCCTGTTCGCCCTTTTTTTTTTTGTGTGTTGCAAATGTTCTCCAGGAGCATGGGCTGCAGGGCAGATACACAGAGTAGGGCCTGTGGAGCTTCAAAAGCACTCAGGTGTTCTAGATGGATGAACATTGAGCAAAAGGAAGGCTAGGAAGACAAAGTTAATTGTTCATATATCACTGGTAAAACCAAGACCAGAATGCTACAATATAGTTTTGATTTCCACATTTTATAAAAAATAGTGAAATGCAGGTGATTAGGTTGATGGGAATCAATATTCTGTCAGTACAGGACTCCAAAAAGGAAAATGACTAATCTAGCTGATACTGTGTCAGATGAAAAGCAGGTCAGAAACAAAGTGTGAACCTCTAACAATGAGGATTTAGCCAGGGACTGTACTCTGGTTGATTCCCAGACCCTGTTTCTCCAGATGAAGAAGGGATGCCTTCTTTCAAGGTTCTGTAAATCGAAACTATTAAGAATTGGAGCTTGCTAATCCTTATCATAGCAGATTTAAAAAATCATATATGTATGCTGAGAGGGGCCAAAGAATATACAACTTCATCTGTTCATGTTCTGAACTGGCCAGACCAGAGCCAGTAATGCCCTGAAAGCTGAAAAACTACCTATCTTCTCAGCATTACACCCTGGCTATGTCTCACAGCAGAAGAGAACAAAAATGTGACAGAACAAAAAATGCTGCTTAAGAGAGAGTCAAGATTTTTCCCTTCACTCATTTTAGCTGGTTTTGGGCAAAAAGCAGAAAGGCAGAAAAACTGTTGGTGCACTTTCAAGATTTCCATCCCAGCCATAGGCAGCTTGCAACAAAATCGCATTTGCAAGTCTGCCATAATATTACAGCTAATACTACCATTCAGCTGGGATATTCCGTCGCCTTCCAACCAACAGTGAGGAAATGCCCTATAGGATAATTGACAGGCTACTGTGAATTATGCAGCTATAAATAGCACACCAAGGATGCCTGGTGAAAGGATGATAAAACACAAATGAAATTTGAGTTTTTATTAAGTCATTTGCACCACAGAGAAATATTTATCACTGTTCTTGCAGTTTTTTGTATTTTTCCTTACCCAATACAGAACAGGGAGCAGACAGCAATAAAGAACTGTGAAATATGATCTTTAAGAAGTTCACTCTCTCTTTCATTTCTGTATTCTTTCTGTTCCTGCTCTTTTGCTAAAATTCCTGTAGTAACATTGATATCTGATCAGTCTTGTTCCTATCTCTTCCTCTAAATTGCTTTCCTATCAATAAACCTCCCTTATTCTTCAGATCATCACAAAAGACAGAGGAGGGTGGGCATGGATGCAGTCTTGTAACACACTCAATACCTACTGCTTTAAGGAGCATAGAGAAACAGCACTCAAAATTTTCCTTCAGTACAGAAATAAATCCCTCATTTTCTATTCTCAACATTGAAGAGACAACTTGAAGGATCATATGGTTGATTAGAGAAGAAATACCTCCCTCTGAAAGATGCAGAAAAGATTCATGAAAATTTGAAGATGAGATACAACCTTCAGGAAAGGACAAGCAGCAGCAGGCATGCCTGTTATTTCTGCATGGACAGTGTAGCCTTATCCACATACACAGTATTTCAACAGTGTTTAAGACATCATGCAACTGAGTGTTAACCCAGATATATCTGCATTTTTGCATTGTCATACACTCAACAGAAGTACACAACTGCAGCTGAAAGAATCTGAAGATCTGTGCAGTTGAAACTTCCATCTAAAATAGTAGTTTCTGTCTTTGATACATTAAAGCTGATCAAATAAATGGCTTGGAATTATGATTATTCATAAACGCTTTTTAAATCCATCAATAAATAATTACCATTAAAAATTTCTCAACCTTTGCTGAAAACAGAGGCAGATAAAGGCAAGAAAGATACTTGAAATGTAAAACATTAAGTATGGCTCTTATACCAACATTACTTCTCCTTGTAACTGACATGACATTATCGTTGGGTAAAAACAAGGAGAAAGCTAGTGTGTGCCTTCATGATTAATTGACAGAGTCATCCTGGTTTCCTGAAACCAAAATATGGAACAGTCACAAAGAAGTAGCAAATATAGGATGCAAGATTTTGTCTCCATCTCACTCCACGGCAAAGGAGAACAACCACACCATGCTATCCTCAGTAGTGTAGATACAATCTCATTTTTGTGATTATTTCAATATAACATTCACCAACAGGTTACGTCTGATTCTCTTTGAGAAGTATCAGATCCGTACTGGCTTGTGTAACTGCACACTGCCTGCTTTCGGGTCACAGTTTCCTAAAAAAACCCAAACAACCACCTATTGATAACTGGCAAGAAAATAAGATATAAAAATGTCGTGGTTTAAACCAAGTCCCCCAACTCCTGGAGAGTTAGGAAGGAGAATCCAAGGAATGTAGCCCCCACGGATTGAGATAAGAACGGTTTAATAGCTAAGGCATAACACAATAATAATGATACAGCCAATAACAAGCGAAAAAGAATACAACACCCCACCAGCCACCGACCCATAACTCACTCCACCCTGCCTGGCCGAGCACCGCGTGCTCCCTCCTCCATTTTTCCTCTCCATCTCCACCCCTCCAGCCCTCTCTTTCCCAGTATGCATCCTGGGCATCACGTGCTATGGTATGGAATACCTCATTGGCTAGCCTGGGTCAGGTGTCCTGTCTCTCCTTTCTCCCGGCCTCCCCTCCTCCACCTGGCTGGAAAAAACCTTGAACAAAAACACCCTCAAAACATGCTCAAACCATGACAGAAATAAAAGGAAGAGAGGAAAAGGACAAATAAGAAAAAAACCCACCAAAGAACAAACAAACAAAAAACAGACAAGGAAAAAAAAACCAAGAAAGGAAGGAACAAGAACAGAATTCTTACATTGCAAGTGAGGCTTAACTCAAATTTGGGACATGTGAATCAAACCAAATCATTCTCCCTCATTTAGTCTAATGAGAGTGTGTTTCAGAACAACACAAGCCTGATAGCATCACAGACCATGGTGGTATGTCAGGAAGTAAAGTACCTATATTTCAGTGGAATTTCATTCACCTGATCTCAATGTCACAGTAAGTCCTCTAGCAAACCAGCTAGATGCTCTCATTCTTTTCTTTACTAGTTTTAGCTGATCAGTTTTGTTCATTCACTTCTGATCTCTTCACCAGACACGACCTCAACATCATTCTCAGGTGGTATCAGCAGCTTTTTTTACTAAGGCACACCTGTCCCCATGCATATAAATAACCAATGACAAACCTGCCAACTTAGAATCTTCTGCAATGAGCAGAGGAATAAATTACTGTGTCTCAGCTAATGCAAGGGAATCTGTGAGATTGCTGTGGTTCAACTCTTTACCTGAGTCAATGGTCTTTCTTCCAATTCATAATTTGTAAGCAGTAAAAGTTGCAATTTACCTATTCTTCACTTGTTTATTATATGTTATCTGTTTACTTAGAGCTTGATTTCATTGTCAGGGAAAAGACTCTCTCCTCTGCATTTGTACAGAATTTATCACAAAATGCATTTTTCATCTCAGTCACAGATTTAATTAGTTGGATGTCTACTTATTCAGATGCTTCTGTGATCTTTTTCATTTCAAAAAGTGTGATTATGCAAAAGGAATGAAAAAATCAGGTTACTCAGATTGTATGAATGAAATTTATGATATGAAATTATAATGTGATTCACATTTTCATTATTATCAGCCATAACCAATCAGATTTTCTGCCAGAAACTGGTATGTTTGAAGATTATTTTCAACATTCATTCTGAATACTCACCCCAAGAGGTCTAGACCAGGAAAAAGGTTTTAATCATGCAAAATACCAGTCAAATATTCTATCAATTCCTTCAACTTTTCCTGAATTTGTTATCTCTGCTATTTAACTTTTTCTTCTTTAGTCCACTGAGCAATACAGACTCTGATTTAGGCTCAGATTCAAGAAAGAAAGCAATCCTTATTCTTTGACTCCATCACAATTCTGAATGGTAGTTAAGGCTGTGATTAAGCCAAATCCTCATTTCCTGACTTGGTCCTCTACAAAACTCTTATTTTTTTTACAAAAAAAGATAAGCCTGCAGTAATTAGGAGCTGATTTTGAATGAAGGAACCTTACAAAAATGAAGACTCCTTTCCTTGCAGCTACATCGTCTTTTCTATATACTAAAAAGCAGTACAGCCCAGAGATAATGTTATAGGCAGGCAAGGAAAAAAGAAAACAAACAAACAAACAAACAAAAAAAAACAACCACCCCCCTCCCCCGCCTCCCCAAAAAAAGAGAGGTGAATAAAGCAGAACTTAAAGGTGGTCACACCACACACAGATATCCAAATCTGTAAGTGATGCTCTGAAGAAAGGAGAAGCTCTCTAAAACAGTCACAAAAAAAGAAAGGAGGCCAAGCTTCAACTATTTTTACATAGTGTCAATTTGCAGCTCATCAGCAGGACAGTGCAAGGGAGGATTATGCAACTCCTTCAGGATGGTTATCTTATAAGAAACTTAATTAGAAGGGCTCTGTTTGCAAAGGTTTCAGTCTGGAAAGGTTTCCTCAAAAGGAGATATCTACTGCCTATCCTAAAACTGAGTCAGGGTCAAGACAAAAAGAAAGGGAAAGCTAAAAAGGAGAGAGAAACACAGTGAAGGGGTTGACAGAGCAGGCTTCTTACCCTCCCTTTTATACCTACAAAGATAGCAAGCGCAGACAGAGAAAATGCATCTCCCCTCTCATCATAGGGTACTAAGGTAGGGCAAATACAGAGCAGATAGTAGTTGTGTCATCAAAGTGTAAGAGCAGTGGCATCAGAGCAGGAATTCATAGTGGCAGCTGGAAGGAAGCCAAAGATATGTGAGAAAAGCAGTATTCCCCTTTGAAGGAGGGAATTTTTTGTGCACTGTAGATCTGCCTATCCTATATAGCTATGGCTTGTTGGAATGCAGGTAAGGTTGTGTTTGCATTCACATGGTAATTGTTTCTGTAACAAAGTGTTTTCTGTGACTAGTAATCATAGAATCATAGATTAATTTAGGTTGGAAAAGACCTTTAAGATCACCAAGTCCAATTTTCATCCCAGGACTGCCAAGTCCACCATTAAACCATGTCACTATGGGCCTCAACTACACATTTCTTGAATGCTTCAAGGAATGGTGATTCCTCCACTTCCCTGGTGTAGTAAATAACTGCACTGAAACCAGGTAGAAGGCTGAGATTTCAGAACAGGAAGTAAAAACTACTACTCCTTGTGCACATGCTTCCTGCAGCTTCAGGTACCAGAGCAACTGGCAAAATACTCAAGCTGCTCTTAAGTAAGTCCAAGGGCTAATGTCAGAGGAGACACAGATCATGTGGTGCATCTATTTCATCTATGTGGTGCATCTATGATGGAGTGAAATCAAGAATGTGCCCAGTTCAATTGGAGGTGTGTGAGGTCTGTTTAATTTTTCAGTTACTGAACATAAAATTGAAAGAAAATAGAAGGTTGGGGTTTTTTTTAACTCCTATTATTCAAATGTCGATATATTTTAAAGCTGAAAGGGTTAAGGCCATTATTTTGTTCCATCAGCCATTGCTTTTGATCACAGAAATAAAAGATGTAATCCAATCAAGTAATTTACTCTTGTAAACAGACATCAGCATGGTATAGCTGCCCCTATCCATTCGGTAAGATGCTCAGTATGTAGACTTAATGAGCATGAACAGTACCTCTGTTGACAGTAGATGATCCTGCTACCAATCCATAAATTGTGCAGGATTTTAGCAATATGCTCCAGCAACAGACTTCTGTGAGGCTGTTGTGGATTACTGGCTTGACAATAAAAGGCATTCTCTTTTGAGGAGAGAATCAGAAGGCATCTGATGATCTATGCACTGCTTTGCATGTACTGCAGTAATGACCTTTTTTCAAATGTATTTTGATGGTAAGGCAGCTCCTCAAAGAACGGGGACAAAGATATGGCCATTGTCATAGAACCACAATGTTTGTCTTACAGAAACAATTTCAGTACTTATTTTCATTGGTGAAACCTAGCAGGCTGACCAGTCTGCTTTCCTCTTCACTACCCAGTATGCATAAACATAATGTCTTGTCTCATACATTCTGCAGCTGGATAATCAAGTAATTCAGAGACAGATGCTATATGGAAAGCAGACCACATGATCAGCCTTTCCCTCTAGGAGAATCCTATCTTCTCTCTCCATTGAGAAAGCATGAGATGTTTAGCACCACAGAAAGAGCAGAGTTATGGGCTAATGCCCATTTTCTCACCTAAGCAAAGCCCACAGGCCAAAACTAATTACAGTGGCTCCTATTTGTATTGACAGGATCCTGGTTAGGTCTGTTCTCAGACCACCTGCTATAGGTAAATCTGTTCTTATAACAGTCATTAGGGTGTTGTAGTTAGAGACAGACTCTGGTTCAGACATGTGCTATCTAAAGTTACTGGACCTTTTCTGATTTTATTGTCAGTGGATATTAAAAATCACATCTCCTGCTGACACCTGTTATCAACAGGTTGAATATATCCAAATAATAGTGTCACAAAAAAGCCCTTTAACACATGGTGGCCCCAGTCCAAAATCTGTTGGGAGATAATAACTAAAACTTCCAGGGGAGCTGCAAGGCTCTGAAGCTAGTAAGTGAGTTTTGTAAGCTCGTGAGTTTTGTACAGCTACGAAATGATCAGATAGTTTTTAATGCAGAACAGGAAAGGCCCTGAGGAATTTTCTAACTTAAAATAGGAAAAAATCCCCGCCCACAGCTTGTTTTAGATCCAAAGCAATGCACTAATGAAGATCCTGAAGTTCAGAGTCCCCCTCAGAATTCAAATTTAGCAGCTTAGCTTCTGTCTTATTAATAAAAAAAAACCCAACCAAAAACAAGCAGAAAAAAAGACTAAGAAAAGAAAATCAAACACCACCCACTCCCTTTACTACATCTATGTCAGGTCTCCCACTCATCTCCCTTCCACTTGTCTCCAAGCTTTTCTGTTTCCTGATTAAAGAGAGGGATTTTCCCACTATCACCTGCATATTACATCTTAAAGATGTGGAATGTCTTGGAACAAACAGCAGTACAGAGCCTTAAGCTACATACAGGACCTACACTGAACACCTTGAAGCCCATCTCTGTGCCAGAGACAGAATATGGCATCTAGTTCACTTCACTGATTCAGATGTTTTGCATCTACATTTGCATTGTTTTGTCAACTATTTTTCCTAAAGTATGTGCTCAATTTCTGCATAGAATTAAACAAAGGGTGAAGGAAGGGTTTGAAAGGTCCAAAAGAAGTTCTTTACCCACTTAATGCAGCTAACTATGTCTGACGGGTCTGCTTGGTTCATTGTTCCTCTGAAAGCATATGCCATCATAAACACGCGACTTCATCTTAGATGCTATGTGATATCACCTAATAAAAAGCCCTCTGTACCTATATAAAGCCCCAACCATTTCCTTTCTAACAAAACACACTGCACACGGTTTTCTACGTGGTGGAGGATGAATGAGCAGACAAAAATCATGAGGCAGATACTGGTCTTGGTGCTTTGGTGGAAAACACTCAGATGTTGACAGTGCTGAGTGTTGCATAGGGACAGGGCAGCTGCTCTGGAAGAGGTTTAGTGTTGGAACAAAGTATATTCTGTTGCAGTCCAGTTCTCCTCTTGTTGCACTTATCCATGAAGTAATTTAGTCTTTCCCTTCTTTCCAGCTGCAGGGGATTCTCTGCCTTTTCATATAGGGGGGTTTGAATGCAGCATCTGAGTGAGCACTCTCAAATAAATCCTTTCTGTTGGTATGGTATGGGCTGGAGAAAGGCAGAAGATAAATCTGTCTATGGATAGATGTGTAGAAAGATGCACATGTGAGAGATATATCCTTCTGAAATTCTGAAAGTATTTTGGGTTTCTTTCATCCTGGCATGAAAAATTTCATGTTAATTTTGAAATACAATATACCTTAGCCCATATTCTTCCACAAACATTCACTTGGCTGTAGCTTTAAATTTTTAATATTAAAGTGAAAGGCTTGAGACCTATTTTTCAGCTGAAGTTAATTGTCTAAAGTTTGCCTCTGGTTTAGTTGGGAAACTGTCAATCTCTTTTTTTGCTTCTTGAAATACAACTTTCCCTTCATAGTTCAAAAATAAGGCCATGGAAACACAAGCATAGCAACATTTGGCAAGGTCTAGAATAATTCTATGTTTCTTATAATGCTCAATAGCAGATGTTTAGTGAACATGTGAAATAATACAGACAGAGTAGTTGATCCTGAACTCCTCCAGGTGCCTGATTTGGCTTAGGGACTTTCTGAGCTGAAAGGAGCACTCCTGTTACCATATTTAAAGGTTTTCAGTGACCCTCTCTCCTTGCTACACTTCTTTTCCTGTAAATACACCCACTCATCTTTAACCCATGAGAGCCCATTTTGTGGGATCCTATTTTTTCTCCAACAATAAAGCCCCTAGTTTTATTACTTTTATTATTCAGTGAAAAAGCGCTCACTGTTACTTTATGAGGTTTTCCCCAATTCTCCTGAAATATTTGTTTTCCTCAATTCAGGTTCTCTGCAGCATTTGTGATTTCAGATTCCTCTGTCATATTTTCCTTTCAGCCATTTCTTCTCCAAGCTGATGCACCTTCACTCTTTTTTCATTCTTCTTGCATAACATTTTTTGGTGTTTCTAGGCATCCTCATGCCCCATCTTTCTGCTGCTTCAAGGTCTAAACAGCTCCTTTTCAAGATGGGTTCATTGGTATTCAGAATGTGGGCAAGCCATAGATTTATACAGTGGCATAATGATATGTTCCAATTCTTTCTCTGTTACTTTTCTAATGCATCCTAACAATTTATTTGTTTTTCGATTTTTGCCAAGTATTAGGATGAGGTTTCCAGAGATCTATAAATATCCAACTGCAAAGTTGTGGTAAAGTATTTTTACACATTCAGTCCTTGATCTAGTTTTGTTAAATTTTAATTCATTTTATATTAGTAGGACTATTTCAGAGATATGCTGGCATAATAGACAGGCCTTTGCATAAATACTACAGATGCTTTTGGGATGAGGAGTGTCATGTGAATGTGCTGCATTTAAAATAGATGAAGGCAATTTAAAGAAAAAGAAAACTGTCTCCAACTCTAGAATCTAGTTCTAAAGGTATCCATGTGTACAAGAAGATAGTTCTTATTGCTGCAGGCTCCAATAATTCCTCACCCAAACATCCCATTGGAGAATGAATGAGTTTTAACACAAAACTGGGAAGAGATGAAAGAGGATGCATCCCTGCTGTACTCAGCATAGGTGAACAGTTAGTCCTTGCTGCAAGGAAACTCTGATCCAAACAATATAGAAAGAAACTGAAAGAAGAGAACAGGAACAATAGCAGCATAAACAATTCAGTGTCATGTTGTTTCATAAAGAGAAATGGCTGGAGTTTTAGAGGGAGAACAAAACTGGATCAGGGAGATGGCAATGGAGAGAGAAGCTGGAATACATGGGTACAAATTAAGTCTGAGAGACTGGGGTCAAGGCAAACCAAAGTGAAAAGCCTGCATGAGAAAGGGATCTGGATTTCACAGATGGAGAAGAAGACACTGCTCGAAAGGTATGAGCAGAGTATCACAAGTCTGCACTATTGCGGAGCCAAGAAAGGGCAGCTGTAATTATTAACCCTTAAAACAGTGGGGTCACTGAAGCTTAGAGGGGCAAGAATATGTGTCCTGAATCCCATGAGTCTATGTTTAACTTCAAAAGGCAGACAAGCACCATCTTACCTGATATCACATCCAACATACTTGATGAACAAAGACAAAAAGCTTCAATGCTGAAAGGATACAGATTTATTATTACTGCCCTTGTTTTCTTCATCCCTGGCAAAGATGCAAAGCATGTACACTGCTCCTGATCCTGCCTTCCCAGAGAGTGGGAGGAAAAGAATTACTCTGCGGCACTGAGCAACAACAGTTGTTCCTGCGGCAAGAGAAGACCATGGTTCGCACCTTCCCACTCAATTTCAAATTTTCTGCTAGTCCAGTTCTGCCTATTTTTCCCCACAACAGGGTTAGAGAAGGCTTTTAAAGGAGAGCAGAACTGGCTTCCCTATAACAGATGAGCAGATTTTTGCACTCAATTTTCTGAACTTCTGCATGTCACAGTGATGCTTGGTGTAGGTCTGGCAGCTCCAGGAAGGAACATCTGGCCCATTTGCAGTGCTGATTTCCTCAGGGTCTCAGAAGGAAGGACACTGCTGCAAAAGCTGTACATAGCTTCCTAGGTATTGCCTGTGGGCAGCAGTGTGCTGGTGTGCTGCTCTTTACTGCTCGTGGATGCCTTTGGAAACTGATGAATGCAGGAGTTTCTCAGAATTTGATCCCACTTCATATCATGCCACAGAAAAAGCCATCCCCCACCTGCTTTCCAGAACAGTTCTGCAGCTTCCTTGATAATCTGTCAGATCAGCCATTTAGCAGATTTCTTGTCATGCTGGCCAGCTGCAGCTGGTACCACAGCTCGTTTGGTAAGGAAGAAACTGCATTGTTGCAGCTTAGCCTAAGAGAGAAGACTCTGAAAAAACCAATCAGACAAGAAGCTAGCAAGATGGTAGGTGTATATTTCATCTTTACCATAACTCCACCCTGTTCCTCTTGCTATTACCTAAACCAGCTGGAACACCTTTGTCACAAAGAAAAAGTGAACCAATGTCTCACAGATCAGGGGAAACTGTTCAACTTGCTTTAACTTCTCTTCTTTCAGAAGTTTCCCTTTGTAATCAGATAGAAAGTCATACAATCCTGGAGAAATAATGAGTCAGTCTTTACTTCCTTCCCCTTGCTCTGTAACCTTTGCTTAGGAATCTATAGCTTAGCTGTGTACATATATATGTATTGACCTATATAAATATATTGGTTATCTGTTGAATTACAAAGCATAGATAATATTAAATTCAGTTCACAACCTGTTTATTTCTGTTTTCTGTCTTTGTTAATTGATTTTCCTCCATCTTCTAGACCTAGTCCCTTGACCTTATGAAAAGAACTTTTTATTTCTCTCCCTCACCCACTCTAAAGCCTCTCCAGATTTATTTGCATCTTTTATCTGTTCTGCTAAAGGTAGCATTAAAGGGCAGGGGAAGGAGGGAGAGAAACATGTGACAGTAATCACACTGGTTCAGTATGTCCTTTTTTTTTCCCCCCATCAGCATAGAGTTATTTGGAAACCAGCTCGAGTTTTGCAAGTTATTTGTTGCCATGAGGCTTAGCTTTCCTCCAACCCTTTTCCTCCAAGGATCTGAAATTGCTCTACAAATGTCAATTAATTAAGCAATCTCCATGCAGAAAGTTTCATAACACTCATTTTAAAATGAGAAAACCAGAGCAGTGAAAGAATTATTGTTTATTGCCAGTTAATGGTAAAATTAGTAATAGACCCCTGGAGTCTCCCAGACCTTATGTTTTGATGAATTACATTCATCTCCATTATTTAGAATGGGATGGTTTTCACCCCATGTTTTTTAAAAGGACTTCTCCCTTTCCTTCCCCAGTACAAGAAACATCTCCCTTTTCTTGTAACAAACACCAAGTCAAGTACAGTTCCCTTCATGAACAGAAAGAAACCTCTCTCATACCTAGAAGGACTCAGATTTTAGCACTTCTCTCCTTTTTTTCCAAGGTCTTTTTGGTTCCCAGGCTAGGCATAATCAGAACCATGCTATATTAAAAATTAGAGCAGAGAAATTAGTGCATGAAAATCCCGAGTTTATGAACAAACTCTGTTTTGTCAGTCTGAGTCACAGGATACCTGTGGTGTCAGGTGGCTCATTCTATGAGGAATAAATAAAAACTTATAAATAAAAAATATTTGTGTAACATACTTGAAATCACTGAGATTTTCCTTGGTGTGGGAAGTACAAGCCTGGAAAATTCCCTCCTTGATGAGTGATTTAACCATGTTGCCTTCATACTTCTTTCTATCCTCACTCTTTATTGCTGCATCTAATTGGGTCTCTGTGTGTGATCTGAGCAAGTATGAAGGACAGTGGAATCTGGACAGGCTGTATCTCCTGTCTGCTCTATGGCTCCATATTCTTGATAGTGAAAATTCAGGCTTAAATGGAAAGGTAGCATATTTGATGCTATATTAATAGGTAAGATGAGATGCAACAAGCTTTCTCAATCAGATCTAGGTGTGCAGAAGCACTTTTCTGTCTTCTGTTTAGAGTGCTTTAATCTTTAATCTGTTTAATTTTAGATTACCAAAAATGTCTTAATACATGTAGCTTCATTTAATTCTCCTAGGGAAGAGAAGGAATAACATCAGGAAAACAGAGCACATGTCCCTTCCCCAGCTTGTTAGCTATTTTGAATGATTCCCTATTCTTATTGCATGTGGAGCACAAGTAGAACATGCAGCCCGGGGATATAGACTCCATCACCATATACAGCCACTTTTATGTGTCTAGAATCAAATCCTCCAGCTAGCTGTGCTATCAATCTGCCTTTTAAATTGTACTTGAAAGGAAGCAAGGGATGGGAAGAAGGAGAGCTGAAACCTAGGCTGAACTATACATCCTACAATACCTTGTGGTTTAGCTCCTTTCTTTCATTTCATGTGCCGCAGTGCATAGCTTTTTAGGAAGTCACCACTGCCTTGATACATGAAAAAAATGGTCTAAATTTGTGCCACTCACACTTAGCTTTTTCCTCATGCACAGCATCTTTAAAAGCACTGTCACAGATATGAGACCACTGGGACTAAATGCTGTTGGCAGAACAAAGAAGAATCTGTGCTCAAAACTACTCTCAGGACAATGTGGTTTTCAGCAGTTTTCAGATGCTTGTACTCAGAGCAATCTCCTTCCTTAGCTGCTAGGCAAGGATTAATGTAGGGTATCACATCCAATGCCTTGCAAAGGGTTATCCCTCCTCAATCACGCTTCTCACACCAGTGATAGAACACTTACTTTCAAATATTACCTGACTTCGTTAACTTTGTATATCATGATCAATGACTGACTTAAAAAATTAAAACCACAAAAACCCACACAGGTTCACAGTAAAAGCTACATAAAGGATGTCACCTCAACTAAATGATTTTGAACACAAATGAGTTCATACAAGAAAAAAATGATGATGATTTATAACATTTACTTTCCCTTTTCACAAAAGTGTTAGAGTGGAAACAATTGTATACAGCAGGTCTTAGCTAAAATTCAAGCAAAGTCTGAAGTAAATGTGTGTGTGGGGGGGGTCTCTAACTTCTTCCTCTAGCATTTGTTGTAGTTCACTTGTTATACTAAAGAATCTGGGAGCTGCTTGGACTGTGAGGAGGAACTTGGGGACCACCTTACAGGTCCATAGATTATCCAGTTTTTCTGGAAAATTTGAGCAGTCTGCCTGCAAACATCACAACAGAAGTGACCTCATTCTATCAAATGTGAATGGTTTCTTTACTTGAATAATGTCAATATCTGAACAATCTGAGGAGCAAGAAGTTTAGTGGCATGCAGAGTGTTAAGAATAATTTAAACATCATAAGAAAATGCATTTTTGGTGAAATTTCTACATTTATGGTGTTCTTTTGCTCTTTTTACTTGTTCTTCTGTAAGATTTCAAAATCACATTGCCATTTTTGTATTTTTATATCCACATAAATTCGTAAATCTGAGAAGCTGTCACTTAGACTCCCTGGAGCTTTTAATGGTATTCTTTTCAAATATCAACAACATATCATAACCAACACATTCCACCTGACTGTTCTCTGATGGCAGCAAAACAAAACTGTGTCATACATTTATAAAAAACACCTCCGGGATTTCTCACACCCTAGGTCGTGACAGTCCCTCTCAGGAGGAATTGTCTGCAAACATTCACATAGATTCATTGAACTCCTTACTTTCTTTCATCATAAGATCCGTAAAACTTCACACATTTTGCCACCCTTGTCTTCTGTTTACTTTGTTTCTATCCACAGACTTGTGCTGCCCTGTTTCTACTTTCTCCAGTTATCTGTGCCCTAAGTATTTGCCAACTTATGCTTCATCTGCAAACTCTCAGGGTAAGAAATGTGTGTGTGTGAGTTTGCTTGCAGCACGTATAGCACAGTAAAAGGTGACAAACTGGTTGCTTTCTTGATACAGCAACATAAAAAAATAGTGTTTGGTTGCACTCTAATTTCTACATCTGCAAAAATAGATGGACTTGAGAACATTGACTAAAAGGTTCTCAATGTTGTTTTCCTGTTGTGCTCTAGCCAGCACCACTTAGTCCTTCTTGACAATACCCCCTTGAGCTAAAGTCTTAGGGCTCTCAAGGTGAAGTTGTTTGTTCAGCTTTTTTCAGGGAATTCTTAACAGTCCTTTCTCCTTGTGTTTTCATCTCAAGATAAGTACATTAGAGCTTGGAGCACTGACAAGCCCACAGTTTCCTGACTCACACACCCCCTTGAATTAGAGGGTATGGTTTCTTTCATCACTTTTATGACCTAAACTTTCTGTAGATGTTAAAGCACTTAGCTACCCTACAGACTTGGAGGCCTAACCATTTCTGCACTTCTGCTCAAGGAACATTGGCTTAAATTCGAAGTTCTGCCACACTCAGCAAGTACTAAAGCAAACCCATGCAAGCTTTTTTAGTTATTGACATTACTGTTTTACAGTCTATCACACCGTGCCTGTGGGAGCTGGAGCAAGTCTTCCTTCAGTCACCAGCACTGGTAACTAATGTCCTGCTCTTCCTTGTAGCTGGAGGTATTTTTTCTGCAGTTGAGATAAAAGCTTGTGGTTTATTTTATTGCTAGCTTGCTTTCCTAGAGAGAGGAGGTTAAGACAGTTGTGCTGTCAGTGTATATATGGTTGCTTGTCCCATCTTTTTAAACTTTTTGATATTCATAATGAGTTTCACTCAAATTTGACAGAGTAAAGACTTAGGTATATCAAACCTCAGGAATTTTCATGAAAATAGCACTAATAGCAAGATTGTCAGTGGCACTTCATAGGGAAGATTTGAGTATTAACTTAATTTTTTATACTGTTCAGATGCAAAGACATTGGGAGAAAACTCAGTACATTCTTGCATCATATTAAACAGCAGAAATTCTTTTCACAATGCACAAAATATTAGGAAATTATGTTTCAGTACTTAGACTGCTTACTGGAAAACTTGCAAAACGCAGATTCTATCTCTATTTCTAACTGTGCTATCCATATGTATAAGAAACATCCAGAGCTCACCAAAATAACATGAAAGATTTGTTTTAAAGTAGTTGTAATATGAACTCACAGCTAGAAGCACTGCTTATTTATCTAGCAAATGTTTTTTGATGCTACTTGAGATGCATATGGACATGTTTCCTGCAGAACAGTTTTGTAAAAATACAGTGTGATCCAAACTGTTAATGATGAAATAAGGCCTTGAATAACTTAGATGAGCAAGCAGTGAGTATCTAAATCAGAAATGCTTCATCCATGGCACCACTAGTATTTACAAAATCTGTATGGATGAATCTAAATCATTGCTGCACACCAAAATGAAATCGGACAAGGCAACTAATATAGCGAAGAAAGACCATGTTATGTCTGGATCTTTTCTCAGAAAACAATATCTCTGTATACGATTTCTCAGTCCTGTTTATGAAAGACTTACTTACAAATGATCTTCAAATACATGCCTAGAAACACACAACTGTATCTGATGACAAAAATAATTGTATCAATAGAGACACAGGGATCTGACATATAGTAATTTTCCTCAAATCTCATTCTAGCTAGTCACTAGCTTTGTGCTATAATTACCTGTCTTTCTATCTCTACAATCCACAGGAGCTACAAATGTTATTACTTCTATTCTAATAAAGTATTCTGCTCTGCTCAGATACCAACTGCATTTTACTTTGGAATTGTCTAATGAGTTAGCATAATTAAGTTAGATTCGAAGCAGTTTCCAAACTTAGCTTGAAGCTCTCTGCTTCTGCTTTAGAACCAAAGACCCAGTGAATCCACAAGCCTGTGTACTTTTCCAGCTGTCAATTAAAACACCTAAGAAATTATATTTCCTCTCTTTGAAAATTTTGTCCCACTCTTTAACTGTATAACAATCTTTCTTATCTTCATTTCAAGTAGACATTGACTGATTCTCTCTGTGCTCCTAATAGGAAAGCTAATAAATGTGTTAAGCTTCCTCTTCAAAACCATATAATTGCAAAAAATAAAGAAACCATATACCATGTTAGGGAAGAAATAGAAAGATGCATGTGGATAAAGTTATGCATTTTACCTGCAATCTTTTTGTACTTTTACATAGTGGAGGGCAACTTGGCAAGAAGGCCAACAGAAAAAAACAGTGTGATAAGAGACTTTCAGTATATTCTTCTCAGTTGTGTGAGACAGTCGTGCAGGTTTCAGTATGACAATTTCCAAATGTGTGAGTGTCGTGGTTTAAACCAAGCCACACAGAACTCGTGCACTCACTCCCCCCTTTCTCCCCCAACTCCCAGAGAGCTGGGGAGGAGAATCCAAAGAATGTAGCTCCCACAGGTTGAGATAAGAACAGTTTAATAACTAAGGTATAACACAAATCACTACTGCTACTACCAATAATAATAATAACGATAAAGGAAATAACAAGTGAAGAGAATACAACACCTCACCACCAGCCGACCCATAACTCACCCCACCCTGCCCAACCAAGCACCGACTGATACCTCCTTCAACCCCCCAGAGCTCCAGCCCTTCCGGGTAGCTCTCAGTTACATCCTGGGCATGACGTGCTATGGTATGGAATACCTTTTTGGCTAGCCTGGGTCAGGTGTCCTGTCTCTGCTTCCTCCTGGCCTCCCCTCCTCCCTGGCAGAGCATGAGGCTCAGAAAGTCCTTGGACAAACCAAACATTTGAGCAGTAACTCAAAACATTGCTGCTATCAGGACCGCTTCCAGCCCAAAAGTCAAAACACAGCACTGCACCAGCTACCAAGAAGGAGAAAAAATGACTGCTACTGCTGAATCCAGGACAGTGAGAAACAAAATCCGTGGGGCAAATATAAAAAGATGGAAAAACCCCCAACCTTTAGAAGACAAAACACTGTCACCTACAATGACTTACTTTCTGGACCATCTATGAGAAACTCTGAAAATCAGGTTCTCTAAAAATCTGCAAACAGGGAGATGTCTGAAGGAACTGACTAATTCTGGGATGTCTGCATCGATGGGCTGAAGGAGCAAGAATGAGTCAGCTTCAGAGTGAGGATTTTCCAAACAGTTAACAGCACCCTGTGAAAATGTCCTGAAGCACTGCTTTCTTTCTCTCATTAATTTGAAAGCCAGCCTGACAGGAGAGCTTCCCCTATTTGGTCTGCTGCTTGATTACTGGAGGGGAAATATTGTTGCCAAAATCTCTGAATTCTGCACAAAAATTACAAAAAAGTGCCTCTACCAACCCTATCATATTCCTCAGCCATTTATTTTTCCTTAAGATTACATTTTTAGTATCTAAATTAATGTTTGACCTGCAATATAAATCCATTTATCTTGCAATTGTTGTCAAAGACTACCATGGGAAGATCTGTT
Organism: Melopsittacus undulatus; assembly: GCF_012275295.1. Taxonomy (NCBI): domain Eukaryota; kingdom Metazoa; phylum Chordata; class Aves; order Psittaciformes; family Psittaculidae; genus Melopsittacus; species Melopsittacus undulatus. Next base: position 19,609,939 of record NC_047529.1, read on the forward strand.
TACCATGGTAAGGAAAAGCATAATTTGCTTTATTGCTAAAGAAAATTTATAAAGGAGATTTTTCTTATTCTAAATCCAAATTATTAAATAATCATATGATTCTTTTAGTTTAGCAAATCTTATCCATATATTTGAATTTAAGGATAATCCCTTCATCTGCAAAGAGAGACACATACAGGACAGTGATTAAAGGATTTATAGAATCGGCATTTGAGTTAAAAATGTTCAATTTTTTTTTCATAGAATATCAGCTATTCCCAATAAAGAAAGAGGGATGAATGAAGGTGACATTTAATGCAGAATCCCCATCTAAAAAAAAAAAAAGGTACATTCAACAGAACATTTTCTTTAAATGACAATTAGTTGAAAAAGTTTCCCACTGGAACATGCAAATTGGAAGATCCCCACTGTCTCAACAACTGTAAGCTGATCAAGGAAAAACCATGGAAGTGAAACAAACTTTTCCCAGAGCGTTCCAAGCCTATTTTCTCCATATAATATCTCACTAGTTCTTAGTAAACTAAAGGGATTTATTTGCATTTGAATCAGAGGAAGTACCAAACACCTCATTTCATCTAGACTGTATAGACTAAATTCTGCAGCTAAAATGGAATTTGCAGGTATTAAGTAAGCTGAAATGCACCTGTAATTGATTGCAATGAACCTGCATGTTATGTCCTTTATTCTAAAAGATTTGATAATATGTCTTGTCAGTTATAAAGTTAGGAAAAAATCCAAGCATAATTAATATATTCAAACAAAAATAAACTGACGCTAAGGTTAAAATACAATGAATTTTCAAATAATCGTGATCTGGAGCCACCTTGGGCACTTTTAGTGTAAAACAAATAGTCACACACATATACAAGATATTTATTTTGTAGAAGGTGATAATTAATAGCTGTATAACAAATAACAAACTTCCCCTTTCCAATGGAAATCCAAAATGAATAAGAGACTAGTAGGTTAGTGTGGTCCCTGTGCACACTTCCAGGGAATCTTTCTTGTTGCTGTGATACATTTGGATTTGCATCTTCCAGCAGCAATAAGACATGTCCCTCTGGGACCACACAGACCCCAGTCTGCAATTTCCATTCAGTGTTTCAAATATAGCAACATATTACTGTGATCATCTGCATTTTATATTGGGAACGCATTAACCAAGGACATGACCTGTTTTTTTGTGAGGAGCTTAAGGGGAGCCTCAAAACTTCTTCCTCTGCTGGTACTCCTTCTGCTTCTGTAACTTCATTGCTAAGGTCATGAGGTGTTGGAAGGGGTGGTGGATCTGAGCTACCTAAATGGCATGGTGCTAAAAATATATTTATTCAGAATGGCTAATTAAGGTGAATGACTACCAGTCCTCATTAGCACTGAAGTGGTGTTAATTTGATTAGACTTCTGGCCTAGATAGGCTTGCAAGCATTTTGTTCCTAACGCAATTTCTCTAACGAGAAAGCATTTCAGATGAGATGTTACCCATCAGTGTCTTTCTTTGTATAAATATTAAGTAGACATTTGCCTTTTAATGTTGATGTAATTTTTAGGGAGTGGAAAACCAGCAAAGATGTGACATCTGTATTGCCCTGGGATATGGGAAGAAAGTGAGAAAATAAACTTGTAATCTTATTCTAGACTCATTATTTAAATATTTTGTAGTACTTTCACAGTGCAAAGTCATACTTGAAATGCACTTATTAAACCTGTCTTTCTTTTGACATACTATTATATACTTCTTGCTCTTTAACTCAAAACGCTCTTCAATTACTATCTCAATGCTTAAAGTTCACGTGGCAACATAAATTTTAGACTAGAAAAAATAGCTTCTGCTATGTTCCTTTTACCATAAGACCTGGAGGGAATAAGAAGAATGTGGTTTTTTACTTATTAATTAGAGCTCACAATGATCTGTGTTGGAGTAATGCTCAAGAAATATTACCCATTTAGTTGGACTATGATTATTTTACCACAAGAAGTCTTGCTTAATGACTCCTGAACTATAAGGTTTGGCTATTATTAGAAATCCAAAAGGCTTCTCTTTATTTTTGAGCAACTCTGATAGATGGACAGCAAGAATTTTAGGGAAGATGTCAAATAAATGGAGTAATTGCTAAAAAAAGCCAAGGAGTGGCTTAGTCCCATGAACTTCAGCAAATGAACCCATCAGCTTTTGGGTAAAAAAAGAAAAGAAAAACAGGCTAGATTTTTAAGACTTCTGGGGACAGGTTCACAGGGACAATGCCATCAGAGCATGTCAAGGTGCCTATGGCTTCTCTGCCATTCTCTAGGGAAGAACTTTTCTACTGCCCTCCTTTAGCTACAGCCATTCCTGCTTCTCACTTACCCCAGGCAATGGTAGCAAGGGGACCAAACCCTTCTCCCTTTCCCACTTTTTGGAGCAATCCCAGCCCCTTAGCCTTCTTAAAGGACAGAAAAGCAAGGACTTTCATTTCATTTGATAAAAGCAACTTGAATGATTGCCTCTATTCACCAAGTTTCTGTAGCCTCTGAAGATTTATGTCCTTTTTTAAACCTGACATTCTGTGTACATATTATAGGACTGACCTAATAAAGATAGTATAAAATCTAATGGAGTAAAAGAAAATAGAGATGGCCTGGTTTAAATAGCCAGACACTGTTCTGTTCTTAGTGAAATACCATACGCTAAAACAGGTTTTCAAGTGTTTTCTCACACCGATTATAAGCATTTCCAGGAGACAGACCTTCTCTCCTTCCCTATGGACAAAATGAAGAATCATCTTCTGTACCAGCTGATAATTATCAATGCTGTTGAAACCAATCCATCTAAATTAAAATCTTAGCAAACATTTAGGAGGGCAGAATTCAGCTAAATTTATAGGCATAAATTAGATACTTATCAAAGAAACTGGATGTTATCTAAGGACAAGTAAACAACAAAAGTTGCTTTGACAAGTTCATACACGTAAAACCAAGTCTAATGTTTTTGGGTTTAAGTATGGTGATACGACGTGTTTTTTATAAAGAATACGATCAGTCCAACCTCTGCTCTAAATTATATCCATCCAACATACTAAATAGATAGATTCTAAATAGACAAGCCATGAAACAGAATTCAGCACAGTATAATGAAAAAGTAGGCAGTAAGTAATCAGTATGTATACCTCCTGTAGCTATATCCTTGCCTAACTACCTCAGGATGCCGTTAACTTTTCACCTAAATACACTTTAAACCTATTTCCATCACCCATCTTTCTCACTTGAAATTCTTTCGTACTTACGATATCATGAGACACAATGGAACTGAAAATAAGAATATAAAGAAATTGTGCTAATTTGAAAATATAGCTGTTAGAGTGGGCCTCTTCAGGAGAACACAAAAAATGCAACAAGGATCAAAAAACCCTCCGTTGTTTTATGCAGTTTTCCTAAGCCCTCTTTTAAAAAAGCCTAAAAGTCCCCACGCCCTTGTTAGCACCTTATATTTAAATATTATATGTAGCTAGGACAGAAAGACTGTGTAAACAAATTAAACATATTGTCAGGGTGTTATGGTTAAGGATGTCATTTATTGTTAGGCCTGTTTGTCTACCAAATAATCTTTTGTTGAGCTTTACAGAGGGAAAAGTATACTTTGGGAAGAAAAAGGGCACTATATAAGGTTATATTTTTTTACCAAGGCTCAAACCTCACCTTGACTTCATTTTCCAGTCTCTTCATGGTGCCTTTCTGTGTGACATTTTGTTCAAGACGGTTCCTGTCTCTCCAATTACAGATTTCCACCTTTGTGTGACAGGTCTGATCACCAAGAGCCTGAATGCACTGCTCGCTTCTCCCATGGTGGGCGGAAATGTGAGCCTGTATTGCCTTTGTTACAGAACAGGTGTATTCAGCTTTTGTGAATTTCAAAACAAATCTACATCTCTACATGAGCCAGACAGAGCTAAGAAATATATTGGCTCTTTATTATGTCCACAGTGTTATTATACTGATCTTTGAGAGCTTCCAGGGGTGCTGAAGCCCTTATGTCAAAGGAGCATTGAAAAACTGTTAAGATTCCTTTGCAGTCTTTCCTTCCCTCTCATTAAGGACTGATTTACGTCATGGTTTGGAACCCAGTGCAGAGGTGCCAAAGCTGTTAAAGATGTAAGAATTCAGTCAACACATCACATTGCTGTTTCTGGAGTTAGCTGCAGAGTTTGCTCAAGTTTCTTTACATCCAGGGGGCAGGCATGCCCTAATTATCTCAGTGATAAAGAGCAAGATGTTCGAATTTGATATACTAATCCCTATGGGACAAAGCAGCTAGTTGAAAGCAGGTCTGTTAATCCTGTGGTGATGCTTACTGCTGCTGCACGATTGTGACCAAGATAGGGTTTCTCAGGGGCTAGAGGGGTTTAGGAACAGGCTGTTGTTCTTGTCCAGCTAAAATTTAACACGGGTGATGTTAAAAAATGCTATTATATTTAGACTGGGGAAAAGAGTAAAGGACAGAGTAATGACTTTGAATTCAGCTTCTCAGCTTAGAACCCTCAGGAGAAAGTTACCCTGATTAGGAGAAGAACTTATCATTACATTGACAGAGATAAAGTGATTTCTAGACCAGAGACAGGCTGCGGTGCACAGGCTGATACAGTAGCTATGCCAACAAACTACTCATACAGCTTGGCACCAGCTCCACCTTTACTAATGACTTTGCACCCTGGTTAGCAGAGGTGTAGGGGCTGACCATGCTGCCTGGGAAACATTCAGACCCCAGAGGACAGCAGGCCTCTCCCACAGTTTCACATCCTATTTCTTCAATGGATGGGCCTTGGAAAGATATGTTTTAAGATGCAACCTAATACATGGGTTTGAAAAATGTGATCTCAGAGGAAAGATAGATCAAGAGAGTTATGGATGTGGAATTAGTTCTCTCTCGGATTTTGCAAGTTATCAGATTCACGAGTTTATAAGGTACTGAAGTATTGGCATGGGCATTAGCAATTAGTAAAAGTGTTAGAAAATCATTGATTAGCGGTTGCAGTATGCTCAGCTGTGGGGGAGTCTGCAAAGAGAATAAGGAAATGAGGAGAGGAAATCACAGACTCAGACAGAAACAGTTCACAGAAGGGGCAGGAAGAAACACAGATGCTCCTGGGCCTCCTTTCCACAGCTAACATTTCCGTGAGTGAAGTAAGCTTCTAGATTAAAAAGTTTTTAGGGAAGGATCCCCTGTGAAAACAAACAAATATATGCTTTCAGCACAAAAAGAAGAGCCCAGCAACAACTAACCCAGCTTGTCATTTCCTTTATTACAGCTTGGAAGCCAGTCGGCCCCCTTGTGGGAGTGAGGTTAGTGCACTGACAAAAATACATGTTTTCTTGCCAAATGGACACATTTGAAAAAGCTGCTATTTCATCATGATGTGACATCTAATTTGCCATGCCATCTAATAGATAAAATAAAAAAAACAGAGGCTCTAAAACACACCACTGATGTTCCACACTTCCAAGCTCCTCTCCCTCAGATAACACATTTCCTACATTAACGAGATGGAGGCACTCATGTGTGGTGCAATAAAGACAAAATCAAGTGCTCTTTTGCAGTGTTCTGTCAAATCCTCCAGGAGAATCTGTGGCTGCAGCTTTTATGCCCTGAGTCAGAATTGTATTGGAGGAAGACATAAAAAAGCAGAATCTAATATGGGCAGACTCAGCTGGAGGCTGAAGAAGTTTCTAAGCACTGTAATACTACCAGGACATAGTTTAAGCAGAGGGTAACATAATTAAGCTAGGGTGAAAAGACTAGGGGCCTACTACAGTCTTTGTTGTTTGTTTTTTTTTCACTGAGCTTGATGGAATAGAATGATGATTTGACTTCAACTTCACATACTAAATTTGTCCACAGCTTTTCTGATGAGATTGCTCTTCCTATTTTTCACCCCAGCATGAAGCTTTTGTTGCTAGTTATATGAAAACATGTAATTAACCAGGAGTTCTACAATAGCATGCATGTCCTGCATTAAAAATAAGAATCGGGCCACATGGGCTTCTAGTTTCTTTTTATGAAATTTCACTGCATCTTCTCTTCCTCATTATCTCTAAGAAATGAAAGCCAAGAAACAAAATTCACAGCCTAGAATGCATCCCCCTGTGGGACTCAGTCACACACTACTCTTGCTATGCTTTGTAAACAGCGTTTTTACAGTGAATATGTCACTGCCCTTATACTTAGTTCAGCATGTCCAATCTGTGAGTCTCCTAGATGCTTCTCAACTTTCATTTCAATAGCTCATTAGAACAGAAATTCCTTATTCCCTTTGTATTTCTTTCTGTTCTCCATAATTACGTTTTCCTTGAAAAGTAAAATAGTACAGTATAATAGCTTGTGCAATTGTTTCACAAAGAAGTTACGATGGATAGGATATTTCAGGCTAAAGCTCTGCAGGGTGGATGTGCAAATGGGAGTAAGTCAACATGGTCTCTTGTTACAGTCAAAATGAAGAAATTTGACTCGTTTTTCTTTAGAATGTTTCTTTAGAATTTAGATATTGCTCTAAAAATATCTCATTAAAGAGGGAGCCCAGTGACTGCTTGCACGATAAATGTTGGTGTCTCCATCTGGTGAGATGAAACATGCTCAGCACCCCAGAAAACAGTTCCATTTTACATTCTCTTCTTCACCAGTTAATGCAGGGTGGAAAAGTGTGCTCTTGTTCCACTGAAATGCTGCAGTAATTCTGAAGAAACACAAATTATAGCCTTTTTACAATCCATCTGCTTTTTCTAACTGTAAGCCTACTACAAAGCTTCATGTTATGTAGCATTCTAAAGAAGAACTGTACCTCAAAAGGCCAAAAGTTTAATTAATTAAATATGGAGATAAATCATCAATGAGATGAAGGAAACAATTATGTATTTTAGACAAGGGAAAAACAGACAGTTTTTCTCAGTGGATGTTTGATGAACAAGTGTAAGTCAATGAGGCAGAGATAGGGGAGGGCTGTTCCAAAAGACCAAAGCCTCAGAGGAGAAATTCCTGACATTAATTCTTGTAGATGTGTGTTGAGGAACACAGGGAAGCTGAGAGAAATAGAGGGGGGAATGAAGAACAGAGAGAGTAGGTAAGGGGGCACCTACATTCTCTCTCCCAGATGTAGTTTAAAATGTGATCCAAGCTGCAATTTGGGAAGCACACCACCAACTCATTGCTTCTCACCACTGCTCTGCTGAAGTCACCAACCCTCATCCTCATGCCCATCCTCAGATGTGCATCCTTGACCTTTCCTGATAATTATAATTTTCCTGCTCAGTAACAAGCAGAAGTGCCATTTCTATCAACAGGACACAATTTTTTTTCAGCAAATCTGGTCTATTTTTTCCTCAATCAGGCTAATAAGTATGGTCACAAGTTGCTGAGCTCTTTGGTGAGAAGGTGAAGCAATTTTGCTGGCTAGGAACCACTGGGAATGGTCTAAAGCTAGTTACCTCTCCAGTGCAAATGTATAGGGAAGGAGAAATTCTTTCTGCTTGACAGCAGCCTGGAACAAGCGAGACATGTTGGACAGAAAGGCCATGACTACAGACACAGTGAAGAAGATATATAATAAAACTCAGTACCTATCTGAAAAAAAAGGAATTATTTGTTGGACTACAGTTACTTATGTAAAAAGCTATATCTCTTTCATCTTTGCACTTATTTTTGCCTCCAGTGCCTCCAGTTGGTTCAATACACTCACAACCTAGTTCTCTTTCCATTAGTGTTCTTCCAGTTAACATTCTCTGATGTGCACTAAAGTACCTATGAATTATTCATATTACAGCAGCACCACTATTTCTTTAACAATGAGATTAAACTGTTTATTCAAGCTGCTGACTTAGACTAGTCACTAATGGGGCATTTGGTTCATTACCCTGCATGTTTCTCTCTACTAAACCATCAGTTACAAGGGCTCAGATAGGAATCCTGTAGGCTCCTTATAAGTTTCTATGTAATAGGTAAGACCACACTAAAATGTGTGAAGAAAAGTTTCAAAGTTTCCAAACACAAGAACTTAAAAAAATATATATATTAAAGAAAAGGTTTAATTTGCTCATTTCATTAGTACAAATAATGAGTTTTGCAATTAATTTCTTTTAATAGACACTCATTTACTGGAAAAAGTGTGTAACTGAGTAAGGAATCAGCCTTGATGAATCCAGTTATGCCTTAGAAATTAAGTATTTGTACCACAAGCGATTAATTCTGCTGAGATTTATTTCAATTGCAAATGGAAGGAGATGTTTTGAGTTCTGCCCTGTTCACCAGAAACTCCACCTTATTGCAATCATAACAGCATCAGATAGAGTCACAAAACACGCAGAACAATATCATCAGAGCAAGCTTCAATTAGAGGATCATATCCAAAGGGCATGGCACTATTTCTAATTGGGAGGGTTTTGTCCCTTCCAAATTAATATTTCAAAAGGCATCACATGTGTAAAGCCTTCGTCTTTCCATCAGTTTTTAAGTTCCTTGATTTTGGGACGTAATAGGAGGCAGATCCATGTTACCTGTGTGAATTTATGAACTGTCAGGTTGTTTGTTTAAAGGATTTCTGCCTTACGAGCTATATTAAATTCAATAATTCACATCACAGGTTCACCTATTCCATAAATAATAGAGAAAAGAAGGGAACAAAGGAAGGAAGCAAGCAAGCAAAAGAGTAATATTGTTAAAGGTAAAAAAGAGAGAGGAGAAGAGAAGGAGAGAAGAGAAAAGAGAAGAAGAGAAGAAAAGAGAAAAGAAAGAAAAGAAAAGAAAAGAAAAGAAAAGAAAAGAAAAGAAAAGAAAAGAAAAGAAAAGAAAAGAAAAGAAAAGAAAAGAAAAGAAAAGAAAAGAAAAGAAAAGAAAAGAAAAGAAAAGAAAAGAAAAGAAAAGAAAAGAAAAGAAAAGAAAAGAAAAGAAAAGAAAAGAAAAGAAAAGAAAAGAAAGGGAAAGGAAAGGAAAAGAAAAGAAAAGAAAAGAAAAGAAAAGAAAAGAAAAGAAAAGAAAAGAAAAGAAAAGAAAAGAAAAGAAAAGAAAAGAAAAGAAAAGAAAAGAAAAGAAAAGAAAAGAAAAGAAAAGAAAAGAAAAGAAAAGAAAAGAAAAGAAAAGAAAAGAAAAGAAAAGAAAAGAAAAGAAAAGAAAAGAAAAGAAAAGAGTTTGACATTTCATCAGAAAAGTTGATAGCACTAGCAAAATAGATGAGTTTCCCCACACAGCACAAATGTTCCCAAATCCATGTATATTGGGCCAAAATAGATGCCAACAAAATGGCATCACAGCAAAGACGTATTTAAACTGTCCTCTGAACAAGTAAGTTCACACATGATGCAGCACTGTGTAGCCTGGCCATATCAGATCTGTGGGTCAGCTGGACCTCGGTGCTGAATTAATCCACTGACAGCAAGGCTGGCTCTCTACAGCTTGTGAGCAGTCTGCTGCCTATCTTTTTGGTCCTACATCACTGGCTGTGTTCAAGGCCAGGCTGAATGGGGCTTTGAGCAACCTGGTTTAGTGGAAGGTGTCCCTGCCTGGTGCAGGGGGTCAGAACTTTAAGATCCCTCCCAGTCCAAACCGTTCTATGATTCTATGATATGTCATGGCAAAATTCACCTGGCTCAATGTAGATATCTATGTCTGAGGCAAGCACTGCTTTGCATGCAGAGGAGATGTGAGTAATGTACTTGGTGACTTAGTTGCTCCTAAGGCAGGTCAGATGAGTAAAATGGTAAAAGTGCCCACTTCTTTGTGTCTGCAAAGAGGATTCAAGGAGAATTGTTCAGATATAAGCAGCTATGTGATAGTCATTCAAGTTAAGATTAGAGAAATCTACCTTTTGGAGAATGAATCTATAGGGAGAAGAAAAGACTATCAGTATCCAAAGGGCTGTGAAGATTTTAGGAGCCACAACAGCTTCTACTGAGGAAGACTTCAGGGCCTGTGTGATCTGCTCAAAGTCTAAGAGATCCAGAAACTTACCAGAAAGCTGCATCAACCTCTTTAATGCTCAAGGTCATTTAGCATAGTACTTACTCAATTTGCATTGGACATAGAAAAGGAATAATTAATGTTTTCAGGAAAATTAATTTTCCTGGGAGCACTAAGCATTCAGGCAGTAGCATTAATCTTTTTAACAATTATTGTTGCATTGTTGTTTGGTTCTTTGTTTATTGGTTACAGTTAATCCTGACCTTCTTGTCTATAAAAAAAATGCAGGCAAAAAAATTTATGTAGGCCACAAGGAGCTCAAATTAGAAAATACAGGAGAAAATAATTCCTTTTCTTAGCTCACAGGAATTAGTGATCTGATCTACTTAACTACTCTTCAAGGTTCTTATGCATTAAGAAAATCTAATAAGAATGTGTTTCAAATACTGAGAAGGCAACTAGTGAAATTGAAACATTTTCCAACAGCCTGCTTTAATGCCTTCTGAAATCAGTGAAGTAAAATGGAAGTGTAGGGGCCTGAACTGTGTTTGATACCAGGATTGTTGAACACACAAAAAACACAATGTCAATCCTTTGTTCATTGTAAAAGATAAGGCGTGACTACATTGCTCAGGCAATAGTTCGTACAACTACAGGACGCTTACTACAGCAATAAGCTTTCAAGTAAACATGAAGTGCTTGCAGCACTGTAGTTTTGATACGGAAATGAAGCAAATATTAGTGGATACATAAAGGCATGGAAAAAAATACCAAAGGTCAGCTATTATTGGTCTTCATAAGAGAACACCTGGGGGGAGAAAAAGTTAGTATAGACTAATTAAGATATTTGGAAATTTGATTGTGACCAAATCCTTCCATTTGCCTTTTGATATTCTGATTCAGACACAATAGAGATATTTCCATCAAATCAAAAGTTATAGAAAATATGAGATACAGAATCATTTTACTGGGGTTTTCTTGTTTGTTTGTTTTTTTTTCAAAACTTCTTTATCTTCTGAAACTCAGATATTTCTCTTAGGTTTATTGAACCAAGTCAAAGCACTGCTTCTGTAGCCCAGTAATCCCTTCAACAGTTACATGCTTTTTAGGATCAGCAGTCAGGGTGCCATCTATTTCTTCCTTTTGGTAATGCCCCTTGCTTGGACTGTGTCTCTCTAACCACAGTAAATATGTGACCACCAGCAAGCAGACATCTGGCTGAGGCTGAGAAAACTAGTTTTTCTGTAAGTTTACAATTTAACAGAAAATTCAGTATGTAAGAGGAAAGCAAGTGTAACAAAAATAAAAGCACAACTTCAGAGGGTATTCTGGCACATTATGTGGACATACATCAGTTCTGGAACAGACAAAAGATAAAATGCATTGTGTTAAAAAAAAAATCCAGACATTATTATTCATTGATGAGAATGAGAGAGGTTAGAATGGTAGGGATAGATCTTATTTTCCGTTTAAATTAATTGATGCAAAATGGAGAAAATTTCAGACACTTAAACCTTGCTTCAAGCCCCCCAAAAAGCAAGAAAATTCCAAGCTAGCCTGAGAAAAGGCAATCTGTGTATCTATTTGATGCACCCAGATCATTTAAGGCAAGAAGATAAAATTTGGCTTTGCTTTTATAAATGATACAACCCTTATAAACGTCCCAGTCATCTCCTGGGTTGCTGCTTAAATAGGGAATCTGGGGCTGTAAATCCCTTATCTGACCCAGGCTCATTTCGTTGCAGAAGAAACCCAGCTGTGTTAGAACACTAGAATAGGAAGAACAGTGGTGACAGAGCACTAGAACAGGCTGCACAGGGAGGTTGTGGAGTCTCTCTCTCCAGAGACATTTAAAACTTGCCTGGATGTGTTTCTGTGTAACCTGCTCTAGGTGACCCTGCCTTGGCAGGGGGTAGGACTAGATGATCTCCAGAGGTCCCTTCCAACCCCAACCATTCTGTGATTCTGTGGAAATGTCCAGCTGTTCTCCTGACCTCCCCGGTTCACCATGCCCACACATTATCTCCAGTCTTCACTAGGCTATGTACTTCCCTGGCCTTGAGCTTTACAATCACTTTGTTTTGTATTCATGTCATATCTAGCCAGTGCCATCCTCGTCTGTAACTGGCACCACTAGCTATAACTGTAAGAGGAGTAGAAAATTACTCCTATTTAATAAATAATACATTGTTGAGATACTTGGGATACATTATTTTTTTAGTCAGTGGTGTCTCAGACAAGTAACCTTCTTGCTTATTAGAAGATTCCTTCATGTTCATGTTCTTCCTTCTAGAGATAAGAAATAAATGATCTGGCAGAGGACCAGGAACCCTGCTCTTTACCTGGAACCACACAGATGGCTTCTGCATGCTGAAAATTCATATATCCCTGAATCTGATTAAATGAATTGAGATTTCTCTATCGGCTCTTTTTAGACAACTGAAGAATTTGGGTGACAATAGATTTGTGGATATATAAAGGGGTTAAAAAAATTCCAGAGAATGATCAGAAGAAAAACAATTTGGAAAACCAGGAAGAAGTAAAACAAAGTGACAGAAAGGTAGTATTTTGCTGTTTCTGTTCAGCAAATGGCAGCAGTGAAATGATGGATTTAGGAAGGACAGACAAGTGGATTTATTAATCAGGATCAGAACTGCTCAGAAATACTCAGATATTCTGACTTCATTTATCATTTGATCACAATCAAACCATTTGTATGGATGGTACAGCTCAGACAATGTTGTTCCAGAAATCTGGCAATGTTTTGATGAAAGCATGTTTGGTTTCCTGCCAAATAATTTCTCCAGGACTGCTACAGACCAAACATTCAGGGTAAACTTATTGATAGATTGACTCAGATCTTGGAAACCAGTCTCCTAAAAACTGCAGGTCTTTTCAGACACCAAAATCTGAAATCATCTTATGGAATCAGGCTCTTAGATTCTGGAGTTCTCTATTTGAAGGTTATAAGGTCGTAATGATGTTTATCATTCCCATTTTCACATGCTGTAGTTCTGACTTTCACTCTCTTCAGGCTGCTTTAGAGTCTAGCAAAGACCTAAAAACTGGCCAGTGGTTCAGCCAGGAATTAATATGGCTGTTCAAGCATAAGTAAGTAAGAAGATATTGTGTGTTCCCACATTGCTATAATGCTGGGGAGGCATTTACTACATTTGCCTTCTGTCGTGGTTTAAACCAAGCCGCACAGAACTCGTGCACTCACTCCCCCGCTTTCTCCCCCAACTCCCGGAGAGTTGGGGAGGAGAATCCAAGGAATGTAGCTCCCACGGGTTGAGATAAGAACAGTTAAATAACTAAGGTATAACACAAATCACTACTACTACTACCAATAATAATAATAACGATAAAGGAAATAACAAGTGAAGAGAATACAACACCTCACCAGCCGCCGACCCATAACTCACCCCACCCTGCCCAACCAAGCACCGACTGATACCTCCTCCAATTCCCCACCACCTCAGCCCTTCCGGGTAACTCTCGGTTACATCTGGGGCATGACGTGCTATGGTATGGAATACCTCTTTGGCTAGCCTGGGTCAGGTGTCCTGTCTCTGCTTCCTCCTGGCCTCCCCTCCTCCCTGGCAGAGCATGAGGCTCAGAAAGTCCTTGGACAAACCAAACATTTGAGCAGTAACTCAAAACATAGGTGCTATCAGAACTGGTCCCAGCCCAAAAATCAGAAAAGCGCTGCACCAGCTACCAAGAAGGAGAAAAAATGACTGCTACTGCTGAACCCAGGATACCTTCCCATCATTTCTAAAATCAAGGTATCATTGTCCCTCATGCTGTTTCCAATCATTTTCCCAAGGAGCAGGAGATTTCTTATTCCTAAATTTCCTCTTTATCGACAACACATTCCTGTACTCTTTCCTCTCCTCTTGTCCATTTTGGGAAGATTGTTTTATTTGGGAAATGAAGCAGAAAAGGATTGCTCTGTAACCTTGAGGGCAACTAGCACAGGGTGGCTCATATCTGTGTAACTAAACTTGCTTGGCACCCAAAACAGGGCTGCATCCAAAATGACCATTGGGAAAAGCTGTTGGGAATGAATGTTACAAACATCAACCTAAATCAAATGGAGCCAGGACAGATAGCTGAGCCTTGGCACACAGCTGTCATTCAAACATTCCCTCCTGGTGTTGTCACTGGTCAGCTGGCATTGCTCCAGTGCTGCCTAGACACAGGAATTAGCCCTGGCCAGAAACATTCCCAATAGGAATCTTGGACTTCGTTTGTCTTGGTTGGAGGCAGAGAGTGTTTAACAGCAAGGCTGTGTTCAAAGTCTGCCAGCTGTCTTTGGGGTCAGCGAACAGGCCCTGGTGCTGCTTATTATCAGAACCCTAACCAGTGCAGACCCCTCCCCTCCAGCTTCTATTCCTGCTGTCTTCTTTATGTCTTTTCCTCACTTTCCTTTCATATTACCATCCTGTGCTGAAGACCCACCTTCACAGCCCTATCCCCATCTTACATCATCCAGAGTTCATTCTGGTTGAGTAGTTTCCATCCACTATGTGCCTGAGACTATACCCCCAAATTTTCATTTCCTTATACATTTTGTCTCCCTCTTCCTTCACAGGATCATCTTTTTATTTTTTTTTTCCTTCTCTCTCTCTTTGAAATCCATCATTTAGGGTGTCAACACTTTCAACTGTTGGGAAACACTGATGCTGAGACAATTTTTACACTGGAAAGTGTCAATATGTGCTGTCAACTGTTTCTGTGATATAGAGACAGTGACAAGGGCTGGCTACTGACAGGATTTCAGCACGTCTGCCTAACACCCACATCTTCCTCCTCACTTCCCACACCTTGCCAAAATCAGCAAGCTTCTGCTTATATTAGATGCCCTTGGATATTCCAACTGGTTTCCATCTGCCAGATCAGAAGGATATGGGTATCCCATAAATTCTTTGCCATATATTCCAACCCCATCCAGACAGCTCAGGCATCCCTTACACATCTGAAATGTACTAAACAACTACGTGCCTACAACTGAATTTGATCCTTAAAAGCTCCACTGCCTACAATAGGAGTTAAGACAGCTTTTGTACCCATAGGCACTTTCCTATGGTCATTCAATCTTTATTTTAGACTGAGCTTAATACCACTGTAAGTTTCTTTCAGTATTATTAATAAGATAGAGAGGCTCTGATTCAGATGTCAGCACAGGTGTCTGCTGTCATCTAAGGTGTCTGAGAGAACCCTATCTGGCCATACACTCCAAGAGGGGTCAAATCTTCCCCAGGGCCTTTTTAATGTGCAGCCGTATGCAGATTCCTTGAATAACCTGGGGCACCACAAGTGGCACAAAGCATTTATGCTCAGGCAGCTAAATCCCACTCCTAGTGCACCTATTAACAATTGCATGTGGACACCTAAATTCAAATCTTTTATATAAAAGAGAGTTACACAGAGGAAATGGAAATGGAGGGAAGGAGAGTTACACAGAGGTGAGAGAAATGGAGGGAAGGGAGGGGAGGGGAGGGGAGGGGAGGGGAGGGGAGGGAAAGGAAAGGAAAGGAAGAGAAAAAAAGAGGAAAGGTGAGGAGAAAAGAGGGAAAGAGGGGAGGGGAGGGCTCTTCCTCACTAATAGAGCAGTGTAACACTGAAAAACTTTGCCCTGAGAGTTTGTGCTATCTCCATCCTTGCAAGTTTTCAAGATTTGCTTAGATAAAGTGAATGTATGATATGACCCAGTTGTGGGCAATGCTCCTTCCCTAAGTCAAAAGCTGGACTAGAGATTTCCAGAAGCCATTTCCAACCAATATATATGTGATCCTATAATCTGTAGAAGCCTAAACTTTCATATACAATTTCAGACTCTTTTGAGGAATAGAGGACAAATTTTGTCCTTGAATTTGAGCTAAGCTTCCATTGATGTTAATGTGAATTACGAACATGTAGCTGAAGACAAGATTTTGGACCCAAAATGAGGATTTAAACAATATATTTGAGACATATGTCAGACCCTTAGAAAGATTTTACCAATGATATTTTTGCTGAGAAAGGTCAACTGACAGACATCTTCTTACTAATGATAATTTATAATAGAAGAAATTCTTTACTCTAAACTAAAACCATCATTATAGTGGGACTTGGAACCTGTGGCTAGCCAATATAATACATCTTAATGGGGCTGCAGACCTTCCTGTGGGAAATACTATCAAACCTTTAAAGCCAATTTATTGAAGGAGATTGCAGACAGCTTGAAAACATCCATGATCCTGAGTCCTAACATTGGCTTGTTAAGACTGTACTATGACTTTGTGTCACTGTCCTTTCTTATTTTGGTCTTTCACTTTATCTGACTTTGGCTTTCATGTCATGTCGCATGCATCATTTTATCTCTTCTATCCTACCACTGCCTCCTCCTTTTGCTGTTTCAGGTATGACAGGACCTATTTATTTTCCCCAGTGTGTGCCCTGCACAAGCAAATAATGAACCATAGCTTTTTGTTTTTGCTGTTGTTGTTTGGGGTTTTTATTTTTTTTGTTTGTTTGTGGGTTTGTTTTTTTTTAATGTAAAAGCTTATTTTCCCTGTGAATTACCTCTGCTGTTTTACAGTCTGGTTCTTAGGTAGGATCTTTGAGTTATACATTACGAACATCGTGGGTTTGGAGCCCATGGCACACCGTAGAGTCCATTCCTTCTTTTCTTTTTAGTCTTGTTACTCTTAATTCCTTTTACCAATGCTTTTGCTATGCTTCCAGTTAAGCTGACAAATTAATCAAAATCTTTACACTCTCTGGAAAAGAGCATGCCACATCATAGGTCAGTTCAGCTAATAGTGAGGACATCACGACTTTATAGTTGGGATAGTTCAGCTGTCTATTTGCAAGACTAAAGACCATGGTAAGTTTTTAAACTTTAATAATTGTCAACTGAGGAAACAAATACCTTAGAATGATAGAAAAGCAGGTTCCTCCAAGTTCCACCACCAGTCAGTCTCACCTCTGTGCCTGGCAAAATCTTGGAGCAGATTCTCCTGGAAGGCATGCTAGGGCACATGAAAAACAACAAGGTGTTTGGTGACAGCCAGCATGGCTTCACTAGGGGGAAATCCTGCCTGACAAATTTGGTGGCCTTCTATGATGGAGCTATGGAACTGATGAACAGCAGCAGAGCAGTTGACACCATCTACCTGGACTTGTGCAAGTGTCTGACATCCATGTTTTATATCATCCATGGCGGTCTTGAAGGCCAGGTTAGACAGAGCCTTGGGTGACATGGTTTAGTGTGAGATGTTGGAACTAGATGATCTCAAGGTCCTTTCCAACCCTAATTATTCTATGATTCTAGATTCTATAACTTCTCAGGAAGATGGGAGAAAAATAAGACACACCAAAACAAAAAAGAGACAGAATAAATAAAGCAATACTTTTTATTTTTCACAGTAAATGAATGCTGGTTCTATTGTCCTGACCTATTGCTGAATTTCATCTGAAAATATTGAAAATTTTTGCTCAAAAGAAATAATAATTCAGAGACAGAGTCTGAGGTGGAGATATAGTGCTTTTCTGCTTGAATCTTTTCTCTGTAAGAACAAAGTCTTCAAAACTAACTGAGACAGACTCAGGTTCACCCTATCTTTCACCTTTTTCCACACCTCAGCCCAGAGTAGCTTGCTTAGGGAACATCCTTCCAATGTCAGGGGGATCAGTCTGTTCCCCTGAGAGAGGAGGATCCTATTCTACATGGGATTTCCCACTTTCTGAAGGAGACCTCTAGTTATTGCTTGGAAAAGAAACCTTTTTTTTCAGTCTTTAAATGTTACTTAGATTTATCTTTTGACTTTCCCCACTTCACTTATGTTAAAATATTCAGTGACCAATAAAAACTTTTTTTTTTGCTTTGGTTGACTTGAATTATGTCAATGATCATAAAAATGAGAACCAGAAGCCACCATAACATTTCGACTCACATGAAGGCAAATACATTGCTTTGGCAGATTAAGACTTGAATTCCAGAACTATGCTTTAATTTCCCCAAGATAAGATCAAATATGACCTAGCAGACTGACAGGTTCAAATGAAAGAAAAGTGATACTGAATTTATCATTACTTAATCAGAAAATGCATAATTGCATTCTTATGCCAATAGCTTGGATTGTGTCAGAAAAAAAAGGTCTGAAAAATATTTCTGAGGCCATGGTTAAATAGTGAAGTTGAAAGGAGAAAAAATAGGATTTTTACTTTAAATGGAAAATATCATTAAGCTTTTCAAAACCTGAGACATTTTCAAAACTGACCAGTTTCACTTTTGTTTTGTCTCCCCTTTTTCACCAGCATGTAGAAGAATAGTCCCTAAGTCTGATGGTTAAAAGGAAGGATTTCAGAACTGAAAGAGGTTACATTTCTTTTCAGTGCAGTTTTTCAAAAGGGTAATGTTTTTACAGAGCATAATGAAAAATACAAAGTTAAGAGATGTAAAAAAAGCCTTTCAAGATCTATTGCTCTTTGGTGGTTGATTAAAAAACTGGGGGTGAGAGATTTTGAAAAGTTCTGTTTATTTACACAAATGCACACAATTGTGTTTCTGCTTAACAGCAAATGCATAATCTGATATGGAGCAAATAAAGAGAGAACAGCTAAACCTCTTTCCCCATAACTTGGAAAATATACTTAAATATACCTCAAAAGAGCTAAAGGACGATTACAAACAAGTGAAGGAAGGACAGTCACAACATTCATGCTCCATTTTAGGCTGATCTATCTGAAAGCATAAATGAGGCATAAAAAATCAGTCCACTATGGCCAAAGTTTCCTTGACCTCATTACCTGGCCAGGAAAGAACATTAGAGATAAAATATCCTGGTTATTAGGAAACATTTGTATTCTTCAGAACTCTGGATGGTAAAATATATTTGAGGAGTAGCTTAGGTGACCCTCAGATCTTACAACAGTCGTGCTAAGTGAACAGGTACCTTGACATTCAGACTAGTAGCAGGCAATTTACCCTGACTTGCTGAATTTCAGCAAATAACATTTATATATTCTCTTCTTCCTTACATGCAACTATTGCTTTTCATTAGTCTAGAGGAAATAGCTTGAAAGTGTGAAAAAGCAGTTTGAAAAGTATTTTAGCTGCATACTAGAGTTGCAGTTTGTATACCATAGTGCTGCTACCACCATGGAAACTACACTTAATCAGACAGCCTGTTATCATCAGCTTCAGCCCTGTAGCTGGCTGAGGGGAGGCAGCAAGTCCCATAACAGACTGAACCTGGCTGGCTCTGTGTCATGTAAGCAGCTGGAGCATCTTGGAGGATCAGAAAATATTCAAAGATTACAAAAGCTGATGTAAAGTTACACTTAGGAGGAATCCACAAAAATCTGACATTGGAAACTCCCTGACTAAAATAGAAACAATTGAACTTTATATAATGCTAATGCCATATTATGACATGGGAGAACACACCCATCTTTGGGTATTTTGGGACCATTTTGCAGCAAGAGATTTATTTGTCTCAAAAGCCCTTACAGGAGTCAACATGTTAGAATGAGTAGCAGTATGTAACTAACCAAAAAAGGAAACAGATGAAAAACTTGTGATTCTGAATTATGATAACACGCTTGCTCAATTAGATCCTATTGCCTTTGCCATCTAAAGCTGGATATTGCATGATGAAAACAGGAGCAAGCTGTTGAGTCACAGGGAGGAACAAAAAGAAAAAAATAGGCACAAACAGTGTTTAGGAGAAGGTTAATGCTGCAGTCCCCACTTCCTCACAAGATATTATTGCAATATTACAAACCAGAGCCAGCTTCAGTGGCAAAAGTTATCAGGGTGATAAACCATATCCCTTATCCTGACCAATGGACTCAATCCTACTTTTGGGCTCAGAAGGAGGGGGGATGTGGGATCCTGGTTACCAGGACTGTACATGCCTCCATGGATTATGCATCCTGGCACCTCTCTGCCAGTGCCCTGTTCAGGCCTTGCAGCATCAGCACCTTCTCAACAGTAACTGTTTTTTTAACTGAGCTCAGGTGTTTTATTATTTCCTAAATATATATATATTCTATTTCATTTAAAAGTGAACAAGGAGAGTGGGAAATGCTACAGCCAGTCCTCCTTAGCAGGTGAGGCTGAATGTCCTATGGCCTTCTGATCCATGATTCAGCAAAACCAAGACCCAGACCTGTGAGGTCCATCTCAATCCATTCAGCAGCACTTGCCCTGATGAGAGGTGAAGGCAGAGCTCAGCCTGCTTTGCTCCCCTGCAGCCAAGGCAACAAAGGAAGAAGGAAGTTTCATGAACCCTGTGCCCTGAAATGGCAAAGCGAAGATACAGCTGTCATGTGTGGAGAACTCCAGCAGCAGAGGGTCCTGCTACCCCCCCCCCCTCAGCCCTCAGATCACCTGGCATTAAGAGACTGTCAGGCTCCTGCATGGGAACTCAGGAAACAGCAGAGGCTGGCAGGCTGCATGTCGCTCTTGCTACCCTTGGAATAGAGCCGCAGCCCATGCCGCGCACTCTCCAGGGTGAAGTACTTTCCCATTTCTCTCAATCTTTTGGCACTTTCACCATACCCCAAAAAGTGACCAAATTTATACAAAACACATGTATTCTCAGTGCTTGGTCCTAGTGGCAGAGAAGCTCTGGTGGTGAGCAGGACAGAGCCAACCTCCACTTCTAGCAGCGTTAATACTCCTCCCCTCAGCAAGGACAAGACAACTGTTGGCATGGCCATTGTTCTTCACAGAATGTTCAACATGGTAACTTACTTTCATAGCAAAATGTTTGCTGGTAGCTTCTAGAAACCATCAAGGTTCAGATGGTTTGTCACTATTTCACCCTTCCCCATACCAGGGCTGTATTGTCTTTGGTGTCATAGTCTGTTTTGTGTTTTCCCTGCTGAAGTAGAGGCATGCCTGGCTCTTCCTTTAGGAATGCTGTTAATAATTGTCCCACAAGAACAAGGAGGGGAAGAAAGGCCACAAACTCACAGTCGCATTGTCAGTTTCCCTCACTTAAAGGTAATCTAATGAATTATGGGAGATTAAAAGATTACAGTTCTTAACATTATTGATATGGACCAGAGGGAATGAGGAAATAAAAACAGGGGGAAAAGTACAGGGGAGAAAACAGAAGCTGAACGTGCAAAAAGGTCAAGAATAAATTTACATCTTAAAAACTGCTGAATTTAGTCTATTAATAAGTAGACAAATTAATCAAATCTGCTCATCTGAATGGAAAGTTTTATATCAGACTACACTTTATCAGCAGATACTAATATAAGGATAAAGGCAGTGAAAGCCCCATATGAAAAGAATTGACAGGTCTCTGCCAGTAGCCAGTAGTCCTGAGAGGGAGTACAGCTGACAGCAGCACAGGTTGTCCTGGTTTGACCTCATATCAGCCTTCCAGTATCTGAAGGGGGACTATAGGGATGCTGGGGAGGGACTCTTCATTAGGTACTGTAGTGACAGGACAAGGGGTAATGGGTTAAAACTTAAACAGCAGAGGTTTAGATTGGATATAAGGAAGAAATTCTTTACTGTAAAGGTGGTGAGGCACTGGAATGGGTTGCCCAGGGAGGCTGTGAATGCTCCATCCCTGGCAGTGTTCAAGGCCAGGTTGGACAAAGCCGTGGGTGACATGGTTTAGTTGAGGTGTCCCTGCCCATGGTAAGGGGGATGGAACTGGATGATCTTAAGGTCCTTTCCAACCCTATCTATTCTATGATTCTACGATTCTATGACACTGGAAAATAGGCAGCTCTTGAGACAAATCGGACATGTGTAAAGTAGGAGTTGAAATCTTGGAAAGACTCCTGCCTCTGTCTGACTTGACCAAGCAACAGCCATTGAAGTAATTGCAATGGAAATTAAATTTGTGAAGTACAAGTTAATCTTGATGTTTTGATTTTTTTTTGAGAACTCTTGGGTGCATTTTTACCAAAGTGCCTCTTGCTGGAGGTGTGCCATTAGATGGTGTTTCAGTCAAGATACATGTCTGTAATCTTACAGAAGAGAATTAAAGGATGAACAACTTAGGTCCAGTAAAGACATTAAAACCAAACAACGTCCATACGTTAAGATCGACCCAACTCTAATGTTTCTTAAATGTTATGACTGCTGGGCCTGAACCATGACTTGCAACTTGCCAAGGCTGTTATCACTGTGACTTTGCTTGTCCAGTCCTTTATTATGAAAGTTTTCTTTCCTGGATCACTATATTTATACAAGAGCATTAAGCCATCTCTCCACAGCAGCTTCATGCAACAATGCTAGTCTAGCTGGAATTACCCTCCAGAATGAATCGTCTCAGGTGACTCTGGAATAGACTGGTAGTTCTCCTGTATTCTGGTTTTTGGTCTTTTACTCCTTTCCCAACATTAGAAATTTTCTGTCTTTTATATGTCACCATATCACCTTGGGTGACATGGCTTAGTGTGAGCTATCTCTGCCCATGGAAGTGGGGTTGGAACTAAATGATCTTAACGTTCTTTGCTGCCCTAATTATTCTATGATTCTATGATTCTATGTTTTATATTAAAGCAGTTATTGCATTAAAGTAGGTGGTTTAATGACAGTAAGAGCATAAATTTCTGTTAACAAAAACATCTTGTCAATACTGTCTGTGAAGCTTAGAGAATAATCGAGCTAGATGGCTAGTAGGAGTTAGGTTTAGGGATTTGCCCACAGATGTTGAATATCAGTAAGTATTTTATGGAGTATTTCTTTCCTTTACAGGCAGTGAAGAAAAACTGGCAACTGCAGAATTCATCTAACCTATTTTGGTTTACTATTTTTGGATGAGATTGTTTGCAACCCAAAAATGTCTTTTGCTACCGCTGTCTGTGTCAAGAGTTTAAAAGAATACCTCAAAGGCATACAAGTACAGAACGGACATCTGGGGGTAGGTAAAATGAATGCAACACTTTTAGTCATGTTGTTTTGTATCTCATTTTCAAACCATCCTATATGAATCAAGGTTATCTTCTAAAGACACAATCCAAAGATTTTCCAGGCAGTTAGGAGCTCACTCTTTATCTCCAAGGAAGGCTGGTATAAGCCAACTTCAAACCAGAAACTGAGCAAATATTTTGACTACAGTATTAATTTAGGACTAATAATCTGTACTGGTTGGGAATAAAGGAGGATGAAGCACTGTGCTAACACATTCCTAACACATTCCTGTTTGATCTGGCTTATACCCAGGTCCTTTGCCCATAGAAAAAGCCAGCTCACTTCAGACTAAACAATGATTATCTAGATGTACCAAAAAATGAATATGTTCAAATTCTAGTCTTAGGATTGATGCAAAAATACTTGGTAAACTTCTCCCCAAGTTTATATTCTTAGAACGTAAGGTCTTCTCTTGATCTTTCTAACTTGTAATTCTTTTGGAGGTAGTATCAACAATAACTAAGGATGTTACAACATGGTAATGTGTTTTTTTTCTTTAAAACAGAAATCAAAATGTTAATGAGGTATTTTAAGGACTTTGAAGATTTGGCCTTTTGAGATATAATACAGATTTCCTTCATCAGGAAGTAGTTTGTATGTATTCCACTCAAATCTGTAAGTCAAGGTCAAGTTTTGCAACTTTATGTTATATAGGGCAATAAGCAAGCATTACCATAACAATATAGTTTGAAACAGCACCAGAAATATTGAAAGAAATTATTTTTATTTTTCTACTAAATAATTAAACATTTTGTAAGTGGAAAGAAAATCACATATAATTGTGTTCTATTTTTGCAAATAAATAACAATGAAACAAACCGCACAGAATATTACCAGCTGGCATTATAACCATTAAATGCAACAGTGTATGTGTTTGAATTGCTGCAAAATGCAAAATTATAATATAAATAATGTTTAGGCAGGAGTCTTTCATGGTGATACTTTAAAATAGAAAAGTGTTTGGTATCAATAAAAAGATCTAACTATGACATATGTCACAAGAAATATATTTGCTTCAATGAGCAACTAATGCAAGTTCCAATCACCATAGTCTCAGGAGAAACAATCTCATTTAAAAGTTGGCAGTCAATTTTAAATTGTACTCTCCATGAATTTAATATATAGCAATAAAACATTTGGAAATTATTAGATGCCAAATAACCATTAATAATTTACCTTGTGACAAAGATCCAGTCATAGAAGTCAAATACTTCAGTGATTTTAATGAAACCAGTAATGTGTCTTCTTATTTAAGTTCTATAGTCTACAAAGAAAATCAGAAAAGCACAGTCTACATGCTTTGATATGTAATACAGCAGCATTGACACCATAAGAACATCCTCTTTGTGTTAAAATAATGATTATACAATCATTTTTTTTAGTGAGCGCTTATACAGGTTATATTAACTGTCCAGGACCAATTAATTAGCAGTAGCTATATGCAACAAAGACACAGCTGTATTGTAATGTATATGTACTGTCCTGTGTTTACATTTACTTAATAGTCTAATAATTATGCAAATAAATTATGAAATTATACATAAGATTAATACAGATTACCAGATTATAAAGAGGAAATGTCATCTGAGAGTAATACTGTATATATTGCCTGTATCTGTGACACCTCTAAATCCTCCAGAAAGGCATGTAGTCAGCATGCTGAGCTACCCAGAGGTGAAACTTGAAGCTAATACACAAATCTTTGTGCGTGTCTGAGTAAATTACATCTTTTTGCAGACCTGTCATTTTGAGAAGATTACAATTTCTTTTCAGAAGGCTCAATTTTTCTTCTTAAGGTAGAGTGGTCACATCCTTTCCTAGAGGATTTGCTGATACCTGGCCAGCCCCTGTTTTACCCTGTTGTAACCATACTGACAACACACTACCTGCTTCCCACTGTGACTGGCCACATTTACTGTCAGTACCAGAATAGGAATAGAAGCCAGTTACTCTCATACCTCATCTTTTTTAGGGACCTAACAGAAACCGTTGTATATGTACTGGTCAAATACTGTCAGTCAATAGCTAATGTTACAGCAGAGATTATTGCATATGCATTCTTTCAGGTAATACTTTCATTGACACTGATCATCATTCATTCCCTTAAGTGAGGCTCCAGAACCAGTAATACAGAACACTGAACATTAATGAGTTTAGAACAAGAAATCTCACAACTGAAATTTGTTAATACAAACAAGATATGCAGCGTTGCCTAAATCAAGGAAAAGCCAGATACTCTATTGGGAAAACTATATAATTGTGAGAACTGAAGTTTCCAAAATGGAATAAAATTCAATAGCACAGAGTAAAGGCTTGTGCCTTTAGGGACCAATAACAAGAATTTCTATCCTTAGGCAGAAATTTATCAGTCACAAATACTGGAAAGTAAAGGAATTTGGGTGTCTTACATAGTTACTGAATAGCTGAAAGCTACTAATGTGATATAGCTGTGAAAAAGGTTAATGCAAAAGCTTGTCTGTTTTCAGGAGATGAAGAGAGATACTGTCATTGTCTACAAGCCTCCTGAGACCTCAGTTAGAGCATCATTGTCATCCACAATTAAGAAAGACTAATTCTAATTGAAAGAATAAAGAAGACCAATAAAGTGAGGTTATGTATGGATAACCTGTCTTTAAATGAAGCAAGTAAAAGAGTCTGGCTCAGGAAAATAATGCCTAGATATAGTATGGTCACTTGGCCTAAATATATTGGCATCTATACTCCAGAAAGATACAAGTGATAAGTAGGCTAAAGGTGGGTAAAGAACAAACAGTTACTGAAAAATTTTGAGGGATGAAAATTACAAGGTGATTCTATAGTCATTAGATTTTGGAATAAGAGAAATTAGAGGTATGACAATGGAGTTAGTCTTCTTAAAATAGACATTGATCAGTTTATGAAAGGAGTTATTCAACTGTCTCTTGGAGATATCAATAAATTGGATTTGGTGACCTAAAAACTTCTTTCCAATCTGTACTCTCATGAGGAACTAGCTGCTACAAAAGAAAGGCTGCGTAAAATGGGTCTTACTGATACATATTAGGTATTATATCTCACTTCTTCTTTAGTGCTTGTTGGAGGATGTTTGGACCCAAATAATAGAATCATAGAATCACAGAACGGTTTGGGTTAGGAGGGACCTTAAAACTCATCTAGTTCCAATTCCCTGCCATGGGCAGGGATACCTTTAACTAGGCTAAATTGCTCAAAGCCCCATCCAACCTTGCCTTGAGCACTTTCAGGAATCAGGCAGCTACAGCTTCTCTGGAAAACCTTTTCCAGTGCTTCACCACCCTCACAGTGAAATCCAATTAAAGTGTTTAAGATCTCTTATCTTATTAATCTACTAGCTTCCTGTTAGAGTCAATAATTAATTAATTTGGGAATGAAGGAACTTAACAGATTTCAGGAGCTTGAATTTCAAATGTGAACTGTGGCACAGACAATGGAGGGAAAAAGTCAAGATAAGAATATGGGGGGATGGTCACATGTAAACTGGAGCGGTGTTGTCCATAATAAAAGTCTCTATCAGCTTTAAAGAGTTCTAAGACAGAAAAGACCTCTAGTGTGACCTCCACTATTAAAAAATAACCCCCCCAAACATACAAATTTACTCTATTATTTGCAATATTAACCCCAATAACAAGTATTGTATTTGGCTATATAACATATGTTTAGCTGTCACATAAATTCTAGGAGTGCATCCAGTCTTGACTTCAAGGCATCAAGAAATGTTGAACTCATCAATTCTCCTGATAGCTTGTTCCAGTGATTAATTATGCCTAGTGCATAAAATGTGTAGTGCATTTCTAATTGGAATTTTTCTGCAAGATTGAGGAGTCATTTTATACCTGGTATTTCCTCTCAGCAAAGGTTTATGTATTCTGTGATAGAAGCCAATGTTTAAACTCAGTCTATATGGCACTCTGACACTACCCCAGCTCCTTATCAGAATGAGACTAAGGCATATGTTATGTCCCTCCTATTGCCTGCATTCTGTTTTCTTTTTAAACTAAATCCTGGCTCCCAAATGGCATGGAAACCATAGTTCCCTCAGTCTAGACTATCAGAAAATCTGAACTCCATAGCATCTTCTTTTCCCAGCAGGCAAATTAGATGGAGTCAAAGGGGTTTTTTTATTCATCTGAGAAACAACTTTTGCAATAAAATATTCTTTGTCAGCCTGGAGAAAAACCCTGTAGCTCTGCTGCATGTTGTCCAGGACTTCAGTGTTACTTCAAAACTCATTTTATATTTTAGGTTACATTCCAGTGCTAGTCTCACCAATACCATGATCCTGGTGAAAATCACTTTCTTGCCAGTACTGCATTAACTAATTCAAAAGATAGTCTGTTTTTTCTGCTTAACTACAGTGGAAGGTCATATTCAATCACTTATCTCTTAATGACCCTATATTCTTCTCAGTGTTTTCTTTTATTTTTTTTTTTCTCCTAAGATGAAGTTCCTTCTCTTTTGGTGTGATAGATACTCAATATCTTAACAAATCCTAGTTAATGTGGTCCCAAGGAGATTTGGCATGAAACAGTATCCATAACTTTTAGCTGTTTCATGTGTTTCCAGGAGGAATTTGGATAATTTTCGGTTTTGTTTTGGTATAAAACTGATTGCTGAAAAATACACAGGAGAGAAATGATAGAAATAATCACTTACAAAACAAAACTGCATTACATTTTTAGCAGACTTTAATGTCTTTGACAAATCTCAGCACTAACTAAATGATCGTAAGGACTAAATTATCCTCCACCCCAAAAGTAAAAAAGAACAGATTAGCATAGCGATTCCTTTTCCTGGTTACATATTCAGGAGACAAATACTGAAGGCTCAGTTCCCTAAGCATAAATATACAATGTTTTTCAGATACCCCACTGTAAATTGCCCTCTGTAATACCTGTAGTATTTGTAATATCTGTGATATGCACAGGAATGTCTCTGACCAACCAAATCAGACGCCATTACATTTGGGAACACAATCAATACCTGAATGATTTGCCCTAATAACAGATGTGCATAGTCAGGTCTTTAAAATCACAAGCTGAAATGCAGATACTGTTATGCTCATAATGTGAAGGTCACAGCTTATTAGCAGTGGGTGAAATTCACATAGCTCAGATATTACAATGCACAAGCACTTGGTGGGATCTTGACTGTGTACAATGTAAAAGCTAAAACAATCTTTTTTTGCCAGCAGAATTTTAAAAGGACATCCTAAACCAATCTTTCAGTATTATTATATACCAACCATTGATAGCAATAGTGTTATTTATATTTTGTCTTTAGCTGATTGTCTTAAAACAAAGAAAGACCTTTTGTGCATTGTACCTCAGAAAGGATATAAAAAAGCCAGGAAAACACAATGGTGTCTGAAATTGATGATTCCTAGTGTGGTCTGACTTTCCTGCTAAGAGCAACTAGGTTATGTAGGACTAAGTTAGCTTTGACATTTCAGCCTGGGAAAGGTTACTCCTGAAGGAAGCAAAAGGATAAAGTGAGTAAGAGTTTATCGCTTACTACCTCCTCCGCCACAGGAAGATCAAGGGGTCATCAGCTAAAGCTTTTGGGTAGCAGGATCAAATCAAAGCCGAAAACTATTTTCCTCAGAAAATACAATTAGATAGAATTTGACAAATAGATGTTGTGAATAAAAGTTTGACACACCCTCAAATAAAAACTGGATGAGACAGTATTACGCTAAAGTTATTAAGTACATGGAGGTCATGCAGTTCTCAGGAAATATTGAAGCCTGGGAATATATTCAGGAAGCATAACATACATGCTTAGTGTATTCCTATAATCTTTCCTAGGCATTTTAGTTTGTGCACGATTTATACAATGTTCTATGTAAAAGAGATTTTGTCACAGATCGAAAGGCTAGTGCACCCTGCAACATTATCAACAGAGTCTGAGAAAAAAAAAATGTGATGCAGTTCAATAGAGCACTTCAATGCATGCTTAGTTTGATTTCATTAAACCTTCAGTTTAATAAGTAACTTTTGGGCATCTACTTGACTCTTCTAAGGAAACAGAGGATGTGTTTATACAAAACAGCACAACTACAGACCTCTATACCGGAAGGGACTGCATTAAGAGAGTACATATCTAGTGCAGAGAGTAGCATATGTTGGGGATGCTAAACTGGAGCTTTCCGGTAACAGAAAGAAGCAGTACGACATTTAGATGGAATCGTTTTGTTAAGTAACATTAGCTGTAAGTAATAACATACACCTGTCAGTCCAGATCATATCTGTGTTCAGTTTATGCTATAAAAACTCAGTCCTATTGGACTAAAGATATGTATCTTTAAATGCTAGGGATATACATCATATAATTATTACACACCCACACCCCCAGCCCTGGGATCTCCTGTTTATTAACTTGCTCTACATTGAGCAATAATGTGGCACTAATCTTACCAAGGAAGCAAATCTACCAGTTCTTAAAGTTACATCACTGCTAGTGGGGGAACCTTTCTTGTCCAACCTGAGTTGGAATTTTGCCAGAGGTCCTTGGGAAAAGCAAGAAAATGGTTTTAACCACATGCAATGAAAGTTAGAGCTGTGTTAATTATCACAGAGGCATAAAAATGTCCATGACTGGGCAAACCTCAGGAGATATATGTTCTTGCTCTGAATTTTCTTTGCTTTGGCTTTCCATGTACTTTATGTTTGTTTTTCAGGTCCTTCTGGATGTCTTGATAAAAGATACAATATATTTGCTTTCATATCAACTGTTGGTGAAAAAAAGTGGAATTTCCTAAAGTATTCAGAACATCTCTATGGAGACACTATGCCATTCTGCCAGATAGGAAATTCCAAGAAATCTCACACGAGATGAGATGCTTCTATTTAGGCAACTGAATCAAGTCTTTGAAGTTGATTCCCATCCTCATGTCAGTTTGATCTACATTAGTACTCTGATAATGTTCACAAATGTATCAGCATGCTTTAAGCTAATATTTAGAACCTAGTTAATTAAAAACAGCTTTTTAATCAAGAACTTTCCTCATTTCCTCTTTATGAATGTTAATATGATTTTGTAAATCACTCATTTTTATCAGTGTCATGCCAATGCTGAGGCTTTTTAAAAAGGCTTTTTGCCAAAATAGTTTAGGCATATGGAGTAGTGTAGCCCATGATAAGATTCACACAGAAAGCTATTCCATTATGAGTTATTTTCTTCAAGGATTTTAAGCCTGCAGGCTGCACTTACAGATAAAACAGAATCTTGGAACTTAGTAGCATCTAATCTAAGTATCCTTTTATTCTGTTCTAATAGTGTTTTAAAATATTTCTCATTTTTATGGGATCCCTATAAACAAATACTTATAAATGTTTGAGCTTTTTATTTTTTTTTTCTCTGAAATTACACAACAGGACTAAAAAAAGTTTAATTCAAATGACAAGTCCTGATGGAAAACAGCCAACAAAATTTTGTTATTCTGAGCCACAGTTTGAACAAAAGAATAGCTTTGATAAGTTCTCATTCATTCAACTTTTTCATTCAGTCTTCTTTGCATTGTTTTCCTCTTTAGAAACACAAAGTATAGTACATTTTGCCTCAAAAGGGAATGCAATGACAGGTGGTCTCCATCAAGGTTTTGTTGGCTATCTGTACAAAGCCCAAACTTCACAATGTGCTGTGCTTGTGTTTATTAAACTTCTGACAGTTATAACTGTGACACATAGCTGCATAATCTAGGTAGGAACAAGTTGAACAACACTTGCTAGATTATATATTATTCAAATGATGTGCTTTCTGAGCAGTCTTAAAAACTGTCAGTGGACTAGGATGGGTATCAGAGGAATTAAACAACACAATTTTTGCTCAGTTCTCTGCTGTGCTAATGCACCCTACTTAGCTGATGTGGTCTTACTGCTTCACAAGTTAATCTACTTAGAGGTAGTTTGAATATATATACATATAGCACTTCATTTTGTAACAACACTTAACTTGGAGCAGATAACTCTTAATAACCAGCCTTCCAGATAATATGAAAACTAATTTAGGAAGGAATGCAAGGAGCATATTTGTGTGTGTATGTTTCAAGGTGAAATAATTTTTAAGATCTGATTTTCCAAAACAATGTTAGAAGACATGTCAGAACTCGAGAAGTCTTTCATCCATCAAAATATCATGTGGTGTGCCAGTAAAATGGTGTTGAAAAAGAAGATTTTGGGAAATTAAAGGGAAGTTACTGGTGCTGGCCTCGTGTTTTTAAATTACTGCATTCATTCCAACAAAAAGTGTCTTCAAAGGACATGACATCTGTTCCATGCCAGGCAAGTACACCTGCTCAGCAAAACATGCCCTTAAGTCATGGGGCTTGAAACCTCTGTGAATGTAATTCAGTATTTGAGAAATCATGCAGAAATGTTTATTATAATTGTAAAATATTTCTAAACCTTGTTCACTAAATGATTTCACTAAAACATAATTCAGAGAGAAGGAAAGACAAAAATAATAATCACAATTGTAATATCTGACTTCCTATATAGCACTGAACACAAGATCTTAGGATCATACTATCATTTCTGCATGAAGTAATTTATTTAGCTGAGATCAGTGTCTGCCTAAGAGGTTGTGGAGTCTCCCTCTCTGGACATTCAAACTCAAGTGGATGTGTTCTTGTGTAACCTGTTTCCACTAGGTGATCCCCAGAAGTCCCTTCCAACCCTAATGATTCTGCGATTCTGTGACATTAGTCTTTCAAAGCTTTTTATTTGTGAGAGATTTTAAATCACAAAGAGCACACTATAATTTCCTCCCAGTCTGAGTTGTATTCTGGATTTCTGTAGATGGGTTTCTGTAAGGTCGGCGACCATGGCGTAGTTGTTGAGCTACAGGCTTCTCACCTAGTAACCTGTTCATCTGCCTAAATGTCACAGGGCAGTACTGTTTCTTTTTAACAAAAACACTAGGCTTTAACTGAACCCTTCACAGTGGAAAAGCTTACCTTATCCAGGAGCGATTCCATGTCTAATACTTGATCAGTGATAAAAGAATACCAAAGAAATAATTATTGGGCAGAGTCCTTATCCTGCAGCATGCTGCTCTCTGCAGCAAATCTGCATGACAGTACTTTTTGTCTTCTTACACACTGCTAGTAATGCAGCAACAACAAGGAAATGTCAATTAGCACTTGCACTGAGAGCAGAAATTTCCATATAAATGGATCTTCACTGCATTTGTGAAAGATTATATAAACATATAATTGTTTATATTGATTCAGAGAAAACTCCAGGAACAAACTTGCCAACAAAGTTTTCAAGCTGACAAGCAGGTATTCTTTATTGCGGCGCCGGGAGACACGGGGGATAACTCCTCCTAACGTGTGTCTCTCTATTACTACACAAGCCATCCTTATATAGTCCCTGGGCATACATACATATTCATGAGGCTACGTATGGATTACATCATTTTCTAGAAAGCTCCCCGCATGCGTACAGAACTGTAGTGGTGGTCTCTGAGGGTCGTTTACTTCTTCCAACAATCTTCATCACTTCTGGCAGCCTTTGAAGCACGCGCAGTAGATGCTCATACCAGTTTAATTGGTTCACTAGCACCAGAGACATAATAATCCCCCTATCCTCCTACTTATCAGTTAGTTTACCCACAGCCTATCCTGGACACCTGCTATTCCCAGATACTCCTTATCCCTGTGTCCTGTTTTTCTAGACTGTTTTTCTTAAGACCACATCAACTATAACAATTTATCTTGTGCCAGTATGTTCTCTATCTGTACTCTATTTTTTCTATGTATTATGCACCTCAGTAATTTTCCACTGCTACTGTTACAAAGCCATTGAACTTAACATTGCTTAAAACTAATTCTAAAGGTTTATAAATTCCATTTTGTGATTTTCTGTTCCCCTTGTTTCAATTCCCCCCTTTTTCTGTCCTTTTGCAAATTCTTTTGCAACATCTTATATATTACCATTACCATCAAAAGTCCTTTGAAATAATTTCCCATTCCTACTCGGTGCCTAATTTCATTCCTTTTTCCATCTTCATAATTTATCATAGATAGTTTACAACACCAGAGGGAACATTGTATCATACCACAAGTAAACAATATTAAAATAATTAACATCCATATTCTTGCAATCAGTTGCCTCAACCAGGAGAGATTAGGTAACCATGTAGTTTTTCCATATTTCTTCGAAACCATAGGAGGTGTCATCCATAGCCGTCCCTTGAAATATCTTAGTTTGTTTCCAAATTTCCTCCAGATATGTTTCAATTCTGCCACTTTGGTCTATGTAGGAACAACAGCTTTCATTGATGATGGACCAAACTCCTCCTTCTGATGCCAATAACATGTCTGGAGCCATTTGGTTTTATACCTCTTTAGATAGGCTCGTTATGTTTTGTTGTTCTGCCTGCATTATATCAATATCTTTACTTTCCATTTCCTCTATGGTTGCTGAGATATTTACAATTGCTTTCTCTAATTCACTTGCTCCCAAAGATGGAATTAGCCCTCTCACAAAACTATGAAATGCAGTGTGCCGTTCAATAATAGGGTTAAACCTTTGCTTAATCTGTTTAACAAAACTTCTAATCCAGGTTCCGGAAGGATACCTGTTGATAATAGTAAAATTGGGTATTATAGCACCTAAGGTGCATGCCCCCTTCCAGTTGGGGGTAAAGTTTTATAAGCATTTTCTCCACATAACCAATACCATCCTTTCCCTTTAGGAACGGGCCACCACTGAACTACGATACCATCTATATTAATAGTGTAATTGCAATTTGAATGGTGACCTACATCTGTGGCATTTAAGCAAGTATAATCTCCTACCCTGGTTCCTGGTGTAATACATCTTTGTGCACAGGTGTAATATTTATTGCCTGGATTAGGATTAACTATTCCAAATTTTAACCTTTCACTTGAATACAAATTGCTAGTGTTCACCCACAGATTTGTCCATGAAACAGTGTTAGGAATTGGAACTCCAGTTAATGGGAGTTCCAGGCTTTCTCTTGATTTAGGCAACTGTGCACACACCCAACAGTCACTATGATTAAAACTTCAGTAACATTTTGCATTAATTTCAGGTATAAATTCTGGTCTCAAGCTTATGCACCAGTTATCATATGAGTCCAAATTATCACCGACGCAATTTCCTATGTAAGAGTACTGAAGGTTCGATCTGCCACGTCTTCTCTGGTTCTGGTGCTTTCTTTATTCTTGAATAATGTATCCAAGCAGGTTGTTCCTTTATCTTCACTGCTGTAAAGGTGGTCAGTAATATCTGGTACAGTCCACTCCAGTTGTCCTGTAGAGGATCTCCTGAAAAATTCTTAACATAAACCCAGTCTCTAGATCTGAAAGGGTGAATCAGATAATCCAAACCTCTTGCTCTTGTCCCTGCTACTCTCTTATTTATCTCTTCCAATTCTTTTCCCAGATTGACCAAAAACTGTCAGAGATAGCCTTCCCCCACTTCCTGCAGACTTTCTCCTTTAACTTGGGACTGTTATGGTCTTTCATATAAAATTACAAATGGGCTAAGCTCTTCTTTCCACCGAGGTTTAGTTCGAATTCTTAATAGAGCCAGTGGTAAACCTTGGTGCCAATATAATTTCATTTCCTGACACATTTTCCTAATTTGTTGTTTGATCAGATAGTTTATCTTTTCTACATGCCCACTGGCCTGAGGCCTGTATGGAACATGTACTTGCCAATCAATTTCCAATTTTTGCTAATTTCTCATAACAATTTTGCACTAAACTGCAAACCTCGGTTGGAAGAAATTGCTGCTGGTACTCCAAAGCAAGGTATTATCTCATTAAATAATGTTTTAATGAGTTGTCTTGCATTATTTATCCTACAAGGGAATGCTTCTGGCCAGCCAGAAAAAGTATCTGTTAACTCCAACAAATATTGATAACCCCCTTTTCTTGATAATTCAGAAAAATCTATTTGCCACTGCTGTCCCAGGAAACTTCCTCTTACAATTGTCCCAGTTTGATTTCTATTTTCAGTTTTATGCTTATTCTTAAGACATAGCTGACATTGTTTTGTCACTGATTGAACTGTGTTGTATAGATTTCTTCCTACAATTTGTTTGTCTAAATATTTATATAAAGAGTTGCTACCCCAATGAGTTTTATTATGTTCTCCCTGAACTAACTTCCAGAGTTGGTTATAGGAGATTACAATTCGCCCATCAGGTATCTGAACCCAATCCTCTTTATTTTCCTGTCCTTTTAGATCCTCAATCAATTTTTATCCCCTTTTGAATACCTAGGTTTAGATTTTTCAATTGTTAGTTTGCCATCACGGATTAAGGACATGATTTGTGATTGTTCAACTGCTCGTTTGGCTTCAGAATTCGCCAAATTATTTCCAATTTCCTGATCAGAGTCACCTTGTTGATGTCCTTTACAGTACATAACAGCTACTTCTTCAGGTAGCTGAACAGCCTCCAGTAATTGTAGAATTTCTGCAGCATGTTTGTTCAAAAGTCCTCATTCTTTCCAGATAGCACCATGTACATAATCAGTCCAAATATTTATCCTTTTGTCTTTAGCCAATTCCAGGGCTCTCATTAATGCTATTATTTCTGCCTTCTGGGCAGAAGTGTTCGAGGGTAAAGGTTTAGCCCCTGTTACCTGTGGAGTGGTGTTAATGGCATATCCTGCCTTTCGTTTACCATTCTTCATGAAGCTACTACCATCAGTAAACCAAGAATCAGCATCTTCCAGAGGTTTTTCTTTCAAGTCTGGTCAGCTCAAATATATAGTCTCTATGGTGGCCAAGCAGTCTTGTGTTAGTGGTTCTGTCGATTGTTCCTGCAAAAGGATGCTGGATTGACAACATTAGTGACCACACTTTCTATATCATCTTGTTCCACAAGGGTGGCCTGGTATTTAAAAAAAAACATGAAGGAGATAACCAGTGGGCTACTTTCTGTTCCAGGACTGCTGATACAACATGGGACATTAGCACAGTAATTTTTGTCCCAAGGTGAATTTGTGAGCTTCTTCAATATTCATGACAACTGCTGCCACAGCTCTTAGGCATCTGGGCCATCCTTTGCTTGCTTCATCCAGCTGTTTTGAAAAACGTCACTGCCCTTCTGTAGGGTCCTAGATTCTGTAGGGTCCAAGGACCCCCAAAGCTATTCCCTGTTCTTCATAGGAATATAGCCAAAAGGATTTAGTTACATCCGGAAGTCACAGAGCTGCAGCTCTCATTAGCTCTGTTTTTAAATTTCTAAAATCCCCCTCTGCTGAATTAGTCCATTCTAAAGAGGGAGGATTTCCCTTCAACAGTTCATATAGTGGTCTTACCAGAACACCGTAATCATGGATCCAAAGTCTGCACCATCCAGTCATTCCCAGTAATGTCCGGAGCTCCTTGCCAGTTGATGGTTGTGGAGTCTGACAGATGGCTTCTTTTCTAGAAGCTCCAAGTTCTCTCTGTCCTCCTGTTATTTCATATCCTAGGTAGGAAACTAGGGTTTGGATTAGTTGGGCCTTTTGCCTGGATACCCAATAACCATTCAGTCCCAGAAAAGTTAATAATTTCACTGTCCACTGGATACATTCTTCCTTTATTTCTGTAGCAATTAATAGGTCATCCACATATTGTAACAGAGTCCCCATCTGAGCAGGTGGCTTCCATGATCCTAGTTCTCGTGCTGATTTCCAGAAATTGCTGGACTGTTTTAAATCCTTTAGGTAATACTGTCTAAGTTAATTGAGTTTCCCTTCCTGTGTCAGTATTTTCCCATTTAAAAGCAAATAAATTTTGGCTTTCTTTGGCCAATGGTAAGCAAAAGAAAGCATCCTTTAAATCCAAGATGGCAAAACATTTCTGATTATTATTCAATTTAGTCAATAATTCATACAAATTAGCTACTACTGGACAAACATCCTCTGCAGTTTTGTTGACTGCTCTGAGATCTTGAATCAATCTACAACTTTTATCATCCTATTTCTTTACTGTCCAGAATATTATATTCCAATTCACATTCAATTAATAATGTATATTTTAAAATTTATCAATGACTTTTTTTTTTTTAAATTCCCTTTGATCTTCTAATTTTCAGGGATATTGTTTTATTCTAATTGGGCAGGCCCCCCCTTTTATTTCCACTTTAACAGGCAAAGCGTTTTTCACCTTACCTGGAATTTCAGATGCCCATACTCCCAGACATACCTGATTAAGGATTTCTTCTATTTCAGGGAGGTTCTCGTGTTTGCTTTTCTGTTGAATTAAAGATAAACTCAAAACTGCAATTAACTGTTTGTTTTTAACTCTAAATTCCATTCTGCCTTCTTTAAATGTTGCTTCTCACCCTAAGAAATATTTTAGAGAATTTGGCATGCATAAAAATTTATGCATTCCTATTTTTTTCCAATTTGTACTTTAAGGGTTTCAGAAAGAATGCCTCGGGTTGGTTGTGAGTTGGTTTTTGTTTTTTTCTGTTTTTCTTGGTGGCCAGTAGCTCCCACATCTGTAACAAATTCCTTTCTCTCAGATTTAACACCAAATAAGTTGCTCCTCTATCCACTAGAATTCCACTTTATTTCCTTTAGTTTCTACTTTTAATCTAACCAGTGGATCTGCCAGGGTAGATTCCCCAGGTCCCTGTCAGTCTGGTTCCAATTCAGTCGCTGGAGCCACACTATGGCACTACCCCCCCCAAGGGCAGTCTCGCTTCCAGCGTCTGAACTCTCCCCCCGCAGTTTCAAAGCAACCACCGCAGCCGTGGCTATAGCACGACCCGGCTTTTTCTTTTCTACTCGTTCCTGATTCCTATACGCTCTCCATGCTTCCTCCTGTCCACATTTATTCAACAACCCCTCAGTCCCGTCCGTGCACATGTCTGTTCCACAACAGCCTGCCCCAGCACCCAGCATCCCACGCTCAAACACAGGAGCTGCGCGACCTCCCCTCCTTTCCCCCTTGGTTTTCCTTTTTTTTTTCCTCACAGCTGCTCACCCTGCTCTGCAGGGGCTGCAGATGCCTGCCTCTGCAACAGCACTGCTGGTTTAACCCTTTCTGAACTCGGAATGTGCATCTGCCGCTTGGTGCCAGTGACAGTGATCTCTCGCTCCTTACGAGTATCAGAGAGGAGAGATGCAGAGGGTGCTCCTCGGAGGTACCTGTGACAGATAATTTTACAGCCTATCTTCCTGATTACTGTTTTTTAACTTTAAACATCTTTCCCCAGTATCACAGGCTGAACAACATCTCTCCATCTTAACTTTCAGTTTTTCCCTGTCCTTTTCCAAAGCCAAAATTAAGGGATCTGGTGGAGCCATATTAATTTTGCATTGCGTCTGTCACTCCACGTGGTCTCTTAAAGTGAAGAACATATCGGCATACATTACTTCATGCCATTTTCCTTGCGGCCTCAAAACAACATTAATTGTAACAATGTATTATAGTTCAGGTTCCATTTTTAGACCATTTTTCCTGATCTTCCAAAGTATACAAAGGCCACCATCGGTTACAAAATGTTTCAAAACAGCTGGACAACATTTTCTTATTTACCGAGCCCCCAGGAGACCCTCCCAGTTCTTTCCAGTTTGCCAAAATGCACCCTAAAGGACTCTTTTGCATGATCTCTTCACTCTGCTGATTTTCCATTATTAATCTCTCACTCACGCACACACGGGATCCTACAGACACACTCCACACAGTTACAACACTTGAAACAGACAGAGACTAAAATTCTATCAAACAAACCACAGTTAATAACACAGTTATAATATCCTGTCACCAATACCAAAATCACAAGACCAAAATCCTTAATGTCACAAGCCACAACAAGATCCAAAACCATTTCCACGAGACATCCCCTGCATCTTGCAGGACCCAAACCACAAGAAGCCCCCTGCTTCTTGAGGGTATATACCAGTAAAATCCAAAACCTTTTCTACAAGACTCCCACTGCGTCTTGTACAACCCAAACCACAAGGAGCCCCCTGCTTCTTGTGGGTGTATACCAAACGGACGCTAGCAGCCGGGTATACGCCTTTACCTATGAGATTTCTTATCTCGATTTACGGAAGGCTTCCAAACCTTGCGTACGCTTACCAAACCAACCCAATTACCAATGCAGTCTTTATGCAAGATGCCCCCTGCACCTTACAGACTATAGAAAAGAAAAGAATACCTTTTATGAAGATGGTCCTTGTCTGCTCCCGCAGTGATCCGAATGAGTCGAGGGGTCCCTCCGGGAAAAACTCCCGAGGGCCCTAGGGAGCCCTGTCCTCAGCGGGTCCTGCAGCCGAGCAGAGAGGGTCCCATCTGGGGTGCCAAATTGATTCAGAGAAAACTCCAGGAACAAACTTGCCAACAAAGTTTTCAAGCTGACAAGCAGGTATTCTTTATTGCGGCGCCGGGAGACACGGGGGATAACTCCTCCTAACGTGTGTCTCTCTATTACTACACAAGCCATCCTTATATAGTCCCTGGGCATACATACATATTCATGAGGCTACGTATGGATTACATCATTTTCTAGAAAGCTCCCCGCATGCGTACAGAACTGTAGTGGTGGTCTCTGAGGGTCGTTTACTTCTTCCAACAATCTTCATCACTTCTGGCAGCCTTTGAAGCACGCGCAGTAGATGCTCATACCAGTTTAATTGGTTCACTAGCACCAGAGACATAATAATCCCCCTATCCTCCTACTTATCAGTTAGTTTACCCACAGCCTATCCTGGACACCTGCTATTCCCAGATACTCCTTATCCCTGTGTCCTGTTTTTCTAGACTGTTTTTCTTAAGACCACATCAACTATAACAATTTATCTTGTGCCAGTATGTTCTCTATCTGTACTCTATTTTTTCTATGTATTATGCACCTCAGTAATTTTCCACTGCTACTGTTACAAAGCCATTGAACTGAACATTGCTTAATACTAATTCTAAAGGTTTATAAATTCCATTTTGTGATTTTCTGTTCCCCTTGTTTCAATATCCAGCTCCTACCAACATATCTGATCAAAATGATTTTGCAATAGCAAAAGACAGGGGACTTTTTTCTTTCTTCTGAAAAGAAGCAATACTAAGAAAGGATAACGGAAATAAGGTAAATTATGACAAGACAACAAAGTCTTTACACATATTCCAGAATATGTTGAAGTTCTGATTAAGAGAAACACTTTAAGCTTTACTTAATTTCTGCTTAGAGATAAAGGGACTTTATACATAAGTATACCCAGGAGGCTAATACATGCCTAAACACTCTGCTGAGTAGATTGCCATTAGAAATTTAACTTACAGAAAAACTTGATGGTTGTATAGAAGGTAGACTTGGAGAGAGTGGTTTTTAGATACTTCTTACATTTAAATTCCTGATTCTTTTGTATAGAAGTCAGAAAATGTTAACTCTTCTCTCCACATAGCTGTACTGTAGTACACAGTACTTCCATGTGTTTAGATAAGATACTGATACAAACATCACAGCCACTGTACTAGAGCTCTTTTACGCTCACTCTCCTCCTACCTTGATTCATCTAAGCAGCTAGGCAGTACCAAGATGGTACCAGTGGAAAACATGGGCTACTAAATTTCTAGAGATTGCCATCAGTTCAGAAGTGAGATACCTCAAGAATGTGAGAAATTGCAAGCAGTGCAGAAAAATTGACAAGGCAGAGGTTAGAGTAATTAATTAGCTATGGTAAAGTAAGAGAGAAAACTCCATACATTGGCAAAGTGTAAATATCAAGTGCTTCATAATTAACAAAGGTACAGCTATGAATACAGGTGTAAAACTTGAGAAAGAATGGAATAAAGGATGCATGCAGACTATTAATTTTGGCAATAAGTCTTCAATGAAATTCAAATTCAGGCAACAATCTCCTGGGAGAGAAGTGTTGCATATTTTTCTGTATAGGACATCTACATGAAACCTAGATGACAGTGACAGCAGAATGATTGTTTTGCTCTGCCATCTTGGAGAAACTGCAAAATGTCTTGACAGATATAACTGCAATTTTTGAAAACCTTGTTGCCTCTTTGTCATTTCAGTTTTTCTCCAACTTGTAACCGTTCACCTCCTGTCTTCTCTTACCAGTCATACACTAGAATCATACCTATCCTTCTTCTTTTAAGAAATAAAGACATGTTTTGTATGTAGTTTTCTCCAGCATCTCCTTTGGCTGCTTTTTGCTCTTCCACCTTGTACTCCTCAGAATTAACACAAAGACTTCAGCAAAGCCCCACGTGAACGTAACTCTTCTTTTAAAAAACTCGGTGCAAATTTTGCCAGGGGGCTTGAAGGGAGCAATTTAAGCTATATTAGCACTTTTGGAATCCCATTCATGCACCAGCCTCCTATGACATTAGAGAAATTAGCCTTACGGAAGACTGTGGGGAGAGGATGTTTCGTCGTATGTCAGAAGGGAGTAGAGGGTATTTGGATATTACTAAAGGGACCTATTAGAATCATAGAATAGTTAGGGTTGGAAAGAACCTTAAGATCATCTATTTCCAAACCCCTTGTCATGGGCAGGGACACCTCACACTAAACCATGTTGGCCAAGGCTGTGTATCAGCATCTGCACATGGCAGCTGATGAACAATAAGGGCTGCAAAATCAAGTCCCACAAGAAAACCAAGTAAAGAAACAGGAAATCTCCTTCAGAAGACAAAACTGTCAGGTTGGAAGTATAAGACAAATCCTCAGTTAATGTAAATCAGCACTCACACTAAACACATTTATGATACACTCAAAGATCTTTCTCCACCTCTGAAATAAACCTTTCATGTTTCCCCCTTAGGATTCTTCAGCTTAGACCTAACTTACTGTAAATGTTCATTACACTATTTACCCTCTTCCCTTCTCAAAACAGAAGCAGTGACAACTTTCTTCTGCAAATATA
Organism: Melopsittacus undulatus; assembly: GCF_012275295.1. Lineage (NCBI taxonomy): Eukaryota > Metazoa > Chordata > Aves > Psittaciformes > Psittaculidae > Melopsittacus > Melopsittacus undulatus. Next base: position 19,651,659 of record NC_047529.1, read on the forward strand.
TTTGCAAGTTTTGATATTGCTACAAGGACCAGAAAACAGTGCACTGCTTGGGTTGCACAGATGACAGCTGAACTCCCTCTTTCCCCATCCTAATCTTCCTCTGACATCTCTGAAGAAGACAAAAAAAAGCAGGACATAACTTCCAAGGCACTAATTAAGCTGTGTCCTTTCCTCATCATATTGATTCATTCAAATGTTTCATTTTCATCTTACCCAAAGGCCTGGGGCAATGGTCACTTCTGTATGCCTCAATACTGTCTAACAGAGATACTTCCTCTGCAGAAATATTTGCAGTTGCCAGCAACATCCTACAACCCAATGAAATAGAAAATTGCTCAATCAGAGATGACTCAGAGAAGTAATCCTGTTCTGCCTTAGGCCCATGAGCCCAAATTCCACTTGACATCCACAGGCTCTACCAGGCATTTCCAGAAATGCTTTAAGAAAAGACACAAAAGAAAGGGGAAAAAAACTTTCCCTGCTTATGTTATCTTCACTTAATAACCTTTGCAGGAACCTTTCCTAATGCTCAGTGCTCCCTAGACTATCAGGATATTGAAATGGGAATCTGAGGACCAAAGGAAATTCAGTCCAAACTTGTCAACAAAAAGAATTATTTGAGATTCTGCTGGCATGTGCAAATTACAGAATAAGAACCAGATATTTGGCACTCATCTGCTGACTGTAATTTGCTGCATTTGACTAGTCTGCTGTTTGCTTCACCACAACCCATGGGATGCCTCTGGCTAAAACACTGCTTGTAACCTGGATTTCTATTTTATTAACCTTCTCCTTTATCTAATGACAGTCTGTCATGTTCTGGGATGCCAGAACAATGTTTGCCTGATAAGATGTCTCCTGGGAAAACAGACAGTTATAAGGTATAAAAAGCATACAAAAATGGCCAGCTTCAGCAAAAACTCCTGCTTTGTGAACCTGCCTTAATTAATTTGTGTTCTACCCTTGGTGCATTTGTATTGCCACAAATGACATTATTTTCAGTTTATTAAGGATGCTTGCAAAGAGAGAAGAGTTTTTCTGGAAACCTGACCATGTCTTTTGAATTGGTGGTATGAAAAATACAGTGTTCTTGGGGGTGGACTTTTGGAATCCCATTCATGCACCAGCTTCCTATGACATTAGAGAAATTAGCCTTACGGAAGACTGTGGGGAGAGGATGTTTCGTCGTATGTCAGAAGGGAGTAGAGGGTATTTGGATATTACTAAAGGGACCTATTAGAATCATAGAATAGTTAGGGTTGGAAAGAACCTTAAGATCATCTATTTCCAAACCCCTTGTCATGGGCAGGGACACCTCACACTAAACCATGTTGGCCAAGGCTGTGTATCACAAATAAGAACCAAATATCTGGTTCTTATTCTGTAATTTGCACATGCCAGCAGAATCTCAAATAATTCTTTTGGTTGACAAGTTTGGACTGAATTTCTTTTGGTCCTCAGATTCCCATTTCAATATCCTGATAGTCTAGGGAACACAGAGCATTAGAAAAGGTTCCTGCAAAGGTTATTAAGTGAAGACAACAAGCAGGTGGACTTGACTTTGCTTTCGCAAGCAAAGACAAACTTTATTATAAAACTACAGCTCTGAGTTACATGTTTTCATTTGGACATATTATATGGTAATATTCTAGTACCAAAACCCTGCTATAAGCTGTCTTCATTTTGCATATTTAATACACATGGAGAGAGGAATAGCTTTAGTATCAATTCCCCTTTCATCGTGATTTTTCCTTGGATTTCATTTCCCCCCATGAATTCTTTTACAGCTCTTTGTAGCACCAAAGAATAAATATTCATGTGACACACTCTTTTTCTGTCTTCTCAGCCACCACTGAGCTTCTTGTTCCTGAGAAACAGAATTTCCTGAGCAATAAATTGTGGGGAGTGAAGGTGATAAGATTTCTGTGAAAAAGAGTTTGGGAATGAGGTCTGAGGCCCTGGTGCTTTGCCAAGCCCTGGAGCGATGAGTTGGAATGTTAAAGGACTAGGAAGGTAAACAAAGCAAGCCTCGGGAGGATGGGCCAGGACGTAGTTGTGATGGGAATCTCAGTTGTAGGTCAGAGGATGTGGGGCTTGTGAGAGGGTCTGCAGCATTGTGATTGGACTATTTACCTGGAGAGTTTCACAGTGACCAGTGAGATTTAATGTTTTATGTATATGCAGGTTGGGAAAGTACCAAACAAGGGGATAAAAAGGGCTTGGTGGTAATAAACGAGGATTTGAGTCTCTGAATTAACTTGAGTCTGTGTCTTGATGAATGCTGTGTAAAGAGTGCTGTGCAAAAGATACCCCTTAGCAGAATTGACCACTAACATGCGCCTTTCGTCCATCGTGCCATGTTAAGCAGACTGCACGTGTGATTTGTGAAACCTCATCAAAAAGCAAAACATACTGGTTGCAGTTAGAAGGGAAATACCAAAGGTGTCAAGAGTCTGAGCGCTAGTGGGATCTGCCAGGATGCATATACCAAGGGTACACGTACCAGTTAACTGAACATTAATTATTTTTTCCCTCTAAATTCTACAGATTCTACAACCTTTTTGTTAATTCTGGGATGAGGGTTTTTTTGCGTGAGTTTGTACCTCCGGTTTTGTTTTGGGGTCTTTTTTATAGGGTTTTTTTCTTTTCTGTTTTTTTCTGGTTTTATTTTATGAAATAAGAACCTACTCCAGAAACAGATTGTGAAAAAAAAAGAATGTAAACAATTTATCTTTCACATCAGCTTCTTTCTCATTTTTCTACCCACAGCTCTGTTCTGGCTGTGTTCAGAGTAATCATCATGCCCTTATTGCAACGTCTCTATTCATATATGTTGTCAATGCTCACTAGGCTATGTATGTATAGCTGTGACATCTCTACTTAAGTATAGCCAGATAACAGAACAATGCCACATTGGTCAGAAATTTTCCAGGTAGATGGACCAAGTGGTGTTAGCTCTAGCCCAATAGTACTGCTCCCTTGGAGGCACATTGATTAGATTTTACAGCTCATTACTTGAAATCAAGAGAAATATAATGTGCAAGTAATCTGTTTGTAGCTTAATTTCTGTGCATAATTAATTGTTCTTCTCCAAGAAGGGTAGACCCTTCTTGCCACATGTTCTTTTTATTGCTATTAAACTATTTATTGAGGTAGCTTGCTTGAGAAGCTCAGCTAATTGTAAACAGCTGAATACTAATATGACTTTGATAGAAGTAAGGTTTAGTGGCAGAGTGATGGCATGTTTTAACTGGGACTAAATTCTATCATCCTTTTTTAAATCAGAGGCTAAATTAAATGCCAATCTGAATGCCTGCATCTGTTACAGCAACCTATATTCAATAAAGGTAGGTAAGAAAATCATCTAGAAAATAACATTAGGCTTCTCCAGGCTTGTGTTTGGAATTACTGACTCTGTAACTATTTAGAAATGTTTAGTATGGCTAACTTAGTCTCATACCATATGGTGAGCTACCTCTGCCTACCTATCACTTCATGATACACTTGTATTTTCTAGGGATGGAAATAGGCTGTGGTCTGGGAAAAAAACAAACAAACAAAACCCAAACAATTGCCATCACCTGAGAAAAGCACCAGGTGAAAGAGGGACATCTGACAGCAGGATCAGGAAGCCTGTCACCAGCATGTCTGCGTGTGTACATGCCACTGAGCAGAGCCCAACAGTAAACTATTTATTTAAGCTATACTCATTTCAATTCTCAAATTCTACTAAGTGTGAAATAGCATTATGTTCGTAGTGAAGGAGGTGTCAGACTGCTAATGTTAATACTTAGATGTACACAAGAATGCAAATACAGCTGTAATAGGTTCCCCTATGCTATCCCAGGCAGCTTGGGCACTAGTTAGCCATAAAAAAAAACAAACTTACCTTTCAGCACTCTTAACTGCCAGTGTAAATAGACTGGAAAATAGAGTGTCAGCCTCCAGACCTTACACAAAACTTTTCCCTGTAGTATCCTCGTAGCTGTATAACAGAAGAAAATGCAGTGTGAGCAGGAAACCAAGTGTTATTACTGGACAATTCTAACATATTTTATGCTATGTTGAATGCAAATATCATAATATTTATTCTAAATAGAAACCACTTTTCTATAATCAGTAAGCAAATATTAGGACACTTTCAAATTTGCCCTTAAGAAATGAAACAAAACAAAACCAAACCAAAAAACTTAACAGGGGAAGTTTAGATTTGATATAAGGAAGAAGTTTTTTACTGTGAGGGTGATGAGGCACTGGAATGGGTTGCCCAGGGAAGTTATGAATGCTCCATCCCTGGCGGTGTTAAAGGCCAGGTTGGACAGAGCCTTGGGTGACGTGGTTTAGTGTGAGGTGTCCCTGCCCATTGCAAGGGGGTTGGAGCTAAATGATCTTAAGGTCCTTTCCAACCCTAACTGTTCTATGCTTCTATATTTCCAGAAAAAAAATCATAGAAACAGAAGTCAGGAAAAACCGTCCATGAACTTGAAAGGAAAAGTGATGAAACCACATACTCTAATCAAACACGGAATAGAACAATGTTAATTCAGGTAAGGAATGTCTAGAAAGCCTTTTACTCCTCATCACAGAAAAAGCTCAGTCTAGGTTAGATAGGATTGCAGAAAACCAAGGTCATGTACCTTCATTAAAAAAAAAACAGCCTCACTATAAATCTTTACGTTTGTTAATAAGTTATCAAGACAGTTGAACACAGACACCTAACGCTGCTGAATGGGGACAGATCCAGGCACATTCATATAATTCAGCATATGCTTGCAGCATTTTGTTCTGTTGAGAACCTCCTCACAGCCTTCATTGGGGAAATAATGTTTCTGTAATAAACTACAGACCGACCCATCAAGACTTGCTGTGACCATTGCTCTATTACTGTGAACTACTTGATTCGTACATACAAAAAACTGATTGATCTGAGGTGGCCTGATCTTTCTACTTCATGGGTTCCATTCATCTAAATCCCCATATAAAGATTTTGAAGTATTCCAGGCCCTGAGTAGCTTTAAAAAAGTGGTATAGCTTGCATGCAGATGAACTGAAAGGAAATGCCACTTTTCTGGTAGGCGGTAACTTTGACAGTGACTATGCCTGAAGACTCAAAAGGCAGTTCAGCTACTAGGTGAATATGAAAAACAATAGAACTGGCTTCCAGAGCACTCTTAGCTCATCCAAGTGACCAGAAGGAGTTAGATGACAGTTTAATTTCAGCAGAACAGACATTCGTAGCACAAAACCATTACCAAAATTTACAGCAACAAGATTCATCTGAAAAGGGTGAAGGACTTAATGGATTTGGAACCTGTGCTACCTCTAGGTCAAGCCAAAAGTGCCATGAGGAAAAGCTTGAGCTGTCATTGGGAACAGAAGACTTTGATCTCCAGGGCTGGTATCAATCTTCAATCAGCACTGAATTAACAAGAACAATTCAGAAGCAAAGTGAAGGCTTTTGGGCTCTTATCACAGCCAGTTCTCTGTGACCTTCACAAATAAATCTAGGCTGGGGAGAAAAAAAAGTAAAAGTCATGTAACAAATGCTGCACAAGGAAAAGTGAGGCAATAGCTAAACTTTAGAGGACAGCACAGATCTCTAGATCCTGATGAAAGGGAATCCAATCAAAAATAGCCAGGGGACACTCAGTGAAGGAGATGGGCAGCTGATGATCTTGACAGCAGCTCTTGACAGTAAATGTCATTATTTGCTAACAAAAGAAATCAAATGTCCCTGCTAAGTTTCTTTGGAGCACTTCTGCTTGTGTGTTGCCAATCAACACTATATTTTCTCTACATTTACTGTGATCCATACGGAGGGAAAAGTCAGTACAGCAATGGGGCAACTGATAGATGGTACAGTCACTGCAACATAGAAGGGGTGAGTAGGAAAGATCTCAAACCTGACTCTGGATGCTGCCTCTTGCAAAGGGAGGAGCTTTTTTATTATCTTGGTTTGGGGTTTTCACTGTCCTTCAGGAGTGCAGCTGTCTGGTTTTCAGCACCTCAGCTGGTTTTTATTCTTCCTGTAGAAGTTCAGTTTATGAATAGGCTGGAATTTTTTCCTGAATTTGTCTGTGACATAGACAAGTAATCACCATGGAAAAAAACTCTTTAGCTTGAATTCAAGCTCTTCCATACAAATAACTCAAGCTTGGAAGGCATTTACAGATTAGGCTTTTTTTCCTCTGTGGTCTATGGAGAATATTGATCCTGCATACTCCAGGCTATATTAAAAGCTGTTGGTTACAATAATTTTGGTTCTTTTGAACCAAACCTAAATCCAGTTCTGTTGCTGCCATCTTAGGCAGCTGCAATTGCCTCACAGTTTCTTTCCTTTACAATCAACTTCTCATGCTGAATTTGCAGTGTCAATTGCTTTGATCCGTCCCAGCTGGCATGCAGCCACATGGGAAAACAGGAATACAGAGCTGCTTGGTCTTCTATGCCATGTCTAGGCTATTTAGCAATGTGCTATGTAGCTCTCGGAAATTATTGCAGTAGATTTTCAAGAGTGGTGGGAAGTAATCAGAAATATGCATCTTACATGCAGATGCACCTGATCCTGAGTACGGATAGGAGCAGGATGAATCCCTTATGATAATTTAGCTGTTTATGCTTGCTTTTTCATTTCTGTAGCTTTGGCAAATGTTGGTCTTCCTTTGAAGAGCAGTGATCCTATTGGATTCAGGCACATCTGTGACATAGCGCTGGCTCTGCTGTTCTTCATGAACCCACCTTTTCCAAACTAGACTGATGGAAGGAAAGCTTCTGATTTCTCTGAAAATGGAAGAGAGACTGTGTTTGAGCAGTAAAGTGTTCTGTATTGCTTTTCATCATCCACAGAGGTTTTTTTTCCTGGGGTGGTGCTGATGTCTGTCCATATCAGACTTTCAGACTCTCAGCAGACTCAGCCTGGACTTCACTACAGCACTGCACCTGATTCATAACACCTAACTCTCCTGCACAAACCCTAAGGCCACAGACTTTAAAAAAGGAAAACCAAATCAAACCAAAAAACAAAACACCCCAACACCCCCCCCCCCAAAAAAAGAAAGAATAAAAAAAAGACACAAGAAAAAGTTACTATAAAGTATAATAGAGACCTTGTCAGCTGCTACCTAATGTTAACGCTGGAGAGACCTTAATCAACCCCTGAGCTTGCTATGATAAGCACTGTCCTCTCCAGCCTCACATGATACATGTCTCTGTGCTCAGTCATCGTACACAGTATGTTTGAAAACATAAGGTAAAAATGTAAATAACTCCTGCACTGAACATGACCTGGTGAAAATTATACTTGAAATAAAACTGATTCTCCTTGCCTGCAAATTGTTTTTAAAAGTGTTGTTAAATGTTTTAGTGATGCTAATAAGTGATGCTTAAGGCAATTTGGAGAGAATAACACTCCATGCTGTTACACTAATCATGCACACTTTTAATCTCTACTACAACAGTACATGAGAAAGCAAAGACAAATTTCTTATTTGCTTAGGGCTTCAGTTAGCTTTAAAATACTGTTTGATAAAATGTCAAACACTGATTTACTCAAACAGCTGCACATCATGAGTTGGGCTCCCCAATAAATTATTAGGTTATAACAATAATAATCAAAGTAGAAGTGTTTTTTTTCTTTCATTTTCAGGTTTTGAGCATTTATAGGTCAGTTTTTTTGGTTTTATATGTAAGCATGAAAACTAAAGCATTTTTGTCAACACTGGATTCCAGGAACAGGAGGTGTAAGAAAAACAGACAATATTCTGAAACTCATGCTGTCAAAATCATACTGTATTCCTGCATAGACTGACTCAAGAATCAAAACTATCTGAAGGAATGAAAGTACTGGTTCATTAGCGTAGTTGCAGAAGAAGTTCCAGTTTGTTTGCATAACATGTAGATATAGATGAAGATATTTAAAACAAATTAAGTGAATCATGAACTGGATGGATAAGAATACATGCAAAATGGTAATTAAGTCAAGCAGAAATAACAAATTAATATAGCCAAGTGGACATTTTTATACTGTAGATAAAACAATACCCGTCCACAATGGCCAGTGCCATACTTGTTGGCTTGTGAGGATCAGAGCACAGCACTCTTGTGAATCACTCTGCAAGCCAGTATAATCTACTGCACTATAACACTCATTGCAATTGTGTCTCTAGGAGAACAAGGAAAGAGTTTGTATGTCACTTCCATGTCTCAGCCTCCCTGTGTGAGTCTCCAAAAACTGGACAATAATAGCGAGTTACCTACTTGTAGTAAGCCACTGATACTCAGCTATTTTGCATCAGTGGGTCCTTTTCCTACCAAGGAAGTTTGTTGGAAGTATCTGCATGACAAAAAAACTTCAGATTTCCTAGTAGGGTATCATCTATATGGACCTGTTTAATGTGAAGGGTTAAAACTGGACATTTATCTTCCTACTACAGATGTTTTGCATCGCTGGGCATAGAGCGGATGTAAATCAGGCATTAATGCATAGTATCACCACCTCCCATGTACATACATATTAAAGCTGTTTGACTGTGCTTGCAAGAATCTGTGAGACAGGTGATAGTGCAGAAAGAATCAATTAATCTTATCGAGTTCCTTTAAAGGGTAGCTCTTAAACGCAGGATTCCTCTCCATGTGCAGGTTGGAGATGGAACAGATCAATCCACTGTCAGTCACCTCAGCTGAATCAGGGTGGGTTGCCAGACCAGAGCAGAGCAGAGTAGAAACTGGTCTACCAGAACTGTAAGAATGTTAATGCTCTAAGAAAGTTTCTAGTCATAAATCAGTCCATGAAGTCAGGATCCTGAGAATGTTGGAATAGATCCAGACAGATCATTTCACTCAGTTCTTCTCTTTGGTTTTAAGTGGGGGTAACACAGAAAAAAACTAAGATTAGTTCTATTTTCAATGTGAATTTTACCCTTTAGAAAACATTCAACATTTATAAAATTCAGGATTTGTGGTTTGATTTTGGTTTATTTTATGGTTTTGGTTGGGGTTTGGTTTGTTGATTTTGGATTGCTTTGTTTTGATTTTCCAGTGGGAAATTTGTCAAACCAGTAACTAGAATGGATTTGATGTTTGATGAAATGATGTATTTCTGAAAAGAAAATATTTTCTCAAAAACTCCCTATTCATCTTCAGTCTCAGATTTTCATAGGAACAGTTCTTTCACCAACCTGAATCATATCTAAACTTGAATCACAGCTATTACTAGATAATGCATGCTGTGACCCAAGGATCAATGACACAGCTTTCTATTGTTGCAATAGAAATGCTGCAGATTTATTTGGAAGTATTCTCTGTCCTCTTGCTCTCAGAAGGGCATTCTGTTCCTTATATTTTGCAATATCTAGATACCGCTATGCTCTGACCACACAACATGTTCATCTTATCCCACTCAGCTGCATTATGTCGGGACACTATTAAATATTTAACTTCTGCATCATAATGCACCACTTAAATGCTAAACTTGCCATTTCTGCCAGACAAACATAAACTATAGAAGGGCTTATAGAGTTATAAGTTCCAGATGGTGATGAATAAGTAATGTTGCACCCTGGGCCTAATTGCTCTAAGATTCTAGATACCTGCAAACCATCAATTATACATTAGAAGTGCTGCTCCTTAATTGTTTCTTGCTGGCATTTCAAAAGAAAATGTAGCACAACAATGGCACTGTACTGGCAGGGAATTTCTCTTTGAAAGCTCTTTTTTTACCATTACCAGATTTTTAAACAGTTCTTTGGCTCTAAATGCAGTTTACGAAGCTGGCATTGAAAAAGTTCCCCAAAGAGAAAAAAATGAGAGCCCTCACTGCTGGTTTAATGCTAAAAATGGGAATTTACTTTCTGCATGACAGTCATTGTTCCTGATATGTAATCCTGTAAGAGGCTGGGCACTGTGTTTTCCTTATTAGTGAATTTTAAGAGCCTGATCCTATTAACTTGGAATTTTACTTCAGTCTCCACTGGCAGTGTCAAAAACATGACTGAGTATTTCATAGTTCACTGTACCATTCCAGCTCTGGAGAAAGAATGTTTGCAAGCTCAGCAAGAGTTAGCCACCCTCGTCTTCCACAAATCAGCACAGCTGTCATGCCTGGTGAGCTCAGCTGCATTTCTGCACCTCTTGATCCAGCCCTCTCCTATTGCAAATGCAACTCCCGAGGGAGTTGGTCATGCTTGCAGATTGACTGGGGAGCATGCGCAGTCTGCACTGACCTTCAACATCCCACCCATCCCAACATGACATGCTTTGTGTAAGATCGGTGTCACGTGTTTTAGGACATCATGAAGTCTTAGGACATCAACACACTCCTGAAAGGTCATGCATGGTAGATTACAAGCAACAAGCGATGTCCCTCAGGGATCGGTGTTGGGACCGGTCTTGTTTAATATCTTTGTCGCTGACATGGACAATGGAATTGAGTGTGCCCTCAGCAAGTTTGCTGATGACACCAAGCTGTGTGGTTCAGTTGATACGCTAGAGGGAAGGAATGCCATCCAGAGGGACCTTGACACACTTGTGAGGTGGGCTGATGCCAACCTCATGAAGTTTAACCATGCCAAGTGCAAGGTCCTACACCTGGGTCAGAGCAATCCCAGGCACAGCTACAGGTTGGGCAAAAAGGAAATTCATGGTGGCCCTGCGGAGAAGGACTTGGGGGTGTTGGTCAATGAGAAAATGAACATGAGCTGGCTGCAGTGTGCGCTCACAGCCCAGAAAGCAAACCGTATCCTGGGCTGCATCAAAAGAAACGTGACCAGCAGGTCGAAGGAGGTGATCCTGCCCCTCTACTCTGCTCTTCTGAGACCTCACTTGGAGTATTGTGTGCAGTTCTGGTGTCCTCAACATAGAAAGGACATGGAAAAGTTGGAACAAGTCCAGAGGAGGGCCATGAGGATGATCAGGGGACTGGAGCACCTCCCAGATGAAGACAGGCTGAGAAAGTTGGGGCTGTTCAGCTTGGAGAAGAGAAGGCTGCATGGAGACCTCATAGCAGCCTTCCAGAATCTGAAGGGGGCCTACAGGGTTGCTGGTGAGGGACTATTCATTAGGGACTGTAGTGGCAGGACAAGGGGTAAAGGGTTAAAACCTAAACAGGAGAAGTTTAGACTGGATATAAGGAAGAAATTCTTTACTGTTAGGGTGGTGAGGTACTGGAATGGGTTGGCCAGGGAAGCTGTGAATGCTCCATCCCTGGCAGTGTTCAAGGTCAGGTTGGACAGAGCCTTGGGTGATATGGTTTAGTGTGAGGTGTCCCTGCCCATGGCAGGGGGGTTGGAACTACATGATCTTAAGGTCCTTTCCAGCCCTAACCATTCTATGACTCTATGATCGCACCTAGGCACCCTTATATATATACCTATACCCAATTCAAGGCTACATCTATTTTAGTAAGGTGGACAGGTCCAAGGACATTGGGGGCCAGCATTTTAGCCTATCTTCTAATAAATTATAAGGATGGTGCTGGTTTTGATTTGTCTAATTTCAATGATCATTGTCCCAAACAAACCCTGTTCACGGCTGGGAGTTAGTAGGAACTGTTCCCAGGAAGAAGCTTGTGTCTGGCCAACCTGACTTGGAGACTGAGAAGTTTAGTAACTTGGAGAAAACCTGTGGCATGCCACCTGGCCTCAGGGCCAGATAATAACCCTGGAACTGCCCAGTGTGTAAACAGAGATGAGGGTTGCAGAAATGCACATGCACTGCCGTCTGCCTTAAGTGCTTTAGAGTTCACCCAGTGCCTGAGCCAATCTACTTGGGAAAGGCAAATTTGGATTTGGGTAGGTCTTATACCTCCTCCTCTTCAGCAGACACAACCTTTCTGTGGAATCTGAGTCAGTGAAGTACTCTTGATTTAGGTGTTAACATATTAGGTGGTCAAAGTTTAATTTTAACTACAGCAAAGGTTGAAAACTCACAAAACAAAACTGTAGTCCAGTGAACATGAAATCTCAGTCTGCTAAGAGAATAAATTCAACAGTTATTGAAACAAAGCATAGAATCAGAACAAAATATTTTGCCCCCTGCTGCCTTTTTAGTGCAAGATTTTGTGAGAGGAAAAATATACACAATTTAAAAAATATCACTCTGCCAGAATAAAATGTTCCAGTGATTAAGATAATGCAGATGAAAAATATCTCCAGCCTAGACCTGGTGACAGATTTTATGAGTCAATTCAGAGAAAGACTGATTTCTTCTCAGAGAATCTAAATTGGATGAAGGAAAATACGCTCACAGCATTGTCCATGCCTTGATTCTCACATCAATGTATTTGCCACCATTACAGCTCTTTGATTACACATACTAACTAGGAGGCAAGTATTTATTTCATTGGTGTTTTCTGCTTTTTTCTATGTTAGTGAACATCTGCAGTATAAAGGTTTGGGTTCCTGGCTAAAGACAGGCAAATCATTCCCGTGAGAATGTTAAACTTCCTGAATGTCCACTTACTCTAAAGCTGAATTCCAATATTAGGAGTGGCATCCTGCTTGCAGGTAGTTTGGTAGTGTTCTATTGCACAGAAGCAGAATAGAAACATTTCCAGGTATTTGTGCAATTAGCTGCAGCTTCTTTAGTGTCTTCCCAGTTAATTTTGGCAGGAGGAACTGTGCATTCTTTAGAAAGAAACCTTAATTTTTACTTAACTGTCCCCCTACAAATATATACAAATATAGCATCTGTCCTGCATATGTAGGTAGATGCCAAATATTTTTCTATGTAGCTGAGTTTTCTGTTGGGATTTTGCATTTCACTGTGAGTGAACCCTCACCTCGCCTCCCCTTCCTTCCTCTCCCTGTGCGCCTCACCCTTTCCTCCACTCATACAACAGGGATCATGTAGTTCTCTGCTGATTACTATATACCCATGTAAGCTAGAAAACTGGTTTTCCAGAAGTCCTGCATATAAGGCAGATAAAATCAGGAACTGTGATTCATTTAATGCAATTTTAGACAAGGATGTACACAACTATATTTAGACTTCTGACCTCACCAAAAGATTCACGAACAGGCAATCTGAAAGCATTATTCCTCCAACATATTCTGTGTACTTCAGAATGTCTCACCCCTGAAAATATCTAGACATCTAAGTGGTAGTCATTTAATTAGACAAATCTAGGGCCGTCTGCCTCTTATTTGTCTTTGTACTTGCCTAGACTATTTTTCATGTGTAGTCTGTGTTTGCCCTCACAGGCATTTGTCAGCTAGCACAGCTGGTTTGCCACTGTGATGTGCGCAGCAGACTCAAGACTTTACCCATTCCTTATTTTATGTTTCCTCCCATTCAGCTGCTTGGTTTGCATGTGCATTGGCTGTTCTTTCCTCCGTGAGTACAAGTAAGGGCTTTGGCTTTTTAACCCCTTTCACAGGTGTATGTATTGAACAATGACTTGACCCTCTAGTTCTAACCTATTGTCCTATTGCTGACGGCTAATGTTGGCTGTTCTGCTGAAATTTCAGCTCCTGGTAATGCAGAAGACACATCGGGCTTCTTCTGCTACATGGATCCCAGCCAGTAACTTTGTTCGCTGTCCAGCCATTGTTAGTCCAGCTGCATATATCTTTTACTTTGTCTCGTCAATTCACAGCTTGGTCATTCAAGTGTTGCAGAGCCCAGGTGTCCTGTTTATCAAACAAAAAAATTAGACACAAACTAAACCAAAACAAAACAAAAAAAATGCAGTGACAAAAAAAAAAAACATGTTTCATTTGGAAATGATGGCTGATACCTATGGAGATATCTACATTTTTGTAGTAGAAAAAGGGATATAGGGGAATTCTTGGAACCGAACAAAAAAAAATCTCTGCAGTTTTAATGCACTGGAGATAGAGATCAATAGACCCCAACTGTGCCCAATGCACTATTTTCTATAATCATAGACTTTACAGCTGAAAGAGTTATATTAGGTTTATCTAAGCCATCTCCTTGTCATATAAAAACATCGTTCTTTATTGTACATTTTCCACTACTTATCCTGATTTAGCTTTTAAAACTTATACAGCTTAAAAAAGCAGGTTAGAGACAAGAAGTGAAGAGTTAACTTAGATGTATTCTGTCTCTGCGCTAAATTACTGTACTAGTGCATTTGTTCTGCAAGAATGTGACCTCTGTGTATTTTTATTCTTCTTTGTGACATTGTATCTGTGTTACAGCAATGAAAACATAAAAAGTTTAAGCTGATTCTATTTCAGATTTAAGTAATTTGTCCAAGGTTTCCCATCCATTTTAAAGAACACATATTTCTGTTTGATTAGATATTGCAAAGTTACTATTGCTAAGAGAGTGTAAAAGAGCAGTGCAAAAGAAGAATCCCATGGAAGAAAAATCAGTGCTCAGAAAAAAATCTGGTTGCTAGCCAGCCAATACTGTAAAAAATTATTCATATTCTGCACACAATATACAGCTGTTAGGGGCTCAGGATTCAGAAGGTGGGAGAATTTAGGAACATGGCTTGAAATGATAAAAGAGAGTTGCAGAAAGACTTAGGAAACTGATCCATGTAATAATGAGCAGTTTCTGAGACCCTGGAGACTACATATTAAATAATATACCATTTGTTGAGTAAAATACCTTGGGCTTGATACTGATCTCACCCACTCAGATGTTACAATGCTGCTTTTTTACTGACTCATAGGAAGATGACCCTGATTTATATCATTACAGCTCAGAGCAAAGTTTGTCCCTTGCACTGGAACAGAAGCAGGTTAATGAATTCTGTTGCAAGTTTAACCTTGTAACCTCCAAAGGTACTACCATTACAAGAGACAGTGGGATTAGGAAAGAAAGAAAAAAATGAAAAGAATCCTCAACATTCATTCTGACTTCTAACTAGCTCCTGGGTCTTCCCATTAGCTGGTATTCTTTCAATGTCAAGGATGTTTTCACTTCTGACTGTTACTGACACGCTCCCATTTCCCTCAAGAAGAATATTTTTCTTGTATCACATATTCACATTTTCCAGGTGCTTGATTTTCAGCTCAGGCATTCTGAGATTTGCTGTTTCCAAGTTTGTTGTCAAACCCTCTTTTCTTTTCCCACCAGGGAATCTCTGATATCTCTTTTTAAGAAAGAGAAAGGGAAATCTCAGTAGGCTGTAACCTAGAATGACAGAATCACATCAATTATTGTGACTACTGCTCTCACCTTAAAGCACATGGACTGCAAGCTATCCATGCAATCACACAGCAAGGGGTTGCAGCATAACAGGTGTGGGGGATAAGGAGATCCCCTGAGACCATCCAAAAGCCCTTAGGCTGAACTATGATGAGCATCTCCATCCCATTTCATGAGGGGCATACTTCCACAAAGACATACTTTCTTACTGTATGATCACAGTCTTTCAGAGGACAATCTGGTCTGCGACACCTTGCTCTCTGCTTTCTCAGACCCAACACTAACATTACCCATCAATCCTTGGGACACAAACTGTGAACGGGATGTATTTTTGCCTCCCTCTTAGAAACCAGATCAGAACACTTCCAATGATTCATGCACATTGATCTGTATTACCTCAAAAAAACTGTGAGTGGAAATGGCAGGAGTCTGCTGTGGGATTACTTCTTGGCTCACAGCTGTGCTATTTTTTCTCTTATTTTCTCTTGTTGATTCACAGGGTTCCTAAAAGTATTAATATATTTATGGAGCTCTTCAGGGCATTATTCAACAAAATGTTCTCTTCATGTAACTAGGTCAAAAGTACAGAATCCAAACTCACAGGCTGGCACCAAACCAAAGGATAACCATACAGGAAGGTAACCCCTGATGAGCTCTGAATTAACTATTCTCACTAACAAAAAAGAGATCAAAACCATAAGTGCCAGTTCAATGCAAATAATAGACTAGTGCATTGTAGGACATGTAAGAGGTTAGGAACTGTCTTGAAAGGAACAGAAAAAAAATAGCAAGTGTTATTACTAAATCTATAAATCAGTGGTGCATCCATAAATTGCATATGATCTGCTGTCCTGCTCCCCCATCTCCAAAAGAATAGAGGAGTTAAAGGAGGGAAACACAAAGTAACAGATTCCATAAAAACAGAGGAAAAATGAATGAGGCTCTTCTTCCTGGAACATAGAAGAATAAGAGGAATATAACAAAATGTACAGCATCCTAGAGATAAGCATCTGTTAAGGCCTTCTAACCTGCTGATATTTGTAAGCTGAAGAAGGTGTTCTGATATTCCTTGATCTCCTTTTTCATTAGCAATTGCTATTAGAACAATAAATACCACCTATAAGAAATAAGAATCTGTCCTTGAATATTGGTAAAAATTTCATACCTGTGGTGGAGAAAAATATTCAGTTCTCCATCAAAGGTCCTTTTTGGTCCACCTGCTATAGCTGCCTGCAGCAATGCAATTACTTCAGCATCTGGACCAATAGAGCAATGAATGATTTGCTGCTATGCACAGGTGTTATCCAGTCAATAGAAAGAGACAGTCAAGGCACCAGAGTTACTCATCTATAGAGTACAGCCTGATACATCTTTGTCTGAGAGGCATTTTCTTTCATATATCTTGAATTTCTTCAATTTCACTTTTCAGCAGACCTTCAGAATGAAAGGCCTTTCGAGCCATGTGTCTCTCTCCATTAACCCAACAGTGATCACAGACACCTACATTAGAAGATTGCTTTATTGAGCACTTCAGATTTATGCCCAAGCAAGGAACCCAATTGAGATGGACTGGATTTTAGGATTTCCATTTTCCTCTAGGGGATGGTAATAGTTTTCCCCATTGGTAGCTGCCACCTTTGTTTAGATTTTTATTATAAGCAGTTGTGGAAGAAAATGAATACTTATGAAGCAACATGGAGTCTTTACATGCTATTTAAATATTGTGAATGATAACAACATGTTCCAATTTTGACTTTCTGAATGGAGCAAGATTAACAAAAGAAATGACCAGGAATGGGGTTAATTCTGAATACAGCAGCTAACACAATTCCTTCTAAGTAAGCTGAGAATAGATGAACAAATTCCAGTAAATAGCACAATCAATTAACTCCAGAATTTCCAGTTCACATCCTCCAAGTGCTCTTTCTCACCTATTAAAATTTAAAAGGCTAATGTGTTCTGTTTGAAATATCAATCTACTGACACACAAAAAAGTATGACCTGAGTAGGAAAGCAGAAGAACCCATCATTTAGAGTGTTACTGGAGCCAGATTTTTAAAGTTATCTTTTTTCTTTTGAATTTCTAGGTTATTAACCACCTTTATCTGGCCCTGAGGCTCTTTATATGCAAATATTAGTGAGATATATTATTAATCTTATTCAGTAGCTTACTTGGAAGATTTAAGGAAAGGAAGAGAGGATCTGAGCTGCAGCTGTTCAAGAAACACAGGGAAGGGCAGGTTTTAATGCAAGAGAACATAATGTACAAATTAAATAGGTTCTTCCTGAACTTGCAGCAGATTCACTCTTAGCTTTCACTCCTTTCCAATTTGACATCTGGTCCTTCCTAAAATTTCCTTCTACTAACAGTGGAACAAATTTAAATCCACTCCAGAAATACATTTAATTCAGAGCTTGTCTTTTCCCTCCACCTTTTCTGATAGCTGCCTGACTGTCAAGGAAAATAGTACTGCACCACTCAGCAGAATGAGAAAAATACCATCCTAAATGCATTGCCCTCCACCTTCCAGAAAACCTTCAGAGCTTTCTTCCATTAACAAGATATTCATTTCAGCTGAAGAACATATCCACAGGGGAGCAACTGTTTCAGCTCATTTTCATGCTGATATATTTGCTTCTGTGGAAACTGCAGAGCAACAGCATCGCTGCTGCAGTGCACAGCTTAGAAGCCACAAAAAGCATTCCTGAAAACAGGCATAAAAGGTTTTCTATCCCCATATTCTCTACCTAAAGAGTCTGGGCACACAGCAGAGCTATGAGATGGCACAGTACCTTGAAGTCTGAGTATGATTAGTGTGGGTCTGCATAGAAGCTGTATTACTTACTGACAGAGTGCAAAATTTAAGTCCCTGACTTTGTCCTGGAAGTTTGGACCTGGTGTCCAGCAAAACAAACAGCACAGATTTTGAGAAAAATGAAAAAAAAAAAAAAATTCATTACATTCACTTTAAAAATCAGTGAAGGAAGACAGAACAGGACAGTTCACAACTTCATATAAGTGTTTTAATAGAATTAGTTGATGTTGTCAAGATCAGTAGTTGTAAACTTTTCTGCTGCACACTATATTACCTAATACTAAACCACAAATGATGACAAACCTATTGTTTCTGTCTTTAATTACTAAGCAGGAGTCCACAGTTACATGGATCTTAGTTTAAGACTCCTCAGATTGCAAAAGGTTGAAAACCAATGTCATGGGTGATAAATTTTTTTCTGTGAGAAATGGACTGAGATAAGTACAAAATAACTAGCCATGGCTTGGCTTTTCAGAAGGCAATTTATAGAAAGTCAGGTCAATAGAGTCAATAGACATAGTCAAAGACAATAGACAAGAAAATCAACTAGATCTTTTGTGCTGTAACACTGAAAATTTTTCTTCTTGTAGAAGATCTGCAATGTATTGACAATACTCTATATATGTCAGGGAAATATTAATGACAAGTGTTGCTGAAGGCTAAGAAGAAGGCAAGAATGCATAATAAAATGGGTGCAGCAAAATAAATCAGTTGCGGACTTCCCATTTCAATTTATAAAGAACTGATTTTTTTTAATTGTTGCAGAAGTGTAGAAAAAAAGAGTAAATGGGAAACACCTTCTCTCCTTCCCTCCTCACTTCCTCCTTAACTTCCTTCCTTCCTTCCTGCCTTCCTTCCTTCCTTCCTTCCTCCCGTTTTCCTTTGTCATTTTGCATTACATTCTTTCTTGCATTCTTCTTTTAATTTTTTCCATCTTTACCCTTCCCTTCCCCACATAAATCCCAACAGATCTTGGAAAGATAGCTGGAATTACAGTCATAGAATAATAGAATCATAGAATAGTTAGGATTGGAAAGGACCTCAAGATCATCTAGTTCCAACACCCCTGCCATGGGCAGGGACACCTCACACTAAACCATATCACCCAAGGCTTCATCCAACCTGGTCTTGAACATTGCCAGGGATGGAGCATTCACAACCTCCCTGGGCAATCCATTCCAGTACCTCACCACCCTCACAGTAAAGAATTTCTTCCTTATATCCAGTCTAAACTTCCCCTGTTTAGGTTTTAATCCGTTACCCCTTGTCCTGTCACTACAGTCCCTAATGAAGAGTCCCTCCCCAGCATCCCTATAGTCCCCCTTCAGACACTGGAAGGCTGCTATGAGGTCTCCACGCAGCCTTCTCTTCTCCAGGCTGAACAGCCCCAACTTTCTCAGCCTGTCTTCATATGGGAGGTGCTCCAGTCCCCTGATCATCCTCGTGGCCCTCCTCTGGACTTGTTCCAACTTTTCCATGTCCTTTCTATGCTGAGGACACCAGAACTGCACACAATACTCCAAGTAAGGTCTCACAAGAGCAGAGTAGAGGGGCAGGATCACCTCCTTCGACCTGCTGGCCACGCTCCTTTTGATGCAGCCCAGGATACAGTTGGCTTTCTGGGCTGCGAGCGCACACTGAAGCAGGCTCATGTTCATTTTCTCATTGACCAACACCCCCAAGTCCTTCTCTGCAGGACCACCATGAATTTCCTTTTTGCCCAACCTGTAGCTGTGCCTGGGATTGCTCTGACCCAGGTGTAGGACCTTGCACTTGTCATGGTTAAACTTCATGAGGTTGTCATCAGCCCACCTCACACATGTGTCAAGGTCCCTCTGAATGGCATTCCTTCCCTCTAGCGTATCAACAGAACCACACAGCTTGGTGTCATTGGCAAACTTGCTGAGGGCACACTCAATTCCATTGTCCATGTCAGCGACAAAGATATTAAACAAGACCGGTCGCAACACCGATCCCTGAGGGACACCACTCGTTACTGGTTTCCAGCCAGACATTGAGCCATTGAGGACAACTCTCTGCATGTGGCCTTCCAGCCAGTTCTTTATCCACCGAGTGGTCCACCTATCAAATTGATGACACTCCAATTTAGAGACAAGGATGTCATGTGGGACAGTGTTGAACGCTTTGCACAAGTCCAGGTAGATGACGTCAGCTGCTCCACCCCTGTCCATCAGTTCCATAGCCCCATCATAGAAGGCCACCAAATTGGTCAGGCAGGATTTTCCCTTAGTGAAGCCATGCTGGCTGTCACCAAGCACCTTGTTGTTTTCCATGTGCCCTAGCATGCCTTCCAGGAGAATCTGCTCCCAGATTTTGCCAGGCACAGAGGTGAGACTGACTGGTCTGTAATTCCCTGGGTCATCCATTTTCCCCTTCTTGAAAATGGGGGTTATATTTCCCTTTTTCCAGTCATCAGGAACTTCACCTGACTGCCATGATTTTTCAAATATGATGGCCAGTGGTTTTGCAACTTCATTCGCCAGCTCCTTCAGGACCTGCAAATGGATTTCATCAGGTCCCATAGACTTTTGCGCCTTCAGAAAGAACAGTTTCCACTGCAAGAAACAAAACAGATTTAACATGTTTTCAAAAAACTAATAGAGGTGATATTCTCATAACCCCTTTTTTGAGATGTTCCTCTTTCTCTATCATGAAAAAAGAAAACATATGAACAGCATATTAATGAAATATGGAATATGATTGCTGAAATATGATCACTGGATTATTAGGAATCACTGACTAAGCTATATTTAATAATTCTCTGTCTGCCACAGGATGCAAGGGAGATGATCCAGGAGACGGGCCCTTCCAGAAGAGCATCCAGCCTTCAGTTGCTGTGGTCTTCAACAGCTGGAAAGTCCACAGACTCCTTCAGCCACTGGCTCTGGGGAGGAGGTTTGCCTGCAAGACCACAGCTCTGAAGTGAAAGAAGAGGCATTTTGCTGCCTGCAGTTTCTGTTTCCCTTGCCAATGAAGCTGACCTCCAAAGGGGCAGCAGAGCTGGACCCTGACGTTGCTTGGCCACAGCAACATGACAGCAGGTTCATTCATTTGTAAGGGTAACACTGCTGCTCATCCTCATGGTCAAACTGCGGTGGAGATATTCAAGGCCTGCCTGGACAAGTTCCTGTGTGATGTACTCTAGGTTACCCTGTTCTTTCAGGGGGCTTGGACTGGATGATCTTTTGAGGTCCCTTCCAACCCTTGGGATTCTGTGATTCTGTGAAATACACAAATTCAAAATCATCGGAGAAAGCATTTCAGCAACGTATAGTCCATTTATTGGTATTATACATCACATACAGATATCTCAGTGGATTTTGCATTTTTCAGTGGAGGCTGTGGTCATGCATCATTTTATTAGCAACGACACACACAAACAAAACCCCCAAAGCAACAAAAAACTTCCACCTGACTGTTTTGGGGTTTTTTTTCCAATGTATCGTTTAGGGTGTACATGGAAAGCTTTCAATGATATCATAAATTTGAAATGTTTGAATTGCCTTCATTTTTATCCATGGTCTAGAAAAAGTCAGTATTAGTGGACAAAAGTAGCCTGTAGTCCTTAATATCTATGAATTCTGAGGAATTTTATCCCTGTCTACTCATAAAGTAATCTGTGTGTATCCAGAGATTGTCTGTATGGCATTGCAGAGAGACTAAGGAATTTGCTCTCAAGAAAGACAAAATCAGGGTGCTCAACAGGCTGGATCCTGCTGCCTGTACAGTCACTGGAGATGAAGGTGTGATATCTCAGCTAATTCAGCATACAAACATGGACCATCCTTCTCTCTGCCTTCTATATATCTTTTTTTCTCTGTCTCTCTAGGCTACAGCAAACCTGGAGAAAACAAGGGCAGATGTACATGTCAGCACTTTGCACAATCCCGCCATGGATGAAGCTTTGAAAAACCTCAGCTCCTGTGAAAACATGAACTATTCCAATTAAAGATAGTTTGACAAGGAGGTAATAATTTATCACAGCTTCATTCTTTCCCAGGGAAGAATGACGAAGAGTAATGTGGCTCTTTCCACGAGAATCTGTTCATTTTACAAACACTTTACTCTGCTGTACTATTTCAATTCCATATAAAAAATATTTAAAATGCAGATTTATTTCTTCCAAATGTAACTGTGCTCTGTAAAGCGCTCGAGTGCTGTTGACCATGACTAATATTAGCTGGCAAAGCTCACAGGGGCAGCAGCTTTTGGAGTAGCTAGATATGTTTGTGGCATTTCCCTTGGGAAAATAAAGAGAAGCTGAAAAATTATGCATGAAATGTATTTTGCTGTCTGAAAAACACTGATTTGCTGTTTACTACCTAGAATTAAAACAAACACACTCTCAGAAAAAACCTCTTACATGGGAGTCTGTTTGCAGACAGGTTTTGAGTACACTATAACTGTAGTGAAAACTTGTGTGAGTTTTTAACCCAAGGGCTTCTAGGTCACTGTTACTCAATAATTGCAATTAATTCCATTTGTCCCTATTTTACTGTCTGACTTTGCAAACTTACATTGTATTAGTGAAAGAGCCTGTGCTGTTACAAACGCTGATTTACAAAGCAAGAAGTGTTTGTAAAAACATAGAGGTCTCTAAGCAGATTCTTAGAGACACCACAGACAGGAAAACAAAGAAAAATAGGTCAACTTCATTCCCAATGTTAAGGTTCCACTACAGTCTTTAACTGATTAAACATAGGCGTTCAGGTAAGCTGAATCACTCTTTAGATTTCATTGGTTGTTTGATAAAACACAATTTCTAGGAAAATAACTTTTAAAGTTTATATTTACCTATATTACTTTAAAAATGAGAAATACATGCTACTACCATCCACAAAGAAATATACAGAAACTATTATTAAATTGAAGACATTCAAATAAAGTATAACTATCTTAAGATAGGTCAAAATCTCCACAAAAGAAACCAATATTTTTAAAAATCACTATTTTATTTACTATTATGTCACAATTTGCTTGCTATAGAGCAACTTTTCAATTTTATAAATATTCTTTACAGTTGGGATTTTGTACATTCTAGCATGAAATCACTGACAATATCAGGACCTGGCTCCTTTTAGGCAGTCATTGTTACTTGACAAGTCAGCTATTAATCTAAATTCATACAACATAAAAATGCTGGCATGCTTATAGTGGTTAAAGGTTACCAAGTGTACATCGATTTTTTTAGTCCCCAGTATTTTCAAGGTTTTTGAAATCTTGACTTTTTTTATAAAAACAGAGAAATAAACCACCTTATAAATGAAAATAAATAAAGCACTTATAGACTTGCCAATGACAAAGTAAGAATGACCTCCATTTTATAGATAGAGAGATAGAAAATGTAGTGTTTATGGTTCAGCAGAAGGTCGCATCAGAACCAGCTACTATTAAGTATTTATTCTGTAAAACATGTTTGTTCTAGGATTAGTTACTTCTCTAATCACTGCTCATCCTTTTTTATCTTCAGTCTCACTGTTGGGTCTAGTTACTGTCAAATATTTTAACCTTTCTAGAACTACAGTTTTAAATATTTGTGCAAGCACTCATGTAAGCGAGTGCTGACACCTGACTGCTCTTTGGACAGGAAGATAATAAATAGCATCAAGAAGAATCCTGATTAGAAATCATTTTTATTGGCTCCCAAACTTGCCAACTCACAAGTTCACTTCTTTCTGAGGATGTACTTTAATGACTTAAACAACACACAAAAGAAAGACAATATTGATGTCCCTAATGGAGGCTGTTAATCACCTCAGCTCTAGAGCACTTTCCTAATTTACATAGGGGACTTCAGAAGTGAGAAGCACTAAGGTTCCCATCTATCAATCAGACTTGCAATGCAACTAAGGTTTTGGAGTGAGATGGCAAAATCTCTCCTCAAAACAGTAATTCCTAAGCTCATGGATATATATTTTTAAAAAATCTATAGACAAAAATTTGAGATTAAGTAGGAAAACATTTTGAAAGTCAGCAACAGAGAAAGGCGGTTGAGAAAAGGAGGTAGATCTAATTTCTTTCTGGGGGTGACATGAAATTCAAGGGCCTAAATGAGATGCAGTAGAACTGTATCCCACTCTTCCTCATAACACATACACATGTGGGAAGAGATTTAAGTTTCCCTAGACTTTTTAAACTTTATCATTTCCATGCTTGTTAGTGTTTCTCATTGCAAAAATCTGTTTAAGGTGCACTTTCTTGAATATCTGCAGTTATAAATATATATTTATGTCTTTTTGCTGGATAATTTCTTTTTTCATAGTTGAAAATTTTGCCAGAAACAAGGAAAGAAACAGTGTACTAATGGAAAACAGTGCTATACAAAGATGTATACGGCAGCCAGTGACTTTATGAAGGTCATAGCTAAATTAGAATAGAACCAGAAAGAGAATAAAACTTTGTAAACTGCAATTTGAGCATAAAACATAGGAAAAACTTTTAGTCATGTAACTCTTGTACCCTAAGCGGATTCCATGCACTGCTTGATGTATCCATTACTGGATTTTTTCCCTTATTTAGAATTTGCTAAAAGTGAGTTAATGTTTTTTACTAGCATCTGTGGGGATCAAATGTCATCCTTATGAAAATCACCATGAAAATGTATAAATAGCTTTGCTATTTTTTTTCAGTTGCCTGGAATATTATCATTAGAACTGTAGCACTCATGATTGCACATATCAGAATTCAAGTGAAAAATGTTTTTTTAGTAGTACATAGTTAGTTATGGTTCTTTTAATCCCTACAGTTTTATGAGCTTTAGGAGGGACTCCATATAAAATTAGCATCCATCCAAATTAAATATCTCAGAACTCAACAAAAGGGGTGAATATCCATGAACATTCAGCTTTGCAGTGCTTTCCACTGAAGGATATGTTGCTGAATCACTAAAGAAAATCCTAATGATTTTTTATGTTAGTTGAAAGACTAAAATATAAAAAATAACCACAAATATTTATCTTTCATTAGAGGGACATATCTCAGTAAAGAGCAAGATAACAAGATATTGCACTGTGCGATATTTACCTATTTATTTACTTTAAATTCATTAAAAATTTGCCTCTAGACCTAAAGCAGTGACAATTGTCTTCCATACTCTTTAAGAAAGGAGAAATATTAAGCGGATTTTTCATTTGTTAAGCCTCCTAGCTGAATGATTAATAAATTAACAAGACTCCTAAATGATGGATGTTTAAACAGAAATAAAATAGATACAATAGATGGGATTCACTTACATTTATATGTTTTACATTATGGATGCCTCCCTTTTTGCTACTTCCTCAGTCATTTTCCTTTGTAGTCAATGGAGAGAAATAAGAACTACAACTTACCTCAGCACACTGTAGAGGTTAAAAATAATTCAGATTAATTATAAAAAATAATAATAATTATTATTTTTTCTTACAGCTGATAATTCTATTCAAGATCAGTGACTGTTAATGTCAAGAAACCTGGAGTCTGTTGGAGGTCTGTAAACTGTTCCCTTTACGTAAAATTATAGTGATTCACAAAAGAAGCAGGTTTGACACAGAGATTACTAAAAGTCAGTGAATTCAACTGATTTTGAGGTCAGCATGGCTTGGGAAGGGCAAAGATTTTTATTTACTACAGCAGGTTAGCTTGCCCTACAGCCTCTCATCACCACTACAAGAGGAAAGTATTTAAAAGCTCAACAGTGAACTATACGCTTCTTCTTTCTAACAGATTGGTGGTGTTAGCAAAGTGTCAGGCACCAGGGTAATACTGAACATAGCTGCATTTATGGCTCCCATAAGGCAGTTATAATTAATGTACAGTAACAGTATTTCCATAAGAGAGCCCATTCAATGCATCAAGGCATTTTAATGAGCAAAATGCATGAACTTTCCAATTTGCTGCCAGATTAAACCTTACTTTACTTTGATGACCATAACTTGTGCCTGAATAGATCCTTTTCTCATCCACGCTCCTATACAAAGTTGGCACTGTGTAATGAATTTGCATATGTCAAACCAGCTACTTTAAAAAGTCACATTGCTCAGGCATACAGACTTAATGAAGGACAGATGATGAAAAATGTAAGACCTGATTCACTGTTTCATAAAAAAAACAAACAAAACTAAGCTCAGAAGAGTTTTAGATGCAACTACTATCCCGTTAATTTCCCAATTAAATTGCTAGGTATTACAGTGTTCTGATCGTGCACTAGATTCAAACAGGGTTTGCTGGTTTGCTGTAAACTTTGAACTTCCTGTGTTCAGGGCAATAAATTAATACAGGAGCTCATCTGCTTAGCAATGAAACACCAGGGAACCACTGTTCCCAGTGCTTTTCAAGGTTCCTTGAGTAATTTTGTCACAGGATTATCCCAGAGGTCACAGGACTCAGTCCTCCTGCCTGTACATAATCTGTAAGAGGCTAGCTCAGAGGCTTTTGTTAGCAGGCACATGGTATGTCCCAAAGGAAAAAAAGCATGCAGGAGTTTTACAGGTGTGTGCATTTCCCACTGGTCCATCACCCAAACATTTGTCTTTGCTCCCTTCTTGTTATGTTTCTCTTGTTTTCTGACTGAACTTCTGGTAGCAGATGCTCTGTGCATTCTGAAAAACCTTCATCTGCTTCTGTGGTATCAGCTTCCAAGGCTGATGCAGTGCTGGTCTCAGGCACCAACTCTGATTATATGATGAAGTGTTTGCAATAAGAAGCAAGTAGTACTTTCAGTGTATTTGGTTTGTGAGGAATCATACTCATTCGAGTTAAAATGACCTGGCAGATACTTCTAAATGCCCTCTGTTTCTGTATAACGCATACACTGTTTCTCAGTGCAATATTAACCCTTCTCCTTATGTTTCATTGATTATTCAAGACTGATCTTTGATAAGGCATTTTGCAATGGCCAAGCCTTGTAAAAGCTTTGGCACTGGGAAGACTCAAAGACACCATAATTTTTGCTGTCTTAGGGAATACAGACTATAAGTACATTATGATCATTTGTATCATTAGTAACATCCCATAGAATTGTAGAGTATCTCAAATTGAAAGGGATCCATAAGAATCATCAAGTCCAACCGGCTCCTTGCAGGACTACTTAAAACTAAACTGTATGACCAGGAGTGTTCAGATGCTCCTTGAACTCAGATATCTTTAGGATCCCCACAATTCAAGAGAACCATGAACATTCCTCCTGTTTCAGGAAGACAGATGGTATCAAATCATGATCAAAACTGGTAACAGCTTATTTACTCTGTCTTTCACTCTGTCTCAGCTCCTTCTCAAGGTGTAATCCCCTCTGCTTCTGCCTTCATTTTCTTGGTGTTGCACTTGAGAGACCAACAGCTTCCCTAAGACATTATCATTGCCAAGCTTTGGTTGGTAGTCAGCACTTGAATTAATCCTGTTCTGAACTGTAACTCACTAAACTTACGGAAACTGATGTATGCCATCTACCAGTGGTTTCTGAACAGCAGGCTGTAGGATAATGGCTACAATTACAAAGGGAGCATTTATCTTTCTTTTGTCACTTTACTGTTGATGCTGATAGCAGTGGACATTAGCCTTTGGACGACAGCCTTTTTAAAGTACTCCCAATAGGACCTGAGCCCACCAGACTGTGTCTACAGCACTCAGATTTCAGCACTTCCAGTACTATGACAAAGCCATCATGGAGTACCATGTGCTGTTCATTTTGTAAGTTGACATCCCTGAAATATTCCTAACTATTTCGTATTCACTTTTTTTAATGTATTTTTGGCCATATCTGAGAAGAACACACAGTTGATGAAATCACATCCCTTCAATCAGCAGCTGTTCAAGATGTATCCCTGTTTTCCTGGAGTCATTTTTAACACCATTTTATTTGCCTTGCAGAGACAAATAAAAAGAATTTAAAAAATTAGATTTCATGCCTTTAGTTTTCTGGAACCACTGTGCCTGCTGACCTGGCATGTATTGCAATGAGGGATGCTGTGGGGAGCAGGAGTTAACTAGGAATTAGAGTGCAATCACAAGCATTTCACCAAGTAGAACAGCTTTGGAGAAAGAGAAACAGAACGGGGCAATCAAAGCGTGTCTTGGTCAGGATGCATTTCTGGATTTGTTGGTTACTATGCTAAAGCCATGGTACGTAGCACAGTCCCTGGCCTTCTGCAGTCAGTGATTTACCTCCTTTACTGCTCTACAGCACAAGGTTGCCATACTGCCACTCTTCATGAGGCTGCTCTGTAACCAGAGTGGTAAAAATATGGGTTGCATATAAGTTAAATATAACTCTTTAAAATGAGAAGGAAATCAGAATTAAGTTTTCCAAGCACTGCAGCTGAGGGTGTGGGGATATGTGTGATATGTGCAGGAACCACTGTGTGGGAGCAGAGGGAGAAGGCATGTATTTCTGAAACCAGTTTTACTATCAAAAGCAGAATCTTGTGAACCCACGCTCTCCTTCAGCATCTCATTCAACCAGCTGGTGCTACAGCACACCAGGTTTGGGGTTTGTTCTTTTCCTCACCACCCTTGCGTCTTCTACAGTTTCTACATCTTTCCTCAAATCTGTTTGTACTTTGCCCACTTTTCTGTGTTTCTATCAACTGTTTGCCTTGTGTCTTCTTTTTCCTTTTTTTTTTGCTCTCCCTCATCTAATTTCTTCTCTGTCTTCCTGGCTTACTGTGTTCTCCTGGCTTCTTTCCAGCTTTGCAGCAGTCCTTGTCCTCATGGTATCTTGTATCTTTGTTGTGCAGCTAAGTATTTTTTTCACCCTAATTTATTAAAACTCCTATATTTTCTTTTCAGACCTATAAGACTTAATTTCCAAATGCAACATCTCCAAGCATATATTTGAAACACTCCCACCAACATCTGTTCACCTATTAAAAATGCTGCATTTTGCCATTCACAAAAGCCTTCCTCTGTAGAGATGCTGAATAAAAAACTACAATCTGCTAATAAGAAATAGAGAAGCAGAAAATTTCTCCAGGGGAAAAAACTCAGCTAAAAATAAGATACAAAATATAAATATATCTCCACAACTCCTCATTTTAGTTGCTGTGGGGCAGCTCAACTGACTCTAGCTGCTGCTTCAGAAAAGTGCTGTTTTTTTTTCATTCCTGTGTCCTACCTCCCAGCCCTGTGTAAATGTCTGGGATACTCAAAAGTGCCTTCAGACATGTTCCATGCCTAAACTTAGACAACTGAGGCAACCCTGTATTGTCAACCATCTTTTATACCATGTACAGAAGACCCAGAGATCAAAACTAAGCCTACCACAGGTGAGGTCAAGCTGCGTTACATAGACATCCAGTGTGATCAAGGACACCAACAGACACTTCACATCTGCTCTCTCTTTCATCCTATGTGCTATCCGCCAGCCCCTTCCAAATAAACGTTTTGGGTATTTCAGGCTGTGTCAGATGGCTCCCCTGTTTACTGGATCACACTCACTAAGCAAATCACCATAACTAATTAAGACAACTAAATTGAGATTGGTGTTTAAAGGCATGCAGCTGTCTCACCTCCTGCTACAGTCAATGGATATCTAATCAATGCAGTCAATGGCATGCAGAAAATGATTCAGATATCTCAAAAGGAGGCATCTAGTAACTGATCTGCTACATTACCCTCTGGGCTCTGCTGTTTAGATTGATTACCTCTTTGCTGACTTAGACAATTGGTTTCTGTGTAGACATTTACATGCAGTATTTTGTTATTGGAACTTCAGACTGAGCCCTGTTCACACAGGCCATCTCAATTGGCCTAAATATCTCATTGGTTAAATTCCAGAAAATAAAGTCATTCAAATCCCAGACCTGTTTAAGAAATCTGGAGTAAGTGGAACAAAAGGGCTCAATTCAGTCGTTTACACAAAGGCATCTAATACCCTTTGAGATGCATTAGGTTGTCAAAGGATCATAGAAGCATAAAACAATAGAATGTATTGGGCTGGAAGGGACCTTCAAGATCATCCAGTTCCAATCCCCTGCTACAGCAGGGACATCTTCGGCTAGACCATGTTGCTCCAAGTCCTAATCAACCTGGCCTTGAACACTGCCAGGGATGGGCAGCCATAGCTTCTCTGGGCAACCTGTGCCAGCACCTCAGCCTCCTGACAATGAAGAATTTCTTCCTAATGTCTAATCTAAACCTTCTTTTTTTTTCAGTTCAAAGCAGTTCCCACTTGTCCTATTATTACATGCCCTTGTAAAAAGTCCCTCTCCAGATTTCTTGATAACCAGGTCAATAACCAGATGTGACATCGAACCGACAGGAGACCTATGTGCTTCGGAGTGTCATCATAAGGCCATACAGGATAAGCCCAGACATCTCAGACAGTACTAGGAACCTATGCTCAGTGCAGCTGCAGTGTGGCCACCTCAGGAAGTGTATATTAAAGTTATTATAAATACAGTATCTCAATTTTGACCATGTGACAATCCTTCCTTTTTTTGGTCAGCACATGTCACTGTACTGCTCTGACCTTGGAAGGCTCACTTGGAGGAAGTTGCACAGTTTCCCACTATAATTAATTGCAGCTAGGAAGGGGTTTTGGTGCTTTGTTTACTTTTGTTTTATTCTGATTTTTTTGTTTGTATTTTTTATTTCTGCAATGCATCTGAAGATCAGATTCTCTCAAAACACACTTCAAACATCTTGACTTCACCTGAACCTGGATATGCAGCAACATTCCTCTTTTCCATAGACTAACAATTGTAGGTATTTCCTTTACTTCCTTGCCTTTTTTTTGATGTGAGCTCCTATTTCTTTGATGCTCTCCATATCATCCCGTTTGTATCTTATCTTCCTCTCTAATACATTGTGTAGGCTCCCTAGAGAGAACCTTTCCAGTCTGTCCTCCATAATTTCTATTCAAACCAGAGGTTCCTACCTCCTGTCCGATCTAGTTGTTTGTTTCTTTATGATATTTCTATTCCTGAGCTTTCCTGTCAGCCTGCTGAAATGCACAGATGATATAAGGCTCTTACGTATAGCACAATTCCCTTTCTGCAAATGTACTGTTAATGGAGCATAAAAACGTTTTTGATACAATGCATAAATTCCTTGGATCCTGGATATGTCCTACAGCAGGAGTGTCAGCATTATCACTGTGGCCAGCCACCAGGCACAAGAAACCCAGTGAAATTCTGAGCATGACGCATGGTCCCGTGTCCCATGTCTCTTTCATTTTCTGGAAAACAAACAACTACAGCCAAAATCCAGCCATAAGATGCTATTGCAGAATTAGATATGTCTTAAAGTTATCACTGTTGACAGTGGCTGAGCTTTCCCATACCAAGGTCTAATTACTCTTAAACTTCTGAAACAAGGTAATATTTGTACAAATTTAGTGTAACAATACAGCGGGGCAGACTGATTATTGCTCACTATAAAGTAATAATAGTCAAAGAATCCACCTGTATTTCTAGAAAATATTCATCTTCTTTTAGAAAACAGTTTTTCTCTTTTGACTCCCAGTTTACCAGCATAATTTTTCCAACTGCAGTTGACGTGACCATCCCTTGAGCTCAACTTTTTAACTTTCTAACTGTCCTCATTGCAAGCCTCTGTAAGCCAGCAGTCTCCAAAGAAAGGCTTAGACCTAACATTTTCATTCTGCTTTTTGTGTTTTTCTGTTTCCAATGGAATATGTCCATCTTGAATGTCATAGCTAGATGAAGTCTTTAGCACCACAGAGATGAGGTTGTATTTAATACTGATGGCCCTCATCAAGCCAGTTGCAAATGACTAGAGAATATTGATCTCCTTAGGGAGAGAATTTTCAATAATTGCTTATTAATTCTCTAAGTAAAAGAAAGACTTATTTTGAACTCCAGGACTGGCAAAGCAGACACAGACACTGAGCCCTGAGGAATTAAGAACACCGGTTGTTCAGTGGAATATTTCACTTTGACTCGTTTTGTACTGCAGAGAATATACTCCTGGTCTGGCTCAAGTGTAAAAAGTAGGGGTTTTTCTTGTCAGAAATAACATTTCTTTCAGTGAGATTGCTGGTAGATTGAGGTACAATTCCGTTTTCACATGGTGTCAAAATCCAGCCACCCAATGCAACATCTCTTACCTTAGAAAGTCATGCCTTTTTTATCTCAGGTGTTATTTTTGGCTGTGGCAGTTCTGGCTGCAGGTGATCTTATACATGTGAAGTACATTTGCAATTATAACAGTCAGAGAACCAGGCCTTAGATGCTGAAGGCTGGAAATCACATATAAAACTTTGTTCAGTAAAGCCACAGTCATCTGAGTGCAGCAGCCCTGGGAAGGATTCAGCACTGGCTTGGCTGCAGTGGGAGTGAAGGTCAGGGAGTAGGCCAGATCTGCCTCTCAGAATAAGTCACATACATCTTGCAAAGCTGGAACATTCACTTATCTCCACCATCCTTTCCCACTTGTGTGTTGGCAGCAGTTGCTGCTTTGCTGTTGGCATGGGGGAAGAGAGAGTTTATAATCTGCTTAAGCAAAAAATCATCCCCCTCAACTGCAACTGCTGCTAATGCAGTTGAGATCACTTCTACCTGTGTATTGAAGGAGATGATGTAGATCCCATAGTTCAGCTCTAGAGTCAATAATGGGATGTCAGCAAATTGAGAGGTTTTATGCAGCTGTAACATGACAGCAGATGGGATAGAAAGTGTTATTAAAGGGCTAAGTCATGTAGTTGAGAGCTACGTAACAATAAAATTAAGCAGAAAGAGTACATGAAACTAATTATTAAATTGTAAGTTAATATGAACATTTTGAAGTCCTTTTGATGTGCTTGTCAGAATGCCAAATTTGACAAATTATCTCTTTTGCCTATGCCATATATGGAGCTGTAGCTATGATACTCTATGCCTATTAGGATCCAACAAAAAGTGTTTGAAGGCCCTAGTCCACAGCTTGCAGACTATGGAGGCAGATGCCCAGAAATACCTGAGCAACAGAGAATGAGAAGGCTTGCATGGAGAAATTCAAGCCAGACTTTCTATTTGACTTTGTGTTGGTGGGAGGACTTTTGCTGTCCTTCCTGAGCACAGCGCATAATCAGAGAGTAAAAAGCACTGGGATGCAGAAAAGCCCTAAGGTATCCAAAGTACTAGCTTCAATACATCAGCACAATTTGCATCTTAAATATCTTTATGGGGACTCTGTAGCTTGTGAATTGCTATATTGGATAACAAAATAGACTAAATTAAATGTCTTACATTCTGTGCATCAGTCCAGTTTTTCAATTCACTGATTAAAGGGGGTTTCTTTCCTCCCTTATTTCATTCCAAAAACAAAATAATAATAAAAAATAAAAAGAAGAAGAAAAGAAAAGAAAGAAAACGTGCAAACTAATTTTAGTATCCTCAAATTTCTGCCTCTTCAAACATGACCTCCTTTGACATAGCTAAGAAAAAAAAATTATCTTACAAAAGCATGCATTTCAGGCCTGTCTCTGTTCATTTTAAAATGATTGCAAATGTCACTTTTAGCATATTTTAATTGCAGCGTAATGGTGCATCACCAAATTTCATAACCTTGCAGTCTGGCTTTTATCACCTCTTACCATTTCTCTTATGCACTGAATTCAGCAGGAGTTATGGTTGTTTCTATTAAAACCAAATTAGAGCCATGGATAGATGAGAATAATATTGGATACACAATAAAAATCAGCAGGGTTCATTGCCCTCATGGCATAGTTTTCTCCATTATGCCATTCTCTGTGTATTTTTAAGTTCTACCTGTTTTGTGAAACCACAGCGCCAAACAGTGGAAGCAACATTGATTTATCACTTGGCTCTACTAACGTCCAATCTATGTTGGTGTTTAACAATCCAAAAATATGGTATTCCACCTGATCTAAGGGTTGCTTTTTTCTTTCAAAACCTTAATTTCATCCAATAAAATTTAATATGAAATACTGGATTTCGTGTATCATAATCAGCATGTTCACATCCTGGGGCTGTATATAACACTTTCACGAACCTCAGTGTAGCTACAAATTGATTGCATTTATTTTTCCAGAGCCAATAAGTGCTTTGTAACTTCAATATGTCCAGAAATCATGTGAATTTACTTCAACCCTCACAGTTTATTATTACAGGTAGTTTTTGCATAAAACTCCCAACAATTTGGAGGGGAGGCAATCACTATACAGAGGAAACAGCTCTAAACTTGATCAGTAACAAGTCAATTCATGAAGAAGCAAAGCTACTCAGAATCAGTTTGCAGTGCTCAAAAATGTTAAGGTGGAGAGGCAAATGGAAAGATAAAACAGCATTTGTAAGTTTGCTAGACAAATATTTTCCCTTACAAGTGATTTAATACTTGGGAAAGCTCACAGAGAACTGAGTAGGGAGCAATATAAATCAATTTCCATAAGGAATTTGAGTTGCTGAGTCGTTATGGTTGTTCAGGTTAGGAGAAGAAACTCCAAACTAATTTTTTCTGCATAAGATCCATGTGGATAGTTTGTTGTTTAGATTCTTTACAGTGTCTATATTATGTATCCTTATGCTCCATAAGATTTCAAAATATTATTTTGAAACATTTAAAGCAGATGGAAAAGCAAAATATTTCTACCCTGGTTTGCCACTAAAATATAAAGCTATAATTAAGGGAGTGATATAAAGCTATGATTAAGGGAGTGGAACACCTCCCTTATGAAGAGAGGCTGAGGGAGCTGGGTCTCTTTAGCTTGGAGAAGAGGAGACTGAGGGGTGACCTCATCAGTGTTTACAAATATGTAAAGGGTGGGTGTCAGGATGATGGAGCTAGGCTTTTTTCAGTGATATCCAGTGATAGGACAAGGGGCAATGGGTGTAAACTGGAGCATAGGAGGTTCCACGTTAACATCAGGAAGAACTTCTTTACTGTAAGAGTGACAGAGCACTGGAACAGGTTGCCCAGGGAGGTTGTGGAGTCTCCTATGTTGGAGATATTCAAGGCCTGCCTGGACAAGTTCTTGTGTAATGTACTCTAGGTTACCCTGCTCTTGCAGGGGGTTGGACTAGATGATCTTTTGAGGTCTCTTCCAACCCTTGGGATTCTGTGATTCTGTGCTAGTTACTTTTAAAAGTATTGTAGATGCTTCCCTTTATACTGAACGGATACAACACTCACTGACACTGCATTTATTAACAAAAAAATCATCATACAGAAATTTCTCAAGACACTCAAACTTGAGTATCTGTGAGGATTCAGAGCAGTAGGTACATGAATATGAAAACAATTGCAGTCATTCCTGACCTCTACCTGTTTGTTTCTATCTATCTTTTTTACCCATTTCCACAACACCTAGAATGAGGAATTCCAGCTCTGCATTGCCCTGGATTATTTCCCAGTTAGACAGAGAGAACAGATTCACTTGCTGGGTTTGTGGCCCTTCCTCACTACATCTGCTGATAGCAGAGACTGGAGACTATCCAGAGCTCAGGAATGGGTTTCGGCTCTTGTGGGCAGTATGGAAAAAATTAACAAATGCTGTGTCAAGTTCCTGTGATGTAACAAAAATTCCTTGCCTCAGCCTGAAAATACTGTCTTTTGTACTGCCATCTTCATGCCTCTGTTTATGCACTCCTCAAAGATATCTTCCTTCAAAGAAGCTTCCTTACCACGGTGGATGAACTATGATTTGTCCATTTGTCAAAGTCCAATGTATATTTCAATCTCATTTCTTCAGAGCTCGTTGAGTTGATCTTATGGATCAGAGAGGGGCTGAAGAAGACCGTGAGTGCATCAGTGTTTCTCAGACAAAAGGCATTGGTGCAGACCAACCCAGTACCAGTTATTGCACTCTCAGTTTCCCACAGGCTTCCTTTAGACTGTCAGAAATGTCTGGGAGGCTTTGAGATTTCAGTGGAAACTTGATGTGGTTCTTCACTAAGCTGTTTCTTAATAAAATGTTCCCATTCAATTCAGCCAGCCTTAACTTTCCTAACCCGTTTTGCTTATTTCTAATTATGCTGTCTATAACTTCATAAAGCAGATGAACATCTGTGCCATTTCAAGAACTCCCAGCTGTCCCCAGCTTTGTTTGACCCTGTTGTAGGCTGGCAGTGTACAAACCAGTATGTAAAGGAGTGGAGAAGGAATGCAAGAGGAGCACTGTGTGAGCACGTACTGACTTCAGCAGGATGCACAAACAAAATACAGGCTGCCCATGCACAGAATTTTACCAAAGACATAAAAAATGTAATTTGCTGACTGCACATTGACCTGAGGCAGACACAAGCTGAGGAGACCCAGAAAAAAATGAGGGCTGAAAAGTAGCCATGTTGAAACCATACCATCTGATGCTTTGTTGAGTGAAAGTACACATGCTAGATTTGATGTTAGCCATAACCCTGTGACACAGAAAAACAGAAACAGGAATTGCAAAAGGTATTTGTGCTTAAGCTAGCTGGTTTGTTTTCCACAGCTGTGGGCACTGGTTGAGAAAAGAAGACAGCAATGTCATAAAACAAATATGTTGATTCCCAGGTTACCTCATACACTAATAAGACTGACACTCTGCTTCTGCTTCTTCTCCTTTAACAGACTCTTTCTCTAACCTTTAATATGTTGTCTGAGTCTCATTCAAAGACCTTTGAAGTGACTTTGGAATGATGACTGAAAGCTGAAACTGGAACTCACAACTACAGCTATATGGAGGATTAATTTTCTTTTTCCTGTGTGCATCAGGGGAATATGGACATGATCATCACTAACTTCAAGATGTGAATTAAAAAAAAAAAAGATGAAGTTGAGAGATGGAAAAAGAGAAAAAAATGATCACTCCATACTACTGTCTGACTGCTTACCAGTTGGTGGTGCACTGCTGATCTCAGGATAAAAGATTAAGCCAGTGTTGCCCCATTTTGGCCACCACTCTGCAAAAACCAGGTTATCCTTATTAACAGAGTGTGTATGAAGCTTTTTTGTAACCTGCGCCAAACAGCCCAAATCAATTATATTAGTGAAGTACTGTCATGTAGAAATACTCTCTAAGCCTGATCGACGGGTTGAACTGCAACCACAGCAGCTTTAGTAGTGAGAAGAGATCTCCCACTCTTGCCAGCTTCGTGATGTCAGTAAAAGAGAGTCTACAAACATGAATCAGGATGAATTACCTGCATTATTTTCAAGATTTGAGAGAGGCTGCAGATTTTCTTAGGACTGGAGTATGACTGTGTTGTAAAGGGTGGTGTATTTATGATTGAAAAATGGGTTCCAGGTTTGGCTGAAACAAAAAATACTTCTGTTTTCAGGTGAAAAAAATGGTTGTTTTCACTGCAACAAGAGCTTGTATTCATTTTAATAGGAACTTTCTTCTTCAGTAGAAACTCTACTAATATTCATGTATTTTATGTGTTCAACAATGTTTCAAATCATTGAGACAAACATCTGATTAAACAAAGAGTCATAAACAAGGTTTTTGTTCTATAGGCTTCAGGCAGATGGGGAAATTCCATTCAATCCCAAGGAGAGAGAGGGTTAAAGCATTTTTGACTTAGAGACCTGAAGTCTGCTTTTGACTATTCTTGTTCGGTTCAGCAAGTTGCATGTGCTATTAATTTTAATGATGCTATTAGACCAGCAGAGGCCGTCATCCGTTACCGTGCATCTCTACTGAGGAAGAGACCCATGCACGCTGGCTGTGTCATCTCAAACAATAGCACATCTGCACTAAAGTGCTCCTCCGTGCTGCAGATCTCAACTAGCAGAGGAAGGTGAAAGTATGTATATTTTAAGGACCTGGCTGAAAAAGGAAGATTTCTCAACAGTAAGCAACACGGAAGACAAACAGAAATATTACTAAGATTATAGACAGTACCTGGATATTTTGTCTTGAGACATATATATATATATATATATATGTTTGTATATATGTGTGTGTGTGATAAAATAGACTTCCCTAGCCTAATTCTCTTACCCAAGTTGAAAGTGACAAGAAAGTAAGATAGTTTGGCTCTTACCGGTTTCTGAGCCTTTGTTGAATCTAAGGGTGTCTATACAGGTGATAGGATACAGATAACCTAAGCTGGCTTTAAGTAAACCACAGTAACTGAGCAGCCAAGGATGCATCTAGCTTTCAATTAGACGTTATGCAGTCTCTAAGCCAATTTCCAGTTAGCTCAGTTACCTTTATTCAGCATGTATTTTACAGGGGAAAACAGCCCAAGCATCTGAAATTGTTAATCACAGTGAGACATTGACAAAATTTTGGAGTTGGAGTGCATTGCTTTCTTCACTTAATCTTTGCGCATGACATCTACCACCCTGAATTGCCATATGTGGCAGAATAATGCTGAAAATGAGGGGAATGGGAGTGTTATGGGAGTATGACAGTCACAGACAAAGGCTAGAAAACTAGCATTTCTGAGAAGAACACAAAAACATGAGATGATTTATCCCAAGTGCATTTGCTAGGGAAAAGTATAATCAATCTCAATCTTGCTTTGTTATTTTTTCCAGTTTTAATTAGGAAGATGGCAAAAGGCTAATGAGGAAAGTATTATACTTGTTAATGTTAAGCAGAGGAGACTGCTTGTCCTAAACATTTCTGAGTGAGTGACAATGATCCAAGAAACCAGCAGCTGTGTGCACTGTATATATATGAAGACATAAAGATAATAAAATGAGGAAAGCAAATAAAATAAGAGCTTTTGTTGGCCATATTTCTTCATCCAGTGCAGGTCTGTTTGTGTCATTCAGTTATGTGTGTAAATCAGTGCTACTGCTTTGTTCAATTTACAATAGAGTATTTATTGCAACAGTGCATTGGTTTTAACACTGCTATGTTCCAGCTTGCCAAGGTCATAAGAAGTAATTTCTAAAAGAGCAAAAGAACCCCACTGCCCAAGAACAACTCTGCCCAATGGAAAAGGACTTTAAAGGGTTAAAACTCAATACTCAAAAGTTTGAGAACCTTTCACAGTGCTAGACCTAATTACAAGTCGAAACAGCATGTCTCAGGAGGAGGAAGAATATGAAATCAAAGACTTTTGTGAGACAGCAGTGACAAGAAGTTTGGCTGCTCTCATATTTTTTCCCTGAGAAATAGTCCTTCTGAGAGTCCTCGTGACTTCAGGACAATTTAATTTGGGGGAAGGGGGAGCACAGAATGCGGAAGAAATGACAAACATAACAAAATCAGTCTCTGAGCACATGCTACAGGCAAATACTTTTCTCCACAGGAGGCCAATTTAGCTCCAGAAATGTGGAAAATATGTTTTATTTATCTCCCAGAACACAAGACCTAAACACAGGACCTAAAGCTTCATGGGAGATGCATATCTTGGGCTTTGGTGAAGGTACTGTAAGATGATAGCAGTCGCACATGATGTGAGAAGGCATTGCAGGGGAAAATATTGATAGGACATGTTAAATTAAATCAGAATCAAACCTTTTTTTTTCATTTTTTATCAACACGTGATCAACTGACCAATGATGAACAGTATGTTCAGGGTCAAGATCAATAGTATGAGAGATAATTACACTAGGCACTTACAGACGTGCACACCTACAGATTTCTACATGTGCTGTCCCTTGCTGGCTGGGTACCAGATCCCTGCAGCTTCCCAGAGGAGGAAGCTTGGCCCAGCCTGGGCAGGCTGGTAATGCTACAGGGCAACTTCTGGTAGCCCCAAACCAGGTTCACTCCTCTGCTCTTCTCACTTCTCTTTCTCCCAGTAAAAATCTCCATGCTACTTCTTTACTTCTTTTTAGGATGATTCTTCATTTCAGAAGTCCCTTTGTAATTCACCACTTATCGTTAATATGGCTGATGGTCATCTTAACATGATGAGTTTGGGGCACATGCCCTCCAGTTTGCTGCACTTTATCCATGCCCTCTGTGTGCTTTGACACTCTTCAACAAACAGGCACTGCTGTCCAGGCCATTTTCCGAGTGGGCCACAAAAGCTCTCCCGACAAAGGATGTGAGCTACATAACCTCAAACTGCACCTCTTCCTTTGAATTGTGATATTAAAATGTTGAAAGTTGTTGAAAGAAATTGAAAGAGTTCATTTGTCACATAGTATCCTACTTGAACTCCCAGTGGTCTTTCCCCTGAAAGCTTATTCTTTGCATCGAACAAATCTTCCTTTTTCCATGTCTCCATGTTTATACTGATAAAATTATTAATATAATTTTA
Organism: Melopsittacus undulatus; assembly: GCF_012275295.1. Classification (NCBI taxonomy): domain Eukaryota; kingdom Metazoa; phylum Chordata; class Aves; order Psittaciformes; family Psittaculidae; genus Melopsittacus; species Melopsittacus undulatus. The sequence continues at coordinate 19,691,692 of NC_047529.1, forward strand.
TATAAATGTCTTTAAATGTGGCTGGTTTTTATATTCATTGCCTGTAGGCTGAAGCCATAAGTCACTAACAGCTATAACTGTCCATCTGGCAGCCATTTTACATTTGTTTCAGAGGAAGAAGTTGCAAAGACCTATGTATTAAGTTTTCTCCTTGAAAATGTGTAGTTGTTGTCTTTGGACATATAACAAACATATAAGTAAGCCTAAGAGCCTCAAGAAAATATTACAGGGCAAACTATATATTCCTTGCCCATGCAAATCACATTAGTGATTAGTGGATTAATTGATTCAATCCCCACATTATTTTATCCCATTTTCTTTTCTCCTTCCCTGTTGTATAAGACAAGCACATTAAATAGTTCACCATATGCAGAGAGTGGTAGCTGGCTACTTTTGTAATTTTTGTATGCATGTACATAGTGGATCTGAATATCCATCGTTACTGAAATGAACACAAGGATCTCTCTATTAATAATTTGTATGCACAAAGAAAATGACAAGAGGATGTTATTAGGATCCCAAAGAGAGTTAGTATTGACTGAAGGATGGCAGATACATCAGAAGCAGGGGCTGTAGAAAGTTTTAACTCACTTTTCTGAGGCTTCTTTGCTGTGATCAGATTTCTTCTGTGGTACTGAAATGTGCCTTTTGGCAGGCCAGACGAGGAGTTGTAGTACCATGGGAACTATTTATAAGTGTTGGATCCTCAAGTATGCTACTGATGTGCTAACACAATTTCATTGATCCCAGTGGAATGCATTATGGTTCATATAGCTGAAGCATGGTGCAGGTAGCAGTAAAATACACAGAGACCTGCTATATCCTCTACTTGTTTAAAGTTTATTAGTTCCTGTGCTCAGCCAACTCTACCTGCTGCTCACTTATTATTTCTGCAAGCATTAACAAATTGAAAAGGTGATGGGAGGCCCTGGCCTCTCTTGGAGCTCAGGCAACTTATGATCTTATGCTTCAGTGCTATTAAGATGCCACATGCTGTTGAGCTTCCTGTATTATGTTCAAAATCATCTTGTAGATGTCTTTTAACCTCTGTGAGGCATACTACAAAGCTTATTAGAGGTGGGGATTCTTGCTCTTCAGTTCTCATCCTGCTTCTAGATAAAGGCTCTTTTGTCTACTGAGTTTGCAAGAGATAAATTTGGGCCTGGGGGACAATTGTGTATTATGAGGTGCACTTTTTAATTCAGAGGGCTGAGAGGCAGTGACCTTGCTGCACTTTCTATATGCTTTCTATACTTTCAGGTAGGAGCTAGTCAAAATAAACTACAAAGATGTGCTTGTAACAGCACTGGGACAGCCTCTAATGCTAACTACATCAAGCGTTTTCACTAGATGAGGATCTAGACTTTTTTTCTTTCCCAAAAAAGTAAAGTAACACAAATGCATATGATTTAACAGGAGCCTCTTCTTCCAATTATATGCAAATGAAGAAGGGGCAACACTATAGTCTATTATATTATACTATAACACTATATAGTAGGACTACTACATTCAACCTCTTCTTCCTAGGCAACTGCTGCTTTCAACAGCAAGAAGAAAAGCAAAGAGCAACTCCACTCATGTATTTGATGGTGCTGAAAAGCACTTTGGAAAATCCCACAGCATTTTTGTCCCGTGGCCAAACCACATAAATAAGGCAATCGCTACAGCCGTCTTTTTTTCTCCCAAGGACATTGAATATTGTGCTCAGGGTGGAAGCACTCCTACCTGATTAAGGCAAGTTAAAGCAGCAGTGAGTACAGCAAACCATGTGTGGCACAAGCAGCTCCTGCCTGTGTCTTTACCTTGGAATGCACTGTTTTGCATGTTTTCTTTATGTAGAGAAAAAGCCCAACACCATGATCCCCAGAAACACGAGTAAAACATTCAGAGCTTTCTGCACACCACACACATGGACTGCATAAAGGAATGACAAAATTGCTTTGTGATTAATTGACCCCTCAGAGTGGGTTCTCTCCAGCTCTCTTGTTTTTCAAATATCGTCAAAACAACCTTTGCAAATGAATTTTTGAAGATCTTGGGGCAGGTGTACAAAGACACAGGTGAGATCCCACAGCCTATTCTCACGGTTGACAGGAATTCTCAAAGCAAGTAGCATCTCTGCAGACAAGGGTGGACAGGGATGCAGTTTCTCTGACCACACCTTGATACCATGATTCCACACTTGGTTTGGAAATCATGCAGCTCAGACCTAGGCTGGTGAGGAGAGACATGTACATGGACAGCTTCCCAGGTCAAGGCAGCTTATGTCACGTTGGCTGGGAACAATACACTGTATGTCGTTGTGGAGTGAGATCTTAGCTGCCTTTTGAAAACATCCACCATTTTTTTCAAAATGGCTGATATAATTCCTTCTTCATTGTCTAAGCCTTATCTGATGCCTGCTTCTAGCTGAATCTCATCACCCTGAGTAAGTGCTGTAATGAAAAGCATTAGTTATACAATACCTCCAGTAAAGCTTTTGACATCTGATTGCAAAGCATTTTCTGTGATTGAGAGAAGTATAGGCTGGATGAATGGGCTTAAATGGGCTGAATATTAGTTGGATTACCAGGCTTAAAGGGCAGTAATGAATAGTTCAGCATCCAGCTGGCAACCAGTAACAAGTGGAGTACAATAGGGGTTGATTCTTGGACGATATTATTCCACATCTTTATCAATGGCCTGGATGATCAGAGAGAATGCATCTTCAGCAAAATTGCAGGTGAAGATGGGGTGGATGGAAATATACCAAATGACTGAAAAACTTCAAGTCACACGGAGCTTGATAAACTTGAGGCTGGGGCCAACAGATACCTCATAATGCTCAGAAATGAAACAACTAAAAACTCTGAGCATGGAACTTCCAAACTCTATACTTGGCTGCAATAGAAGGAGCATGGCCAGCATACTAGAAGTTGTAGCCTTCTTCTGCTTTCTCATAAGGAAATCACACCTGAAATGTTGTGATCTGTTTTAGGTCCCCTAAATTAAGAATCTCATTGAAAACACTTTCCTGAGTGCTAACAAAATTGTCAAGGACTTAGTGCATACAGTCTTCAAGAAGAGCATAAGGGAGCTGAGTTTGTTTAATCTGGAAAAAAGGAATCCAAAGAAGAATCTAATTTCAGACTACATGAAGGAGGATTTTAAAGCTGATGGAGCCAAATTCAGCTTAGTAATAACTGCAGGTGGTAAAACATTCAACAATACCAATAAAGTGCAGCTGGGGAGGTTGAGGCTGGGTATTAGGACAGCTGTTTTCACCAGAAAGATGGTACAATACTGCAATAGCTTGCCAGGAGAGGCTGAATCTCCAGTCTCTTAGGTTTTCAAAATGCAGCTAAACAATGCTATGGTTTATATGACTTGCTGTCAACAACAGCTCTACTTGAGGTTGGCTGATGTATTAAGTGCCTCCAGAGGTCTCTGCCAGCCAATGTTTCTATGATTTGTTCCCCATAAGTGCATTGACCAAACAGATATGACAAATGCTAACTGAGAACAGTTCATTTTCCCACCTCTCTCTAGTGGCTGTGTTAGATAATGGTGGCAAAGTTTTATTTTATAGTCAATATGCCCTAAAAATCTTGTCCTTCTCACAGCAGAAACAGGAAAAATTACTGAATTGGAAGGGGTATCTGGAAGTTCAGTCAAATCTCCTTCTTCAAGAGCAGTCTTCAGAGTAAAATCAGGTTTTTCAAGGTTATTCAGTGTTTTGAAAATGTCTGATCTTTTCAAGCTGTTCCAGTGCTTAACCATTCTCATTATGAAGAACTTTTTTTCCTAATGTGTAATTGAAATATCTCTTGTTATAACTTGTTCCTGCTGCTCACTTTCATTGGAAAGAGTCTGTTTCTTTGGATGGCCACTCATTAGGACATGGAAGACTACAAATTAATCCCCTCTTAACTTTCTGTCTCCTGGTTGAATAAACCCATCTCCTTCAGCCTCCCCTTGTAAACTGGGTGCTCCAGATCCAGATGAGCACCTTCACTACAACAGCACATTGATGACTTTTGTTCAATTTTTTGTCCCCTAGGACCCACAGGCCTTTTCTTGCAAAGTTTTTTTCTAGCAAATCAGTCTTTGAAGAGCAACCCTTTCCCCCAGGTTATCAGTTGTTTCCCCAGTTTGTTATTTGCTGTAATCCACAAATTTGCTAAATCCAGCCAGTTTATGCACAGCTTTTCTCTTGAACCATTCAGTCCATACCCCTTCAGCCTGGCTACAAGTATATCATGAGAGACTGTGTAGAAGGACTTGCTAAAGTCAGGATAAAAATCATCCACTTCTCTTCCCTCATCCTCAGAACCCACCTTCTCCTCACAGGAAGAAATCAGGCTGGTAAGGCAAGATTTAACCTTGGCAAATTCAGTCTGGCTGTTTCATGTCTTTCACATGCATGGAAATGGCTTCCTTAGAGAATTCCTCCAGCAGTTTCCTAGTCAAGAGGCAAGACTGACCAATCAGTTTCCTCTGATTTTTCATAGATGGGAGAGAGAATTGCCATTTTTTTTTTTTTTTGCCAGTCTGCAGGGAACACCCACAGAGTTGCCACAGAATTTAAAAAGGATAAAAAGTGTCCTCAAAATGAAGCTGACCAATTCCTGCAGCACCATGCAAAACATGTACCAGAGAATTAAATCTATAATTACATTTTCTAAGGGAGCTCAGAAATATCTTTCCCCTTAGCTAAAGCTTGTCTAGAATTAAGTCAGAAGATTTGGAACAGGGAAGCTCTCACCCCTCCCCTTCTATATCACAATTCTTCATGCATTATTTTCTAGCTATTATCAAGAAATAAGGGACAATATAAGGGCTAAAAATAAAACAAAAAATGGTTTCATTAAAAAAGTAAATTGTTATTTCAGAAGTACATTGGAAAGTGTAAAGTAGGAAAAGCATTGGAGAGAGCAAGAAAAAAGTTCTGGATAAGTTTCAGAAGCAAAACTGCAAGTGAGCAGCAAAATAAATTGACCTATAAAAAAATCAAAGTTCTTCTGTTGGTCTCCAGCAGGCAGCACGTCTCTCTTCATTAGAGAAGTAAGGGAACAGATGAGCTGCCCTTGCTGTTCCTTTTGCATAGCTGCCAGTGGTGCCACACAGGTGTTGCTAACTGCACTCTGCAGAACTCAGATTAAAACCAGATATTGTTTCTTTGATTTTTTCCTGTTTTTAATTTTCCTCTTTGTCCTAAACACCCTTTTTTATTTGTTCCCTTTTTACTGTGATATTAATTGATTTTTTCTTTTAAATTGCACTATTTTCTTTGTGCTTCTCTTCATTATTTTTAAGGCCCTTCTGGCATGCTCTTTGGTTCTTCAGTGGTACCCAGCATAGATTCCTGGCACAGCTTTCCACCTCCAGTCTCATCTCCTGTTTTATTGCCTCCAGACATACAGACTCCTATATTTGTGTGGCACAAATGCAGATAAACCTTATTCCACATCTGGAACACCAGAGAGTTAATATAACACAAAAAATAATACTACACCATAGCAGTTAGGAAAATGTATTTGTATTGGGAGGGAAAATTATTGAATAGTTTCCCAAGGCAACTTGCAAATTCATCTCTGCTGGATGACTCTTCAGTTAAACCAGCTTGTCCCCAGGTCTGGACAGTCAGAACAACTGAAATATCTTAAACTATTTCTGCATATAGTCTATTTTCTGGCTGTTTACAGAGCAGAAAACTCAGCTGGGTCCTTGTTATCCTGTGTCTTAATTCCTGGTCACCTTCCAAACAACTCTTCTTTTGTTTTCCTCTTGTTCACTCTGAACCATACTGTGAGGCCATTGTTTGTTGGACTCACTGACATCATTGGAGGTTTATCTCTCCCCCTTGCTATCTCCAGAACTAAATCTCCTGCAGGTTGAAGCCTGAAGTTCATTTCTCATTCGCTAGTATGCACTCACAACCTTTCTCTGCAACCATTTCTTGCTCCCTGTCTCAGAGAAGCAGAATTGTTGCCCTGTTCCCTCAGCACTGTCAGGATTTATGTGAATGATCTTTCTTAACGCATGGTGTCCCATTTTAATGCCAGCCTCAGAGATGGAGACCCACAGTCTGAGAAGTTGTCCTGTCGCTGTGTCAGTATCCTCCTTTTGAGATTCTCTTTCAGTTCCTGCTCTCTAATATCAAATATCAGGAATGGATGGTTTATCCCCCAGTCCTGACAAGGCTCTTCCATTTGATGTAGCACAAGTACATGAGGGCTGCACTTGACATGAGCAGCATATCAAGTTTACAGACACTTTCAGCTTGGACTGTCATGCTGAGTGTCCCCTTGAACACCCAGGAGCTAGTTTCATTGCTTGATTTCATATCTTCTGAGATCAATCCTATCCTGACATCTGCAAAAATAAGGCAACTGTTAAGCTCTGCCAGCACTACAGCCTCATTTTGATGACCAAAATGACATTGTTTTGAGAGGAAATTGATTCTTCTCTCATACTGGATTACAGATACTTGCAGGGCAGGGAACCATGTTGTGCTTTCTTTTAGGCAGCACCTAGCACATAACAGAATGGGGCATCACAGCCCTGCTGCTTGCCTTTGCCTGCTCCAGAGCCATGGAAAGCACCAGCCTGCTGCCAGCCTCAGCTTTTCCTTCACCAGAGCATCAGTCCTGTTCCACCCAGTTCCCTGGTGGCAGTTAAAAAGCTGGCCTTCAATATCCTCCCATAGTAGGAGCAGCCCACAGGACATTCAAGGAGAAAACCCGAGGGAGCCTTCTTCCTCTGCCCAAATCTCCGAGGGGCTGCATCATTAAATGTACTCGGAGCCTGCCCACCACTCAGACTGTGACAGGAAGGAAATTCTCTTCCATAGTTCTCACAGGAGCCAGTCCCAGATAACAGGGATATGAACTTGTTTTAACATTAATACCCAGTACTAACAGAGGGGAAGAACTGGAATTGCCAGACCTTCCTAGCAAGGGGTTTTCCTGTGACAGTCAATGTGTTAAATACCAGCATTTCAGAGAAAGAAACAGCATGGCTGAATCCTGATTACATTTTGACTCCAGGACTAAACATTTGGTTTGTAAGAAATTTTTTCTTTGCTGAAAGAGGGATTCAGTTATTCTTCGGCCTCCTCCTATTTCTCATCTGATACCTCAGGTAGTCACTTAAGGTTGTTTCCATCTTCTGGTGATGGTGATTTTTTCCTCATATCCCCAGAAATATGCCTGCTAAGTTTTGCCATCCTCTTGATGTGCAGCTTCCTGGCACTGCCTCACAGCAGCATGGTTTAATGAGAGGGAACTGCTAGAGTTACGCACTGGCACCTGTTCTCATTCCATTTCCAAATTCTCTCTAGAATGAGTGAACTTCTGTTATGCTGGATATTAAATTGCACTGAATCCTACACTTGGCCAGTTCTATTATCCTCCCTACTGCATTTTTAAAAAATAAGAACACGGCTGACCACTCTGAAATGGTCATACATTGTTTGCATGGCATATAGATTATATACTGCACACACTGAATGTAGTGCACAAATATCTAAGCATGTCAGCAGAAAACAGTAACTGGAATATATGCAGCAAAACAGGAGGAAAGCCAATGTCATTAAAAGAAACACGGGCAGAACAGGAATCACAGCCAGGGGGAACAGTGCAGCATGTCCCCAGACCCATGAAATCGTGGTGGAGTCACAAATACCAGCCCTTTGGCATTTCTTCCCCTGCACCAAGAGCCTCCATCTCCCATAGACAAGTTGAAGGTCAGGTTTAAGAATGGTTATGATGGGACATGCAACAGACATGGAGAATTGTGTCTTTTAAGTTTTGAAGCTGTTATATTCCCTATTTCCACCCAGGAGCAGGTTCTGCCCACCCATAGCACCTCTCACCTGTGATTTCCTGGGAGTGAGCATCGTGAGCCTTTCTAAGCCATGTAAAAGGCAGTAGGACAATATGAAGGACTTGGAGGAGCCGAAAATCAATAGATTAATACTTAGCAGCCGGGAGCAGAGAGTGGAAGAACTGGCTGCTCTAACCTCTGGTACAGACGAGGCATTGCTACCTCCTCTGGCAGCTGCCAAATGCAGCAGTAGTGTCTACCACAGACAGCAAGGGAAAACCCTTCACCTCACTTAAACTGTCTCAGATCCCACTAAACCTTACAGCACCCAAAACCTACCCTGACCTTGCTGGGATCTCACTGATGCCACTCAGCTCTGCACTCTTCTCCTTACCCCAGACTAGCAGCAAGCCCCCCACCACTTCCTGAACTAAGTCTGCTGTCACAGCAAAAGTGAGTTTTGTCATCCTTTTGGATATCATCCTGAGGTACTTGATCTCATTCCTGACCGCAGTGCCGAAAAGCCTGGAAATGGCTCCTACCCAAAATAAAGCTAAAGAGTATTTACTTCTGCTGAGGAAAGATGTACTGAATGCAGTCCTGCAAAATGTGTGGGCTCTGGGGAGGAGACTGCTTGCAGAGAATACCTTAGCCATAGTTTTCTGCAGGAGCTGTGCTCTGCACAGCAAGGAATCTCTGCCTGTGTGAGCACCCCCAAATTCAGGCAGTACTGGGCCTCCCCAGAATCAAACCCCACATATTAAAGCCTTTTGTAGGCTGACAGAAGTCAATACCAGAGCAGAGAGTCAAATGCTTTTCCTTCTTCAGTCAATGCTCTTTCCATTAGATTGCACTCTCTTATATAACAATTTTAACTACATGAAATCCACCACAAATGTTAAGCTGAAGTGATCTGAAAGATTTTCTTTATAACAGTGTAAACTTCTTGCATCTGAAGTACATTTAAAAAACATTTTAAAGTCATTCTGAATATGCCAAAGCTATCTGTTCAATATTTTCCTTGTGGTTCTCCCTGTATTTATGAACATTCACCAGATTTTGTGACTGATCAACAAAATCAGCATTTTTTTACAAGTATAGCTTACTTTAGAGTTCTGCTGTCTGCTTTAACCATTGATCAAGACAAAATTTGTTGTCTGCTGATTTCAATGGGGACTCTGTTACTAGTCTCACTGGAGCTATCTTTTGAGGCCAAACACATAATTACATACACATTCAACTAATGTTTAAAGAATTTTTTCATGTTCTTAAAAATTACTGAACTAAAGCAACCACTCTCCTTCTATATGATAAACTAATCTTGCAAGGTGGACTGCTTCCAAGTGGCACCATGCATGAGAGCTTGCTGATTATCACCTGACATAAGTAATCAGGTTGGAAAATTGGTACTACTCTAATTGAGTCATTCAGTGGCAACTATTGTTGGAGATATCTCCTCCCCCCTGGCCCAGGAGGCAGAGCAATCATATCCTTGTACTTGAAATACTCTTAGCATGGAAAACTGCAGTGCTGCTGGTTTGTTTTCCAGAAATTAAAGCTGATCCTCAGGGGAAAGGTGTCATTTAAAGATGAACCAGAATTTACCTATGAATTCAGAGGAGACTGTCAAAGTGAGCATGTCTGAATCAGACAGTATTGGAACTGATGCTTCACTGGTTTTCAACTTTCCTTGACTATTTATAATTTCTAAAAGTAGGTACAGAAGAGTTTAGCAATAGAAACTTGTTGGGAACTTTTATTTGGTGGCACACTATTCCAGCAGTTGCTTACCATCTCCAGCTGTAAGGATCAAAGCAAGAGAGAAGCACAAACATACTGAATCTGATGGTCTACTTTGAAAAATTCAAAGTAGCATCAATCATCTAAGTCAGTCAATTGATCATCATATTGCACACATCAAAGTGTTACAGGGGTAGAGACTAGATAAAACTCTTTTACAGTTCTGCCTTGCAGAGCAGCATGATGGTCTAAGTATATCAGGACAACAAGCTTGTCTCCCCAGGCTCTGCAACACAAGCATAACCTCAGCCTTTCAAAGTACATGAAGCCCTATGCATGCAGTTAATTATAAATAGTGTTGAAATGGAAGCTTAAAAAATGGAAGGTTGTGTTCCCTCCATCTGAACATTAAATCTCTTCAAGATCAGACTGCCCTAGATAGATGTGGATGTATTCAGCTGTATGGTATCTGTATTACAAAATGTTCTTTGAAATGATCAGGTGGTAAAAGGAGCTTGACTTTACCAAAGAGCCAAAGCAAAGAGGAAGGGTTAGATACACTGCCTTTTCTAAGTACTCAGCCAACAGCACAAGCATGTTTGTTATAGCTACCTGACCTTAGGAATATCTAACTCTGAGCTCTCTTTATCCCACTGGAAGACGGGCTTCAAGGGAAGGGCAAAGCCCACAGAGCATAGGGTATAAGGTCTGCATCTATTCAAATACATAAGCTGGACTTGCCAGTATGCCAGGAACTATAATCTGCTTGGTAGGTTATATTACAGACACCCTTCTTTAAACTAATATTCAGTCACAAATTTAACAAATTGAAACCCAGAAGCCTTTACTAGTTTTCTGCCGTTGTAATTTGACTTAGGACAAAATTAGCTTTGCTCTTCCCTGAAGGACAACAACCAGCAGAAAGCAATGCCAAGAAAATTACTCCAGACCTGTCCTTGGAGAAGGGCTGCCTCTGCTCCCCTCCAGGCCTCACTTTGTCCCCTTGCTTTTCTTCCTGCCCATGTTAAGGCTGTTAGTGTTGCTGTTTCTCACAGTGTTAACCTGCCAAAGATAAATCCTGTGACCCGCCCCCCTGCTGCTCTTGTTGCTTGTGGAAAGGGTCCTGGTATGGCCACCTGAAATTGTAAAAATACTTTTCTTGGGGCTGAACAACACATTGTTGCTCCAGTTTGGGGGAAGGAGGGATTTTTTCTGGTTTCAGTGAAAACCAAAAATATGTCATTTCTCTTCAGCTTGCTCTGTGTTGTGTTTTTAAGGATGGAGAGGTCTAATTTAGACCTTTATGTTGATTTTGGTGTTCTGTATATATGCAATACTTAGGAATTCCTGGAGACTGTTTTGACCTTCAACTGCAAGACCATACTGTCTTGTCTCTCTCCTACTACCTTTGAAAACACACTGGTACAGCTTTCCAGTATAAACCTGTGCTTTAGGAAGCATGAAAGTTCTTTTCTGAAAACAGACAAGTGAAATGAATGGAAAGCTCCATTGTACCTTGTGTAAATGACAACAACACTGCTGCTTATCGTAGAGCAAGGACATGGCCTGAAGGAGTATGTGAATATTCCCAAGCCTATTACAAAATGGCAACAACATGAAGCCCATTCCTGACACAACTCAACCCACAAGCAGCTCCAGAGCAATAATGACAATTCTGTGATTCAGATTATGTATGTGCATGGATATTGATAGGATCATATACCTTGGCAAGGATATAATGAGAGAATAGTAGCACTTGATATCCTTTGTAAGCCTATTTTTGCATTTCTGCTCATATGTAACAGAAATATGTGCAACTCTTTTCTTATAGCCTGATCAAAGAGGCAACTAAGGCTATAATAGATTTTACTGACTGATCTCCCATGGGTACAGATGAGCATCAGTTCTACTCAGGCAAGCACATGTTGCAGAGCCAGAGCTCTAGTTTTTGAGCCTCATTGACTGTTTAGCTTTACTCTCTCCAGTTACTGCTCTTGACCAGAATTGTAGTATGCATTTATCATTAAAATTCCAGCACTATATTCATCTGATAAGAATTCAAACAATAATGAAGGTGCTGTGAAATTAATCTAGCACTCTGGCAAAAATCAGACTGATGGGAATTGATGAAGTGCAAACTTAATCCATTCTTCTTTGAGTCTCACTGTCATTTCAAGGTCCACCTGAGACTGGTATATAGGCTGGCTTTTAGGCTGGATGAAATTTATGAGAAGAGATTAATAAGTATCTATTGATTGTATCTAACCAAAGACAACTACACTACACTCATCCAATTCTTTTCAGTGACACATAGTTTTTATGACGTGTTAAGAGATATAATCAATTTTCTTAAATCAAAATAAGAATAGGTCTGTAGCTAAAAGTATGCATTCCTTTGATTTTGTTGTAAGAGACCTGATTTTTGAAAATGTCAAGTGTGAAGGGACCATTAAAAGCAAACCCATGCACAAAGGAATTAATATAAGAGAGGAAAATCAATGTAATTTTTTTGTCAGATCCCAAATTGCTTTTTCTACTGTTTCCCTTTAGATACTGTGAGCATGCACTCAATGGCAACATAAGGCACAAGGGAATTCCAGGATACTCTAGGTGGCTTCTGTTCAGTTCTTCAGCACCATTCAGTCTGAAGATGCCTGTTTCATGAAAGGCATATAAGAACATACAGATGCCTACAATTTACTGTGACTAAATAGTGGTGGCTGAAAATGACAGTGGTAATGACATCCTGGCAATCAGAGCTGAGAATGAATCACATGCTGGTTTTTAAATGGAACAAAGAAGACCAATTGTAGCTCAATTCTGCAGGTGTCGGAAATTGCACTGGGGTAAATCACTGTAGAAGACTCATTTATTTTTTGTGGTTTGCTGATACCTCTGGAAAGTAGAAGCTCAAGCAAAAGTTTTGGTTGAACTGAAACAAAACCCTTCAGTTATCTTCTGATGAATTGAAAAATAAAATCCAGAAATAAAAATATAGTGGATTCTACACTTATTTCACTTACAGAAATCTGAAAATAAAGATAAGTTCAAATAAAAATGTTCTTGCAATTATTTGAAAAAAAAGTTAATGTTTATGTTTATATTATTATTGTCGCTTTAGGAACTGGAAAATTGGAAAACTTTCTGCAATATAAGATGAAATCTGCATTTTTTGAAAAGAAAAAAATGTGATCTGAAACGTATTGTACAGCTTCACATCTAGGACCTATGTGATATATGAATATTCCCAATAACTGAAGTTACAAATACCCCTGTTGTTGTAGTTATTTAAACTTAATTGCAAGGCTTTGCCTCAAATATAATTTTTTAATAATTATAAACATTTAATAAGATTTTTAATAATTATAATTTTAATAATGTTTTCAGCTCCAGGGTAGCTGTCTTCATCGGAGGTATTTTTATGCAGGCAGAAGTTACTAGATTCTGTTTTCCATAAAATCAAAGTACCCAAAATGTAGAGTATGGCATATAGAAAACAGCTTTGTGCAGAAAACGCTCTAAAGGGTCTAGGTCATAGAATCCATTCTGTGCCCTAATCCAGTCCTAAAACAAACTCAGCCTCAGCTCCAAAAAGGAACAGCTTTTGTTATTTAGCTCCCAGATCCCTGATTCAGCTACTATTATATCAACAAAAATAGCAGCCCTCATACAGATACCCTCAGTGAATACTAGGTTTTACAGTTTAAAATGTTGCAGGGATATGTTGGTATTGCACAAATGTCTGTCTAACCTGTCCCATTATCTCTGGTATTGTAGAGCTATGCCTGGCACTTCAAAAACATTTCATAAGAATATTGTACAAAACTGCAATAAACTCTTGACTTGTAGGGCTCTGAAGAGCAAATTCTTCCTGTCCACAGCTAAAAAGCTGCTACTGTCTCATTGATGATCCAAATATCTTGACTAGAATTTTACCAAAAATTACATGTTTTATTAGCAATTGTAATTCATGTTTTAATTTAAAAGAACCCTAACTCAGATATCTCAGTATTTTACAAGCAAGGCTCATTGATGATCTCTGCATGGTATTGAATTTGTTATATGGAGTGAACTGGTGCAGGGCAAAGCTGAATGGCTGGTACCAGCCATGCAAGAGCTCATTGGCTTTCTTGAGGGATAAGTTCTTATAGACCTCACATATGGTAACTCTGATATGTCTTTGAGACCTCATACCAAAAGCACACTCTACACCCAAGCACCAGGGCAGAACATAATTTCATCAGCAGGATCTTGTTGAATTAGTAAGGAAATGCATCTTCTGGGAAAAAGAGGAGTGGGCTGAAAACCTCTATAACTGCTGTTATGCTGCTAAATTTTGCCTTTGGGCAAGCACAGTACCTGCTAAAAACAGGAGGACATTTTAAAGGACCTGGCACTTCATATTGCTGTAAAAATCACTCCAGGATGGCCACTGAGTTCTGAAGGAAAACATCCTTAGAAAATTTCCTATAAGTGTTTAGTCATTTCACCCTGGGTAAGATTTAATTGTCAATCCAATTAACTTTTCTGTATTTGTCACTTGTCCAGGTGATCAGCTCTGATGCAGACATGTTCCACAGTGGAGTGGCGCATCACATTGTACAGAGGGATTCCTCAGCTGGGAACCCTGACACCCATCAGAAACTGGCAGCTCTCACAAGAGTGACTGATGGGGCTGATGAGACAGGGCCAGGAGTAACTGTGGCCACCTCTTGCTCGCACAGCAGGGCTCCCTGGGGAAGTACAAGCAACCAGAACAGACCTTAAGTCCACCTACAATAGCAACCGCGCACTGTTCTGTGAACATCCTACCTGACCCTCCAGGCACTCATTGGAGAGGAAAAGCTGCTGCTCCGGCTGGGTGGGAGTGGGGGCTGCACCACCTACCCCAGCACTGGCCAATGCCTCCACCCAGACCGAGTTGTGAAGGGAGAGGCTGCAGTGCAGACCTCGGGCTGCAGGAGGTGCTCAGACCTTTCTCCTGTGGCAGGGACAGGCAGCAGACCTGCCTGCAAAAGGAGGCACCTATGGCTTAATCCACCTGATGTACTCTATACCTTGGCTTCTGATATTCTCTTGACAGATTTCACCTAGCCTAAGACACAAACTCGCTGAAGTTTTTCAAAGTAATTAGCAACTCCCAGGAAACCAGGGAAAGGCAAAATTTTTGAATGAGGACCAGAGGTGTTTTGATGGATATAATTATTTAAACAGATTTGATGATTGGCATTTAAAATGAGGACGATAGTAGATAATCTAGAATGTCCTCTCCCTCTTTTATCTCGTAGTAATGAAGAGGATCTTCAAAACCATCTGTAACTTACTTACAAGCACAGGACAAATACCTGAGAACTTCATGCATCTGCTACCAGTTTCCCTTACACACTCTGAGGGCTTTGTATATGCTAAATACAAATTCTTCTGAGAATTTTCATGTTGACAAAAGATGCTGCATCATTCAGTACTTAATGGTAGATAACAAACTTCCTAAAGTGACAAGTGCCATTGGCCAGCAAGAGGCCAATAACTATGACATACTTGTTAATCAGACAGCTCCTGGAGGTTGTCTTTGCTGTGCTAGAAAGAGGACCTGTTTTTTGCTGTTCTCCTTTTGCTCATTTTATCTCCCCAGACAACTTATTCTTCAGCACTGGTGAGTGTGCAGTTCAGTAGAGACATTAAAAAATAATTGGGGTTTAATTACTGAGGTTAAATACTAAAGTAACTTTCAACTTTAAATGTGTGAGACTGGATCTGGAAAGGAAATAATACTTGGAATTAATCACGAAGTCTGTACTGCTGCCACTCAGGGATTATTGATTCAATGTTTGATTATAAAACAAACAAAATAAAAGGACATGGCGACACAGGACTGACAATCCAGAGCATTGGGTATTTTAAGTTACCAGTGAACAAACTGATGTGTGAGTTTGTCCTATTTGACCAACCTACTGTCTTTTGGTGCACTAGAAAGAATTTGGGATTCAAAATGATTAAACACTTTCCTGATGGAGTCACTGCTTTACTCCAGAAACTTTTAGTAAGACCCAGCCCCTAGGGTGATCAAGTCAGGTCTCCAGTCGGATATCTGATAGCTGAAGAGGGACTGTCATACATATCCTATTTATAACATCACATTTTCTACTTCCTTTATTGATCACAAATGAGACTGTACTGCATGTGCAAATTACTCAATGCTTGGAGGCTGGAGAAAATAACACAACAACTTCTGCATGGTAAGGGGCTGAAAACTAGTTTACTTGCTTTTCAATATTTTAGGAACCTGAGCCAGAGGTCTGAAATACACAGGGACATGACATACTGGTTTCAGCAGCTTCTGATCTGCTCTTTTATTCCAACGCTTAAATACACATCATAGAATGACCAATCCTAAATCAACATTCCTGGCAATACCACTATGTAGAAATAAGGTCTAAGCACTGCTGTATTTTCTGCTTCCAGGGTGAAGGCAGGCAAACTTTGCTCAATAGTCAATGATGCTGTTGATCTAAACACAGGTCTGCTATCTCATTGCAGTTCAGGTGCTCTTCATCTTTCTGACACAGTCTTTGTTCTCTTGGATATTACTCTGTCCTGTTAGTTATTTGCAACCCCCACAATGATAAACAGTACTGAGACGAAAAAATGGAATCAGCATCATTGGGTTTGCTCAGTAACAAGCTTGAAGATATTTTGAATGTATATTTTGTTCTTAAATTTATAGACTGTATAAAAAAAGAATGGGGGACAGAAGGAAGAAACCAGACCAGACAGATCAAACTCAAATTTCCAAACATTTGCAGTTTTTGCTCATGCCTGGGGTTTTATATACAGACTAATTAAGTTGTCTAAAAAAGAGACACCAAACGCTGCAGCAGCAAAATCTGCTGGTAGTGTGCTTCTCTCCTTGTTAATTCTTGGAACCTGAACAACCCAGTCTCTGTTTCAATGCTCTCAAACACAGTTTTTTATTTACCATATTTCACTGATAATTATTTTATGCAGCAACTTTTATACAAGTGGTTGCTGAATGATTATGCTCCAGATGTCTATTAAAGTTGATGAATGTATTTTGGTATTAACATTCTGTAGCATGTAAAACAATTGCAAAAGGACAGATGGCCCCTTGTAATTACTATTTCTGGTAATTATTTATATTTCTGTGTTGTCTAGAACTCTAGAAAGATAAGAATATTGCTGTGTGAGGTGCTGTTTATTCCCAGTGAAAGAGATGATACCTGGCCAAGGCAAGAACAATTAGATAGTTATGAGGAAGAGAAGATTTATTTTCTAATATTGTATGGATAATGTGCTAAGAAATAAAAATAAGAAGACCTTGGCTGCATTTCTGTTAACAAACTGAAGAGTACCAGGGTTTCTCTCCAGTATCAAAGATAAAATACATGTGCTTCTTGTATCCTCTGTGAACTGGCAGAGGCAGGATATAGGAACAATGACAAAACCATGGATGGGTACCTCACCAACCAGGGGACCCCCAAAGCAGCACTCAGGCAGAGGCATACAGGCTCAGAGAATCTCGGTCCATCAGACTAGCTCTCCTCACATAGCTTGACATTTAAAATGCATGTGTATGTGTCATATGTACACAAAAACAGATAAATGTAAACATGGTTCTAAAACATGATAGTGAAAATGTTGCCTGAACACAGCAGGGTTAGAAATCCACCATCTAAACCCAAATCAATTGGAGTTGTTTGGAGAGAGTTTTTAATAGCTGTTTTGTTTTTTAATTGTGGCTGATGTGGCCCCTTTACTCTCTTTACAAATTACTGGCCAGTGAGTGAAGCATTTTTATGGGCTGTCCCATTAGCCAGACCACAGGCTGTGGGCACAATGAGCAGAAGGCACAGATGGTTACCCATGAGTTGTATATGTGTGATGAAGAATGAAAAACCAGACCAAGGCCTGTCTCTGCACCATCTTGGTTACTTCCTAGACACATTTCTGTTTTAAATCCAAGAATCCCATCATGCAAAATGCATAAACAGATGTACCTTAGTCCTTTCTTAGGACTTCCTTAGAGAATCAAAAGTAACCAATTCTTCCAGACTCCAGTGGAGTTTTTTTAACACCAATGCACTTGATGGCTTGATCATTTTTAGGATTAGCTTTTCAGGTTGTCTAACTCAAGTTACTGGAAATTCCTTGATGTTATGAGAATTTTGGGGTCCCCCAGTGGAAAAGATATATGAACTGAAGTAAGATGACAACTCAGCATCATGCACAAAGCAATCTCATTGCTTAGACACAACCACATTGTTTAGTAACAGAAGAAGGAATAAAATTGTAATGGGAAATGCCACAGAGGAGGATGGAAGAATATCAAGATAGGATTAGATTGTGGTGCATCTCCTTCACAGTGTAGCATTAAAGGCTATCTTCCGTATATACTTAATTTCTCAATAAAACTGAAGATAATAAAAGCATATGCTTGCCCCCCTTAATGGAAAATAAGTGTCTTTCAGGTATACCAGTCTCAGCACTCAAACACTGGAGTCTGTCATCACCTGTATGTGCATTTCAGAAGGAAAGATATTCATCTCTATGAAGGATGAATTTGTTTCTTGTCAATAAGTACAGAGGGTCCAACCACCTCTACAGGGGTAGTAAAGATTGTACCTACTTTTCACAGCCTGCACTGGACCACCCACTTCTTTCTTTACCACCACACCAGTGAATTACATTTTCCTATTATCCAGTGTGGGGAGTTACCTCAGCTAGAAGTATATAGCATGTTACACAATGCCGATATAAGTGTATTACTTCAGAAATTAGTGCCAGTAGAACTCTGTGCAATGTTTAGACAAGGCAATGGAAGGGAAGGGCAGTTAAATAAGATGCTTAAGCCATTAAATGTTTACACTATAAATATTTATCTTTGGAAGCAAAGACACACTGTTATTCCCTGAATGTCACCAGCTATTAATTGCATAATCTGCAACTGTAAACACAATTCTGTTGCTCCCAAAGCATTTTGGACTTAAAAGGCTGAGAAGTGTTGAAATGCAGTCAAAATTTATTACCAAATAGCTTGTTCACCACACAGATTTCCTTAATAGCTTTTTCCTTGGCAAAATTTGAAATTGCACCATTTCATATCTCGAAGCAGCCGTCTCAGAGATGAATTTTTAACACTGAAGATGAAGGAGGACCCAGTGAGTCTTCAGAAACTCACAGATGGGTGATCTTGCTGTAACAATTTCCAAAATACCAACATATGAGCATTACAATGCCTATTCCAAGAAAGACAAAATAGTCATTTTTAGGAGCATCCTGCCACCAGCAGGACAGCAAATGTGCACTGTATAAAAGTATGAGAAAAAACAAAGTAAATGGTAATTTCCTCACATGGTCTGCCAGGCATAAGCAAGAATTGTCTGGCAGCACTTCTGTTCAGGATAAGGTATGCTGACATTAATACAGGCTGGCATTAATACAAGTATTCTTTACTTACATAAAGCTGCAATAATAGCCCAGTGTCCAGGTTATTTTTTCTTTTTTTTCACTTTTTTAATGGTCT
Organism: Melopsittacus undulatus; assembly: GCF_012275295.1. Taxonomy (NCBI): domain Eukaryota; kingdom Metazoa; phylum Chordata; class Aves; order Psittaciformes; family Psittaculidae; genus Melopsittacus; species Melopsittacus undulatus. The sequence goes on from NC_047529.1 coordinate 19,710,779, forward strand.
TTTCCTCCCTCAATCTTTCTCTCAGTTCCGGTACCATTGGCACTCAACTACAACAGGCTAAAAGACTTCTGTCAAGCCGCAAGTATTCCATCTAGAGGACTCTTTGTCTTGGATCCTGCAATAATGGATGCAGAACAGGAGACTAGGTCATATGAAGTTCACTCTTGTATGCAACAGAGCACATCATCGATATCTTATCAGCAATTTTATAGCATGTGGTGGATGGCTCTTTATAACTTTCTAAAATCTGTGCTCTGCCATGCCATTCTTCTGGCTGAAAGGCAAAGCTGGTGGTGGGCTGTTTTGTACAGATCAAAATTATAGTTATATTGTTGAGGCTGGAAAATACCCTTAAGATCATCAAGTCCGACCATTAACCTAGAGCTGTCAAGTCCACCATTAAACCATGTCCCTAAGTACTGTGTCTACAGGTCTTTTAAACACCTCCAGGAATGGTGACTCCACGGGGGTGGAGTGAGGAGGTGACTCCCTGAGCAGCCTGGTTCAAAGTTTTATAACCCTTTCAGTTAAGAAATTTTTCCAAGTACCCAGTCTAAACCTCCCCTGGTACAACTTGAGGCCATTTCCTCTTGTCCTATCACTTGTCACTCAGGAGAAGAGACTAACACCCACCTCACTACAACCTCCTTTCAGGTAGTTGTAGAGAATGATAAGATCTCCCCTCAGGATCTTTATCTCTAGGCTAAATAACCCCAGTTCCCCCAGCTGTTCCTCAGAAGGCTTGTTCTCTAGACCATTCACCAGCTTCATTGCTTTTCTTTGGATTCAATGGCCACAGACAGTTGTAATAGGGAGCAGTCACTGTTCTACAGGTTATACCAGGAGGGGAGTAAGGACTCTCCTATAGGCACAAGTACAGTAAGGAGTGGGTACAAAATAATGCGAAGAAGAGCACGAAGTGAGGGCCAAATCCTCAATCTCATGCTCAACACAAGCTTAGCAGGTCCTTGTGGAGGGAGAGGGGAGAAAGCCAAGTGTCAGACTGATACATCTTCTCCCTGGTAGTGGGATCACCATGTATCTTCACTTGCATCCTTACCCAATTCATCTTCCTAGTTTTCAGGACTTCCAGAGGGCACCTATACCTTTAAATGACCACTCAGGTGGAAAAGAAGCACGTAGCATGCAGGTTGATCAGTCACATCTCAGCTTCTGTATACAGCAGTCAAGTCCATGAAAGCTAAGTTGACAGCACCTGGAAACATGGCTCTTTCCTCTCCTAGTCTCCAACAGGTGCTTTTTCAACTGCATCTCCTCCCCTCCCTAAAACAATTCCCCTTTTAATTAATATTTTACTTCAAACTGATTTCTTTGTAAAAGAGACAATGTATGTGTGTATGTTTCTGTGTCTGCTTATTAGAGAAATACAATGCCAGTGGAGTTGTGTTGTGTATTGTTGTGCACAAGTAAACAAGCTGTATTTTTAATAACCCCCCTGATTTTCACACTTACAAAAACACTTCTGATCATTCTGTTTGAATCTCTTCATCATTCACTGTCACTGATGAAAAAAAAAAAGTCAGTTTCTAACCAAAAGGGGTTTTGAAAACAAAACCAAAATTTAATTTCCAAAGCTGCTAAAAAGTTATCATTTGATGTTCTGAAGTTTTTTCTTCCACTTAATTTTTGTCATCACAATCAATGGTGCTTTGTGGAAAATATTGGAAACATCAACTAAAGTTTCTGGAAAATATGAATAAGTACTATCACATTAAGTATCTTGGGAGAAATAACTGGCTGCAAAAATGTGTGTGCAGTATTCCCATAAAAAACAAATCTATTCCTGCCTGCTGTTAAGATCTGGTGGGTAGCTTTGCAGATAGCAATGGCTCTTTCAGTTTACTTTCCTCTGCAACATGCTGCACAGCTCCTAGCACTAAGTTTGCATATAATGATCTCAGTAGTATATAATTACTATTCATGTGCACTATCTCTGCTTTGTCATAATTCTTAAGTATTGAATAAGATCTCCTAGGATAAGGAATAAAGTAGAAGGAATAAAATTATGCTGCTGTTTGGAGGTATGCCATGGTTTACGTGACTGTTTCTTGGTGCTGCCAGATCTGGAAGTTGAACCTTATTCCTAATTCCTCTTTCTACACTGGATCAATTTCTCGCAAATCTAGTCCTCAAATTTTTCATCTCCAGGTTTTGAAATCAGTAGAATGATTCTGTCATTGCTTCCAGGACAAGGTCAATAAAACTTCCAGGTCTTACTCTGAAAGCTTGGTGAGGCTATTGAGAGCAGTCTCTGTTTAGACTATGTGCCATGTTTCTGTGTAATGTTAAAAGAACATCACATCAACTAGCTGAAATCTCATATTTCCATATAGAAAGAAAGGCACCCTGTACTATTAGAAAGTACTCATACTCCTCCTGAAAGGTAAGAGATCTGTTCCCTTGCTGAAATCTGAGTTAAAAATATACATGGTGCTAACTGCTGTTCCACTTTCAGAAGGAATAGGTATTTGCACTTCATTGAGGCTGAAAGCAGTCCCCTAGATGGTTATGAAATATTCTAGGTATTGAATATTTAGATTTCATTAGATAAGCATTTTGAAATTTCAGATATTTGATCTTGCTCAAAGTATTAAGAAATTGCTGTCAAAATTTGTTTTGAAAAATGAAGATACAGAATTGATTATGAAATTAAACTTCTGATTATTTTTTTCTTGGTTTTGCTATCCTTTATGAAAAACACCAGTTTTGCAAATCCTCATATGGCAAATTTCTGCATTCAAAAAATGGAATCTTCTTGTCTCTTTATCCAGCTGGCATGTGCCCAGCCTTAGTTAGTTTTACCGCACAGCCATGGGATAGAAAGGCTGATAGGCACAAACACCACAACATTCCTCCCCAAAAGTATTTCAGATGGGGAGGCTAAATTACCTTCTCTCTTTTCCTCTGCTGCAGAGGGAACAAGGACGGACAGCTTGGAGCTCACAGCTAAGTTTTAGACATCCAAAATACAGAGGGATTGATGTCACTCAAAAACCCAGAATGAACTGCAGTATCTCTATAAGTAATAATTCAACATAGACAAAGTATTAAACACACACTATACTTTCTCCATTAAAAAAAAAAAAAAGTTATCTTGAAGTTGGAGTCCAAGAGAAAATGGTGTGATATATAATAAAGAATTGGCTTGTTCCCACTGCTAGATTCTAGCACAAAGGGATTGCAGGAGAGAAAAGAAATGTCAGACACCAAAAGAATGCTTGTTCTCTAGTTTGAGGAGGAAAGAAATATGTCAGTATAAAACCTGACATATCTCAGAGATTTTGGTTATTGTATAGCAAAAGAAGGATAAATCTTTTCACCTCCTGAAAAGAGTTTGATTGTTTCTTTTAACAAAAACTGGCAAAGCTTTTTCAATCTGACATCTGATTTTCTCTTCAATTAAATTGTTTTTTGGAGTTCTTTATCAATACATCCTGGGAAACTATCATACAGATGCAGCATATATTAGAAATGTCAGAATATGATCTGTGAGCCAAAAAGAAGGAGCAGCACAGACACGGAAAAGAAATATCTGGGTTTTCTTTAAATTAATATGGCAGTTCTCTGACTTTTAAAATTCAATATAAGCATGAGTGTCAGAGATGAAGGAAATGCTGCACTTCATAAATCAATGTTTTTTACCATCAGCAACTTTACAAAGAGGTTTATGGTATTTTTTTCATCTTAAGTTTTACATCAGCATTAAAATAAATATCCTCAATTCCCATAAAAAATGCATGAACTAACTTGTTACCCAGTCCACCTAAATTTAACATCTGTCTGTTGTTTGAAAACTTAATTCACAATTGCACTTGCGTAGTCTTTCTACACACTTTGTGTATTCTGAATTACCTCACCACAGACAAAATCTTAGACTGTAGATGATCAGGAGAGGCCTCAGGAGTGGAAGACTCATTAATTTGACTTCTTCACTAACTAACTCTCTCTTCTAGAGAAAAGAAGTCAGCTTTATAAATAGTCATGTGGTCTTCAGTCTGACGTAGTCCCAGTCCCTAAAAAATTAAAACCAGACAAATACATAGTTAATATCATGATATCTGGCAATTCTGTCTATCCACAGAAAACAGTGGATTAATTTCTGATTGCAAGACTGAAAACTATTTTTATTTGAAACCACTGCAAGGAATGGACAAGTAGTGAAAAAGTCAGTGAAGGAAAATAAAAGCAGCCTTACAAGCTATTCAAAATGTTTTGTTTGAGTTTGACTTTCATACAATACAAGTGAAAAAATTGAATTAATCATTTTGAAATGTAGCAGTCAATATTCTGTCATCCTGAAAATGCCAGCCCAGGGCACGATGGTTTGATATTGCCATGCCTTTTTTACTGGGTTAAATCCAAAGGAAATCAGTCTTATTTTATTATTTGTATTTTTCTCGATGTCAATTAGTTCTGCTGAAGTTTCTTTAAGACATTCTATACCGTCAACTCTTTTCAGAGGAGAAATTCAGGATTGGACAGCTTCTGGGAACAGACTTGATCAATGGATTCACACCACTATCAACGTGTACAGTGCAATATTATTCAAGAGAACAATGGGCTAACCCATACTACAGTATTTGGCCAGCATCATTAGTTAATGACTCAATCTAAGTCTGTCTAAAAAGTCTATCTAATACATCTGCTGCAGAATACAGGAAAAAAGCCCCATGTTCTTAAATACAACTGGCTAAGAAAAATACATATACATGTAACAATAGGGACTACAATCCCCAAATCAATGCTAGCTTGTTTGTCTTCCTCTTTATGGAAGAGGAATGTGTTTGCAGTGCTCTTTTCCCAGTAAAAATCCCAACACACACAAGAGTTTTATCTTTATTGGTCTTTGCTGGTGCAGCTGTCTCTTTTGGGTTGGTTTTTTTTTTTTTTGTCTTTATCAGTGTTAATAGTAAAGATCATTGCAATTACAGCACGAAAAGAACATACTGTTAGCTGTGCATGGCACAGAGTACACAGAAAACAATCAAACATGTGTTAAGTATATACACTGCAAATACAATCAGTCAAACTGGATTTCAATTCAACGACCCAGCTGGAAAATACTTCATATAAGGAGTAGAACTAGGGTCAAAACTGATATAAGCCACATCATAAGTAATAAGGTTATATATTCAGATGATTTATGTTAGTTGAATTGCATTGTGTGATTGTCGGGGTAGCAGGTAGTATAATGTCATTGTGAAGCATGCAGTTCAACTTACCTGCAGGTTAGTTAGCCCTTGACGTAACCATTTTTATTACAAAGTCTTCAAACCAACATGTTTTAACTAAAGAGCCCACAGGGGTTACGTACTGGGACTTGCATCTCTTTATTTTAAACGTAATTTTTTCACTGTATATTGTGATTAAAAAACATAAAGTAACACATTCAAGGGCATCCATCACAAATACAATTTTCAGCTTTGTCTAGCACAGTAGCCCTGCCTGCATTTTTTGTATTAAAAAAACCATGCCACTTGGTATTAGTGCTATTATTTTATGCTATATATGTAGTATTAAAATATTTAATTTACTTTTACATTATTCCACTTTCAGAATATTATCTATAATTAAATGGAATAGAGTTGACTATCATTTTACTGTGATATAATATAATAAGACCTAATATTCTATTAATATTTCAAAATACATTTGAATCATGCAGGAGCTGCCACAAAAGAAACAGGAGACTGCTTGATTTCCAATTTTGAACCCAAATTGGGTTCAAAAACCCCAAATTCTGAAACTTTAAAAAAATGAATGTTTAAAGAAAAAACATGATGATGTTAATACTTCATGTTTAACAAAAAGTTTGATTGCCAAGCTCAAATATATAACACTAGGTTGGCTGGGCTGAACTTATTATTCCAGTTACATTTACCTGGATGTAACTGTAGTTTTTAATTGAGATTTGGGAAGAATAAGGCTACGTGGAAGTGTTATACCTTACATGTACCCATATTTCTTTCAGAAGTATTTCAGCTTATTTATTAGTTCTGCTTCATATTTTTATTAAGAAATAGGTCCATGTCATCATAATTTTAACTTGTACAGGCTTTTCAAGGAAAGCTGGTACCTATGTACCACACCTGACTTTGGATTTGGTGCTCTGCAAGCTTGATTGCCGGATCTGAATGACATTTCTGTTGTCATTTGCTGTGGTTTGATATTGTCAGATCATGCAACATCCCCCCATTGACATTCACACTGCATAAACAGCCCACAATTATCAAAATGAAAGGCTGTTATTGCCACAAGAAGAATGCAGCCCTACCCCAGAGTGTGCAAAATGACGGGTTGCAATCACCAGCCTCAGATGAGCATTCCTGAACAGCCCCTTTTGACGGAAGTTCGGGTCTGAGTTTCAGAGCCCTATTCAGTGTGGTAATACACATAATTGATGCCTTTTCATCCTCTTTTGTTCAAATCTCCAGTCAGCTTAATTAAGATCTTCTGAAGTGGTAATGAAGCAAACATTTCAACGAATATCTGCATTAGTTTGATGGCAGATGCCTGCAATTAAAATACTGTAGCTATATTACAGAACGTATATTTCACATTGCTTTCAGATCTGTTCAGAACTTCCCAAATGAGTGTTTGTGCTTTTCCTGGATGGCACAATACCAGCCTGAGCTCTGACCATGGATCCACACAAAGACTGAGGGAAGTCAAATGAGACATGGACTAGATCCATGCAGTACTTTGGCTCACTTTTGCTTTTCTCTTTGTGGAAAGAACTTTGACTGTGGTGATATATGTTAGAAAAAAATTGTAGTCATCTGAGTATTCAATTTAGCTGCTGAAATTTAGTAAGGGTGTGGTGGTTTGACTCTGGACACCAGATGCCCACCAAAGCCACTGCCCTACTCAGCTGGACACGTGAGAGAAAATATAACAAAAAGCTCACAGGCTGAGATAAGGACAGGGAGAGATCACTCAGCATTAACATCATGGGCAAAACAGACTTGGCTTCGGGAAATTCATTTAATTTATTGTCAATCAACTCAAAGAAGGGTAATGAGAAATAAAACAAAATCTTAAAACACCTTCCCCTCACTCCTCCCTTCTTCCCAGGTTTAATTTCATTCCTGAATTCTCTACCTCCTTCCTCAAGCAACACAGGGGGACAGGGAATGGCGGTTGTAGTCAATTCATCACGTTGTCTCTGCTTCTCCTTCCTCCTCAGGGGAGGACTCCTCACACCCTTCCTCTTGTCTAGCGTGGGGTCCCTCAAACAGAACACAATCCTCCAGAAACTTCTCCAATGTGAGTCCTTCCCATGGGCTGCAGTTTTTCATGAACTGCTTCAGCATGAGTTCCCCACATGGTCACGAGTCCTGCAGCAAACCTACTCCATTGTGGGCTCCTCTCTCCATGGGGCCACAGGTCCTGTTAGGAGCTTGCTCAATTTCAGGCTGCCCACAGTGTCACAGACTCCTTTAGGTATGCCCCTGCTCCAGTGTGGGGTCCTCCATGGGCTGCAGGTGGAGATCTGCTCCACCATGGACCTCCATGCGCTGCAGAGGCACAGCCCACAGCCTGCATCACCATTGGCTACACCATGGGCTGCAGGGGAATTTCTGCTTGGTGGCTGCAGCACCTCCTCTCCTTCACTGACTCTGATGTGGGCAGAGCTGGTGCTCTCACATATTCTCACTCTTCTCTCCAGCTGCAATTTCTCCTTTGAGCCAATTTTTAGCTCTTCTTAAATACATTATCCCAGATGCACTGCCACCATCATTGATGGGTTCAGCCTTGGGCAGCAGTGGGTCCATCTTGGAGTCACTGTCATTGGCTCCGTCAGACATGAGGGAAGCTTTAAGAAGCTTCTCATGGAAGCCACCACTGTAGCCTCCCTGCTACTTAAACCTTCCCATCCAAACCCAATACACAGGGTCAACTTTAAGAAGGATAGGAGGCAAAGAATGCAAAAAAAAAGAGAAGTGACCAAATGGAAGAAGGGATATAGTAGCTAACTTAGCTCCTTTGCTAAAACAGTCACTGGCATGACTTGAGAGCTCTGAGAGTTTAGTAATACACACACATCAGGCCATGCCTTTGAGTTCAGAATATGGGTCAAAATATCCCCTGTGGTGTGGAACATCCTAATTTTCATTAAAAAGCTCTTGGCTGCTTTATTTAAAGTTTCTTGAACTGAATCCTTCATCTCAAGCTGCTTCCCCTCATAGTCAAGTAGGCACTTCCAGCTTCGCAGTTGTTCTGATTTACGTCAACCATCTGCTTTAGGGGAGAACAAGCACTTCCCATGTGTTATCTATACAACACCTAGAAGAGAAGTACCTGCCATTAAAGTAACCACCTCCATGTGGCAGGGAGCAGAAGACAGTGAGCTTTGCTTGCTTTGGATGCTAAAAAGTAGACCACCACCCATGGTGAAAGAGCTTCCCTGGCAGGTTTTATTATCCTGACAGAGCTATGAAGGACATTTGAGTTCTTGGAAGCTGAAATGACACAGCCGAGTAGCAGAGGAGCTGGTAGTAAATAAGAAGCTGTCAGAGTAATCTGACACAAACTAAGCAGAGCAGAAAGGCAAATGAATCAAATAGATTTGGCTTGTAGGTATTTTTGTAGAGAAGAAAGAGGCAACCCATTTAAAGACTTGACAAGAAATTATAAAGAGTTAGCTTTGATAAGAAATTTCTTGCACAGAAGTGACCTTTAACTTACGGGACTTTTTACTGGTTTACTTAAACAAAACACCAAAGGGGGAAAAAAGAAAGATGGATAAAAGGTACAGCAGTTTATCCATTCCTTCCCAATTCTCTTTTCTTGGGGGTCAGCAGTAGAAAAACTTTTTGGGAAAACCATCATCACTGCTAGCTTGCAGATCTAACACAGCAGATCCTGTACAGAAACATACCTTGGTGTTTACATTTTGGTCTCGTTAGATAAACACATTTGTGCTGCATCTTCAGTATTATCCCAGATGGTTGAAAAGGAAAGAAGGAGAGATAGACAAGAACAAAGGAAATTAATTGAATACCTTTTTCTTCCATTTCCTTCTCACTCACTACCCAGTTAGTATGCTTATTTGTCCTTGTATCATTGACTGTGATTTCCAATGCAGCAGTAAGTCCTTCATTAACGTTAGCTGCCAAAGCTTCTTAATGAAGGAATTATCATTCACAACTGTTATGGCAAGCACAGAAAACACAATCTAGCAAAAAACCCTTATCATATAGTATCTGATAATGATCTAACCTCTGCAAGGCAGTTCCAAGAATGCATTCAGCTCCATAGTTTATTTTCTTGCAAAAGAAACCAGTTTGCTGCAGCCCGAGGTGGGGAGGACATAGATATCAATAAGCAGATTGCAGGCAGTTGGGAGCTTACTCACCCCGTGCTGTTTTCCTGCAGTGCTCCTAGACGTTTGGTGAAAGCTTTCTGGGAAACATTTTATGCTATTAGTACTAAAAGGAATGAATTACAGAAAACAGTGATTCAAGAGAACTATTAGGACTCTAAGGCATTGCACATTGCTCTCAGGGGTCGATTTTATAGTGTTTTGTCCAGTGTAGTTCTTATTTTGCAAGGGGATGTATGGGATCCAGAGGAAAATGTTTCTGAAAGAGAGCTATAACTATCTAAATTAATGTAGAAACTCAGCAGCTAACAAAAGGAAAGAAGACTGCCTTTCTTGTTGCGCTACCACATTACTCAAAACAAGGCAATCCCACTGCCACTGACATAAGTAGTCGTTACTTTGTATTGCCAGGGAGACAGAAAAACTATTTGGAAAAGTGGGTGCATTGGAGCAAGAGTCTGGATAAAGTGAAAATAAATGTATGATGGAAAAATTAGAGCAAAGAAATAGGGTTTTGATGTAATTAAAAATCAACACTACTTCACACCAATAAGTGCAATGAGTGAGCAAAATTGACTCCAGGACACTAACATACTGGTACAGCCTGCATGTGATATGTGCCAAAAGGTCAATATATGACTGCTTTTGCTGTTGGAATAAATCTATGTTAAATAATTGTTCTTACTATGTTACAGAATGTGACATTTGCACCAGGGATACATCGGTGTTCACAGATACTCATTTCATATGAGGTTTTACAGCTTGGCACATTCTGTACCCTGATGTTTACACAATGAAAATATATGGTAGCAGAGAAAGCTTCCTTTTTTTTTTAATTTTCACTCTCATCATTTAAAATTGCTTTTCCATAAATGTGCCAAATTGTCTGTGCTTTAAAACTCACATATCAACAGCAAGTGACACCCTTCTTCCTTGTCAGCATAATATATCTCCTGCTTTCAGCTTTTCTAAGGAATAAATAACACCACATCAAGACATCAATTCAAAACAAAAACGGTTGCTGAGTTTTGCGGCATCAGTTTCAAACTTGACTTTTAAAAAAATGTGACTTTTTCAAAATATTTGCTTTATGCCACTATTTTGTGCCACAGATTAATGGTTACCGATACCTTTCACAGAAATACAATCCGTTAACTTCCATTGCACCATCTCTTATAATTGTTTATGTTTTCAAGCATTCTTCAGATTTGTTTCTGGTGACTGGTGAAAGCCCCAATTAATTGTGTATGTTATCTGAACTATTTCAAGTATTAAGCATGTTTACATCTGAGAAAGATGGGGATAAAATATAATAATAGACATAATCAGCACAAACCTCTTGCCCCATCACCACATTCAGTGAGTGAATAATTTTTCTCAAAAGATGTAAGTCTTATCTAAAGTTTTTCCAATGTTGATAACTTCAGCTACGTGCCCCAGTAAGTTACCCCAGCATTTACCCATTCTTATATAAGGTACAAGACAAGACTAACTGAAGGCTCAATTTTCTTTATCTTGTATTTGCAGCCCATGGTTCCTATGAAGCAATTGTCCATAAATTTGAAAACCTCACTGCTGCCACTCACCTCTACATATAAATAGCTGTGCATAGAGATTATTTCACCTCATAAATTTCTTTTTTTCAATACGGTGAATTAGGTAAGCTCCATGAAACTTACACTCTAAGGCTGGTTTCCAACACTTGGATCCTTCCACAAATTCGCTCTAATGTTATTTCCACGTCTTAATATAGGTGAGATATATTATATGATATATTTCCACAATGAGAAATGGCTTATTACAGACTTATCAAAGTTTTATCCATGGGAAAGGTCACTTTCTTATGCCTGATATCTATTTTTTTGCAGGTTGAACTCAACAGACCCCAAAATTTTCTTTGAGTCTTCATCAAGTCTCCACATGCCATAACAAAGTCTGTCTTCTTTCCCTGTTGTATTACTTTTGTTTACCTGCACTGAAGTGTTAAATGTCTAAGTTTCTATTGTAGTCAGTGAAGATCATAGAATAATAGAGTAGTTAGGGTTGGAAAGGACCTTAAGATCATCAAGTTCCAACCCCCTGCCATGGGCAGGGACACCTCACACGAAACCATGTCACCCAAGGTTTCATCCAACCTGGCCTTGAACTCTGCCAGGGATGGAGCATTCACAGCCTCCCTGGGCAACCCATTCCAGTGCCTCACCACCCTCACAGTAAAGAATTTCTTCCTTATATCCAGTCTAAACCTCTGCTGTTTAAGTTTTAACCCATTACCCCTTATCCTATCACTACAGTCCCTAATGAATAGTCCCTCACCAGCAACCCTGTAGACCCCCTTCAGATACTGGAAGGCTGCTGTGAGGTCTCCATGCAGCAGTCGGGTCTGGAAAAAATGTACATTTACTGTGGGAAAAGCTGAATTTTCCAGGCTTGAAACCAATCCATCCAAAACATGCAAATTAACCCATCCAAACCACCCTAAGAAATAATAAATTACCCCAACACTTACTACTCTGTCAGTCTTCAGATCATCAGTAAGCCTTGCCATTAAGCATTTGTATTTCCTGAACTATTGATAAAAATGTTGAATGCAGTTGAATAATTATCTAAGAAGCCATAGAGGTAATAGCTAATAAATAACCTGTCTGAGGTCTATCACTGAGTGAGTTTTAACCCATTTAATACCTGACTCGCTAAAGAATTTTCCTCCAAAACAATCCTAAATCTAGAGCTCTTCTAGTCAAAGGAAATATATTTCAATCCTATTTCTTTTATCAAGAAATATAATCCTAGTAAATGAGAGTATGTATAGTCTGCAACATGGTCTCTGACACTGTGCTAATTAATGTCGGTCATATATTTAATTTCAAATTTGGGGGTTTGGAATTTTACTTTTATTTCAACTTACAGGTTCTTTGCAAAAAATGTAGAGGATGGGATTCAGCCCAGATAAACTCAGTGACCCTGTGTATGCAAGGTACGTGGCACCTGATGAGAGGATATCAGGAGTGAAGGCTGGGCTCATCTACTCAAACACTGACTACTCCCATCCTCTTTTCAGGCATTTGTATCTTCCATTTGTAAGGACTGAGAGGATAACCTTGCTACAAATTTAGGGGTAGTTTTTTAAAGCTGTGTAGAACCCTAGAGTTGCTGACTGGTGCCTGGAGAGCTTTCTGAAGCATACTAGAAATACCAGTTGGTGGCTATGTGTTTCTTTACATATCTAACAACCCTAGCTGTTTTTTTGCATAGTTATTTTCTTCAAAGTAACTTCATAGTATGGGGCCATGTTTTGGATTAATGTTGAAAACAGTGTTGATAAACCAGGGTGTCCTGGTTTGTAGTTAGTACAGCGCTGTATTTCGGCTTTAGTCTGAAAATACACCACACTGGTGTTTTTACGGTTGCTGAGCAGTGCTTACGCAGAGTCAAGGCCTTTTCTGCTCCTCACCCCATCAGTGATGCACAAGAAGTTGGGAAAGGGTACAGCTGGGACAGCTGACCCTAACCGACCCAAGGGATATACCATAGTTTATGATGTCATGCTCAACATAAAAAACTGGAGGAAGAAGGAAGAGGGGAACCCTCAGAGTGATGGTGTTTGTCTTCCCAAGTAACCATTACATCTGATGGAGCCCTGCTTTCCTGATGATGGCTGAACATCTGCCTGACAATGGGAAGTGGTGAATGAATTCTTTGGTTCTCTTTGCTTGCATACGTGGTTTTTGCATTATGTTTTTATCTCAACCCATAAAAGTTTTCTCACCTTTCTGATTCTCTCTCGCATCCACCACAGTGGGAGTGAATGAGCAGCTCTGTAGAGCTTAGTTGCTGGTTGGGTTATAACACAACACCAAATGACAAATATGGTCCTTGACCCTTCTGTGAACTATATGATACAGGCATTTTTACTAAGAAAACGCACTAGTTTTACAGCTGCTATCACCATTTCAAAGATATGTGCATATATTAAAATTATAACTGCAAATGTATATTTATTATAGACACATAAATCCATTACTCTGTTAATTATTCCAGGCATATTATGTGCACAGAATAATATTACATAAAACAGCTAATATTCATTGGGCCTTTCGGATCATTCAGCGTATAAATTCTTCATGCTTAAAAATTGTGCTACCTTGTGCTGGGGTATTCATGCAATAACTCACAGGTATAACCTTCAATTTCAAGTGTTGCTAGCAAGTCTTTTTGTTTCCCATTGTTCCTCCAAGCTATTCCTAGGTAAAACCATTAAGGACATTTCTCTGAGGCCAAATGACATGGTTTGACTGATGCTCATACAGCTAAGCTCTCTTCCCCCTGAAACAAAGTATCTAAATTCAAATTGCTACTGGGAATAATTTTGAGAAATGTGGTCCCTGAACAATTCCAGACCACTGTCTGGGGCCGTACTAATTAGTACAAACCATTAGTACAAACCAAAAGCATGCCAGGAGCTGTGCTAACCAGTGAAAGATTATGGGCATTTGGAGGTCAGCACCTGAGAATGTATCCTGACACGGGTTTGCTCCCTGGCTGATCTTAGCTGCTGTTTATACAGTACTGGAGCTCTAACATGGCTGGTAACACAGCAAGTTAATAAAGAAACAGCATGTAGGAAAAGAACAATAATTTAAGGGTCAGAAAATTCCTTATACTCACAGTTTACTTATAGAAATTGTCAATACTAATGCAAAGAACTTCCTCTTTGAGCAAGTAGATTGACTCTTCTGAAGGATCCCAAGGGTGTGTGTTTTCCTCTTCATGGATCATGAAAGTAAGGAAGCCCATCCAGCATCCATCTGCCAATAGCCTTGTGGTTGCTGATTTATTTGATGCTTTAATGGCAGACATCTGTTTACACTGGTGAAACTGAAATCACTTGAATTGGACATCTTCTTTCCTTCTATAGCCAATGAAGAGCTAAATGCTGCCAGGAGGATATCCTGAAGACCCATACAGCTCTCCAAAAAGGAGTCTGCAGGCAAGGTTTATATCTCAGCTCCTGCTCCTCTCTAGATACAGTTAGCTCCTTTTACTGAGGACACATGACATGCAAAGCACAGTTCCCACCTGCAATGAGACAAGCATCAGAACAGGGCTTATCCTTTGCTACTGCTGGGATCCAGGTGATATGTAACTGTCCAGTGGTCAGCTTCTGCTGCAGTCCTGTTTGCTGTGCTAATGTAGACATGCTTGATCCTGTTCTTTCTCTGCTACCTCAGTCCCCAGCCATAACAATCCAGAAGTTTCCACATAAGTACTTCACAGACATGTACTGAGGGTAGTGTGATAATGAGGGCAGTTTAAGTCCTATAGGTAGGTTCTGATTATTCAACTTACTAAAGCAATAAGCAATAAGTCAATAACGATGCTTACAGAGAAAGACACAGAGCTACAGCCTTTCTTAAAAAAAAAACCAAACAACCAAATCAAAACAAACAAACTTCTCCAGTCCCTGGTCCAATGTAGAGTAGATATTTAAGTTTGTCATTGAATTCTAAACAAGAAGGATACAAAGATGTTAAATAGGCTTTTCCTGGCATTTGCCTCAGCTCCTCAAGCCTTAGAGATCCCATTTTGCAAATCTAGTGTATAAAAAGACTATATTCTCCACTGTCACCCCTTTTCATGTTCTTGCCTTGTCACCAGACTGATGTTCACTATTTCTTCTACAGCACTTCCAAAACTGAGCTGCTCATTATCTCTATAACATGAAATATTCAATCAAAATAATCAGTTAACTAACTTGAGGAGTGACTTGATCAGAACAATTTAAATTTTGCTCTCCCTCAGACTGCTGCCACCCTTTTCAGTTACATCATGGATTTTGCTGTGGCATAAAAACTTGTAGAGGTGGCAGATAGCACCATGTTATTACCCTTCATGGTTTTATGCATCAATGGGATTTTTTCTTGCCAGTTTTAGACATCCAGCTTTAAGCCACCAAGGAATGGCAGACACGCCATTTAATGCCAAAGAGATGATTTTTTACCAAAAATATCCAAAAGCTTTATCTGATATGGAATGGATAACAGCAAGGGCGTATAAAGTCAGTTATGATTGTTAAAGTACCTGGGACAACTGAATGAGAGAAAGTTTAAAGTTTTAATAGATCCTTAACACACTTTAAGTTTTGCTGAACTTGCACAGCTTTCATTCTGTGGCAATTTACACAGACACAGATTTGGAGAAGGGTTTCGCTGAGGTCCAGTTCCAGGGCAATTTAAATGCTACTTTCTCTCTGGAAACAGAGATGATAATGAGGTGAATTTAGTGTTTTCTATTCAAAAGCCATTGAGTTCCTTTGATTAGATTGTTTAGTATTATAAATTGCCTACTGCTGGGAAAAAAATAGCCTAAACTTTTCAATCACATTTTACCATGAGAACCAAGCCTTAGAAAATGCAATTTAAAAAAACAAACAAACAAAAAAAACCCCAACAACAACAAAAAAAAACAAACAAAAAACCAACAAAACAGAAACAGAAAAATAAATTTGCATCTACTGCTCAGTCCAGTAATAAACTCCTCTATAAAAATATATGAACTCTGTGTTCTGGAACAATGATATAAATGAGTTAATTGTAGTTCTAAAGATTGTTTGCCAGCTGCTGTCTATTCTGTTACCAACACCTGTTTTGGCTCATGCCCTCATTAATTAAAATGTGATGAGCAAGCAGACAAGTTCAAAACATAGTGGTGACAACATCTGTACAGCTGACATGAAATCCATATTTATAGTCCTTGTCCAAAGCCAGGAATTAATGTATCTGTAACGCAATAGAGAGGGGATGGCTGTTGCTTTGAGTTTGTTTTTTTTTCCTTCTTCAAAACCACTACAGTAATGAATCTGTTTATTAAAGCTATATTTTGATTGTGGTAAATTGAGGGTAGAAATCATGGGCATTCTAGAGCAGGAAACCATCAATTTAAAAATTATACCTAGGAAATATTACTAGTTAACTATTCCAAACATTATTTGGCCATTTCAAAATTAAATGCAGATTGGAAATAGTTCAGTTGTTACCAGTTTTATAGCTGTCTATTCTTTCACTTCAGAATTAACAACAGTTGTGCATATCATAACTGGATAATACCATTTCAAAGAATTTGTACTTCTCCACAGCATTCTTATGTTCTGGAGCAGAAGCCAATAGACCTCCATGAAATTCAGTCCCATCTGTTTTCCAGAGAATCTATCTGGAAACACCTAAAAACTATGAATGTCACCCTGCTCAAATTGAAAATTCTCAGAGCACATAACAGCTATGCTCACAGGTCCCTGGGTGTGTTTGTCTTTAGATGGGCATCACCAATGGTTTATCTCATTGCATATCCTGGTGTGCTATACACTAAATACTGCTGATGAAATAAAAAAACAGTCCCCACCTGAGATCCATATTATTCAGAAATGTCCCCAAAATACATTTTAAGCTAATTTCCACAGCGAATTTACATGTTGACTGGCACCTAACTGTTCATCACAGCAGGAGTTATGCAGAGGAAAACAACTCCTGGCATGGATTCACTGTAAAAAGAGAGTTATTCTTTCATGTTGATTAATAATAGCTTTGTAGCTTCTTCCTCATTTAAATTTGCAGCCTTCAGCTACTTACAATTCTTATTCTCTTTTTCTGTTTTTACTCACATGGCCTGAACACAAAATCAGGTGAAATCCCCATATTCCCAGTAGTCTTCCAGGAGCAGCCAGTACCAAGACTATTAATTCATTTTCTTTATTCTTTGAATTTCTTAAAATTTACACATCTTTCTGCCAGTGTGTTCTTCAGAGTCATAGTAATTGTAATGTATTTTCAGACTTATTAATGCTCCAAAAAGGAGTAATAAAATTTCTTCAATGGCAGCTGAAAATACAGTGGTTTCATATATACTTCTAAACTTGCGTTCTAGGCCTATAATGCAGAGGAAAGGTCTGTTACCTTAAATAGATGAGTAAAGCACAAGAAAATTTGGAGCTGCCATCTGCCTATATTCAGTACTAACAACCTTGCCAGCTTTTGTTTAACAAATAGAATTCTCATGTAAAATTAGACAAAAAGACAATGAAATTAAGCATATGCCTAAAGTAATTTAATTCCATTACTGTAAAAGCCCATTAGAAAATAATGACATCGCTGCACTTACTGCTGCTAGTGTGTAACTGCATTGGAACAGGTGATAAGGGAACTGAAAAGTATTTTAGAAGGTGTTCCAATTCAGGAGCAATTATGAAATAGTCCACCAATTATCTGTAAGTTTGGAGGATATGTAAGAGGAAGACTTGAGCCTCAAAACATCTTACATTATTTGCAGTAGGTAAAAGGTAATCAGAAGAGGTCTGAGGCATCTGAGTAACTAAAACATTGTTTCATATATTTAATTTGGAGGACTTCACTTAATTTTGAAAGAAATTACATTTCCAAAAATGCCTGCATTGAGTTTTCATACAAGAGGCAAGCTGAGGTTGCCTTGCATAATGGATCCTACCCTTCCTATTCAAAAGGCATGGCAACAATATACTGAGGAGCTCTCAGTTCAGAGAACAGAGAGCTTAATCAGAACATGGGAAAGCATCCATATATCATGCAAGACTCTGCAACACCCTAACTTTGGTATTGTGCAGCCCAATTCTATTCCATCCAGTGTGAATTCATTGTTTTCCAGTCCATCCTCCCATGCATGCTGTGGACAGTTCTGACCTTCCCTCACCAGAACAGCTCAATGGATGGCTAGAGGCGTCATTTCAGGGATTCTGACACATGCAATTGCCTGAAGTGGCAACTGAAGTCCACCCAGCTCAGTTTCCCAAGATACCAGGACAACTGGTCTTGAAGAGGAGTGCACATTCTTTAGGAAAGGCAGCAAGGTAAGGTAACATGCCACCGCATTTTCCGTCAGCATCTTCTCTGATTGTTCTTAGGGTGGTTCGCTGCAGAACACTACAATCAAAAATAACGGTAGTTTTGGACAGAGTGGCTCCAATTCAGTGTTTTCTCATTTGCATTTCTATAAATTCAGGCTAACGTTATAGAAGTCATTTAGCATATATTAGCATAAAACAAGGTAAGTGAGAGACAGAGGGGATGAGGGTCATTAATTTTATATCTACTTTTATGTGGAAGAATTGTAAGGGCATGTACTCATTCTGGTTGGCTGGAACTAACTCCATCCAGTCCGGTTTAGATCTGTGATGAAAAGTGTTGATAACATCCTTATGTCTTAGCTCTGGACAAACCATGCTTGCACAGTGTCAGGGTCTGTTTATATTCCCACTCTGTCCCCCCAGCAAGTAGGCTGGGGGTGGCCAAGAAGTTGGGTGATATTCCACGCCACATGACACCATGCTCAGCAATAAATCCAAGGTTTATGTCTTTCCAAGGCAGCTGTTACTCTGAGACTGTCTGGGTATGCCTGTGGGAGATGGTGAGTGATTGGTTTTGCATATTTTGGGGGTTTTTTGCTTCTGTTTCCTTCACTTTTAAACTGTCTTTAGCTCAACCCATAATTTATTCACTTTTTAATTCCAATTGTTTCCCTATCCTGCTAGGAGGTGGAGTAAGTGAGTTGAGTGCTTGTATGGGTGCCTAGCTGTTGACTGGGTAAACCCACTACAATACCAAACTATGAAATACTCTACATTTTTTAAAATTAGACCACTGAAGATTCCAGATTTAGGAGTGTGTCTGTATCCATCATTTGTGATTCTAACATTCCTAAATATCTTACAAAGCTGTGTGGTTTGTATGATACACTGGAGAGAAGGAATGCCATCCAAACGGACCTTGACACGCTTCTTGCCAAGCTTATGAAGTTTAATCATGATAACTGCAACATCCTACACCTGTACTGGAGAAATCCCAGGCACAGCTACAGCTTGGGCAGAGAAGAGATTCAGAGCAGCTCTCAGGAGAAGGACATGGGGGTCTTGGTCAATAAGAAAATGAACATGAGCCAGCTTCAGTGTGCGCTCGCAGCCCAGAAAGCCAACCGTATCCTGGGCTGCATCAAAAGAAGCGTGACCAGCAGGTCAAAGGAGGTGATCCTGCCCCTCTACTCTGCTCTTGTGAGACCTCACTTGGAGTATTGTGTGCAGTTCTGGTGTCCTCAGCATAAAAAGGACATAGAACTGTTAGAACAAGTCCAGAGGAGAGCCACGAGGATGATCAGGGGACTGGAGCACCTCCTGTATGAGGACAGGCTGAGAAAGTTGGGGCTGTTCAGCCTGGAGAAGAGAAGGCTGCATGGAGACCTCATAGCAGCCTTCCAGTATCTGAAGGGATCCTACAGGGATGCTGGTGAGGGACTATTCATTAGGGACTGTAGTGATAGGACAAGGGGTAACAGGTTTAAAACTTAAACAGCGGAGGTTTAGGTTGGACATAAGGAAGAAATTCTTTACTGTGAGGGTGGTGAGCTACTGGAATGGGTTGGCCAGGGAAGCTGTGAATGCTCCATTCCTGGCAGTGTTCAAGGCCAGGCTGGATGAAGCCTTGGGTGATATGGTTTAGTGTGAGGTGTCCCTGCCTATGGCAGGGGGGTTGGGACTAGATGATCTTAAGGACCTTTCCAACCCTCACTATTCTATGATTCTACAGTTCTACGATCTTACTGTTTGATCATTTTTAGCATTAACTTTTGCTTCAGCTTAAGCTAAACAATCGGTTTTGCATATATCACTGTGGATAAATATAAGAAAATGGAGATCAAAAGGTGGGAGCAGGGTGTCTGTGAACCCAAAATAACACTTATTTTAATTTTATGTTTTTCCATCCTTGAAGTAGAAAACACAGAGAAAATGAACAGAGAAATTATATCACTGGGTGTTTACAGCTATGTAGGGAACTAAATTCTAGCCCTGTGACAGCAAGACCTTCAGAGGAGTGACCTAATGGCTGAGACTTACAATATGTCCTGCTCCATTGAACTACCCAGCTTTGATGAAAGTGACCAAGGCAAAGAAAAGGCCAAAGAGAGGTACTTGCAGCTGTTCCTTGTGCAACTAACCAGTATGCCAAAGCTGAGACATGGTCACTCATGCAGTCAGATACATATCCTTTTTGGGAAGGCAGATAGTTTTGGAGGGAAGGGGTTTTTGCTGTAGAGACAGGTAAGGGTACTTCGTTTCATACATTAGGTCATCCCATTAAGTTCCTTAATCTAGAAGGATGTAGCTAAACTGCTCCATTGTCTCAGAAGTGCCAGAGCTTTGCTCATGGATGGATTTAAGACCTTTTGGTGATTTGAAAGGACAACAGCCTACAGACCATTTGGACATATCTACCATTTGTTCTGAAGAATAAACAAGCCAGATTTGCCTGTAGTTTAGCTGACTACTATTGATTTCGCTAGAGATGGTAGGAGGTGGTAGCAAGGTGCCTTGCCAGCTCCACCGTTTCTTACATATTTTGTTGCCATTTGAACCTGGTGTATTTTTCTTAATATATATCAATGTATAAACAATAATGCAAGCTTTGTCTGTTCTCAATGTTTTAAGCACTTTTTCCTAGTTCACTTACGATAAAAGACTGGAATTTTGTACTGAATTGAATTTTCCGTGCCGTTCTTTTTAAAAAAAAATTCCCTGGAAAATCTGCAGCATTTCTCAGCTGAGTAGCAATCCTGAATGGGAGTGTGGTATTTGTGCAGGGGAAACCTGAATATCAGGTATTCATCTGGACCTCACCAGGGGAGATATTCTTTACTGTGAGGGTGGTGAGGCACTGAAACAGGTTACCCAAACATTTGGTAAGTGCTCCATCCCAGGCAGTGCTCAAGGCCAGCTTGGACATAGCCTTGGGTGACATATTCTAGTGTGATGCACCCCTGCCCATGGCAGGGGGGCTGGAATTAAATCCAACCCTTAAGGTCCTTTCCAACCCTAACCATTCTATAATTGTATGTTTAATTCCTTGCTGACCTGCTCCCATTTTTCTCTGTAAGCATTCAAGCTGTTTAAAAGACACATGGCAAGATTTCACCTGCTGTTTTTTTCAAATGACTTGGAAAGCTCCATGCATTCCTCACCAAAGCAGACAATGTAGATTTTACAACTTCTTCAAATTGAATTGCTATAGTTTTGTACATATGGAAGTATGTGCAGCTACAAAAGCAAAACAATTAGGTGTTAGAAATCCCTATAATCCAAACATGTTAAATATTAATATTAAGCTAGCAGAGATTTTCCTCAAGAAAAAACTTCAGATTTTGCTGACTGGTGCTTTTATTGTGTTAAACCTCAGCAAATGTTTCTGGGGTTTTGCTGTTCTCAGCAATGTAATAAGAAAAAAGCATCCTGGAATTATGAGCAGAACTTAATCTGGAATATTCCACTAGCTGTTTGAAACACAGAACTTCTGCACAGCTCAGATAGCCTTTTTAAAAACAGCTGTAACAGTCGTGTCCTTGGTGATCCCAGAGGGTTTCTTGCCATTCTTGTCCTCCTGCTACTTGAGTTCTGATGAGCTTTCTTGTCATGGCAGTTGAAGCTGATTTACCTAACAACCTGACATAAGTTTTGCCACTCACACAACCTGTGACTAGGAGGTTTTCAAAGATAGTGAGAAGGATATAGAGGGTGGAAGAGAAAGAAATCATGCAGGTCTTCCCTTTTCTGTCACGTGTGTGCTCAGTGAACCATAACCATAGATATCGTTTGAAAACATGCACTTTTTTATTTGTGAGGTGTTTTTCCTCCTTCTTGCATTACTGTAGCTTGGCTACCCTGTCCAACTCTTAAAAGAGTAGATGTAAAAGAGAGTGGGAAATAAAGGGTCAAAACGCACATTTACTCCAGATATCTATATGAGTTTAGGAACTTAGGACTAAGATGCCTGACTCCCACTCTTCCTAATCAAAGGCATCTGTGTCATATTAATACAACAGACAAATGACTCCTTTATCCCTTCCTAAATGTCAGCCTCAACTTTATTATGTATGTCTTGCTTTGATCTTCTGGTAGACTATTGTTTTCCTGAAACAGTTTTTCCCCTTTCTTGGTACTCCTCAGATTGTTATTACATTTGAAATTTTCTAGACACTTGTTGTAATTTCTTCTGCGTTATAAGCAGGCCAAAGGTTACATTTCATTCAATGAGAAAATGCTCTAACTTTTCCTATCTATCTTTGCCTCCCCTTGCTTCTTTTTTATGTCTTATATGTTTGGTTTGTAAGCACTGTAAGGTAGGATATGTTTATACTTACATAAATATGTTTGTTATCTTTAACAATAAGCCTCTTATTTTGACTAAGGCCTCTGAGGACTGCACTGCAAGTTAATAAAGATGACAAGGAATATAGGTAATGAGGAATAGCCATCCTACTCATATGTTACCCTAAAAGAAATGAGTTTGCATTTCTCAGAGTACTTGCTACCTATCACAAGTAGTAGTTCTCCTTGATTAATTTTTACAGTATACTACAAAGAAGCAGGGCAATTCCCTTCACTACTGAACTGGCTGATAATATATACTGATATGAGACAGACATGAGATCAACATGACCACTGCTGTGCTGCTGTCCTCACAGCACATCTCCTGAAATCTTTTTGAATCATAAATTATTTTCCCAGGCAATGTTTTATTGTGTTGAACATTTACAATTAATAATTTACAAAATCATGGTAAAGAAATCTATCTGGCTTCCTTAGTGGAAATACTTCGATAAAAAAAAAAAAGATTTTTTTTTAAAGACCTGAACTTGAGGAAGAGTTAAAACCAAAAGTTTGCTCAATAGAAGCATGAAACCCACCATGTGATGTGGTTGGTACAGCTACATAAAACAGAAGGATTGGCTGCACTCCAGCCATCACTCTTAAAATTTACCGTATGGCTTATGTTATCACAGAGTTATCATCCTGTGGAAATCACTTCTAACAGTGCCCTGTTTTTAAACCTTAAACAACAAAATGTAAAAAGTATTTTTGGTCTGTGGACTTTCAAGCATTCACCTTTTGACAGCTTTTCTATTAAATGGAAGAAGTGAATATTTATCTCTTTTGTAGCATGTTCCAAAACTCTGCATTTGGAAAATGAGTGCAGATTCTCAGCCAAAGCTAGGTGTCCTCTGTGCCTTCTGGTATCAGTGCAAGGATGGTCTACCGGAAGAACATCTTCAGGTAGTTTTAACCAAAATACTGGAACTGTGGGCTATCTAAATGCATCAAATGGATGTACAGGTGGGCATGCATGCACAGCACATGCCAGTAGGGCTGCATCAGGAAACAACTCCTAAAGCTGTAACAGCCTGTATACACTAAAGAGTGTATTTTGCGCTGAAGGTTATAATATCCCCAAGCTGCAGAGGATAAAATGCCACACCTGAGACACTGAGATAAATTCTGCTTAACACAGTAAGAAATGTATGTCTACACAGAGAAAAATATAATGACGAGGTGATATGGCAGAAAGAAAATATTTCCAGGTTAGTTAAGCACTAAAAGGGAATAATAAGCATAGTATTAGAAAGAGTGTTATTAATCATCACAGTTCACCAATGTTTTCTGAGGTCTCATTTCCTTCTGCATGTCATAAATATTTATATCTAGGGTCATTCTTTTTTCATATCACCATCCAAACCTCAAACCACAAGAACTTTTCAGAGATCCAAAGTTCTGAAATTTTGAATTACTGAAACCCACAAAAAAACAGTGATATTTTTATGCTTTACCAGACTGCAAAGTTTACACACCAAAACTCATCTACCATTGTATCAGGTGCTCTACCCAGCTGTGGCAGCAGTTCCTGTTTAAAAAGATTAGTACTTAAACAGGCAAGAAACATGTAGCAAATTCAGAATGATCTGCCAGTACAATAATTTGTTTGAAACTTGTCAAATATTCATGATATTATATATTTTTTTTCAAGTGCCTGTTAAATACCTAACCTTTCTCAGATGATGAATAATCTATTAAATTAATACATAAATAAACTGAATTTGGACATCTAAATGCAGAAAAACATCTGCCATTTAGCTGCCCAAGCATCATGTTTGCTTTCTAGTCAGGTTTTTGCACACTTGAATTGCTGGGAACACGTTAATAATGAATAGCACTTTTGAAGCCATCAGAGTAGCTAAATAAGAAGCCAGACCCTTCCAGGGGAGTAGATTGATTTGCTTTAGATCAGTTAGAATAGTTAGAATAGATACAGCAAGCATGAGAAAAAGATGAAAAAGCTAGACTAAAATGGAACAATTAACCTCTCTGCAGGAAAAAGGGCAGAAAACCTACCTAATCCAACTGCAGATAGCTCTAATTAAGGGATTGTAACTGTCTTTGAACCAGTTAAGAAATACCACAAAGCAAAAACTAGTCTGTTTAATCTAGAACCCTACCTCCAACTGGTCCAAGATAGAATCATAGAATCAACTAGGTTAGAAAAGACAAAGGTTTATGGCCTGTGATATTCAGGCGGTTAAGCTACATAACCATTATGAACTCTTCTCATTTTCAGGTCTGCAAATGCCACCAGGAAATACATAACTTCTTCCCTGCCTTGCAGTGGTACCCTTAATAGTGCCATAGCAGAGCAGAAGGAAATCCATGCTTCTGAGAATATTCAAAAGAAGGTATCTATGAGCAACACAAAGGGAAAGCTGCCATCATTATGTCATTTGCACAGAAGCATAAACCCCTTTATTTCACTGAATGTGGATCTAGCCCTTATTACATCTGGGTGCAGCTCCAGTCTCTACCTAAATGTATTTGTGTTTGCAAAGTACGTCTCTAGTCAGCTATCCAAACTTAAGCATCTGTTGTGATTTGAGGTTCCCAAGGGTTTATGGAGAACCTATAGAAAAGTAGGTACAGAACCTCTGAAGAGCATATGATTTTCTCCAGTCACAGTTTGAGACTGGGCATTTTTTCTCAAATGTTGCTAGAAATCTCTGTATCTGTAAGTGAGTCATGTCCTTAATAGAGTTAATGGCATAAAAGATGCAATTCATCTGATCAAAGGTAGATACCTACTTCAAGAGGAGCAGAATCACTCTCTAGGATCACTTGGCTTTAACAATTACAATTGCAGTAAATTAGTTCTCTAGTGACTGTAACAAGCTTGGACACAGACACCTACATTTATGTACCTAAATTTCGACATGAGTCCTACTCCTAGCTCAGGAGTGAGACAGCTTGAGTGCAATTTGCATTCTGTTTTCTTTGTATCTTTAAAGATTCATTAAACATAGATGGCTGCTATAAAGATTTCAATAAAGTGAACACTTAAGTCATTCTTTAGTTATAAACATCTTCATAGAAAGTAAATCCAACTCAGTATTCAACTTGCTTATCTACTCCTCACACAGATGTAAAATAATACTAATTATAATATTAATAGTAGTAGTCACTATATTAGTAGTAACAAAAATAACAATGGCAATGTGTTTTTTACTGTTTTAATGTTTTACTATGGTTTTTTTTTAAGAATGAGAAAATATTCCAAAACCAGGCAACAGATATGCATATCACAGATTTCAACAATTTATCCCAATTTAGTGTCTCAACTAACTAAAAAGGCTATCATGTGAGGAAAAAACTTTAGAAGTTCATAAGTGAAACCCATAGAAAGACCCACAGAAAGAGGATAACCCAATTTGCCTTGCATATATCACTGAAGACTTTTGATTGCCTGAATTGTGTATTCTACAAAGTTGCTCACATTTGAGATGAAGAAACTTGTACTTGCTTTGGTAACTCATTCCAGTGGTCAGTAAATCTCACTTCACAAAATATAGTGTTGATCTCTAATTTGAATTTTTCTGAGTTTAATTTTAAGCAGTTTATCCCTTGATGCAGTCTCCTGTATTCTACAGGCACCTTCACAGTATTGTTCCAAGGAAACTTAAATTTATCTCACTGTATTAAAACACATTGCCTGAATTGACACAACTTAAGCAGGTGATCTAGCGTACTGTATATGACTTCTCACCACAGTGGTTACAGCTGCCTGATAATGTCTGTCATCCTCAATTTTTATCTGCCAGAATTTTATAGGTATCTGGGGACCATTAGCAATAATGTTGAAGTGTTGGTCCATATGAGAAACATTCCTATTTGACTGACTTTCACTGTTGATTAGTGTTCATCAGTTTCTATTTTTAATAGAATGTATTTTGCTCATTTGATCATTTTTTATGATCACCACTTCCTGAATGAAGCCCTGAATTGGAATTTCAGTGTTGACCTAATTAAAGTAGGTAACACTGAAACTCATGTGCACATGTAGATGAAAGCAAACACCTGATGCTATGGTTTTCAAATGGCAGCGGGCTGGAAATGGTAGTGTTGCTCATGAGTCATATGAAAACAAATGGCCTGTGTATTTCAGCAGGCAGTAAAAGAGCAGAATGAGTGGAGCCACCTCCTGTCTTCATTTCAGTATCTCAGTTCCACCTTTGCTACACTGGCTATCCCAAAAGAAAAGTCCCCAAGCAGGTTTCTTCCATACATCATTGATATACATATGCTGCCATTGTGAGCACTGCCAGAAGACCACAGACATAAACTTGTTATATGTCCATGCAGGTTCATAGGAAAAAAAAATGGTCACGATTCTCCACTTTCCCTTTGCTGCTCCAATAATTTTTGTAATTCCTTTTGATGAAGCTCCTTACCCTTTTCCCTCTTTTCTCACAAAGTCCTTTTCTCTATCATTCATTATTCAAGATTCCTATGTTAGATCCAGTACCAAAATTCAGATGCCCATAAAGGTCCCAAAGAGTTGTCATCCTAAATTTTATCATGAGCTAGGTTCAGTTCACAAGGCCCCATTTTCCTACACATGCAAAAACATCATGAGAAACAGTCCCTGTATTTACAAATTTAGTAAACTAAACAGCAAGAGGAAGTTGATGGTGTTACCTCACTAGGACATTGCCACCCCATCCTGTGAACTCCAATGCCTCCTGTATCATACTGACTTTCTTCTTGCTTCCAGTGTTTTGAAGAGAGCAGGTGTGCCTGGACAGCAGGAGGCCAAGTCAGGAGCATTTTTCCTATGCAAGAACTATAATAGTCTTTGGCTCTTCAGGGCTATTTTTAGCAGTCAGGTCACCAGGTGTCTTTGAATGATTCAGCACCATTTTTATAGGCTGTGTTCAACCATAGCACCACCAAACCTGTAAATGAACTGCTGAAGCTGCTTATGTACTTGCTTTTCTTACTAGATCTGCAAGAGATAAAGGTAGAAAATCATATATAAGGGAGAAAGAATGCAAATGGAGGGAATCCCTATCCTCATTATGTGGGGGGTTTGCATTGCAGAAAATTACCAAAAAAAGGATCAGATACCTCGGCTTCCAACCTTACATAAAAAAAACCCATAACACTACTTGCCATTAAAGAGCGTGCTAGGAGGGACCATTCCAAAGCTGCTAAGAAGGTTTTCTCACCAATCCACAGCATGGAGGCTATGACCATGCCACAAAAAAGCCATATGGCCACAGCTTATGCAGACACACTGTAGGTTTAGAACAGCTTAATTAAGGACATGCAGTAGAATAGCTGCTGTAACAGCTGCACATAAACATCAAGGGCACCCAGGAAGCTAAATAAGTTGAAGTCAAATTTTACAGTGTGCTACCATAGAAGCACCTGACTATTTAATGTAAGTTTAACTCTTGTGACTATATTACGTGAAGACAGAATAATTCTGTTAACGCAAGCTTTTAAAAATTACATTTCATCTACTTTAATTACTAGACTTGTCTTAGTCCATTGAGAAAGACAGAACCCTCGATAAGGTGAGTTGCCCAAAAGATCTGGGATTATCCCATGGAGATGCCACTGGGGGCTGAGTCTGCTAAGGGGCAACAGACGAATCCAACACCACAGTGTCTATGAAGTCGTATAAACACAACCATGAGGTCTCACTCATGTTTTGCTTTATTCCTATCAACTTGCTCATTGTCTCATTAATTCATTATCTATCCCTCTCTCTCTGAGAAGAAAAATCTTGAGAAGATAGATACAAGGATTGTGTGGCACATATTTATGATAACCTTGTGTACATTTCTGTGGTGAGCATTCATTTACAAGATAGACATTCAGACCATTAGTATGCATTTTGGAAAAATATGCAAGAATAATTTATATTGAGAATAATTTCCTTCATTCTATTGAAATACAAACCCTAGTAAGAACTGTTGATAAGAAGATCTAAAATTAAATAATGCAGTATGTAAAAAGTTTCTTTCATCGCTTTCAAATAAGTGCTGCTATTCAGTTCCAATTAATATTGCATTTCGTTTCCCATGAAGAAAAGGATACATCAGTGAGCTTATTTTATCTTTTCTGAATTCTGGTTACTCAGTTTTATTAATCATTATTATTCAACAGAGCTACATTAAAGGAACTTTTATATTGAACTCCACATGTATTCCTATAACAAGAGACACTGCTTGCCTCAAAAAAGTTACAGCATAAATAGATGTTAAAGTTCTTATTTTACAAACAGGCATTTATGAAACAAAACCATACTGAGTGCCCAATGACAGGGGATGGCCAGAGCCAAACTGACTGCTAAGACCTTTAGGATGTGTTTACTGGGTTTAAGGGATTGTGGTTTTGATCCGCACCCTTCCATGTCATGTCTGATAATGTGTTAAGCCCATCCATATTGTTTTATTTTGTTAATCACTGATTATTTGTTTGGGCTACTCCCAGTTGAGAAAAGAGTAAATTCTTGAAGTGGCTTAGATGGACACAACTGGTGGTGTGAATGCTCCTCATCAGTCATAGTGGAAGTTCTCCAGCTGTGACCCATCCTGACTTGTCTTTCCTCAGCAGCCACCCAGGGCCTCTGTCCATCATTTTCTTTACTGAAGGCAGAGATGCAATGGAAGCCTGAGAGGTGCTGAGAGGTGCCTGCCAGCCCCAAAGGACAATGTGAACAGTAGGAGTTCCTCTCAAGGCAAAATCAAACAGGTAGGCACTCACCACTTTCTGTGGCCCCTTAATGTCACTGTTGGACTTACCTGAACTGGTTAGCTTTTTTCTAAAAATAAGCCATCTCCTAGTTTCTAAGGAAATAGATGAGTATTGCCTAAGCCTCTGAACTGTGGTTCAGGTGGTCCCCGCTTCCGTGAAGCAACAAATTTCATGTTCTGCCATATAGCCCACCCTCTGCCTACTCCATAATTCTTTTTAAGACCAAAAAGTTTCCCACATAGAATAGACTGACAGTATCTAAAGATACTGTGAACCACTCAGTGGATAAAGAACTGGCTGGATGGTCACACTCAAAGAGTTGTGGTCAACGGTTCAATGTCCGGCTGGAGACCAGTAACGAGTGGTGTCCCTCATGGTTCAATGTTGGGACCAGTCTTGTTTAATGCCTTTGTCGCTGACAGGGACAGTGGGATTGAGTGTGCCCTCAGCAAGTTTGTTGATGACACCAAGCTGTGTGGTTCTGTTGATACACTAGAGGGAAGGAATTCCATTCAGAGGGACCTTGACACACTTGTGAGGTGGGCTGATGCCAGCCTCATGAAGTTTAACCATGACAAGTGTAAGGTCCTACACCTGGGTCAGAGCTATCCCAGGCACAGCTACAGGTTGGGCAAAAAGGAAATTCATGGTAGTCCTGCGGAGAAGGACTTGGGGGTGTTAGTCAATGAGAAAATGAACATGAGCCAGCAGTGTGCACTCACAGCCCAGAAAGCCAACCGTATCCTGGGCTGCATCAAAAGGAGTGTGACCAGCAGGTAAAAGAAGGTGATCCTGCCCCTCTACTCTGCTCTCGTGAGACCTCACTTGGAGTATTGTGTGCAGTTCTGGTGTCCTCAACATAAAAAGGACATGGAACTGTTGGAACAAGTCCAGAGGAGGCCACGAGGATGATCAAGGGACTGGAGCACTTCCCAGATGAAGACAGGCTGAGAAAGTTGGGGCTGTTCAGCCTGGAGAAGAGAAGGCTGCATGGAGACCTCATAGCAGCCTTCCAGTATCTGAAGGGGGCCTACAGGGATGCTGGGGAGGGACTATTCATTAAGGACTGTAGTGATAGGACAAGGGGTAACAGGTTGAAACTTAAACAATGGAGGTTTAGACTGGATACAAGGAAGAAATTCTTTACTGTTAGGGTGGTGAGGTACTGGAATGGGTTGCCCAGGGAGGTTGTGAATGTTCCATCCCTGGCAGTGTTCAAGGCCAAGCTGGATGAAGCCTTGGGTGATATGGTTTAGTGTGAGGTGTCCCTGCCCATGGCAGGGGGGTTGGAACTGAATGATCTTGAGGTCCTTTCCACCCCTAACTATTCTATGATTTTATTATTCTATAGCATTAAGCAGCACTTGCAGAAATACCTTTCAAACCATATAATGTAAATGTAGGACCATCTTTTCTCATTACATCTGTCCTTTACAAAATGTTTACAAACTGCTTCACAGGCATTTGCAGTAACCAGATTTTTGGGACGTAGCAAAAGCTAAGGTTGGGTCTCTTACTGTCTGTAGATCAGTTTAAGTTTGTGTTCCATAGAATATATCTGTCTGGTTTTATCTTCTGTAATGCTGTGCCATCTGAAAGCTTGTCCCTTGGCCTTTTGACTAAACCTACCAGTGGAACACAAATACTTACATCGTTTTTTTTTTCTCTCTTGCCAGACAGCACCAGAAAGAGAACCCCCAAACAACACCAAAAAGAGAAACCTCACATATTTTCTTCCCTTATTAAATTAAGTCTACTCAGGTTTGTGAGTTGTAGGCTGTTAACACAGTATTTTTCTGCAAAGACCTACAGCAGAGGAAGAATAATAGTTTATTCCCTGGTTTTGCCTGTTTTAAAGCATCTTATGAACTTAAATTTAGTTGCAAGAAAATTTAACAATTGAGTCCTTCAAATTCCTACGCTACATTCCTGTTCTTTTTCAGCCCTGAGATACTCCTTCCTGACAGCGTGAGGAAATAGACATTTTTAAGAAGACACAGTAAATCTTTCTCCTAATCTCACAGAAAAAAATGCACTGTGCAGACCACCTCATTAGTGCCAGAGATCAGCAAATAACAAGTGCTTCACAAAAAGTGTATTTAAGCAGAGACCAAACAATTAAATGTTTTGAATTGCCATGAGGTCCTGTGAAGCTGTTTAAGACATCCATGAGTAGTGGAAGGAGATGTTCCTCCAGCTCCAATATACACAAGCTTTCCCCATTCTGTAGGACATCTTGTTTTATTTATGACCAAAAAACAAGCACTGTGGTAGTTTCAGTTGTGTTTGCCACATCATGATCATTGATGCATTTGCCACAGCTACCACCCACGCCAGGGTCAGCAGAAAGGAAATCACACTGACTGTGTTGTCCTGCAAATCAGACCTAGTTTACATGGAATCACGAAAGGTTTTGGGTTGTAAGACCTTAAAGATCATTTAGTTCCAATCCCCCCTGCCATGGGCAGGGACACCTTCCACTAGACCAGGTTGGTCAAAGCCCTGTCCAGCCTGGTCTCGAACACTGTTCCAGTGCCTCATCACACTCTTATAGTAAAAAAAAAAAATAATAAAACCAAGAAAAAAACCCAGCACACAAACACCAAACCTCAAAATTCTTTTTTATGTCCAGTTTAAACCCACCCTCTTTCCTCTTTCAGTAAAAACATTACCCCTTGCCCCATCACTAATTAATTAATTTTCATGATTGTGACTGTACAAATCAAGGAACAAAGATTAACTCAGTACCGTACAGTCAAAAATCTCAGTGCAAAAAAAAAGTAAATGCTAAACCTATAGGGAATATAGATACAATACAGATACAATGAAAATTTATGAAGTTGTAACTCGCACAATGCAGCCGCCTCAGAAGGATTTAATGTCTAGTCTTTTTCAGCTAAAACTCTGATGGCTGCATGTAAAACAGGAAAAGTGTTCTTTCCTTTATTGCTAAGGAACAAGAAAAGGTGGGGGGAATGTGCAAAAGTTGCATGAGAAATTAAGTTATCTGCTTGGTCAAATAATCCCTTCCTCATCCGTACAACTCTCAGCACTCTTCACTATCCACAGTGCTTTACTCAGTCTTCATGCACTGCCTGTTTCACAGAGCATTTACCATTTCCCTTACACACCTAATCTGCAGGCAAAACACTCTCACCATGCAGGAATTATTCACTCTATGCAAACAATTTTGCAGAAGAATGTAAAAATTACCTTGGTTCCCACCTGACCTAGAAATACAGAAATTGTTATTCTTCATCAAGATAAGGGGCACCTAACCCCAGATGCCACCTCTGACAACAGCTTTTGCCAGGGGCTGGAAAGGTTGAAAAATGAGATGCTTCTTATCTAGTGTTTATCATATATTAATAACCCTGTAACATGAGGCTTGACATGACTTCTTAGACATTCAATGCAATTTGAGAAGTATTCTCATGATCCATGTAACGGCAGTTCCATTTTTTAATTTACTGAATTTTTAGTCTTAATTGCACTCTACAGGAAATCACATTTATTTTTCTTGGTTATGAGTTGCTTCTCACGTTTCAATTGTACACAAATCTAGCACATCTAAACCTTTTCCCTGGAAGATTGTTATACCTCTTTCCAACCCGAAGTACGCAAGCACTTCTCAGTGGTCCAATGTGAAGTAATCCATGTCCTCCATCTTTTTTTGTAAACAGGTACATACAAGCAGTGAGGTTGTAGGTTCTGGTGGTGATTTTTACAGTGGTTTCTTCTTTATGCAGCAGGAAGAAGTGCAGCTTCCATGAATAGTATTTGATATCCGCATAGAATCATAGAATCATAGAATAGTTAGGATTGGAAAGGACCTCAAGATCATTCAGTTCCAACCCCCCTGCCACAGGCTAAACCATGTCACCCAAGGCTTCATCCAGCCTGGTCTTGAACACTGCCAGGGATGGAGCAATCACAGCCTCCCTGGGCAACCCATTCCAGTACCTCACCACCCTCACAGTAAAGAATTTCTTCCTTATATCCAGTCTAAACCTCTGCTGTTTAAGTTTCAACCCGTTACCCCTTGTCCTATCACTAATGAATAGTCCCTCACCAGCATCCCTATAGGATCCCTTCAGATACTGGAAGGCTGCTATGAGGTCTCCATGCAGCCTTCTCTTCTCCAGCCTGAACAGACCCAACTTTCTCAGCCTGTCTTCATATGGGAGGTGCTCCAGCCCCTGATCATCCTCATGGCCCTCCTCTGGACTTGCTCCACCAGCACCATGTCCCCTTTATGATGAGGACACCAGAACTGCACACAATACTCCAAGTGAGGTCTCACAAGAGCAGAGTAGAGGGGCAGGATCACCTCCTTCGACCTGCTGGTCACGCTCCTTTTGATGCAGCCCAGGATACGGTTGCTTTCTGGGCTGTGAGTTCACACTGAAGCTGGCTCATGTTCATTTTCTCATTGACTAACACCCCCAAGTCCTTCTCCGCAGGATTACCATGAATTTCCTTTTTGCCCAACCTGTAGCTGTGCCTGGGATTGTTCCAACCCAGCAATTACATTATGAAAGTCTGAGTAAAGCTTTTCATGCTGGCCAGTGCATGATAAACTCTGTCTTTGTAAGCCTTTGCCTTTACCCTAACTGAAAGCGACTAGACACTGTAGGAGTTGTAAAAAACAGGTTTGTCTCCTCAGGCATCTCTTTTCTACTGACTGTTATGGGAGATTAGACACCTAACACACATGCAGGCACATACTTTATTGTAAATCTGAATGTTTGTGTTAGGAAAGCCACCTTCAGGACTCAAGCTGTAGGTGGGCTTAACATAGTCAAAAAGTATGCATGTAGCAGATCGTGATTTAAAACTGGTAACATTACACTAAGCTTCTGCAAAACGTCCAGGATGCTACCAGTTGTACTTATTTCATCACAAGAAGCATTAAGACTTTCAGATGTGCTTAGGAATGGTTATAGTTAGCAATGAGCATAGTAAACCCTGATACCTCAAAGAAAACATCATTCTATGACTACATCTTTAAAGAATGATGAGGCAACAAAAAGCAGAATTTCATCCCACAAATCTGAGGTCAAGCAGCCTGCTTTCCATCTTCCTAATGCAGATCAGAATTTATTAGATTTAAATTAGTTTTAACTGAGAGTTACCAGAAATAACTGGTGGAAGTCATACTAACTTTAAGGTTTTAGCCAGAAAAGATACTGGCAAAAAAAAATAAATTGAGGAATATATTCTTGGCATGTTCTGAATTGATTTTGCTGGCTTTAGGTGTACTTCATTTAACAGGACAAATATTGAGCTGTATTCACATCTAAAATGATGTCTTTGATTTAGCTTTTCCATGACCTGTGCTATGAGTTTTGTTCCTGAAACTGAGTGAGCACCACATTGCTCAGAAAAGAGTCAGCAATGAAGAGGATGGGAGGCCAGTAGGTGTGATCCCAAGTGGGACTGTAAGAGTCCAGATGGCAGATATAAAAGCTTTTCTTTCCCCATTGAAGATCTCTTCAGTCATCTATGCAAAGCACGGTACCCTTGAGAGAGGGACTCTGTTTTATCAAGGATCCCAGCAATACTTAGTTTCACAGAACTGTGATGTACAGAAGTGGACCAGAACAATAACAAGATAAACAAATAATTGTAGGACCTTGGATAGAGTGATTTGATTGGCATAAGGATTGCTGTTTGGTGGCACAATGCAGCATTCCCCAGATGCTAGGACAGAACTATAAGAATGACAGGGTAGATCATTGCTTCAAGCCTATTTTTTTCTCTTTCTTTCTCTTCTCCATTCTCTGTATCATACTGAAAAGTTCATTTCTCACAGAGCCACCTGAAATACATTACATTTACTGTGAAGCAATGGAGACAGGATATGTGAAAGCAGCCTTGCAGACAGGGACACACTCTTCACATGCAGAGGTAGATGTGACTCTTTTCCCATCTCCTTTGTACTTGCCTGTGCAGTCTTGCACACTTGCAAAAACTAGGTAGTATTGTTTCTCTTTCCAGCAGAACACAGGCTGGACAGTTAGGACAAGGAAGGTGTGAGATCATGCTAAGGATAAGGAGAGAAATGCCCAGTGATTTCTGCATCAGCCAATGTCCCAGACTGTCTGTACAAGGGAAATGTCCCTGGCAGTGCTGGGTGTTTGGAGGAGAATCTGTACAGAGGGATATGGGTCAGACACAAGATCTAGAGAGGACAAGTTGATAAAAGACAAACCATTTGAGGTGCAAAATATTCTGTGGAGAAAGATAGGTTGCACTGTTATCACAGCTTACAGATATTATCAGCATGGTGATGGTAAGAATTAAATTTCTGTGAAAGAAAAGAATATTCCAGTTCTGAAAATCCTGAGAACCAGAGTTTTAGTCTATTTATCCTGTAGATATAAAAAATATTTCCATATCTAAGTTTATTTGCTTGGGCTGGCTCTGTTGTCAGTGGAGAAAATGAATTGAGTTAACCTCCAGTGGGTGATTCATTTCAGACACCTACCTAAAGTGCATTGAGTAATTGACAGCAGATGTCACAGATTATACATATTCCTCTGCATGGACTCTAACAACATCTGAGGGTGTAGTTCAGACTTCAGGGACAAAATTCACACCCAAATTAGTCTTGTGAAAAATTCTGAATTGTTTAATCAAAGCAGAAAGGACTTTCATGAAGTTAAATTACTGACTTCTAAACAACTCATTTTTTAACATTCTGATGTCCATTTTTTCCCCCAAAGGGTACTTGCAAACTAAAGAAACCTCAAACCAGCCTCAGACATATAAGCACATTAAATGCTGCAGTACAAACATTATTAAATTCTGCAATATTAATCAGTTGAAGGACCTCTGAATTTCAGGAACAAAGTTGTAAGTAGGTCACTTCCTGCTCTGTAGCAATCTCCTCTTGATTGCAGAGCTCTTAATTTGGTTAAGAGGTCATTGTTTCAAATAACTGTTACAATTCAATATTTGCCAAAGCTTCCTTGGAAACAAACTCAATAGTCATTTTTCCAGAGCACTCATGTATATCACAGGTTTTTTTCCTATGATAAAATTTCATATCAGTTAAGATTTTTCTCGTTTTTACTCTTACCAGGGTACTTAATAGCTATTTTCATTTTCCTCTGACTGCCATTTACACCACTTTTTATCATGGCTCCATGTTTATCACTGTGGAATTCCAAGATAGAAAAACCTGAAAAATCCTGATCCCATATTTAATTTTGGGACTTCGTTTGAGATCACTTCTGGTTGAGATCCAATCTTCACTTCCTCTTTTAATTTTACTGAAAGCTATTGCTCAAATATTCAGCACCTCTATCCATACTTCCACTATCAAGTTGCTCTGCTGGTAGATGTGATCTGCCAGCCAATGTTAATCATATCAGCATCATTTTATAGTATCCTGAATTTTAGATTGCTATGTACCAAATGATAAAAAAAAGATAGATTGCATGCACCATATGTTTCACCCACCCACCCACCCTGTAATATCAAAAGAGACTCAGGTTTTATTAGACATTATTAATGTCTCCAATTCATGGTGCTTATTACTCAGCAGGTTCATTTTCCCAAAATACTTACTTTTACAGTTTCCCACTACTCAGTCTAGCCAGCTGAAGTTGACCTTAGTGGCCAATGGTTTCCAGTTGGTCTTAAACATTCACTGTGTTATTTCCACTCACATAGCTCCTCACTCATTTTCCATGAGTATTTTTCTCCAACTTCTGCGTTGCACTATATAAGCCACTTTGCAAAATTAGGACACAATCACAGTGTTTTCCTTATAGAGCTTAAAATTCAGAGATTTCAGCTGGTGAGTCAATGGAAGTGCTTTGTAGCCACACCTCTATCAGGAAGTTATGGTAAATTATAGAAGGCAAGCTGGTGATTCAAATAAAGACAGAAAGCTGAAGCCATTTGCAGATGAAAAGTGTTCCCAGTTTTAGAAACCACCAGAGCCTAAAAAAGAGATTGAAAAAGAACATAAGATAGCAGATGCATAGGGATCAGCATTGGAGTGGTGGGCGAAAGGAACGAATTTCATCTGGCATTCAGACTAAAATAACCTTCATCCGAGGAAGAAGGAGATTATTGGATGGAGGCAGAGAAAGAAGAAAGAAGAGACGGAGGAGGGAGACAAGAAAAAAAAACTACAACATTATTAGTAAAAAAATTTGATGAACCAAAAGCCAGAGAAGTAAATCAGCCAAGAGGAAGTCAGGCCTTATGCTGTGCAGCACCCTTCACAACAGGGAGAAATTAAAATCTGAGAATTATAGGTGCAGAAATGAAGCAAAGGAGCTGGACAAAGAGTTTTACTCTTACTTTTGAACTATAGTGGAGAAAATTAGCCACTGAGGATAAGGTAGGAAAAATGAAAAGCTGATAGATGTGGTGCAAAGAAAAACGTGGATCTCGAAATTACCAAGGCAAGCATTGTACACTTTGGAAGGGACCTGAGCATTACTTAGCATTCTACATTGCAGTCTCCTCTTTCTTCCACACTCCAGCTCTGTTCTTCAGAGTCAAATGAACTTTAATATTGGCAATATCCACCAGTCTGTCTGAATCAAACCTTGTGGGTAATCATTAGGCTTAACATATTGCTCAGGTCAGCTGTGCCTTCATGGCTGAAAGCAGACTCCCACATTACAGTCACCTACACACACAACTGCCTGCCTGCAAGACAAAGCTCCAAGGGACACATGGATATGAGGGTGTCTCACTTTGAAGAACAGGCTCCCACCACACCTGGCCAATAGAAAAAGCTTGGGCATACCTGGGACTTCATCTTGTGAGTATCAGACAGTAAAACAAGGCTGAATGAAGGGGTAACTTTATCTTACCTCAGTTCAGCTCTTCAGACAGGGTTCAACAGCAATTTCAGTGCCTTTTATTTCTATGCGCCCCTGAGAAACATTTTTTCCTGAATAAAGTACGGCTCCTTTTCCCTTTTCAGATCCATTTTTTCAGACAAAGGAAATCTGTAAGTAACCAACATGAAAACATAGTCAAGTATTTTGCTATATAGCAAAAACCAGCTTTCCCAGTTCTAATTACACTTTGTCTATCATAGAATCATAGAATAACAGTTAGGGTTGGAAAGGACCTTAAGATCATCTAGTTCCAATGCCCCTGCCATGGGCAGGGACACCTCACACTAAACCATATCACCCAAGGCTTCATCCAACCTGGCCTTCAACCCTGCCAGGGATGGAGCATTCACAACTTCCCTCACCAGCCCATTCCAGTACCTCACCACCCTAACAATAAAGAATTTCTTCCTTATATTCAGTCTAAACCTCCGCTGTTTCAACCCATTACTCCTTGTCCTATCACTACAGTCCTTAATGAAGAGTCCCTCTCCAGCATCCCTGTAGGCCTCATTCAGATACTGGAAGGCTGCTATAAGGTCTCCATGCAGCCTTCTCTTCTCCAGCCTGAAACAGACCCAACTTTCTCAGCCTGTCTTCGTATGGGAGGTGCTCCAGTCCCCTGATCATCCTCGTGGCCTCCTCTGGACTGGTTCCAACAGTTCCATGTCCTTTTATGTTGAGGACACCAGAACTGCACACAATACTCCAAGTGAGGTCTCACAAGAGCAGAGTAGAGGGGCAGGATCACCTTCTTTTACCTGCTGGTCACGCTTCTTTTGATGCAGGCCAGGATATGGTTGGCTTTCTGGGTTGCAAATGCACACTGAAGCCATCTCATGTCCATTTTCTCATCAACCAGCACCCCCAAACTATAAACTTATTTTCCTATATTGCTGGATCATGCCACTCTTTGCTAAGGAAGTGCAGTGGTTTGAGAGTTATTGAACCATTGGAACATTTTGAATAGCAAGATGTTTGTTTCACAAGGCTTTGTAAACAGGTAAGCAGAGAGATAAATAGATTTTTGCCTAAGAAGCAGAGTGAGAGCTATGGTTACAAAGAGATATCAGCAGGTATCAGATATCTGTCATGTTTATACAGGAGCTCACAGTGACTTGCTGTACATCTCACAGGTAGAATTTATCTTTTACCACCCAACAGTGATGGCTGAATGGTGCATTTCACTTCTCAGTAAAGATGGATTTGTTGAATAAAAGTGTAATTACCCCTAGACTCTACACTCTTGATATCTACTGTGAACTACTGAGGATACCACTATAGTCAGAGGAGCTATGTTGACTCAAATCACCTGGATCTGATACAACACTTCTATTCAATCAATCTTTTCTTCGTGATGTTCATTTCCAGCACTGTGCAGCTATTCTTTACTTTGTTCTGTATTGTCATTTCATGAAAGATGCATTCTTGGTCTGTGGAACACAGTGGGTCGTAGCAAGCTGGGTTCAGCAGTCTGCTGTGATCAGCAAGACTCAAGTAGTAATAGCCATGGGTTGAGAATAAAACAGAGGTTTGATCCAATCACGCATCAGTGCTTGTTACTGCTTTTCTCCATTTCTAAGACCCCTTGCATCTGACAGTCCATCTCTGGATCCTACACTTCAGTTACCCACATCTCTGAGTGAGGAAGATATTGTTGACACTAGCCATATCTCTCTTATCCTTTGTCAGTTCTGTGGAAGGAAAAATTACTCTGATGTAATGAAGGTGCATGAAAGAAAGATAGACTAGTAAGAAATCTTCATCCTTTTCAAAAAGATTTTTGATTTTGGTTAGTGACTAATGTACTTCTAATTCAGAAATCAGTCCCTTATTTTGGTGGATTCTACAGAACATCTGCATTGGTTCTGCAGTGAATTAACAGGTAACCAGAACAAAGGAGATGTGATCTAACCAGTTTGTTGACTAGCTATCTAAATTTGTTCTCATACTTTTTTGCTTGCGTCTTTGTTTAACATAAAGCTAGGAATTTCATTTTAAGACAAACAGCTTTCACACAGTTTCAGTCCCAATGAATCCATTTAAATACCCTAGCATCACTTTGTTAAGCAACAGGAAATATATGAATTGCTCTGCAGAAGTGCCCTCCAAACAAAGGAGTCCTTGATAGCTCATTGAGCAGGCAAATTGACATTGTTGTATCTGCAGATCAGCAAACAGAAGCTCAGCTTCCTTACATAAGCCCAGCCAGGGAGTTTTACAAAGGCCAGGACAGTATCCTGTCTTTTGTGAATTTCCTGGAAGGTACTAAAAATATCTTAACCTTTTGCTGCCATGGAGACCTGCCTTTCCTGAAGCTCTTCCCTTGTCATCCAGTTGTCCAGTTCTCCTGAGCAAAACATACAACAGAATTTGAGGGACCTTGACACACTTGTGAGGTGGGCTGATGCCAGCCTCATGAAGTTTAACCATGACAAGTGCAAGGTTCTACACCTGGGTCAGAGCAATCCCAGGCACAGGTACAGGTTGGGCAGAGAAGAAAGAGATTCAGTGCAACCCTGCAGAGAAGGACTTGGGGGTGTTTGCTGATGAGAAAAAGAACATGATACGGCTTCAGTGTGCGCTTGCAGCCCAGAAAGCCAACCATATCCTGGCCTGCATCAAAAGGAGCGTGACCAGCAGGTCAAAGGAGGTGATCCTGCCCCTCTACTCTGCTCTTGTGAGACCTCACTTGGAGTATTGTGTGCAGGTCTGGTGTCCTCAACATAGAAAGGACATGGAACTGTTGGAACCAGTCCAGAGGAGGCCATGAGGATGATCAGGGGACTGGAGCACCTCCCAGATGAAGACAGGCTGAGAAAGCTGGGGCTGTTCAGCCTGGAGAAGAGAAGGCTGCGTAGAGACCTCATAGCAGCCTTCCAGTATCTGAAGGGGGCCTACAGGGATGCTGGGGAGGGACTATTCATTAGGGACTGTGGTGGTAGGACAAGGGGTAACGGGTTAAAACTTAAACAGGGGAAGTTTAGATTGGATTTAAGGAAGAAATTCTTTACTGTGAGGGTGGTGAGGTACTGGAATGGGCTGGTGAGGGAAGTTGTGAATGCTCCATCCCTGCAGTGTTGAAGGCCAGGTAGGACAGAGCCTTGGGTGACATGGCTTAGTGTGAGGTGTCCCTGCCCATGGCAGGGGGTTGGAACTAGATGATCTTAAGGTCCTTTCCAACCCTAACTATTCTATGATTCTATGATTCTATCGTCTGACTCAGAACTGAAATCCACAGTGAACAACTCTACTTCTCAAGTACAGTGATGATATCTAATAGATAGGTAAAGAACCACACAGGAGAGATTTCTCAGGGATAGTGCAAGAATTCAGGATCACTAAGTCGTGTTCCAGGCTAAGGTATGCCTATGCAACCTGCTGCCCAAAGCATATATCAGACTAGGCACCACAAGAAATTAATCTCCAAACCCAAGTACCACACTGCACACATAGTCCTCCCCATGGAGGAAATACAAGGTAAAAATGGCAAATGTTAGTCATATTCTTTACAGTAAAAAGCACAGTGAAAATATACATCAGCAGACATGAAGAGCTGAGAACACATTGCATAGACATCCTGTCTTGCCCACCTCAAGTAGGCAGAGAGAGAATAAAAAAGGAGGGTGAAGCAAAGACTTCTGGCAACAGACTAAGCTATTTTTTCAGTCATATATTCCAAAAAAGAAAACCAACTTTCAGCACATCTCTGGTTATTTAAAAAGAAAACAAAACACAAGGAAAACAAACAAACAAAAAAAAAACCACCAAAAAAAACCTGACATGCAGTTAAAATATTTGATGAAATGCTTTGTATCATGGAAAAAGCTGCAGTTTTTATTTTTCCTTGAGACTTGCCCTCATTCCAGAAGGACTATCCTGAGGGACAGGAGGCCTTGCAGAGGGATTTAGTAGGTTGTAGCATTGGTCAATCTTTAATGGAATAAAATTTAGCAAGCTGAAATGTTAGATCCTGCGCCTCGGATGAAAGCACAAGTGCCGGCCACAAGTATAAACTGGGAGAGGAGCAGCTGGAAAGCAGACCTGAAGAAAGGGATCTGGGGTGCTGGTCAGCAGCAGGCT
The DNA here is from genome assembly GCF_012275295.1 of Melopsittacus undulatus. Taxonomy (NCBI): domain Eukaryota; kingdom Metazoa; phylum Chordata; class Aves; order Psittaciformes; family Psittaculidae; genus Melopsittacus; species Melopsittacus undulatus. The sequence continues at coordinate 19,753,005 of NC_047529.1, forward strand.
CAATAGGAGCCTCCTCTCCCCTCAGCTCTTCTCTCTCCCCTATGCAGACTTTTCCATTGTTCAGGAATCAAGACCATGCTACCATATGCAAATAATGCTTTGCATTTTTTTAGCACTTGTCAGAGAATTCAAGAACTTCAAAAGTATTCAGAGACTGAAAAACACTTGTAGGAGCTAGACAAAGGTAAGAAATGGAAGCTCAGAGCAGCCAATTGACTATCAATGGATGGGAGAGAAACACAGCAGGGTTCTTCGTCCTGTGCTTCTGGATCATCATCAACCAATATATGCAAGTGAGTGCATACCATTTTTTAGTTACCAGTGCAGCTGATTTCAAAGCAAAAGTGAAGTTAGCAAGTACTTAAATATATTTACTGTCTGAATGGGTTCTCTGTGACCCCCTATAACACTTTGATTACTTCCAGTGCAGGAGAAAGCATCATATCAATACAGCTGAAGTGAAACCTAAATATGTATTATGTTATTGCTGGATAAAACAGTATTAATGCAGTGCTAGTCAAAGACACCTGAAAGTCCACTTTAACTTTCAGCTAGGAACAGCTTTCCAGTTATGCCTTTTTTGGTACTGGACAAGGTGAAAAATTTATCAGCCAGTGCATTAACACCTATCAGCAAGGCAACTGAAGAGGACATAAACAGGCAAACACTAGTTGCAATTCAGGCATTATTATGAAAGAAACAGCATATTCAGCTAAAGGTCTTCTTGACTTCAGCCTTTCAAAAGGAGGGGGCATCTCCCATGTTAACAGCATGAGAAGAATGTATTTCACTTCAAATGGAGAAGTTGTTTTCAATAATGCTATTTGACCATGTTTTTCCTGAAAGGTAGTAGAAAAGTCAATTATGGCAGAGTTAGGGATGGCACTTCACACTTTAAATATGCAGGCAGAAAAATAACGTATTTCGTTTATAACATGCTCCTTAAACTTTGAGGTTGTTTACACTTCAGGGAGGATTCAACTTGGAGAAAGAAAAATTGAAGCTTAAATGCTCATTGCAAGGTAAGTATTTCTTTAATACTGTTTCTAATAGTAGCCTCATTAATTTAACTCTGTAGGATGTCAGTGTGTACTGGAATGGGTTGCCCAGGGAGGTTGTGAATGCTCCATCCCTGGCAGTGTTCAAGGCCAGGTTGGATGAAGCCTTGGGTGACATGGTTTAGTGTGAGGTGTCCCTGCCGATAGCAGGGGGGTTGGAACTAGATGATCTTAATGTCCTTTCCAACCCTAATTATTCTATGATCTTTTGGTAACAGCTGACTTACAGAGAGGTTGATTCTGTATTTGTACATTGCAAAATCCTTTTTTTATTTATATTTTTATGTCCTACTTCTGTTCCTTTATTGTCATTGCTAGTAATGTTATTTTCATCTTTTGTACATTGCCTCCACTTATACTTAGTAAGCATCTGGTGTTTTTTCAAAACAAATTTATCCTTAATAATAGTATCCTTCATTTGACCTTCAGATGCAACACATTCTATCTTTAAAAAAAGTATTGCTGCTTATATCATCCTCTGCTTCCTGTCCCTGACATTTTTATTTGTCCATCACAATTGTATCGTACCCTGTGGTATACACATCTTTAAAATAGTTGTAGTTAATTTCTTTTTTCTGCTGTCATTTCCTATGTAATTGCCTTATTGAGACACTCTCTCTCAACTTCTCTCTTTGAAGCACCATTTCTGTTTGAAATGGAGGACACAGAAATTATCCCCAGTCCCAGGAAGGATGGCAATTGTACACACATAGAGCAAACAAGATCAGAGATGTGCGTAACCCACAAGCAAAGACTCCTAGGCATGGTTGTACAATGTTAAATCAAACTCCTCCTTTACTTAGTTTCTATTCAAAGCTTGTAACATGAGCCTCAGAAAAGGAGACAAGAAAGAGTATATAGAATAATCCACCTACTACAGTCCTGTAGTTTCTAGCAAGCTGTAGTTTAAGGACTTTCAGAGCTAAATTATTTTGCTAAACACATTTAATAGTAATTTTAAAGACTATTTTTTCACCATTAATTCCTCTAATTATTTGTTTTATTATGTATATATATATATATTCAGTATCCTAAATGTCTCCCAGTTATAAGTCCCACATTGAAGCACTTAGGAAACTTCACCCAGATGGACCAAGAAGTTAAGAAATGATGCTGTTATTGCTGTACACACATAAAAGGAGAAGGTATTTCCATTAGTAAGAGGACCTTAGGACCTCTATGCCAGCCTAAGGTGTTGTTTTTCAAAATAATCTAAAGAAAAGCTAGTAAATACTTAAAAAAAAATGCTCAGTTGAATTCTAGGAGCTCAGGATACCATTGTCTGCCTTTACCACAACAGCACATTGCTGTCTCACATTCAACTTCGTGTCCAGCAGGACCCCCAGGAACTTTTCCCCAGCATTACTTTCCAGAAATAAATTTCATAGTGATGTATGAAGGCAAAAAAAATTCTTGAGGGCAAGAATTTAGCAAAGATCAATAAAAACCTTGTAATTTTCTCAATGAGACCATCTTCAATCATTCCTGAATGGTAACGCTGTATATTTTAGAAAAGAATTCAATTTCTTTAGATCTTAAGTTTATTAGAGTTTGTTGGACATAAGTGGAGATTGTTCCACATCTGGCTGCTGAAAGAAAGAGAAACTTTGTTAAGCACCACCATGTAGCATTTGATGCTGCCCACTGGAAGTGATTGGAAACCAACTGAAACAATCCTCAGACTTCATTTGGTTCAGCAGTTCTAAGTGTGAAACAGCTCCAGGACTAAAATCCTTCATTACCTTTCTTGTGTTACCCAAAAGTGAAAAGTAACACATACAATTTTTCAAAACTTAAAGATGAAAATCTGATTTGATTAGGTACTAACCAATTTCTGATGCACATACAGTATTCTAGTCCCTCTGGTAGGCTGAGATTTAGCCTGACATCTGAAAACTGTGATATGCTCCACCCAGCCCAACATTATCTCTGCTAACTGATTCATATAAGTCATTATAGGGCAGATAAACAAAGAATAACAGCACCCATCTCCTGTATGCCAAATTCAGAGTGAATGGTTCCTTGATTATTGGATGTGCATTCATTTTGCAAACTACTGTCAGGAGACAAATTCAAAACTCAAAATCTTTTTATTTCCTTGGTTGAAATACTTCCATATTTTCTCACAGTGCTTTAGTTCTCAGTTAGTCTTTTATGGCTTTATTCAGATTTTGCCATCCCCCTGCTGAACCATCAGAGTGGTTTCCTCACTAAAATCGTCATCCCACACAAATGGTGTAGTCATGCTTCATAAGTCACACAGGCTTGGAAGCAGCTGTTTGTTCATGGCTACAGAAAGAATTGGAAACTGGTGTATAGGACTCCACAAAGAAATTTGGGCACTTCCCAGAAGCATGGGTGCAATGGAAATCCATAAGCCTAGTAACTGACTGCAAGCTCACTGAACCAGATCTGTGCAAAACTACCCTCTTGTGTAAATATACAAGAAAAATGGGACAGTTGGCTTGGCAAGATGTCAATACAAAAATTAGCTGTGCAAGTAATATGCATGGCTGAGGCTACACAATTGGCAAACACAGGTTGGGCCAGAGAGAACATTTGTTCCTAGGTCCTTCAGAACTAAAACCAAGGGCAGAGTTAAAAAACAAATGCTGTTACCTGAAATGAACAGCTGATTCATCAGACTCTGTATCCTGACTTGCCACACAAACTGTATAGCAGCTTCAGTGGAGGAAGGACATTTGGATACAGATCCACTATGAGACTTTTTAAGTCCATAATACACACAGCCCACTGTCAGCAGTAGTATTTGAGTAATATTAGGTCTTCAATATTTTGCTTATAACTATTCCAGTAAGTTACACAGTGCCAGCACATGCTCTTTGAGTCCCCTTGACACCAAGTGGACCTGCCATATCTATGCTGTTACACTCTTCCACCACTCACTGTGGTGGCCATATGTAAAATGTCCATTGAAAATGGTCTCTGCTCCCTGCTAATTCCCAAAATAAAACCAAATACCTTTTGGAAGCTGCTAGTTGGACCATGTTAAAGCTATGCCCAGGAACCACGGTAACAGTTTGACAATATAGAACATTAAGTTTCAATGCTTAAAAATCACCAAGCACTATTTGATTTACTAGAATAGATTATCTTAATTATGCAAAACTCCCTGTTGTTTGGTTGCAGAACATGATCTACCCTGAAAGGTAGAACTTGACCATGTCCTACAGCTCCTAACTAGCTGGCTACAAGTGACTGAAAGCCTTTTGGTTTACTGCTTTTGTATTTCTTTGTACCACTGATCCTGCAGAAGATGTTGCCCACCTTTCCACCTCTGTGCTCTTAACATGACAGCAGCTGACAATGGAGAGGTCACAGGGCAAATACCCTCAGTCCCCACAGCTTTGAAACTGCTACTTGTCCTGATGGGGCCTTGGCCAAAGTACATTGCAGTCCGTTTCTCCTTTATACCTCCTCTACTTCCCTTTGTGGAAAGCAAGCAGGAAAATGAAGTTGATAGAAATGGAGGATTCTGACATCATTCCAGGATGCTTCTAGGCTCTGCTCCTCGATGCAGGGACCATAAACACTAAAGATCCAGGAATACATATATAGCTTTAGAACAGAAATGCAGGATCTTCCCATATTTCGTTGGGTTGCTAGGAAAAAAAAACAAAATAAAAATATATTTAGGGATGACTGAGGTAGTACTGAATGTCTTCTTATTATGCTTTATTTTTCCTAATGCCAGCAAAGGCTTTGCTGGTACCTTACAAAATATGAATGCAGTTAAGCTATAATCAGATGTTAGTAGGGTAGGACCCAGGGTTATATCCCAGTCCCTAGGTGGAAAGAGAATACACTGGTATAGACGCACATAAAGATGCAAACCTGTCCACACTAACAAGGACAGCTAACATGATACAGTATCCGAGCTCAGCCAAGCCCTCAACTTCAAAGTGCTTGGAGGTCTGCGCCTAGAAAATCTATCATTTCTGACATATGAGTGACAGAAACTGAGTTTCTACACTTTAGTGACTTATTGTTTGTTAGCTTCATCGAGGTAAATGGCCACCTGCATTGTGTTAACTGAAAGAAAACAAGTTACCTACACCACCAGGAAGCTTTGGATGGTAACTGAAGTTGATGGATCCCATACTTTTTAACAAATAAAAGTATATTTGTGAAAGAAAGGGCAGCACACATCTCTGTAGTGGGCACAAAGGAACCTGAGCTACCACAAGACTCCTTCCGAATACAAAGTGACTATCATCACAACATCCCATTGTTGTCTTTTTGTCTGATCATATTGGTCTCTGACTGAGTCCGTTCCGCGGCATAAGCATAATAAGATTTAACAGGTTTTCATAGCAACCAAGGTCCAAAGAGATCAGTGGGTAAGTCTCTCTCAAGTAGAACTTGACCATGTCCTACTACCTATTCACACAAATACATCCCCAGAAAATTCAGTCGTGGGCCACAGGCAGAAAACAGATGAGATCACAAAGAGACTGCAATCAAAGCATATGGATGAGCAGAGAACTGGTGACATGAAGAATCTCCAAAAAACATAAAGCAAGAGGAAGATGTCTCCCCAGCAATGAATTCACACATTCTGATCAAAAGGGCTGCCAGCCAGGAAAAAGCTAAAATATCCCCAAATCAAGAACTCATTGCATAAATCTGTTCCTCAGGGAAGAGATGACACCAATGATAGGTACTGTCTCAAAGCACATTTCTTAGGATAGTCCTGGGACATGCTCCACTGACGGCAACAATCATGCTCTAGAGGCATATACATGCAGAATGGAGCCTCTAGACAGAAATGTGGGCACAGATGTTCATACCCTTTAAAGAGGCAAGTGGAGCAGGATGGCGACATCTGATTTCCTATGCCACAACAGCTTACTGGTCTGGTACTCACGGATAATATTTCCCAGGCTCAATCTCCAGTCCCATTTGGAGTCTTTCAGGGATAAAAGACTTGGACTGTTTCAAGGATAATGACAAAATCCCCAGGAGTAATAGTAATTTCCTGAAGGAGATGCTTGCAGTATAATAATAGACAAGAACATCCAAATTAATTTCACCCAGGTTTTCTTATTGCCCTCCATGGATGTTAGAGTGCTATTATTTTAGAAATTGTGCTGATACAGCACAGCATAGCTGCTGAGAATGCTCCCAAAACCAGCAGATGCCATTACAAAGGTGTCAGCATGTGCACTTTATACACTTATTTTTGTTATTCTTAATTATCCCTGAAAGACTGTCCATCACTACCGCTTAATAATTTATCCATCAATTTGATCATCAGGAAAGCTGACACCCAGCATCAGGAAGATTACTGCCATCAAAATATTAAAAGCACTCAAACGTTTGCCTACTGAGATCTTATATTAAAGAATTGGGTTTTGCCCAGTTGCATAGTGATCCAAAAATAACATTCGTTAATATGCAATAAACCTTTTGGCAATATCCCCACTAACATTCACTTTTTTTTTCTACTATGCAAGGCAGAAGAAAATATTTTGTTTTCTATTTTAAAATTGCAAATAGCCACTTCAGTGACTAACCATGTCTAACTAATGCTCTGTTTTACTATTCTTGTAAATGGTTTGTACTTTTCTCTACTCTCTCCATGGTGGTAGTAGAAAACAAAACCTCTTGGAATCATTGGCTGATTTTAAGAGCTAGTGCTCATCTTCTCTTGCCCTGAGAGTTGTATTTTCTTTTCCTACCAGGATGTAGCTGAAAATCTGTATCTTAAAAGTCCAATGTTTGCATCTTAAAGGATATGAATTATTCTTTTTACTAGAAGATGTAGGACCAGTTTTCTTCATCACCTCCACTTCTTCCATCTCCCTGGAAGTCTTCCCAGTACTCTGCTGTGATATCGTCTCACACTCATCATGAGTGCCATCGAACAGATGAGAACCATAATCTTTTGAGCTTGCTTTTCCAAGTTCTCAATGTAGCGGGGAATCTGACCTACCCTGTGAGAGTCAGCGTTTGAGGTCTCCCCTACCAACTCTGTGTGGGATATTTTGGCAAGATATTTCCATTACTACTTACCTAACCCACACATTTAACCTCTCTGCAGTCATGCATTCTGCATGGGAGATCAAATACGCCCACAAAAGTTTCAAGTACATTTCCAGAAATTAAGAAATTCACAAGAGAAAGAAATCATATGCCTCAATTTCTTTGATTTACAAATTATTAGCTAAGCAAAACACACTAATAGTAATCTCAGACCTTCAAGATAAAGAAGAATGAGGTCAGACCTTGACTGTCAGGAGCAAGCAGGTACTTTCTCTGTCCCTGCATGACAGATTTAGCAAGAAAGAAGGCCATTTACCATGGACAGTCAGACCAGTACTGCATAGTCTTCTCACAGCTTTTCTACAGCTACTGCTCCTTGTTAGGGCTGTGAGGAAATGACTGGATCATTCCTTAAGCCCTGGGCTAAGGTTAATGGAGGGGGATATTCTGATGCACAAAATGTAGGCTGAACATGGGATACAAAAATTAAGAAATTTTCCAAGTCATCTAAAGAGGGGAATAATTTTAAAATTTGAATGGTTTAAATTCAGTGAGACTGAGTAGGACGTAGGAACCTGCCCAATGTTACATATGAAATTGCTGGATGAGACAAGAGCAGTGTACAAAGCTCACAAAAGTCACAGCAACATGAGGGATGGCTGGGTTGCCATTTCACATACCTTTCCTTTACTATCCAAGGGAAAGGGGTGTAAGAAGTGACCAGACTTTGCAGATAAATGAAAAGGACATTTTGGGCAGTAGAGTTTTGCAAGGCCACAGTGTCTAGGGGAACCTGCAGGTAATACCAGAAACCACTATGTACAATATCAACAGGTAACAGTTTTGAGAATGCTGGACTTTTGATGATGGACATGCCAAACTGGGACATTAAGGCAATTATGGATGGCTTGTTTATTGGGGATAAGACTGGGTCAGAGCAAACGAAATGCAAGGACACTGAGAAGCATCATCCAGAAACAGCAAAGCTGAACAAGTCTCACTGACTTGAAAGGACTCAAAATCCTTTGAAAAATTTACAACTATGATACTCTTCTGAAGACCTGGAAAATTTCTTAATTTCCGTATCCCATGTTCAGCCCATATTCTGTGCATCAGAATATCCCAGCATCTTAAAGGTCCTTCCATCCAGGCACAGCTACAGGTTGGGCAGAGATGAGATTCAGAGCAGCCGTGCAGACAAGGACTTGGGGGTGTTGGTGGATGAGAAAATGAACATGCGCCAGCTTCAGTGTGTGCTCGCAGCCCAGAAAGCCAACCGTATCCTGGGATGCATCAAAAGAAGTGTGACCAGCAGTCAAAGGAGGTGATCCTGCCCCTCTACTCTGCTCTCGTGAGAACTCACTTGGAGTATTGTGTGCAGTTCTGGTGTCTTCAACATAGAAAGGACATGGAACTGTTAGAAGAAGTCCAGAGGAGGGCCACGAGGATGATCAGGGGACTGGAGCACCTCCCATATGAAGACAGGCTGAGAAAGTTGGGGCTGTTCCGCCTGGAGAAGAGAAGGCTGCGTGGAGACCTCATAGCAGCCTTCCAGTGTCTGAAGGGGGACTATAGGGATGCTGGGGAGGGACTCTTCATTAGGGACTGTAGTGACAGGACAAGGGGTAACGGGTTGAAACTTAAACAGCAGAGGTTTAGATTGGATATAAGGAAGAAATTCTTTACTGTAAGGCTGGTGAGGCACTGGAATGGGTTGCCCAAGGAAGTTGTGAATGCAGTGTCCAAAGCCAGGCTGAACAGAGCCTTGGGTGACATGGTTTAGTGTGAGGTGTCCCTACCCATGGCAGGGGGGTTGGAACTGGATGATCTTAAGGTCCTTTCCAACCCTAGTTATTCTATGATTCTATGACCCTGGAAGAAGCATGTCTCTCCTAAATATAGTTTACATTATTCCAGTTTTTCTTGATTGAAAAATGTTAGTCCATAAAGGGCTTTTGAAATTTTAAATCACTAGTTTACTAGATATTAAACAGTCGGAACAAAATAGATAAGTTAGTAAGTACCTGCGTGAATCTGCAGCTAAAAAGCAATACAAAAATATGGTGTGATTTAAAATAAGGTCTGCAGTACACTAGAAGCTGACTGTGCAATTACTTCAGGTGGAAGCTTGTAATTGTCTAAAGGGACTCTGCTGCTGTTAAAGAAGCTATCTGAGCTGTGTTCTCCTGCTTGTTGATACACTTGCAGCCCATAGAGCAGTCACTGCCTGATATTTCCTTTGGGATCAGGCTATAACTTCTCAATGCTATACATGCAAGCTTTGAATGATGACACATCATAAAAATAAAATACAATCAAACAGAAATATACCTCAAACACATTGAAAAAATTTAAAAGGAGAATATTACACTCACAGTGCCCAATTGCTCCTTGAAGAGCATTTTGCAGGTTTGTTTCCTTGCTAACACCCAAGACCCACTCTTTCGTATCCTTCAGAGCAGCACTGACTGACACATACACTTTCTACTGTCAAGGACAGGATTCCACAATTGCTTTTCAACTTCAAAACACAGTTCCCTTCCTTTTCACTCTCAAAGCCTCTGTACTATCCATGCTCCGCCATCTACAGACACTTTCTCATCATTCTCACCTTGAAGAAGATAATTTCCAGTTTCTTTTTTCCCTTTGTTCTGGCCTTTGCCTAACTTAGTAAAAGACATGACATTGGAGCAGTAACTGTAAAGTTTAATATCCATGTCATGCTATTGCTGAACTCTTTCAACAGATGTTCTTTCAGATGTACATTGCATGTAAACCCCAATTTCTTACATAACTGAATAATACCACCCACAACAGAACCTTTATCCTTTTATCAGCAAGATAGTATTACATATTAAATCATACTAAGATACATAATTTTACATGCCACTTAGGACATATCATTGCTTAATCATCAACACTGCCCCAGGTTGATTTGTCCTGGAGGCTATTTTGTTTCTATGTGCAGCACAAATGGGTGCTGATCTTTTCCTGAGGTTTCTCAGTGCTACAATGGAGAAATTTCGTCAACCTGATGCTATTTAGAGGTCAGAAAGTGGAATTTTCAAAGAAGCTTGGTGCAAAACTGTCCTGGGTTCAGCAGTAGCAGTCATTTTTTCTCCTTCTCGGTAGCTGGTGCAGTGCTGTGTTTTGACTTTTGGGCTGGGAACGGTGCTGATAGCAAGTATGTTTTGAGTTACTGCTCAAATGTTTGGTTTGTCCAAGGACTTTTCTGAGCCTCGTGCTCTGCCAGGCAGGAGGGGAGGCCAGGAGGAAGCAGAGACAGGATACCTGACCCAGGCTAGACAAAGAGGTATTCCATACCATAGCACGTCATACCCAGGACGTAACCCGGAAGGGCTGAGGCGGTGGGGAATTGGAGGAGGTATCGGTTGGTGCTTGGTCAGGCAGGGTGGGGTGAGTTATGGGTCAGTGGCTGGTGAGGTGTTGTATTCTCTTCACTTGTTATTTCCTTTATCGTTATTATTATTATTGGTAGTAGCAGTAGTGATTTGTGTTATACCTTAGTTATTAAACTGTTCTTATCTCAACCTGTGGGGGCTACATTCTTTGGATTCTCCTTCCTAACTCTCCAGGAGTCAGGGGAGCAAGGGGGGGAGTGAGTGCACAAGCTATGTGGATTGGTTTAAACCACAACAGAAACTCCCTCTGATCTTTTCCTCTTAAAATCTCCAGTCTTGGTTTCTCATAAAAATCCCCCAGCTTTGAGGTTTTGATATAACTGAAAACAATTACAACTCAAACATTGGATTTTACTTTCAGGCACAACACAATAGAATTATGATGATCTGCTGACATTCTTGTAATATTTAAAAAAAGAAAAGAGCACTTTTTTGTCATTCCTTTTGCAGAGACTGTGATAAGATTCCTTCAGCTTCTCAGGCAGCTTCCTTAATTCCTATTTTCCAGTTAGATCTGATTGCATCCTGTCCATCTAGTCTTAACCAACAAGAAGCTGCACTTCACATCCAATTCCCACAGATGCAAATAAAGTCAGATTGTGCAAGTTAAAGGTGTCTTGGTCTTTGAGTCCTAAAGAGGGGGAGTGTGGCAGAAAAGGCATTCCCTGTGCAAGACCAAAGGGTAAGACGTGCAGACTACTGGTAGGGCCACAGCTACAGAGCTTATTTACAGCTCAGGCAAAGTCTAGGGTGGGGAAACAATAGTCTTCACATAGTCCTTAAGAAATTTCAGGAGGAATTACTGATTCCTGGGAAAGTTCTAGTTTTTATAAAGTGTACCATATACATATATTTTCAAAAACAGAAGTGAAGAAAAAGTTTATATTTTTAATCAAGATGGATCAGGAAGAGATATCTTAGTGCTGCAGAGCATATAATCAGTCTTTTGTCATCCTCCACTGCCAAAGAATTTGCCCTACACAGTTGTTCCAGAATGTCATCTCTTATTAAGAAGTAATATTTACAGAAGAACAGCAAACATAATTTTTATTTGGCTTTTCTCCATTTGTTTTTTTACCTAAAGCTTTCTTTCTAAGCAGAAGGATTTATATAATGCAAGTGCCACAGCTATCTTTTGCTGCATACACTTCATGTAATTAGAGTTCAAAAATTCAGACTGACAGCAGTGGCCCAAGTAACTGAGGCACTAAACATGAAATTCTACAAGACATCATAGAGATCTCCAATGTAGGCTATAGATGATCCATGAGAACTGATCAAAGATAGTGGTTTACCACCCTTCATTTGAGAACCTGTAAAGGACAAGGTGGGTCCCTTAGCATAAAGAGACTGCAGGGTAAAATGTATTTCTTCAAACTGTTTCATATGCACCTCACTTCTAAGCTTCTTTTACAATGCTTTCTTGATGTATGTGGCAGGTGTCTCGTAATGTCATATTTATTTATTGTGTGTTCACTGCTCACTGGAGTGAAATGTATGCTCAGCTGCATGGCACAATGTAAGGTCTGTCAGTAAATTTCTATACTAAAAAAAACCTCTGTCCTTTTAATGATGCCTGAAACATTCGCTATCCTCCATCTGTATCCTCAGCATCCTCACCCACTGCATCAGCTGTTTTTGTCTGTGAGTCCCAGACTTTTTTATCAGTGATATTCTAGGTTATAGGTGCAGAATATTGGTGATGATATAAGTAAATGACAATTTTCAGCTTAAAATATCTCCTCCCTGAAGATGCAATTACTCATATACAAAAGCATTATGCCCAATACACCACTGAATTTGTATGTAGCTTTTGTGTTGGTCTTTATATAAGATCTGGTTCCACAATACATCAGTCATCCCCTGTCCAATATGAATTACCTGTGAAAAACTGTTCTGCCTTTAAAGCAATTACTCAAATTGGACCCCAGAGGAGCTGTGAAAAGCCCATCCTTGGAGATGTTCAGCCACTGACCACCTTGCTCAGAGCCTGTTTCAAGAACAGGGTTAGACCAGGTGATTTCCAGAATTACCTTCCAAATTTATTTATTCTAAGAATGATCCTTGGTTTCTGCTGACTTCCAGGCAGTGACTAGGAGATGCTTGAGAGACTATATTAGGTCCAGGCAAAACCATGCAAAGCATTTTGCTAAAAATTTAACTGTAAAGAGGACCAGATTCCAGTGCTCAGGATAACTCTGTCACTGGTTAATTATCTAGACAACATGTAGGCAGGAACACTGGTAAACCCCAAGTCACACTGAAGGTCTGTAAGAGAGTAGGAACTTTGCTGTTCACTCTCTTATCTGAGGTTTACTCCGTATCACCTGATATACTTTTCATCAAGATGTCCATTTGTTAGATTATCTAGTTTAGATTAAGGTTAAATCTTGGTTTTTAGTTCTTACGTTATGCTTCTTGTTAGAATAGTATTTTCACATTCAACTGTTCCTTTCTGATACTAACCTCGAGCCAAGTACAGATCGCCTCTTTCATAAGCGAGATCAAGAGACCTTAAAGGCCACATGCTTCAGGAGGTGTTGACAAAATGTTTCTTACGTACTTTTCAGAATCTGGAACTTAGTGAACAGTTTGCAGTCACAAAAAACTAATAGCATCAGTGGCCTTTAAATAAAGACCTTAGAACTAAATTTGGCACCTTACTGTATGGCTTTTAAATATGATACCCTCAAGCCCCAAAATCTGCACCCAAATTTACTTGTATTATTAAACACTGGGTGTATATTTGCAGGTTTTTTCAGACAAAATAGCATTTTCTTTTCCTTCCTTCTAGAATGACAGGATTCTGGTACACTTTGATTTGAAAGTGTTGGGATTAACAGAATCAGTAGGACTAACCATATCAACAGCACAGTTCTGCCTAATATTGCCAGCTACTGGATCAATACATGTTAACATCAGAAAGACTCTGCAGCCAAATTAAACTTCATGTTTTGTGGTCATTTTGGAAGTCATGACTGGAAGTAATACTGTGGTCTTCATTTGGGAATTTATAGTAGTTATTGCTTTGATATCTATGGGTGAGAAGTGCTTTGCCATGATTTCACGTAGCAAGTTAAAATAATCTACTAAAGTCATCTGATTTTCCAGTGGCAGGCCCAGGAGAGCTTGCTCTGTTAAGTGCCAGAACACAACCAGCATAACTTCCATATTTTCTCATTTGAACAAACTATTTTCTCATTTACAAACAAAACCATTTACTCCTGTGGCTAATCTTTCCCATTGAGTGAGTAATATTAGTTGATTAGTCATTCAGCTTGTGTCCCTTAACATCACTGACAGATGGTCATATTAGTGACCTCTCTATAAATGGAACTGTAATGTTGCTATTCCCTCAGCCCATTGGAGCAAAGAACATTTATTACCCACTTTGCACTTGTTTTCTTTTCAGCTATGCACTTTGCACCTTTCAGTAAGAGACCCTGGATGTCATTGATAAAAAGCAGCTCTGAATGCTGGCTTAGAAGCATTCAGTAGATCAGCAATATATGAAACAGGAAGGACAACTAAACAAGCTGGGTAATTTTTCTGTACTAAAAATAAGCAGTGAATAACTGTTTATGTATAAATAAGCGTATTCAGCATGTTCACATATTATATTCTAATTACTTAATAGCTTGAACTTTGTTAAACAGTGCATTTTATAGCATGCATTCAATCTTTCTTACATTGCACTGATGATGCTGACAGCTGCAAGTAATTGATCTGGGCTGTGCTTCAGGTACTCAGGTCATGATCTCTCTCTCATCCTCACACATTCATTCAATTAATTTCTCCCAAACTTTAATTGACATTCCTCTTTATTCAAGGATTCCCAAACTTTTTTTTCTCCAAAGATGTTTTGTCATTCAACTTCCTTCCTAAACTCCTTCTATTTTGCACATTTCAGTCTTCCTTTTCTGGCTGTTCCCTACGTCTTCCTATACCCCAAGTCACAAATATCCTTGCTTTTTCCAGCTACCTGCTATCTCACATTTTGGAGGAGGGGTGGAAACCTTCAGTTCCTATTGCAACTGGACTAAAGATGCCCTGTACTAGAGGGGGCCCTGTACAACACACAAGTTGGAAGATTGCAGCTATTAAGTAGGATAAATGCTACTGATAAGCTCCCCTCCATACAAGAAGGGCAGTGGATATGTTTCTTACTAAGAAAAAAGTGAAGACCTTGGGAAAACACGTTAAAAATAAACTTAAAAAAGGTTGGATTAACAAAAATTAAATTGATGCCTTTCCTTGACTGGTTGCTTGCCTCACCCCACCTCAGGCTCTGTGAAATTAAAGCTCCATCCAGACCACGTGTATTAAGTTTTTTTGCTTATCCCATAGTAGAACTTGCATGTCTTGTACAGTCCACAAATGGCAGTGGAAGAGTTCCTTGGCTTTGGAAATATCCCCTCTCTCAGAAAAATATCTGCTAACAGTAAAAACCAAAACCATTGCATTGAATTTATGCCTCAGGGAGGAAGCAAAGTTACTGTAAGGATTTCTTTAATTCACTTGTTCCCTAGAGTTGAGTGTCAGAGGCAGTTGCACAAAATAATATACTATAAAAATATACTTTTTGCATGCAGGAAAACAATAAAGCTCAAGGCATCATTTCTCCCTATTAGAGCACTTACTCTGACATTCATTATGACTGCAATAAGTATTTTAAAGCTAAGAACATCTACTCTTTACTCCTCTTATGTCTTTAAAAAGGCAGTGATTTGTTGTTTTAAGCTACGCTTCCAAAAGCAGCACACTGCTGGATCTTAGGAAAAGCATTTTTATCAATGAATAGATAATAATTTGCAGAATTATGCTTCTTGCTGTTGGAAAAGATTCCAAATAATTCTTCTCCCCCAAAAAGGAAGTTGAAAATTAAAGCAAAATAATTTTAAGTAAGTTCTGATACACATTAAATCCTACCCTTAATTGGTCTGCTGGCATAGCTGTGCAGTGAAAGAGACCTCCAGATCAGTGTGAACGGGGCTAAGTATGTGAGTGTATGCTATGCTATAAAGTCACCGCTGGTAAAGACAGATTGCAGCTTTAGCTTTGCTGGAGTGTTTGTACCAGGCCTCGTGTTTATGTAATTGGCTATTGTCATTCTACAAGAATTTGATCTTGCTGATGCTGTAGAATGATCAGGAATCTCTCAAGGTGTAATCGGTGCAATATAATGTACAGCACAGTGTCAGTCAATGAACAGCTATAATGTCAGTGAAACATGGCCTGATATTAATAGTATCTGTGCACTTCTGATCTGGGGTTTTGTCCATTTTGTAGTGAATTTGATTTGTGGATGGTTTAGAAAGTACTGAGATAACTTAAATCCTCTCCAGACATTGAGCATTCAGTAGTGTTTTGGTTGCATATACATAAAAATGGGAAATCTAAGTATTTTATCAGAAGTTGTCATTAATAGTATCTATATAACAATTTAAGCTGATAACATAAATATGCACTGAAAATGCTATGAATTTGCTCATTTCAATAGTACCTCAAGCTCTGAACACAGATGGAGTTAAATCTGCCAGGCTAGATAGTATAGAAAACATGAAAGCAGACAGACCTTTCAAATATAACCCTTTTATTAGAAGCTGTTCATTTTAATAGTAATTGTAAAACTGTAAATCAGGCTTCCAAAGAACACACATAACTGAGTTTAAAGAGGCCATAGGGGAAGCAAAAAAAACCCAAGAGGACTAGCTTTTTCCATTTTTGACAGGTCATGTTCAATTGTGCTTGGATCTTTTCCCATATACCGTACTCATAATCAACAATTATATATATTTAAGTGCTGTTGACTCTCATACACACACTTAGACCCAGTACAACTTCATTTAATTTCTCTTTTTTGGAACAGAAGAAACAATGTGGTAGGATTTCCACTTTATAGTATAAATGGAACACAACAGTTCATCTGGAAGGGACCTACAATGAGGTCAGACTGACAGGCCTCCTCAGTTAGCCAGGACTGCTTACAGATGATGGAAAGTGACTCAGTGAGCAGTGCCACCAGCTCCCTCAGTGTCTTTGGTGGGGATCCCATCCAGCCCCATAGCCTTGTATGTGTCTAAGTGGTGTAACAGGTTGCTGGCAATCTCCCCTTGGATTAGGGGGGCTTTGTTCTGCCCCCATCCTGTTTTACAGCTGAGGGGGCTTGGTACCCAGAGAACAACTGGCCTTACTAGTAAAGACTGAGGCCAAGAAGGCAGCAAGTACCTCAGCCTTTGCTACTGTTATTTCCCCCACCCTGCATTCAAGCCCTCCTTAGGGGCTTGAATTCTCCTAGGCCCTCCTTTTGTTGTGAGTGTATTTATAGAAACATTGCTGAGTTTCTTTTAGGGCAGTAGCCAGGTTAACTTCTAATTAGGCTTTGGCCCTTCTCGTTTTCTTTCTGCATAATCTCACAACACATTCATAGGCCTCCTGAGTTGCCTGCCCTTTCTTGCAAAGGTTATAATCTCTCTTTTTTTGCCTGAGTTTCAGCCAAATCTCTTTGTTCAGCCAGGCTTTTCTTCCCCAACATATCCTTTTTCAGCACATGCAATGTGCTAGCCATGTAATGCTCAGCAATCCTGCTTCTCCCATAGTACTGCCAGTTAATGGCTCATTCCAGGAAGCTTTTCACCTTCCTAAGGCAAGGTGAGTTCAGCCAATTAGCACAGTGCAAGGGCCTTTATATTTGACAGTGCTCTTCTCTAACCCAATAGCCTTTTTTCCTTCCTGATGATAGTGTTTCAATACTGCACCAGTTTTTTCCAATTTGCACCAGACAGTTAAGCAACTTGTCAGAAATACAGGAAATTCAGTGCACAGATTGCTCTCAATTGCTGTATTTCCAGAAATCCAGGACTGACTACTAGAGCCTTGCTCATCTCACACTGCCAAAGGCTTCCCCTAACGCAGTGTAAATCACAGTCCACCTTGTTCTGCCTGACATCTGTTTTTGTAATGAGCCACTTTGTTGTTATAGACCTTGAGTGAATTTCACACTCATCGGCAACTCTCCACAATTTCTTCTAGATCATCCCCATCACTGCTGGGGTGCTCAGCAGCTTGGCATTTTCTTTTTCCACTCACCTTGCTGACTCTGACACTGTGCTCCTGCCTACACCATAGTTCTTCACCATACTGTGACCCTATATATTGCAATTCAGCAGCAGGGCATCCATCTGCCAGTCCTTGGAAGACCTTAAGTGAGCCAAGTTGAAATACTCACAAGACACCTCCTTAGGGAAGTACAATCCTTGCCAAAGAGGGGGAAAACTGCATGGTCAGCCCAGCTCAGCCTTCAGAGGGTTAAAATGCACAGGTCCTGTAGCTTTAGTCAGCATTATTTTATTTATTTGATTATTATTATTTTTTATTATTTATTTTAGAACAGGAAGAGTTTAGTTGGAAGATATCTATCTTTATAACAAAAAAAAATGGACCAAAAGTTAAAGCATGTTGTTAAGAACATTGTCCAAATGCCTCTTAAACACTGACAGGCTTGGGGCATCAATCACCACTCTAGGGAGACTGTTCCAGTCTTAGACTACCCTTTCTGTAAAAAATGCTTCTGAATGTCCAGTCTAAATTTCCCCTTGTGTAGGTTTTAGTAGTTCAAACACATCCTGTCTCTATTCCAGGGAGATCAGCATTTCCCTCCCTGCCCATGGCAGGGGGGTTGGAAGTAGATGATCTTAAGGTTCTTTCCAACCCTAACTATTCTGTGATTCTATGATTCTAAGCTGTACAGAGCGATGAGGTTACCCCTCAGCCTCCTGTCCTCTGAGCCCAAAGTCTTTAGCCACTCTTCATAGATCATTCCTTCCACCCTTTCATTAGCAAAAAAAGCATGAATCTGCAGCTTTTTTTTGAAGTAAGTCTCTCACAGAGACAGTAGGTGCTGCAGAGCTGCCTTTACCCATTCCTGCGGAGAGCTTCCAGCTGCCTCTAGGACAACAATGGAGTACAGAGCGGTGCAGAGCTCCATTTGTCCATAAATACAGGGAGCTTCTATCTGCAGTAAAAATACAGTCAAAGAACTAAAACAGGGCACACATAATTTTCTTCTTGCTTTGGGAAATGTTCAGCTATCCAGCCTGAAACTCATAATGCTTTTAAAGAGAGAAAATATATATTTCAGCAGACATTTCTAAAATTCCCAGTGTCTAAGCTTAATTTTCTGTGAATTCTGTGCCATGGCAGCCACAAAACTAAGCAGAGAATGTAAAAATGTATAAAAAAATTGCACAATAAATGAAAGTGTTGATTCTTCGATGCTCAGAAGGAGTGAAGTTTAGAGGTTTTTTACTTTGAGAAAAACAAAAGGTGAAATGAGAAAGAAAAAGCAAAATATGCAGAAACCAAAATAGTGCAGTAAATATAGTTCCCATAGGCCACTTGCAGGTTCTTACGCTGAAGGAACATGTTCCCCTTTGCATGTTTTCCCCATGTAACTTACCTATAGCTCTATTTCCCCTTCCAGATAGATTATATTGCCTGTTCTGATGTCAGCATCACCAGATCCATGTATCCAGAGGAAGCTGGATATTTGCTGAAAAAATCATATTTAAAATAAATATGACATATGTGTACACTTTAGAAAGTATCACTATTTTTGTCCAGCTGAACATGAATTTAGCAGAATTTACCTCTGTTGGAGGGATGGTACGGCCCGCTACAATTAATCAAGGAGTTTCCTCTATTGCATGGAAGACAACTTCCTTTTGCAAGTAATAGAGGAGCCAGCAAGGAGAGGTGCTATACTTGACCTCGTGCTTACCAAAAGGGAGGGGCTGGTTGGAAATGTGATGCTCCAGGGCAGCCTTGGATACAGCGATCACGAAACGGTCAAATTCAAGATCTGCAGGACAGTGAGAAGAGTGTGCAGCAAGCTCACTGCCCTGGTTCAAGAGAGTAGACTTTGGCCTCTTCAGGAACCTGCTTAGAAAGGTTCCATGGAATATAACCCTAGAGGGCAGGGGGGCCCAAGTCTCTTGTTTAATATTCAAGGATCACCTGCTACAAGCTCAGGACTGTTGCATCCCAACTAGAAGGAAGTGCAGGAGATCTTCTTGGATGGATAAGGAGCTGCTGAGGAAAATTTGAAGGAAAAAAGAGGCTTATAAAATGTGGAAGCAAGGACAGGCGGCCTGGGAAGAATACAGGGATGTTGTCCGGGTAACCAGGGACCAGGTGAGAAAAGCTAAGGCCCAGTTAGAATGAAACTTGGCTAGGGATGTGAAACATAACAGGAAGGGATTCTATAAGTACATTGCAGATAAAAGACAGACTAGGAATAATGTGGACCCTCTCAGGAATCTTTTGGGAGAACTGTCTGCCCTGGGTTTGGAGAAGGCTGAGGTTCTGAATGACTTCTTTGCCTCAGTCTCCACAGGCAAATGCTCTCCACACCACCCCAGTCTTGGAAGGCAGACACAGGGACTGTGAGAATGAAGACCTTAGGCCCACTGTAGGGGAGGATCTGGTTCAAGACTGTCTTAAGAACCTGAATGTACAAAAGTCCATTTGCAGGTCCTGAAGGAGCTGGCGAATGAAGTTGCAAAACCACTGGCCATCATATTTGAAAAATCATGGCAGACAGGTGAAGTTCCCGACGACTGGAAAAAGGGAAATATCACCCCCATTTTCAAGAAGGGGAAAATGGATGACCTGGGGAATTACAGACCAGTCAGTCTCACCTCTGTGCCTGGCAAAATCTTGGAGCAGATTCTCCTGGAAGGCATGCTAAGGCACATGAAAAACAACAAGGTGCTTGGTGACAGCCAGCATGGCTTCACCAGGGGGAAATCCTGCCTGACCCATTTGATGGCCTTCTACGAATGGGCTACAGAAATGATGGACAGGGGTAGAGCAGTTGATGTCATCTACCTGGACTTGTGCAAAGTGTTCGACACTGTCCCACATGACATCCTTGTCTCTAAATTGGAGTGTCATCAAATTGATAGGTGGACCACTCGGTGGATAAAGAACTGGCTGGATGGGCGCATGCAAAGAGTTGTGGTCAGTGGCTCAATGTCCGGCTGGAGACCAGTAAGGAGTGGTGTCCCTCAGGGGCTGGTGTTGGGACCAGCCTTGTTCAACATCTTTGTTGGTGACATGGACAGTGGGATTGAGTGTCCCCTCAGCAAGTTTGCTGATGACACCAAGCTGTGTGGTTTGGCTGATACACTGCAGGGAAGGAATGCCATCCAGAGGGACCTTGACACATGTGTGAGGTGGGCTGATGCCAACCTCATGAAGTTTAACCATGACAAGTGCAAGGTCCTACACCTGGGTTGGAGCAATCCCAAGCACAGCTACAGGTTGGGCAAAAAGGAAATTCATGGTAGTCCTGCGGAGAAGGACTTGGGGGTGTTGGTCAATGAGAAAACGAACATGAGCCAGCTTCAGTGTGTGTTTGCAGCCCAGAAAGCCAACCGTATCCTGGGCTGCATCAAAAGGAGCGTGACCAGCAGGCTGAAGGAGGTGATCCTGCCTCTCTACTCTGCTCTTGTGAGACCTCACTTGGAGTATTGTGTGCAGGTCTGGTGTCCTCATCATAAAGGGGATATGGAACTGTTGGAGCAAGTCCAGAGGAGGGCCACGAGGATGATCAGGGGCTGGAGCACCTCCCAGATGAAGACAGGCTGAGAATGTTGGGGCTGTTCAGCCTGGAGAAGAGAAGGCTGCATGGAGACCTCATAGCAGCCTTCAAGTATCTGAAGGGAGCTTATAAGGATGCTGGTGAGGGACTATTCATTAGGGACTGTAGTGATAGGACAAGGGGTAACAGGTTCAACCTTAAACAGAGTAAGTTTAGATTACATATAAGGAAGAAACTTTTTACTATAAGGGTGGTGAGGTACTGGAATGGGTTGCCCAGGGAGGTTGTGAAGGCCAGGTTGGACAGAGCCTTGGGTGACATGGTCTAGTGTGAGGTGTCCCTGCCCACGGCAGGAGGTTTGGAACTGGATGATTTTAAGCTCCTTACCAACCTTAACTATTCTATGATTCTATGATAACAAAAACCTGTCCTGGTTTGAGCAGTAGCAGTCATTTTTTCTCCTTCTTGGTAGCTGGTGCAGTGCTGTGTTTTGACTTTTGGGCTGGGAACGGTTGCTGATAGCAAGTATGTTTTGAGTTACTGCTCAAATGTTTGGTTTGTCCAAGGACTTTATGATTCAGGGGGTAGGGGAGGCCGGGAGGAAGGAGAGACAGGACACCTGACCCAGGCTAGACAAAGAGGTATTCCATACCATAGGACGTCATACCCAGGACGTAACTGAGAGTTACCCAGAAGGGCTGGAGCTCTGGGGGGATGCAGGAGGTATCGGTCGATGCTTGGTCAGGCAGGGTGGGGTGAGTTATAGGTCAGTGGCTGGTGAGGTGTTGTATTCTCTTCACTTGTTATTTACTTTATCATTATTGTTTGTAGTAGTAGTAGCAGTAGTGATTTGTGTTATACCTTAGTTATTAAACTGTTCTTATCTCAACCTGTGGGGTCTACATTCTTTGGATTCTCCTTCCTAACTCTCCGAGAGTTGAGGGAGCAAGGAGGGGGAGTGAGTGCAAGAGCTGTGCAGTTTGGTTTTAAACCACCACTAAACCTTATTATACATTTTCCTGAAGCATCTGTCAAGTTTGGGCAATTTTCATTAACAATTTTCATCTGTTAATGGAATTATGGGAAAAGCAGAACTCACTTCCCTAATGGCCAAAACTGGCTCTGTCACAGAGCTTGGAAAGAAGTCACGCAACAGAAGTTTGATCTGGCAACTAACAAAGTTTCACCGAATTTGCACAGCCATGCCAGCTTCTGTCTCTTTCTTTGCTTCCTCCTCTCTTCCAATCTGCCACATAAGTGGAAGAACCTAATTAACAATTAATCAGCTTCTCTTGGACTCCAGTGCCTGTGTTCATTTTGGAAGGCTTTTACTTACGGATGGCTTCATTTAAGAATGCATTAAATGCTCTACAGATTTGACAGGAATTCATCAAAGTATAATTAGCTTGATAGCTCTTTTGTCATCAAGTAGCCTACCATTTCCCTCCTGATGGTAGTTTAGATAGCTATGAAGAAAAATGCAATTGCTGTCTTAAATTCCTGACCCAAGAAGTTTAGGCATTGCTTAGAATAAATTGCTTACATGGTCACAATTTTTTACTCATTTCTAAAACTTTCTGGCCTCCTGTCATCACAGACAACTATCAGTCAATCAAAAATATTTTTGACTCACAAGCAACATGCAGGTTCCTCCAGTGAGACAGTATCTCTATTAGGAAGCTCTGCACAGGATTTGAACAGAGTCAATAGCTGCTCTTTACTGTAAAATGATGTAGTTAACACCCATCTATTATATTCCTGTCATCAGGCCCTGGTCCATTCCTGGGCATAGCAGGAATAATATTAATAGAGCTATAGAGATCAAGAAAAAAAAATGTAAAGAGACATCATTCATTTTGTTTACGGAGTAGGGACATCCTCATGATCCTTGAAAGCTGGGTGAGTAACATTTAATTTCAATGCTTAATCCACAATAGTAATTGAGAGGAAAGAAAAAAGAAAGGGCGATTTGGTTTAGCCCAGAAACAATTATTCTTTTTAATCAAAGAAATCAACAAGAAACACCCCCCCCAGAATAATACTTTTTGCATCAGACTAAAACATGTTGCATTTTATTTTAAATTATTAATGTTCTTTGATTTTTTTCGACCTAGAGAATTTAGACATGATCTTCCACTTAAAAAAAAAATCCAGTTTTTCAATAGGTCAGGACAAGATTTTTAATATTTTAGCCCTTTCTCTCATTTGTTGGTAAATCTACTTGACACATTTTCATAAAAAACTTCATATTCCTCCAATCTATTTTCAAGCAAATTCAATAAACTTACACAGAATTTGCCTATCAAATCAGGATTCTCTGGCCCACTGCTAAAGCAGCTTGTTTCCATACCTGTCACTTCCCCTGCAGTAAGGGAGTGTGTAACATCCGTAAGGCTTTGCCACATCTATTAATTTTCTCCTCGCTGGCTGGCATGCTGCTTTCAGTGCCAAACACAGACCAGAGTTAGGAGCAGCCTTGCCTGCTGCAGTTCTGACTCACTTTCTTGGCCCAGCTTCAACTAGTTGGGGAATTCCCTGGAGGATGAACATATATATCGTTATCAGAACTCCTTTGCAATGTTTAAAAGTTAAAGGAGCCCAGATATAACAGTGGAGGATGTCTTCCTGCAGCCACCTGCATGGAAGTCATAGAATTGTAGAATCACAGAATAGTTTGGATTGGAAGGGACCTTAAGGAGCATATAGTTACAACCCCCACATCATGGTCAGGGGTACCTTCCACTAGACCAGGTTGCTCAAAGCCCCATCCAGCCTGGCCTTGAACACTGCCAGGGATGGGCAGCCACAGCTTCTCTGGGCAACCTGTGCCAGCACCTCACCAACCTCACAGTAGAGAAATTCTTCCTACTGCCTTATCTAAATCTTTCCTCTTTCAATTTAAATCCATTTCCCCTTGCCCTGTCACTACACACCTTCCAGATTTGTAAAAAGTCCCTCTTCAGATTCCTTGTCATCCCCTTTAGGCAGTGGAAGTTGCACTAAGGTCTCCCGGGAGCCTTCTCTTCTCCAGGCTGAACAAGTCCAACTCTCCCAGCCTGTCTTCATAGCAAAGGTGCTCTAGTCCTCTGAGCATCTCCATGGTCTCCTCTGAACTTGCTTTAACATGTTTTCTTAAGTCATAAATGCCAGCACCAAAGGCACCAGAGAAGGGCTCTAGGCAGCAAGCCACAAACCTCCCTCTGCCAGTATAAGAGTCTGTTCAACCTCTTTCAACCCCTTTGTGTCTGTGTTTTTGTCCACAGATTTTTTAAATCAAAACTAGGCAACAATAAGCATTTCACCTAGCAGAGACTTCTTCAGGGCTGTTAGAAGTACCATGAAGGTAATGTGACACAGTGGAGAGCAGCAAAGCACTCACTGGATTCCAGGCCTAATGGATCCATGTCCCACTGGCATGGTTTGTATATTCTCTATACGGCAAGGGTATGTGGCTGGACTGAGAGAGACCACAACCCCAGTGACTGTTTCCTTCTCACCACCCATCAATGTCCACACCATGAAGCCCTTTGAGAATAAAAAAACACCCTTCTATCATCTACACTGAAGCTTTGTCCAGATGGGAGTCAGGCAACAAGTCTTAATTAAGCCATTTTCCATCCAGACATGGAAATGAGGGCTGGCAAGTTTGTCTTGGTTGTATTATGTTGCTTTTCTGACAGAAACACAGGTTAACCATTCATACCCCCATTTTCTCAGTGAAACATTTCAATGATAAAAATAAAATAGCTGTAGCTCTGAAGTTTAATTTTAACACTTACATATGCTTAGAAGTGCAGCTACTTTGACTTGAACATAATGCTTTCTCTAATCCAAAACATGTCATTTTGAAATTTTGGCTTAGGTTTCGATTTAGGTTTTTTTTCAAAACATAATTCTTTCACTTGGACTGACTTTTTCCTTTTAGCCTTTTATACTAATGGCACATTTAAAAAGTTTGTTCTGTTAATATCCAGGTCAGACTTTTCTCTGAAATTAAGAATTTTATCTTTCATGGAAAATCCTAGACCACACAGCTTTGAGGAGAAATATCACAGAGGGTTTTGTGCAGGTTTGCATTAGTGGTCACTGGTTTACATAGTTCTAAAGATTTGATGCTAATCCTGCAGCTACTCTATAATATTCATCTCCATTTACAGCAAAGTAAATGGACGCAATGCTCAGTACAGCAGCTAAAGTCAATGGCTTCTCCAAGCTACAGTCATTCACATCTTTGGACCCCACTGTAGCAGCTTCATGTGGTCAACGTTATTCAAGCATTAGTATCATGGCTTTAATCCTTTCCAAGGATAGAAACCATTCATCATAGTGACCTCCAGGAAACCCACTCTCTGTTGGCTCTCTGACTGGACTAAGTTCTGTGGACAAACAATCATGACTAGCCCTGAGGTTGCAGAATAAAAAGATAAAGAGGAAGGAGCACCTGGGAAAACTACACCAGGCAACAGAGCAAGATCGACTTCCTCTGTCAGAGTCTAAACTTCTTCACGCCTAGGTTGGGAATTTTTCGGAACACTGTATGCTTCAGGGCAAATGATTGTGGTTTACGCTTCATGAGATAAAATGTAGAAGATATAGCCACTCTGGAAGAAGCCCACGGATTAATTCATACTCATGGGTCAGCTGGAGGTGAATAAAATGAAGTGATTGAAAACAAGAACCAGGCTAAAAACCACATCACATAAAAACTACAAAATATCCAAACTTGAAACAGTAATGCTCCTTAGGTCTTTTGCCTCAGCACCATCTATCTGTGATGATTAAAGGCATGAAAACAAAGTCTGGAAGAGATGCATGGAGCATTTCTTGATTCCATGTGAACAGAACAGACCTTTGGTCATGCAGGACATCAGTAATTCATTGCATGAGCAGCCAGAGAGACAAATGTTACTGATTCCTCTAACTTAAGAGAAAAGCAAATTGCCCTGCTCTGGCTTTAGCACATTGATAGATCTTCCTATTAAATTACTGCTTGCAAGGATAGAAAAGAAAAAAAAATTCAGGGACATCCATGTAGGCTCTAAGGTACTGTTCAGGACAGGGTCCAGAACACACCTGCAACTTCAGCAAAGGCAGATGTTGCTTTAGTACTTGCTGGAGCAACAGGGAGGAAGGTACTGTCACTAAATACTCTCAGAGATGCTGGTTAGTCTAAGTGCCATGCAAGGAAGGAAGGAAATGTGGAAGATATTATTAGGATAACAGAATGACAGAACCTTATAGACCTGCAACGGGCAAAAGAGAATACAACAGAAAAGTTAGGGAAGTTCTGAAAGAAGCCAGATTTTGCAATGAGGATTTCTAAATTCTTTGTATGCTTTAATATATATATTGCCAAAATAAGACACGTTGCTTATTTATTTTTCATCCTGCTTATTTTTGTTGTTGATACCAAGGCAGTGTTCTCTTATTGGCATCATGTATTACATCCAAGCATTAAGTGGTCAGAGGGATTCAGAACTTTTTTCCTCTAGTGTGGCATTATTATGTTACACTGACAGATTTATTATCTTTTTCTGGAGGGATATTTAAATGAATTGATTTTGAATCTTTGACATTGTAATCGATACATGTAAGAGAATATATTAACTCACAACTGCCAGATCTGCTGTGATCATGGCTTTTCCTTCCTTAGTACCAAATAAGATCAATCACTATCTAAATGAAATGTGCTGGGTAAACACATTTTGCCTAAAAGCAAACCTCTACTGAAACAAACAAGGATAAAAAGATCAGGGATCCTTAGTTTATCCAGTTCTACAGTGTCACAGTAATGGAACCCTCTCACCTCCTCTGCACTTTGCATTCTCCCCCAAGCACTTGCTCAGTTCATTGGACTAAAATACAATTGTTCATGGTTCACATGAAGGAATAAGAGATTAATCTTCCTCTTCTGGCTGCAAGCAAAACTAGGCAAGACATATCTGCATGTCCATTTTGAGCAATTTTGTTCCCTCTCTTCCTCAAAGTATATCATTACTCTGATGCATTTTTTCCCCGCACTGACTTATACACACAGCGCTCTGCAGTCACAAATGCAAGTGTGATAAAGGGATGTTTTCATTGAGAGTGTCCAGAATTAAAACAGCTCTTGTCCTGCTATGGCTCATACAGGTCATTGTGTGTCACTAATTAGTCAAATAACAGATGTAACTCCTGCAGCATGAAGAGCTGTTGCTGTTTTCCATTGCTTTTCAATTACTGCCCTGTGAGCAGGAACAGTGTGTGAAATGGGAGGTTATAGTTTTGTTTATTGAATGTCCTTGTGTCAGGCTCAGTTCTCAAAACTCAGAGGGAACATAATGAAGGAAACATTGAGGCTGTGTTTGTATCAGCAAATTAAATAATGCCAGGCCCAAACACTGGAAATCAATCTTCTATACTGTTACCTTCTTAGACTGGTTCCTCACCAATCTTTCATCTCAGAAGCTAGTCCCTTTGGAAAGCACAGGTCAGAGGCTGCACAGGCCAAGGACCATTGCATTTGTCCCCTCATTGTGGCAGTCGGACATACCTGAGAGTATGATATGTTACCACTTCATGGAAGCTGACCTCAAAGGTTGTAGGGGTACAGTTGTGTGGTGTCTAACACTAGATGTATTGTGGTTTTTGCCTTCATTTCTGCTTCCTCTTAAGAAAGTGTGCTGCACATTGCCCCACTATAGAAGTTTTCAGCTACCTTCCTTTTTCCAGGCTAAATAGTCAGTTTACATCTATCTGTTATGTTTATGCTGCTTATTAGCTCTAAGTCTTAACTTCCTTGGTGGTCACACTCCCACTCCTTGCTTCTTCTCACCTGGTTTTCCAGTGATCAATGCCTTTCTAGGCATTTTGTCAGGCTGAACAGACCAGCTTCAGCTAACGTATCCTGTGATAGACTCATCCTCTCAGTCACCAGAAAGCCTAGAAGCAAAACAATGGTATGGATCAAGAGAAGACTCTCCTGCCATGGAAGTTTCATAGACCTTTGTGTCTGAAGAGTGAATGATGTTAATGTATCATTGTCATTCTAGCATCAGATCTGAAAAATACCTCTAGTTAATAAAGAAAATCTTACTCTGCACAAAGACAGGTCTTTATACTTTTCCCTTGCATCACAATATAATAACAGATATCTTAAAATATTTTCCCAAAAATGTAAGTAAAGAAGGTGGAGGAATTCAACACATTGCTTGTGTGAAGGAAGAGGCTGCTGTCTACCTTATTGGCACAAATTCTTTCAAGTTTGCTCTTTTAGATGCTACGGTATTTGTCACATTTCATTTGAAGTTGTTAAAAATCATTACTACCAAAAAATATACTTTTTATAAAAAAAACAGTGACTTCCTTCCAGTGCAGTCCTCAGAGCTTCTTTGCATTTCATCATTTACAGGAAATATTGTCTCCATTTTTCCAAACTGCAATTTTGATTCTAACATATTTCTCCAGTTCTCCTCAGCTGAGTATTTGCAGGCACATCTATTTCTACATACAATTACCCTCACGTATTTGCAACAGATAATGAATACTTGAGTGTTCTTCACTGTAGAGAGACAGAAGTCAAGAGTCGTAAGCTAAGCAGATGTTGATTAAGACTACTCTATTGAGAATCCTGAACCTCTCCACCATTCTCCAAGACAAGCTAGGGAACAGCACTTGAGCTTCATGTTGTGTCATGTTGTAACACTGGAGGGGCCTTCTAAATAGATGGGAGTAAGCACTTACAGAAAGGGTCAAAAACTGGGCTGCTGTCATTATTTAAATTGGTTGTGCAGGTAAAGAATAGAATTTGATTAAAAATAGCCTACAGACCCATGGTGCATCATGGCTCCAAATCTTCATTTGTCAGTGGAAAGGATTATTTTGCACTTGCAAAATCAGCAACTGCGTTTAAGAATGTTATTAACATCTTCAATGCTAATCTTACAACAGAAAATTGAGCTGTGCTACTGAACACTCTTGAGTGCTAAAACCCAGTTGTCTATATACTGCTAAATTGTTAGAATGGTCCCTGGCCAAATGCAGCTCTCCCAGGCAACTTCTGGATATAGTTCAGAAGTTAACATAAGCCATAAATTATTCCTAATCTGCACATTGGATGCACTAACCCTACTTTGAAGGTTAAGATAGTTTAATAGCATAGATGCAGGTTATTCTGTGCCAGTTGGCTTCAAGTACCTGATTCTATACTCTCACCATTTAATTAGCTAGTGAAGATACAGCCAAGCCCATCAATGATATCTTTAACTTCTTTATCTTTGGTTATTAGACAAACACCAAATATGAGTACTTCAAACCACTTGCTAGGTACATAAAGCAGTTTAAAAGGATGAAGGATGAGTCTAATTCATGGGAGATACAAAGTAAATAGTCCACAATCACACAAGCAGCATAAAAGCAGCCTGCAGCAGAAGTGCTTGGCTCTAGATCTCCCAAAGCCCAGGTTAGGTGAACACACACCATAGGTGCTCACCCAGCCCAGTTTTCCCTTTCATTACGCTAGCCTTTCTCTGATTGTTTGGGTACAGACTTATTGCTTATTTTATCATATTTTAGTGCTTATACTGTTTGTGTTATTTATTTAGGCACTTTGAATGGAAAAACAACCTTTTTCATATCTGTTTGCCCAGATTATTTTCAAATCTATGCAGTGAAGCAAGTCAGATGAGCAGTGAGGCTCTTTTCCCAATTTTCTGCTCTTTGCCTCCTTAAGTACACTAGAGAAAATAACAAGTTTGTGCATATTAGTTCATCATTAGTCCAACCCTTAGTGCATTGAAGGAGTGCTCAGGGATTCTTTCTTATGATTTTTTTTGTTGTTGTTGTTTTTTATAGTAATCTAATTCAAGGGACACCACACCAAAGCAGTAACCAGACCATAAGAAGGAAAATGTACGGTATATACATCCCACGCTTTACTCAGCAATCAAGACATATCCAATGCCTATTGAAAATAAAATTATTAAAAAGCCTATTGTTTTGCCAATTCTTTTCCACTTCCATTGCTCTAAATTATGTTATTTTCCACTCATAATTACTGGTATGAGCATAATTTGCTAATTCCAGTCCAGCTGCCCACTGGTTACCACCAAGGATCATTTGCTCATGAAGGATATGTGCCTCTGCTCATTTGCAGACATATAAATGCATGATGTTCTGCTCCATTCCCAAAGGAGAAAGGCAGTGCAACATCTTCCATTAGAATTGCCACCCTTTTGTCTCCTGTTACTGCTAATTCAGATGGATGAGCTGTAGTTGTTGAGATTTAAGGGCTTGAGGAAATTCAGCCATTCTGTTGTTAGTGGAGCTAATAAGCCAAATAAGTCCACATGCTAACTCAAACAGCTAAATCATGCAGTCCATCCCTACTTTAAGTCACTGGGAAAGAAGCCAAAAAAGCACATGAAAGTTTGATTATTTTTGAATGCACAAACTGTAGCCAGTCAGCCTGTATGTCACCAGATACCAATAAATAAGCATTGATTAAGCTGTGGCCTTATTTAGGAAAGTTAGTGCTGGTCAGAGCAGTTGAGATGGGATGAGTTTGAGCAGGCTGAAAAAAAAATCTCTGTACATGTTTGTATTGTTGTTTATGTTTCTTCAGCATGATAGAAGAAGATGTCCAGAGATGTGTCTGAACAGAAAATCCTTTTCAATAGACATGCAAGCACACCATGAAATCACATCAGAGGGAGATTCAAGGGGAGTAAAGGGTTGAGGAAGATAGGTTTTATCATATTTGAATGTCCAATTTCACCATTTTTAGAATAAAACCTTACCATTTTATAGTTTTGAAACATTGTATAACACACTAATAAAAATAGTGACCTATTTTGATTGAACTTAAATGACTCCTTTTATACCCCAGAACTTCAGTGAAATATTTAATGGGAGAACAAATTTTAGAAAACATCTAAAACCCCCATGATTTCCCTTCATTCCATTCATCTTGTGAATACATCCTATACAGAGAGAAAGGGTGACATCACCATTAGGGGAACTGGCATATGTTTCCTAAAGAAATAATTAGGAGTAGTTAGGATGAAGTTAGACTAGAGAAGTGATTGTCCCCCTGTTTTTAACACTAACAAGGCTGAAACTTGAATCCTGTGTTCAGTTCTGGGACACTCTCTACAAGAAAAACATTGAGGTGCATGTCTGAAGAAGGGCAACAAAGGTGATGAAGGGTCCAGACCACAAGCCTTATGAGGAGCGGCTGAGGAAACTGGGGTTGCTTAGGATTCACCTGAAAGCAGGTTGTAGAGATGTGGGATGGGTCTTTTCTCCCAAGTACAACTGATAGGACAAGAGGAAATGGCCTCAAGTTAGACCAGGAGAGGTTTAGATTGAATATAAGGAAAAATTTCTTCACCAAAAGGGTTGTCAAGCATTAGAACAGGCGGCCCAGGACAGCAGTGGAGTCACCATCCCTGGAGGTATGTAAAAGACATTGTTGTATGTACATAGATGTGGTACCTATTTAAGAACATGGCTTAGTGGTGGACTTAGCTGTGTTAGGTTGACAGCTGGATTCGACCTTCGTGGTATTTTCCAACCTAAATGATTCTATGGTTCTACAATTCTATAAAATATAGCAAAGAAAATGTAATTATTTATGTCTCCATGGAACAGGCCCACAGGAAATTAAAGATCCCAATTTGATTCACAAAGGGATTCATCTCCTCCCTCTAAACATACACATGATGCTATCAGGGTTAATGAAAGTGGAGAAGCCCAGAAGTTGTCCCACTATACCACATAAAACACGACCCAGCCAGTTTGAACCAGAAACATCTGAAGTGCAGAAGGCATGAAACACCAATTTTCCATTTTCACACCCTTTTTCTTACAGTGCAGTGTAGGATGTTCAGCTAGAAATATTTTTTTCAGGACTGTTTTAAACTTTATTTTGGGACAGGAAATGGGAATTTCCTGGGAAATCAAATTGCCAGGGTTTTTTTTACCATCTGCAGTGATGACAAGTTCCAGGAAATTTGGCATTTTGAGACCTGCTCATCATCACTTTGCCACCATGACATGAACAAATTTGCACAGTGTAGTACAGACCAGTTATGCTACAGTGTGGCACAAACCCGCTTTTCTCTGAAATACAACCTACAGACATAGTCACCACCTCAAGACTTTGAGTGACAACCTGATACCACCAAAGTCAAACAGAAGATTCTGCCATTCTGCTGAATTAAGATGAGATTTTATTCCCAATTGATAACAGAAGAGGTGTGACTTTTCTTGCCCTTTGCAATCTGCAGCATTACCATCTTTCAGTCAGTCAAGATCCATTTAGTTTACAGCTCTGAAACAGATATTTTTACTTCTGGACTTCACTTCCTGGCATTTGTGAGCAGCTGCTGCGGGGAGCTCTCTAATGCTCTTCCCAATGCAGAGCCTGCTAGAACAGAAGCCTTTGGCCTTGCCATAAGCACAGGAGATTGATAGTCTGCTCCCACGCCTGCCCAATGTATATTGCAAACCCCCAGCCATCTGGGCAGAGAAAGCATTTCCTTGGAAAGGAATGCGTCCCCCACTGTGAGCAAGTTCTAAAAAAGGGGTTGGATCTTGAATGCTAAATAATAAAAATAAATCTCAGTATTTTCTCTATCTGAAAAGAAGATGACTATACTCTGCAGCAATACTTTCCACCTCCATCCCCTTGCACTGTGAGATAGCTCCTCTAACTCTGTGTAGCACACACAGCAAATCCTTCTTCATCCTGCCTCAGTGCCTCCATGCCTTGCAAAAAGGTTCGGGTAAAGCCACTTGCGTTCTCAAAGGGATGAAATCAGGGCAACTATCCATCACTACAGAAAGAGCAGAACTAAGCTACCTACTGATACGGTATGTTCCTTCCCCATCTATGCCGTAGCATCATAAGATACTTTTTCTTGTGGTAACTGCAAGTACAGTCAAGACAGACATAAATGACAGCAAATACTCTTTCAATTTTGAGTTAACAAAGTCTTCTGCTGAAGATGTTTCATTGCCGTAGTACCATGGTTTGAGAGCTAAGCTTCTTCTGCTTCCACAACTCTGCATCAACATTTCAGGTGTGATAGGTGGTAATACATATTTGTCCAGTGATTCATTTCAAAGATACTTTGAAATCCCTCCAAAGAACCATATAGATTAGATTTATCAAGGAATGGAAATAGTTATGAATTTTCTTGTGAACTTCTTTAGTAAGAAGATATTGATTTATTTATGAAAGAAGTTTACTGGTGAAAATGTCCCCAAAGACCAACATAGATTTTTTCATATCAGCAATGGATTTTTTTTTCTGGCAGTAATAAAAGACACAACAGCAGTCTGGTATTCAAGGCTTTCAACTTTGATATGATAGAGGGGGCTACAGCAACCTGAAACAAACCAGAGCTGAAAACTGGAGACAGTTTAGTCCCATTCCAACACAGCCCACAGCCAGTAACTCAGATAGTCAA
Source organism: Melopsittacus undulatus (assembly GCF_012275295.1). Taxonomy (NCBI): domain Eukaryota; kingdom Metazoa; phylum Chordata; class Aves; order Psittaciformes; family Psittaculidae; genus Melopsittacus; species Melopsittacus undulatus. Next base: position 19,786,546 of record NC_047529.1, read on the forward strand.
GTACCCCCAAAAGCTGCTGACGTTTCCCAGAGTAGATTGGGAAATTTGCTAACACCTTCCCACAGCAGAAACACTTTAATCTTGCTCCTCTCTGTTAAGAGAAACTATTAAACTATCATCATGAACCCTCTCACACAATTGAGCTGGGTATGAAAGTGCTATTTCCATACCCCTTCATGCTATATTTGCAGAGCAGGAACAGCACTAAGTGCTTCGTTTCAGAGGTCCACTAATCTCCCACTTATGCTTGAACATATTTTTGTATACTGAACCATGTCCCAGATCCTACATCCTCTCTGCAGATGAGGCAGAGGGACAATCTCAAGAGAAGAAACATGACTCCAAATTAGAAGCCCAAGGGTGATGCCTTCAATACCTGTCCTACTCAAGACAGCTCATATAGCTACACAACAAATGGTTCTTTTCCCCCCTCTCCTGATTTCATTCACCTGGAGTGATTTGTGTAGGAGCTTTTCCCCTTAAATAATGGTTGTTAACACTGAATTGTTTTCATTAATGTAAAAAGCCTCCTGAGTGAATAATTCCTGTTAGACAAAACAAGGTAGGTGTAATAATGACTAAAATTGAGTACTGTATGACTGCAGGGGGAAAAAATATTAAAGAAATAAATTATTAGATATGCAAACTTTATTTCAGATAAGTCTTAGAAGGTGCTTTTAGAAGCAATAATAGCATTTATAATTAATGAATGCCCTGCCAAGTATCGACCAAAAGATACTTACAAGTTCACCTTTCATTTCCTCAATGCCTGATTACTCAATTTGTTTTCTTATTAAAATCCAAGGGCTTTGTGAAAATGCCTTTGAAAATAATCATCAGGATACAACTACTCCTTGTAAAAAATAAAAAAGCAAGAATCAAATTTTATTCACTATTTCCACTTTAGTATCTTTTGCTTTAAAGGTTTGTATGGTATTTTTAAATAAATATCAAGTGGAAAATAAAAAAGATAAAATGCATATTTGAAGACAATTTTATAGCCAAAGAAATTACTCTGGGGTCTGCAAAAAGGTCTGAGTTGGGATACCCTAAAATACAAGATTAAAGTTATGTGGAAAATAAGTTGAATGAGCATCAATGAAAAGAAGAGGAATAACCTGATAATTAACTGTAATCACTGTATAACAAAGGATAAGATTAAGTTGTCTGAACAATAAGCCCAATTAGCAAGGAAATACAAATGAAAAAAAACCCATAGATTTGTAAAACAGAATTCACAGAATGAATTTAAATAATCATTTTCATGGAATAATTTTCTTTTACTGTTTCTACTGTTAGCATTTTATGCAGCTATATGCAAGCAAGAATATATAAATCTATATAAATATATAATATTGTGCACAAAAGGTTGCTGCTGTGGGTTTATGCTTCCCACTCTTTCCACAGATATTCCCAGCAGCAACATTCAGTGTCTTTCACCAGTGCTCACATCACACCACATGCTTGGATGAACCATCAGTAACAAGGAGTGAAACCTTGAGCTGGAGTTTAATGCACATAAATCATTTTTCCTCGAGCCAAAAACATGCTCAGTAGGGAAGACTGTAGTGTAGTGATCTAAGTGGCCAAGAGAGATAGAAGTATACATTCAATACAGATTCAGAAAAGATAGCTTTGTGAAATGGGACATGAGGAAGTCTTGATTCCATGCAGAGAAAACCCAAAGGATATTTGTAAATTATGAAAATGAGGTGATAGATGCAATTAAATATACTAGTAAGGCTGTCTTACCTGCTGGCAGGTCAATACTCCGTATTATTTTCATTAAGTTTGCCCTGCAGGTGAGGTCTACTCAAAAAAGGGAAATTTCACAGAATTTCACAGAAATTTCACAGAATCTGCTTCTTTTGTAGCAGAAAACATTCATCATACAGGCATTTCCAAAACATAAATCCACTGTTAGTGCCAGTACCTACATTTTCAGCAATGCCCTTTTCTGTGGGACCCTGAGGTTTCCAGAGCCTTCACATGAAACTGTGCTCTTTTGCTCTTAAACTGAGTACACGAAAAAAAAGTCATTGATGCAACTTTCCATCTTTTTGCCTTGGGTTTGCTAGCAATCTCCAGAAAGTTCACAACTCATGTTATGTGGCATTGACCTTTTTAACTACTTGTCCATAACACAGTTTGCCTGCAATTACGAAACAGATTTCAATTTCCAACTGTCCTTTCCATTTCTGTATGCTCTTGTGCTGTGAGAATTCATTAAATTATATGCCAGATTGTCAAACAATGGATGTTTCCCATTTTTAAGTCTGTGTCAGATATGATGGAGCAAAAGGTTTTCCTTTGCTAATTAGGATATAAACAGCAGCGCTTGACGTTGGCTTTGCTTCCATGTGTAGCTAACAGATGGACTGGAGCAGAGGATGTCTAAGCATGTGATTGCAAGAGCAAGCAAATCAAATGCATGGCCTTCTAAAAAGTAGTTATTCTCTGCAGGGACATTTTACACTTTCTGTACAAATTAATTTGGGCTTCTGGAAATAGGCAAACTGGCAGAGGCACATTTTGGGCCTTAATTATGACTGCTGGCAAGAACGAAGGAGCTGAGTCCACAAAGTGTACAACTCCTAGGTGCAAGCCTTCCGTTTATATTGCTGTCAATGCTGTGTGAGTTAAGGGGAACTGAGTAAGTGAAGATGATAAAAGTTCTTGGGAAAATACCAAGTTTCTCCAAATTTCTTCCCAGTGCAGTGGAGCAGACAGCCCAAGTCAGCTCTGAGGCTGAATGTTGTAAGAAAAAACCCAATACTCTCCCAAATTATGAGTCTTTCCTTCAAAATAGTCACTGCTGCTAGCACATACCTATCCTGAAAAACAGACACTCCTTGTTCTGGTTTGGCAGCAATAGAATCATAGAATAGTTAGAGTTGGAAAGGACCTTAAGATCATAACCTCTGAACTAGGGTTTTAGAAGCTATTAATTAACCTCATCCCTTCTTCAAACTAGTATGTTCACCAATGTGAAACCAATGTGAAATGTATGTATGAAATCAGTTTTCTTCCTGAGATAGACAGATTTGAAATAAGGGTTTCCCATCCTAGCTGTATTCAATCAATTTTTAATATCATGCACTGACTTGAGGAGAAATGGAGGGCAGATTTCCTAATTTCTAATTTTCCTAGTTTCCTAAGACAGAGTGCTCCACTTTTCCCACTGAAACACATAATCTTTTTCCTGTTGTTATTAAAACTTAAACCAAGTACCAAATAAACATGACACCAACAGAAAAACCAATGAAGACTCAGCTCTGACTTTTTTTTTTCTACTATATGTATTGACTTTGTCCTTTAGCACACAAAGTGAATGATGATAGATGATTTTTCCATTTGAATCATTATCACTGTTACACGTTAAAGGACAAAGGAAATAAATCATTCTGAAAAGACATAAGGAGGTGATAGTGTTTTCGTCATTCAAAGACCTTTCTAAGTTGCTGGCAAATAAAGGTCTTCTTTGATGATGGTAATTTCATGGTATTTATCTCTCCTTGAGGAGGAAGTGCACTTGATGGCTTTGATTTTTTTTTTTTTTTTCAGTCGCCTGGTGGCTTTTCGGGGGAAAAAAGTCAAAACCTTGCAGAACATTAAAAAAAAAAAAGCTGTCAAAAGAAATAAACAGTGCAAATACAGGGAAGAGGAATTTTATGCTGTTTAGGATTTCCGAAAGAGGAAAAGAGTCTCTCATCAAACTTATTTTTCCTTGCAAATTCAAAGAAAACATACTCAGTTCTGGCCATGCTAGGCTTTGAAGTTTTTGCCACAAGGTCTGGCCAACAACCCATGCAGGTCTGTGTCACCTCATTTTGTGACCATCTGTTGGAAAGCAGAAGGTGCTGGATGCAGTAGACTTCTGCAATACTGGGGCATCTTCTTTGGGAAGTCAGTGAAGCATTGATATTATGTCCTTCAGCCATTATAAATCATGGTTTTGAATAAAATTTTTAATGCTGAAAAATGTGCATCACAATTTTCTGCAGACTATTGCATTGCTGTTGAGCATTAGCACTGTCAGAACTGTCTTTGGTTCATATTTGTTGCTCAGCAATGCAAAGCATTTCATCTGAATTTCGTTACAGAAGCTGAAAATAATACCACCTTGCACTAGAACATAGAGCAACACAAATTTTTCAGTTTTACAGCTGAATGATCCAAAAGCCTGGGTAACTCCAAAAGTTTATACCCTCCATCTCTCCAGGATCATAAACAGGCAAAGTCAATTTAGGCATGACAGATGTAAAAAATCAGTCCTGTATCATATGCAGTCATCCACATTGCTTTACTATAATATTAAGACTCCTTGTCATTCTCTATAGCTGAGATGGTTGATCCGTTATGCTGATACCAGTCCCACTGGAGTCCTTTTAAGCTTGACAACCAGGAAAAACAGCTCCCTGTAGCTTGGTCACTCTGCCTAAACAGACCAGGCCCTCCAGCAAGGCACGGGAAGGTGGACATATATAGGGCTTTGCAGGGATATCTTTACCTGTGAGGGCTGTAAAGCATACTGTGGGTTACATTTAAGTTCTGGAACATACTTAAAAATTGTGTAATAGCTGCTGCTAATAAATTAGCGTATGTGTGTATGTATATATATATATATATATATATATATATATATATATACATATATGTATGTATAAAGAAAACCCTGCCTTACACTAGCATATTCCCAGAGATCATGGAATCAGCTACCCCAGAAATGCCCTGGGTTTATAGCCAAAGGTATCACAGCATAAGTCACAAACCAGACTAGTAAGTTAAAAATGCACAGACAGTTTTGGTCATTAACTTTTACAGACAAGCCTATTTGATAAAAATTATCATCTGGTGCAGGTAATGGGCAGAGACATAATTTGCCACTGCAGGTTTTTCACTCATCACCACATGTAATCACCTCAAGCTCAAATACAAGCCAAAGTCCTACTATGTGTCACAGAGGTTTCCTCTGGTGACAGAAAAAAAGGCAGGATGTCATACCTAGAGAACCATTCTGCTGGTAACTGACCATAATGAATTCTGCTACATATAATGTCAATTCTTCCTCTAGATATTTAAAATATAGCCAGGAAAGACAGTTTTTCTTCAAACTTGCACAATAACTTCTGCCAACCAGGTTTCTTTCTGTCTTAGAATCACCATCAGCATATCAGCGCAGCTCTTTATTTAACAATCCTGAGGATGTGGAATTAAAGGTTATTTGTAAGAAAGTGCAATTGAACTGTAGGTCTATTGTTCAAATTTATTTGTCATATTGCCTAAGACACTATGAAAACACTGAGATTTCCATCACCTGCATATCATAAGCATCACAAAGAAACCAATTTGAGCAATATTACTGATGGCTAGTTCAATGCAGTACTCACTCTTCCAGCTGTTACAGAATAGGCAGGTTTTCTAAAAGGATGTTCCCTTTCTGTATCCATTTTTCCTTCAAGCATATTGCATGAGTCTCATCAATGCATTGCCTCTCCATCTCATTAAACATCTGTGCTCAGAAGACCTTTTTTTTCCCCTGCCTCTGCTCATTAATTTCCTTCTTTCTTTTTCCCACTGTTTCACTTCGCTATATTATTTTTTATGTAGCTGGAGTACTAGGGGATGGCTGGGGAGAGAATATTGTTTGTAGCACACAAAATCGTATTGTTCTCATATGAACACAGGCCTGCAGCAGATCTGTTTTAATTTGTCAGTAGTCTATGTGTAATCATGTTTTAGAGGGACATAGAAAAGCTCAAGGCCTTCCATGTATTTTTTTCAAGGAAAGAGAGTTTTCAAGCATTTCTAAGAAAGGCTCCTCCCTTTCTGGGTGCTATAACAGTAAAAAAGCAAAAAAAGACCTTTAGGCAGAGAACACTGAAAATAAATGTTGAACAAGAAAGACCAGGCTATCATGTAATACAAATCAGCACCTTTCCACAGACACCAGAGAAGACTAAGCAACTTATACAAGCCAGAATTAGAGGTTTCAAAGAGAAAGCAAAGTGTTGTCAACCTAGTTTCAGAAACACAGTGCTGTCCATCTCTCTAAAGTGAAAAGGATTACAGTTAAATAAAGAGCTGTAGCAAAATATAGCAAAGGCTTGCACCCTGGTCCTTAGCCAGCATAGATGCAGAGTAAGTATCATAGGCAATTGTAGAAGTGAATAAATCAGGGATTCAGTTGCAGACTGTACAGTAACCATTACACTTAAGGACAATATAAGCATGGTGGGATGATTTGAGTTTAAGGTTGTTGGGGTTTTTTTGGAAGGAATTATGCAATTATAAATGGCAACTTGCCACTGACCACATTAAAGCTTCAGCAGATTAATAAGGTCCCAGGTCTGACCATCTGGATATATTAGGGAGATCATTTTATCCAGTTACTTTCTGTACATAACTTTTTCCATTTTTTTTTAACTAAAACATGTTTTTGGTGTAGCCAATCTAAAAGTAGCATAGCAGCTTGATCCCAAAAGAAAACCTGCTCTTTCTCTAGCCCATTTTGCTCACCTTTGTCTGAACAATATCCACTTTCAGTATATCTTTTTTATTATGCAGTATAAAAGTATAGGAATGAAGGCTGATATGCAGCATTGATATATATGCAACAGTGAAACTAGCCCTAAGTATTCCCTACACCTTTATTAGTAAATAGTCACATTGTCATATTACTGCACATTACTGACCTTCAGCAGCAATGCCATGCGATCTCCCACAACCATATTCATAGTTATGCAGTGAAGATGTTAACTTTCTTCTATTATTTTAATGTCCTTCCCAAAGCATTGTGAACTGATATTAAACTAGACAGACCAATCAAGTCTGTTCCTGTAGTGTTCCATAGTCATCATTAGTGCCACTTGTAGGTGGTATATATATATGTTCACAGGTATAAGCTATTAAAGCATGCAACAGACATGAGTAGCACATGTTTTGCAGACTGTTTCACACATACTGGTAGAAAGTGTTAAAGGTGGCATCCCTTGTGACACAGGATTGCCACCTCTGCCATAAGGAGTGATGGGTACTTCTGTGCTGTGCCACAAGTCAGGGCCTGCGAGGGAAGCCACAGACATGTTGCATCAGTGACTGCATTTTAAAATAGACCGGGCAGTAGTGCTATAGGATGTGAGATTACGTAAATGGATAGGCTGCACTTGGAGGTGATGCTTATGGCTTTCAGGAGTATTGGAAATTATTTCCTAGCAAGTGTTAGCTCCCACACTCCTGGCAGAATCACTCATGTTGTCAAGGTGAAGAAAATATTCCCGACAAGCCCATCACTAGACACATTCTGGTGTTTCTCCTCTGGGAGGAGCAAGGGCAGAATGATTTACTGTTCTCTGCCTATCTCTAGCTGCCCGAGGCAGGGCACACAGACATGTCCTGAGAGATGATAAAGGTTATTTATGTGTTTACCACTTTCCCTAGCGTCCTAAAATGTCTCCTTATCCTCTTGAGTCATCTGTTATCTCTTAGCAGCAATCTTAGGACAGGGTGTAACTCCAAAACCATCACAAGTAATGATATGAGTCGGTGCCACGTGCAAAGAAACAGCTGAATTGGAAAAACTTTAGAAGTTATTAAACTTACTGCCTGAATATCCTCAGTGTGGTCACCTCTCCGATCAGCTGGATGTCATGCACAGCTCTTTCGAGGCTTGGATAGGTACAGCCAATGGTGTCCTCCTTTTAGTCCTGCTGTTTTGAAAAAACATTCACATCTCATTGTCTTTTGTTGCTCTTGCTCTCTTCCTCTCCCCTCATTGCTCATGAGCACCTAAAAGGGAACATAGACACAAACAGGCCATTTCCCAGTCTTCCTCTCATTTTTCAGAGAATTCTGTTACAAGAGCAAAAACACAAAAGTTTAAAAAAAGCCTCCACTTAAATAACCCCATTGAAAACCTGTCTGAAAGGAAGACACTCAAAAATGAGATAATCGGTACATTCAGACTGTGATAAGACTATTTTGAGACTCGCCTTCTTGGATTCTGGGTTTTTTTTTGAGCTCAAGTTCAAAGATGACAGCACAGTAGCTCCTTTAAGAAGAAATGTGTGGATGACTTTGATAAATGAAACTATTCTTTCCTATTAGTCTATGAGAAAAAAAAAAAAAGCTAAATAGGACTAAGTTCTTCCACAGCAAAAGGAAAAACAAAGAAATAACCAGGAAGGAACAAACTCTGAGCAGATCACCCCTGTGAATGCTGTTCAGTGGAGACTGAAGAGAAAACCAGAAATAACATGAAAAGAGGGCTTATGCCTCGGTGTGTTTAGTCAGTAGCAGTGATCAAAACACACAAGACAAGAGTGCTTGTCTAGAGCAGGGAAACCTGGGGTTGATGAAAATTGCTGCCACCTTCCCAAATAAATGTTATAATGCAAGTCTGAAAAAAATTCAGGAAAATACTTCTTTGTACCTGTGCTTTGGCAACCAGTCCTCCTGAATCAGGAACAGCTCTGAAGTAATGGGTGAGGGCTGCACTCATCTGATAAGAACAGAAGTCATTGTGCTTGTGCTTAATGGTATTTCTAGATCTTATAGTAATGAACATCTCAACTACAAGGGAATACAATGACCTAAAAAACTGTGATGTTACTTATAACCTCACTACATGAGAAGAACTCACCCTACAAAACATGGCATTCTCTGAAGGGCATTGCTCGTTTGGATTATTATCCAAGATAAAAGATGGGACTGCTGCCTTTGAGTTGTTTGTTCTTGAAGTTGTGCCACTTACCTTGACAATCTGCTTAAAATTCTTGCTGTATTTGATATTTAATTTAAACCTCCAAGAATGGTGACAGTATGGAAGTACCAACCAACTTCTGTTTTTCATGCGTTTCCCACCCATGTGACTTGCAGAAGGTATTTCATAGGAAACAAATACTGTGTATTTCTTGGATCCCAGATTTCAGAAGTTTAAAAATCCTCAGGAGACCTTTTTCTTCTGTAAAACCTAATAATTTGTGATATTGTTAAGTTATTTTGGGATGGTCGCCTTTGTGATTTTGGTTATAGGTCTGGGAACAGCTGCAGGGTTTAATTCTCAGTCTCAAGATAGGCCCAAATAAACCTTCTGAGGAGGGAAAGCAAGTTGTTTGACTTGTTCAGCTCAATAAAAACAAAGTCATCAGTTTCACTGTTAATTTTTAGTAGAAACATCCATCTGTGAGCAATACAAGAAACAGGGGAAAAAATGCCACATGGATTTTTTTCATCTGGATCCCCAGACACACTCTTAGTTGCTGTGTTGTGCTGCAAACACACAATAAATAATGGTACAAATTTAGCCCAGGTGTAATTCAGTGGAGTTACTACCAGAATGAATCTCTCTGTTCAGATGTGATTACCCCCATTTATTATAAACTCTTTTGATAACTTGCTATAAATCTCAAGTATATCTAGCCTCTGTGCCAGCAGTAGGTGGCAGTTTGGCTGACAGAGAAAGAGGCATTTAGGCACAGATGCACTTTGCTTCTATCTGAGGCAAGATAAAGACTGCATTCAGAAAACAGGTCATTTTAGAGTATTAGTAAGAAACGTCATAGTTTAATATAGTTGTTTAGCTTGCAATTGTTGGGAGCCTTCCAGAGGCCTCTGGATATGCCAACCTATTCTGATTTTTCACATAAATAAGCAAACAGAAGGTCTGCAGTCAAAACATGCAGACTGATAAGGTGGTCTTGATGTATGCATGCAATCTATGCATTCTTCCTGTCACTCTGTAAAGCTGGAAAAGCTTTCATGTAGCAACTGCCACTATCAACCATTCAATCCTGTTACATGCTGTTGTTCCCTCTACAGCAGCCCAGCCAGGAGAGCACCCTCTCCTATGCCCAGTACAGGACAGGGATCCTTCAGTCTCCCAGACATGGCTGGTTTTCTAGTTGCTTATCTTTGTATATAATCCCCCAAAAGCAAAGATATTCTGGCAATACAGATGGAATCAGCTTGAAAAGAAATGTAGGAGGAGACTGGATATGTGCAATAGGGGAAGAGAGACCTTGCAGTGGGAAGAGCAGCAGTCTGAACCTGGTTTGGTACTGCCAGTAAGCACCTCATGTCATCACCACCCTGCTCAGACTGGGATGAATATCCACCCCTGTAAGACCATGGGGAGACAACCTGTCCAGCAAGGGAGAGCCAGGGACCCAGGAGCTGTGTGTGACCTTGCAGAGCATTTCACTCTATCATGCGTAGTACAAGCATATGTACATCTGAAGCACCCACACCTACCATGGGAGGAGGGTGCAAGAGGGGATTTACACCCCTAGTATTATCTCAACTGTATTACACCCCTAGTATTATCCCAACTGTATTATTGAGGTTTATCTATTGAATTAATAGATATTGAACCTGAATATACTGTTCAGTGATTTTCAGTTAATTACATTGTTATCAATATATTGCTTTGAACATAATTTGAATTTAAAGACATGATTCTACTCTTTGTAAAAAACAATAGCATTACTTTTTATGACACCAGTAAAATATCGTATTATAGTGGCTGAGACCCTTATTTTCACTGATCCTTTGTTAGATCTCATAGGGAACATAAACCACAATGTAACAGCACTACAGAGTAATAGCATCATCCTTACCCCTTCACTACTAACAAAACAGTATTGAAACAATTCCGGTTTAAAACTTGTAGCTCATTTATCCATTTACTAATGTGCCTCCAAAACAATTTAGAGTTAACAAAAGTTGGCTCTGGAGAAAATACAGACCTAATATTGCAAGCCGTTGTATTACACCCATTATGTCTTCTACTTCTTCAACAGTAACATCTTCAATCAAATTAAATCCAGCGCTAAACTTAAGTATTGCAAGCAGAAGCTTGCCAACTTCCTGTTCACACCCCTTAAGCACAGCAATTTTGCAAATGTATATAGAGAAAAATCCTTTGAGCCTTGTTTATTTTGCCTGGTAATTGATGAGTAACCTTGGGGTACAGATATGCATTACCCTTATGGAGGCTGAGGACAAACATTTATTGTGTTCTTTTGTAGATAATGCGTTTCCTTTCTGAGAAGCTTGAAAGCTCTTTCCTCTTACAAGCATACTAACATGAGACACAGGGTGACAACCATTTTATTTTTACTGCAGAAATGGGCAACCATCTGGTTAGCAATCTGAGTTCTCATCCCCTGTTTGGGCACAACAGAAGGAACACCTGCATGTGTCTTGATAATTTACATAATTGAACTACACTGAAAAGAATAAAAATAAAAATAGGACATGTTTTTTCTGATTATTGATTTTCATCCTGTTTCATGTTGTCTTTTGCAGCAGCCAGTTTTATTCAAAGATCTACCTCACCTAAAATCTAAAAAGCAACAAAATTTTCCTCTTTTTCTATGATTTACCAGTCAGTGGCTTCCTAAGCCAGACATCAATTTATTTTATGTTGTTGATTATGGATTTTTTTTCCACAGAAGTATGTAACTGCTTTTGGATAATTGTTGTTATAGAGTGGTTCATACTTTGTATTCTGAGACTGAAATGTCACCAAAAATGATACTTGCCATAGAGGGGATAATTATCATACCACCCAATCCAAACACATAGAAGGATCAGTTCAGGTCTGAAGCATCTCTGCATATAGAGTTTAACAAAGATTTAGTTTTTCAGTGCTGCCATAATGGCCTGTTTTCTTAAGTGATAGAGAAAAGCTTTTTAGACTTAGAGGATGAGGTCAGTCCCTACTCCAGTTATGAGTGACCACAGACATTCATCCACATCTACAGCTTTTTGGGCATTTGCCACCAGAATTTAAGAAAAGAACTGCAAAGGTCACCTTCCCACAAGCACATGCTTTAGCAGATGTTGCATCAGCAGTTACTAATTCTACAGAAAATAGGATGTTTCAGGAACAAAGCAGATTCAAGAACACCATGAAGACATTAAGACACCTGATGGGAACACAGTTATCATTCATCCTGCCTCCACTAGAGCAGACAATAGAAGACATATACTTCTATGGAGGATTGAGAAGATGAACAGGAGAAATGCCTACCATGAAAAGATATGCCACACAAGGAAAAGTCACAACTGTATTTCTTCCCTTGGCAAGTGAAGACGCACCATTCAATACACAAGGACACAAAGGAATAAAAGACTGCTGTGGCCTGAACAACAAAAATTTGCATCCTAATACTGGATATATTTAGGTCTATGTGTAATAAATAGGCCCAGATCCACTATTGTGTAGGTTGATTCCTTAAATACATTACCATAAGTGAAGGAAGGAAGGAAAGGAGGTGTTCATAAAAAGACACATCTCCTGCAGTCAATGGGAAGAATGAGGTGATCCTCTTTCAGAAGTAATTCAAAGCAGTGGACTCCTATTTAGATTAGATCCTCACATCTTGAATGATATTAAATAGATCTACTGATTTTGCCTGCTCCTATTGATGATAATATAGAGACCTTGGACTAACAGATACCAGTTTTGATTCATTTGCCCACATGCTGACATTTACAAAGTAAATATCCAGAACTGTCCAGGCTCTAAACTTAGTGAAGACTCACTTTGAACTCAAAGGATAACTGTTGTGAGTCTTTCTTTCACTTAAGAAAGACAGCTAAAATAGATAAAATTGTCCAATGCTTTCCATTGTGAATGAACAGGTTCAAGATGACTGTATCAGATAGAGACATCTACACTGCAGGCATACAAAGCCAGAAGGATGGAAACTCATTTCTTTATCTCATAAATATGAATCTGTGTTCAGTTAATTCTATATTCTGTCTTTGGCAGAAGTAAATCACTAAAATGCAAGGAAAAAAACAAATTCAGCTGGGCTAACTGTGATCATTATTGACATTAGATACCTTTCCAATTAATGAACCATTTACAGGAAGACCTGACTTTTCATCTAATGTATTTAGGAATTTTAAACATCCACCAGATAGATTCTATTAAATGTATGTTTTGCAAAGCATCTATTTCAATCAATCATCCTATGCACAGGATCACATACTTAACTACATCCTTTCATTCAGTGTTTAAAACAGTAACCTGATTTAAATCCTAGTGAAGATGGTGAAGAATATCCATTAAATTAGGCATGTCTATTGATCAAGAACATTATCAAAATATAATTATCAGGGTGGAAACTTCATGGTAGTGTTCAAGTGAAAAATAGTATTCCAGGAATCACCAATACCTCCACAAATACCTGATTTTCTTTGGAGATGTCAGGCAACCATGAAGGATAATAAACTGACCATGACATTTTTCTTCATTAAAATATTATCACCCTCAAAGCCCAGTGACTCTATTCTGAAAATGCGCAGGATCAGCAGAGGTTCAATCTAACCAGTAGTGTTTTAGGTAAAATGGAGATCTATAACCCTGGAGATGCCTAGTCCATGCTGGGAACTATGAAATTTACTCTCTTATCTTACGTAGTTGGTCTGAATAGCCATAATGTTCACTCCAAATGTGATGTTTTATAGTCGGTGGTTGTTACATAATGTAAGGTGACATGGGCTGGTCTCAGGCCATCAGCTACCAAATTATAAAGGCAATGAAGTTCAACAAAGCAAAGTTCAAGGTCCTACACCTGGGTCATGGCAATCCCAGGCACAGTTACAGGTTGGGTAGAGAAGTGATTCAGAGCAGCCCTGCAGAGAAGGACTTGGGGTCAATGAGAACATGTACATGAGCCAGCTTCAGTGTGTGTTCGCAGCCCAGAAAGCCAACCATGTCCTGGGCTACATCAAAAGGAGCATGACCAGCAGGTCGAAAGAGGTGATCCTGCCTCTCTGCTCTCGTGAGACCTCACTTGGAGTACTGTGCACAGTTGTGGTATCCTCAACGTAAGAACATGGAGCTGTTGGAACAAGTCCAGAGGAGGACCACGAGGATGATCAGGGGACTGGAGCACCTCCCATATGAAGACAGGCTGAGAAAGTTGGGACTGTTCAATGTGGAGAAGAGAAGGCTTTGTGGAGATCTCATAGCAGCCTTCCAGTATCTGAAGGGGCCTACAAGGATGCTAGAGAGAGACTCTTCATCAGGGACTATAACGATAATACAATGAGTAATGGGTTTAATCTTAAACATGGAAGTTTAAGTTAAATATAAGGAAGAAGTTTTTTAATATAAGGGTGGAGAGGAACTGGAACAAGTTATCCAAGGAAGTGGTAAATGCTTCATCCTTGCCAGTGTTCAAGGCCAGGTTGGACAGAGCTTTTGGTGACATGGTTTAGGGTGAGGCATCGCTGCCCATTCCAGGGGGATTGGAGCTATATGATCTTAAGGTTCTTTCCAGCTCTATGATTCTTCATATCTCTTCATCAAACCTTCTGTCAGCTCCTTTGTCTGACCTGTCTAGGTCCCTTGGTATAGCAACCATACTGTCCGTATATCAACCACCTCACCAATATGATATTGTCCATGAACTTGCTGAAAGTGCACTGCCTCATCATCCAGATTATTAATGAAGACATCAATCAGCCTCAGTAACTTACCTTCAGGGTTGCCACTAAAGCCAGCTGCAATTTGGACTTTGTACCACTATCACTCTCCAAGAGCAGTGGTCCAGACAGTTTTTTCACATGCTTTATTTCCTACATTTGACCATAAGTTTAACATGGGAGACTGTGTGGAAGGCCTTTCTAAATTGGAAGTAAACAGCATTCACTGTTCTCCTCTTGTCTTCTCATTAAAGAAAGTAATTATTAAGCAGTATGCTCCATTGGCATTTTAAATGAGTTGGTTTATTTGGCCTATTTTGTTTTTTGGAGTGGAGATAAAAGAGTGTGAATAGAAATCATAGAAATCAAAGCACCTAAATACCCATTTGACATCAATCAAAAACCACTGCAATACCAACAAAAGCACAAGCGCCATTTTCTCCTGCTTGTTGACACCAGTAATGTATATCTAATTTATACAATCCAGATGAGAATTTTTGTGTCCTCTTTTCACTGCCTGAGAGATGCAAGGGACACCAGGACACTCCTGCACGATTTCCTAGCATTTCAAATTCTGCGTTCCCAGCTTGAAATGATGAGTAGATGGCCCCAGAAAATGAACAGCCTGGGATTCAGTGCTTAGTTAGTTCAGTGAACCATGGAGGACTGGGAAGTTTGCTTTCTATTTTCTTTTCAGTATTGTTACTACTGAAGAAAGAGATCTTTACTGGGGTGATAAATACTTGATACTAAACGTCCGCTCTGGCTTGAGAGAAAATAAAGATATTTGCAGTTTTGCTCCTGCACCCTGGAATGTTATAAAATTAGATCCCCCCTGCAGTCTGATTTTCTTTCTTCATTTGCCACTGTCTATTTCTGTAGCAGTAAATTTAACAGCACCGCGGTGGAGATGCAGGAATTTAATATCCATGCTGTTAAGAACTTAAAAAAGCCCTTGGCTGGTTTTGGCCCAGACCAGCCAGCAACCTCTTAAATGTTTGGTTCCCCGGCACTACTGGGGGTCAGTTAAGACCTGGGACCTTTCCCATCAAGCACTGGATATTGAAGGGAATTGAATGGCATGGCACAGCCTGATTGTGCCAGTTAGCCTCAAGGATCCACAACAGCTCCTGGCACTGGCTACTTTGCTAGTAGAGATGTAAGAGCAAGTGCTTTCCTAATCAAGTCAGAAGCAAATACAGCTTCTCCCCCATGTTGTAATTCAAATATCTTCTCTCTTCTCTCTCTAAGCATGTATAGAACTCCCCCACTGTTGTTGAGAGTTGGGATATTTTTCCTTGCATCTGGGTTTCTCCGTACTTGCCCTTAATATTTCTTCTCTGTGTCAGATGGAGACTGCTGCTGTCTTTGAAGAAATTTGGTACTAATAGCACTGTCTGGCAGGAAGTGACAAGCTCCAAGGATCAAAGACAAGAACACAAATCTAACAACTTCCAGCTCAGGAACTATTTCCCCCCTCCCCACAGATAAGGATGCAAGGTTGAAGAGAGGTGGGAAGATTTATTGAGGCCAGAAAAGAGCGTATGAGGAATGAAGGAAGGAGGGTTAACCACTTGTAAATGAACACAAGAAAGCAGGAGTCCTTCTGAACTCTCTTAAGGTGATTAGTTTCAATGCATATTCTGACCTTGAGATAGGGAGATCCCATTGCTGTGACACTTGACAAGCTAAGCAAGGTCACCTTCTCCTTTTCCCAAAGGGACATTCCAGCCAGGTTCTTCTGGATTCCCTAGTGCCACTTTCTTTTAGGCATAAATCTCTTCCTCTTGGGTGTGATAAATGCAATGAAGGAGCACCCTGGGTCCCTGAAACAAAGTTTTTCAAAACTTACAAATGCCTTCAGGAGCTGCAGGACCAAGATATATTTATTCCTTCCTATCTCTCTGCTTTGTATCAAAACAGACTGCTCTTTTCACCACTTTCCTTTTTGGGGGATGTGTATTATCAGACTCCTGCAAACCAAAGTTATTCTGTCACTCTTTAAGTCATAGAATTGTAGAATCAGATAGGAAAAGACCTTTGATGTCATGAAGTCCAACCATTAACCTAACATTGCCAAGTCCACTATTAAACCATGTCTGTAAGCACCAAGTCTACAAGTCTTTTAAAACACCCCAAGGGATGGTGACTCTGTCACCCTGTGCAGCCTGTGCCAATGGTTCACAATCCTTTCTAGGAAGAAATGTTTCCTAATATCCAGTCTAAACCTCCCTTGGTGCAGCTTGAGGCCATTTTCCCTTGTCCTAAAAATATCCTTCAACCTCTTCTGCCTGTTCTCTGCTCTCCAGACCTACTAGGATACTCTCAGGGGAGTATGATATCAGCCTCAGTGTTAATTAATTTATTAGGGTCTGTTAGATCAGTGCTTCAAGGTCTGGGAAAATTTAAAAAGAAATACACAAATAGCAAGGGACCTAAAATGTTTACTGGAGCCCTGTGCCACTTTTCACCTCTTCATCCGAGGGGGTTCTACATACACATTCTTTGTCTAGTTATAATGTTAATTATGTTGGAAATCTTCGCTCAGATAGCATGATCCCAAATGAGCTTTTTACCTGGACTAGTCTACATTAAAGCATTAAAGTCTTCTTTCTAGATTCAGATACTTCTTTGTCCCAAAGGAACACATTTTTTTCAGTGGACAAAGAAGAATCCCTGATAGTAATTATAACATCACTGACATTGACTGCTTTGAAAATTGGGCCCATGCCATTTTTACAGTCAGTGGAAATGACTGAAGGAGAGTTTGTGTTATAGGAGGTGATTTTACCCAAAGATAAACTTTGTCCTTTGCGATCTGCTGAAGTAAGCTCAGCTTCCACCAGATCCCTGACTACCTGTCACAGGGGGAAGAGGAAGACCAGGCAACATGACAATGTTTAGCTGAACCTAATAAGTGAACCAAGTGAGGAACAAGCTGTGTCAGGAAATGCCTGGGTTGAAAGACTGCAATGCAGAAGGCTTCCTACCTTTAAAATACAAGGAAGATTATATTCTGAATATTTTTGTAAAACTGATGATTGGAAGCCTCTAACAGATGCATGTGAACAGTCATGGTAGTAATCAGTGCTGGCTTGCAGATCCACACAAAGATTGTGTGAGGACTGGAAACAGACCATTACAAAATAGGGTTTTTAATCATTCCTTAGAAGTGAAATTGACTGACTTTCTACAGGAAAAGAAGCAATTACCATTTTCTCCATGCCACCACAGCTGCTTCTGCCTTCCTACTTCACATCTCCCATAATTAGAGTAGACAAACAAAAAGTTTTATATTCACACTGAACACCACTGTGGGGATGGAAGCCTTCAGGAAGAACACGTATGAATGGGTGTCCGAGAGTTTTACGATACTCTTGTGGCAGCCTCCAAAAACTGTCGCAAAAACATCACTTACTTTACAGGTGAATGCCTGCAAGGTAACTATGTGGTCCTATTTTCCTAATGTCTTTGAACATGAAAGTTGCATTGAAACTGTTAAGGGTTATTAAATGACAAGAAATAAGTAAAAAATATCATTAGTAGTTGCTAATGATCATTTGTTGCACTTCCTAAACAGGAAGAAAAATGTGTTTTTATTTAATGGCACACACAAATAATGAACATACCTTAATCAATGTTTCTTTCCTATGCTAAGTTATGAACCTTCTCAGTGTAAATACCTGCATAGGTATAAAAAAAAGTCTTTTCTTTGGCTAATAAATTTACATCAAGAACAGCAGGTACTAAAAAAGAACAACCCAAACTCAAAAAAAAAAACAAAAAAAAACCAAAACAAGCAGTTGTATGAATATAAACTGCTTTTTAATGGCAAACACATCAGATTGAATGAAGATTAAATATACACATATATGCTGAACATTAGCTTTTATTTTCTGTCACCTTTGGTCTGAATTTCAACTTGTAGGACACCTTCCTTTGTATTCATAGTTCATTACAGTCCAGTCACAGGTGAGTTTTATGTGTGTCTTCTGCTCTTCCTTAGTCACTGTATACAGTGTTGGAATTGAAAACTGAGGATATTTACCATGCTCGTTTCTGTGCATATATGTTTAATTATGCCAGACTGGGCAGCTGGTCACTTTGCTGACCAAAACCAACACATTCTCTTTTATTCTTTTTTGGGCCCAAACCAAGTAATTGATATTTACATATTTTTTTACTTACGGACAAAAGAATCCATTTTTTTGTGCTTGGCATTAAAAATTTTGAGGTTAATTTTATAGCTTATATGATTTTTCAAGGATTGCATCTATAAAAAATAGATTTCAGTATTATATTGAAAACCAACCAATTGTAGGGTTTCCATGGCCTCCCAGAAACAGCAATTTGAGTGCCAGAATGATATGCTCCATGCTGCTGTCTAGCCAAGATGAGAATCTCACCATAGTTGTTATTTTCAGACTATCACTGTAATCATTATACAGCAGTAGTAACAGAAAAGCCCCTTACTATAACACCATTCACATGGTAGTAATAATAGAAAGGTCCATATTATAAATTCCTGTATGACTTGAGCTAGGCAGTTTATCTGTTATTGGCTAAAAATAAACAACAAACAAACAAAAAACAAACTGAAAAATATCCAGATCATGGGGCAGAACAAGAAGCTGGGCAACAGCATATGGGTATGGGATCCTGCAATCAAGAAGGGAAATGTGAAAGAATTGTCTCCAAAGAGGTTGAGGTTTAAAGGAGAATGGAGATATTTTTGATATTCCCAGAGAGAGCTCTTCTGAAACAAGGGATGTTTCCCTGTTGTGGTTTAAGCTTAGCTGGTAACTCAGCACCACACAGCTATTTGCTCACCCTCCCCTTTCCCCACTCTGGGTGGGAGAATTGAAAGAATATAAACCCCATGAGAGATCTTTGAGGTAAGAACTGTCCAAAATCTAAAGTAAAATAATAAATAATAATAATAATAATAATAATGGAAATTACAAGGGCAGAGAATATAAAACTAAAAGGGGAAAGGGGAAGAAAACAATAAACACAAGTGATTCACAATACAATTTTTCACCACCCACTGACTGACACCCATTCCTATCCAAGCAGTGATCTGTCCTGGATAACTGTCCCCAGTTTCTATACTGAGCATGCCATAGAATCATAGAATCATAGAATAGTTAGGATTGGAAAGGACCTCAAGATCATCTAGTTCCAACCCCCCTGCCATGGGCAGGGACACCTCACACTAAACCATATCACCCAAGGCTTCATCCAGCCTGGCCTTGAACACTGCCAGGGATGGAACATTCACAACCTCCCTGGGCAACCCATTCCAGTGCTTCACCATCCTAACAGTAAAGAACTTCTTCCTTACATGTAATCTAAACCTCTGCTGTTTTAAGTTTCAACCCATTATCCTGGTCCAATCACTACAGTCCCTAATGAATAGTCCCTCCCCAGCATCCCTATAGGCCCCCTTCAGATACTGGAAGGCTGCTATGAGGTCTCCACGCAGCCTTCTCTTCTCCAGGCTGAACAGCCCCAACATTCTCAGCCTGTCTTCATATGGCCCTCGTCTGGACTTGCTCCAACAGCACCATGTCCCCTTTATGGTGAGGACACCAGAACTGCACACAATACTCCAAGTGAGGTCTCACAAGAGCAGAGTAGAGAGGCAGGATCACCTCCTTCGACCTGCTGGTCACACTCCTTTTGATGGAGCCCAGGATACGGTTGACTTTCTGGGCTGCGAACACACACTGAAGCTGGCTCATGTTCATTTTCTCAGTGACCAACACCCCCAAGTCCTTCTTCACAGGACTACCATGAATTTCCTTTTTGCCCAACCTGTAGCTGTGCTTGGGATAGCTCTGACCCAGGTGTAGGCCCTTGCACTAGGCATGGTTAAACTTCATGAGGTTGTCATCAGCCCACCTCACAAGCGTGTTAAGGTCCCTCTGGATGGCATTCCTTCCCTGCAGTGTATCAGCCAAACCACACAGCTTGGTGTCATCAGCAAACTTGCTGAGGGGACACTCAATCCCACTGTCCATGTCACCAACAAAGATGTTGAGCAAGGCTGGTCCCAACACCAATCCCTAAGGGACACCACTCGTTACTGATCTCCAGCTGGACATTGAACCATTGACCACAACTCTTTGAATGCGACCATCCAGCCAGTTTGTTGTATGGAATACCCCTTTGGATGGCTTGGGTCAGGTTTCCTGTCTCTGCTTCCTCCCAGCTTCTTGTGACCTTCCTCACTGGCAGAGCACAACAGACTGAAAAGTCTTTGATCAGAGTAAGCATTACTGAGCAATAACTAAAGCATCAGTGTGTTATCAGCACTGCTCTCAGACTTAAGTCGAAAACACAGCACTGCACCAGCTGCTGGGAAGAATGAAAAAAAAAACTGTTACAGTTGAAACCAGGACATTCCCAAAGGTCTGAAATGGCTACAAGTGATCTCCTAGTTAAGCCAAGGTGGTTGAAGAGAATAAATAAATAGCATAATATTCTTCTGAGGAGGCCCTTCAATATGTTTCTTTTGTATTAAGCTTTCAGCTTTAGACCTGCTTGTCCTGTTACAACAGTAACAAACATTCAACAACATTCCCTGCATCTGAAACCTTGTTGTAGAAGTTTATTTTGATTTTAATGATTTGCTTACAACTGACTGACTGGGTCACCTTCCATCCAAAACGCCATTTGTCTTAGGTCTATTTCCATGCCTGCACAATTCAGTGACATTTTGTTCCATCTGTCCATCTGGCTAACACACCTGCCTTCTCTTCCTTCAGGTACAGAAGCTGATGATTATGACAAAATATTAGGCTGGAAAACAATGCAGTTGTGTTACTTCATCACACATGCTATTTTTAAAGGGAAACGTCAACGAAAGTCCAACTCCCTTTTTATTTCAGCAGCAATGGTCCCCTGAAGATTTGCAGGGAGTTAAAGTCAAAAGGAAGCTATAGGGAAGCAAGTTTATTGTTAGAGCAGCCTGAAGCATCACAGCCACACAAGACCTGCAAAAGAATTGGATCAGTGCTTTCATTTCTAGTGCACATAAAACAACATATTATAGCCTGTTCCAAAATATTTTTGTATGGAGTTTTGACTGGAAAAGAAGATAAAGTGGTAATAAATCCACGCTATATGTTGGTTTCATTGTTTAGCATAAATAGGAAAAATATAGCTTCCAAATTGCACTGCAAGAAGCTTCACAATATATATGTAGACCTTATATATAATATTATATAGACTTTGTGTGTGTCAGAGAGAGAGAACAGTGAAAGCAAAAGTGATTTAATTCACATTTCTTCTTAATAGCATTTCACAACAGATTATATCATTAGTCCATGGTCTCATGATCCATGGTACTTTACTTTCCCAAGCCTTATTAAGTAGAGATGACAGATGTGCTCCTCCCACTGCCAGTTCTTTGCCTGAGCACCCCTGAAGTTACTGACAGCATGCACAAAGGAAGCCATAACAAGTGTCTTACACACAGAAGGATCTGTGACATGTGGCCATCCCCTTCTTACTCAGCTTTTTTTTAATGGCAATAGTTTTTCATATGAGCTGGGACAAAATGAAAAAAATGCCTGCAGGAGACTTCTGCGACTTTGAGTTCACTAAACTGGTCAGTGGCTGACCAACCTCTTTGCACTGAATCAGGAATCTGATACAGACTTGGACTGTGAAAGAACATCAAGTAACTGAAGTTGTTCCTACTTGCACAGGAGCAGTTAAGACAGAAGGCACAGACATCATTTTGTATAAGCCTTGCAAAATTTGGATAGAAAAGGAAGGAAAGTATTAAACCTACTTTTTACTGCAGGATGCTTGTGAACTTGCCTGTCAGTAAAAGTTTGCCTAAGTTTCCCTCAGTAGATGAGCCCGGTGTTCAAGAAATGTGGACTTTTCTGATCTCATTTGAGTATTTAAAAGCTGCTGTCTAGATTGAAGACTTAGATCCTGCTGCTCTTAATGAAAATAAAGATGTAGAGGGTAATTCGTCCTATCCTGCAATACATGCAAAAAAGATCAGTTGCCTTCCGGTGTCTTGCAAGGTAATCTTTCTGAAGGATCTCCAACAAGACATTGCATCTCCCTAAACAGCCAGTGCCAAAGGACGTCAGACAGGATTTCCCTCTAGAAAACTTCAAAGGCAACTCCTACAAGATGCTGGCTATTCAAGAAATGGCAATACTTACTTTCAGCAGAGCTGTTTCAAAATCAGTCTAAAATTTAGATTCTGCCTGACAGCCTTAATTCCTGAAAATTTTTGGCCAATTTTCAGTCCTGTTCTTCAGGAATCAAGTGAGGAACCCAACATAAGGCAATTAACAAGACCTACATTAGCTCTGAAGTTGGAAGGGGAGGACTGTTTCATGGCAACACAAGGGAGGGAGTGCCAGCCAGGTAGAAACATCTCCACATTCTCTGTGCAAAGTTATTTTGAAATGGAACTGATCTGTGGAAATTCATACATAGTTAACTCTGGACAGTACTTCCCAGGTATTTACTCTGGGATGGGGTACATCCAGGTTCACAGGAAATATGTCAAGAATGTTTCTGACAATGTCCCGCAGCTAGAGTGGAAACACAGAAAACTTAAGCCCGACCATGGTTCATGTGGCACAGATACGGGCTAATAAATTAAAGGTACTTGATACTTTCTGCAGTTAGTTAACAGGAGAGGCTGGAGCCCTGACTTCACAGTGTAGGGCTGCACCTCTCAGAACCACATATAACTGGTGACCTCTCTGAAGAAGACAGGAAGAAATGGACATGCCCATAACAAGAAAAATACCATGTCAATATTATTAGGTCTACACTGGTACTTTGGTGATTCCTCTGCTCAATGCCCTGCAGCATGGGTGGCTGACATCCCATGGGGAGGATCAGCACACACATTTTGCACTGTGTGAAGCTGAATAACACTCTGCAGTGCAAGTCTGAGCAATAAAACAAATCTTTGGTGGTCTCTGCTCAGAGTCAGCTTGTCCCTGGAGCCAAATTCTGCTCCCAGATAAACCAACCATAAAGTTTACCTACAGCACTCTGGGAGCAAGATCAGGCCATTTCTATTATGTACTTAATGCTCCTCCAATTGTTGTTTATGAAAGATGATAACAGGTACCACCAAGAGAACGGTTTATCAAGAGTAAGGAATAGCACCAAGTGAAAGAAAAAAGTTGTTGGAATTGAGCAACCCATTGTCCCAAAGCTGTAAAATTCATCTGTAAGACCATATTCAGCAATCACTGTGCAATTACTGCAAGCTCTGAGGGGAGAAATCTTTGTCCTTAGCTTTTGTCATCCCAATAGAGTCATAGGAGTTTAGAAATATAAGCTGAAAAAGCCCTCAATAGGTGATCTAATACATAGCCCAGAGTTTTTGTTACTCAAACAAATAAAGGGTAATTTCTCCACTACAGGTGCTCTACAATTACTCTACTGCAATTACTATTACATAAAAGCACTTTACCAGCATGGCAGTAACTAATAAATCAAAGGTTGTGCTGCTCTCTGAGCGACTCTTAAGATTTACAGCAAAATATATCCCCATCTTCATTTTGTACCATGAAGTACAGTGAAATTGTTATAACAAACTGAAGTAAATCTCAGACAGCCTTTCCATAAATTGGATGAGAACTTTCTTTGCTCTCCCCAGGTCATGGTTAGGTGTCATGCTGGCAACGATCTTATACAGACAATACAAATAAGCATTACCATTGTGCTGTCCATACTCAAAAAAAGGCAGAATCATAACCCAGACTTGCAGCCTGGGCACGAGGTGGTATACAGCGTGCCCCTAGCAACAAATCAGAAGGGCATGTATGATCATATTAGTTCTTATGCGAAAGCTAAAAATGGTCAGAAATACTCTTCTTCATGCTGGTTCCCTCATCATGCTGCCAGATTTGATCTGTAGTGAGGCACACAGCAGCTATATGAAAAGGGAATTTAAGGTCTTAGAAGTGAAGACACGTGTCTATATGTCCTTCCACCCCTAGACAGACAGTAAAAAGCACAGTTTCTACAGCAAGTAACCCAGAGCAACACACAATCTCCAGCAAAGCCCACGAGTTCAGTTTTTGGTGTGGGCTGGACTTTTTTAACAGATTAAGCAAAATCATCATTTGCATGGCTGAATGATGCCTTGCTTCTTACACCAGGTCACCTCTGAGGCAGTCATTGCAATCAGAAATTATCTGATAATATCAGAGCAGATGAGCCAGCTTACTGTACATACAGTAAAGGAAAGCTGCTAATAAATATGCCTGACCTTGGGAACAAAGTTACTGCGATCCACAATGGAGAACAAAGAGTGTATGCACTTTAAGTTAAGGGCCATCATGTGATAAGCTAGATGTGACAGCAGACTAACAGAAGAATTAATTAGCACCAGCTGAATTCTTATATGTGACCCAGTTTCAGGAAAAAGAGTGAAAGTGTTTTCTTTAAACAGCTTCCAGCATCATCAGCTTCCTCAACACTTTTGAATGTTTTGGGTAAAATGAGACACCAGATGCAGAAGATGGTATGAAGCCCTCAGCTGTCTGCTAGTTTTGATTCAAAACACTGCAGGATACACCCCAATGCTGCACTTTTTATAAGCACTAGAAAATACAAATTTTCTGGTGAAAAGGTCATTTTTAATAGCAGTGTGATAAATATGAACAGGAGCTGTCCTGGAAAATTATCCACAGAGGGCATCCATAGTGCAAGGCTTCATTTAATCAAGATCTTTTGCTTCCCAGTACAACCCAGACCATCAAACTGTCACCTTCAGATCATCAAATTAAGATAAGTAAATATCAATCATGTTTTACGTAAGAATTCTAAAAATTCATTATTTCTTTCACACTAGGAAGCAAAACAGATTTCAGTAATGTGAGACCTATAAATGAAACACAGTTCTCTACACTGTTCATATTTAATTATGGCCAAAGACCAAACCTTACAGTTTTGACAAGATAAACCAGAATGGGAGGTATAGGGAAACATAAATGTAATGTAATTCAGTGCTTCATGTCATTCTCGGAACTGGAATTGTATTGAATGCTGCAACTAGACCTAAAATATAGAGGGATGAATTCCCTGTTTTCTCTTTGCATAAACAAATGAATTGAAGTGGTAAGGAAAGTTTCCAGTTCTTTAGCACTGAAAGCTGAAATATTCTGCCTGTGTAAAAGGGAAGTAAATCTGGGAAAATCAAATCTGACTGTGTAACTTTCATTTGGCTTTGATAGTCTTAATTTAATGCAGTTTCCATAAGAGAAGAATAAGTTTTTAACCTCTAATTTATTTGCTAAAACACTTGTAGCTGTTCTATCATTCTGACATTATAGAACTTCATCTGATTTTGAGGAAATAAAAGACACTTATAAAGGAAGATGCTTTGCAAGATAAATGGAAAAAACCCTGAAATAAAATGGCAAATAAAAAGAGGACATTGTTGATTTGTTGCTGGAAATTATTCACATGTACCGTATGGACACACATTGGAAGCCTGGGACTGCATACTATCAGAGCCAAGCAGGGAAGAATAATTCTTCTTTGCATAAACCATTGATCCTTCACCATCTGTATTCATTTTGCAGCAGAAAAAAAAAGATTTTTTGCACTATTTAACAAAGCAAAAATAAAGATCTGCACTTGCAGATATACCGATTCAGTGACTCAGGCACAAAAAACTCACAGACATCACTCTCCCTGCAACATTACCTGGTCCCAAGCATGAACTCCGGGGGGGGGGTTTCCTCAACAATGAAAGCTCCCATGATAGCTATGAGCTTTGCTTTCTTTATTCCTAGCTAAAGTTACATCTCACCTAAAAGAAACCATTCCATGTGAAATGTTTGCCAAGCTGAGTACGCTTCTGCACACAACTTATTAAATTTGGACATTGGTGTCAATTTATGGACTCTTCAAAAGCAAAGCTCTTCTTAGTAAAAAAAAAAGAAAAAAGTCCTAGCCAGTCCTATCCTATCCTAATATTACATATTATAATCAACACAGTTTAGTTTCCCACAAGACTGCTATAGACTGGTGTTTCCATTCCTACAGTGTTTAGCAGTACAAAGACAGACGGGAAATGTTCACAAACACAGCCTGTTCAGCTCAGTGCTGGGAGAATGCTTTCCCTCTCACCCAATCTGTAAAAGCCAGTCAGAGAAGTCATTGCTCCTTATATACATTCCTCCATTTCAGTTTGCACAGCTGAATTGCACCATCAGATCCAGTCACAGGCAGCTAGATCATAGCACCCCTGGTTGCATCTGCAGTTCAATAGTTAAGCGTGTTTGTTTGCCCGGTGCTGCACCTTGTGCCTTCAGCATAGCAGTCACAATCAGTGTTGCCTGTGAGCAGGTTTGGGCTAGTTCACCCTGTGTTGTGGGAGTAGTTTTGTCTTTTATTGAGATGCCTACCAAAACCACTGCTAGAAGGGACTGGAGTGAATTGGCTGGGAGGGGGAGGATTAGGGAGGGGGGGGGGAGGGGGGAAGGGAGCCTCAAAAATGCTAGAAGGGGCTCTCGGTTCTTTCTTCCACTACAAAGAGGGTGCACAACTCTTCTCATAAGTGGTCAGTAGAGGGGAAAGAAGCAACAGACGTGAGTTGCAGAAGAATATCTGACTTTTATAAGAGGAAAAGAAATTCCAAATGGTTAAGCAATAGGACAAGTGACCAGTCCTATCATGAAATCTCAGTCTTTGGAGAGATTCAGAACTTGAAAGCAAGCAAATCCTTGAGCATGCTGATTTAACTTCAAAGTTAGACCTGCTCTGAGGAGAAGGTTGAACTGGAGACTTGCAGAGATCCCTTCCAGACTGTTTTGTGAATCTATTCATTATTCTCTTCCATATCCCAGAATTACATTAAAACCCTGTTTCATTAAGAAACAGAAACACTTGTAGGATGCTGCTTGTGTCCTGCAGCTTCAATAAGAAAAGCCCTTTATCCTCCCTCAGCCTAAGTCCTATCACATCTGTACCATAAATAACAGCACAAGTCATAACGGTAAGGTCTGGATACAACTGCAACCTCCGTGTACCACTTTTTTAGAGATGAAATATAAGCATATTACTCTTAACTAACACCAACACTGGAATCCATACAGATGAGGCTGCCCAAGGAAAGTGCAAAATGTTTTAATGTATTTTAATATTTCCCTGGCACACCCACTCAGCACCTAATCACTTGCAACTCATGCTCATTCCTAAGCCAAAGGTTACTTACTTTTATTTCATACAGTTCAATAGAATAGTTTCCAATTAATTGTTTGGACATTTTTTAAGCTTGTGGACATTTTACCATCTACAATTTCTTGTGTTATATCAACCAGCAAAAGACACTGTATAAATAAAACATAGAATAACACATCACATTACAGAAATAGGTCTTGTTTTTGTTGGGCATTGCTGGGAAAGAATTCCCATCCACAGCAAGCACAACAGCTCCACCAATACTTGAAAAAAAGCAGTTGGACTTTTGATTAACTTGAACAATTCCTTAAAGTTCAGTTAAAAAAAAAAAAGCCAATTACTTTTATTTCACCCAGAAGAAAATGAAATATAACCCATGGAAATTAACACTGTAATAAAACTTTCAGGTTTCTAACCACTCTGGCACACCTGCGTCTGTCCGCAAAATGTCTGATTGGTTTGAAAACCCCAGGCAGGAGGAATGTTTAGCTTGCCTTGATCTGCATGACTGCACATTGTGCTTCATAATGCAGGCTGAAAATCTTGAACACAACCCAGCGCAAAAATGAATCTAGGAGGTCCAGAACAAGTAACGCTGACCGTTTTTTAATGCCAGCCACATTTTCTGCTAATTTCTGTTATTTTTTCTATGATTTTTTTTTTCCTTAGGTACTATCTCTTTCTTTATTCACAGCTTAGGTTTTGAGCTGTGCATGTAGTATATGTGCTATAGAAGTGCACTGCTTCATGCACTATATGTAGGAGTGCACTACTTCTACAGCATGTCAGAGGAAAGTGAAGAGCTGAGAGTGAAGCCCCAAGCAGAAGCATGATGATTAATGGAATTTCTTTTAATCTAAGTGCCTCAGAAAATCCAGCTCAGAGAGACATCTGGGCAGTAAGTGGAGAGCTGCTGATGGCAAAAGGGTTTTTTAACCCTGTCTTTCGATCAACCCTGTATTTGATAATGTAGGACAGCCTCTTGTTTCTGTCAGGTCGGTCCCTGGAGGTCTACATATGGATTCTTTCTTGAAACAAGAAGCAATGATTATCCTAAAATGTCATTTTTACTAACTCCTCCAGAACCTCACTTCCAGTTTCACCATCACCTCCTCCATGAGTTTATGCAACTACTACAATCATTTGCTACATCTCTGCCTCACTCTGTTTAGCTAACAGATTTGTTTGACAGTCCAATACTGTTGATACCATTTCCAGCTCAGGATCACCACCTGGCATGTGCTGTCTGGTCTAATTGGCTCTGCTGGCTTGCAGACATGGCTGTAAAGTGTTCTTTGATGATTGCCAAAGGCCCCATCACCTTGATACACATATTACTGCTATTACAGGCAAATAGTTCTGGGTACCACACTGGCCAGAAGCTTCTATGCGTTAAACAAGGCATAAAATTTATTGATTCAGCTGTTGCCTTTGGTCCAGGAAATCTTCTCTCCCACTTCAGGAACAGACATTCCTGATTTTGGCTCAGATTTAATTATGAATATTTTGAAACATTTGCAAGGACTGCTTCTTATAAGAACTCAGCTGCTATTAAAATATCTTTTGAAATTTTATTTTCTAAGTTTTGGTTTTTTTATTGTTATTTTCGAGGATTTGATCTTGTTTTTGATGGATTTTCTTTCTCATCAGTGTTTAATTCTGATTGATTGGGTAAGTCAGACTTTGAAAACTATCAAAACTGAAGACTCATTGTAATAAAATAACAAGATAATATTGATCAGAAATATTCAAAACCAGAAAAGATTGGTCTGTTAAAATATTGAGTGTAACAAATCCGTCAAGTAAAATCTGTTTCAACCAATCTGAAATTAATTACAAAGCTGCAGCTTTTCTTTGGAAACTGCCAAAACTGCCATTTTTCACAATGTGCAACAGCACACAGGCACCTCCCGACAAATAAGCAACATTTTTTCTTTCACAGTTGTGTTAGACGGAATTGGATAATTTAATCTCCCAGACTCACAAAATTTTGAATGGATTCTGGTAGAATGATATCACACTGACACATTCACAGTGTCTATTCCTAATGGGGTTCACAACATAAAAAACCCCACCTTCTTTGAGGAACATGTGGGTTTGGAGAGAAAATAGTAAGTACTTTAGTTCATTGCCATTGATACGATCTATAGTCATAACAATCCAGGGTGTAAAATTAAACAATGGTCCCCAATCATTCAACGTTCAGACATTCCTGCTTCGAAGGAAAATCATACTTACAAAGAAACCTGTACAAAAAACAACAATCTTCAGCATTCTTTTCAACCTGCATGGGGAAGAAGAATTAATGTCCAGAAAGAAAGAATACTTTGTATAGTTTGAAAAATAATTTTAATGCAAAGTTTCAGGGGGGGAAAAAAAGTTGGTTTTTCTTTTTTTTCCTCCAGGATGAAAAAGGGAAGTCAGAGGGATGTGGCATCACTTTGCCATTCCATTTGTGTATGTACAAATGTAAATGTATGTGTGTGAACACATACATATTCTATGTCTTACAGCTTTCTGTTGAGAAAGCTCATTCATCCTTCAGCTTTGACAGGAAAAACAATTAAGTATCAGCATGTACCAATTTGTACCATTTCTTCAAAAAGCACCAGTGATCACTGTCTGCTAGTTTACAAATATTTGTTGATTCTCACCAAGCCATGTTTTCTGGATGCTACCTGATCCTTCTGCTCACATGGGGAAAGAAAGGAGGAGAAAGAAGTGTTGAGAGACAGGAGGTGGACAGTGAGATGTTTAGGCTATTGGAGAAAACCAGACAGAACTGCAAATTCCCAAGTGGACCTATCAAGCAGTCAGTGAAGTCAGAGATCTGAGAACTCCTTTTGAGATGATTTAGAATGGATGCATTTCCGGTGGGCCATGTCGTGGTGGCATAAGGTAAAATCACATTCAGGTACTTTGACCTCAAAGGAGTTATGCTGATTTGTGTTTAAACTAATAATGAAGCAGAATATTGATCTGCCTCCATCATTATTTATTTTTCAGCTCTACAATAAATGAACCTACCCTCACAGTCCAAATCCCTTGAAAATAATGCTTAGGCTGTAAACCCAGCAGGCCATGTCCCTGTGTAACCAAATAGAATCATAAAATCATAGAATAGTTAGGGTTGAAAAGGACCTTAAGGTCATCTAATTCCAACCCCCCTACCATGGACAGGGAAACCTCACACTAAACCATATCACCCAAAGCTCTGTCCAACCTGACCTTGAACACTGTCAGGGATGGAGCAATCACCAGTTCCCTGGACAACCCATTCCAGTGCCTCACCACCCTTACAGTAAAGAATTTCTTCCTTATATTCAATCTAAACCTCCTCTGTTTCAGTTTTACCCCTTGTCCTATCATTACAGTCCCTAATGAATAGTCTATCCCCAGCACCTCTATAGCCCCCAAAATAAAATAAAACATTCCCATAGAATTATAGACCATTTCCATACATGACCACACAAGAAAGGCAAATTAAAATTTCATTAACAGTCTTAACTTTGATATTTTTGTAGTCTCAATCACGTACTGAGATATTCTTGAGCACAGTTCCATATGCATGAAGTTGCTCATGTTTATTTCCAGGCCTGAGTATTTAAGATTGCTGGGTGCACGTGCAATGTCTGGAAACTAGATTACTATTATCATTAGCTCATTTTCTCCATGACATAATAGTGAATGTTAGTTGTTTTCATTTTCCTGATGCTCCATTAATTCTATGCTGTACCAAATGGGGTGGTATCATCTATCACCCATTAGAACAAATGTGAAGCTATATTTACCAGAATGCAGCTCAATTGCTGGGAAGGCTTAGCTCAAGTGTACCTAGGAAACCTCACTGTTAGCCAAGAAAACTTTTAGACACCCTATTTGGTGTGATAAGTGGGTATTATCTGCTTGCTATGTTAGTTGCAGAAGTGTGCTGTAGGGTTTTGTTGTTTCTTTGCCTTGTGCTGCTGACTAGAAATATCAGAACATGTATTAGAGATCAGACAGGATCTGAAATTATATCCAGCTTGCAGGAAAGCAGAAATTGCATTGATGCATCCAGTGGTGCACAACAGCAAAGGTCAAGCAGCAACAGTAGTTGCATGACCAGCTGATCTGTCCCACTGGGCAGAGCTGCAGACCCCAGAACCCTCCCCACAAGTCATGTAGGTGTGTCTGTAAAGGATCATGCATGGCAGAATGACAAGCACCTGAACCTGCCAATGCATGTCTTAGCCAGCAGGGAAGGGACACTGCTACACCTCCTTAGCATGGCCAGCTCAAACCTTCCAAGTTCTTCAGGTGTTTACACCACCCTGTCTTGTGGGCTTTTTCAATCATGGTTATGAGTAATTTACCTGGAAGAATATCTAGTCTGTGCAGCCTTTGTCTAATGTTATCTTCATCTCTATTTCTGAGCTAAAGAACATCAGCCTAAACTTTCTCCTGAGCAATATGATTTACAGGTTTTCCTTGGTTTCTTGCATATTTTTTACTTCCCCCACCCTGCCCCCTGCCCCAGCAATAACAGAAGTCACCTGTTCTGGCTTTGAGGATACCTGAGCAAAAGAACTCTGTATTTTGTATAAAGCCCTAACAACCAGCTTCTTGCTATCAAGTGAAAAAAGAGCAGTTCAGTCTTCAGGCCTCACTTGGTATTTACCTTTGTTATCAAGAATAGAAAGATCAAAAAAAAGCACCTAGGTAATATAAGATGTGATGCAGACTTTGCAATATGCACTTACTTACTGGGAGAAGGGACAGCATCTGTACCTGAGCACACATTTTATACAAACAGTAAGTTGCTTAATTAATTTTCTTTTTTTCTGCTCAGAAATTACTGGGGGGGGGGGGGGAAGTACAAGAAATCTCCTTCATCCATTATTTGTCAAAAACTCACTATGTTCAACAGATCAACTGACAATATTTACATGGTATTGCTAAGAGGAGAGAGGTGAGATAAATCGTTTCATTTGCAAGGACTAGTGTCTGCTCTTGGATGACTACAGAAAAGTCACCTCATTTCTCCCTGCCTCAGTTTTCTCTGTTTTTGATGGGAATGACTCAGTCCTGATCCATGTGTTGCACTTTTTGAAGAGCTCTTGCAATTCCGTCTCCTCTTCCCTGACCACATCACCACCCTAAATTTCTCAAATCACAAGAGAGGTCTGAAAAGATCATCAAAGAAATTTTCCTACCAACAGGAAATTAACTTTTCCTATAACAAAAATCTTGATCTCATTAGAAAATAGTGCTCTACCCTTGGATGATCATAAACCTTTCTTTGGAATGATCAGAGAAAACTTCAAGGCCTTAGTAGTGCACAACAGTCCTCATCACTTATATTTATGGACATAAATAGTTCAAGTCATATAAAATGATGGTGGGAAGAGTGCTATTATCTCCCTTTTATTCTTCAGAACAAGCCAATCTGTGCCAAGAGGCATCCAGTGACACTGGAAAGATGTCATGTAATGGAAATATGTCATCAAAAGATGATGAATGCATGTAATTAACTACAGGAGTACACACCTGAGATTATGTAAATCTACAGATAAATGCATCAGAGTGCTCAGGTTCAAATGTACCCTTCTGTCCATCCTCAGCCTGTGCTATTTCAAATGCCATGAGGATGACAAATGAAAATATGATTCCAAATGTGAGCAGAATACAAGTATAAAAAAGAGCTGTCATTACAGTATAATGTCATTTCTCACAGTTAAGAGCCTGCGTCTGCAATTCCCATCCTTTTAGCAAATCAGTTTGGTACTTAACTTTACCCACATGCTTAAAACCTAGTGAATAGTTCATACCTAAATATTTTGTCAGACGGCACCATAGAGAAGCCTGGTTTGTCTGGAGGGCAACTAGAGCTGTTCAGTACATCCCCCCTCTGAGAGAGAAATATATTCTCTTCCTGTTAGAATGAGTGTTTAAATCTGACAATGTGCCTTCCTTGTATATGGTACATCCATCAAACTGACAAATGGTAAAGACATAAACAGATGAATCCTGCTACCATGCTCAACAATGAGAGACCTGCAGTATTCGATTAGCTAGCTTATTTCCCCAGTCTGATCAAATCTGTGCTTTGCAAGATCTTTGATACCTTTTTTCAGTCTTTCCTAAGAACAGACTATCCTTAGGCTTTCTCAGATGATGTTTTGTAATGTGAAATCAATAGAACATCCTTCTGAACACTGATGGCATTTCTGCGAAAGTTTCACACTTTTAGGTTTTTTAAAGCATTAGGAAAAATGAGCTGTCCACTAAGAAAACATGGAGAAATTGAGAAATGTTTCAAGCTATGAACTCAAGTCAGGACAAATTTGTTGGAACCTTTGAGTGTAAACAACAGGTATGATACTGAGTTAGACAGAGGTGGAAGTACGGGAAGCCCAGTGTAAGAGCCAGAGTTGACAGTACTCAGAAACCCCTTTGAAGTCAATGAGACTCGTTGCTATTCCCTGAGTGTGAAGCAGTCAGAATTTCAGCTCCAGCAGTATAAAGAATCAGCCCTGTTTCTCTTGTAGAACCAAACTTTAATCTGCAACTGTCCAACCAGCTTTCTTGTGTCAGATGAGCGAAGTAATACACCAGCAGATTAAGAGTGGCATACTTATTGTCAAATGTCACAGCAAAGGCTCAACATGCTCCCCTACGATGTTAAAGGAGGTCTTTTTTCATCTCTTAGAAGAGCTCTCTATATCTCAACCAATTGATCAGTCACAGTGCAAGCTGTCCTTTCACAGTGGAGTTCTCTAATCAGATCCTGGGCCATAGTAAAGCCCTTTATGCTACTTAACGTATATATGACACAGAAGTAAAGCACAGCTTTCTGCAACCACTTTGAGATACTTCTGATGGCAGAAGATGATTGTGAAGACTATGGTACATTCTGCCTATCTGCCACCACAAGAGCGTTTTGAGGGCCAGTAACACCAGGCTAGTTCAGATTGTCTTCCAGTTCAGAACTACCTGAACAGGGCTACATATTCTGCCAAAAAATAATTGATTCATTTGTCCTTGGTTTTAGTTGTTCAGGAAACAAAAAATTTAATCAAGTTTTACAAGGCAGTGCAAAAATACAGGTAGAGGTAAACCCTTTGCTGTAAAAAGCTTATTGTTAATTTGACACCATAGAAACAGGTAGGGAAAATGAATCTGCACCTAGCACCAAGGGTCACACATCAGATGATGCAGGTGATAATATTGCTTTTAGCATCCCTGTCACATTTATGGCAATAAGCAGTGATGTCCGAATCAGGATTACAATTTCATTTTTGTGATCAAGCAAACAAGCAAGGATATAGAAAAATTTCTCTGTAATACAGAAATCTCTGCAGTAGTGACAACATGGAAAAATAGAGTTCATGCACACATCTGGTAATATAAATGTTCACTTTTACAGAAGCTACTTTGCAAACATAGAATAATTGTTTCAAAATTTTTACCAGTAGCTTTTAAAGTCAGTGCTGCTTATTGTGGGGTTTTTATGAGTAATATGTTGCTAACCACAGAAACACATTTATTTAGCACTTACTGTGCGTGCAGTACTTTCTCAGTACTTCTTTAGAATTCCAGAACAGATACAGATGCCACATCTGTATCATCTGTATCACTAAATAGCCCCCAGCAGGCTCCTTTCCCTGTCCCCAAGGTCCAGCAATACAGCACAGCCCAGTTGCACACTAGGAGACTCTGCTTCTGCCATACTGAGTGACCTCCATATCATCATGGGGACGGTTCTTGGCCCATGACACCTTCCAAAGTGCACCTGGACATTGTGACATGCTAAAGCAATTAAGTAGCAGAGATAACCACAGACTGGAGTTAGCACTCAGAATTTGTCCCTGTTTAGTTACTACTGTAGACATAACTCAATAAACCTCCCAAGCTTACTCTGAGGGTTAATTTGGGCAAATGACCATTCTCCATGCACAGCTCAGTTCTTAATTTAGAAGATAAAGACTTCAGTAGTATGAACATGGCCAGGCTAGTCGAAGAACAGACAATAATGGGACCAGCACCTTTTGAAAATGCAAGCAGTGGACAAGGTTCCTGGAGTGAGCTGTACTCCAGAAACTCTCTGCCATGGGTCTGGCATCAGAGCAGAAAAGCACAGACCTTATTTTCTTCTGTCTTCTCTCTATCTACTAAGTGTTTACATAGGAGGATTTTAGAACTGTCAGGTAGATGATGCCTTATTAAAGGAATAAGTGCAACAAGCGTAGGTAGCATTGAAGTTTGCAACTTGCTATCTTCAAACTTTTCCTTCTGCAGTCTATTCTCCTTCTACAAGTTTCTCACAGTTTTGTTGCAAAGTCTAAATTGCTAAAATATTCAACTAAAGTGAAGGTGAAGAAAAAAGCCTCTCATATTCTCAATACCTAATGCTCTGGCAGTCTTGTAATTATTTTCCTTTCCTATGGCCTGTCTGAAATCTAACATCTAGCAATAACTAAATAAGATCTAATGCAAACCATCTTGTGCAGCTGTTGCTGAGGCTGTGCAAGCCTCTAGAGTGATGCTTTATGTGAATAGGACTAGCACAGATTTTGGAGGTGCCTGCTATGGTTTGTTGTGCTGTAATATCATAATTAACTAGAAAAGCAAAAGCAGCCAGAACAATTACCTCAGTTTTGATGGGCACTGAGTTACAATGATATTTGATTGATGAAGAAAGACAAGCATAGGGTTTGTGAACCAAAAGTAACTGCATTAGCCACAAAGCAACTCAGGGGAGGGTTAGGAGACTGATTTTTCCCTCTCAATTATTTTTTGTTGTGTGTGTGTCCATTATTTCAGTTGTAACAGGGTCACATCCCAGTTACCTCACTAACGCAGTGCTTTGAAAAGGCAAAGATAATATTTGCTCATGATAATTAAGCTATCTGATGATAGTTAAGCTTTATGCATATAGTTATATATTGAAATTGATATGTCCATAAAGAAGGAAAATGAAGATATGTCCATACTCTAAGTGGTACCTAGTTGTTATTCTTTATTCAAGTCAGAAAAATATTATATTGCTATGTTTTCTTTAAAAATACCAATTCATCTTTCTTTTTTTTTTGCATGTGCTGATGCCAGTTGCATATTTAAGTCACTCTCCAATAAATTTTGGACCAGTAGCCACTATTACCCTGTACTAAACTTTCTCCTCAGTAATGCAGATTTATGTGTCTGTGGTAAATAAGCAGAATGCCTGGAAATAGAGGTGTCCCCTCTAAGAAGATATATAGTACTTCTACCATGTCTCTTAATTCAGAGATCAATACATTATTAACCAGTTTATTGCTAAGGTCTGTGGTATTCATTTATTTTTTATTAAATGTGTCACCCTCAGGGCTGGACAAATTTACTGTTTCCTCTAAGTACTAATTTTTCCTTACTCATAAAGAGAAAAGAAGTTCCAACAAATTCTTTTTTTGCATCAGAATCTCAAAGTAAAAGAAAGGAAAGCTTCTTTTTATTTGCTCTGACACAATGAAATCTTTCTTATAATCTGTAAATACTGGCTTGGTGGAGTTAATCCAGATTATGAGAATGCAATTCTTCACCGACTTTCTTCTATTGTGCCTAATCCACTGATTTGCTGGATCACACTGGGAACAGCACATAATGAGGGAGAACCACCTTCTAAAGCGCTTCTCCCCAAAAGAGCTTAGGAGGTCTCAGAGCTTAAACCACTGAGAATGCAGAAAATATGCTTAAGATCTCCCTGAGGTCCCTGGGAGCCAGAAAAGTTGCAGTATGATTTACAGCTATTTTGAAGAAATGAGTGTCAGTTGGACACTGTTGGAGTTGGTGTCTTTGAAAATCCTGTGAGCCTGACTTTCTGCTTACTGTTTATCACTGCTGTCAAAAGGATGTAGCTTTCGGAGAAAGGTGAAACTTGCTACTGT
This sequence comes from Melopsittacus undulatus, assembly GCF_012275295.1. Lineage (NCBI taxonomy): Eukaryota > Metazoa > Chordata > Aves > Psittaciformes > Psittaculidae > Melopsittacus > Melopsittacus undulatus. The sequence goes on from NC_047529.1 coordinate 19,824,081, forward strand.
GACACCAACACATTGCAGACAACAGATGAGACAGCTGCACTGTCAGATTAAAAGAATAGCAGATCCTTTCATCTCTGATGTTCTGCCCCAGTTTGAGACCACAGAGAGAGTGGGTGTATTTTTATTTTTCAATTCTTCTTTTGAGGTGTCTCATTTCTTTTTTTTTCTGCTTCACTTTCATTGTAAATGCAATGCAAATAGGTTTGCAAATGTGACAGAATTGTTTCATGATCATCACAAAATACAGACATCTGTGCTGGTAGAAGCGGGTGCAGCAAGATAAACCTGTGCCCTTTTGGTTATATTGACCAAACCCCAAATATTAGCCACCTGGTGGTTAAGGCAAAGACACAAGTTTTGACTGCACATCCTCCAAAAACTGAGTTCATAGCTTTTTGCTCAGCTTCCTGGCTAACTCAAAATCCTTTTATTTAATAGTCATGTAAATCAGCAAATTTGGCTGCGTTCAAGCCGTTGCATGGAATTAAACACCCAACAATGCACTAATGTATTACTTTCTTTTCCTAGCAAACCAAAGTAACTTGAGCAGCAGCTTCTTCTTTCTGTTTTTTTTTCTCTTTTATATTGTCATTAAGCAAAATGCCAACATACTTATTGCAATTTAATTATTGCTAAAATTCAGGGACTCAAAGAAAAGTCTCTTGCCATCCACATGTCCAAATGAAGCCTTCAATCCAAGCCATGGGGCTATTCTTTGTGTCCTCTTCTCCTGAATGACCAGTGGAAAAGATAAACCTATTTATAAATGGTGTGTGAGAAAAGAAAAATCTCTAAAATCTGTGCACACATATCTTCTGAACTTTCATTTAAAAAAGTGACTTGAAATAAGAATTAGTCACAGTGACTCAGCTAATGAGTGTCCATAAATTTATATTCCACAGTTGTTCTTGAATTCATCCTTTTTCTTGCCATTCAGGTACTCATAAACCCTAGCAAAACAGAAGTCTGGCACAGCCATCCTTATTAAATCTACAGCATATTGAGCCATAGTCAAAACCTTCTGAAAATGCTTGTCACTCTGAATTGATGAATAGAAGTCCAGCGTACACTAAAGCAAGGGACAAGCAGGATTTGGGAATGTTCTTGCTTGGGACACCAGCAGCAGTGTAAGGATAGCACTACCCAGGCTGCCAGCCTGTAAGTAGTGTGACTGCAGAATGTGACCAGAGATACCAGCCTCTGAGATCTAGGCTGCAAGGACAAGGCAGCCTGCATTAGCATCTTGGGCACCTGTATCTGACCTGTATTCATCTGACACATCTGTCTACTAACTGCGTTGGAGAGCAGATCTCCAAATCTAATGCTAAATTGCCTTTACAAGGAGACTCCCTTCTCTAGATTATCATCTTGTAATTCATCGGTGGTCCCTTTACTCTCAGGTTGGTATCTTTCCCTGAACAGAGTACAGTGGGCATGGGTGTGTTCAGCCAGAAGCAGGGCAGCCACTGGTGACCAAAGCTGTCACTCACATGTCCTTCCCCAAGGTACAGTAAGTGCACAAGCTCCTGCCCTCCAAAAAGTTTTCTGATTTGGATTAGATCCACAGTTAGTATCAAGCTTAGGTGTCGTGTGAATGGCAGGAGAGGGTGGACTTGAAAAGATGCACTTAACTGTCTGGGACAGCTACTATTTAAAATAAAGTACCTATCCCAACCCTCATTTTTCACTTGTACTTTCTCTTCAGTGCTCACCTGATGAGGACATGTTTGTTTGCTCTGCTACCTACTGATTTGTAACAGCAAGAACTTGCTAACATCCAGGCTTGCCCTGCACAGCCTGTTTTGCAAAGCATTTGCAAACCTTGTCTGCTCAGAGCTGAACACAACCATCAGTAGACAAACTAACTCACAAGTGCAAAGGGAGGGCAGGCAGAACTCATATTTACATATGCAAGTACACCACTTAACAAATTCCCACTAGATCTTGGTGTGGAAGGATGATTACAAACACGGCTGAGGAGTGATGTGCTTCAGACTCCAATGAGGATTCAGCAAAGGTCCAGCAATTATCATTTGGTATCTGACTTATGTTGCTTGGAACTGGGTAATGATGTCTGTTTATGTAGAGTTTGGGAAGTTTGTATTGATCTGAATGCTTATTCAATCCAATCCCAGCTTCTGAAAATTAATATCTAAAAAGAATAAATTAAAAAAAAGAAAATAATTTTATTTCTTTTTGTTTCCAAAAATAATAAATCAGAAAATACCTGGGAGGTTAGGATCAGTGGGAGCTTTAGCACATGATTCTTGGCAGAGGGATTGGAACTAGATGATCTTAAGTTCTTTTCCAACCGTAACTATTCTATGATTCTATGATTCTACTATTCTTCACATACAGTCCATGAAGAACATCACACCATAAGTACTGGCAACTAGATTTGAAACTTCAGTGGCTTTTTAATAAGAAGCAATGTTTTCTTTTTTTGGGGGAGTAATTGAAAAGAAACAGTAGAGCAGCCATTTCAAACCTATATCTTTATAAACAAGCATTAAAATACAGCTAGGAGTAAAACTGAGTTTGCCTGAAGTTAACAACAAATGCTCCTACAGTGGATCTTATGACAGATAGGGATTTTATACCATTGAAATGCCCAGCACACCTCACAGGGAACACTGATTGGATTCTTACAGTAATAAGGCCAGCCTGATTCAAAGTTTGACATATTAAGTAAAAAACCCTCATGGAATAAACCCCAAATAACATTTTTTTCCTGCTCCTCTAAACACAACAACAAGGCAGAAATAAAATATTTCAGAATATTTCATAACAGAACAGGCTGAGGAATCTTTTTTGCTATTTAGACTTTTAAACAAGAGGAAGCTATTTATTATCTCAAGCCAATTGATTCCCTTTTTCTATCAAAATGCATTATCTGCCTATCACTAAAGAGTGACTCCCAACTGCTGTGAGTGGAGTGGTCTTCTCATATCTGTATCCAGACTGAACTTTAACAAATCCACTATGTGTCCTCTTAGAAAGTCACAAAAGTACAGCTTCCAGTCATAAACAGGGTTTCAGTTTAGGGAGCAGTTTAGCCAGGAACCAGTGCTCCTCAGGAACTTGTTTTCTTCAACCAATAAAAGACAATATAATTTATTAGATTCATATGAGGTAATGGCAATGGAGTAGAGTGTAATAATTCAGCAATGAAAGATTAACTCTGATTGTCTCTGCAGAGACAAGCCCTGTGTTGTCAAAATGAGTTTTGATTCCTCTGACACAAAGTGACACCAGCTACTCATTATGTAAGACTTACATCCAACCCCGAGCCTGAAATTGAATGAGGACTTATAAATAATGTATCAATATGGTAAATTATGCAAAAAATCATTCCAGAAAGTGCCTAAACTCATCAACAAATTAGATAAAAAGGAGGCCTTTTTTTCTAGTAACTTAAATAAGCAAATTGAAGTGTAATTTCTTCAAGAGTTTCCTCAGCATTTTCTTAGCAGTTACTTGGAGTTCCTGGGAAATTTCTTTAAAAATGGGACTTGCAAAGTCTACCACTCACCCATCAAACCCTTATTTAATTTTCTCCCATGCAATGTAATTTAAAGCAGTTTATTTCTCTGGCGGCCCACCAGCATTGTAAGGTCATCAGTCTTTCTTCCATTCTACCCGTCTGCATTGAAGAGATTGCATGGGAGACATGAGAGCACTTCTAGAGCACCACAGTCCTACCAAGCACAAGGCTGGAGGCTCACGCATTAGCCTCTGTGTCTCTTGCTCTCCAAAGGGGTGGGTAAGCACCCGGGCTGACAGTGTGCAGATTGCAGTGTTGAGGGGGACTCTTGAGTGACCTTGTTTTAGCATGTAGTATAATTATTTTACCACCACACAGCATTTCATCTTTAAAAGCCTTTTTAGAGAGATTAAAGCATCTTGTAGATTTGTAACATTATCTCCCTTTTGCATTTAGAGACAACAATCAGTCTTGCTGTTCTTTATTAGAGAAGAAATTGGGTACCCATCTCTGCACAGTTAGCTCATTCTCCCTTTCAAGTTCGACAGTTAAAAATCCTCAGTAAAGATTATTTCCAGGTCTTCATTTAAACATTTAAATTAACTCAGTAAAACAAGTGCAGCTACCATTATTACAATCCCAGAGAAAGTTTGGGAGTTTAGATGTTTTTCTCCTTAACCTACTGCCAGAAAGGCTCTGGTTGACAACTGACACTGAAAGACATCTGTCCTAAATTAGCAATAGGTACCCAAATCTTTCTGCAGCTTAGTGGAGCAACACCCCACATACCCCTTGTGAGTCCCAGAGATTTGAGTGAAGGATGCTGAGTGATACCACGATAGACCAGTGCCTTCAATTCTGATTGTTCTTCCTGCAGGAATTGAATTACCATGGATCCCCAGCCATCCCAAGGTCACTTTAGATGCTAGGCAGGCTTTAAGAGAAAATATGAACTCACTTGACCAGAGTACAGACTAATAAAGTTCTTTTTATATTTAGGAATAGAAAAGCAGATTCACTTAGTTACTTGCAAGCAAAGGTGTAGTTCCTCTGTACCAATCCAGACATCTATTTTAGAATGAAACAAATCATCCTCTGGAGATACATATTTCTCTTTACTGGCTCTACAGAGAGTCCAAGCTCATTAGCTCAGGCTTTGACAATGAATTTTTAGATGAATTGAACAGGTGAGATGAACCCAGTTCAAGCAGATAGGATGATTGCCCATGTGACTAATGGTTGACAATTATGATGGGAAAAAAACCTGTATTTTGGACCAACATCTATTTTCAGAGGCCTGCAGCTGTTTGCAAAGTAGCCTTTTCCTGAACACTCAGGTTGCAAGAGGTTGTCAAAGGTTTTGCATTCTAAATGTATGCCTGAGCTGTGCCAGAAATATGTAATCATATTTCTCTCATGACGTGCAGTGCTCTTAGCTGTACGCGCTGACATTACCAAAGCTACTAGCATAATAGATAGCAAGAGGGGATACATTTGTGTTAAATGGCCTGTAGTAATTGTGTCACTGAATTGAGCTAATAATCATCACACTGTGTCACAGTACCTTGGAAGAACATCTTCCCAGCTTACCTTACACTATAAAGATGATGCAGGGACTGTGAGAATGAAGACCTTGAACCCAGTGTAGGAGAAGATCTGGTTCGAAATCTTCCTAAGAACCTGAATGTACACAAGTCCATGGGACCTGATGAAATCCATCCACGGGTCCTGAAGGAGCTGGCGAATGAAGTTGCAAAGCCACTGGCCGTCATATTTGAAAAGTCATGGCAGTCAGGTGAAGTTCCCAATGACTGGAAAAAGGGAAATATAACCCCCATTTTCAAGAAGGGGAAAATGGATGACCCAGGGAATTACAGACCAGTCAGTCTCATCCGTCTGCCTGGCAAAATCTTGGAGCAGACTCTCCTGGAAGGCATGCTGAGGCACATGAAAAACAACAAGGTGCTTGGTGACAGCCTGCATGGCTTCACTAAGGGGATATCTTACCTGACCAATTTGGTGGCCTTCCATGACGGGGCTACGGAACTGATGGATAGGGGTGGAGTACTTGATGTCATCTACCTGGACTTGTGTAAAGCATTTGACACTGTCCCACATGACATCCTTGTCTCTAAATTGGAGAGACATCAATTTGATAGGTGGACCATTTGGTGGATAAAGAACTGGCTGGATGGATGTATGCAACGAGTTGTAGTTAATGGCTCAATGTCTGTCTGGAAACCAGTAACAAGTGGTGTCCCTCAGGGATTGGTGTTGGGACTGGTCTTGTTCAAGATCTTTGTCACTTGACATGGACAGTGGGATTGAGTGCGCCCTCAGCAAGTTTGCCGATGACACCAAGCTGTGCGGTTCAGTTGATACGTTAGAGGGAAGGAATGCCATCCAGAGGGACCTTGACATGCTTGTGAGGTGGGCTGATGCCAACCACATGAAGTTTAACCATGACAAGCGCAAGGTCCTACACCTGGGTCAGAGCAATCCCAGGCACAGCTACAGGTTGGGCAGAGAAGAGATTCAGAGCAGCCCTGCAGAGAAGGACTTGGGGGTGTTGGTTGATGAGAAAATGAACATGAGCCAGCTTCAGTGTGCACTCACAGCCCAGAAAACCAACCGTATTCTGGGCTGCATCAAAAGGAGCGTGACCAGCAGGTCAAAGGAGGTGATCCTGCCCCTCTACTCAGCTCTCGTGAGACCTCACTTGGAGTATTGTGTGCAGTTCTAGTATCCTCAACATAAAAAGGACATGGAACTGTTGGAACAAGTCCAGAGGAGGCCACGAGGATGATCAGGGGACTGGAGCACCTCCTGTATGAAGACAGGCTGAGAAAGTTGGGTCTGTTCAGGCTGGAGAAGAGAAGGCTGCGTGGAGACCTCATAGCCTTCCATCTGAAGGGTGCCTATAGTGATGCTGAGGAAGGACTCTTCATTAGGGACTGTAGGGGTAACGGGTTAAGTCTTAAACAGGGGAAGTTTAGATTGGATATAAGGAAGAAATTCTTTACTGTAAGGGTGGTGAGGTACTGGATTGGGTTGCCCATGGAGGTTGTGAATGCTCCATCCCTGGAAGTATTCAAGGCCTGGTTGGACAAAGCTTTGCGTGGCATGGTTTAGTGTGAGGTGTCCCTGCCCATGGCAAGGGGGTTGGAACTAGATGATCTGAAGGTCCTTTCCAACCCTAACTATTCTATGATTCTATTAAATTCTTAGGCTTCCTGAAGGAAGATCTCCTCGTCTATGTATTTTATTTGGGTGGGATTGATGTCCTGATTCACTATTTCCAACTCATCTTTGGAAGCATGCTGAAGGATGCAGTGAGCATTGTAGCACAATCAAACTTCTTTGCAGAGATTTTCAACACAAGTATCTGCAGCTGTTACAGGGGTAGTGTCCAGGGGTAGTGTCAAAAAAAATCTAGACTAAATCTTTTCTCAAACATAGTTCATGCAATATAACTTTGATAATCTTAGTACAGTCACACCTGACTAACAACAGCAGAAGCATGTGGAGGAACGGATGTCATACATAATTTTTTTTTTCCTCTGTGTTATGAATTTCATTTAATATAGGTGGAAATCAGTAGTGATTCACAAGTTTGATCCTGGTCTTAGTTTCTCAGTTCCCTTTAGACCTCAGCACAGGGGACTTTGACAGCTTAGTCCAGAATTATTCTTTGTAAAATTACTCCATTGGGATTTTCCAGATTTTCTCTGCAACAGGTGCCTGAAAATGTTGTGTTCAGTGACTCCATTGTAAGGTGCTTGTTCACAAAAATACTGCACTCATCTGTAAAAAATGCAGTTTTCTTTAAAGTAAAATTACTGAGAACCGGTTGTCCTTATAAATAAATGTACAGTATGATAGAGATTTCTTTTTCTTCTGTGTAAGAAGAGTTGAGACCATGACATTAGAATTGTTTCCATTGAATGAACTCCACAGTTCCTACTATCACTTTATTTTGCAATGGAAAAACTGCCAGACTTCTAAGTTTAACTACTTTATTTTTGTTCTTTTTTAGTAGAGCACCTTTTAGTAATTGTCGTTTCTGCAGAAACTTTAAACGGAAAAAATATTTCCCTGATTTAAAAGTCTCATATTGCCTTAGTCCGAGAAAAGGAACATACAAATGAAGACCCAGCTTCTAGCTCAGTTTCCTTTCTTTTTGCACGTTCGCCAGTCTAGCGTATGTTCAGTGCTGGCATTGCTGTCTCTGTCAGCTATGTTACCTAAGCTGATTAACCCACACTTCTTCACAGAGTTGTATGCATTTTCCAGCTATTTCCACCCACTGTTCATCAGTTTTACCACTGTTCACTTGGTAATTCTCTTTTCAGCAAAAATGACACAAAGTCAGGAACATGAGCTGTGGATGTTATAAGGACGTGGAGCTTCATTTTTCATGTCTGCATAGCAATGGAGCAATGCTTCAAATCTGAACCATGCAACCTTAAATGTGTGCAGAGAGCAGATGCAGAGATCTGAGACAATTCCAATGGCTTAAATGCTGAGCAAATTCTCAGGGAGATGATTCCCCCATCTTTTCACCGCAGTGTATAGATATGACAGTATTTAACATTCTCTTTAGCCTCTTTTTATCATTATTTCATCTTTTCTCTGTTACAAGGAAAAAAATGGTGCTGCTGGAGGCAAACAAATAAAATGACTGCGGCTGTGTTTCCAAATTTTAAGTCTTGTACAGTCAGCTCCCACAGGAGTTAGTTGCCCACTGTAAATATTAACTGATTAATCCAGGTGCAAGCAGCTCAAACAAAAAAGTTATGTATTTGCCTTTCCAATTCTGTTGTTGATGGCAATAAAACCAACCTGTCATACAGAGCTGCATTTAAAATAAGCCTCATACAACTATGAGAAATTGACAGATAAAAAGGAATTTGCCAGAAAGAGAGCTTAAAACAGGTTAACTGACATAAAAAAAAACACCCCACCAAGTTTCTTTATGCATTAGAAATTAAAAAATGACCTTTCAGAGTTTCAGCTATTTCCTGTGTTTGATACCTGGGCAGGGGAAATAGAAGCATTTGTTCCAGCTCAACAGCAGGAAACAAACTGAATTTATCAGCAAAGGAGAAGTGTAAGTTTAGCTCCATATTGAATTTATTTTCCTTGATGTTAGGAAGCTACACAAACTATTACCAGACTATTCCTGTTGACTTCCAGGCCAGAGAGTGGGTCTTCATTTATTAATAGCAAAAAAAAAATGCGGTCCCGTTTTCTGATATCTGGTTTGTCAGGGTTTTTTTTCCCCATATCAGGCAGCTCTGTGCCATTTCTTCTCATTTTCCCACATTCATTGTGGACAAGGAGGGCTCCAGCTGCTAACTGACTACATCCAGTACTCCTAACTTGCTCTGTAATTCTTCTTATACCCAGGAAACCAAGGCCTTCAGGTTGCTTTAACTCTATATTTTATTGATGAAACAGCACAGAGGTAGCTTGTAACAGGCAAAGGAACTGTCTTTAAACCTCTGTGCTCTATCTCATCTTGCTCCCCATTTGGCATGTAATTAAATTCCCTTGAAAATGGTTTTGGTTATAGCACAAGATAGCCCACTGGATGTAAAATGAGTCTCTACAGGAAAGTACTTCTCAGCACCTGCTTGTACTGTAATGCTGATTTCAGATGAGTGTAAATGGCTTAGCTCTCCACATCCTGTGGCCACCCAACCCCAAGCCTCTTCCACCCATGGTGTGCATGGGACTGAAGTGTCCCTCAGAGGAAGGGCACTAGTGTGACATGGGAGAAGACACTGCACAATGAGGAAGGAACAGCAATACTTGTTCATGCTGATTTGCACCACTTAGAAAGGATCATACCACAACTTGGCCCTGAGTTACAGATGGACCAGCTCTGGGTCTGGCAACACAATGGAAAGTTGCAACGCCCTACCTCTCTTGCCATTTCCTAAGCCTTGCCAAAAAAAGACCTACCACTTTATTGAGTAGAATAATATATATAAGAATGTGGGTATAAACTGGGGTTGGCATTAGCCTCCTTCCAGTCTCTGGGACATTCCCTGAACTCCACAACCTATCAAACATTACGGAGAGCAGCCTCATGACGTCAGGCAGATCTCTTTGTACCCTTGCGTGGTTATTGCTGGTGTCAAAGGCAGTACTGTTGTTCAGTATCTTTTTTTAATTTTTCCTCTTTTTTTTGCTAGCAAATTAAAAATCAAATTGTCAAGAAGCTGCATTTCCTCCATTTTAGATATCATACATCAATCCATTGCAAATTACAAGCTAAGGAGATACAGAGGAGGCAGACACATCATTTGTCAAATAATGCACCTGCTTCCCGGCAGATTGTCAGACCCAGAAGTTACAAGAGTAAACAAATCTGAACAATAATTCAATAATTGTGTTCCCCCACATTTAATGTGTGCTAGTGCCAAAAAAAAAGATCATAAATATTGCACTGGCAGGGGAAACGTCTATCTATTCTGTTAGAAAAAGGTAGGTACAGAACAATTGAAGTCACAAAGTGTTTGGACAAGGGGTTGGTGAGTGTGAGTGGTCACATCACCCTTTTCCAAAGACTAACCTTAACCTGAGGGTGTAGGTAATTAAGACCATGGTGCACACTTGCTTCCAGGTCTAATTTGACATCTAAAGGTGCAACCCAGAGTCTTACCTCGGCCACTTTTAACACCCAGAGTAGAAGTTTACTGTTCGCAGGCCATATTTACCATGTGAGAGCATCCATATCTGTTACAGCCAGTGTAAATCTTTCAAGCAGAGGGACTTCTGTGAACCTGGCTCATCTGGACATTGATAGAACAGAAAACAATTACACACAGTGTAGGAGTAATTGCAGTCATACCACTGCAACATCCAGCAGATGGGCAGCTGGGGTCTGAAAGCAGAGATCTCTTTGGCCAACACAACTAGAGCATCAGAGAATAGGCCATTGGGCCAAAGGATGAGGAGGTGCAAGTGAAAACATCAGACTCGCTTGTTACTCAAAAAGCACTCTGGAAGTAAGAGAGGATCCCCAGTAACAGGATCTATAAACATATCTAGAACAAAAGGAATTGCTTTAAAGTTGCCTCCAGACATCAAGTATCACTATTCTTTCCTCTGCCCTAAAACTTAACCAGGTCCATGTCAGAGCCATGCAGGAACCTCGAAGATGTAACCCATCTTAGGCAGAGCAGTATCTCCAGACTCACTAGAGTACTGTAGGAGTGAAGTCATTTTCAGAAATGTAACCAAAAAAGGAACATTGCAAAATTTAGCATATCTATCATGGTGTGATACTGACACTCAGGTACCTGCGTTCAAAAGATAACAATGAGGATAATGGTAGCAAGGAGAAAAGTCTACAGTAATAAGACAGACTGGAGAGATATGGTTTAGATAGACTAGTCTAGACTACACTAGCCTAGAATATTTTCAATTGGAAGGAACCTACAATGATCACCTAGTCCAACTGCCTAACCAATTCAGGGTTCACCAAAAGTTAAAGCTTGCTTTTAAGGGCATTATCCAAGTGCTTTAAACACAGACAGGCTCAGGGCACCAACCACCTCTCTAGGAAGACTGCTGCAATATTTGACCACCTTCTTGATAAAGAAAAGCTTCCTAATGGAAAATGACCCCTGCTGCAGCTTTGAAGCATTCCTACACATCCTGTCACTGGATTCCAGGGAGAAACAATGAAGAAGCTGACTTGAAGGCCACTGGGGTACAAGTAATATTGGTAGTGTCCAGCGAACAGGTTCATGGAACAGGAGTAGAGAAAACCATTATCTTCTGGTGCCTGAGAAAGCATGCATGTGCAAGCAATGATTTTTCACAAAACTGAAGTTGTGGTCCAAGAGCTAACAGTAATGAAGGAATTTTCACACTGTTCTCTACAGGATGTTTATGATAATTACACTATTTTGGAAGACTGTACATAGCAGAAAAGTATATCTCTGCTGAAACTCCTCAAGCCAGCAGAAACTGAGTGAATGGAACTGAAACAAAGAGTTGTCTTTCATTCATGAAGCCATCAATACAGATGACACTTCAAAACAGTCTGTGACAGTCTGTGAAAACGTACGTAGTTATCCACGTGCAAAAGTGACTAAATAAGCACCATTCAACTGCCACCTCCACAAGTGTGTAGCAACCTATAATCTCTTGTGATTGGTACCTCTCAACAGTTCCAAGAAATGGATAAACATCTATTTTACATGTAGTGACTGGAAATAAAAGGCACAGAGAAGACAGGCACTCACACCTTTCAGCAGATAGGCAGCAGCATTAACCACAAGGCCACTGATTAAGCAATAGGGGATTTGTTCAAATAATCTTTGTTCTGTTCCAGCATTTAATATTTTTTGCATCTTTTATGTGTACAGGAATGTTTGACCTGGCTACAATAAAGGACTGACCAGAAGTATGAGAATTCAATTCAGTTCATGAAACGTAAAATCCTATTTGTTTTCCTCATCTAAGATTCCACAAAAAAAAAAAAAGAAACAACAACAAAAAAGAACATGCACAAAGCAAGAGTCCTGAGGCCAGGATGTTCACATGGGAAGTAGGCAATCCTACCTGGGAGATTTTAGAGGATGGATTTGATCTGCATTTTATGTGACCAGTGCTCAGCCACTGACAAGGTACAGTTATCAATCACTAAGCAAATAAATATCTCACTGGCTCAAAGTGGAGCAGCTCCAACTAAAGAAACTCCTTCCATAAGTAAATGCCTGAGCTGGTTCACTTCCCTGTTGCAACTCAAGTAGAATTCGTACCTTCATCTCTTGCTAACAGGGAGCTCTTTCCTCATCTCTGGAAGAATTGCTGCAGTCATCTCCCAAACCAGAGAGAGCAGAGGGTCTCCCTGGGCCTCAACATGCAATGCCATGTGAGTAGGCTCCATCCACAGCTGCCCCTTCTACATCCTGGAGAGCCCAGAGAGCAGTTCAGAACAGCAGACACTTCATCTGTAGCAATTAGGACTTGTGAATGTGTCCGGTCTGTTCTGCATCAGCTGCTCCTGATGATGATGCACATAAAGCAGATGGAAGCATGGGCAGCTCGGGGCAAAACTGGAGCAAAACAGCCAATTAACTCAATCTCTCCTCAGTCAGCAGCTGATCTGTCACTCAGCCCTGTCTCTTGGCATAGGTGCTAGCTGTATTTGTTTGGTGAGATACCACTATTTTTTTTGTAATTTGACCATTCAAAAACCCCACAAACATTTAAATAAACAAATAGATAGCTTGGATCTCCACTGCCTTGCACTCTCATCCTGTTTTTGACAACTACACAAAGCAAATGTGAAGTGGCACCACTTGGGAAATAGATGATGGGCAGGATCATAGCCAGATCCTGAGCAATTGAGTCTGGCATATTTCCACTGAAATCAATGTGCAGCTCTAATGATGGAGACTATGCCAGCTTCTGTAAGTTGAGGGTCTGCTTGCAGCCCTAATAGCCACACTGCTCTGCACATTTCTTACATGAAGATGTCCATCTCTAGAGCACTCAACACCCTTAGTGTCTAGAAGCAAGGGACGGACTCACACAGCATTATCTTCTCACAGAGATATAGCTTCTGCTGACATAGCAAAGAGAAGCAGTATAGATTTGCTGTCAGCATATGGAAGGAGGCACCTAAAAGGTGCTTCTTATCTCCATCTTTGCAGTTCTGGTTATCTTTATTGCTGCTTACACTCTGGAGATGCCAGCCTCCCAACGTAGTATTGCACGACCACCTCAGGTGGCATTAAATCTCAGGTGACAGGTAACCTCTCAGGCCACTGTGAATAATGAACACAGCACAGGCAGCACCTGTCAAAAAGAAAGACCTTATGAATGTCTTATTGACTGCTCTTCACCTCTGCTCGCTGTTAACTGCTCCAAGGGCAGAGGCCCCATCAATCCCTTCCCCACGTGCACAAACAGGCTGGCTGCCTGGCTGGAGCTGCTTTACAGCAGCAAGGGGTCCTCAGTGGCAGGCACATCCCACAACATAAAGTCCACAAAGGAGTAGGTGACACATTGAATCTAAGCATTAGCCACCACAAAGTGATAAGGTTGGGTTTACCCTCTTGAGCTAATGGGGTAGTTTTAGCAAGTACAGGAAGTTTTAGCTTTCAGTGGAGCCTGTAATAGAAAGGTCTCCACAGAGATACAGTGTGAGCCTCCAGTCCCCTTTCAACAACCTGGACTGCTGAAGCTTGGAGTTTGAGTCATTTAGACCTCATAGCAGCTTTCCAGTATCTGAAGGGGGCTTATAAGGATGCTGGTGGGGGGGGGGGACGGGACTATTCATTAGGGACTGTAATGACAGGACAAGGGGTAATGAGTTAAAACTTAAACAGGGGAAGTTTAGATTGGATATAAGAAAGAAGTTCTTTACTGTGATGATGGTGAGGCACTGAATGGGTTGCCCAGGGAACTGGTTAATGCTCCATCCCTGGCAGTGTTCAAGGCCAGGTTGGACAGAGCCTTGAGTGACATGGTTTAGTGTGAGGTGTCCCTGTCATGGCAGGGGTGTTGGAACTAGATGGTCTTAAGGTCCTTTCCAACCCTAACTATTCTATGATTCTACAATTCTATTCTATGAGACAAAAAACCAGCAATAACTGAAATCTCCTAGCAGTGTGCACCAAGATGGTAAATTCCACAGCAGTTAACTTGTTTGTCCTTACAACATTTCACTGCTGTAGCACCATTTCTAGCTGTTTGCAGCTTGGAGCTACAGACCACATCAGGTGTCAGCCAGGGCACTAGCAGGAAGGATGCAGCAAAGAGATGTAGGCAGCAAATAACATCAGCCACATCACATCTTAACAGTCTGGCATCTGGGCTGTTCTGCAGTTACCCTTTCTACATGCTCAGCAGCCAGCCCAGGACCCTGTTACTAAATACTTTATGAAACCCAAGGGAAAAGACAAACTTTGTTTTATAGCTCCTAACCCCAGAGGGTTTCAAACACTGCAGTGGCAGCACTGGCGAGTTGAGGGCTGCCCACAATCAAGTCCAGAGTTTCAAAACAGTCCTCCAAGTTCATTTCCTCTGTTCGTAAATGGTCTGATTCTTGCTGGCTCAAGCAGGGAGTTCTATGTGACTTTAGGAGCTCACTGTGTCATATTAAAAAAGAAAAAAGAGAGCATCTTTATCAGGAACTAAAATACTCTGTGCTAGGAGAAAACATTGGATCTAGAAGGGCTTTCTAATATCACTGATGAAGGGCTAATCAACCCCAGTAGATGGATCACAACCCTCTGGAATTTCAAACTGCAAACACACACTACATATTTTATAGTTGAGGCAAACAGAAACAGTTAAAAGTGAAAGCTGATGAGCTCTCTCTGAGCTAGAGTCCTTAAGTTAGCTTCAATTCTGGGATATCAGCTCACAGAAACCACGGCAGGTCTTGGATTTATAACCTTTTATATTGGTTAATCTTCCAGGGTTATGTGTCTTACTAAAAGTTATGCTCTATTTCACCCACAACCTATTGGATTCAACAGAGGAATTCCAGGATGAAAGTCTATAGCCTGTGTTGTCCGACTGGACTAACATAATAAACTTTTCTAGCCTTAAAATATCTGTGGGGCAGTTAGTGTTAAGTCTGAATGGTTTTACTGAAGTCACTGAAATTATATCAATTTACACCAGTTGAGAATATGTCCTAGATTTAACTTCTTCAGCGGTTCAAACAAGTATGATAAAATTGGTATAAGCAGAGTGAGCCAACCCATTTGCATCTTGTGGGGCTACTGAGGAGCAACCCTTTCTGATTCAAATGGTAATTCAGCCCATTTTAGATGCAGAGGGTTTTTTCTTTCCCACTTTGACTCAGAATTTGACAGTCATTGTGGGGAGGACAAGCCTGTAAGGCAAGTGTTTAGAGAGCCATATTAAATTATGCACAGCAGAAAATCTGCAAAATGTGCTTCAAGAGCTGGAAACTTACCATATGTGACTGAAAATTGCACAGAGACAGAATCCTAATTTCCAGATTAACTATTTCCTCAATTAAAGCTGCATTTGCAATCCTTTCTTATTTGTCTGCCAATCTGCAACTATTGCTAATACAAAGCCATCACCATAATGGAACCGAAGTGGATATTTGTTGCCATGTGCATATGGCAACCTACTTTTTTCAAGCACAACAGTTCCAGCTAATTAGCTTTTTAATGTATTTGCTTTTGTTTGTGGAATTCCATAGGTCTATTAAGCAGAGACAGGTAATCAAATGAGAAAATTAAGCAGGTCCTGCTGTGTGCTGTGCATTACGAAGATGAGAGGGTGAGGTTTATAGCTAAGATGACAGGGTAGCTATTTACACATCATCTCCTGCTGATCCACCCAATTCTCAACACACATATATATACATATATTTGCAAATATACTTCAGCCACCAAATCTCTCATGAGTCCAGCTACTTTCTGAGTGTTCCTTTCAGCTCTGTAAGATCCAGCCTTTGCTGTTGCTGTGGTAAACTGATATATTTTGCTTATATCCAAGATAAATTTTGCAGGGCTTCAACTGAGAAGCTGTAAGCTGAGCAAGTCCACTGTCGTCAGACTAACTCTTCACAAAGGAGAAGATGTATGACTCTGTTATTAGCAAAAAAGTAGGCCCACAAAGGCTGCAAGAGAAATGGGACTGAAAGAAGTGCCAATGGCGCAAACCTGCAACCTTGAAAAACACACCCAACCCTGTCTGCATTCAAACTCAATTACTTTAATATTTTTGTGAGCACTTAGAGTCACGCCACTGAAATTGTACCCAGAATTGCACGCATCACCTCAGAACTGAGCACCTCACATGCTGCCTGAGTGATAGAAGCATTCTTCACCCTATAGCAGGTACATCTGCAATATTTGTTTCCCAATACAGCCCTTTCCTCAAGGAGGGGAGCAATGAAAGCAAAACATGTACTCAAGGTTAAGCAAGGCTGCCACTATTCATTTACAATTGGTTTATGGCACATTTGTACCTTCCAGAAGGCACAGAAGTGTAAATCCCAGTTTGTGAAGTCTCCCAGATGCCCACCAAACCAGGCACCATCCAGCAAAAAGCAGAGCTCTGACAGTAAATCCTGTGAGGCTTCACAGATGCTACCAGTCCAGGCAAGGCTTTTAGCCAGGCTTCGGTGCCAGATCAAGGCTGCTCCCCATTTTCTCCCCATTGGCACCATTCCCAGAGTCCCAGACAGAAGAAGTCAGAAGCACCTCCCAGGGCACAAGGTGAAGCTATCGATCCACAGATCAAACCTGAGACAGTGAGAGGAGCAAGGGAGAGCTACAACCAACTTCTACTGGTAACTGAATGTAGTATCACTGGTGAGACTGAGCCTCCACTAACTCACCACTTGGTGTCTAAGGCTGCCTCCTGGCTGCTTGTAAAGTGCCCTTTCTATCACTGTATTAAGGCACAGAGTTTTAAACCCATTTTAAGAAATTACTACTTCATTTTAAAATAGTCTTTTCTATCTGCACTGGTATATATGTCCCTTTAAACCGATTAACTTTTTGGTTTGTTTGTTCTTTTGAACCTTTTGCATATTCTGAGCACGATATGCAGACACCCCATGCCTTTCAAATTGACATTACATATTCTGCCACTTTAAAAGGTACTTGTTCTTTGGCTACAAGCTAGCAATACTGAAACTCTGACTTTATGGCTTCTATTTTTTTTTTTAAGTTAATAAAAAGCATACTGTCTGAATATATTTTAGAGCTGTACATCTAAGAAATTGTTTTCAGCTCCAACACAGTGAGGTTTGTTAAGGTTTGGCGAGGGGGGGCAGGGGGGATTGGAAAGATTGGGGTTGAATTATTGTCAGAACATCTGGGAGAACTGAGTCCAAAAAGCATCAGACACTTGCATAAATCTAACTATTTTATATGGTACATTTGGGAATATTTATTGTCATTAATGTGGTGGGCAGACTATAGAGTACATGGTCTTTTTAAATTCTAGAACCAAATCAGATAAACTGCTCCCTTATAAGTAAGTAAATCACAAACTACATTATTTGAGTTACTCTAAACCTCACAGGCTCCTGCTGAGATTAAACCCTTATTATAAAGACAAATAGCAAGAGACAATACCCATTCTTAAGAATTTATGATCTGCATGAGCAAAATGTTAAAGGCCATCAACAGTGAAACTCTTCCCATTTTTCATGTAGGAAACTATGGCAAAGGGAGCTGAGGGGTCTGATTTTAATTCCTTCTCTCTGAAGTTCAGACATATCTTTAAAAACATCTATGTGATCTTATCAGAAACCATCCAGAGTGCTCCTAGGAGGATTGGGGGATAATCCCTTGTCCTGGGTGTTATGGAAATGCAGTTGCTGCACCTCTCAGTATCCCAGCTGAGATGGGAGTTCCAGAAAACATCAGCTGCAGATGGGACTTGTTGGGACTCACTTGCTAGAAAGTATGTTTGAGAGCATCTATAGGTAGGAGCTATAAAAGCAGAGACACTGTCCTTTGATAATGACATTTCTTCACTTCTTCATCCAGGCTGGTCTATTTGCCCATTCCATTGCTCAGTAGCTCCCCACCAGCATCAGAGAAAGTCCAAGGGCAGTCTCAGCTCAACAAAAGCCTGATTTCTGAATTTATTTTGCTACATAATGTGGGACACATAACTTTGGAAACCTACATTAGATGTCTCTAAACATCATCTAGCCATGAAAGCTCTTTTCATAGTCAGTAGAGCGAAGTGGGCATCATTACTGCATGATTCATATGATCTGTTTCTCATGTCATTTATTTTGCAATCAGACAAATCTTTCTCTAAAAGCATCGATTTCTCAGCTGCCATCTCTAACATGATCTAGGCATTTGGTCAGACAGAGATACCTAATATTGTGCAAAATTCTATTCTGTGATTCTAAAAAATAATCCCTCCTGCAAAACTTGGAAAGAATGTGCCCTAAGGTTTCCATGACATCCAAATAAATGTACCAAAATGACTTTTAAAATCTAGACCTTGATGCCCAAAGCCTCCTCTCTGCCTCACTCTGGTCTCCCTTAAACTGCATGTATTCCAGAGATCAGACATCATGA
Source organism: Melopsittacus undulatus (assembly GCF_012275295.1). Lineage (NCBI taxonomy): Eukaryota > Metazoa > Chordata > Aves > Psittaciformes > Psittaculidae > Melopsittacus > Melopsittacus undulatus. Next base: position 19,842,633 of record NC_047529.1, read on the forward strand.
CAAAAACAGCTCCTTTTTTAGCTTTTCTGCCAGTTGTGGGAGGGGGCTTCTGAGTCAGCACAGCAAGCCACCTGGCTTTAAGGCTGACTTTGAACCCAGTAAGGTCCTAGGCAGAGGCTCTCCCCAAGCCAGAGCTGAAAGCAGATCTGGGGAGAAGCAGGGTCTCCCATTTCTGGGAGGCAACACATCAAACCTATGTGTGATCACACTCACCAAGCACTGAAAAATCTCCAGAAAGCCTCTTTTTTTAGCATATTGCTTCATTTGTTTGTGCTTGTACCATGTGTTTGGAGGCAAGCACAAGAAATACTACACAGAGACTGTCCAGGGACTGAATGGTTGAAGGCCTCCATAGGACTGACAGTCCCAGTCCAGGAAAAGCTTGTGTGCAGAGCTTGCTGACGAGGAGAAATGCAGTTGGCTGCTCTGTAGTTCTGAAACAGTCAGGGGAAAAGAATTTCTTTTTTTGCTTTTTTTGTGCCTAATTTAATGGAGCAACCTTCTGCTAGGCTCCTCTGGAAGTCAATGAGACATCCATGATATCACTGGATCAGCAATACCTATGATTAAAGTGAACTTCTAGATTCTTTTCAAGAGCTGAATCAGATGTTCTGCTATTTTGTTCCAAATGTCTGATGCAAGTTATCCTGGAGCAATAATCTTAAGAGCACCAGTCCCTACGTGCATTTCACAGGATCCTGAGGTTCAAAACAAGCTGAAACAGAGAGTTGGGATCCACAGATAAAACAATAAAAGCCCATAAACATTAGTAAGGGGTAGAATACTATTCCTAAGGATAAAATCCCAGAGGGCCAAACTGCTAAGAATATAGAAGTGCAGGGCTTAGTAACAGCAGTATGAAATTATACTCTCTTCTAGATACAAATATTGGTCTCATTTGCACAATTTGCCTGGTAGACAAGCAATTACTATACGAAACAGCAGAAGTGGCTCTCCACCTCTAGGACCAGGTTTCCAGAGCAAGAATGGGCAAAAGAGGTACCACATCCAGTCTCACCCCATCTTCCACCGTTTTCACTACATATGTATATCCCAAAACCAGCTTATAGACCAGCGTGCCTGTCTGAGAATGCCTGCAAAAGCCTTTTTCAAGAAAGCTGCTCTGAGCCTCACAGTTCCAGAAGGTATACTCCTGCTGTGCCTCCAGCCACCATTGCAAATTTACTGTCTACACAGTCACCAGAGCTGCCTGGCCTGCAAGTTAAATCCTAACTTCATTAAATAAGTTACAGTGTCCTCATAGGAATGTGAGAATATTAAAGCCTCAAGGAAACAAAAGCACTGTCACTAATTTGTAAGTCAGGAATAAAACTCTTCACTTACAAAAACACTAGTTGTTTCAATCTCCTTTCTGCTCTTACCAGTACTGTGTAAGTACTCATAACAAGGCAAAAGTCAGAATGCATATAAGATGATCAATTACCTCCTTTCCCTCCTGATCAGCAAATCTTAACACTCATGTACTCAAAGGGATTAAAAAAAAAAGCAAGAAACCCAGATACTACCAAAGCTGTAAGAAATGCAGAAATACTTAGCTCTTCCACACAAATGCCACACAAGTTCAAACTTTCAACTTCAAAAGTTAGATAACCTACAGGAATTGCTGTGGGCATTACTGAAATATTTACCTAAGATAAAGACATCTTTGTATGATTCCTCTTTCACACACAAAGGCAGTAAATGTACTGATTTGATAAGCAGAGGTGCATTTCATGTGCCGGATGGATATCACAAGCAAATGAAATCATGCAACTTGAGGCATTCCTATAGTAAAGGCTGCAGAATAAATTAGAAATTCTCAAAACACAGAACTAGTCTGACTGGGTTTGTTTTAACCTGCTGAGAACAAGGGTAAATTAGTCTCACTGAGCTCCAGGATGCCACAGCTGGATTGATACCTGCTCCTGAGATAGTTCATCAAAAACTCTGTTAGGGACTTCTTCACTGCAAGCCAAGGTAACTATATACTGCCTGGTTTCCCTTATAGCAAGTAAAATAATAGCTGCTGCCACCGTCTCGGCTCCCAGAGGGTTTATAGCTTTCTCAATCATAGGAGTCATCAGCATCTTATCTGACCTAATCAAACCAGCTGTGCTCTTTCCTTGCATTGAAAGAAGTCAGAGTGGTTATAGGGTTGACAGCTGCACCTGACCTTACCTCAGAGATGGGCAATGTGAATGCTTATGGTTTCTAAGTGGTTGAGAAATGGTCCATCAATATCCAGAAAATAAATCTTTTTCTTAACTCCCTAGCAACTGTTTGGAGTGCATTTGCTTTCAGTGGTCACCCAGATTTCCTTTGGAAGTATGCTTTGAAAGAGGGAACAGTCAGCCTACGAACATCCTTCTTGGAATGGTCAAAGGGTCTAGGAAGGATAGACAGAAAAATAATTATGCTTTCTGAGAATTTAAGACATAACCTTAATGTGCTACAGCACATATGTAACATGTAACATGTGAATGTGACAAAGTAGTAGTAAATATGTTTTAATAACCTCCAATGCAAGTGAAATACATAATATGTGATAATGAAGATGCTTATTACAGAGAATTCTCTTTCTTCCCCATAGCCATGTTTCAGACTTTTGAAACAGCAGAAGCAAGAAGAGGAATCATCCTGGTATAAAACCAATGGGCCACAACTCATACCTGCTTATCCAGGACTAATCTGGCTTTCAGTGGAAGTCCTCGCAACTTTGCACCAGCAAGAGTGGCCCTACTAAAGTGTCCAGGGCAGCTGGGGGACAACAGTCCTGCAATGTATTATGTTGTTTCTTTTAAATAACTTTATCCAAGCAACATGGTCCAGTGATAGGTGTCCCGGCCCATGGCAGGGATTTGGAATCAGATGGTCTTTAAGGTCCCTTCCAACCAAAACTATTCTGTGATTCCATGATTTTATGATTCCCAAATGCCCGAATGCCAGGTAAGCTTTCCACAGGCCTGATGTACATCTGGGCTACTCAGGCCGAAAAAATTTGAGTCCTTGTTTAAACTGGAACTTAAATAATAAGTCCCACAGCCATGACCGTGAGGTAAGAGATCAGGTAAAGAGGAAGCAAAGAAGAGCTGATTTGGTGGAGCCTTGAAGGAGGCTGAATGGCTCAGGCCAGTAACAGTGACTGCATGCAGATGAAGGATGAACAACTAAAGCCCTCTGATACAATAAGCTGTGTCACAAAGCGTGCTTCTGCACTAATTCACTAAGTATTCTCTGTACCCACATCCTACAGCTGTGTGCCCTGGATAAACTCCTGTTATGTGATTCAGAGGACAGTCACAGGAGGAGGGTCCCCAAGCACGCTGGGACTGATTTGCCATTCTAAAGGTGTAAATACACAACCTGGGGGTATTAATCTTCCTACCACTCCAATATGCAATGTGCTGTTAATCTCCAATATGTCTCAGTACCTGAGCAATAAAGCAAGGATCAGATTGCTTTTTTCTCATGTTTTGTTTGCCTGGGTGACTTAGATTAGAAGATTTTCAGGATGACAGTTGCCTTACTTTGAGTGTTCATATAGCATCTAGCAATGCAGTGTTGTGGTCTCAGCAGACAGCTCTCAGTTGACAGTAATACAAAAAAATCACAATAAACCAGAACAAAGAAATTACATCAATTTTAGGACATGCAGCCATAGCTCCAGTATAGAAAAACAGGTTGGAAGCAATCTCAGTTCCCATACTGAACTGAAAAATAAAATAAATATCAGGCTTGTAAAAAATAAGAAAATATCTTTAAAGAAGCACTTTCATTTTCTGATCATTTTTTAAGCACCAGCAATGAAAAACTGTGCAATCTTTTAAAAGATTGCAAAAGCCCTAAAACTGTGGCTGTCTTGTAAGAAAAGGGAAAACCTGTGTCTCATTCTATAGCAGGAAAAAAAGAAATGCACATATTTGTAATGACGATAGATTCTTAAAAAAAATATTAATTAACTCTAAGATAGATGTAAAACATTTGTACTCTTTATTGCAAATAGTCATGAAGAACAATCCTAAATTAAACAGGAACACTCCTTAACTTTTGACAGTTCATTTTGAAGTCCAAGTAATGATGTGATTTTTCACTGCAAAAAAATGAAATTGCAGTAATTTCAAGGAGCTACTTTTTTCAGAGTCAATGAAATGCTTCAGAAATGTCAGCACAAAGAAAACAAACAAAAACAGCAATAAAAATTAATCAAAGGACTCAAAAAATTATTAGCAACCACTTTTATTGTCCAAAGGGGTAAAACATAGCTCCCTTGATTGAGTATTTTGGCCAGCACAGGAGGTAGAAGTCATAGTCTTTAGGCCAGGCAGCAACAATATTAACAGATAACTCATATTTATGTCAATTCACTCTGTGCCTCAAGAAGAGTCTAATATGATTCTCCTCTCTGCAATTCAGCATTGACATCAGCACTCCGATGGACAGCTTCCAAAGGGCACATAAACCACCTCACTCCTGGAAAAAAAAGTCTCCCCAGCAATTTTGCTAGCACAAAATAAATGCAAAATTCTTTCCCACTGTCCATTAGCAGATGTTTTCTGGAGGAACAGCAGGAAGTGCACATTCACAGGGCCCGCAGAATGGCCTTAGAGGTCACTGTCTTGGCTACTGAAAAACAATAACAAGCCAGAGGCCAAACTCTGCTCAAGTGTCAGTGGGTAAAGTGCTCTCAACTTTTTTACGGCAGTATGTATTGGAGCAGATTTGAGGGAGAGGTTGGATCAAAGGACTCAGCCTGAAACAAATAAAAACTACACAAGCAAAAATAGCAATTCAAAAGCTTGTCTGAATGAAAATCACTTTTATCTGTTATTTGACTGGATTTGAACTATTAGGTTTTAGGCAGAATTTGCATTTAAGATCTGTAGTGCTGCTTCTGGAAGCAGGGAATGTTTCTAGGCTAATGCGGGCACATACAATATTCAGTATAGAAAACATCTATATATGCAATTATGGGAAATACTACAGGTCCATTACTTTCTGATGGAGATGTTAATATTAGCCATTAAGCAACACATTGATTTAATGTTAGCAGAGAGTTCTCATTTTCAGTATCGCTATAGGATTTTGGAACAAGAATTGCTAAGAGATATTACAGCACAGAAGGATTATTATAAGGTGCTTTTAACACAGACTCCTGCCAGAAATGGTGTTTAACTTGAGACACATTGCATATATTTCTTTACAGTGATTTCATCTGTCTGCTGGTTCTATGTTAATTCCAAGATATTATGCATATAAACCATACATTTGAAAGGAACTCCCTTGTTTGTGATTGCTGTGAACAGACTCACGAAGGGCATTACAAATATATATTAACTGGTGCCTGTGTCATTCTCTTAGTAGTCGATTTTTAAAACACTGTTATTGAGCTATAAATTCTCCCATAACAGAAATTGTAGGTTCTGAAAGGTTTCCTGTGGGACGCTTTTAGCTTTTGCCTGATTAAGTCAATAAATAAGGGAAGTAATAGTCAAATGAGGTAAGTAGTAAAGTGGAGGATGTGTTTGAGTGGAAGTTTTATACTAACAGGCTCCTCACTGAACTGCAAAGAGCTGTGAAATGTTACAGACTTCACTCACTCTTGCAGGTACCAGTGTAATCTGTCAGCCTGGCAGTCTCCAGCTGCAGTCTGTTCCTCTTCTGCTTCAGGATCTGACCCAAAACACCAGGAGGGTGTCTGCAAAGTAACAAAATAAGTGCTTTGGAAAGAGAAGACATGCAGATTTTGGGGGTGAGTGGTCCTGCAAGTGGTTAAGAAGGACCAACAGCTGATAATCATCCATGTGTCCCAGCTCTCTCAATAGCCACAGGAGCAGGTCTGATGCTCTAAATCAGCCCCTGACATATTGCATCCCAAGGCATCTCTTTTGTGTATTTGAAGGATCTTTGTATTTAAAAGGACACAAAAACCAGCTGCTGCTGAAAATAGCTGACTGGGAAAATACACTGCATCTCTGTTAGGAACCCCTTTTGTTCACGTCCAACTGTCCACACCTCTGAGGGCTTACAGACTCTTGCTTTGCCTTGAGAGAGACCAGTGCGTCTTCCCCTGTTCCCTCACTCCACTGAGCTCTGCAGTTAGCATTCGGCTCCAGGAACAAGGTAAGCCTGAGTCAGGGCGGCTGTAGTGTGGGTTCTACACTGCTGCCCAGACTACACAGCCCATCCCGTGAGTTGTGAGGCCACCACCACTGTGATTCTCTGGTGTCTGAAAAGGACTGAGACCTCACTGGTTTCTCTGAATCACTTGGCATGAAACGATGTTATCTGAGAAAGACAAACATTTCTTCTTTTTTTCTTTTTAATATTAAATATTTCTATTTTATATTTTTTTTACATTTATATCAGATGTTTCCAAACCAATAAAATCCAAAGTCATGCCAACTGCAAATGAAACTTCTGCTACAAATAAAATAAAATGTTCTCATCAGAACTCATAGCATTTTTGCTTTTTACAATTTACTGATTTTCACATAAAAACTATTCACTCATTGCATGTTTATTGTTTTTTTGTAGCTAACCAGTCCCAATACCTCAATACCAATTCACAGATCTGATTCAGCTTTCCAAAGGAAAAAACATATAATTGACACCAAAAAATTATAAATCAAACCTATACTTTTTCAGAATATATATTTTAATCTTTTAAACTTTTAAGTAAATTCACTTTTTTGGTTTCAAAAGGATTAATTCCACTCAATAATAAATGCTTGGAAATGCAGCTGTAGTATTGGTTCTAAACCTGTTCAGTATGTGACCTGGATGTTCACCTTGTGACATGGAATCAAAAATAGATGCCAGGAGCCAAGTTATGAGCCCAGCCACTGTGGAGCAAGGCTGAAATCAGCATGAAGGACCTCCTGGGTGACTGCAGTTAGAATCTCCCACTCACTTTATGGGTTTTTTTCACCATGTTATAGAATAGTTAGGGTTCACTGCTTCCATTTAGCAGTTGATTGGCATTTGCTGAAACAGATCAGCAGAGACAGGTGATATTTCTGAGGCAAAGTGAGAGACAAGTTAAAGTAAGAATGAGCATTGATAATCTTTCAACTTCCCACACTGAATGCATTTTAAGACACTAATATATCTTCTCCAAAGAAGCGTGAAGTTTAGGAAAATTAGGTACTATAGGTCTGAGATATAAAATAGTATCTGTGTGTCAATACTGTTATTGTTCAAACTGAAAATTCTGCAAAAGGCTGACTTGATAAATATCATAAAACTATGTTAAAACATGAGCACAAATACTCAGGACCTGTTTCACAAGTCTATTATATGTGTGCCAGGTTATTTGACAGCAGTGGATCTGTCCAGAAGTATGCATTTCATCCTTACCCTCTACATTACAGAAGTGCTCTAGCACTAGTCATGAACAAAGTTTCAGCATGAATGGTGCATCACTGTAAAGAGAGTATGAAACTGTCTCAACATCAAAGAGCTACAATTCATTGAAAAATGACATAGTAAATGAGATGATATAAACCTTGTCTGACCTCCATGTCAGTCATCTGTCTAAGTGAAAGCCCCTTTCAAGCAGATGAAATTCCCCTTTGGATGCTTCAAAGGCTCCTCCCCATGAAAAAATGTAAGCATGTGCATGTGTCTGAGTGTTTTCTCTGCAATTTCTGCACATTCTTCCTCCCTAACTTAATACAAGAAAAGACATTTAGCTTTCTAGATTAGCAGATAAGGGCCTGGAAGGTCAATGTATTGGGCTATTTATTTATAGGAGTAGCAATTCTGCAAAGTCATCTCAAGAAATGCAGAGAAAAGCTTCTATCTTACCTGGCTTGATGCCTTACTAGTCACAAAAAAAATAATAAAAATAAAAATAATTCATGACCCTTTCATTTAAAGACTTTTACTTCTTGCCTCTTAAATCAATCCCATTGCCCCTGAGCCCTACACATTCAATTCTAACATCTTTTCTTGAATTTACTGCTAATTCCTCAAAGTCAGCGCTGCTTATACAATTAATCTCTTTCTATCTCCATGCCTGAAAACAACAGAAACACATTATCTATGATAGGTTACTCTTGTATGTATAGCCAAAACACTTTGGAATTTTCCAGCCTGTTCACCATAAATCCGAAGGCTTTAGGATTACCATGGGAGAGTAGGACACTTTTAATCCAATAACAAATCCAATCAGGTTGTGAGTTGTTGTGGCATATGGCTTTGAACAGTAGCAATATTAATATACACAGGTCAGGACTGAACTTCTAGAGAATGAAAAGTGTAAATTGTGGATAAGTGATAAGGAAAATGAAGCAGTTTATGAAGTATGCTTGAACAGAGGTTCTGGCTGTCTAGCTCAAGATGAGATGTGTCACCTCCCAGAGATGCCCACCTCTCTCAGCATTTTAAAAGCTCATATGCCTTGTCCAGATCAGCTGCCTGCTTTTAGACAGCTAAATTTAGCTGGCATGATCCGCACCCTTTACAAAGGGTAATGTTTTATATAACATGGAAACAGGAGGGATTGATCATGGGTTCATCCACATTTAGAAACTGACTAAACATACCACCTTAGGTGCAATAACAGTTGGCATGTGTGCAGAGGAGGAAGAAGATGAATAAAATGCTATCATCTGATATGTAGCTGTTTTCCTCAAGGATGGTTTTTAAAATCTGCATGAGGCAATGAATAGTCCTGGAGTTTATAAAAGAAAACAGGGCTTTCTTGACTGAGCCATCGGTCCATCCACCAGTCAACTCAAGTCAGGTCTGTTAGCCCACAGACTGGTGAGCCTGGAGGTGACTGGAATTTACCCACTGTGATGCAAAAATTTGGGATACAAAAGATCATACTTCACTGCATCAGCTGTAGGAGGTAAGATGAACATAAAGCATTGAAGAGTACCATCAAATGTGCTTATTTCAGAATTCACCATAAACCATTGTTAGAGACCGGATGTTGGCCTTGCACTGGCCGTGAATGATTCCTACAGTAAATGCTCCAAAGCAAAAATAAATGCTGACCTTCACAGCAGCATTTTTCATCTTGACAGTGTTTAAACACGACAGTCTAAATTTGCTCTCCTTAAAATCCATGACAAAGGTCTTACTGTGATCTGCTGGAGCAGGATGGGAACCATCACCTGATACATCTCACAAGTACTCTGCAATGTCAAAGCTATTTTCCAGTTCTGGGTAAATGTGCTGCACAGGAAATCAAAGCAAAAAAAGGGAGTTCATAACTAGGACTTCACCTCCACAATTCAAGAAAGAAAATACAAATTTAAGCTGTGGAAGATTTACAGAAAAAAGCAGCCATTCAATTCCAATCTTCATTGATTCGATATGATCCACATGGAGGAAGCACCATAAGATGTGACAAAATACCCATAACTTCAGTTTCTGCACTGGCAGTTTACTCTTGTGTCATGTTATGCACCTAGCAACTGATGATATAATGAACAAATGCCCACACAAAAATTCCTCAAGAAAGCAAGATATTTGCACTAGCTACTGCAGCAGTTTAAGATATCTGTGTTGTTATTTCTGTACTTTAAGTCACACTTCCTCTATTTTCTGTAGCTCCAAAGGACTGAACCGTCTGAAGCAACGGTGGAGCAGGTTTTGATTCATCTAGATTCTTCACATCACTCTTGTCCTCATCTAATTCCTTCTGTTTCTTTTTCACATGGAAAGGCACACCAAGGACAAAACAAAAGCAAGTAAGTTAACTGGCAAGTTCACTTGATATAAGAACGCAACTTCACTCCTCAAGAAATGCAACTTACATTGCATTTATTATCACAGTGTGACAGTCCCATTACTTATGTCAATATTTAAAGCAAGTTTGGTGGAAGTTTTCAAGTAAAGCATTACTCTTTCAGTTCAATGGGTTACCTTTTAGAAAAAAATGAGATTTTTTTTCTCTTGAAAGCTACATGCACTTTCTAACTTAAGAAATAATTTTTAAGCAAATTACATTTTAGTGCAACTTTATTATAATTCATTGTGCTATTGTTTGTAAGGCATTTATTTAATATTTTAAATCCTTCACATCTTAACATGCTTAAAATATTGACAAGCTCCATGACCTAGTTCTATTTGCAGGATGTAATTCTAAAGCAGGAATCAGAATAGAAAATTTCATTGTGTTTCAAAGTAACTGAAAATGGGTATTATAAGGAGCAGAATCAGATAAGCATGGTAAGAGGCAGGTGATTTATATAAGTACCTGAAATCAAGGAGTGGAAACATTAGCCCAGTAACCTGAAAGGTTCCTCAGAAACAATGCCGCTTAACTTCAAAGTTTCTAGTGCCCAGAGAGGATAAGCAGCTGGAAAAGCTATGTAACACTTCCTAGCCCAAGCTTTCTAGACTTGCAGTAACTGGAAGTCTGCACCTGAATATTACAGGTGATCTAAAACAAACCACTTCTTTAGAAACAACCTTGCCTGTAATCCTGAAAATTAATTAGCTGGCATGAGATTCTGAATACAGTGATTCAGGGCTTTCCTTGAGAATTTGTGGAAATAATGCAAGTCCAAGCACTCCTGTGAATGCCTTCCTAGGTGCCCACTGAAGAAGGAAAAAGTGTAGGATAGCTAGGGTGGGCGTCAAAACTGACATTTTCTATAGAGATGTTGTCTACTAGCATTGCAAGTGTCTAAGCAACTTTTATGAGTAGCACAGATCTCATCTCCATTCCTTAAACATAGCTGCCCAGCACCATTTGAGACAGGTACGGTATCTAAGACATTCCCACAGGTTTGCCAGGTATCTGAAAGGGTACACAGGAAACAGAAGCCCTAATAAACCAAGCAGAGCCTGTTCCCTACTCTGTTTATTATGACAATGGGCACAGTACTCCATGTAGTATTAATGAATGCTATTAAATACCACAGCACTACTAAATTATCTTACTTCCACAGTCATCTCCAAGATGCCTGTTTAGACTGAGCTCCAGGTGAATCCAGTTCTCAGTCTGTATCTAGGACTGATTTTGGAGGGTGATTTTTTGGCCCAGGCTAGAAGTGTACCAGGGACCATTTGAACAATTCAGCAGTACAGACCATCACACTCCACTGTGCAGGATTATGCCCTGACACCTTTTAAAGCTCATGTAACTGCTCTCAGCAGTCTGTCGCGGAGGGAACCTGCTCTGGATCCAACCTGATGTGCGGTGGAGAGGCGCATCTCAGGGCATGGAATGGTTTTCCTGAGGCGGGGAAGTTCCACTGCAGGGCAGAGAATGATTAGAGGGATGGAGCACCTCTCATATGAGAAAAGGTTGAGAGGGTTGGAGTTGTTCAGTCTGGGCAAGAGAAGACTCCAGGGAAACCCTGTGGTGGCTTTTCACTATTAAAAAGTGGCTTACAAGAAAGATGGGGAGAGACTTTTTAGCCAGGCCTGTTGTGATAGGATGAAGGGTGATGGTTTTATACTAAAAGAGGAGAGATTGAGGCTGGATGAGAGGAAGAAATTCTTCACCATGAGGGTGGTAAAACACTGAAACAGGTTGCCCAGAGAGGTGGTGTATGCACCACCCCTGGAGACATACAGCCACGCTTAGATGTGGTTCTGAGCAGCCTGATCTAGTTGAAGATGTCCCTGCTCATTGTAAGAGATTTGGAAGTAGATGACTTTCAAAGAGTTATCATTCAGCCCAAGCTATTTTATGATTCTATAATTTTCTGGAATAGATATGCCCTTGAGTCCAACTTTGGTCTACACCAGTCTCACATGTTTTACTCCCTGCTCAAATGCACACACTTACTTTGGAGTTTCTGGCAAGTACTAGGGGTGAATAAATCTATCTGCTCTCTTTATAAATGTTGTGCTGTTTATGAAAATAAAATTGAAAAGCTGTCATAGCTTGCTGAGGGAGCATGCCAATAGCTGGCTCATTTTCAGCAAAACTGACTTCCTGGTATTCAACTAGGAAAAAAAAAAAAAAAGGAAAATCACTGCATTTCAAATGTACTTTATTTTAGAATTTCATAAGCAGCCTCAAATTCCATGGCAGTCATTAAATTTGCTTTCCTTACTCAGATATTTCAGTATATTCTCTTTCACAATAAATTCATTAGGCATTTATTCCATATCCGGACCAAGTGACTTCCACTGTGCAGCTGAGCTTTATTTATCCATAATCTAGAAATGCTTTTTCATCCAGAAGATAACACATTAAACATGCATATTTTAAACACTGAGGAATATTCACTGATTTCAGTAGGATTCTTTATATGTTTAAAATTATGTATATGCTGAAACATTTTGTTGAAAAAAATGATAAAATCTCTACCTCCAGTATGCTTTTGCCCGTGAACCATCAGTCTGGATTTCACCATGGGCCATACTTTATGTCTGCTCACACTTCAAATCAGCTCATCTCCAGCCTGCTATCCACAGTCTTTGTCACAATATAAAAACCTGCTACCATCTCCCTTGAGAGAGTGTGCCTGCCATTTCTTAGTGTTCTTCAGCATTATTAAATATTATTTAGTCCAGGAAACTGATTTAAAAGCAACAATTCTTCACCTTTTTTTCTGTATTAGCGTCCTTTTAATTCTGTATATTATTGATAAATGCAATTCAAGTCTGACATGAATAAATAAGCATTTTCTCACTCTCTTGTTCTTGAGCAACAACCTTTCCTTTTGAGTGACACAGCCCCAGTTACTCACCTGTTGTATCTCAACTTGTAGCTATCCTAATTTGCAGCAAAGCTGTGACACTCAGGTAGATTATTTCATGCAAATTACTTTCTTACAAAGTTTTTCTATGGTTGTGACCTGTTCTCTCTGGGTGTTCATATTCAGATGGGAGGTTAAAAATAAGGCTGAAAAATTCAGGTATTTGTGTGCACTGATGAGATACCTATGAACCTTCTCTTCACTAGGTCAAACAGTATCAAATCTCTCAATCTTTCCACTTAGGAGAGATATTCCACTCCATCATCTCTGTGGCTTTTCAGTGTACTCTTTCAGCATGTCCATGCCTCTTTTGTACTGAGGGGCCTGGAACTTGACACAGCACTCCAGGAGTGGCCTCACCAGTGAGAATAAAGGGGAAGGATCACTTCCCTCAACCTGCTGGCTACTTTGCCTTATACAGCCACTTTTGCCACAAGGGCACATTGCTGCCTCATGTTCAGCTTGGCATCCACCAGGACCACCAGATCTTTTTCTGCTGTTTTCCAGTTGGGTGGCCCCCAACATATATTAGTGTATGGCCTTGCTCCTTCCCAGGTGCAAGACTTTGAACTTCTCCTTGTTGAATTTCATAAGGTTACTGTCAGCCCATTTCTCCAACCTGCTGAGGTCCCTCTGGATAGCAGTATGACCCTCTGGCACATCAGACACTCTTCCCAGCTTAGTGTTGTCTGCAAACTTGCTAAAAATGTCCTGTGCACTATCATCCAGATCATTAAGGAAGAAGTTAAACAGGACTGGACTCAGCACTGACCCCTGGGTTACAGTGCCAGTTATTGGCCTCCAACTAGACTGTTCTTAGATCATAGACCTTCTGGACCTGGCCATTCAGCCAGTTTTCAATCTACCTTACTGTCTGCTCGCATCCAGCCAATACATCAACATCTTTTCTGTGAGGATCTTAATATGTTTGGCAGATGAAATTATGGGAATTAAGAAAGTGGGAAAGAAACGTTTTGTATGTAAAGAGCTGGTCCCATACCTTATCTGGTGAGAACGGAGTATCACCCCATTCCATTAATATCAGTAGAATTAATGAAATTAAGCATCTCCATGAATTACATGGAGAAGAACCAGGTTTTCAGAACTGAATAGTTACTTTTTTGGATATTTCAGTATAATGTAGGTCCTGATGTAAAAAAAAAAAAAAAAAAAAGGAAAAGGCAAACCAACAATAAAACAAACACACAAGCAAAAAATAAAACACACACACATGAAAAAATGGATCTTGACTCATTTATTTTATTTTATTATGTGGAATCTCAGATTCATGATAGTTATTTACTTGCATTTGATTAAATACTACCTCATCCTATCTGAGAGCCCCACAGTCAAGAAAATACTCCAAATTAGTTACTAAAAGGTCAAGCATCATCTCTGCACTATAAGCTTATCAGACAAAATTCAGACCTGGTCTCATTGATCCAAATTTGTGAAAAATCAAGCACTGCTGTACACATTCATAACCACTGTCACAAGAAAACAGCATTGGAATGTCATTTCTGCAATCCATTCTTACCAATATTCTAATAAATAAAATAGGATGTTTTTTCTTTATCAGACAAGCAAAATTTTGATATAAGTAATAAGCTTTTTTTTTTCCTTCACTGTATGAATTCTTTACTCGGAGTAATAGAACTGTCTCTGTTCTCCTGCTTATTTGATGATTTTCCAATTATTTTTTCCTAAATGTCTTGTAGCATAATTTTCTTTCACCTCCCCAGCATTTCTTTCTCAGGGGCTCAAAAAAGCAGCAATTTGAATCAAAATCTTCAGTCATTGTTTTAAGCACTAAACAATTTTGCTCAGCTCTTATACATGATTGCCACTCAAGCATCTCAAAGCCGTTAGAAATTTTATCATCTCAGTTTAATTTACAGGAAAACAAAGACACAAAACAATAGAGTATCTGGGCTCACACTAACCAGTAGGTCTGTGGCAAAGTCAGCAATGGCACTGAGGTCTGCCGTATTTTATTGCACTGACATTTTCACTGAGCCTTTCATATTTTTAATTTCCAGGGAATAGTAGATGGTCCCTAAGGACTTCAGCTGTGTTATTACAACAACCCCGCTTAGCTGTGTCAGTCTCTGGAGAGAACATTTTGTTTTTCTGTGCACTTTTCCATAGCTTATATGAGGACTGTGAATAATTCAGAGGGGGCATTTTTGGGGATCGGTTTTAATTTTTCAGAGAAAGGATCGTACTTATGAGAGGTGCTACCTAAAATATCCTGGCAGGTTAGTGAAAATATATGCTGAATTAAGACACCTTAAGAGGCCTTCAGAGTTACCCAGTGTTATGGAATCACATGCAAGACACCAACCAGTGCATTGTTGGCAGATGTGGCACAAGACAATACCTGCAGGAAAGACTTCTTATTCTGGAACAACAGGGACAGATAGAACACCTTAGGGCATCCTAAATTGTGTTTAGACATCTATACCATGCTGCAGGCCCTGGCTACCTAAATTTCTCTAGGCTCTGCTGACTGCACTGCATAGCTCTCCACTGACTACAGAACAGCTAAGATGCCTATATACACTTCTACATAAGTAGCAAAATCTAGGTGCTGAACTTCAGACTGTTTACATTCAATTTCAATTTCAAACTGAATCATGCCCATAAGGTCCACGAGAGTTGCCCTGCTGCATTTGTATCTCAGATCTAGGGAAGAAGATGCAGCCTCTCAAATCATTTCCCTTAACATGCCAAGTGTACTTGGAACAGGTCTTAACATGCCTTCTCTGGCGAAATGTGCTTATTTGGTAAATTATTATGGAACTAGTTTAACTTTGTGCCTGTTTCTGGTGGTCTGATATGTAGTTTTTCTTTATTAAGCATCATCGCTTTTCTTCTACTTATAATTGCTGAATTTGTGATCCAGATGTTCCTAACACCTGTCAGAAGAGTTTGCCATATGTACACACAGAAAAACAGGCTAGAGGGAGAAAAGTTCATCCGCCTATATGCGGACGGACATATGTAGTATAAGCATTCACAGCTGAGCTAATCCCTTCTTTTTCTAGGCCAGCGAAAAACAGTTCAGAGAGATCCCCTTGGCAGCCAGATCTAACATTGCAGTTGGTCTTGCTTTGGGCAGAGGGGTGCTCTAGATGACATCCAGACATCAGCTCCAGCCTAATTTTTTCTCAGTTAATTTTTCTGGCTTTTCTCATGAATATGCACTTAATGGCCTGTGACTCATCTGAGCCATTTTGGACATGTAGGCTAAAATGAAGGAGATTAAAAGCACTTGCTTTTCTCCATTGACTGTAAAAGAAGTCTAGAAAATCAGCTTAGATGTAGACATTTAAACTGAAAATGTCTTCATTAGATTAGCAGACTCCTAAAAGCATTGTTTGGAGCAGTGGATGGAGAGACAGCACTCTTAACAGTCTGACCCTGTATTTAAGACTGGTACAATTTGAAAGATTCTGGTCTCTATGTTTCAATAATGTTATCTAAAGATAAAAGCAAAAGATAATTATTTTTGAATGCCATTCCCAGCTCTGGCTTAACTTAGAAATATTGATACTAAAAGTAGTGGTGGAGCTGATTCAATGGCTCTATATTTCCTGGGATACTCTTGTATTTCAATCTATCAAATCCTATGGCATCAGCTGACTATGTAAAGAAGTTCACTGTTGTGAGAGGTAGATGACATCTGTACTACTGAACTAATCAGTAGCATTTTCTTAACTGGTCCAGTATGACCACAGATATGATACTAATAACTGATTTAATAAAATTAAATAAAAATTCTGATTTTAAATAAAAAATCCGATTTAATAAGAAAAATTGAGTAAATGCAGTCAAATTACTTTTGAGGGATTGTGTATGGATATAACTCCTCAGCATACACAGGAATCGCATGGGAAAATATTAAGAGTACTGGGCAATCAAGTTCCAGTGCCCAGCCCCTGGCACTGTTTAGTTTAACACTCTAGATATAGCTGTAAAATACCCCAAGAATTCCTGCATGAATTACCATTGCAGCTGTAGATGATATCCCTGATTTGTTAGAAAAAAAAAAAAATAACAAGTTTGGTGTACACTTTGAGCCAAATCTTTCAGCAATTTCAATGAAGCATTTAGTTGTAGAGAGAAGTAGTCAGGGGCATGGAATTCATATCAGGAAGTTCATTTCCTCAGGATTTGCAAAAGATAAATGCTTATCTACATAGTCATAAAATGCATTTTCTGCAGGGAGTATAATTTCTTTACAATAACTTTTGCTGAAATAGCCTAAAAATTGGGAGGGTTTGAGTATGTACTCTGAATGAAGTCATCTTGTTTGAACATCCTATTTCTAATCTGGCTGTCTTAAAAAGTTAATTGCAAAAGATAGAACTAAATTAAAGATAAACTTTCAGCTGCGTTTTATGTGATGTTATTAGACTCACTGAAAGCAGATTCCAAAATGGCACAGTGTCTCTATTGCTAATTATACTTTGCTCACAAATACGAACTTAATTGTCCATATCAAATGACATTGTCATGTTTAATTATGAAAAATATTGTAAAATCTAAAATAGCACCACTAATTTATTATATGAACTGAGATACGAACTGAGTTATCCTGAATATAAGAAATGCCATCTCTGGACCAACTGCAAAACATGCACATCTGCTAAAGTCTACAGTGTCATTTTGCAGACATTCATAATGTTCCCTCTCACTGAAGATCAGAGTATTTGAGCATGCAGTGGTCAGCTAGAAATAAACGGGGCAAATCAAGAACTACGTTTGTGTTATAAGAAGATATTAAAAGAAATTCAAACAGTTGCAGTGCAGACAGAGGTATACATTTAACTGTCTGTCTTCATGGTTCTGTAAGTCAGGAGCTGATCTTAAGGACAAGACAATTAGGATTTCTTGCATTATTAGGGATTGCACAGCCTATGATTTCTGGCTCCCAGCCTCATGCTTCCTATGCTAATGAAGAAGGTTTCTATATGTAGATCTGAATGAAATAATATAGGACATCCTAGAGAAAACAGGAGCTCAAAGACTGCTTGATCCTACCTGTTCAGGAGCAGCTGAAATAAAGCCTCCAGGCACTCTGTGTCAGAGGCAGCTGACCACACCAGAGCTTCTTCAGGCCCAGACCCTTGTGATTCCCCTTACCTTGTCCTTATCTGGCAGCTGCAAGCACACTTAAGTTTCTCAAAGAGTTCCTGTGCATTTTGCAATGATCCTGGACACTGTCCCCACAAGATCCAGAAGCCTCCAAAGCAGAAGTCAAAGGCTGCTGCACAAGATGCTACATTTGCTGACTGCCACCTTAGTTACCTGTGCTCACGAACCTCAAGCAGGTTCATGCATTTTAATCAGGACTCTTTAATAAAGCAGCCCAGGAGCAGGGAGCAGAACCTGGGATTCCCCAGTTATGCCCTATGACTTGCTTAAAGAACCAGATTTTCTCTTGCTTATTCTCTCTCTATCCCCATAAATTCTGGGGGTTTGTCTTCACAATATCAACTGGAAGGATGTATGGGGTTCATGCATATATGTTCATTAATGTTAATAGCTAGCTGGTTTGGACACTCCTACTAAGAAAAGGAGTTGCTGAAACTGAAGAACTTCAGACCAAGGAACTCAGATGTCTTCTATCCTTGTTGAAAACAACAACCATCACAGTTCTTATGAAAAATGCAGTTTCCTCTCTGTTCAAACGGTAAATGAGCTAGCTGCCTGTATCCAAAAGTAGAATTCAGGTGCTGAATCTAACTTTTGTATAGGTACCTACATCCAAGAGAGAAGGAGGACTTCAAAAACACCACTGTCATGCATATTATTTCCCCCTTTCCCATGTACATACTACATTACAGGGAAGGAAAAGTCTGGACATAGAAGAGGAGCTCAAAGAGAAATCAAGTGTTGTAACAGAAACAATAGTCTGGGAAAAGGAAATATTTGGAGCAGCTCATTGAATAGAATGGTGCAGTTGGCTTAGGTTTTCCTGAACAAGCATAGCATAGTTATCTTGACAAGCTATGATGACAGTCTGGACAGCAGTTCTGCCAAGGAAAGCATCTGTATCATATAAGACACACGTGTAGCCAGAAGTTATAGAAGGAAGAGTAGCAAAAACAACATCCGCCAAATTAGTTTCAGTGAATAGAAAGAAAACAATCTTTTAATCATGGCCAAAAAAAAAATAAGACTAAGGTCTCAGCATTTAATTATACTATTTTCAGTGGCTACAGGTCTGTTTAGGACTCATAAACATGAAGCAGATACCACATACATCTTATTCCTTAAATCACTAAAACACAGATTACCAGACCCTGGGCAAATTCAACAGAGAAAATACACTCCATATGCACTCTTTTTATTTGGTCTTTCTAAGCATTTGAGATTTAGCCATTGTCCTGGGTTCAGCAAGTAGCAGTCATTTTTCTCCTTCTTAGTATCTGGTGCAGTGCTGTGTTTTTTACTTTCAGTCTGAGAACACTGATAGCACAGATGGTTTTAGTTGCTGCTCAGTAATATTTACTCTGACCAACGACCTTCTAAGTCTCATGCTCTGCCAGGGAGCAGGGGAAGCCAGGAGGAAGCAGAGACAGGACACCTGAGCCAAACTAGCCAAAGAAGTATTCCATACCACAGCACGTCATGCCCACTATATAAACTGGGAGCAGTTACCAGAAGGGCTAGATCACTGCTCGGGTCGGGCTGGGTATTGGTCGGTAGGTGGTGAGCTGTTGTATTCTCTTCGTTTGTTATTTCCCTTATCATTACTATTATTGGTGGCAGCAGTAGTGATTTGTGTTATACCTTAGTTACTGGACTGTTCTTATCTCAACCAATGGGAGTTATATTCTTTTGATTCTCCTCCCCATTCCTGTGGGAGCAGGGGGAGGAATGGAGAAGAAAGTGAGCAAGCAGCTGCATAGTTCTGTGTTGGTGGCTGGGCTTAAACCACGACACCTGTATTAGAGACAAGATGTGTTTGTGTTGCACATGGATTTGCACAGACCAGGAACAATTTGTGGTGCTGCAAAGTCTGGATGTGGCCACTGCTTTTGAAAAGCCAAGAGTTAGACGCAGTTGCCATATGAGTGCAAAAGAACAATCCCCACTTAACTTACTAGCTGTAGCTATGGCTGATAGGTATTTGGTG
The DNA here is from genome assembly GCF_012275295.1 of Melopsittacus undulatus. Lineage (NCBI taxonomy): Eukaryota > Metazoa > Chordata > Aves > Psittaciformes > Psittaculidae > Melopsittacus > Melopsittacus undulatus. Next base: position 19,862,451 of record NC_047529.1, read on the forward strand.
TAGACCAGAATGGTATTTGTATATTTTAAACTTCTGCAAATTCACAGAATCATGAAAAATAAGGATGAAATAAACTGTTATATGTTACCTACTTTATACTGTTTCCAAGGCAAGATCAGCATCACTTAACAGCTCCACAGATGAATATCGAACCTGTCATTATTACACTATAGTACGATATGATGACATTTTTGCATTCACCTGTAGGGAATTTCTTCAAAGTCATCCTCTCTGGAGAGTCAGCAAATGCATGAATTTTTACAATTTCTTTCCATGTGATGAAGCTTTGAAAGAGTGCAAGGAGGAAGGTGATGATAACTGGTTGGACTTGGATTCAAGATCACAACTAATGCAAAGTGAAAGTAGAAAAGAATCAGATACTTCCTACAAAGACTAAGAACAACTCCGGTGAAACCATTGTGGTTACATAGTTGCAAAAACAAGGACTTTCCAACTTCCCAGATCTGCTGAGGCTGGCTTTGCTTGCAGTAAGAAGTGATGAGTAATCACAGCCTTGAAACCTGCTGTTTCATTCTGCTGCTGTTGAGTTCAGGATAGCAGAGTGATTTGCTCTCTCAGGCCCTGTAACACACATCTGATCTTCACCAAAAACATTTAATTACAGTTTCTGCTTCAGCATGAAAACTGCCTTCAGAACCATAGATTTTCCTCTCCTGCAAAAGAAAAAAAATCTATCCCCCCCTTTATACTTCTGAATCAAACCTTTAAAAAATCACATTTATTTTTCTTTCCAGCCTACCCAGAAAGGCAAATAGAGGATATTGTTAAAATTTATAACTTAACGATTAAATGAAAGCTGTTTAGAAACCAGCCATTTGGGAGGAGAAAAATCACAGGGTTCCATTCCAAGAACATTGCCAATAATAGCTGGAATTCAGAACACTGGCTTTGGTATGCTATTTCTGAGTACATAATTCAATCAACATGTTCCTATGGAAAGTTTTTGTGTTGATGAAACTGCATTTTCTCAGGTTTAGTCCTGAGCACATGGAGTTAAGTCTTTGCAGTATTTCAAAAGAAAATGATAGGTATGATTATCTCTAAATCATCTTCCCACCCAGCAGCCAGATGTCAAAGACCAGCACTATTTCCAGGATTAAAACTTTTACAACATCCTTTAGCAGCTTATGTTTCAGTGTCTCTGCCTTTTCTTTTAACACATACAATGCAACGGGACCAGCGTAGCCAAAAATCCTTTGTGAAAGCACTGTATAATACACATTCAAAAGACATTATTTTGCCTGCATCAGCAGAACTATGGAAGAATGAAACAAAAGCAAATGTAGGGTTGTAATGAGTGTATTTGCAGTTCTCCTAATGTTTAACATATCATTGACTAGCAGGTGCTACAAAGATCTGACTGTACATATACAGCAGAATATTTCATGTCAGCTCAGCAGTTTTTCTCCGGTCTTCAGTATTTTCATCCAGCCAGACCTCGAGTCTCTATAATCTTCTAAAGTCCTGTGTAAATGGGGCTGCAGTTCCCACTGGAATGGCAGCCCCCTTTGTCTTTCAAAAGTTCAAGCTTGCTTTTCTAGAGACAAACGCTTTAGTCTGCTGGGCCAGGGGAAGAGAACGTCCAGCGCCTGTGCTGCAACATAGAGCCACCGGCACCTGCTGAAGAGAGAGCGTGCCATCGTGTGGCGATACAGCCTCACCACAGAAGTGTAATTTTTCAGCACCATATAGATATGTCTGAAGAGAATCATTCGTCCACTGAAGGAGGATCCTCCAGTTCCCACCAATTTCCCTGTTCCCTCTAATTCATTGGAAGATGTCTCAAGTTTCTTTGTATATCTGTAGTATTGCTTCATTCAGCCAGAGCTTTTGGAGGCCACCACCAGATAAAGCACACTGAGGCTGAAAGATGGGGTGCCACCATCAAGACATGACTTGGTACCCTGTGATGCAAGGAAGGCCCCTAGAACTGCTACCACACTCTCTGAGCTTTATCAGACTCCTCAGCCTCCTATGAAGAGGGTGGTTTCTCCATGCCACAAGCCTGCCACTTGCACCAGACTTTGGGCATCAATGGAGATGAGAGATGGCAACTTCATCAATACAGTCCTTCTGAGAAGCTCTTGGCGAAGTGAATCGTGCCAGGTGAAGGTTCACTTTGGCTGTGGATGGGGGCTGAAGCATCCTGAGCTTACCCATGCATGGCTCCACCCTACCTGATCAGTGATTCTGTCTAAGTGGGTCCTTCCCAGAAGGGCACAGCAGACCAGGGGCATTGATGAAGACAGAACCTACACAGGGCTGCACAGAACTCCACAGCAGTTTTAAGTGCAATAGCCAAGCAAAGCATTGCTGTGAGGATGACCAACGTCACAGCATATTATCAGATGGATAACTCACTAACAACCTTTACCCTGAGATGCACAAACTCTGAGAAGCAGCCAAGCTGAAATCACTATTACTCATTTGGAAACTAGACATAAGATCACAAAAGATACCATCTGATCTTGTTAATGTTATTGACTTTAATATTATAGAATTCTCAACATCTAATTTTGTCTTTGGCCACAGTATTCAATTATAACCCTTCTGCAGAGCTTCTTAGAAAGGTGAAAATGTGTTTCATACCTTGGAGAGCATACAAGGCAGAGAAAAGGCCATAAGGGGATATGGGTGTCACCAAAGGGGAGGGGGGAAGAATTGCTGGATGAAATCGTAGGTCTTTCAGTAAGGTTTGGAGGTGGAAATTGTTTTGGAGGTGGAAATATATATATATTAAAAAAAAAAAAAACCACAAAAGACTGACCAGATTTTTCAAAAGTTGACACATTTTTAGAGGATGACTTTGACGAGTACGTTTTTGCCTGAGACATTTGCATCATCTCCAGACAGATTGTTTCAAATCTAATCCTTGAACCACCACTTTATTGATCACCAGACAGCCACAGAGAAAGTAATTGGATCTATTTTATTCCTCTCGGAATTTCCTCTCCCCCTCTTCCATCTCAAAAAACCTTCTCCTGATTTCCCTCCAGCCTGTCTCCATGTCCGTCTGACCCTTCAGGTAACAGCGTTCCTCACAGGAGAGGAAACCCAGAAGCTACAGTATTTTCTTCCTCCCTCTAGATGGTGCCATGGGCTTTCCTTGGATTAATAGGACCTCCTAAAACCGGGGCTTTGGTGGAGTGGGATTCACCCAACTACAGGTAGAAGATGACAGAGAATCAAGACTGACGTTTGTAGCTTTTGGGGTGAAAGCGAGCAGAAGGCAGCACGGCTGTGGGCAGAGAGCATGAGAAGACTGTCCCCAGCTCCGAGGGTGTGTCTGGGATGGAGCCTGCAGCAATCCCCACTAAGGGGTGCACTTTGCCACCACATTTTTCCTCTGTCCACCTTCTATAGGTGACATGGGGCAATAAAAATAAATGTACCTCTCCAAGAAGGGGTTTGTAAGTGTAACATCGCACTGGCAGTCTGCAGCTGCAGTTTTAACGGGGAGGAGCAGCCTCCCCTTGTATTTTGGGGGCGGTTTACACCCTTGGGAAATGCATGAATTGGTGCTTGCCATTCTGAAGCAATATCATCTGTAATGCTTCTCCTCTATTATAAGTGGGGGAGTGGAAGGAAATTGCTTGTTACCCAGTGGCAATATTGCAACTTTTACTTACATGGTAAAGCAATGAAATTGATCATTCCTGAACTGAGCATAAGTCATTTGGCTGGAGTTCAAAGCAAAAGAGCATTTTGGCAACCCTGCATTCTGTTCCATAGAGGAGGGGACCACTCAGCACCTGTATGGTCTCTGCCTTGGGCAGGTCATTTACTCACCCATGTTTTATTTTACCCGCATGAAAACAAGGCTTTTACTATTAATTGGTTTCATAGAAGTCTTGTGATATTTAATTAGATGGTCTTGTAAAACTCAAGAGAGTTCTAAACAGTGGAATGAAGATATCTTCCTCTGATGGGCAAGTATTAAAGCTGAGATACCCAGAAACTGCTATAGAGCACTGCATATGAGCCCAACACAGCTTGGTTTTAAAACCATGCTGAAAAAGCAATCACAGTAAGCACAGGGAAGAGCCACAGATTCAACAGATGGGGAAAACACCTTACAAAGCCTTTTAAGAATGTATTCTGTGTAAAGCACTGGAGAGTGTTTGAGAACAGAAACGCATTTATGAGAAAATGGCAGAAAACACTGGCAAGCTTTTGGAGCTCTTAAGAATGACATAATAAGAACCAGTATGTGAAAACTAAAGCTTAAACAACCTGCACTCCTAAACCTAGGCTGGGTTAAGAAAGTATAGTTTCAAAGAAAACCACTTCTCCATCCCTGAGAAATACATTCTTCTGTAGAACACATTTGGACAAAGAGAAAATCAAGTTATCCAGTAACTAACCTCAATGGCAAGTCAATTCTTATTTAACCAGCACTGCGCAGAGGGAAGGCTGGTTGGAATCATTAAACCTGCACAATCGGTTGCCTCGGTAATCCACTGGAAAATCAGAAAATCAAGTTGACCCATAGCAAGATGAAAGGATTTTCCTTCCCACATTGTGACCCAGTAATGAGGGAGCAGTGCTGGTTTGCTGTCAGGAATGTTAAGTGCTGTGATTTTTGAGTGAAACAATGCTTGTGGGGAGAGTTAAGATCTCTAGCCACAAACTCTGTCCCAGCCATGTACTTAAATCATGACAGCTAAAACGACTCTAACCTTGGAGATTACAAAGGCTATTTTCACTTCATCTAGTCTCTTTTTTTTTTCAAATTAGATATTTATTTACACAAATCCCTCAGAAATATTTTTTTTTTCTCCACTGGGATATGAACCCCTCAATATGTTTTCTTAACTTTGCTCTGGCAAATGCTATCCCACTCCCTCTGGCTGTATCCACTATTTGCAGTATGCAGTTCAGGCTGGAGCATAAACGCAAGAGCACCCCAGCACAGCTGGTATGCCCAAAGAAGACACCTGAATAACTGCCTCACAAGCAATTCACCTTTTTGTGAAGCAGACACATCCTAAACAGCGTGGATGACTCAAGGTTTGGAAGTACCTGGGACCAACCTCCTTTTGCTCAGTGCATTTTTAGTGACTAGATGACTAGCTCTGGTACACTGCTTTTGTGTAGATATACCTATCCCACCCTGAGCACCCCCTGCATTTAACCACATAGAAGTTATTAAGCTCTTTATGCTGATCACCCTAGCATCTCCAGCTTGGCCAAAACTCTGTCTGAAAATGTGACTTCTTGCAGCCAAGCTCCCCCATATTTTCCATGAGGGGAAAGATGCACTAAGCGTGCCATGTTATAACCAGAGCATTCATGTTTGTCAGTGATTGTCAGAAGAATAGACAGGCTAGCAAAATATGCACCTGAATGTAGCTACTGTATTTTCTGAGGGACTATTTCTTTTTGCAGAACCCATAAAATGTGTATTGCAGCTGTAGCAGACCTCCTTAGAGACGAATGGCATCTGAAAGCATAGCTCAATGCAGCATCACTGCCGGGAAAGAGTTCAAAGGCATCCACCTCTCTCCAGAGGATACAGCTATGTTAGACCCTGCTGGATAGATGACTAGGTACCTGTTTTAGCACCAAAGTATTACAAAGAGCTTTTTTTTTTGCCTCAAGGCAGTAATTTGCTGAAGAACATAAGACAAATTTCCCATTGGCAGGATGAAAAGAACACTTTCACCCCATTTTTTTTGCAAAACACTACATTATGTCATCTCTGAAAAGAGCTCTATTGTATGTGTGGGTGATGGCAAATATGGATGGAAGAGAACTGAAATGACAGCTTGTGGTGCTTGTATAAACAGACATTAACCCTGCATGTCCAGGGTTGCAGCTGAACTCCGAAGTCTGGTTTAAACCAGATGCCTTGAATTGCAATCAGTAGATGACTTTCTTGTGTTTTCTTAGCATGAAACTGGTGAGGTGCCTTGTTCATTTTTGTTTCATTTATAACAAGACTGGATGGTCAGGAAAAAAACATAAATTTTCTCCTCCCAGACAGATGGTATGCTATGTCGCTTTCCCATTTGTATACATTGGTGAGTATATTTAATCTAGACTGCAACTTGGAAAGATACAGAGCAAAACGCAAATTAGATTTTACCCAGGCTAATTCTTCTCTCATTTCCTCCAATTTTACACTAGTGACATTAACACTGTTAGCTTTTGATTTACGCTGGTACACGTGAGAGAAAAATGGGCCCTGGAAGAGTTGGCTTTAATTCAAAGCAGCTGGGCAGAAAAAAGGTGGAGCAGGAAAATCCTGTTTTCCATGAAAATAAGAGCTCACAGAGTCATTAGCTGTCTCTAAAGATACTTGTTTTAATGCCTTACTTTAGAAGCGTGGTTAGCAATTCTTGCTGAATTTAAAACTCACCATGAGTCAATGGCTTTCTTAAATAAATAAGTTAGCAAAAAGCTCAGGATGGGCTGGAAGATACTCACACTTAATTATTCATGCATTTTTATTCTTACCTACATTTCAGATCCCATTCTGGATTACCAAACAGGGGTATTGGTTTATTATTAAACTACTGGACAACATAAACTAATGCAGCAGATAAAATCTAACAATATTTAACAATTTAAATTATGGATGTTATTCCATATAAGCTAAGAAATGGTTTCTCACATGTTCTGTCAAAGTTGCAGCCTTCACAATCTGGCAACTTGCTGAAAATTGCTGTTAGCTCTTAATAAGACCACGGGGAGCTGAGTAAATTTCAGTGGTGATTAACATGCATTAAGTAGAGGGACAATAATTCTTTTGCAATAGATGCTGTGATTTAGCAGATAAGAGTACAATCAAGTAGGTATATGGGTCTGTTTGAATCTGCACATCAGTTTTATATCCTCATCTTTCATGGCCACTTTGGATGCTCAATACCTTAGACTATGAAATCACATTCATTTAGATGCCTGATATGGGTTTCGGTGCCTGCCTTTAAGCACTGGTTTTGATATTTTCTAATATTTTTTCTAATCTTCTTGGCATTATTTCACTGCAGCAGTGGTTTCCATGCTTGGACTTCTGGGTGTTCAGGGTGGCTTTCTGGGGACTGTCATTGTGATGCACAGCATAGAGCAACAGTTTTTTATTCCCCCTGGACTGTGGATAATCCACATTTATGCATCTGAGAGCAGGCTTTTCTCTCGAGTGGCTGCTATTCTACAAGCTGGTCAGGAGCTGTCTATTACATAGGGTACAGTGTATTTGTGTATTTCCATGTGTGGCGGCACTGCAGGATTTGCTATTGGGATGTGCCTGCCAGGGAACTGCTGGGGAAGGATGGCAGACAGTAGCATAGGCAGTAGGTGCTGATGCAGCTGACACTCAAATACAAAATGTAAAAAAGCTCTCACGGACTGTGCAGGCATTGGTGGTGCCACCAGTAGGGACCAGCCGAGTTCAGCAGCAAGTGGAAGGAACCATGCTGGAATATGCTCAAACCATGCTAACATGTGCTGCCTCCTGCAGCCAAAAAAATCAGATATCTTTGGCCAATTTCCTCTTTACTTTTCTTATTTTTTAAAAATAAAGGAGGCAAAACACTGTCATTTGTGATTGGCCCAAAGTGGCAGACTAAGAAACAGAGAGTGTCCCTTTCCCATCTTTCTAGCCCTGGTAGTCAAACATGGAAATGCATTTCCCACTTCATAATTTGTTTCCTTGGCCAAAAGAAAGCAATATACTGTGGGCTCCCTCTTGTGATGGAAATAAGCAAGAGGAGCTCCAGCCATGAATTACGTTAACCAAGTAATTTACTGAATTTGGGCAGGATCACATAACTTCTACAGGGCTTGTACAGCACACTGGTCCTAGCCCATCATATACTGCACAGTACATTAGTGTCCTCCTTGCTTGGTACATCCCCAAAGCCACCAACAGGCTGCTCCAGGAAGCCAGTTAGATATGGCTACTGCATGTGGTACACATTAGCAAATAGGGATTTTTGGACCCAACTGGAACCCCTGAGGGTCCTTAATATTTGCTGTGACGAGAGCAAAAAACAGATGGTTTTATTCATCATGCAGTCCATCTTCTGCAGTAGATCCTTTAACAGCAGAAATGTTGGATCTTTCAGGCACCAGAGGGAATTGTCAAACCCCAGATCCAGACCTTGTCACTCACCCTGCTCACTTCCTATGTGCTACAGCCCATTAACACCACTCCTCTCCAGACCTCGGCACGTTCAGCTGCACAGCGCAATGAGTTACACAGCCAGATCCACAGCTTTCCCTTATTGCACCATCATCTGCTAAACACCTCACCTCGAAAATTATGCAATTCAAAAGCCAAAAATAACTTATTTTCTTGCTCTTTAGGGGTTTACAGTTCGTTGATACAGAGCAAAGCCTGGGACTGAGGGACAGAGTGCAGATTAAAATGAATTTAGGTAACAATTATTCTTTTCCTCTGCAGAAGAGCCACACAGGGAGGGACTGTATTTTCTCACCTTTGTCTGGCTCGCACTCTCATTCCAAGGGAGGAGAGAGGAGGTATCAGTGCCTCAGCAGACCTCGGGAAGCAAGTTGTTATTTTTCTCATTTAAATCACAGTTCATACAAGCCTGGAGCTAATGAGCTGATACCTGAGGGGTCACGGCCTCCATGCAGCCATGTGTTTTGGCTGCTTGGCCAAATGTCTTCTTGCTCCTAAAATATTTCCAAGTGTTCTCAGAGTGAAACAAGTGACTTGTATAAAATGATTGCAAGATGTGAACTTCCAGTTCAAAGGTATCTATAGACCCATCTTCTTAGCAGCTCTCAAATGCTAAAGGAGACATGGGCAGCCTCCAAAGAAACCCTTCACTGGAGATACGTTCAATAGAAGATGCTTCTTCTTTCAGAACTGAATTGAATCTTCATCAGAGCATGAAGCAGTTGATAAGAAATTTTTCTCTAGCAAAATCTCTCATTTTCCTTTTACATTTTTTTCAGTCCCTTGTAGGCTAAAAATTGATGCTTTAAATTTCATAATGGAATAAAAATTACCCAACTTATTTTTCTTTGAACAGCTCTGAAGCTAATACTCTCTAATATACTTCACATCAGTTACACAGAAGTATTTCATACTGGGTCTTGTTTTCTTTACTCATCACTTTGCTGGCAGCCAACCAATGACAAATCATGCAAGAAAACATGGGAAACACTACTAGGAAAATGTAAGCGAAACCCCCAAATCAAACACATCAGTAGTGATTGAAAATAAAGGTAACATTTTTTAAAAACTAGCTGGATTTCAGAACGTTTTTCCAAACACAATTGTACCGTTTCTTAATACTGGTAATCCTTCAGACAGCTTCAGAAGTATTTAATAGGAAACTGCCTTCCTGAAGAGCATGCATTCATATGACAAATAAGATAGTTACTTGCAATCAATATCTGTCTTACAATTTCTTACACATTTAGCCTATATAAGAGCATCTGAATTCACAGAAACATAGAATAGTTTGGTTTGGAAGGGATTTTTAAAGGTCATCCAGTCCCACCCCACTGCAATGAACAGGTACAAGAGATTTGAAGATCTCCCCCAACCCAAACTATTCTATGATTCTATGTGGCTCCACTAGTATTTTACTAATGGCATACTATGAGTTTGCTCAGATTGCTTAGATGCTTAGATACTTAGAAACTGGAAACCACATACAAGGACACCCACACCCACAGATATCCTCAAACCCTGAAGCCAAGGTAGAAAAGGACCTTCAAGATACTGCATTTTTTTTACATTCCCCAAAATTCCCTAACTGCGTGTTAGTTGTCAGCTAAGAACCATTCGTTAGAAACTAGGATAATAGCCACAAAACACAGCATGAAAAAGCTGTCAAGATTTTACAGACCACATGAAGCACAGAAGCCACCATTTGTGTTTGGAAACCAAAGCTTGCTGCTACTCCGGCCCTCCCAGCAAGTGGTCCAGTGGCCTTCTATAAGATGCATCTTATATGACGCTAAATGTTACTGTTCATTTTGGACAATGCTTATTAGTTTTGTACATAGTGTCAGGCCTGCAGAGCCCTGAACATCTACAGTTGCACAGCTAAAGAGTCAGAAGACCCCATACACTGTCCATTCACAGCCTGCTACCAAGTTGCTTTAAAACTGCGGAGGCTGTGGGCTGTTAGCAGCCTGAGGGCTCTAAGTGATACCAAGGTAACTAGAAGCACATCACCAAGCATAAAGAGATGGCACATACATTGGTGTTGGCCTTTGACATGTTGAGCTGCCCCTACATGAAAGGCTCCAGCCTATCCTCAGTCCCTAGCTTGTCCATTGGCATCACTGCTTATGGGATGGCTCATGTTTATACTCAAGTATGGCATATGCTGGCTCTGCAGAGAACATGAATGAAGCAGGAGACTACCCAGAGCTTGAACCCAACCCCCAGCAGAGCCATGACTTTGAAAGCTAGAACTGGTCCTGTATAAGAGACTATTTGAAGTCTCCATGCTGCTCTTAACCTCTCATTCTCTGCCTTGCTCCCAGCCTTACATGCATGCCACCACTATGTTCTTCTTCAAAAACAAATGAGAAGCAACATCCAGCATGGGAAATCGGTACTCATCCAATAACCCCTCAAAGATTCCCCAACTTGGAGTCAGAACAAAAAATTTGGCTAAAGTGCTTTCTTTCCCTTCACACACACACCATTCTTAAAGGTCTGGGAAGATCATGCTACTAGCTGGGCACTTTAGAAAGTAAAAGAAATAAAGTGAGGGACTAGTAGAATCATTTCAGTAAAGAAGCATACACCGAGTGCAATGAGCCCAGTTTGCCTTTTGCCTGGGATCACTAAAACCCTTCAGTTTGTTTTCATCCTGGACACTTGTCCTCAAAAACAGCAGCAAGACCAGCCCTTCCCCAGGGGTTTCATCCATGCCAGATCATGGCAGCATTCTTTTTCCAGACCAGCAGCCCTCCTTCACAAAGTCATGAGAAACAGCTGCTGTTTCACAGGCCAGCTCATGTCATGACCCTTCCCATACACATTTGTGCTCTTTGCTAAAAATACTACACTCCCTTTCAACTCACGTGCCCTGCCAGAGAGAGAAGCACCATGCACCAGCCTCCATGCTGGAGCAGAGAATACTGGCTGAGCCAAGAGGACAGCCCAGTGCATGTTTTGACAACCAACAGCTCAAGGATGGATGAAGGAGAAAGGCAGCTCTCTGCATTGGTTCATCTTCTGCCATTCCTTCCTACTACTGTGTTGCTTTAATCCACTCCTCCTGGCCTTATCTGTAAGCTTGATGCCAATCCTTGGGTTTTTCCTGATGTTTCAAAGGACATGACTAGATCCCCCATTTGAAGAGCACCAGGAGGATATGAGGTGACAACCACAGCTCCTGCAATGGGGGCAGCTCTGCAATTTCCTGGCAAATTTACAAATGTGTGAAAATTTTCAAGCAGAGCCACAGCTGTGAAGGGGCAGGGCTGCCATCTCTTCTCATTCATTCACCCTTCTCCTCAGGCCTGAGGATCTATTCAGACTGCTGAAGATCTCCTGTAGGTGATGATGAGGTTTCTGTTACAGGGTCTGGGAATGGTGGGAGTTTAAGAGAGGCCTCAAACTGTGTACAGGTTAGACAGGGAGCCACATGACTTAGCCATAAGAAATACTGAGCTTCTCTGGATGGTGCCTCAGCACCAGCCTGTGCTAGTGGGAGGAAGGAGCACCATGTCCCTGGCACAGACTCAGTGGCGTGCTGGTGGGACTGTAAGTGTCACCCCCCTCTGACCTCTCACCAGGGCCTCCCACCACAGCAGATGCAGCTCTGCATCTGACATGTCCTCCTCTTCAAGAGCTGTTCCTAGAGACAGAAAAATAATTAATGGAGAGAGAAAGCATTCCCTAAACTGGAAAAACCTGGCTAGAATAGTCAGAGCTGGCTTTCTTGCTGAGCCCAGAAGTGGGGGTAATGTGTTGTGGGTTTAATATGTTTGGTAGAGCACCAGTACAAACACCAAAGGCCTTGACGTTATAGGCTTTGAGAATACATCTGGGGTTTTCCCAGGCTCTTTCAGTAGGTGCTGGTATTTGGAATGCAGCTGGTTACAGGAGCGCTGGCATCTAGACTGAACATGGTGCTCAGACCTCTGCGAAAATGTGGGGCACCAAAGATGGTCCATGTAGAAGGTGACTACTTGTCACCGTTGGAGAAGGAAGGGCAGCCGAGTTAGCCTGGTCCTGGTTGGGTTAAAGAGCAGATCAGCTCCTTACAGGAGCAGGGGGAATTAGGAAAACTTCTAGAGAGAAAAGCAATAAACCTTGGTGAAGCAGGCTGAGTTGGAGGCCTTTTAAAGAGTGACTCAGCCAGCGTTTTGCCATTCTGGGTAACACTCCATGCTATAAAGATCTCCTAAGCAGAGGTGCTGAGTGATTGCTTTATTGTTTCTTACAAACCTTGCTGTGAAATCCCTGTAAATATATTTATGAGCTTGTAGGGGCGGCTTCCCCGCTGCTGACTGTACTGTAAATAAACATGCGTGCCTTTGATTCACGGAAGTTTGTCTTCTGGACTCCATTATGGTCCCTGGCTCTGCTTCCAGCTCAGACGTGGGGCCCCTCCAGTACCAGCTCACAAGGAGCAAGAGATTTCTGCTCTCCAGCAAATAATGAGTGCACATGTTTAGGATTACACATCCCCATATGGTAGCCTTGCTTGCTTCCCCCTCCCCTCTACTTCCCCCAGAAAAGCTCTGTGAACCTCACCAGGTCTGAAAAGGCAGCCTATGGAAAGGCCATTAGGTCTGGAGACAGCTTGTATGCACTGTCCTTCCTTCCACATGACAAAGACATTTGGAGATGTCCCTCTGAGTCTGGGTGGGCAATGCAAGAGCTGAAGGATGCATATTGCCTCCATCTATGGTAGATGTTTGCAAGCATGGTGGTGCATCTACATTTGAGGGACACCTCAAGAAACTATGATGTACTTTGTCTTCCACCCTGCAGTTGGCTTAGAGCAACCCATGCCAAAGCAGTATGACCAAGGCCAACTGTCTACCACTGCATACTCTCTGCCCTGTCCTTCTGCACAGACAAGCTGCCTCTGTCCCATCACAGCCCTGTCTTCAAATCAAGCTGAATTTGCTGATGCTTTACCTAAAAGCCAGGATTTTGTGATGCCAGAGATGTTCAGGCTCTGTTGAATGAGTGGCCAAGATGTCTGTACAAAGGAGGTTCAACACAGGCACAAATCCTCTGCAGCCATCCCCCTGCCATTTCAGTGTGTCCATATAAATGTACAGTCCCAGCACACTGGACATACACGTGAACTTCAGTGAAACCTCCACTCAGGCATCCTCCTGTCTCTAACCAAACCAGCCTCCAGCCAGGGCTTCTTCAGCATCAGATGGTGTGGCATTAAACCTGGATTCCTAACCACAACATAAAAAATAAATACTTAAGCCAAAGAAAACATTTCAGAAATGCAACAGCAACAAATGGAGATTTTATCAGTTTCTCTGCTTCCACCCACCCTCTTATTACAGAGTTAAAATATGGGGCTGGTCCAGGAAACAATATACATCAAAATAAGGAACCAGGATATTTGCCCATCAGTATAAACCAAATGAGAGACACACCAAACATCACAAAGAATCCTGAAAGCAAGGAAACATCCTGTGCACTCAATGAGCAAAAAGCTCCTATTTTGTGTAATGCCTTGCAGCCCAACTGTGATGTGAGATGTTTGAAGCATACCTTAATAAATTGCTGTAGTCATAAACAGGACACCAGGGAGCTTTTTCTTAGCTGCCTTTTGAAATGAAACAGAATCAGTGCAGCAGGTCATCAGCTCCAGAGGACAAAACACCGAACCCAAGTTTCTCATCAGGAAAAAAAGGACCTGCTTGTAAATGAGGACTTTGAGGAACTTTAATACTGTAAGAGTCTGGAGCCAAGTAGGGGCCAAAGATTTAAGCTGATATGCACCTGTGTATGATTATGTCTGTGTCTGAGTATCTGTGGCATCAAGTGTACACAGAGAAGTGGGTTTTAACTGAACAGCAGACAGTGACAGTGTAATCAGGGCACTGAGCCAGGACTCTGTAGGCTGGCCCAGGTGAGAGTGTGTTTCAGCACATTATTTTCTATAACAAGGCATTGAATTTCCACACATGGCAGTGGGGAATCAGGTGTTGGTTTGCAAGTGGGAATGGGGGTCTCCAGCTTTGTAAGTCCTCTGTCATTTGGGTCCCTTGTATTCATCTTGTGGGTGTCACTTCTCTGTATATAGGACCAGAATAATAGTCCCCCAGTTCTCCTGCCTGCCTTGGCTATCTAGATTGCTGGTGTCACTGAGCAGAAATTGTCTCCTACTACAGGGTCCTATTGAGACCATGCAGAAGCAGGATAAACTGAGCACCCAGGAGTATAGTGCCAGACACCACAAAGCTGCCAGATCCTTTCTTTGCCCAGGCAGGGAAAAAACTAGTCAGGATACCAGTGTGGAACCAGTAACAGCTGGATATCATTTGGACCACCAACACATTGTGAGGACAAGGAAACTGGCTCCAGTTATTTTCCAAAATACAGTCAGAAGAACCCTATCAGATCTCCCTAATTTCTGCCTCTGCAAGAATATCTATTTTCTGCTTCCTTTTTTATTAATCTCCATTTTTCATTTTCATTTGGTTTGCAACTAAACATCAAGCATAATTAAGATGAGTGATGATAAGGAGAGGTCTGGTGCTTGATGATTTAGCTTAATGGTTTGACCGTGGGGTCTCAGACTGGTATCTTCAACACAAAAGTTCCCACCCACTCCCAGCTGTGTGTGAGAAGGGGAGCAATTCCCAAGGAAAAGGGAAAGCTGACAGGGCATTTCTGAGATATGTTTGCAGGGGCATCCTGGGAAACCAGTGGGGTTTGTCTAGTCTGGCAGTTTGCAGTGACAGGGAACATCTTTCCAAAGCAGGCATCTGGAATATTTTTCTTGATATGTTCACATCTCACACGTCTGTCTCAGCCTGCCTCCAAACGCTCCCATTTTCTGAAGAAACTCAGACCCTACTCTGAACTTTCTGGTGCAGACCCCATCCCTAAATTTTAACTTCTGGACTATGCAATTTTAGTGGAAGGGGAATTGAGAGGATTTCCCTCTACCGGCATGTGGTTGTCAATTGGTCCCAGAAAAAAATTCAGATTTAGTGCTCCCATTTGATAGCTCAAGGGAAAGGAATTGGCTCCATAGCAGTAAGTCAAAGATGTGAAGAGGCAGTTGCCTGAGCATTGTGAATGATGGCGACAGGCAGAAATGTTTTCCTCACTGTTTTGAAGGTCAGTTGCTCACCTTAGATCTTAAAGAACCATATGGTGACTGACCTTCAGCTGCTGGTCTGGAGCTTCGCCTTTCATCTCTCTCCACTGTTCAAGATTTCCTTCTCTCTTCCCATCCAAGCCATTACAAATCTTTTTTTCATCCCCTTGCCTTGGCTCAGGCAGGGTCTGAAGGCTCAAGACAGGAATCATTCAGTGTAATTCCACACCCTGTGTTATGCAGAAAGTCAAGTGAATTATCTAGTGGTTCCTTCTCACTGGAAAATCTCTTCAGGTTAAATCTGTGATGGTAATGTTAATGCAGACATTTTGCAGATGTTTATTTCAGGACATGCATGTTTTCGATTCACTTTGGTGACTAGGAATAATCCAGTTCCCAAACCAGCACTAACAACCATATTTGTTAATGTATTGGCTACCACTTAATTGGGCTTAAAACAAACTCAGAAATTCTTATCCACCTTAATTTGACATGTATTACTTATTTACGCAGGTTCTAGAAAGAAGAGCTTTGGACAAGCACATTGCATTTTTTAACATGCCTGAACATTAGCTTTTAGTAAGTTGGTTAAAGCATATTAGCCAATTTTTATTCCTTCTCCCCTAGTCTACAGGACTTGACTGTCAAGAGAAGCCAGACTAGTATCCTAACCAATACAAAATTTACCTCAAAACCCAGCAAATCAGGCAGCTCTTCCAGTTATGCAAAGCATTTTGTCATGATGTTGAGCTCTTGCAAATGTTATCTGTTCCAGAAGGTGGTCATCTAGAATCAGATCTAAAATAGCCTGGGTTTGGCTGCCCATTCTCAGATCAACAGGATTATGTGACTTGCTGAATTTGTTCTGACTGTGAAAATGAAGTAGGTTATGAATCTACGTGTTTCGCAGCTCCTTTAAGTGGAGGTGATTTGTCCCCTTTCTGCCAAAAACATCCCCAAAAGATCCGGATCTGGGCCATCCTCATAACTGGGCTCAAAATTAACCCCAAATAAGAGGGAATATGAAAGGAGGGAGAGATGAATGTCTACTTAATCCAAACACTGCTTTATCCCTCAATCCAGATGCTTAAAAGATTTAACAAGAGGAGGGCTGCCATGTAGCCCTCACATATGTACTAGAGAATGGTTAATGTGCCCTAAAGTTTGATAATCTGAATAAAAATGGATTTGAGAAATTGATTTGGATTAACTTGATCTGCTTTTTAGTGGAAAGATTTGGAATCCTAAACAAGAAGCTTAGCCACGATTAACTCATTTAAACACTTTCACAGCTAAATGTATTCCCAGTGCCCCCAGCTGTAGGAGCTTTACTCTTTGTGGATTAGGCTAACCTAATGTGGGGGTTCTCCTGCTCTTCTCTTCCATGTCTGCTCATTCTGCAATTGGCTTCTCATCGTATCACCTCATTCCTTTCTTTCACTGTAAGGGGCTGGAGAGATCAAGATGTGAAAATTTCTCCCCATCTATTCCCATCTGGCTACAATTTTCTTCCCCCATTATATGGTGGTAAAAAAGATGATCTGAGTCACGCTTGATTTGCCAGGTCACTGAAGAAGCCCAATGATGAAGAGCCAACCATGCAGCTGCTGCCTTAGATTGACATGCAAGTCATTCAGAAGAGGGGGGCCCTCAGTCCACCTCTCTGCTTAGAGACAACTCAGTAATAAGAATTAGTCCTGGAATTATATATAATAGCCCAGAGCACCCTTGCCTCTGGACCTGTCAGAACTCATTGTCTATGCCTACAGCAGTAAACTGAAGGAAATTAGGACATGGGCCCAAAAAGTGTCACGCATCCATCCACAGTTACATTATTCACATCCCCTTTGGCACTGGTGAGACCTAAGCCAACCTGCAGTGCAACGGCATGACACAGGTTTGCACAGGGCCCAGCAGACAATTTGGATGGAGCCATCCTGGCTTGCGGATTAGAAGGATTAACATAATCATAAATTGCACAAATTGGCCTCAGAGCCAAAGGCAGCTCCTCGCCCATTTTATTTGCTAGTATACATGGAGCTGCTAACAGTAAACTATGGATAGAGCAGGCCAGTTCAAGAATTCCTCAAGGCAACAGAAATGCTGAGGAGGGGCCAGTGGTGTTGCAAGGGGCAGCCAGCACTGTTGAAAGCCAGGGCAAGGTGATTCACCTCCTTGTTCACCACAAAGAAAGGCCCTGCTTGCAAAAAGCTCGTCTTATGCCACAAGTTACAATGCATGCCTGTTGTTCTAGGATGAGGAACAAGGCTCACAGGTAACTCAGCAGAAACAACCCCTGAGAGCCAAGAAGTCCTCCAAAGGTGAAATACTTTCTGTTAGTCCAACAAAATGAGTGATGAAATTCTAGTGCCAGAGCTCAACTGAAATAGTCAAGTTTCACCATAACATTTTTTTTTAATAAAAGAATATAATTTTGTTTAATCTCCACAGGAATGTTCTGGGGTTTTGTTTTGTCTTGTTTTGTTTCTCTCCCAAAGGAGGGGGAAGATCTGTTTTCCAGACTAAAAGCACCTGGAAATAGAAAGCATGACTTATATAAAACCTTAAAAAATTTATGCTTTGGCTCTTTGCGTTTCTTGAGGCTTACTGGTGAAAACTAGCATTTTGTGTCCAGACCCAACCTGTTACAAGGCAGATGTCTAACCTTAAACTGCTTCTCAGCACAGACACAAAAACTGTGCTTTCTCATCCAGATACTTCTGCTTTAATTCTTTTTTGGGTTTACTGCCTTTTTTCAGATTTTCTTCATTTTCTTTAAATTAAAAAAAATAAAACTAAAAATCACTTTTTAAAATAAGACACATAAAAGATGAACTGAAACAAAGTCTTATGAAGAGAGTACAGTTTGAGCCTCTTGGGCAGGATTAAGCTACACTTAGCATTAAATGGCAAAAGCCACATGCTCCAAAAGCTCAGGCAAGATGAAGTATGGAGCAAACCCAATCTAATTAGAAATGTAGTTTCATATAGTCAAAATGAATCATGTCACTTACGTAGAAAATCCATGCTACTGCACAAGCCTGGTGATTCAGTGCCACAACTATGAAGCTTTTCTCTCTTTCATTTGCTAAAATATTAATGTAAATGCAACATTTGTCAAAGGCATTGGATTCCCTGTCCTGTGGGGTAACATGCTACAAAATGTGACATAAAGGGGGTCTACAGCTGCAGAGAGAACTAGGTTTCTACCCTGAACATTTAGCTCTGCTACAGTCCTCAGTATCTTCTAAGGCTCACACTGAACCATCTCAATCCAACATTATCCAGAGCCCCAGATTTCTCTCACCAGCCCTAAGAAAAACCACTGAGACTTTACATCACCTTCCAGTACCTGGATCACAGGCAAAACATACCTTGAAGCCTCTGAAGTCCATAGATCCAAAAGAGACATTCCCCTACTTATTCTTGGTGCTATCATGAAGCACATAGGAAAAACACTGCTCCAGACCCCAAAGAGCAGAGGGCACAAAGTACCACATAAGAAGGATGGGATAAGGCATGAGTGTCCCTTGATAGTTGGTACTGTCCATGTCCTTGCATCAGCTATGCTGTCACACTGTTTCTGCTATACTGAATGCTCGGTTTATAAACACAGATACGTAATAAGAGAAGAATAATGAAAAACACTAGTTTAGGATATGAACCTGAAATGTAAGATTGGAGAGGTGTCTGGTTATCAAAGCTATAAGAGAATGAACATGGAAGAAGATCTTACAGGGAGAAGACCTAGAGAGATTTGCCTTACAGCACCCTACAGTACCCAGGATGTCCCTTCTGCGTGGATAGACTCTCAAGAAAGCTAAGTGAGAACTGGAAAAATGTTCCTACATAGAAGATGAACACTTCGATTTCACCTTCTAGAAGTTTTCACCTTCTAGGTGTTCTGACTTCTGCATGTTGGTGGAGCCAGCAAAGATTAACTCACTCTTAAATGTCTTATTCTTGGCCTAACTTGGTGCAGACGGGTCCCACCTTGGTTATATTAAGATATAGAAGAGTTATCCATAGCAATGCCTAAAAACACAGTGTTGGCATTCTAGCCTTTCAACAGGAGGGGAGTGTCCAAAACAATGAAAACTTTTCAACACACTGCTCCAAGATAAAACTTAATCCTGATGAACTCTGACTGCACAGTTATAGAGTGAGAGTAACTGTGTGGTAAATTATGTTCCCTGCACCAGCTCAATTTCAAGGTTATTATTCAGAGCCCTTCACTTCTTTCAGCCTAAAATGAAGCTCTAATCTCTTTACTAGTGCTCATGATTCCTTACTTCTGTTTTTATTCTTCTGCCTCAAAAAGATGGGGGGGGGGGGGAGGGGGTGCCCCAAAACTCAAGATGAGCATTATGAATTGCTTGCTACACACAAGGAAATGTGCACTGAGTGGTGTACATGGTTTTGCCTTTGGAAAAGTTGGAACAGAGTTTATGAGAAAGCTCTCAGAAAACCAGCCTACTTAATGACGGCCATGCCTTGTTTTTCTGGTTATGATTAACACCGGAGAGCTGACATTGCTTAGTTCAAATGGTGTTTCCAGCACAGATCTGGGAAGCATCCAAAGCTTCTTTTTGTTAATTTGTCAGAGTGGATTAAATTTTCAGCAGCCCATTACTTGAATGCAGCCTGCATTCAGGCTTCATTGTGAGAAGCCAATGATACTGAGATGACAGCAGTCATAGGCAGACAGAGCCCAGATGTGGTACAGAGCTGCAGGAATGTACCGATGACATCTGGAGATCAGCTTGTTGCTCAGTGAGTAAGACTCAAAGGATGTATTTCAGCCAGAGCTTACCTACTTATCTACTTCTAAGCAATTAGTTCCCAAGCAAATCAGTCACCAAATCACAACTGCTGGTTCTTGGAAATTACCTGTCCTTTCCTTGCAGCTCCAGTGGGACACCAGGAAAGACAATATACAGCACAACTGTTATTTCAAGGACTGGATACCAACCCTGAAATATTCCACTATACTGCATGTTGCTCCTGTTAAGTTTTCTGCAGAAGAATTTACTAGTGAGAAATAAGCGTGATAAGGGATTGTTTCTTATTTAATTTGTCTTCTTCCTTGGCCTGATATGTAACATCAGTGTCAATGGAAGGTAGATTATTTATTGCTTTTGTATTCCTGAACTAAACGATTTTCTCTTTTAAAACGTTCCCTGACACCTAGCTGCTCCATTTCAGACACCAAAGCACAGAAAAAGGTTACCTTCAGATATGCATCTTATTTTCTATGGAAGATATAGGTTGGTCTTCACACAAAACTGTTTACTGGCATGTTATTAGTTTCTTTGTCTTGATGGCAAACACTTCCCTCTTGATATCCAGTATTTCCATGGTAGCATCCACCTTTGCAGCAGTCTTCCCTAGTGTAGCATGGGAAGACGCCCCTGCACCACATTGCTGTTCCCTGTTCGAGTAGCTTCCAACTGGCAGGGGCTACCCACAGCTCATGCCTTGCTGCTACCGTTTTCTGGTTTGTGTTAGAAGACGGAAAAAGCCAATGTAGATGGATAAGAAAAGAGAAGGAGAAGGCAGGAAGCTGTTAACCAAACGGGTTAATGGAAAAGCCTGACAGGACCTTAAAAAAAGAAGGAAAAGAGAATCTCAGTTCCACTCTCTGGAACTACAGATGACCAAAGAGAAGCTCGATCTGAATCCGAAGCTGGCATCTTTGAGATAGTGAAGGATATAGATACCAAAATACATGATTATTACGAGCAGGTCTAAGGCTTTTACAGGCAGACACATATTTTCTTACCCCATGTTCTGAATTAGACAGCTCCATCCCATAATGCAGACCTGTATCACAAAAACATCAGATTGATGTCCCTGAATGACTTTTTAGCTGAAGGACAGCACAGAAGAAATTAACTCAATATAGCATAAACCCCAACAAAAGGTATGGGAAACGTATTTACCTGTCAAGCACTCTGCAAACATGTCTCCTGCTACACAAGTGTTGCAATAGACAGAGACCACCATTCTTCAATTTGTACACATTGGTGGGTCCTAGTCACAGCCCTGCTTACATTCTTCTGTTTGCAAAGCCATAAGTGAGTCTAATAGACGCATATTGTTATTCTGTACGTGAGGTAACCAAGAAAACTAGGTCTGCTTCAGATAGAGTTGGGTTTTCCTTCCACAAGACCAGAACATTATACTTTTCACTCCCACAGATTCAGTGATTGCAACGGAGTGTTTTCATTGATGCATTTATTGGCTCTCTTCACTCTTATACAAACCAAGTCAGCATTAACTCTTCTGAAGCCAGTGCTATTGCACCTTGTATTGACCAGTGTAGAAGCTTCTCCGCAGTTCATTTGTTTTGCAGCTAATGAATCAATTGCAAGGACCTTGTTCACCTCTTAGTCTCAAAACAGATGAAATATCAACCACTGAAAATAATGTGATGTGAAAAAGCAGCATGAAGTGAAAATCAGACCGTTTGCCATCTGTTCTTTGAGCTGTTCTTTATTCACAAGAAAGACCTACTGCATACACATCTGTTTTACCTGAATGAAGAAACATTTGCATACATCAGCATGCATATTGGGAGGGTTAAGCCTGAAATTCATGAGCAAATGACAATAACAATTGAACGAACAGTGACAAAAGAGGCATTGGGAATACTGCAATGCCAAACACAAGGGCAGATGCCTCGCAGAGACCAGTAGTCAAGTCCTGATTCGGTTATTTTATTTTTTTTCCTCTAAATACAGGGTCACATTCTCAAAAGCTTCAACTTTATGTGGCCAAAATCTGCTTTTTACAAACCTCAATAGTCTTTCTTTGAGAAGAGAGTTGTTTGCTGTTGTCCCAAAGGATGCTGAAGCACAACAGTCCTGTTCCACTAGAACTGCCCTCCTAAAACAACTGCGGCTCTCAAATGTGCTACACTCTTTTGTACTAAATTTTGCAGCTTTCCAGTGCTGAATACAAAATACTTCAGCACAATTTATATAGAAATGCAAAATAAGTTTACAAAGCTTACAAGCCTTGAGGTGGATCCCCATAAAGTGAAATTGCTGTTGAATACACAGTGCCCATTTTCCAAAGGAGTACCTAATCATCAGGGTATAGGTCTCAGTGTGTTCGTTTGTGTGCAGTTCTGTGTACATGTGTTTGTGTGTGTATATACATATATGCATATATTAATCCTAAGGTGCTTCCAGTTTTCCAGCTGAAGTTTTTCTTTCTCCAAGTACTCTCTTGCCCAGAAATCAGGAGCAACTGTTTCTTAGATCTGTGAATGAAAGGCTCAAGCAGTTACAGCTTACATTTTTGCTGCACACAAGGAAATGTGCACTGAGTGATGTACATGGTTTTGCCTTTGGAAAAGCTGGAACAGAGTTTATGAGAAAGCTCTCAGAAAACCAGCTTACTTAATTACTCTTCAGACCCCCACAATTTCAGTATTAATAAATCACCCCGTATTTCACACAGAAAAGGAAGAACAATCACCAGGCTCTTTACACTAACAAAGGCTGGCCTGCGTTTAGATGTTGAACTCTTCAGTGCTAGAAAGATTGATATGCAGAAAGACAGGAGTAACTTCTCTAGAGATGATCAAGGCAAGGACTTTGAAGACAAAAGGCAGCAAAAGCTTTCTTAATTCTCATTAAGAAATTAGAATTTCTTTCTAACATGAGTCAGTAAAACATAACTTTATAACATAAGTCACAAAATATTTTGTAGGCCACAAAATCATGGACACTCATTAGTGTCAAGGCATGGCATATACTTGCACTGTGCGCTGTGTCCTGTTTATAAAGCATCTTTGCCACAGGATTGCTCAGTGCAGACACCACCATTATGTTATTTTGTCTCTGCAGTTATAAGGCAATGAAGGACGACGTGCCCTTTGAAACAGAATTAATAGACTGGTAGAAGATCAGCAAGGAAATTGTTATTGCCTAGGCCATGTTATGAATTAAACCAAAGACAAAATATGATGCTAGAACCACATGGCATGGAATTGAGGTTAAAAGGTGAGAAGTTTCACAACTAAGGCAATCTTGCCTTCATATGTTTACAGTTATAAATCATGCTGCAAAGGTTTCTCAGAAGAGATACTTGGTTCTTTTCTCATTCTCTAAGTCAAATTGCTCTTAAGCAATATTTAGTGTCCTGAACTAAGCTAATCAATGCAGGTCTCTTCCCCAGACTTTGAGTTCATCAATATTTTATATATACAAATGGAAATTCTACCAGCTTTTTAAGCTGCTTTGCTACAAGTAGTTTTATTTTACATTAGAGTATGCCTGTGCTTCTGTTTTTCCCATAGGGTCAGCAACTCTTTCAGATCTCTGCTTAGAAATTAAAAATGCCATACTTTTACATCATCAATACGTTCAGGAAATAGTTCACACTCATCACAAGGGGAATTTGGTTAAAGTCTTCTTGAAATCTCTCCAGATTTCTTCCTATCTATCAGACCAGTAGATAATACATTTCTACCCAAGCAAAATCAGGCAAAACATCTCTTTGATGAAACTTATAAAGGCAATGTTTAGATAAATGAACCTATCTTAAGACTCATGGTTGCTCCACTACACTGACTTTAATCTAAGTATCTCACTACCCTCTTGCATTTAGATGCTCTTGTAGTTTGGACATCTAAAGGAGTGTTGTGACACCAGAGGGATCTGAATTTGGTCCTTCACTGCTGTCAGTCATTGACCAGACTAAGAGCAGGGCTAAAACAACTCATATTTACCTTCCAGGCAAGTGCCCCAACTCCTGTACTATTTTGGATGAGCACAGTATCTTCATTGTATCAGCTATGCACTTAGTACAGCAGATCTCAGAGCATTTAGATGCAGAGTAATTCATAGTGTCTAACCTTAAATTTGGCCATAGTCATATATTCAAGAGAGATGTAAGCACCTCTTAAGGAATATTCAGAATGCATAAATAGGAAATTCAAGTCCAACTGACCTACCTCCACCTACACACTAAAGCTGACTGATGTTCGCTATCCCCCTGCACACATGAATTCCCTTTGCATATGTTTTTATGTTTTCTTTTCTGCTGAACTAGGCAGATATTCAAAGATGGCCAACCTCTTTTTTACCTTGCTTGTGTCTTGTGTTTTACTTCCAGCACCAGGATAGGCACACTCATCAAAAGAACGCACTTTTGTCCTCACAGGCACGTACCCTTTGCAAAGCAGCCCAATACTCCCATGATCCTGCAAAGAGGAAGAGGGAGTCTTTGCAAGCCATGATAGAGTTTTAAAAGTAGTTGGCACACAGCTCTAGGAAATGAAGCAAAAGTAAATATCTCACTATTACCCACTGCAGTCATGAAACCAGAGCATGTAACCATGTTATTAATGATATTATTCACTGAAGGACTTGAAGGTGCCCATCAACCTTCATTCCTGCTTTTGTTTCTGAGGCCCTGATCCCAACAGCCTGGCAGTTTTTCCAGATGTTGGAAGAGAGTAGACACATCCTCACTAACAACCTAGCTCTGCCACACCAGGAACCTTCACAGAAGAACTATTGGAGAGGCCTTAACTTCTGTATGGTGGCAGAGAAAGTGCCACACACACCCCTGTCCTGGATTCAGCAGTAGCAGTCATTTTTCTCCTTCTTGGTAGCTGGTGCAGTGCTGTGGTTTTGACTTTCAGCTTGGGTACGGTGCTGATAACACTGATGTTTTTAGTTGCTGGTCAGAATGTTTACTCTGACCAAGGACTTCCTGAGTCTCATGCTCTGCCAGGAAGGAGGGGAAGCCGGGAGGAAGCAGAGACAGGGCACTTGACCCAAACTAGCCATACAACAGCATGTCATGGGCAGGATGTAACTGGGAGCTACCCAGAAGGGCTAGATCACTGCTTGGTTGGGCTGGGTACTGGTTGGCAGGTGGTGAGCGGTTGTATTCTCTTCCCTTGTTATTTCCCTTATCATTATTGTTATTGGTGGTATCAGTAGTGATTTGTGTTATACCTTAGTTACTGGACTGTTCTCAATCCATGGGAGTTACATTCTTTCGATTCTCTTTTCCATCCCCTCCTGGAGCTGTGGGGGGAGTGAGAGAGCAACTACATGGCTGAGTTGCCAACTGGCCTTAAACCACAACTCCCCAACTTCCCCCTCTCCTTCCTTCTTCTCTCTCAGTCCCAAGACATATTTTGAATACAAAATCTCATTTTTCCTCTCTGAGCTATGTGAATGCTGGCTGCAAACTCTGGCAAGCTCTTTCCAGACTGATGGGACTGAGAGCCCAACAGGGGCTCCCCAGTGAGTACATCAACATGATGCCAACAGAGTGAACCCAAGACCACTCCTCAATCACCTCAACCCAAGCTTCTCAGCCACTTAAATAAAAGGAAAATCTCCAGTGACTACTTCTATAACAAGTTTCCCTTAATTTGGCCTAGGAAGTTTCCCTTAATTGGGCCAGGAACACAATTCTCACCCCACGGGAAGGACCAACAGCTAGAAGAGGGTATTGAATAGCTCTGTGTAGTTGCTGGGTTACTCTACGATGAGTATGTGGGCCATAGCACACCGCGGCATTTAGCTGAAGGCAGTGTATTGCATGTGGGAAAGTCACATGTATGTCATACATTATATGTTGGCAGGAGTTGTTCAGACCACGTCATACCACTTCTGCACCACATACATCAAGGCCTTCTCTGAATTTCCATCTGATCCAGAAGGAAGTCATTCAGAGACACCATACACTGATTAAAAATTTCCCATTACATAGAAATCATAACATGCTAATTTCTTCCAATCCCAAACTATTGCTGCTATTTAAAGTCTGCTTTATCTGCAGCCTGACTTTAGCTTCAACTTCATTGGCTCTTGGTTAGTAGAACTGGCCAAGAAGTTTTCAGCAAAACATTTATTTGTTTATAAAAAAAAAGACAGATTTGTTGAAAAGAGTGGGCTGGGACAGGGTTTCCAAACTCATCCCTGTTATGCAATTTTTAATTGAAACATTCCAGATTACCAGTCAGAAAGTGATTTTTTTTTTCTGGCACCTTAGTAACTTGCTGTGAACTAGAAATGCCCAAATCAAAATGAAGCATTCGAAATTATTTACTCCTTCATCCTTCCACTGGAAGAGTTCTGTGTGGGTGTCTGAGACATAAACATTGAGTGCTGTCACTGCTGCTTTTGCTTTTGAATGGCAGTTTGCAATACAGAAGTAAATGCAATTAGTTCAAATGACACTTTTCCATCCTAAAAAACCCTGTGTATTTTATAGCATGAATGAATATGACTGTGCTAAATCACATCCCACCAGTGAACTGATTGGGACACACAGGCCCAGGCCCACCAAGTTGTTTACAAGAAGAAATGAAATATTTGTGGAACATACAGAGGACTTATTCTGCAACAGAAAAAGCTTTCACTGCTGAAAGGCAGTCATGTTCTGCAAATAAAGCTTTTAAGGCTTGGCCTTTCATTGAAAAGGACCACATACCCTATTGGGAACTGTGTCATGAACTATGCCGTCCAGGCAAACCAGCCTGCAGAAGGACTACAGCTGGGACCGATTTTGGAAATCCTTGATATTGGAGAGAGGCACCTGGGAAGTGGGGTACTTGGAGTCAAGGGAGTCTCTGTTTCCCAGATCTCTTGCTCCTGACACCTTCTCCTCTCCTTTTCATCAGGAACCCCAGAGGGTGACCACATCTACAATAAGCAGTAGCCTGTTCCCTGATGGACCCCAGCCCTCAGCACGTGGTCTGTGAAGAGGCTCAGCTTCACCAGTCTCCTCTTCTTTTGTGCTGGTGATGTTTGTCTTCCCCTGGTCCACAAGGAAATCTGCTAAGGGATCCAGCATCACTGGGCTGTAAACCCTGACACAGGTCTAGATAAGGATGCCTGCTGATATGCCACTATAGTAGAGGAAAAATCAGGGGAGTCTCAAAAGTACACCAAGAATCTGGTGGCAGCTTTCAAGGTCTTGTCAGACATTATTTAACCTTTCCTCCCAAGAAAAGCATCCTCTGGAAGTGCTGTGTGGTGAGATCTGTAGTCTTGAGGCAATAACATTAACAATCCCTTTTTCTGGGTTTTTCAGTCAGGCCTCAGAAGCAAACCTGTCATTGCCAGATCACATCCAGTTCCAGGAGAAAAATCCAGTGTTTATTATGGATGCAAAGACCAGTTCTGACTCACATTGGTTTGCTTGATCCCTCATGAACTTTTCTCTCATATTGTCCTTTCAAAAGATGCCAGAAATACACAGTTTTATTGGTATTGTAATCACACTGGGAACTCGGGCACAAAGGACAGTTATGGGCTGAAACAACACTTGCTGATATGGCTGAGTCTGTTACTTTGGAGCAGCACAGTGCTATTTCCAGAAAGGAAAGCAATTCATACAATGAACAGTTTAGAAAAAGCATGGGATGTCTCTGAGCTCTGCTGTTCCTGGGTGGTCTAGACTCCAAAAACACAGGAGCTGAAGGACGAGAATTGCTTCTGTCCCTTCTAAACAATACATTCATTTAAATGAAAGTCCCCTTACACCAAGAATGAGGCAAGGACCATTCCACATAAAAGGGGATTTAAAAGACCTTTGCAAGAAATGGAATGTACAAATTGCTGCCTTTTAAAAGCCAAAGGATGTTTTTCCAGCATGGCACTGTATCCCCAGAAAAGCACTGTGGGAGTTTCTATTTCACTCACGGTACGGACTAACATCAGACTCCTAATGCAACCAGAAAATAAACAAGCCAAGTCAGTTCTCTGACAGAGATTGTAAAGAATGATACCTTTTCAACTAGATGTCCCATTTCAGGGTTTTTAAATGCCACTTTCCATCATATCATTGTAGCTGATATTTCTTCATGAAGTCATAATAGAAAGGGAAAGGTTTTCTCACAGCTCAAAGAAAGAAATTTGGCTTTGTTCCCATCTGCTGTCACTATTTGTCCTCAGACAGTGTTTGCTCCAAAAACATAAGCTTACTATGCAGGAGAAATTACCTAAGTGATCAGGAGGTGACAAAGTGGTGACATTTGCATTTGGCAAAGGACAAAAAGCCTTGGGAAAAATAGGTCCTCCTCAAGACTGCATTTGCTCTGCTCAAGCTCAGCCTCAGCGTGAGGACTTGCTTTCCCCCACAGTCACCCAGCTTCGCACAGAACAATGTCCTTCAACAGGAAACAAATCCAAACCCAGATTTTGACTTTTCTCTTTCACCTGCAGATAGCTCAGGTCCCCAACCAGCTAGGAGAAAGAGGAGGAGAGATCAGCCACAGCAATGCGCTCTGCCACCATTTACAGCCCTAGCCATAGCTAGGCAAGTTAGGGGTGAAATGGAAAGAGGACTCAAAGAAGCTACTCAGCAAAGGAGTAACATGGGGGGGAATGGGACATCTTAAAGAAAAATTCTTTGGAATAATGATGGATTTGGCATCAGCACAATGTCAGACCCCCCTCCATTAGAAGTTCCTCTAGAACAAGAGCTGATAAGAAAACACGATGCACTCTCTGAAGAACTCACTTCTAAAATTAATCAAAAGAATAATTCCCAACTGAATATTTTAACAAAACATTTTGTTTACACTGTGTTACTGCAGACTGAAAACAATAAAATACACTTTGGTTTGCTCAGGTCTTGGGAGGGGGAGCTGAGGCTCTAGTTTTACTGATTCATTTTGTCGTTGCAATGGAAGGGAAAGAAGAGAAAGCAGGTGAAACAAAACATCAAATCGTGTGCTGATTTTCCTGAATTAAAAATGCAGTCACATTTTAAGTTTTTTTTCCTTGAGGATTCTGACAATACTGAGTGGTTTGGGAAACGACCATGTGTTTGCAAGCATGCAAGCGCACAAGTGTACTTCAAAGCCATCACTGACACATGCATGTAAATGGGTAATTTACCATCAGTCTACTCCCACACTCCAACTCAGTGACTTCTCTAGCACTGAATAGTCAGACTGTCTCTCAGGTCCCTCAGGAACTGGTCCCAGAAGAGAAGGCCAAAAAATCTTGCCATTTTTGACAGGTTGTAGTGAAAGCAATGGAGATCACGGATGCCTGGCCATGCTCACAATCTTCACCACAATGCCCCAGTACTATGTCAACAGCCTTTTGCTGGTGGAGTGTGGCTCCACTCACTTGGTCCTTGTTGAAGCATCAGCACTAGGAAATGTTTGGTAATTACAGGCCTGGCAGCAGGAATCTCTGTCCCACATTCCCAACCTGCCAAGGGCTCTGATCAAAGGTTCAGTGTGGAGCATGCTGGTCCAACACCTCCTGTCCTTCTGGGGACTTTCCTGAGCTTCCCACTGGTCATCAGACAGAGGTAGAAGAGAATCAGTGTTGACACCCATCAAACCTCCCTCTGGAGTTAGCAGTATCTGAAGGGGGCTATAGGGATGCTGATGAGGGACTCTTCATTAGGGACTGTAGTGACAGGACAAGAGGTAATGGGTTAAAACTGAAACAGGGGAAGTTTAGATTGGATCTAAGGAAGAAATTCTTTACTGTTAGGGTGGTGAGGCACTGGAATGGGTTGCCCAGTGTTGTTGTGAATGCTCCATCCCTGACAGTGTTCAAGGCCAGGTTGGACAGAGCCTTGGGTGCCATGGTTTAGTGTGAGGTGTCCCTGCCCATGGCAGGGGGGTTGGAACTAGATGATCTTATGGTCCTTTCCAACCCTAACTATTCTATGATTCTATGAGTTATTCTGGCCATATTTCCAGCCATTCAACCAAGGAATGTACCTTATAGCTCCCCTCAGCAAGCAGACACCTCCCAAGGGAAAGCATGGGGCACTCTTCCATCCTTGAGGACAAAGCAAAACCCACCTATCTTTCTGGAGAGGCACAGATGGAAACTGCTAGGCGTGCATGATGAGAGCAAGTGTCCACTTGAATGCATCCAGAGCATCTGGGAATTCACTATGGGAGGGATTCAAATCCATATTTTTCATCCCACAAAAGAGAATCTTATCTTAAGAGTATCTTAAGTATTTTAAGAGATCTTAAGAGTATCCCAGAGCACATACACCTCTGAACAGCTTTCAGGTGGTCATGCTTCAGCCAAAACATAACTTCCAGTGACATTTCATCAGTGCCCCAGGGCTCCCGGATGCAGTACTCCACATGGTGACTGTTGCATCACTGTGGCTGGAATAGTGGTTGGTTAGTTGAAAACACCCAAACTGATTTGCTTAAGTATTACAAAACCACCACATCCACTCAGAGTAAGCAAACACCTTCAGACCAGGGATGTAGCAGATGCACACATACTGCAACATAATAGTGAGCTACAATGTAATGAACCAAAACTATTACTGCATTTTTGATGAATTACGCTTCACTGACAGCCCTTGAAACAATGACAGAAATAGACTAATAGACAAAGAGAAAAGGGAGGAAATTACATGAAGGGGTAATCTGCACCGATCCTAATGAGCAGACAAAGAAAGACAAGCAATACTGAGAATTATTTGGGGTTATCTAAGGACACTAGAAACAGATCGGATTATTAAAACTTCATTATGATGGAGACCTCAGTAATGATTCTGAACAGAAGGATTTCTGGGCCAGTCTAAGATGATTAATTGTTTATGAAGCCTCCAGAAACTCGAGAGAGTCCATGCAGCACAAAAGGAAACTCATATTCCCCACAGCACCATGAGCATATGCTTTACATCCTGGCAGTACAACAGCCAAGAGAGCTCACTTTATTTGTGTAGCCCCTGGGGTGCTGGGAAAGATGGCAGGCAAGGGGTTAAGTAGTGGCACTGTGGTTTCTGGAAGGGAAAGGCATGCCTCATTAGCTGGCTGGAATTCATCAAGGGTATGAACACCAGGGTGAACATGGGAAAGGCAGCAAACACAGTATTACCGAGATTTTCAGGGTACATTGAACACAGGTCCACAGAAGAGGTCAGTGTTGATGGACCGGATGATAGCAGGAGGTGAAAATAGCCTGGAAAAGTCAAGGGCAATGGGACCAAGTAGGAAATTATAGCAGGTATCCAATGGGAACTACCTACTTCTCTGCAGTGTCCCCATACACAACAGTGATTTCTGTAATCAACGCCATCTGTCTCACCAGACAGGAGGGTAACAAATGTGTGGTTGGCTCTTCAAAAGTCCCACGAGCATGGCCCTTAATTTTCCAGCCCATCACATTCATTTACAAATCTTCCTACCAAAGATGGCATGAGTCATCAAACTGTAAGTTAACAACTGTGGATACTAACCCAAGGATCTTGTAATCTGTAGAGGCACGAAAGTGTCCAGGTATGTAGCACAGGCACTTCACTTCCCAAGGCTCACCTGCCACAAACATGCAGCCCGGCAGATGGTACATGGCAACTGCAATGCTATCTCCTTAAGTACAGTATCGTGTGCTTCCCCTTATTACCAATTGGTCAAGCAGCTCAGAGTCCAGGATTGCTCAGTTATCCTCTGTTATAAAATTATACAAGGAAACCAAGGCATAGAGAATAGATTCTCATGGGAAATAACCTCAGCATCTTTTTATCCAAAAGGTTACTGATTAGGAAATTCATTCATGAAACAGAAAAGTTGATTTCAACCCTTTATCTGTTTTGGGGAATCTGAACAGTGTTTTTCTGGAAACAGTATTTCACTTCAATATAAAAAATTAAATAAGCATGGAAGTAAGAGAGCAGATCTATGTGTAACCTCTTACAAGAGGGATTCACATTAGGCTCATAGAAAAGCATTTACTTTCTGTTCCCTGGCTCCATGGGTGTTTAACTGCTTCATATGACACAGCAAGTACAATACTAAAGAGTAAAACCAGGCAAATCTCTCTGTATGCCTAAAATTCTCTTTCGTGGGGTGAAAATTACAGATCTGAATCCCTCCCATAGTGAATCCAGCTCTTCTATAGCATTTACTGTCTTTTTTTTCATAAACAAATCCTGCCCCACAAATCTCATTTTTTTCCCCCAGATAAATTATTGAGCACTTTTGAGACAAACCCAGACATAGTTGCACAATGACTGAAAGCCTTTTACTTACAGTAGCTCAAAGGATTGTATTTTTTCTTTAGTCAAAGCCTTTTTAGAAATGCATTGCCCTGAGACAAAAGGCGCTAGAAGGTACATAAATGTATTGCATGTGCTGTGAAAACAGTGAGTCTACTTTTGTTGCATCTTGTTACCTAGGGCAAGGCTGAGCTGGGCTTGTCTGCTCGGCTCTGAAAAGCAGTGCTCCCAACCTGATCCTTTATATTGCAAGTTTCAGCTGGAAGATTTACAGCAGCATTAGCAATGCTAAGGGAGGATTGTTTATCCATTTGTAACTCAGGTTCAGCTGTGATTCACTCTTCAAGCAGGTATTTTAATCCTTTGGTTGTATATCAGGTATTCTCAGACTTGCCACAGTTACTCTTTCCTCTGGGCAAAAGAGTTCATTTGGGAAAATCGCACACATAAATCTGTTTGTAGCATGTTTAAAATCAGTTTTGCAAGCTATCTCCCAAGACACAGCACTCTAAATCTGAAAACTTGCTGTCCCTTAATCACCAAGGTTGAGGGACTGTATCTTGTTATAGCAAAAACACACGGCCAACAAAACTGACCCTGCTGACCTCATCCTGTCATTTTGCTCCTTGACACCTACAGAGAGTGCATTTGACATTCCAGCACCTGCTGATGCATCCAGCTTTTGGGATCTGCCTCCTGCTATGTTTCTAAATATCAACTGCAAAGTTACATCCCAGGTCAATATTGAGAATTTCCATTTGCACCTTTGTGGGCCCAGGACCAGGACTCGCTCTGCAGTACTAGTATTTCTTTCCCAGGTGAAACCACTTCTTACCAACCTCTCACTTTATCTCTGACATTACCAATAACAGCAGGTGCTGTTACTTAACTTTGCTCTCAACTCTGTCAGAGCTGGAAGAAGTAGTTGTGAACACTTAAAATGTAGCTTTTCTCAGCCAGAGAAAAAGCCCCACAGTGACCCCAAAGACTGCCAAGAAGGCCTTTGGTGTCAGAGATCTGTCCCACCATGCAGGTGCTTGGCACAGCACATGAGCCCTCGCAACCCCACTCTAACACCTTCAGTCATCTTGTGGGCAGGTCCACCCATCTTCACCCCCCTTGAAGCTAAGAAAAGCTCCAGGCATTTAGAGCTCTTGGTCATTATTTGCTTTGCTAGCATTCACTTAGTGACCTCTTAAGATCTAAGTTTGCCTAAGTAACAGAGGAGCACATCCCAAATCCTTGCAGGCTACAGCAACATCATACAGATTTGGAAAACACCCAGTTTTATGACTGATGTGAACTGGTGCTGGAAGTGAGTAGGTGGTGATATCCCATTGAATCCTTTTTTTGGTTCATTTAACATTGGCTTCTGGCTCAGGTATGATTTGGGGAAAGACTCAAAGCATGAAATCACTGGGACTCTTTTCCTTGGTGCAGGTAGGCTTTGAAATGGCCCCTTGAGAACCAACACATTGCTCAGTTGCTCCTGCCTATGAATATGGCAGAAGCAGACTGATGGGCTGCAGACAAAGAAAAAAGTGCCTCCAGTTTCCTGCATGCAGAAAACATCAGCCCTGTCAGCCTTGCAGAGGTGTGCTGCTCTTCCAAAGCATCTTCTTTAAGCAACACCTATGCCAAAAGTGAAAATGCTAATTCAAATATATTGAAGCAAACCAGAGTTTATTTAGCATTTATTACCCATTCTGTTGTCAAATGTGGCTTCTCCTGTCTCCATTTTTCTCTGGTAAACATAGAACTTTTTTATTATTATTTTTTTAATAAAATATATAAAACATTGTGCATTGCTATCCATAGGAAACTGTAGTTTAACAACAAGAAAAAAGAATAAGGCACATTCCTGTGCAGCATCTTCAAATATATATATATATATATTTAAAACCAAAAGAAAACCCTTTTCAACCTCTTTGAGGTTGTTAACTTCTCACCAGTCACTGACACATCTCCTGTATTACCATAATTTCACTATTGGAGGTGGGTTGGGTTGTGTTTGACAGGGGCCAGCAGGGAGAACAGATTCAAAAAAATACTAGGATTTTATCCCTGAGGTGTCAGTAAAAAAAACCTAAATGTTCCCCTTGAAAAGGAAGATGAAAAGACAGCCATAAATAACTGAATACACTATGGCAAACATCCAAGCACCGAGATGATTTCATGATGGAAGAATCCCCCTCCCCCCAGTTCCCTAGTTCTTAACAAGTCATATTTGCCGTTGGGTTTTAATTACGTTAATCTTGTGGCTTCTGAAGTCACAAGACAATCAGTCGGGATGAACCTCCCATTCCCTTCCCAAATCACCTTTCCAGATTTGTCGTTTTGTTCACAATTCTCCCACAGTCCTCAGGAAAGGGAAACAAAAAAATCCTAAATGAACACCAAATCCTGGATGACTTCTCTTCCCAGCCAAGGAGTATTCGTACCGCAGCATGCCAAACTCCATGTCCCACATGGGAGGACTGTAATTGTCACCTTCCTGCCTGCTATAAACATATGAAGCTGGCAACCACCTCTATTGAAACCAGAAAATGTCTGTAAAGAGGGATGATTGCAGTATGTCAGGGAGAAGGAGATGAGGAAAGCTTTATTTCTGTCCATCCACACTGCTCAAGTAGCACGCCCAAAAGGAAAAGACGAGACTCCTATGTAATATTCCTTCTCTCCCTCTCCTTTAGCTTGTGTGGAGGAGCCCCAGGGTGCCAGGCAGGATGGTTGGACTCCGCATCGCTTAGTAGTAACGGTTGAGGCTCCTGGTGCCAGGGATGTCCGGCTGGCCATTCATCCAGATCTCCCGGATGATGCGCTCCCGCTCCTCCAGCCGCTGGGCTCGCTCCAGCTCCTCTGCTGAAGTGAAGACGTTCATGTTCAAAGTCCTCTCGAACCTGCGGTGCCTGCGGGCAGACAGGTCTGAAGTGGTGTCCGAGTCGTCATCGCTGTCACTGCTGTCGCTGTCACTCTCCCGCTCCCGAGGAGGCTTCTTCGTGGAGGAGCGTTTGCAGTCAGTTCGGCAGGACACCCTTAGCACCAGGGCCAGCAGGGTCAAGACAAGTCCAATGCACACTCCAGAGACAAAATACAGAGCAGCCCGCTCAGGGTTTTCTGAAAGGAGAAAGGAAATGACTGTCAAGAACATCCCTTAAAAGAACAAAGTATACACAGGTCCTTTGTGCACATACCAGCCATGGTCTCTGGAGGGGCAAAGTTTCTAATGGCTGCTTTTACTTCCATGCCCTCCTTTTATTCTTTCCCCCAGGGAAATCAGGAAAGGGAATTTAAACGGTGGATGTGCTGTCAAGACATTTGCCCACATGCAGAATGTGGGTTCACTGCAGTAATGTCTTGGAGTTGTCTGGAAAGAGAAGGAGCAGCCACAGAATTAAATGCTAATTCCAGTGGCTGAGCGAATGCGGTTGACACCAGGGTGCTGCACACCCAGCAGCACCTAAGTGCATCTTGCTGTCACATCCATTATCATATACCAGGAATAAAGATGACTACAAAGCTTTATATGCTCTGTACCATGGCCCAGTTGAAATTGGAAGCCTTGCAGCATGAAAAAATGCATATTAGTTATTCATAGGTTTCATTTGCTTATCTAAGGCAAGTGTGCTGGCTTTCTGCCCAGACCACCAAAATGTGTATCTGTGCTACACACAAGCATAGCTGGAGTCAGTGCACCAACAGGGTGAATCCCGCATAGCCACCTTTCATAGCTGATAAAACAAGACTCCAAAGGATCTACAATGCCTTTTATAGTAAGCCATCTTGTTTATTTACTATCTTGTTGTTGTTTTTTGTTTATGGGATTACTTAGAAGTGTAATTATGATAAACATCATCACTGCAATTACCCTGGGCTGAATCATCTTGGCTTGCAGGTATGCTGAATGGGTGAAGGTGAACCAAGAAAAAGTGTCAAGGCCTGCTCTGCTCCACTGTATCTGCTGGGAGACCTGAGTTCAAGGATGGAGTCAGTTCCTCGATGAGTCTTACTCTGTTGAACTTAGTGGTGGATCTGTAACAGTTCCCACCAGCTGAGAGCCTAACATTTGGCCTCAAAAGATCTTTGTAACTAGAAGGCTATGCTCTACCTTTTCTTCCCCTACTGTGCTTTTAGAAACTGCCTTCTCCAGTTGATTTCCTCACAGTAAAGGTTGCAGAAGATGAACTGGAAACCATTTGGAGATATGAAAAACTCAACAGGACAAGTCCCTGCTCTAATTTCAAAGGTGGCTCTGAGTTTGAAGTTAGACATGTTCTGAGTAAGGGGTTGGACCAGGTGAACTGTGGAAGCCTCTTCCAGCCCAGATTATTCTTTGATTCTGTGGTCAGAGCCCAAACACTGACTTGTGCACTGTTCAAGGCAATGCCTAGTTCAATGCCTGGAGATGCTGATGGAAGTTACAGAGATTTTGGCTCTTCACTTCCTTCCCAATGAATCTCAAAGATGATTTACAAGCAAAAGTGAAGGAAGATGTTAGTTTAAAAATTTGGTAATAAAACATGAAACTATTGCTAGAGTGGTTGGTGTGGATGGCATGGAGAAAAAATCGGCTGAAGAGAGATTACAAAAATTGGTAGAAAACTGCAGCAGATGCATTCAACGGATCAAAAAAAAAGGAAGAGAGGAATGCAGCCGTAGTTGAAAAGTCAAGGGAGACTAAAGCCAGAGGCTTTAAGCTAAGACATTTTGACAAAAGTGAAACAGCCAAAACACAAAGGTAAGAGACAAGATACCAGAGCAGGCATGAAGGATGTGCCAATGGCTCTTGTAGCAGCCTGGATGAGTGAAGAACTGGCTCCAGTGAAGTTAATGGCAACTCTGAACTCAAGGGGCAGAACTCAGATTAGAGCAAAGCTGCTGCCCATCTGCGACCTGTAGAGAAATGGCCTTAATTTCAGAGACTTGAAAACCTGGGGAAACACAGGATCACTACCCCATAGTGTTTTTACCTCCATGTGCAATATAACTCAAGACAGCAACTGCAAGACTCCCTCTGCAAATAGGTTTAAGGGGGTCTCTGAGGACACCCAATGTGTGGGAGAGTGAGAAGAACAAATGAGCAGGACTTATCTGTTGGTACTGAAAGACACTCAGTCCAGTCTGCCTCTGCTCTGCTTGGCTGACAGGATGCCAGGCAGTGTCCTGAGCACCACATTCCTGCACACACATGGACTTGATTTGGTTGCATTAGTTCCACTGCTCACTTTTAAAGCAATTCATATTAAAAAAATAGATTGGAGTTGAGACACAGACACATGTGGTTTCCCTTCCCCTGTTTTTGTCCATGTCCTGTCTTTCCTTTCTTCAGCACACTTTTTTCCATGTTAGTGTATCCAGTTCATGAGCAAGACACATCTCAATTGGTACTTAAGCAACGATTTTTCATCCCCTGCTTGTGCTTGTATGTATAGCCCTTCATGCAGTGCAATGGCTGTAATTGAATCTTTGGGCTGCAGTGGCATTTATGAGCTCCTACAGCTACTCTGTCAACATCTGAGACACTGTCTGGACTTCCTCACTGAGCTGTAACCCTACGTTCAACTGCACTCTTGGCATTTATCATACACACAATCCACTTGCACAGCAACATCTCTTTTACTTGCAGCAGAAAAAGCAACTTAAGCTAAAAACCATGGGCTCTGCTTTTTCTCAGTTGAAGTAGCCAAGTCACCAATAGCCTAGATTTGGGGGTTTGACAGTTGATGAGTGATTTTGAGAGCCTGCCCCATTGCATGTTCTACTTGTGAAGACCAAAAAGGGGCATCTTATTCAGCAAAAACTTGAAGGTGGCTCAAATTAATCATACCAACACTAAAGCTACTAAAGTATGGACATCAGTAGCAGGAGTTAACATGATTTTAATATATATTCATGTGTGTGTGTACACCCATTAAGACATGGATTTTGGCCAGTGCAACTTTTTCTTTCACTGCTGGGAATGACAGCTCAGAGCTGTTGAGTTTTTCTCCTAAATTTCTAGCAGGATTCAGTTGCTGTCAATCTCTTTTGCTGGGGTTACCTTTCCCCTTCCTGGTATTTCTCTTTCTGGATTGAGAGCATTGATGAAAATGTCACTTTTTCAAGCCTGAATTTAATCCACGCAGACAAAAGATATATGCTCTTTATAACTCTCTATACAAAAGCCACCATTGTCTAGGTGCTTAAACTGGCCAAAAATTAGAAACACATTTTATTTTGTTTTTCCAACCAAACCAGCAGCAATTACAGAGCCTGTTTCCTGAGGGCTAACAATCTGCTGGGAGCATCAGCCCAGACTGCCATTAATTCCCCAGGAAATGCCCCCGGCCAAGGTTGTTATTGCTATTATAATAAATTGTTTCAATAAATAAAAAACAATCTAGGCATTAATGCTGCTGGCTTCCTGTGATAGCTTCATGCATTCAGAAACCTCAGTGGGGAGGAAAATTTCAGAGGGCCCCTGTAAAAGGTTCAGCATTAAGCATGGCCAGACAAACAGTAGGAGCAATATCTTCCAGGGGATTTACAGTTAGCCCCACAGGCTGCCGAAATCCCCTGGTAGAACAGAGGAAGCTCTCCAGGAGCCCTTTATTAATAAGGCTCAGGCCAAGCAGTCTAAAAGTTGGAATGATCTCCCCCGGGTTGCTTTTTTGGAAGCCCCTTGTTAATAACTTGGCACAAAGCTTTGCTTGTGGAAGAAGTATAAAACAGGGATTTTGTCAAGGTTTCATTCCAACTACTGCAGCCTGAATACAACAACAAAACTTGAGTAAGTCCCTTGTCCAAAAGGAGGCACTGGAAGTGCTCTGATACAGTTTGAATGTTTAATATTTATATAACCATAAGGGACAGTTCTGGTTTTGCTGGTAGACTGTGACTGCTAAGACAGTTCCAGCTGTCACTGAAACTGGTGAAGTTGTTCCAAACACTCGGACAGGTTTTGGAACAGCT
This sequence comes from Melopsittacus undulatus, assembly GCF_012275295.1. Taxonomy (NCBI): domain Eukaryota; kingdom Metazoa; phylum Chordata; class Aves; order Psittaciformes; family Psittaculidae; genus Melopsittacus; species Melopsittacus undulatus. The sequence continues at coordinate 19,901,642 of NC_047529.1, forward strand.
CCATAACAAATAACAGGTCTGAGATTTGTAGGCAGAGACTGTACCTAATGAAAAACCTAATTCTATAAAGAAAATCAGCTTTCAAATTAGGGGCATCTCTGAGCCTTTTGCAAGACTGAACTAAACATGATACTTATTTGTTTGATCAACTGATAAATTCACTCCTCCTTGACGCTGTTCACCCTATTTCTGAAGAAACACTGTTTTCAAGATTCTGGAAGCTGGGATAAGACTAACACCTAACTGGCTTTGACTATTAACCACGATGATATCTGCAAACAGATTTGACAGTGAAAACCCAGACTCCTGCAAAGAGGTTTTGCTCCCTGCTGTGCTGTGATTTTTCAGTCCTTAGCTGTTAATAGGAGTGTTCCCATTATACGGGAACATCAGTCAAAAAGATGGTGGACATTAGCAATCTTTCACTAACATTTGCACTTCTCTTTGCGCACTGCAAGACTGTACACATCCAAGTGACCAAGCCTGCAGATTCTTCATCTGCATCTGCCCACCCAAACCTGCCATTCTGTGCAGAAAATGGGAACACTACTGAGACAGAGGGGATCCTGCTCTCCCCAGGGAGACAGGAAAAGTAGTAGAGTGGATCATCCTTTCAAGCACACACTTGACCCATGAAATAACAAATCCCCTTAGCTTCTTTTTCCTGGAGTCTGAGGTCATGCACCACCCCCTGCCCCAACAGAAAAAAATATCTTTATATTTTGCCCCTGCCTGTTTACAGTTTTCTCTTGTAAAGTCCTATTTTGAGCCAACTCATCAACAGAGGGAAGCCCTTGAACATCTTGCACTAATGTTTCTCTTTGTCACCAAGGCTGTAGTCAGAAGCAGTGGGAATATGTGTGAACCATAACCAGCCTTTCCCGGCCACCCAGTTCCTGGCCTCTCCTGAGCCTCTATAATGGAGATCAATAGCTGCTGTGGCTTAAGCCACCTTCATGACCCAAACTCAAGTGACCACAAAAATTTGCAATAGCTCTGCTGCTCAAAAGCTGCAGTATGAAGAGGGATGGATTTGCTGTGCTCTAGTTTTATGCAAATGATATTTGTGTCCTGTGACACAGCTTGTCTTTGAACTCATAATCTAAAACCTCTCCATATTCACATATAACAAAATAAATCATGCCAAATCCATCCTTTCCACTAAAAGCAGAGGGCTAAATTACATGCAGCACAAGAAGATGATTTAGGGCATCTGTCATCTCAATCCATGGGGCAGCCATCAATTATTTTTGTAATAAATAACAAACTGAACATATACATTGAGACTAAACCCTATCCAACAGCCGTGGTTAAGTACACTGGAAAACATGAGCAACAAGCTCCTGAACTCTTTACTGGAAATCAAAGTTGTGAAGTCTGAGTTTTACATATTTGACGTCCAGAGGATGTGAACATATCACGAGACCACATCATGATAGGGCAAGCAAACCACACAGCACCAAGACAGTTAAAGACATTCTTCTTTATTATTTGTACTACAGTAAAATCTTGAGGTTCCTGCCAAGACTGACACCTTGTGAAGGGGATGAATCAAAGCCTTGTGCCCTACAAAATGAATGCAGGGTCTAAGAGTTCTGCTGTGGTCAATGGAAGCAAACTCCCACTGTCCCTGACCATAAATCCTACAACCTTCTGCTGCCCATTACTGTTCAGATGGGGAAAATAAGATTAACAGCATTTTATTTTAGAGTAAGATTGTGATTGCAGGTATTTTCATGTCAAAAAATGACAACTGTAGGTAAGAGGAAGGGAGAAGTGTGATAAACAGAAGATCCCTTTAAAGTTTGCTTTTTCTAATCTTTTCTTATAGAAGCCCATGCAAGAAAAACAAAAAATCCTACTCAGCTAACTCTTGTGAAGAGCACTATTGATTCCACTTTAACTGCCTGCTTTTTAAAGGTGTCACAAAAAGATAGATTCTGATGTCACCATTAGACATGTAGAAGGGCAGAACTCTGGATTCACCATTCATGATCCTTTTAGAAGGACCCTCCACTAAATGTGTAGAAACACTCTTACTAATCTACTGAGTGATTCCAAAATGAAATATCCAAGTTAGTTATTTCAAATCCAAATATTTGCCTGTAAATCCAAATTCGGTGGTATCTCACCAAGAACAAGAGCATAGCACCAAGAATGCATTAGTATTTAATGAATTACCAAGACTGAACGGCACACAGACATGAAAACCTAGGTCATAAATATTTGTGTTTTAGCTATACAGACCTCAATACTCCAGAATAGCATAAGTGCATTACAGTGGTACACAGAATTATTAACTGCATGTAGTAATAGAGCAACATATTAATATTACTAGCAAGTAACATTCATTAATAAGTATTGCAAGGTAAGAAGGATACAAACCTTTCATTAAGCAAATGGAGAACATCCATAAGAAAAAAATACCACAAACTGTATTTTCTGCCTTGGGAGGCTAGTTACACAGAAACCAGGCCCCTCCTTCTGGGGAAAGCAGCAGAGGCTGGCCTAAAATATGCCGAGTTAGTGCATCCAATGATATTCAGTCCGTGCTCCTCATTTTTTTGGGTTAGGTCCTCCAACTCCGAAGGAAATCCCTACTGTTGTCAAAGTACCTCATGCAGCTGTGGGATGGGACATATCTGCACTATATCACTTGCTTCTACTGTACTTTTTGGTATCAATGGTATTGACGCCAAGCACTCAGCAGGGCATCAGTCTTTATTTCAGCTTTTTAAGTAAATCATTTTAGAAAGCTGCTCCTCTGTTACTTGAAAGATACATGTGGGTGAAAGATAAACTGTGATCCAAAGAAATCTTACTCTAAATTAGATTTACATATACAATTAAGTAGACTCTCAAGTTACTTCATCTTCACACTTCCACTGAAGATAAGCCAAATTCTCTTCAGCAGGGTACTCTGAGTGCTGCTTATTTTCCAAATTACAGGACAACAAGCTTGCCTCCCTAATGAGACAGGCTTTGATCTCCAGGAAAATGAAGCATTAAGAATAATACCACATGTAATATTATACTGTATTTAACTCCAGATGAGAGCAAATCCAGTGGAAAGTAGAGCACAATAAACCCTGTTATATACTGTCTGTTAGATCTGCCCTGGTCAGGTCTTTCAAGGGGAATTTGCTGAGAGACAAATGAAATATATAAACAGTTCAAAGAGGCAGATTTAGCCCTAGGTGACTGTGAAATGCAGACTCAATTGAGGGTCTACAAAGAACTTGAGAGAGCCCAGAGAGATGGCAGCCGCAAGACCTACCTGTAATAAAGGCATACGCTGCTAGGATGTTGCTGAGCAGGGCCATCTCTGTGCTGACACCCACAGGCTCCATGCTGCTGTTGAGTGCTGGCAGTTGTGTCTCATCCACAGGAAGCAGGAAGGGGCTGTTGTCTAGAGGGTAGAAGGTGGCTGATCTCCCTTTCTTCTTCTCTGCTTTGAAACAGAAAGGGAATGAGGAACAAGGCACCAGCCCTATCCTGCCCTATTCCCACCAAGTCAGCATCCACATTCAGAAATCTGGAGCCACTCAACAGCAAGCCTCTCAAATTTGCTCCTTTTTGGGGGTGACTAAACCTTCTCAGGTAGCTTCAGCTGAGCACATACCCGGTCTGCATCCAGGCAGCATCTTCTCTTCCCGTCTCCTGCTCTTTCATGTCACCACTTAGACACACCCACCTACGCTACAACAAATATATAATCAGGTTTCTCTTCTCTTATGTAAATCAAAGGAGCCTTTATCACCAGTGGGTTCAGCTAGCTTGTAATCAGGACTAGAAAACACAGGCAGAGCCTGCTACCCTCTTCCAGTGTCCCACTGTAGTTACCCATCCACACCTGGCAAACAGACATGCTTCCTCTCCAGCCTTTGCAGGGAAGGGCAGACCTGAGTTTATTACTTCCTTCAGAAGCCTGCTCGTATTGTGTTTCACCCAGACACCATTTCCTCTTTTGAGAGGTGAGTGAACATGGGTTAATGATTTGATTTTATTTGTTGAAGACTGGAGCTAAGGAGGCAGCTAATTCCAGGAGGCTCAAAGAGACCCTTTCAGATCTTATCAACTCACTGCTGAGTGCTCCCTGCACCTTGATCTGCAGACAGACACCCCCACTAGTCACAAAACACTAATTGTTTTAAACACATGAAAAAGTCAGTGCACAGGATCCAGCTCCATCACCCATGTGATTGTTTAACTGCAGATATTACAGTTTTAGAGGCTCCCTTCCCTGGTGTCTGGTTCTGGCCAAAAGTAAGCATCTCACTGTAAAATCACAGACTGGCACCTGGCTTCCACTGATCTGCAGGGATTACATTCAGGGAACTGTCAGATTCATTTCTGATGATGCCATCAGCGCCATGCAAGCGAAGGCAATCTGACAGCAGCCACAACACAAGATGGTCTGTGTTCACTAACTCCCTCACCCATCTCCTTTCCCTGCAAACCCAGCAGCATAAGACATCACGTTCAACTTCCTACTGTGCATGCTAGGAAGCGGTTCAGTCCAGGAAAGCAGCAACAGAAACTGAGGAGTGTCAAACAGGTAATGCTGGATGAAAAGGGACCGAGTTCATGAATGTGCACACAGTGATGCCAACTTCTAATCTGGCTTGGAGGAGAAGCTGCAGGGATGGATGTCCAGGTGTCACTGTAAGGGATCACCCTCAAGGAATTATGGGCATGGCTGTATCTTTGCCACTGAGTAGCTGCATTGCCTTGGGAAAGACACAGGTTACAAGCTACCGAGGTGTTAATGACTGCCCCTGAAGCAAAGTTTTTAAACATGGGTCTCTGGGTGGCAGATCCAAAAGGGAAAAATATCCCAAGAACCTCTTGCTTTAGAAGAACAGATATCAGTTACATGAATGGAGGCACTGGGACACAGAGGATCAAGGGCACATTCAGCAGGAAACCAATAGCAAAGTTTTGGATAATCTTTTAATTCAGATGTAGGCACCAACATGCCCTCTAATCTTTCCTTTATTCTCCCTATCTGGTAAACCTATGTCTGTACAAATGGCTGGATTTTTCTCTATGACTCTTCCTGCAAAGAAATCCATAGAAACGGGGTAAATTTTTCATTTCTAAAATATGAACCTAAAACCTGGATACTTCACAGCATCTCAAGTAGCACTATGCACCTGAACTGAATCCTGCTATTAGCTGACAGATCCTAGAGAGTCATTCAGCTCTCCCTATATCAGACACTTAAATCTTGATGTATTTGCTCATACAAAGATATGTAAGATGCATCAGGGTCAGGAGGACATCCATGCAGAGATGGCAGGTATGAGAAGGGGTGTAGGAGAAACTCTCACTCTTCTAGGGCAGCATCTAGAAACCAGGTGAACACCCCAGATCATCTCAAATACCATATTCATATGGGGGCAACCAAATGCTGCCTGAGTTGTCCACATACTAAGATCTGGCTCTGAAGTGGTTAATCCAAAACCCCTTTACAATTAATGAAAATGAAGGGCACCACCAGGACATAATTTCATATGTATTCCATAAACATATATCTCATCATACAGAGGACTGCTGGGTTAGGTGGCTCCAGGCTCCTGCTAGGCATTTGAGAGTTTTCTACAGTTCTGCATTGAAGTCCAGAGCTGCTAGGATATGAACATGGGGCCCCTCTGCCATGCTCTCTCACATGCCTGCTTCTGCACAGATGCCAACCCACCTGCCCCTCACTGTTAATACGTTCTTAGGAACTCACTAGGACTAAGGTTTGAACTAAATTTGCAGTGTGGGCTTCCATGTGCATGTGCTAGATCAGCCAGGAGAGGCACAGAGAGACACCACTTCTGCTAGGTACGGGGAATCCCTTGTAAACCATGCCATGCAATAATGGTGTATTTAGGAAATAGAATAAGGCACAACTCCTCTCATGAGAGACGTAAAAGAATCTTCCTTTCTTTTTTTTTTTTTTTTTTACTTCTGACTTATACAAAGAACAGATGTAATCAAACAAGTTTTTAAATGAATAGTTGTCTGCATACACTATACTCCAGCAAAGAGCACCACAAAACCACATAACTGGTTTTGTCATCTGCAGGATTGTACAAGCACAGACAGGGAAGACAGAAAACGACTGGAATTATGCAGGATGGAAAAAACAAACAAACATAATTTCACAAAGGCCATGCCTTGCTACACTATACAGTTCCCTGGTCTGCCATTCATTCCAGGATCATATTAAAAGACATCCCCTTTCCTCCTTGCTGCCTTTGAAGACCTTGTCTATGCCCAATCAGCTCGCCTATTGCTGGTTTTCTCTTCACCACCGTTTCTTAGCCAGTGATCACCTAGTCACTCAAACTGTTTCCCAGTGACTATACACCAAGCTGATCAAAACTATTTCAACCAGCAGTAAATCTGCCCAGCACCACAGTATAAGCATCGGAGAGGTTATTCGTGATACTAAGCTGACTTTAGGAAGTAGTTTTAATAAAAGAAAGAAAATGGGGAGGGAGATTACAGAAATGTCCAAATATTTCCTTTTGCTACTTTTGAAACATTCTTTCAGCTTTTAATTTCAAAATGACAACTTTGTTTGAAAAGTGGTGCATATTTTAAAAATTAATGAGTAAACCATGTGAAAACTAAACAAAAAATGTCATTTGTAGAAGTGAAATGTTTAGATGGTGATAATGAGTTCAGGGCATTTTTTTTTTCTTGCTTAAAAGAATCCCCAGAATCACAAAACTCATTTGGGGCTAACTCAAAATTCTTTCTTTGACAATTTTTCAGTAAGGCCTCCAAACTGACAAATCTGTTATTGCCAACTCTTAATTCTCTGCGGATTGACTATCCAAGCTGTGTATTAACTTAGCCAGGAGTGCAGACAGGAAGGAGAGGTAGCTCTGCCCAGACTCACCCTAGAGCTGAATCTCTGAGAGCACAGGCTGGGAATTTCAGAAGTAATGTTGTATACTATCCATGGTGTGTTGGGAAACACAATGCAAAACTACTCATTAACTGAATACGTGCTCACCTGTACTTTTCCTTTCTTTGTACACCACCTCTTCCTCCTACTCACCCATTGCTATAGATAACTAAGATTTGACTTCATACATCTTTTGACTTTGCATTTTATTAAAATAGCATCATATTTCAAAGGTGAAAACTCCTCTATCCCCTATGAGGCAGATCTACTGTGTAAGCCTTTTTTGGTTTTTAATTTGCCACTGTATTAGACAGGTCTGCGAAGTATTTCTGTTATGAACTTTGACATGCATGGCCATGACTGCTCTTTCAAGAAATCCAACATGAGCTTCACAACAGTTTGCTTTAGTTCATCACTGGTCATGCCTTGAAGCCTGTGACATGGATGCAGTTTGGAAAAATATGAAAGCACAGATAAGGGGAGACAGAAGGGAAGAGTTACCACAACACAGTTAAGTTTGGGCCAACATTGCAATAGTCATAGCTACCTGGGAGGGCTCGCCCTATGTTGGAAGGAGAGACATCAGAAAAGAACACACCGTCCCTTATAACATTGGGATCAAACAGTCTTGGCCGCAGTGGAAAATGTGGCTTCTGAAATCCTTGGTAATTGGTTGGTCTTGGCTGGGTTTCATGCAGAAGCTTCTTGGGAACTGAAAGAGAGGAGTGAGAAGAGCACAGTTGTTAGAGTGAATTATTTTAGCTGGTCAGAATGAGAATTACCACATTATGCTATGGGCTCAGCTGATGCTTAATCATACCACGTGCAGACCAAACAGACATTCATTTACTACTACTATGAATGCTCTCCAAATGCCAGCACAGAGACATTCAGTGAGAGAATACTGGAAACTATAAAGTGATTAAGATACTCTTTATTTACAGCTAAGCTTTGAGACTAGACTAAGGATCAGATTTGGACATCTTATTCAGACAAGAATCCTAGAAACTGAAAAGCCAGGGTTTGGCCTCAGCCCTAAGCTTCAGAGCTCTCAGCTAGACAGCCTCTCTTCCTACTATGATAGCAGGTTGCACAGGATGCCCCATAACAGTAGGGACTATCTGGTATGCCTGAATCACTGCCTCTCTCTGGCCATCAAGTTGCTGGCTTAAGACAACACATCAGAAGTTTCTGTCCACTCCTGATTCACAAAAGTGGCCTCTGGAGGATGCTGTTCACGTGAAATAATAAAGTTTAAATCATCAACCACAGGAGTAAGAAACCCTTCCCACCCTGTGAGATCCAAAATATACTGTTCCCCATTGTGCTTTAGGCTGAGAAGGGTGAAGACTCAATCAATCCCTACTGCTCTCCATGTTTTGTCAGCCACAGCATTAGCAACACACAGGTGAGATAGGTTAATTTGTGACAGTTTGACCATCTATAGGCTCTTCTTTGAACTAAAGCATGCCTTAAGAAGAGTATTTTCTCCTCCTTGATGTTGCAAGGCCAGCTCTTCAGCTGTAGATCCAGGTAAAGAAGTCAAAGTCACTGTAGCCACCACATTGTACACCCACTGAAGGTAAATACACACAGTAAATTCACTAAATTGCCCTGTAGGGACAAAGCAGCATGTCATTTACAGAGCTAAACCAGTTCTCTGCCTTAGCCACAGCCAACACCTGAGGCTATTTCAGAGCAAAGTGCTTTTCCGTACAAAGAGAAGAAAGACATATACAGGCCATTCTGCTCAGAAATTAGAGGAACAGAATGATGAAAGGCAAAACTAAAGAAATGACGATTTCCAGAGGAGAAAGATATATTCCCTGTCAGTGACTGTATAGTAATACATACATAAAAGCACCATTTTGTCCCTGCAGACAACTAAGACTTTAGTGTATTAAAGACACAGACTGTTGAGTCTGTGCAAGTTTCCTAGACCCACAGAAACACCAAGAAAAGATTTCTGGGATGCTCAGGTATCCTTGCTCCAAGTCTAATGGCAACTACCTCTCTGATCCCAAGCAGGAGGCTGCCACCTCCTACTGCCTCAGTTTCCCCACTGCTCTCTTGCCAATCGTGGTATCTCTCATCTCCACTCTTCACAGGGGCATGAAGAAGTATAATTAAAAATGCAAAGCACTTTGAGATCCTTGGCACAGGCATGAAGGAAAGACTTGGAAAGAGTGCAGCCCTGGAACAGAAAGGAAATTCCTGCCTGCCCCCCTGCACCTCATCAGCTGCCAAGCTGGAGCATGAGACTTAATCACGCCCATTAAATTTGCCTGCATAACTACAAATATTACTGGTGGGTGAAGTGATCCAACCACCTTGTTTACATTGTGTTTGACTTACTGTCTTTGCTGAGGCAAAGAAAATTGTAACTATATTTACTGACTGACCTCCTATATTAGGCTGCCAAGAGATCAGCACTGAAGTTCTTGCATTATTAGTAGAGTCATGCTAGGTCAGGAAACAGACATAAAGCCCCACAGCTTCTGAATATCAAACAGCTGGCACAGCAGTTTCTAGTGAAACCTGAATTGGCAACGATCCTCTGATAGGAAGGCAGCAAAAGAAACATATCCCCTGTTAGGAACTAGACAGAAGCAAGGGAGATACCTGTGCCAGAGAAATATCAGAAAGCCTAGGGAGGAAGTGGGTAGAACAGAAATTACCCTGCTAACCACACGGTCACAGAGAATTGCAGTGCTAGGTGCCTAATCTGAGGCACACAAGGGGACCAGAAGGCATAGGGCTCAGCACCCTCAAAAAGTAACAATCCTTTTTGCTGTATCTCAGGCTGATGACCTGAAAGGCATTTAAAACACACTAGTCAGTTTTCCCTTACACACTTTTTGCCCAGACTGCATCCTGGTAACACGCTGATATGCATGCAGTTAAGAAAAGGAAGCAAAAGGAACACAGAGAGAATCTTTTTATCAAACTTTGATTAGTCTTTCATGTTTCAGACTGACTCTTCTTCATACACATCTCCTTTCGCCTCCCAATATGCATGTGTATCTCTGAAGCAAAACACAGGCTGGATAGACCTAAACCTTTCTTTGAAAAGGTGACACCACCACCACATTCATTGAGGCTATTTTTAGTCACAGCACCTTAATGGGGTAGGGTTGTGATGTTATCCCTTTGGGATGACTGAGGAAGTAAGATGACTATCAAGCAGACATTTGGTGCCTGAAAACACTGGTGGCTACCAAGACAGCATGTGCTTCATGACTATGATAAGCACACACTTTGGTACTTTCAAAAATCCTGAGGTGACTGTCTTCACTTTAGCAACTAAATCCTTTTAAAACTCTGGAAGCATCTTAGTGCAACACAGGATGTCGACAGCACATGAACATAGGACTTTTCCATTTCAAGGGACCATTTTTCTCTGTGGACTGCATAAACATCTTGAGCACATTTTACCAGGAAAGGCCTATCTTGGCAAAGAGTAAATAGACTAACAGCATGCTGCAAGTCTGTTCTTTTTCTAGTTTATACGACACTAAACCAATACATGACTTAGATGGCTTGATTTAGAAAGAATGTGAAATGGAAAGGGTTTCTCAAGTGCAAGACGTCTCACAATTTCCAGTTAGCTTCTGTGTGGCAGCCAGCTCCTCAAGAAAGATTAAACATCTGGTTCCTTTGAAACACTCTCCTTACATTCTCCCGGGGGGAGTGCATCTGACACAAAGCATGACATGAACTGAAGCAAGGTGTCAAGAAAAGTTATTTATGATTAAAAGCACCAGGAAAAAAAAAAGTACCTGGGATTTTAATCTTATCTCAGTATTAAGCACAGAAATCCTGACAGGGAAGGGTTGGCACTTGGCCTGATCCATTCAATCAGGCTGGGAAGTTAAAGCAACTCAGTCAGTAGAACAAGTGATATATGTGGGCAAGAGGGGAACAAAAGGGTCCTTCAATCAAAGTTTTAACACACCTGATAGTCAGGAGCCCTGAACCCTAAAATGCACAGGAGGAACGAGCTGGGATCATCCGGAAGAGAGGAGATGAGCTGTTCCAGTAACCTCTGGGGACCTGTGGTCTCTCAGGAGGTAGAAGTCAGCACTGAGATGTGGGTATTTATCCAGATGATAAAATTCTCCAGTAAATTGGGCTGGGCAGCTGAGCAGTGCATGCAGAGGCATAACTTTCTTAACAGCAAGCCATGGTCTGCCATCCTCCCTTGGGTTCAACTCAGGCAACATCGCCATGTGAGCCAGGACTTGATCTGGAGAGAAAAGTGACCATTGCTGTGTCAACTCTACAAAGACACCTGCAGAAGGTGGTTCTAGTTATAAATCTAAAAGGGAGCTTTTGGATCAGCAGGTTGATTCCTCTGCCAGTACAGGCTTTCAAGCCTAGATATAATCTATCCATGCCTGTTTTACAAGCAGTCCCAGGTACCAGCACCCACTGCTCGTCCATCTGAATCCACATCATGCTAGCAACAATTTATACCAGCTCCCAAGACCTGCAATACCCATCTGCAATGAATTAATGGTATCAATCTCACAACAAAACCTCACCACCATTGCCTACCACCTTCCCCCCCTGCAGGAGCAGGGTCAATGGTAAACCAACTCTGAAGTGTGCTCTCAGTGGCAGAGCAGACCCATCAGATTCAGCTACAAGCAACTGGCAGGAGAGCGTGAAAAGGCACATGCCGGTGCTGCTGACAGTGTCCTTATTTGTACTTGGTGGAGACTCCTTCTGCTGGGGTTTTCACACAAGCACTCCCTTGTGTGGCCAGAAATCTGAGGGCTGGTGAAAAGAAAAGGTTACTGTGCCTACAAGCAGCAAAGTTCTGAATTATAGTGCCAAGAGCTGGAAAAGACTAGCCGATTCCTCACCTCTTCTTCAAGACAACTTGTGTTTTCTACTGTTTTGATCTACCTAATTTTAAACACTCCAGTCCTGGGGGTTCAGCCAATTGCTGTAAAGGATTGTTTTGCAGAGGAATATTGTCTTTCTGAGAAATTCTTTTCCAATATGCTGCTGAGTGTTTCAATTTAAGCATATCTATCACTGCCCTAATCAAAACATTTGACTGCTATAGCCCCTACATTTTACAGATGGGGATTTGGCTCAGAGGCAGAGTTTTGAAAGTTTTAAATATCAGAATGATATGTCCAGTCTCACAGAGGGAGTCTATGCCAAAGAAAGGAAACAAACTCAGGATCTCTATATTTCAGCCTTGCACTCAAACCATCCTTTCCCTGCTGATTTGATCATTTGGTGTTTCCTGATGCTTGCTTAGTCCTAAACATGCTTAAAGACTTCCACTCCCAGGAAGCAATTATCCTCTGACCTCCATCTTCACTGTATATACAGATCAGTCAACTGGAGGGGAGATCAATGAAAGCTCAGTCTTAAAAACATACAGAGAGGGGGGTTGTAATTCTCCAGTCCTCTTATATATTCACTTGTGCATTTCCAGCCCATAAAGTTTATTCTGAAAGCTCCATATGATTAAAGCAGATCTGCAGGACCTTCAGCAAATCCTCCTGTGAGAGCTTGAAGCAGAGCACTATTTGAGCAAAACATCACTCCCTCACCAATGAAAATTACAAGCAAACCTTTTATCTGGGCAGGTTGAGGCCAGGAACTGTTGATGCTCAACACATTTTTTAAATAATAATAAAAAAAGCCCTCCTGTGAGTAAACACCCAATATAAACTGCTGCAGGCTTTAGGGGTAGCAGCTCTGAAGGGTTTGTGTTTGAGATTTGAAAATGCACATCATCCAACCAGAAATGGGATCATTCTTGCTTCTGAACTATTACAAGAAAGCAATTCCTTAACACATATGTAAGGTATGTGGCTCTCAGATTGCAAACTGGTGTGTGCTGAACCTAAATTCACCAAGCAGTCAGTCAACAATACATATTAAAATGATGGATTTTGGCTGTGTCAGGTGACAAAATATCATAATACAATCACAGAGCAAGAAGGAAAAATCCCACATGTAAAAAGACTCTGCACCTGGTGACAACAGTAGCACCACTGTATAACTAGAAATATGGGGGTGGAAGATGCTAATTTGATTAACAAAAGTAAACTGAAGCACAGCCTATACCCTTGGCTTCTTCCCAAGGGTCTCACACATGGCCAAGGAGCAAGCTGAAACCTCTTCCAGCTGCTTGTGCCCCATCTAGCTCTGTGCTGGATGTGCCCCTTTCAAGTGAGTTAAACCCCATTTGCATCACACAGTGAGAGGTTTTACCTCTTCTTGTTATCATATGTGTCATGTCAAACATCCAAAGCCTGCCTTCAATTCCTGCCCTGCCACCAGGCATTCCCCCTTCATGTGACAGGGAAGCTTTTTGGTCAGATATAAGTATAATCACTTCATAGGAGACCATCAGATCCTACATCCTGAAACAGAATGAGGGAGTTACTCAGCCTGCTGCAGGCATGTTTTCTGTGCACAGTGGTTCCAAACCACCGGTAACAAGGAAGTGACTCATGCCAGTTACAGTAAGTCTACTTCCAAGCATCATCCAGAAATCAAGCGAGACTGTTTGGGAAAATAGCCCTGTCATAACCAAAGCACCTCCCCAAGCCCACAGCCTGCACCAGGGCCTTCTTCTCCTGCCCCTCCCTTCAGATGCTTTCCAAAGCAGAAATCTATCTCTGCTGCTAGCAGTTTTTGGGCTGGTGGGAAGCAGCACAAGCTGGGGTGCCTGACACAACTCATACACTCTGCCAAGACTACTCCTGAGGCAGCCTAGATGTTTTGCCTTTTACTGCATCTTCTGACAGCAGCCAACTACGCAAAGGTTGTGCAATGAGAATATAAACATAACACAGACAAGCTTTTATCTTGTTTGCCATCCATGGAAAAGAAGATGTTCATCCTTTTCTCATACAGCTGCAATTAGAGAAGTGACTTAAGAAGCACAAGCAACTCCAGTCCAGAAACAAAGTCAATGCAACACAAATTATCTCGGTCTCACCATTCCTTCTGGTGAAATCTCCTGCAGGAATAGGGCCCTGTGATGTGAGAGGCTTTAGGAGATGAAGGAAATACAGGAAATAGTGCACCTCCAAATGAGGCTCCCTGGGGCAGCGGGACACAAGCTCCACTCCCTCCCAGCCTTCCCCCCCTTGCCCAGGGCTGCAAACACTTTGCCCTGGTTTCTTCTGTTTCTGCATGTCCAGAAATGCAGTAACTTTATTAAAAGACCCAATTCACCTAATCTGGGAACTCAATCCATGCATGCTCTGTAGGTACCTAATGAAGGAGTCCTCCTTAAATAAGCTATGCTCTTAAGCTGTCTGTATCGTCCATAGTGAAAGTTGGGTGCCTTTGAAAGCCTCCAGGGGAGATTCTGTCTACTTGAATTTAGGAGCCTAATAAGCGATAGTTAATGAATCATCATGTTGCCTTTGGATTTATTCTCCTGAGTGTATCTGAGTTAAAATCTTATGAACTGCTTCACATCTTTTACTCAGATATTTTTCTTCTATCTTGAACTTTTCAGAACAGGATTTGAAGCTACAAACACCTTAATTTCTATCCAATGATGCATGTGCTTGTTCTATCCACAGGCAGTTTTCCTTTTGCTTTCATAGCCATGAAAGTCGATTGTTCTTCTTTCATCATCTTAAATGTAATAGAACAGAACATGAAGCATCTATTGCCAGCAACTCATAAATCTCCTGCTTGATGTGGCTTTTGGTCTCCAAAGGGCACAGTGGAAAGCATCACATGCACCAGTCTTCTCCCTACATGTCCTATTTGGAAAGAAAAATGGATCAAAAGGAAGAAAGCCTTGTAACAGATACCTGAAGATATGAAGAGTTACTTTCATCTGGTAGATTTTTGCCTCCTCGCAAGGTCAAGAGAATTCCAGATTTTCATAAAATAATGCATGTTTAGGAGGATGAGATTCAAGCTGAGGCTTGTCCAATTTCCAGCATGCTCAGCTACACCTCCCATGGGACCCTCTGCCAGCCATAGCTGTAGAACCTCTCTGGCAGTTGGATTGCACTTTATCTCCACCAGGCCCTGAGACTATGATAGGGACTTTGCACACCTGAGCAGCATTGGTGTATTTTTGAGATGGATCTCAATTCAAATCAAACCGTTAATGTCACCTCTAGGTGCTACTGAAGCATGGGTAACTACCATCAGCAAGGTCACTGCAGGAACAGAAATCTGACTTGGCACTCATGTGCAGAGTGAGTTCCACTCTGCTGAATTAAGCAACTTTTCATTTATTTGCATGCTGAGTATAGACAGGATCTGACCTTTCAGTTATGTAGCCTCAGCCTCAGAAGTGGCAGCAGGCAGGGAAGAAAACACTCTCATAATTACAAGGGTGCTAATAATTACGAGGATGCAGATGGGAGAAACTTCCAGTCTGCCAGACTAGGAAGAAGTCCAGCAGGGGAGCCCATGAGTCAGTTTTGGGTTTCCTTTTTGCAGGACACAAGGATGTCTGAATTGGGGGCCTGGGCCCTTTGTCACTCGAGAGGAAGACACACTACAGAGGATGGCACAAAAAGGAGAATAAGATTAATAAGGAAGTCACACTCGTTCTTCCCATCTTTCCTATTCCCCCATTTGGACTGCATTGCTCACATACTTCCATTGTTACTTTGCAAACCAGCCTACTGATGTCCGGCTTTCTTAGGCATTATTTTGGTGTCTTCTGAGAATACTTTTAGTACAGACTTGATTTTATGCAATGCTTTAAGAATCTCCATTCTACTTCGGATCAAAGCAAAGAAACACTAAATTTCAGATTTTGACACAATTCCTTTTTTTTTTCTCATCATGTTCAGTCATTTTAATCAAAGATTTAACACTGCAACATTCTACTATTTTAAATTACTTTTACACTACAGAAGTGTTGCCCTTGACTGATTTAGGCTACAGAGCTTGGCAGAAAGTCTCTTGTGAAGCTTATCTATTTTTCAGGAAAATATGTGACACAATACGTGTCTCCCAGGAGGATGCTGACAGAGCAGTATGCAGTGTGTGTTCGAGCGTGGCTGATCCGGAGCCAGAGCATTGCTCATGCAAAGAACTGCTCATCAGCAAGGGAGGAGAGTCTCTGTGCTCAGGATGCCAACACATACCCAAGTGGTTGCAGCTCTGCAAGTTAACTACGGATCAGCTTAGTCACAGCAACTGCTTCTGTGAAACCTGGGGCAAAAATACCCCTTTAAATTTCAGTGAAATGTATACAAGCACTGTCAGTGAGAAAGGACTTTGGAGGTCTTCTCTATTACATACCCAAACGCAGTGGCTGGATGAGTACTATGTGTCACTGTGAGACACTTAAATGATAGCCAGGGCAAAGATATCCAAGACAAGGTAAGGAGAAAGGGATGGAGTAAAGGGCCAGAGTCTCTGGCACACTCTGGAGCTGATGGGAAGCCATGCCAACACCCAGGAGAGGGATGGCAGAGAAGTGTGAGCCTAGGCAGGAAAGGAACGTATCAGGGAAAGTAAGATAACTACAGCTACACTGCACTTCCCTGAATAAAGAGTAAGAAGCCCATGCTTCAGCATCAGAGCCAACATCTAGCCTGGTATGATTCAGCCATTATATTCCAAGACTTAGGAATATGACTTCTCCTCTGAGACTACTGACCAAGACAGACATTTAGGGGATTTCCTGTGCTCATCTCTGAAGCAATGTCACCCATCCTGTAGTCCACAGACCACTGGTGACCTCTAAGGCACCAGAAAAGTGATCCAGAAAACAACTAATTCAAAGAAAAATCCAAACCAGCATATCCCTGGATATTCCACCATGGTTTGATCTCAGTGTCTGCTGGCAGGCACAGCCAGGAAACACTTCCCATCTGCTCTCCTTGTCTAATTAAAAACCTTTGTAATTACAGCAGTAAAACTATGCTCTGTAAAAAAAATATTTTGGTTTTACCTAAGTGCTACTTATCCAACAGTGGGTGCTAGCTCTTTATCGGGACATCAGCTCTTCCTTTTGGTAATCAAACAGCAGAGAACTAGACAAGGGGCTAGAACTCTTTTCCAAAATTACAGCGATGCCGTGATTATACAAGCTGAGGAACCTCATCAGAAAGCAGCCAGTAACCTCTGTTGTTAAAGACAGTGCCTTTGTCTGGTCACACGGTTGATTTAGTGTGACAATTCTCTGGATTCCATGAGATGTCCAAACTAGAAACTCTGAATGAGGAAAGGTTATCAACAGCATTGGAATAAAGACTGGGAGTGAACAAAACCATATGAAGTAGCTATAGTGCTAAATTTTCATCAGTTATATATGCATGAATACAGATGAATATTTACTGAACAAAAATACAGTTTAGTTTGAGATACAGAACTTGATGCTGGGATCACTGGCTCCTGTTGTTCAGGACTTGGCTTACATGAGAGGCCAGGCTACACTAACAAACTTGAAATCCAAGGAACTATGAACAAAGTGGCAAAACTGTTTTCAATATAAATCCTTATTTCCATGTGGTCATAACCTGTGAGACATCTCCCTTTGGGGCTGAGACTTCCTGAGCACAGTGGAAAGTCTGAAGGAAAACTCTATAGATGTTTTTGACTTATAAGAGTATTAAACCTCCCCCATTTTTTAAAGTACATTTAACTGGCAGAACCTCTCTAATGCACAGCATCAGCCTTAAATTATCTGGCTTGTGGCCTGTGAAAAGTTCTTTGCATGGTTTATGTATTAATTTTTTTTTTCTGGTAGAAAAACAAGTAACGTGCATCATCTTGCTTCCACGCGTATCCTGAGGGAGCAGTAGGGACTGAGAGCTCAAGTGTTACTACAATTGCTACTGTAAGTAACTGCCAGTTTTGTGGAACAGCAAATTATAGTCACTTTCCTGACGCCACATAAAAGCAGATATACACTGTGGAAAACAATGCCAGGGATTTGGTTTAGCCCAGCAAGGATGTTACTGAGCACCTACCCTATACTCTTATGCAACTTGCCCTGCAGCTACTTCCACCAGCACAGTCTGGGAGCACGGGAAAAAATGTGGGAACATGCAGTACTGGATGCTTGTGGCAGTTTTCCAGGACTGGTTATTTTTGATTATTTTTTTAAGGGAACACAAGTTTTTTTTAAAGCTAAATATTTGTTTCTATTATGCTTCATGAAACGTTTAGCAAGTACAGTGTTTCATGCAGGGTAGTCTGCCTTTTCCACTCTTCACACATGTAATTAAGATTCATTTATATGAATATCCCTATCTCAAATAATATCTGGATTCCTGCCACTTAATTGAAGGCACTTTACTAGGAGGCGGCTAATTCATCTCTCAATTGATTCTAGAGATAGGCTGACTAATCTCTTAGTTTAACCACTTCAGTTAAATACCTACATTAATGCAAGTAAGGGTTTGCAAAGCTGAGCAGCAAGTATTCAAGTCATAGCTATATACTGGTGTAGGACATTACTTGGCAAAGGACTAACCTAATTTATTCCAAAGTTATCTGAACTAAACCATCCCAAATCAAATCCTAGCCACCAAATTAGTGCAGAAATCATTCCAGAACTACTTAGGCCTCCCTTGAGACCTCTCTAGCAGACTAACAGGTCTCTGGCACACCCCAGCTAACCATAATACTTGACTGACCAGGTTACCATCCCAGCCAAGCCTTAGGGCAGTTATTCTGGGAAGGTTAGCCATGCTCCCTTTCTAGTGGCCTTTGCCAAGCATGGTCCAGCGCCTGCCTGTTCAGGTAGAAAAGCCCATCAGCTGCCACCCCTTGTACATCGCCTTTCAAAATGATCGAATTAATCAGTTCAAAAGTGTAAATGGAGACACATCTTAACCTGCCATGTGTGTAAAAGTGTTATTATTTCATATTCCCTATGAAATGCAGGTTGCTAACTCATAGCCAATGAGCTTACTTCATGCTGTAGGACTGCTATTTTTAGGCTTCCTTTCTGGGACTCTTAGAAAAAAAAATAAGACCTAATACATACCTTTGCTGCTAGTAACTTGAACCCCGTGTAGATCCTTTATCTGGCATGCACTCAATTTAAGTTGCCACTTCATTCGAGTGGAATATAATGTTCTGTATTGCAGTATTTGTTCCTGCTACTGAATATCTTGAGCCCACCAATCCTGATATCTTATCACCAGATGAAAGGAATAATCCAACACAAAGACACTGTGAACATCTTTTGAACAAGGAAACCTTTAACAAACACATTTCCAGGAGATGGTATAGACAGGGATGCTTTACAAGACCCTGTAAACAGCAAACAAACTCATAAAAACAGTCTTTCAAAGTCTTTCTGTCCCATGCTAGGAAGACCATACCAATGAAGATCATACCTATGGAAGATCATACCAATGGAGGGACTGCTCATCTCTGGAGGCATGCTGCATAATTTGCTTAGCTCAGAAATAAGAGTGGCTGGTCCTTAAAAGGAAAATTAATCATTATCAATGCAACTGCACAGGAAAAAATCTACCTCACAGCTTGCCAGGGTTGTAGTGACAAGATCTTATTAACTGCAGTTCCAATAACCATCCACGTTATTTAAAATCTGAAGTAATCTACCTTAATTACCTTAGCTCTAATAACTGCATGGGATCATAACAGTTAGAGGAGAAAAATAGCTGTTAACTTGTTGACTGCCAGATGCAGACTGCTGATAGGAGATATATCAGATATTAAAGCATTAAAACTGACCTCTGCCTGGCATGAGAGGGCTGTGATTCATGCCCATGACTCCTAGGCACATTGGTAGTACAAACAAGTAACTGAACAAAGATCAAAGCATTAGCTGTTTCAGTGGAATAAGGCAGATTAATTTACTCTCAGGTAAACCTTCTTCCTAACTTTCTCTCACTTGAGCAGGAACTTCAGCAAGTCCAATGTAGAAATCTGTTACATCATCACCTTGTTTACACCTCTACCATCCCGTTACAACTATTATTGCAAGGAAGGTGAGAACTGGCCCACTATTCTGCTTAGTCAGAGCTTTCCATCTTCAAGTTGCTTCAGTGTTTTCTCTATAAAAAATAAAGAACGTATCTGAGAAATCAGTATTAAAAAAAACCTCACATGAAAGCTGTTTTCTTTACCCTTGAGCAAATAATTCACTTCCAATTGTGTCCCAGTTAATGGAAAGTCTAAGACAAATAGAGTTCAAAGTAAGGCACATTGTGAAAGAGGCACACTAATTAAAAATGCAGTACGTAGAAGAAAATGTCATCTTTTTGCTTGTACAGCACTTGGTGCAAAGAACTGCCTGCCCAATTTCCCAAGAGTAGTACAAGCTTTGGAGGCATCTAAGATTTGCAGCCAAGATTCACAGAACTGGAAATCAAAACCTATCATCAGTCTAATCTCTATAAAGCTGGCTCATAAAAGGAGTGAAATGGCTGTGACGTTATTCAAACTCAGGCATCTAATGAAATGTATGAGCAGTAATTCTGATATATCATCCATAAACAACTTCCCAGACTCTTTCAAGGGAACCACAGCAGTTTGTAAAGCAGGGTCTTACACCAGTCCTCACACAGCTTGTGCCACCCTGTAAATCTACTGTCACAGTGTCTACTTCACAGAGGTGGGATGAAAGGTCAGACTGGCCCTCCTGACCTTGGAGGAGGTGACCCAGCCTGCCTGCTTCAGTCCGGGCCAAGCAGGCAATGAAGTGGTTGGTGCTGCTTGCTGTGCACAAGGACAATTGCCTGTCCTCAGATTCTGTACCTCTGCTGATCATCTCCAGAGGCAGAAACGGTTCTTAATCCTCAGCGAGGGCCTGATGTCATATGAGGATATCTTGTTTTGTCTACCTTCTTCTGAGAGGTCGGAGACTGAATATACAATATCCACAGCTATCTGCAGGCAACAAGCATCTGGATGCTGAGGAAGAGGGAGGATGTGATCTGGAAAGAAACCCATACGTAGGAGTGATGACCCTAGCCTCATCAGCAGATCCTGGCCTTTATGCAGAGCGTGCCTAAAGTGATTAGGAAACCTGGGAAGGGAAATGTGTGTGGTCTTTCCAGTATTCTGTTTAGACCTGTGAAGATTTTGTGATAGATAAAATAGAGATCATCTGATCTTTGAAACCATCACAAAGACACAAGGAGCATTAGTATCCACCCTGACATGTCCTGGAAGAAGTAAACTGTGGTTGCTGTCATGCAAAGAAATTAAACACAGCATTCACCTAGTATAGTCCGACAACATTCATGCCATTAAACTCTCTTAGCATTCAAAACAGGGTGGCTCCATCCAAAATTCCTGCTGGGAATAGTGTGCAGCTCATGCTAACTTTTAGGCTGTATCAGGACCATGTAACACCAAATATTGTTTCTGCAGCTTAGCAGGACGGTCCACTGAGTTCTCATGTCAGGAGCTCCTGGGCTTTGGCACTATTTTGCTCATCAGTAAAGACACACTCAGTTAAGTTCAGGGGTCAAACGAAGAAGACTAAGCAGCTGTCCTAGCCAGGGAGGTCAGCACTGCTTCTCAGGGCGCAAAGCATCTGTGACATGAAATCACAGTTCTGTAGCAGCACAACAGACATGGGGGCTGATGACCTGGAGATGTAGCAGGCCAGCAAAAAAGCTGGGTCTGCCGCCTGTCCATAGCAAAGGCAGCTGGGATAGCCCTGCGGGACAGTAAGCAGACACAAAGCCATGACACACCTGCCGCTCAGGAGGTATTATCAGCTATGTGCTATACGAATGGACAGCCCTTTAGAAACACTGGATGCTGAAATGCTCCACAGGGAAAGAAGACAGCTGAAAAAATTCACCTGGCCTCTCCTGAACTGTCCCTGCACACGTGTTCCAGCCACGCCTGAAACAAAAATACTGATTTATACAGAGGTAGCTGCCTCTGAGGGACCATCTGTACTGCACAATCTGCCCTCATGAAGCAGTACACATCCCTTTGACTTTTTGCAGCCACGCAGAGAGCAGCGCTCAGACTCCACTTAGAATGGAGACTGAACTCAGGCAGCCTAAACGGAGCACTCTTATCAAACTACTTTATTAGCACAGAGCTGCCACTGCCCAGAAACAGGAAGGATCCATTTTACCATATCTTTCCCTAATGCTTCTCCTTTCCCTTTAAACACAAAGACCAAAAAGATTGTGAGAGTCCAGCAGACTCATGTGATTGAAAAAGGATATTATACTGGGCACCTCATCCATCAAAAAGACCAACAAGGTTTAAGGAAGAGATGGTAGGATAAAATAGTCTCCTGGGCCAAATTCAAGCCATAAATGTTTCTTTTTATGTCAAAGGGAAGTCTTTGACTTTTAATCTTTCCATATTTCAATTAAATGATCCAAATGACAGAGCTAAAATAGATGATAGATGCAGAGCTAACACCCCCACATGTTCTTTGGTCCTAAGATTTCTTTCTTAAATGCCATTACAACCACTCTGAAAACTACAGTGGAACTTATTCTACTATTACAGTGATCAAATGTTTGCATCAATCATTTGATTTAATGAGCTATCCAAAGACTGTTTCCCATCAGTGCTTTTTTGCAGCCATGGCTATGCTTGAACCAACTGCAGAGATAAAAGATAACTTCCTATGTGGAAACTCTCATCCCCCATCCATTCCCATCTAGGCAAAGCTTTAGAGCCAAAGTTGTACACAATTAATCATTTCTGAAAAAATGTGATGGTAAAGTCTGATATGAAAACTTTTTCTTCTCAATTTGACTGAGTAAAAACAAAATTCCATCTTCTGACAGAGCTCCCTCAGACCAATACCTCCAGCTCTTCCTCCTGAATTTTCTTGCTCTTCTATTGGTATTTATCAGGGTTTTTCCAGCAAGGAAGACCCTGATTGCACTATTAGACAAAAACAACAGAAGAAAAAGTCCTAGAGAAATAAGTCTTCATCAGTATTGAGCATGTGGAGCCAGAGACACAGCTCTGGCATGACAATCACCTACAGATGGTAAAAACTGCATCTCCCCACTTCCACGACAGCCAGAGACTTACAAGCACTCCAGCTCTCTTGAGACAGAAACCTTCCACCCAACCTACATACAGGTATTTCCTTCCCCTGGGTGACAAGCTTACCCCAGCTGTGCTCTCAGGTCTGGCTCCAACTCTGGAGAACACAAACTCCTAGAAATAATTATTAATCAAATCTTGGTCTGAGACACCTTGATATAGAGCTCAACAAGAGGTCTTATACTGGCTTCTGCTTGTGCTGGCACATACACATAGATGGACATAAGCCACAATGAAATGGACTGTCAGGAGAGGGACTAAAAGCTGGCTGTGCAATTAGTCTTGAACCCCAAACCTTTTTCTGCCTCTTTTGTTCTGTGTTCCAGCTTTAAAGCTAATTGCAGCAAAGAGCTGAAAAAATGCTGCCTATAAATGTAGGGCTTAATCAAACAAAGCACTCAATTATCTGATTAAGAATCATTTTCTTTGTATAAATATAGAGAAAATTCAAAACAGTTGTGCTCTTCTGCATTCATTATGTTGAAATAACCATTGTGGAATATGAAAAGAGTTAGCTGAGGTTTCTGACTGCCAGGCCAGTGTGAGCCACACCAAGTCCTGGCCTTCTGAGAGGAAAGTTTGGCCACAGGAATTGATCTTTTCCCTGGGTGGACACAATCAGTTAGCTTGCCATATAACAGGCATTAACAGACTGGGATTCAAACACTGCACAGATGTCAGTCAAAAGTTATGCAGAAAGGCAAAATATAATGTCTGAGCAATTAACTATTTGAAATGAATGTGCTACCCTTGTTTGACTAGCCAATAGGAAAAGTTATAATTACAAAAAACCCTAAAGGGAAGACTTGCTGGTTGTCACAGTTCACATGCTAAAGGCATAATGAATGATACCTCTATCTTTGGGATAGCATGACTCTCATATCCAGAGGATGGCCTTCAAAAACAAGCTCATGACAGGCAGGTAACACGTGCAGGAAGCTTACATGGCTGAGCCGGCATCATTTCTGCACATAACCAGAGTACATCCACCCCCGGATACAGGGTTGTCAGCTCCACAACCCTCATCAGTCCCCACTTGTAAGCCAAATCCCAAAGGCAATAAGCTGTTTAGAGACCTGTGCTATGTGTCTGCCTGCAGCAGAACTGAAGAGTATAGTTGAGGATTTAACCCAGTAACCATAAAACACAAAATAAATTTGATTTGCATATTAGATTCAAATATTCCAGTGCCATGCAAGCATTACCATCAAATCTGATTGAATGAAAGCAATCCTTTGTCAAGGAGAAAACATTTCCTTTTAAAGCCTTCAAACAGACTTGGTCCATAGCTGACAATTACCATCTGTTTCTGCTCAGAAATGAACCCAAGCAAATGTTTCCCAAGCAGCATAGTATATTAAATACATGGGCTTGTTCTACCCAGCCACCAGGCCTTAGGGGTGCACTGGGCTCACACCACAAGCACTCTCAGCTCCGAGTAAACACAACACAAGGGGAGAATGGGTTAGAGCTGGCACCCAGTCTGTCTGGTGGATCCAAACCCAGTGGCTGGGTATCTGGTCAAAGCCACAGGAACACAGCAGAGAGCTTTTGTCACGAGTTTAGGAGGAGGTTTGAACACCAGATTTCTAGTGGTACTTGCTGCATCAGTATGGGCTTCACCTGACATGCCATTCTCCCAGGATGGAATTCCAGAGCATCCTACAGAGCTCAGCCACATGGACCTCCCAGCACAGAGGTCCCTGGTCTGTTGGCACTGCTGTGTAGGCCCATGAGCTATGTTTTCCCTTGCAAATTAAGGAGGCCCAGGGCATTGGTCCAAGCAATAGCAAATGATAATTTGTACTCTTTAAATGTTCACATAGTCCTCAACAGAAACTTGGCTCATGTCAACAATTGCTCTCCTCAGTCATGGCTGGCCACAGCCTGGATCATTGCCCTCAGGCAGTTTGGATATGTGTAACTGCCCTGCTTCAAAGAAAGAACATCTAGCTAGATGCAAGTCTGCTGTGGCACTCACCCCCAAGACCAGAGAGGCTTTAGCATGTTTTGTTTCACAGCACAGGTGCAGCCCCTGGGCTCTTTCATCACCATTCATGAACACCCAACTCAAGAAGTTTTGGTAAGTACTAGGACCCCCAGTGCACATGCTCATACCTTCCCATTTGCACAAGAGAGAGCAAGCCAGAGACTGAGCTGATTTAAATTGTCCTGAGAAATTTGGCTGGGAGTCCCATGCTGTAGAGTGAAGCCAGCTGGAAAGTAAAGCTTTCCACTCCATGCTCTGCGTACACAGCCAAAAATCACATGTGGGTAGCGTCACCAAAAACCAAACACCTTCTCCTGTCCTGCCTCAAGTTCTGTGTGAAAACAAATGACCGCCTTCACAGTTGGAAAACTCATATTTCAAGGTGGAGTTTTGTGCTTCAGGAAAAAGTAGCCCAAAGTAAAAGGGCAGCATTAGCTTTGGCTTGGCTGAAGAGGAGCCCAAGGAAAGATCTACTAGCAAACAGTCAGAGGTGAACCACAGCAAATCCTGGCCATATGAACAACACATGACATGGTTTTAGGCAACTCACTAGACCAAACTGAGACAACTGCAAAATAAACTTGCGTGTCACAGAGTAATAGGGCTGAAAATGACTTTGCAGGGTCATCTATGGTATGGTTTAGTGTGAGGTGTCCCTGCCCATGGCAGGGGGGTTGGAACTAGATGATCTTAAGGTCCTTTCCAACCCTAACTATTCTATGATTCTATGATCTAGTCTACCCTTCTAGTCCCATAGGATCCAATCTAGCTTGCTTTTGAATACCCCCGATGATGCAGATCCTACAATTACCATTCCAACTCTTCCATAACTTTCCTCTTTTCATCACTTTTTTTTTTAATATAAAATTCAAATTTCCTTTCTTACAATTTATGTTCTCCATCCTCTCCTGCAGGGCAGTTAGGGATAAGCAGTCCTCCCTACATAGGCAGAGTTTTATGTATCTGAAAACTACTAACCTACTCTATTCCCAGACTTTTCGTTGTAGACTATATGACTTCAAATTAGGATTCATATTACAATTGTACCCAAAGACAAAACCAAGGCTGAGGTTCTCCCTGGGACCACACAAATGTAGTTTAAGAGCATCCCTGCTCCAAAAATGCTTATTATTGATACAGAAACCAAGGAGAAAAATGAAAGTAAAATGGTCAAAGAGAGAGATCATTTCTATTTTAAAGGTCGGAACTTGGCATAGATAAACAGATGTTTAATCTTTTCAAGAACTCCCATAGCTGCAGAGGAGTTTACAGAGGGCTTAGTACCTAACAAAATTATTGCATTTGAAAATGTGGTTATTTCTGCTTCTACTGAGCTGTGATATAAACTATTTTGAAATACAACCTGAAGATGTATGAATGTTTGTGACAGAGCTGGGAAACACAAACCAGATCTTCCACGTCCCCCTCCAAAGCCCTAATCTCAAAACCATTCCTCCTTGCAGGGGAAGCAGTGATGATTAATGATATTTTTCAAAGCTCTCCAAAGATCGTATTTTTTCTGCAGGAGCTTAAGACAAAATGATCATTCCTTGCCTAGAAACACTTACATGCACCCTACCTTCCAGGGAAAACCATAACAGTGAATGCAAGTTGAAAGGATTCTGTACATCAAATTTACTGTACATGCAAATTTCCTTCAGACAGAACCATTATTAATTGCCTGAATAGTCAAATTTAGGATTTTCTAAAAATGCCTTCTGAGTTTGTATGTGCATTCTGTATCATCCATATGCTTCAGTGAGCAATCACTCACCATTTTAATTCATTCCTTTTGACATTAGCACACATAAATTCCCTGCTTCTTGTAATTTTATGCTTTAGCAACACTTTGCATGCCTTGTACTGTGATAGTCTCGTGTTTAAAATAACTCATATGGCAGAGGCAAGCATAGTTCCAGTATACCCACGGAATATCAGAGAGCTTATGCCAGTCTGCAGGACTACAGTATTAGAAAACTTGTGAACCATGAGTATATTGTAATAAATACAAAGTTAATGGTAATGAACTTAAAAAAACCCCAAGAACCCAGGGAACAGAATGTCTCTAAATAAATGTAAACACTGCAGAGTTTGATTTTGTGTTGGGGTAGGAAGTTGCATGTGAGGATGGAGTTAGTCAAACCATTTGATGAAAAAAATCTGTTCCTAAAAGAGCCTCAGGGGAACAAAATAAATCTTTAATTGTTCAGATATAAAACATACCCTCCAACTGGAAAATCTTTTGGGGGCAGTTAGCCACAGAGCATGCTTGGGTTGGTGACCTCAGTCTGTTCATGCCCACATAACTATGGCAGCGCACCACCACTCCGTACAGCAGCAGGGCAGGAGTCAAGTCAAACTGTACCTAAAGGATGAAGGAGCTGCAGTACGCTGGGAACAGCAGCACTGGAAAAACACACAGAGGTCACAGTGGATAAAGAATACACAGTCCAATGCTGTGACCATGGCACACTACTTGAAGACATAAAAGGGAGGAGCATTTTAGAGACAAGTCATGTTATTACCTCTCCTACGTGGCATTGGTGAGACTAAAACTGGAACATCACATATAATTCAGGCAGTCCATTTGTTTTAACTTGAAAAAAAAAGATGAAAGAAGAAGCAGAGATGAGGCTGTGGCGTGATTTATGACCTGAAAAAATGCTTTATGCTGGAAAATGGAAAAAAAAACATGATGTTTGGTGAATCAACATGGAGACTGTGAAAGATGACTTAACAAGAAACACTAGCTGAACACATGCCAGATTAGAGACACAGTGCAAGACCTGAACAGTCAGGATCACTGATCTTTGCTATCACTGCCACAGGTGACTTCTCCTTTTTATGGGCTTCCGAAGTCAGACCTGAACCCCAAGATGGGATTTGTTTATTGCACTGAGCTTAGTACAAAAGCAACTGGATAAGATGTAGTAACCATATATTAGATCACGTTGGACAACTCCATGGTCCCTTCTGGCTTTTAAACTCTATGAATAAACCTTTATAAAATGGCTGCACTGGAGAAGATATTTGAATGCATGCATAATGAGTTTCCATTATGCTGAAGTATGCATCTTCAACTTTGTTTCTAGGAACACTTAACCTCGTGTTTTTCCAAACATGGCTTATACCCCAGATGCTATCAGCTCCTGCATTACTATGACTATTTATTTGCACATGAAGGTAGTATTTCCTGTGATCTCAGCACCAGACTCCTTTCTTTTCTGCCAAAATTGTCTGGTCCCCTCCCAGCTCTTCCCCACCTACTCATGCAGCCAAACACTCTTCCTCCTCCTGTTTTCCCTAACCAGTGTTCCTCTTTCTGCCCCACCCTGTGTGTCCAAGGAATCCCCCAAATTACATATCACTTCTTAAATTCTCTGTCTCGTTTTGGGCCCGTCTTCCAGGAGTCAGCTTTCCTGCAGTACACAGGCACATACCCCTTCCACAGTTTATAATCCTCTCTCTTCCCATCCCAGGTCCTGCATTGCCAAGACAGGTAATTTAAGGTACTTTGTACTAATGTGCTGTACTCATGTCTATGTGTACAGCATTAGCTGAGGATGACTGCATGGTGAGGGGACTTAGCTCAAAATTCTTTAATTGTGGTTCAAACAGAAATGCCTAATTTAAAACTAGATTGGGCCAAAGCTAAAGCCTGAGATTCTCAGCATGCACAAACAAAGAAATGCCTGTGTCTAATTCTTATACGTATCTTGCAAATGCTTGTAAGCATATTGCAGACCACTCTTGCGCCAGCACACAGATTAACCAGGCAGCCCCCAAGTGCAGCCTGTCTTTGCTCTCGGTGACTGATGACAACTCTCCATGTACACTTTCACTGTATTCCCTTTAAGACTGAGACAAAACTGTCCCTGTGTGATGGATAATTCATAGTAAAAAAGTTAGTTTCCTTTCCTTTACACTTTGAAAGTGACAGGAAGCACAAAAGCTATAGGGTGAGGTACTGGAATGGGTTGCCCAGGGAGGTTGTGAACGCTCCGTCCCTGGCAGTGTTCAAGGCCAGGTTGATGAAGCCTTGGGTGATATGGTTTAGTGTGAGGTGTCCCTGCCCATGGCAGGGGGGTTGGAACTAGATGATCTTAAGGTCCTTTCCAACCCTAACTATTCTGTGATTCTATGATTCTATATATACACCATCTCAGCAATTGTCCCATTTTCTACAAACCTATATGCTACCTGCTGTAAAACCCTGAGCAACCTGGTGTGTCCTCATAGCTCATCCAGCTTTGAGCAGGAGGTAGTACTAGAGCCCTTCAGAGCTCCTTCCCAACCTGAATTACCCTATGAACTATGATCCCATTTCATTGCCTGCCTATGATGAAGTTCTGCCTGGAGAGGATGAGGTTCTGCCTGGATTCCCTTGCAAGGATCACGGTTTATTTTACTTGGTTTGGCTCTGGGTATGTTACTGCTCTCACTGCTGCAGATCACGCATTCCAGAAACAAAAATAACAAAGTAAATGAGGAAAAAGGCAGGCAGGTCCACCTCATCATAGATAGTATATTAAGCAGGCAATGGAGTCTCACACATAATCCTCCCTCTAAGACTAGCTAGTAAGAAACTTGTACTAAATAAAGGCATTTTGCATGTGCTTATTTCATTTTAATGCTCTTTTCTCTTAGCCCTGGCTCCTGATGCCCAGTTTCAAGCTTTCTGCCCTTGCATTTGTCCCATGGAGACAAACATATAAGTTTGTTATGTCTTATCCCACAGCCTTTGAAAACATAGGCACAGCCCCACAGACACCAAGCCCCTCTTTGTTTACTGCCTTGTTATTTTCATTCACTCTCCTTTGCACTTGCAAAGCAAATCGTTAATGGCAATCACATGTGCATTGGGTGTCACACCCCAACACATGCCTGTCTGTGATTTAACACCCTCCACTTCCCAGCACATGAGGAAACCCATCTGGTCGTGACTAGTGCTGAGGTTCTGGACTGAGGTTCCTTTTCTCCCGCAGCATCTGAAAGCACTGAGAACCTAAAATGATACAGGGAGCAAACAAGGGCTTGAGTCTTGCCATAAAAGCAAGTATGCATTGCCATTTCAGCAGTATGCATCTATGAAACACAGTCTGTTAAATTCATGTTTACAGTGTTATGTTACCACACGCACTATATGTCCTGCTGAGACTCAAGATGTGGTTTGCAAACCACTCAGAAGTAGAATATTAAAGAAACTCGTCTTTATCCTCTTCACCTTTAACAATTTGAGGAGTTTCCCAGTCTGTTTTCACAGCATGCAGATAGCTTGAAAGTAACTTACATGATGGAAGGATAGATCAGATTGCTCACTCTCACTGTCCAACTGAGGCATCCTAATTATCATGAACTCTAAATTCAATATGATGATGATGAGCAATTCAGAAAACTGCCAAAGGCTCAGTGCTCAGCTGGTAACACCAGCAACAGAGAAAAATAATTACTGGAAACCTGTAACATGCAGACCCCATAATTGCCAATCAATCAGAAGTGCAAAGAAATCAAATCTTAATAAATATCACAGAACTGGTAAAATCGAGGGTGGATCAATCCTGTTGGAGCTACTAAGGGCATTTGGGAAGGTTTGTCTAAAGGCAATGGTAGAGTGGGGACTTGAGAGAGACCTGTGTGTGAACAGAAGTACCCTGTGAGAAAAAAAAAAAACATCCCAGTACATTTCTACTTTATTTAAGTATGTAATAACCATGGGAGTTTTCATCCCTCTTTAAAGGTGCTGGTGTGACATAGCAGGGCCTGGTGTACATGAGGTCAGAAGAAAAGTAATAGCGCCACTAATTTGAAGACCTGAAATGGCCTCTCAAGGCAAGAACTGACAGACAACTCTGAGAGCTGGGAACAGCAGGCCACTGGATAAGGTTACCATTAACATACCAGAACCCCAAACAGAAATCACTGTTATGATGAAAAGTTTCCCACTGAGGAATCCTTTAAAGCTCAGGGTGGGATATTCTTTATTTCACCTTTGGCTTTGCGTGCTTTCCCAGATTTTCTTCCTGATCTAATAGGGACACTGAAGAACAAGCCTTAAATCTACAAAAGAGAACTGCAAATATGTGACATATAAAATAAACTGAAAACCACTCTCAAGACAAGTTAACAGAAATCCAAATCACAGAATCACAGAATGGTTTGGGTTGGAAGGGACGTTAAAGCTTATCCAGTTCCAACCCCCCCACCGCAGGCAGGGACACCGTCCACTAGACCAGGTTGCCCAAAGCCCCGTCCAACCTGGCCTTGAACACTGCCAGGGATGGGGCAGCCACAGCTTCTCTGTTCCAGTGCCTCACTACCCTCACAGTAAAAAACTTCTACCTTATAGTTAATCTAAATCTTACAAATCACTTAAATCCAAACAGTCACTTTTTTGTCTCTTTATTTTTCTGCCATTTCTGTGAATTGAATTAACCAATTTATCAAACAATTGTTCAGGAGCAAGCAGCCTGGTTTGCCCTGCTTTGGTGTTCAAGAGCTTATACTTCAGCTCAAGTCATGTCATGAACCATATGTGCAAAAATCCTAGTACAGAGTTACTCATCTGCTCATGGATGGAATAAGTGTAATGAGTCAAAAATTTAAATAACAAACTTTCCTTTCTCCTCCTCCAGACTATAAATGAGGTATTAATAATACTCATGAAAAAAACACCCTATTTTGAAGACAAACCCATGGCTCATGAAATGCTAAGCCTCAAGCACAAAAGAACCTTTGTCCAAAGAAACTCAGACACATGTGAATGGTAATAAAACTCACCTATATACAAGTGTTAACATCTGGACTTAAAAACAACCCTGTTGGATGCACAAGGGGAAGGAGACCTTTTAAATAATTGAAAATCTAAGTATTTTGTACCTTTTCTTAAGGTTCTTAAGGGTGCTGCAGTATCTCCATCTATGCTTATAAATAAGACAGGTCAAGGCTCATTCTCTGACCTTCAGGACAATATCCACAGCACAGCTTGTGTCCATATGGCTAAACTTTCTCCCTCACACTCTCCCACACAGCCTGGCTTCTTTCATACTGCTTACTGGGAAGAGCCACTGGCCCATGATAGCTCCCAAACCATGCCTGGATGAGGGCTGGTTTGCAGAGAACAAAGCCAGGGCAAAGAGCACAGGAACATTTAAACAGTTTGGATGATGCAGTGCAGTGCTTGAGCCCACACCTTGGACCTGTGCACTGTCCTAGTATGGATGGAGCCAGTGAGAGTAGTCAGAGACGCAGACAAAGAGCCATATGTCTGTATATTTAATATAAGTAGAGTATGATCAGAGGTGAGCTAAAGTCAGAATCTGTGATGCAAACACTGTAGAGAGAAAGTTAATTTTTGCCTTCCTCCAAGCTAATGCAGTTGCACTGTAAAACTATCCTAACAGTATATTCCTGCTTAGCACCTATTTATATGCAGTATCATATATTCTTCCTGGCTGGATTGCACTCGTTATTGTTGATAAGTAATCTGATCCTTGTTTTAACCTACAAAATGTCATCACAAACCAGGACTTACCAATTCTGCAAATAAAATCTATTTTCCAGGCAAAGCTGGCTTCCTACTGTGCAGCTATTCAGAAAGGTGTGAGAACACCAACATTCATTCTACACAGTATTCCCCTGTCTTGGGAAAGGTGTTTTGGAAAGGGAAGACTTCATGTGCCTCTAGCATGAAACTCAAAATGAAATATAATGAAAGATGCACTGTTTGCCTCACAGTATTACAGTCAAATGCCGTGTGGTCCTGGGAAACAGAACTGTGCTCCTTCTCAGAAAATGAGTGAATTAAAATGAGCAGTAGCCTTCAGTGTGACCACTGTATGCTCCACTATTTCATTTATAGTTTGCCCTCACCAGAGGATTAATTTGCTGTTAATCTGAATCCTCCCTCGTCACAGGCTCCACATTAGCAATGTCTTAGGAAGAACAGTGTCACTAGGGACCTTCTCATAAGCAAACGACAGAAATGTGGTGTGCTATTAGGGTGAGAACTAAACTAACTCACCTAGAAACTGGAAAAATGTTTACAGCGTAGTTCTCAATGATTCATTTTTCACAGTGAAAGGATACATCAAGTAGGGTTTTACAGAGTTCTGCCCTAGATCCAGTTCTAATGAAAATATTTTCATTTTCCTGGACACAGAGTACCTGGATGATGACCAAGATGCTGGAACATAGATAATGTTTATTACATTTGCAGATGATACCAAGCTAGGAAAGACTGCAGTAAAAGGAGAAGGAAAGAATTCAAGATGATCTTGAGAGGCTGGAGATACAGACAAGTTGAAGATATCAAAGGCAGCAAGGAACAATCCGTTAGGCAAATACAGAATGAAAATCGCCTATCCACATAGCAGCCCTGCAGTTCACAAGGGCTGAGCATCAACCAGTGATGTCAAATGGTTGATGCACTTCAGACCAGAACATCTAAACCCTTTCCTTTCTCTCAACAGTAGTAAGATCTCAACTAGAGTACTGTGCCAGTTTGGGGCTCTTGTAAGTGAAACATGGTCTTCCAGGAGAGAGTCCAGAGGAAAGAAAAAGAACCAGCACTAGTTCAGGCAATACAGATACTGTCCCCATAAACATAGACTGAGATGGAGCCCAGGAGATGTGAAAACAGGCTTCAAAAATAAAAAGGTTGCTACACAGCAGAAAAAAAATGATCTGTTTTCTGTGCTCATTTGGACACATGAGAAGTAATGGGCTAAGAGAAACTGCATCAGGAAAAATTTGGTTAGTCACTAGGAAAACACTTCTAATGGAAAGCATGAAAGTTCATTGCCAGAAGAGTCTCTCCAGGCTGAATATCTGTCAGGAGTGGTCAGTGTCCACCCTGCTTGGTGACTAATGAGCTCTTGAAAGGAGCTTACAATTTCATGACTCAAGAGTGAAGCAACTACCTCTCCATATGTACAAGATCATCTTGACAAAGCCAGCCTGTGTTAGTAACTTCAAATTGCCTGCTAGCCATAGACACTTTAAACTGCCTACTAGCCATAGAAATGTAGTAATATTAAAATAATTCTTGGTTCCCCAGTCACTTTTCCTAAATTACCAGAGCCTTCCAGACTTAATCCAGACTAATTCAGTCACAGCTTTTTGCTTATTCATCAAATCCCCTTACCTGGATATGATAACTAAGCTTTGATCATCGTTGCTCTCCAAGGCAGAAGTGCTAAAGTCTATAGTCATTCACTGAGGCATCATGCTGCCAGTTATCAGGAGCTCTTTTTAACACTTTCTAACCTTATAATGGTGGCAGAAAAGCATATAAATTAGGGAAGCAGATAGAAAACTCAAAACTGGCCAGCGGGATCTAAATAAAAGGTGAACCTTTAGCTCACCAAAACCAGTTGGTTACAGAAGCCACAGATCCAGTGAGCAAAGGACTGGAAGAAGCAATTCAGGTTTTCAAGTCCTTACAGACATGACAAACTGTGTACTAGATATTTAGTCCAAATGGATTTCCTTCACACTTTCCCATGCAGCCAACAACTGACAGCAAAGAGATGTTTCAAACCTATAGCATGACAGAAAGCAAACCAAACAAGAAAGACCAGCACTCTCCAAGTATTACTGGGGACTTTGGAGGTGTGCATGTGCAGAGGATTATAGGAAACACCTTCTCATGTCCCAAAACACACCTCATTGGGAGGAGGACTCCCACCACCTGAACATGAGGAAGGCAGAGTACCCAAAGTCACTCTGATTTATTACAATTTCCATCCCCTGTCTTCCATAAATTATCTAGGACTGTGATTTGAAAAAGAAAACTTCCCATGAGCATCTCTTAAGACAGTTGTTTGATAACTATTTTTAAGCAGTACAAAAGCCACCAGTTAGCAGGCTGACATGCTTCATCCTTGAAGGAAGAAGGTATTTGTGTTTACCTTTTGCACTTCTGCCTTGGAACAATGAACTGCCATTTCTTCATAATAGGCTTAAATGACCCCACCACCCTCCTCCGCATTTCACTCTCTTTGGTGCTCCTCATCCCTTATTTCCTTTTCTTCTTGCTTTTTGTTTCAGAGAAGCTCATATAGTGTTTACTATATGTATCCTGCATTGTCTCACCACTGCCCAAAGCCCATCCAATGTATTTTATAAAGCAGAGCGTAATTTGGATATGAGCTTCCACAACGTAACATTTGTATCATCACCTAAGTGTTGCAGAGTGCCAAAGCCTGAAATAGCCAAGCGTACAGTGAGTGACCAGCAGTGACCTGATTCTGGCAGTCAGTGTGGTGCTGTTCCAGCCGTGGATGCTGCTTGACACCTAACCCAAATAAATGCATCATTCTGGCAAAGCAAAGAGAAAAAGAAAAGATGCAGACAAGTTAGCCTCTCTCTGCAGTCACTATAACAGCAGAAGAGAGCAACAGAGCTGTGACAACTGGTATGAAGTATTTTGCTGGTGTTACCACGTTAGCCGTAGCAAAGAAAAAGCCATTAGGTTGATCCCAGCTGCACAGGAGAATAAAAACCTTGGAGCAGCAACTTGGGTTCTGCCTACTTTTTCTTTGTATTCATTTTATTTCTCACCCTGGGCATTACCACTTAAGGCAGGATTCATTACACAGCAATCAGGCACACAAATTTCACTTCAGGGAGAAGATAAGTGCTTAACACTAGCAAAATGAGTCACCAAAAAAAATACTGGTTTCCTGCCCAGGCACCTCACTAAATTTCTTCACACCTAGACTTACTTTGACATCTAGGATTGGTATCTGCTGCGCATGCCCAGAACATCACCAGCTCAGATAAGTACCCCTGAAGGACATATCTCTTCCAGCGGGCTCTTGCCACACTGACAGCACCTTCTTTGGCCCAAAGCCCAGCAGTCACAGCCACTCTCCATCACAAAAGTGCACACAATGGCCACCTTCTGCAGCCCTGTCAGTGGAGCTCAGGAAAGATGCGCTTCCAAACCCCAGCTCAGACTCAGGAAGACTTAATCATTTCCACATCCTGAAGGGAATAGAGAGTCCCGCTGAGTGAGTTACCTTCTCCTCCTGGGAAGCTCAGCAGCACATCCCTGAGCCCAAAAGCCATGGGGCAGAACCTTGGTGTGAAATTTTACAACTACATGGGCAAATCTGAGTTTTGCAACCCAGATGTAGAAGGGCTGTTTCCCTTACAGAGGCCATGATGGTCCGTACTGCTGCTTTTCTCTCAGGAGCAACATAAGAAAAGCCTGCCAGCCCAGCCATCTAGGTAAAGAAGACTGTAAATATTTCCTTGCTTCAGTCATCAGCCACACAAAGCAAACACCTACTGGGTGCCTCAAGTGGGCCCTGCTCATAGAGGCAGAAAAATTGCTGGCAGCATGGCATTTGGCTTCCACAGCCTCCAAGCTGGAACTGGGAGAACTGGTGTCTGGCCTGATTCTTTGCTGATGCACACAACCTAAGTGCTCATGCAGATCAAGCTTTACATCCTTCCTGGATTCAGTTCTCCATACAGCATCTTCCCACCACCCTGTGGGCTAATGTGAAGTTTCTGAGTGACAGTGAGTGGGACCCATAAGTCACTCTCATAGACAGGTACAGCCATTTCCATTGCAGGCACTACAAGAGGAAATGAAAGAAAAACATAGCCACATTCCCTTGGACTTCAAAAAGAAGAAATCTCAATACAGCCTCTTTAGTGAAATCTACAAGTTGGAGGACTCCACAGCAAGAGTCAAAAAAGCATCCTAAGAAAAGAGAAGCTACAGCTCCTGCTGCCCTGTCACACTCTCAGGACTGTGCCATTCTTTTTTTGTCCCCCACTACAGTGTTTTTATGGTTTTCTTGATTTCCATTCTGCTCTCTTTCATGGTCCCCTAGAGTTTCAATCAAAGTTGCATTTCCCCACTTCTTGTACTCCCCAGCCCTTTGCATTCCTGGAATGAAAACAAGGACAGATGGAGCTGGCTGGCCGTAAAAAGCTGTTCTTGCAATGAAAGCAGTGCTTTCCAATAAAACATAAGCAGTCTGGCTGCGCTGCCTCTGCTTTGCTTCCCTGCTTTAGGGCACATCTGCAGAGATACAGCAGCCTCAGACGGGTGACATAAATAATAAAAAAATCATTCTTAACAATCAAGCAACTTCAGCCTTGCCAAAAAAGTAGCTGATACATCCATTCCAGCTACTGTGCACTTACAAAGATGTTGATCTTGGGAGCACCCCTCCCGCCGGAGCTGGCGACTGAACCAAACCCAGGTTTGATTTTTCCCTTAGTTGACTTATTTATTGACAAATTCCCAAACACACACCAAAAAAAGCACTTTTCAAATGCGATTTATGAAGTGACTCTAAGTAAGTACATGCATGCACACATAAAAACACACTGGCCTGTCGTTCCAGCTGCATGAGAAAAGCAGCAACAGGAACTCTCGCTGCATAATAAACACTACCTGAGCAAGCCCTTTTCTTTGTCTGTGAAGGCTTGGAGCCAGATCTCTGGGGAGGGAGGCATAACTGCACCACCTCATTAGCTTCTTTTGCATTGTGAAATGATGCGCTTTTTTGTTTCATTTTGAAATCATTCCCTTAAATACAGGCACGTGCGCAAAAGGCAACTTAGCCTTTGGACAGTTTAAACTAGGCCATCCCTGCATGTTCAGATAGTTTAACAGCCCTAAGTCTTTCTAAGCATCTCTTCCCATCATCAAAGAGAAAGGCTACTAAATTTTCATTTTAAAGGGCAGAAGAAAAGCATTAATCTTCAACTCACCTTAGTTTAACAAAAATGCTGTGTATTCTGTCCCAAAGCAGCAGTCATTGTCCAAAATGCTCTCACAGCTATTTGCAGAGCAGAGACACTTGCATCACTCTTGTAAACTCACTAGGCAAGCCGCTGAGAAGTAAAACTGGGTTTTCAGCAAGAACAGAGGTCATTTGCTGTAACTTGCATGCTCTGAATGACGAACAAAGCATTTTGAGCCCCAAGTCCTTTACAATCCTAACTATTCTATGATTCTATGACATGCTCCATAGTAAAGTCTGGTCCAACAAAGGTGGTGTGAGCAGGGTGAAATGGACATCCAGCCCCTGCTCAGCTCTGTAAATTAGCTCAAAATTGCATTTCAAGAGGTCCCTGATCTAAGTTTTACCCCAACTCCTGCTCTCCTCCCCAGGCCTGTGGGAGTTCAGATATTTTTAGCTATTTGCCATGAGTCAAGGAATGCCTTTTCCTCAGTTACCTCATTCATAAGGGCAATTCTGCCAAGACAAACAGGTCCTAAGTGTGATTACACTGACTCCAGCCAGGGGAGAGAGCTCACACCACATTAATGTGCATGCTCGAATCATAAGTACCTGGAATTATTAGTATTTATGGTCCATGAAATTACGTTCCTGACTTCCTCACCTGGCCACACAGATAGGAAGGGAAGGGGGTTTCAGATCCTTCCTACCCTTATGCAGCTGAGTACCCCTGAAAGTGAGTGAGCAGTCCTGAAAGCTCCAAGATGAGTGTGGGGTCATCCTGGGTGCTCCCTGAACTGGGGCCTTTTCAAGAATACGTGCCAAAAGGAAAGCCAATCGGCCAATAACAACTCCATTTCTTGCCTGGGGAAATCTGTCCTACCCCAGACTTGCTTTGTTTATCACACACTTACTTCCATATGCCTTTACTCTCATCTCATCAGAGCCATCCCATAAGCAGAAAGCAACGCTCTTGTGAGCAAAGGGACCAAGGACTTAATGAATAACCCCTACATAAAACTCTTGTGCCTCAAACACCAACTAATTAACTCTCAAAAACATCATCTATGCTGTAAAACCAGCATAGCATATTTACCTTTCACAACTGAGAAAGCTAAACCACAAAGTGAATTGACTTGCCCAAGGTCACCAAGGCAAATCAGCATCAGAGTAAACTAAATCGAGCTGCTTCCTTCTCTTCCCCACAACTGCCTATGTGATCCCAGGCCTGAAGGCCCTCTACACTGGCGGAAAAAGCTTCTCTGCTTCATAGAGCTTTCAACAAGCCTACTCAAGATGTTCAGACACAATTTTACCTGCAGACATCACCTAAATACTGATGGTAACTACTTGGAGGTCAGAGCTTAGGCATTTCAACCATGTCACACAGGAAAATGTAGATATTAAAAAAATCTATTTATCTAACACTTTACCTATCTATTTATCTAAAGAAGTATAGCAGACCCTCAGAAACACAAGAAAAGCTAGTTCAGTGCACAGATAGAACTTTTCTCATGTTATCCACCATTAGCAAATGTACAGAATTCTCAATCCATAGGGAATTAGTATATAAACAAGCCTAAGAAGATGGGAAAATACATATATAGACACTCTAAGTCCTGCTTTATCTATTTTGGACACTGCCTCAGAATTATCAAACAACGTTCTGCCACAACCTCAGCTGCTCTGCACTGCATGG
Organism: Melopsittacus undulatus; assembly: GCF_012275295.1. Lineage (NCBI taxonomy): Eukaryota > Metazoa > Chordata > Aves > Psittaciformes > Psittaculidae > Melopsittacus > Melopsittacus undulatus. The sequence goes on from NC_047529.1 coordinate 19,940,926, forward strand.
GTTGTTGCACTGCGAGCACTTGCTGGCTTTCCACTAATGTAAATTGTAATATAGGTGACTAAGGGCAAAAACACAATTACATCCATCCCCTCACAGGGACGTGCATTTGTTGCAGTGTGTCTCGTGCACAGCATGTATCATCCTCTCAGTGGCTGCAAACACAGGACCAACAACAACAACAAAAAGGCTTAATCCCTTTCCAGGGAGTTCTTGTCTGCAAAATCCTCCTTATGAAAGACAGATGTGAACCTGCCAGTCCAGCCAGATGCAGAAAGCCCTGGTAAATGCAGGAATGAACGTTCTCGCACACAGAATTGGCAAGAAAGAACAAGGAGATTCAAACAATGAAAGAAGTAATCATTTCAATATGACAGGCTGGATCTGAGAACAATTTCAGGCCACGGACACAGAAATCAAAGACCAGCATCTCCAGCAATCCCAAAGGAAAACAAACCCTTCTCTTCCCAAGAAAGTAAAGTTATAAGCCAAGGTGAAGTGAACTGAGGCTGAGGAAGGGAATGATCCCTATTCAGTGAGGCACATTGTAATAATCAGAGTGCACACGTTACCGGAGATGTAATTTAAAGCAGAGATCAAATTCTACAAAGCAAGACAAAAAAATAAAAGTAATAGTAAAGGAATGCTACGAGCAACAGGAAACCCCAGCACTGACAAGGCTTTGCTGAACACTACAAAAACCATACAGCACAAGCCGCACCTGAGAGGACCTTTCATATTGCACAAATATTCAATCCCCCTGCCAGACCCTGCATGCAGGAATTTTCTTTCCTTTTTATTAGCTACGATCAAAATCTGACATCTAATGAAAGCTCCAAGTCTCTCTAACCAGCAGGAATAAGAAAGATGCTAGCCTAATCCCCTGGATTAAGGCAAAAACCAGGAAAGTTTGGGAGGTCTGAGTCTTACCTTAGACTCCTGGCAGCAAAGCGTAGCAGCACCACATCTGATTGTCCCATCAAAGAAAATGCCCAAGACCACTTTTAAGTTGATGTCAACAGCAGCATCCCAAATTGAAAAATTCACCATTGTTTGGAAAACCGGAGCACCTGGCTAAAATCAGCAAGGTGGCACATGGCAGCTCAGCAAATCTCAGTTCATTGCTGAACACCATGGACATCACACAGATGCACGGAGCCCCAAATCACTCATCAACAGATGGAAAACTTCCCACTCTCAAAAATGCATGTGCATGTGGTGACAAGCCCGAAAAATGAATGAGGGTGAAGAACTTCAAACCCAAAGCAATGCCCTCTTCATCCACTAAATGTCACATCCCTGCTCACCAGCTCTGCAAAGGCAGGAGATGCTGGTTGTACTCAATAACAACGTTCTCAGCATTCATGTCTTTCTTTTTTAACTAATTTGAAATCATACCTCAGTTCTCCTCTCAAACAGATTATTACTTCAATTACTTTCTTGCAAGCTTCTTTCATTTCATGTTGAAGTGTTCCCAAACTTCCTTTCTAGGCAAAATAATAGTAATTAATTTAAAAAGCTTGATTCATAGGTGAGTTAGGTCCATTTACCCCTCTCTGGTCAAACAGCTTTGACTCTTACAGTCTTTTGGGAAATCAGGATGACATTTTAGGGAGTGATACTACTCTTAAGAGAATACAAAAAGTATACAGCACTGTTTGCTTTATCCACCACCTCAAAGTTGTTTTGGGGCAATGTGGCACTTCTATACTTGCCTCCTTTGTGTCAACTTTCACAACTGGGAGCACATCATTTCTTCAGTCTTCCAGCTGCTTTTCTCCTCAGAAAGATGCCAAACCTGTTTTTACAAGATACAGGGATGATCTCACAAGTTTTTAATCGCAAGCGTTTCTGTTGTGGGTGACTGCAAGTGATGATTCAAACTATGTGAGTCCTGTTCCAATACAAGAGCATACAAATGCAGCCGCTGCTGCTTGGAACACAGCCACTGCTTAGCAGAGCAGAAACACACCACACGTTCCTGGGAAAAGCAAGAGGGAGTCATTTGTGTAGCACATAAAAAGGTAGGCAAAGCTGGGGGATTTGCACATAGGAGGGATAGTGATTCCAGCATCATCAGCCTGGGCATCAATACAATTCTGACTCATGCAATGACCCCCCCAAGCCCTTCCCTAATGCCCTCTTCCACCTTTAACCCCTATGCATCCCACTGTTGAGGCAAAGAATCCAGGAGCTGGCTTGCTGCAACACTAGAGGCTTTTAGTGTGAAGTTAGCTTTTTCCATCCAAGAACATACATAAAAGCAATACCTGTCCTCCCTCTTCAACCCAGGGGAGGAGTCCCAGACACACTTGTAGGCTGCCACTAGCTAAGGAGAAAAACACATGCAGTTTCACATTGTTCCCCTCCTGTAGTTCTTGTTCATCTGCTATCAGTCTCCAATATTTATCACTGTGAAATCAAGTTATATATTTGAAAATATATATCAACTATATCAACTTTCTGTCATTAGAATATCTGTTTTCAATATTTGTCTTCTCATTACACTGTTTACAATCTTGATTTTACTGAAATGCCATTTTGGAATATTGATTTCACTCAAATTGCAAATAAAAATGGGCCTTCTTGAAGAAAACTAAATGTATATTTCATAGTCAACAGACAGGAAAATCTCTCTGAGTCGTTCGTGCATAGACAAATAATTGTCCTATTTAGGAGGGCTGTTGAATAACTCAGGAGACGGAAGGCCATGTGCTGGTGTGCTGGGGAGATTGCAGGTTCAAAATCTGCTCACTGCCCAGCATCATCAGACCCATTTATTCAGTTTGTGTTTCCAGTTTCCTCTGTTAAGACAATGAAAAGCTCTGCAGCCTGAAAAAGACAACACAAACTTTCTGTTCCCTACTGTACCTATCACCATGCCACCAGCTCTGCAGGTCTCTCCATTAAGCTTTTGAAAAAGGTAGGTGAGTAGGACTGGACCTTCTCCAGCAGATGAAGGAGGTAAACGACATTGGCTCATTTTGTACATAAGCATTTGCCAGTTAACACTTTGTCAATGAGACGTGAGAAAAAACACACACCTGTAATGGCTGTGCAAACAGAGTACCTCATGCTGGGGCCAGGAACTCTATTTGCTGCTTAGTTTCTCCTTCCAAGCAATAGAGCTAAACTACATGAATTAAAAAAAAAAAAAAAAAGCTTTTTTGGCAGGGATTAGCTATGTCTTTACTGGGAAATTTATTCATAGGGTTTGGCTGGTGGAGTTGTAAATCCAGGTAAGGAGAGCAACCCTTTATTTGACAAGGAAGAAAAATGGTATTATTATAAAGGATATAGACTGTGTTCATGGCAAAGCTATGCACAATCACTAGAGATGGATCCATCTTTCTACCAGAGTAAAGCCCAAAAATCCTATGTGCAACATAGTTCAAGTGCCTCCTCAGCCCACCCTGGGGCTTATCATGACTACCAAACCCAATGTATCACTCACTGCCCTGCCACAGGGGGAAGTGTCAGTGTGCTCAAAGAGCTTTGCAAGCCCTTATGGGCCTCCACATACAGAGACTGCAGCTGTGACTCTTCATACCAACTAAAAGGACTGGAGGCATGCTGAATCAAGATATACAACCAAAATAATTCCAAGTGAAGCAAGGATCCAGTGAGGTGGGAACTCCCCCTGCAAAGCTTTTCCCTGAAGGAGATAATTATCAGCTGCTGAGCTGCCTCTGCTAAAGGCTGTTTCTGCAGCATTAGCAGCCACTTATTGCTCATTGGTTGCTACTGTTCATCAGATGGACAGTAAAACAGGTTTGGGGGCTCTCATAGGGAGAATTACTCAGTTATAACAGACAGAATGTGGAGTTGGAATGTACTGACCCACGGAGCACTGGAAATGGATGGATGCAGAAAGTCTGTCCCCCTACTGTGAATTATAAGATCCCCCTGCAACACTGTCTTTATTAAGCAAATCAACCAGATTGCTTTACATCCTTTAACAGACATGCAGACACGCCTCTCATACGTTCTGACTGGCCATCTTCAGCTCAGTTGCAAAACAGGAGTACCACAAGCATAAAAAGCATTTTAGGCTGAAGACACAAGCAGGGGTTCAACCCCTAATCCAGTTCCCATACATGCCAGCAACCATGTAACCCTTAGAGAAGCATCCTCCTAGACCTTTTGCAATGTGCCAGTTAGGACAAATCTTAGTTTGAAGCCACCTGCAACATGACTAGACCTGCATGCTTCTTCCCAGAAGCTGAGGAGAAAGTCTCCTTTCCTCCAGCATCACAGTTTAGCCAATCCAAGCACAGGCTTCCCAGCATCATATGGTAGGAGAAGACCTCCTCAGGCAGGTGTCATCCTCAGCCATGTTGCAGAGCTGTTACCTGGCTCCTCCAAGCAGAATGCATGCCCAGACAGACTCATGGCAGACTGTCTGCATGGAGACAGAAGTCACTCTTGGCCAAAGCTCAGCCCTCAACAGTAACACACAAGATAAGCAGAGCAATGATGGCTGTGTCAGCTGCTTCTCCTCCATGTCTTGGCTCCAGGCAAGAGAGACTTCTCACAGACATGCAAGAATTTTCTCTTCAGAGTCTCTGCTGAAACTAGCACAAAATCCCATTTAATGCAAGTTGTGAGGATGTACTTAATGCAGCTGCCATCTACTGCAGTGCCCAAACAGCTCCCAGTCTCCAAAACACTGCTCTTCACAATCTGATGGTGAAGCAGGGCACTGCTCTGAGTCTGATTTCACAAAACCCCATCTGAGAGGGTCACCCACATGGCCAGTCTGTGGCAGCCCAGGGACCTGGACATGTGTCACCAACAGGGCTGACACCAATGAGGTGCAATTGGAAAGAACATTCCCATACAGGCTTTTGCTTAGAAAAAACAAACAAACCCCACAACATCAGAACTGTTGCAGAAAGAAACAAGTCTTTGGAAACCTTAAGGCCAGAATTTCAGACTCAAGGGAGTCTTCTACATCTGAGAAAATGGGACAACTTGAAATATGGAAGCAACCCAAACTTGCCACAAAGTGGTCTCTGCAACTTGCTGCAAAGCTGACAGACATCTAGATTTCTTCATGCTACTCCTGTGCTTAACAATAAAAATAAGTAACTCTAGTTAGCTGTGCCCTGAAAGAACAGCCATGTCATGTCATGTGGCAAGTCCCACAAGGTGTCCGCCAAGCCCTTGGAGAACCCAAAAGGGCGCAACTTCATCATCTGGGCTGAAGAACAAGCAGTCCCTTGTGGTCCCACAGCAGAGCTTATCTGTGGGGCACAGGGCTGCAGTGACAAAACGGCTTCAGCAAAGCCAACCTGTCAGCTCAGCACAGCTAAACTCACAGCTGCAGGGTCAGCTCTCAGGGGATGAGATGGCATGTGCTAAGATAGTATAGCCCTGTGAGACCTTATGGAATTACATCTGTCTAGCCCCTAGAGCAGGTGGACTGGAGTTAACAACTTCAGCCAAATCTCCAGATCAATGTCTTATTAAAGTAAATCCCTACATAACACTACTGAGTCATTATGGCACATGCCATTTGCTACTTACAAGAGAGCCAAAGAAAGCTTCTGTATAGGAGGGACTTCCAGATGCAAAACTTGATGCTAAGGAGTGGTGTCCCACTGTCCTGAGAGCAAAAGCATTACCCAATCAGCCAAACATCAAGAGGAGAATTCAGAACTTTCTGAAGCAGTTCTTAATGTCACCACTGAACTTACCAACAGATCATTTTCCTCTTAAATTTACGATAAGAAGCAACACCTGTTAACCAGAACTGCCTTTGAAATGACATCTAGGCTATGTACATGAATTTTTATCTATACAATAGGAGGATCAGGAAACAGGTAGCCTATACTGTAGATAATTGTCTTAAAAGTGCTGTCATTGCAATGTTCACATTTGCTCCTAACCCATTTGCATGAAACCTTCAAATACAAAAAGTTATTAAATCCAGAAACAATAAATTATCTACAATGAAAAGGGAGAGGAGGCAGCTCCTTTAATCTCCCAATAAAGAAACAAAGGAAATTGCATCATACCCATATGGGAAACCAATGTGGCCTGGCCAGACAGGGGGATTGGTGCATTGGCGTTAATGGCATTGCTTCCACAGATGCAGACAGACAGACACTAGCTGTAGAGGGCCAAGGTGAATGCCTAGATCCAGCCCCCTCATGGCTGCGTGACAGTCTGGACACAATTTTTGTATCTGGTTATTATCTCTCATACAAAGCACATCAACCCCCTGGCCCTAACACATGGAGGGGAGTGAACTTTGCCACTCAGACACACTTCTAATGAGGTTCTCCAGCAATGTGGGAAAATGTTATCATTCTCTTTTGCCAAGTGTAAAACCCACCAACTTTACAAAGTGAGGCTGAGCTGAAAAACTACACCTAACTTTCAGGGTAATGTAAAAAAGAAATGAGAAGCAGCTTTTTGACTGAGTTTTATTTTTTTTTTAACACTGCAATGTTTTTATTTTTTTCCTGATCCATTATCTTGTCAGTAGCAAAGCAGTTTATTTTCTGGCCTCTTTCCACAAGCTCTCTAGGTCAGATAGTGGTATTTGTTTAATGTAACAAATATGGTTGTCAACCAAAAAGAGGCAGATGTTTATCCCCAGAATGTTCCCTACACAAGCCCAACCCCCATTTCGCCAAGATTACTTCTGTCTGAATTAAGTGTATGTAAAAACCAGTCTGAACTAACTACTCCAGAGACCAGCAAATAACTGTTACTTAGTGGGGAATGATAACCTCTAGCCTTTGTTCCCTCTGGCCACGCACTTTGCCATTTACACCTCCCCAAAACAGAGTAAGTACTGCCAAATCAGAGTTTCAGACTTGGTGTCCCCCTCTTATTGCTGCGTAAGGGGCTTTTCTATGCATCGGTACCCCTGAAGACGTCATGTATGGAGCCCCTACTGGGGCCGTTAGTCTGGACCCAGCAGTAGTGACGCCCAAAAAGAAAGGAAGAGCAGAAATCACCAGGAAGCTGCTCTCACAGCTGACTAAATGAAGGCAGATGATCTTCCACTGCCGGAGACCAAGCTCACAGCCAGTTACCACACAGCCACCAAGAAGCAGTACCTATTGTTCATCTGAGCCCCACAAAGCCCTGATACACCATCTTCTTTTGCTCCATCATACATCCTACCTGCAGTTTCATGCACACAGGGGAGCATCCTACGGCCCAGACAGGTGCGACATTGCTACTCACTCTGTTGATACAAGATCCAGTTTAAGGGAGCAGTTCCTCACCTTGCCTGAACTGGTCATTCTTAAGGATCTGCTGGAAAGCTGGGTGTAAGATCAAAGCCAAATGTACATCTAACCCTGAAGAAACAGAACGGACATTAACAGCCGTGACAGGAGTACCAAATTTCCTCAGCACCTAGCTATCAGCCTGCATGACCTGGCATGGCAGAGGTTAAGTCACAGGGCCACAGAAGGGGGGGAAAACATTTCAAATTGGAGGCAGGAATATTTATCAGCTAAAAGAAAAACTTTCCTCTACATTGGGATCTGCCTTGGTAAACACAGAAGACACAAATCAAACTAATCACCCATCCAACCCCTCACCCCACATCCAGCCAGCTTGCAGAGCTGGTCCCCTTTGCTCTCTCCAGCAGGGCGCTCTGCAGCTTTCCTTCTCTGAAGTTTGCTTACATTACTGGCTCCCTTTGCTGACATTGGCAGCTTGCTCAAACCTTTGCAAAACTATTTTTTCTTGGATATACTTTATCTTATTTTTATCCCATCTGTGAGAAAAAAACAGCCACAGTGCAAACTGATCTGCTCAGCAATGCTGCCAGCTACACGGATCCCATAACCTCCTAGCTAGATGGCTGCAATGTTTTCTGCTTATCTGGTGCTGCTCTTGTGCATTCACGCATGTCCTACCCCTAATGCAGCATGCACTTGCAAGTTCTCTTAAAGGCCTGTATCAAGGTAAATTAATTGAGTCTTGTGGATACTATTCTGCTGAGTGGGAACTTTCAGACCTTTCTTTTTCCATATAAAATTTTAAATAGGTTTAGACTGAAAATCTTCCTAAGGGATCTCACATGTTCTCATACATGGGTCTTGTAAATTACATTGGATGCACTCCCTGAGAGAATCTACTACAGCTCAGGGTGTCTCAAGCAAGGATACGTGGACCACTAATGTCACATATGCAGCTTCAAAGAGATACAGGGCCAAGAAGAAAGACAGTAATAGCTGTACCCATGTCAGCTGCTTGCAATGGTGGAATTACCACTGTTGAGAATGGTACCACTTGAAAAACAAAGGTCGACTGCCTGTTGTGATTGCAATGGGAGTTAATTCAAGGGAAACCTATGGCTGCCATTATCCAGAAAGATGGACTGAATGGCCTCACTGGTCCTTTATTCATCTTTTATTTAGGTACTTATGAAAACAGCTGGGTTGGCCTACTTTGTGAGATGGGGCCAGGAGGATGTGAGACAGTGCCTAGTGACGGCTGCTCCACGCAGGGCCATGATGGATTGCCAAGTACTGGAAAAGTCTCCAGCACACAAGGAAGGAGAGAATGTTTCTCTCCCTCTGCTATCCCAGATAGCGCTGTGTTGATATTAAGCCTGTGATTTGGAGACACAAATGATGTCATTATCACAGGGAGATCTGCAAAACCACTTCAAGCAGCTGTTTGTAAAGCCATGTGTGCAGTAAATCCGAACATTTGTAAATCCATTCCAACCAACTGGAAATACGTGAGTCAGTGATTATCACAGGCATATATCCACAGTTTTTGCAGGAAGGCAGCAAGACATCATCCCTTTTAAAACAATATTTTTTACCAAAATTTCCTGAAGGAAATGTTTTTGTAAAAGTACCTACTTCAGTATTTAAGTACTAACTCTCCCTTCCACTCTCCCCATTTATGAATGAGGGAGCAGGGCACAAGATGTTCCTTCTCTTAGTAAGGACTGCCAGGTCAAGCTATAGAATCATAGAATAGTTAGGGTTGGAAAGGACCTTAAGATCATCTAGTTTCAACCACCCTGCCATGGGCAGGGAAAAAAGATAAACCCCATGGCCCAGCTTGCACAACATTATTCTCATTTATACATAATTTTTAAAATGGCCAAACTTTGAATATTTACCTCTTATTTTTATTTTCCCCATTTTCTTTGCTGGCTCACTGGCCAGCATGGAAATGTACAGGTATGGGTCATCTTCATTTGTTTGCAGACTGTTTCAGACTTAGAGAAGGAGGAGTGATGCTCAAGATGATACTGCTGGGGGGTGCTCTCCTTAACATGTTGAGGAGATGACAGTCTTCTCAAATCACCATGAATCTTGGGCTTTCTCCATCTCTGGAGACACTGTAACTCCACAGTGCGCAGTAGCACAGCACAGTCCTTAATGCTAAATTAATTCAAAAGAACCAGAGTACACTGAGTTCTTGGAGAGGCCCATATAATTGCTGCATTTTAAGCTCTCCTGGAAAAATATAAAAGTGTCATCTTTTCGGGGGTTAATGTCTTTTCCTGCTGCTCATTTTGGCTAGAGGCATCCTCCTGTCTTTCCTGACTAGCATTCATCTCTTCCTTTCTGAAATGTGGGAAACAGAGGAGATGCCTCCTGTGAGACTGGGTGGGGAAGCAGTCACGATCCACAGGTGAAGGAGAGAAACATGAAAGATCTGGAATGCTCATTTTCCTAAGGATTTCACTTAATCAAATTATCACCAAACTGCAAGCCATTTCTAACCACTAATCACCCACTGCCTGGAAACTATTTTGAACAAACGTAAATGTACAAAATCTGGTTGATGAAAGCCTTGAAATGTGGGTCTTGGGAAGTTTGTGAACTCTAACAACTGTGGAGAAACAAAAACACAGTTTCTTTTCCTAACTTTGATCCTATTCTAGAGGCAATACACAGGCACATGTAACAGATCTTTCCTTCCTCTCTATTTTCTTGCCAAGGATACCATTTAACCTCTTTGGAAACAGCACTATAGCTACTCCATGCTGTCTATCCTCCAGCATGTATCGGATGTTATTCAAACATAAATAAATATAAATGCATGCTAGAATTTTTTTTACAGTGCCTCCTGATAAACAGCAGCAGTAATGACCCTACATTCAGACTGAAAGGGAAAATAAAGGTGAAGTCAAACAGAACAATCTGGTATCATCCTACAGTACCAGACTCTGCATAGTGACATAACAGATTAAATACTTAGAAGAAGGAATGAGGGATCACAGATGTTCCCCCACAAAAACTGCAGCATGCCTTAGCATTGGCTGTTTCTTTTTCCTTTGAACCTTACAGGAAAGACGTTACTGTATATTGTACCACAGCAGTGCAACAGCTGAAATCAACTACCCAGCCATGGACAACGGGGAAAACTCACAGATACCCTCAAACAGTCCATGTCCCTCCTGAGGATTTCTGAGGAGGTTTACTTCTCTAAGTCACATGGCCCAATGGGAGCAACAAGGTAGAATTAATTCCCTTAAAAGCCATGGAGATTTTATGTTAAGTTTTTCTTTACTATGAGGTTTTAATCTATAGATCCTTATGGGCCAAAGTGATTTTGCAGATTGAAATAAGCAGGCTGTTTTCTGCAGATCCAAGTTCAAACCCTGATGGAGGTTCACATTTTACCTGTAACCTAGTCTCTACAGTCCCCATCACAAAATTTCTGTTCAAAAGCAAGACCCCAAGTTTGGAAATTCAGCACAATAAAGGATAGAAGAGGATATGTGCCTCTTCAGCTGCCTACCTTATGGCCAGCTCTTGAAACTATAATTGTCCAGAAACAAAATGTATGCAAATTCAGAAGATAAACAGGACTAAATCACAACACAGGCAAACTCCCTCCACTCATCAATAAAGCAAGGGCATATGTTGAAGAAATGGGAAATCTTTCTCTGAGTGCTTGTTTGGAATCTGCTTTTTCTTCCAGGGTCAACAAACCTTCCAATTTCAAACGTTTGCATTTATGCTTTGAGAATTAGCATGCTGTGAGGTCTCGCCAAGGATAGCATGTCTTTTCTCAAGAAACATGTACAACAGAAAGTCATGGGGATTTTTTCCAACCTTCGCTCATTAATAACACAAAGCGGTCACAAAAAGCTTTTCATTTTTCCAGCATGTTGCAAGCAAAATGGAATGAAACCTCTGACAGATGGCTTCCAGGTAGCACTCCTGTTCTGCAGTTAGATAAGATAACCCTCCTACTGTCATAAATGTTGGACTGGTGGAGGACACAGGTTTCTTAGCTCTTCCAGCTGCATTTAGACTTCCCCTCAGGTCCACAGTGGTTCTATGAGGTACACTAAGTCCCAAAGAGCCACTGCAACAGGGTTATAACTTAGCATGTCTGGTTCAAAATGTGTTTTTGTGAAATATCTGTAGGCTGTCCAGGAGACATGGGAAAAGAAGTTAGGAGATTTTATGTCCACCTTTCAAGGTTCCTTCTCTCTTGAGCAGGTGGTTTTCCTCATGTTCTTGCCTGCATTCCTGTATTTCCCAGAAATTGTCTTTATTTTTGACTCCCCAAATCAAGTTGTCTTTTGTTGTTTGCTGTATGCTTTCATTTTATCTCTGAGCTGATCCAAACTGTGTGATCTCTGCCATGACAGGAAAGAATCAAAAGTGAAGAAAGCTCTTATGCTGTTTCTGTAACAGCGAACGCTATAGTAGTGAATTTCTAACAAATAGTGGCTCAAGTATGGGTACTGGAACTTGACTGTCTATGCTACTACACAGCTATCTCACATGGTTTTTAGTCCAAGCCAACTGGCTCCCACCCAGATAAGGCTCAGGAACCTGCATGGGAAAGATGAACCACTGGAGCATTCGGTGACCACAGACACAGGTGCCTCAACCTTACTAAAATTTCCCTCCAACATCCCTTGTAGCTGTCAAATGTCAGCACTTCATCTTCAGTATCTGTCTCAGAGAGTTAGGTGACAACTCATAGTTTAGTATCCATCTCCCCATATATGTTTGCAAAACATACTTCACAGTAGGGAACCTATTCAATTCCAGCATCTACTTCTACTTTGATAACACCACTTATTTTTGCTTGAAGGATATTTTATATACTCACAGGGGGATAAAAGTAGCTAAGTGTACATAAGAAGTGGTCCCACCGAATCTCCTGCTTTCCTTTTATCACACATAATAGGAAAAGCAAATGTTTCAGAGCTTGCACACCGCCCATTGAGGGTAAATGGGTGCAAAGGCTTTATCATTGTTGCAATGCCAGTGAAACGAACAAATTTGCCCCCTGGGTTGAAGCTAAAGGAACAAAATTCTTGAGCCCTGCCTAAAATCACATGGGCCTGCTTGGCTCATCTGATGTTGTTCCATGGTGATTCACAAGCACTTCTCTGCCTTGCTTTCTGTCTACTCTGTTGTGTGATGCTTGGCAGCCAGCTGCACAGTTAAAGCTGTGCAGAGAGCAAACTAGTGTCCTGGATCCTTTTTTTTTTTGCAAGCAAGCTCCTGCTTCAGAGACAACTATAGAAAATTACCAAAGAGGCAAGGTCTGGACAGCATCAGCAAGTGTTTAGTGGTGTTGGAAAATAAAGTCAGATTGCATGGTGTGATAGCCATGTGATCGCTTTCCTAACATGCATAATTTCTCTTAGTAACAACAACAGGCAGAGCCTAGCATACTGCTTGGCAAATACTGATTAAGGCAAAAATCCCTTCTCTGGATTGTAGCCTGTCCTTTGCACCTGCAAAAGCTGAGCTGTGGAAAGTTGACTTCAGGCCACATTTAATAAAAGTCTTACCTTGGTGTCACAATAATGAACCTGTAGACATCCTGCCCAGCAGCATGACCTGGAACACTTATCTTAAGTGTTCAGGCATTCAACACAGTCAAAAGGAGAGCACTGAATTTTTGAGGAGTGACTCAGAACCTCTAAGTGTACAGGTACAAGTCCAGGGAGACAGAGTGTCTGTGCAGGGCAATCAGGTGTTCCTGCATGCAGAGTGAGAAGATGCTGAGTGCCAGTCAGCTGGAAATACCAAGCCCCGACTTATATCTGAAAAGGCACCTACCTACTGGCTTGGTCCTCTCAGAAGCTAGTTGACGTGGCAGAGAAGCCTTTCCTAAATATCAGCTGGAGGTTCTCACTAGCAGTGCATCAGATGTTCACCACCTAACACCGCACTCACCTGAAAGAGAAGGGATGCAGACCCTGCAGGAAGGCACAAGCAGAAGATGGAGGCTGACTTGACTATGGTGCCCACGGTGTACTCCTTCCTCTCTGGGAAGGGCTTCTGCTGCCATGGTTGCTGTGACTACATGCATACTACATACTACCCCTTTTTACAGCAGTTTGTCAGGAAGAGTTGGCATGCCTGGCAGGTTTGCCTAGCCCAGGATTCTACAAGCAGGAAAAAAAAAACAACAAAACAAAAAACAGAGGGAATTCCCAATTTTGCATTCATTCGCTTTTTAAAGACTCAATAGTGAAAGCTATACTATTCTGGCTGACCAAAGCTCACACCCAGAGCTTCCATACAGGCCGAGAGTTGCAGGTTTTGGACAGAGAAGAGAGGTGACAATTTTTTGGACACAAAATTTAGGAGTCAGGAACCCCCTTGCAGGCTTGGTGCAGTTCAAGCCTCCTTAGCTTGCTGAAAAGCACCCTTCTCACTTTTGAATTACAGCAAAGAACACTTACAGACTTCTTCAAGAAAAACAAGGAAGCAACAAGGACGGTCACCAGCACTCTGTGTTTTAAGCCTCTGCTGGTGGAAGAGAAATGAGGGATCTTCCCCCTGCACTTTGGAGAGAACTTTATCCCTTCATTCCCGTGCACATCTGGTACCTGGGCGCCACATGCTGCTGTGACATTCATGGCACTATTGCTCTCAGGAAAGCCTTTTGTACTTGGTCTGTAATCAGCTCCAAAGCTGCTAAATATATTAACCTGATTGTAAGCATCGTATCAAGTGGAAGAAAAGTAAGAAATTTAAGCTTACAATCTGCCAACTATTCTAAAAACTGGAGCATTGTTGATAGTAAATAAACAACAAAACAGGAGTCAGAGGAATTTGAGTCTTTCATGGTCAGTGATGTAGTAAATCAGCACTGCAGCTAAACACAGCCAAATGTGGTGTAAAGTAATATGTTTGAGGCAAAGGCCTGAACTTGAAAGCATATATCTGAATGTGACAGTCATTCACTATACACTAGCCAGGAAAAGAAGGCTGATTTCATTCAAGAAAAATAAATCTCTGAAGACTACACAGACCATGTAGACATTAATAAAGACAAAGAAAAAAATAATCCAAGCATAATTTAAGCTCTGTCAGAGGGGAATAACAGTGACCAGTAAATTAAAAGCAGCACAAGAGGTATTAAGTTAGTTATTAAGATATTATTAAGCTAGTGAAATTAAGCCAAGCTGGGAAACTCTGAAGAGTATCTTACAGGTAGTATTGTCAGGTACCACTGAGGATGAAATTATGGCCACTTCAGATGTTCTCAGCTTCCCACTACACCAGCCCCTCTAGAAACAACCCCCCCTTCAAAGACAGTCCAAAATGAGAGAGCAGGGAGTCATGGTCTTTCCATTGTCAATGGTCAGTGGAGGAGAAGAACACTGAAATATCGTGGTCACAGATGAAATCAGAGGGCCAGATCTGTATTTTTCTCCTAACCACAGAAAGCCTCTGAGAACACTCCAAATTGCAGGTACAAAGACGTGTCTGCTTCAGTGAAAACCAGCTGCTCCTGGTGTGGAAGGTGACTCTCTGTGCTCCTCAAGGTAAGAGCAAACTAACTTTGGCAAAGGACACTGGAGGGAAAATCCTTGGTTTTAGCAACGCTGTGGTTCTGCAACAGTGTACATGGTCTAAGGTGCATTCAGAAAGACTCATCCCCAGCAAACTGCTGGGAACTTGCATCAGGATGATGACATCCAAGCAGCTTGAGGTGGGATTCCCATTAGTGGCTCTGTGGAAATCAGGTATCTCAGGGTGATCAGTCCAATGCTGACCTTCCTCAGAGACAAGCTTATTCTCAGCAGGGAAAGAAAACCTTTCAGAGTTAACAGATTAGGCTGATTAGGAACTAACAAGAACTGGAGAAGCAACAGGAGTGGCCTCCTCCACTCTGCCTCCAGAGAAAAATCTGGCTTTTATTACAAAATTCCAGTCTTGAGCTTCCTCCCACAGGATAGACCAAGGAGGCCCAGACTTGCATGAATTAACCAAAAATAACACTTCCAGGGAGGGAGAGGATGACTGAGGGAATTCCTGATGGGATGCAGAGGTCTATCACCTCCTTCTCACCAGTTCAACTCCAGAAGTAGTCAGGAGAAAGGAGGAAAAGCCTCTGGCTTTGAGCTGTTCTGTGCCATTAACCGATTTGCTGGGAAGCGAGTGACTGCCACAAGCAACAACACATCAGGCAGCCTCAAGCCAGTGGACAGAAGAACAAGAACTGTCCTTCCAGCCTCAGCATTAATCCCTTTTAAACAGCTGTTAGTCACACAGTGGCAAGTCTCAAATTGATAGCAAGCTTCAGTCTCCTGCACCAAATGTGCTTTTAAAATAGTCAAAGCAAACAGGATACGTTTGGAGAGGAAAGGGGATGTGCACCTTTTTGGCTATGTTTGTCCAGCAGTGAGAATGTCATCTGGTTGATCCTGACCATCTCTACATATTCTCATTGCTATGGCAATGTTCCATAAACAGAGCAGGGATCAAGAGCTCCTGACAGCAAGGAGACAAGGACTGTCCTCAGGTAGTGGCACTGCATCAGAAGCAAAACAAGAGATTTGTGCAGGGGAGCTGAAGACTCACTAGAGCGTGTAAATGTTACCTTGATTTGTGCATCAGCACTGAAATACCACAAGAACTGGAGCTACACAAGAGCAAAGCACATGAACACAGTGTGTCTGACTCAGCCTGGGGACAGCTAGGACAGAGCCAGAAAGCACCCTCAAGAATTAGCAGGCCAAGGCTACCCCAAATACTGCTGCTATTCCCTCAGTGAACCCCACCAGAAACTGGCACAGATATCTGGCAACATGATACCAGGGAGCAGCAGAGCATCCCTGGAGCAACCTCAGGCAGGACAAGGAGCATCACACCAAGCTCAAGCACTGACACAGGGAAAAGCAGCTCAGAGAAAAGGACCACCAGAGTCATGGCAAGCCACCAGTGATGAGAGATCTCTCCTGGAGATCTCAGTGGCCACTGTGGGCTTGTGGAGCAGCAAGGGGTCTGGCTCAGGGACTAGAAGTAGCACAGATCCACTCTTAAAAAGCAAGACTTGTTTGCCCTGCCCCTGTGCAAAACTGAGAAGAGGGGAAGGTAAATCACATGCTCACTCCACCTTCTGGCAGAAAGTTTTTACAACCTGAAGCCTCTCACAATACTGGTTCCCCCACTGCAGCAAAGTGACCACAGAGGGCTTTACTAAAGGTAGTACATTGGTGAGGTAATTCAAGACAACAGGATTAAACTGAAACAGACAATTTATGTTGTGCAACAGGAAATATTTCCAGACAGTAAAGTCTGTTGAGCTCCAGAGCACTTTCCCAAGGTAAGCAGCCAAACTGGAATCTCCATACCCTGACACATCTGTCAAGGCCACATGAGCACTGAAAGTGTGGTGTGGAAAGTACACTCACACAAGGAGAGAGACAGAAGAGGACCCTAGTCTTTGCTTTTACAGCAGTTCCATGTAAAAGCAGGGACCTAGCATTTGCTTTTGCATAGAACAGGGTTCCACTAACAGAACAAAAAGCTGAGATTCTGGGCAAGCAAGAAAGCCAAAAAAAGCCAGAAAGTTCTTGGTGGTACTCAAGACCCTTCATTTCCCATCATGATCTCACCCTGAGTGGGTTTCTCTTGTCTTGCTTTCTCCTTTGCAAGTCACAGAAAATAGCACATGGCTCTTACCTGCCCTCAACTGCTGTAAATCAAGGAGTAACTCCACTGAAATCAATGGAGTGAGGTCAGCTTAAAATAAAGTGGATTCATATTTAGATCCAAAATAATTATGGATTAAATTATATTCATCTCCCACTATAGCACCTATAGGTAAAGTTTTAGGATAATTTAGAAAAAAGACTCCCACAAGGTATGTTTGAGACACAGGCTCATCTCTCAATACATATATGGATGGGTTTCTAAAGGAGGTCAGGTCCTATGCACCATTCAAGCACCCAAAAGCAGCAAGTGAAGCACAGTTAGCCCACCCCATGAATGGTCAATGACTCCATTCACCTCAGAGTTGAGTTGCCTGTTGGACCCCTGCAAAAAGGTCAGTCTGACACTTCATTTCCTTTCATATCAAGAAATACAGAGCACAGTTCCAGGTAAATACTGTTTCTTCAGCTCCTTAGAAGTGCTGGGAGGGACTCCTGCTACAGTTTCTCTCCTCCCTCTGTTACATGAGCTCATAAGCTCTTGGCTCTGTCTCTGCTAGTAAACTAAACCGTGCCAGAGCCCATTCTTCAGCCCTGAAGCCAACTGGCACAGCCTGACGCCTACGTATTATTAAACTCTCTTACACTCTGAAACAAGGTGGCCGCATCCAAACTGCCTTTCTAGAGTGCCCTGGCCCATCCTAACTCTTACCAACACACAGAAGCTGTTTCAGACCAGCCCATTTGTATCACCAGTGTGTAGCACAGACCAGCAAGACCAGCTCACTTGTACAGGTACAAGCCAGCTGTGGGGTTGCTGAAGGTGAAGAAAACTTCCTAATAAATCAGTAAGGAGTGGCAGAGTACTCAGAGTCTGCACAATGGGAAAACCCAGAAGAAGTATTTCCTATTCAACTTGGTTTTTAAAAAAATGTGGCTCTCAAATAAGAACTGTGAAACAAACATTGAGCTTTTACCTAGAAAATTACTCCAGGCAGAGCTGTCAGCAAGGTCTCCTGGGTCCCTCAGTGCTCATGGCAGCAACACAAGGGATGCCAAGGCTGGAGAGGGAGCCTGAACTTTCCCCAGCCATGGGAGGTGATGTGACTTGGCTGGAGGCCAGGGCAAAGGTTTGATGTGCTCAGGGTGTGCTCAAAGCCCCCTTTCTACATTCCCCATCTTGCACCTTTTTCCACTGCATTCCCACTGGGAGGGGGGCAGTGGGACTGTACTGCAAAACTAACATAAAAGTAAGGGGAGTTGATGGAGCAACATGAATCAAGCAATGCCTTGGAAGTAAACACGCTGTACACAAAGCCTTAGGGTCATTTTTCCCAGGGACAACTCCAAGGCTTTCCCCCTGCCCCCTTATAATTAGCTGTTAAACGCTCTACATATAATTGACCTTTCTAAATGCTGCTGTGTAGCTGGAGGTGTTAGGAACTAATCCTGCCTGTGAAGACTCAGGGGTTGCGCAGCGCTGACTATCTGACGGTGTATAATGCTCTGCAAGCGCTTTTTTTCCCTCACTTACTGACACGCTGAAATTTACTGCTGTGTGACAGTGAATTCAAGAAAGCCTTTTAACTCTGAAAGCTCCGGGAACCGGCTCCAGCACATGCTTCAGGATTTATCCGTCAGTTTGTTACGCCTTGTTTGCCCAAGAAACAGTCAAGACTGAACGAGTCAGGAATGACAGAAATAGTACATGAAGTCACAGTCACTCCACTTTAAAGCACAAGCATTTGTGTCATTTTCCTACCAAATAAATAAATATATGCGCGTTTAGCGAGCAAATAAGGAAATGGTAGAGGAAAGGCATCACAGGCAGGTTTTCACAGATGCCAGCTGACTTATGCCCGCTCCTCCAAGCAAGTGTAATACAGTTTCTCACAAATATCAGTCCTTTCTGGACAGAAAAGCAATCTCCAGGACCTTACCCACACACAAAACCCTTAAAGCCACTGCAAGCAAGTCCTAGGAGAAACCTGTAAACACTACACTGAAGGTGAAAGACAAACACGTAAGCGAAAATGCTGAGCACCCTCCTTGCTCTTTCCCTTACCTCTGTTCACTGCCTTCGTGGCTTCTGTACAGAGATATCTCCCTCCCTTAAACAGCTCTTTTTTACCATCAGTCACAACAAGCCAACAGCGTCTGCAACACAGCATCTGTGCCAGCCCTCGCTGATGCTGACCTCTCCTACGGAGTGAGATCCACAGTGGGCTCCCGCGTAACCGGCACTGCCCAGCCACGGTCCCTTCACACCGTTGGACCGCCCCGCAGCCCCTCAACCATCCACCACCCAAACCCACAGCACCAGCACCCCGCAGCCGCCTCGCTCCCCACCACCTGCGTGGACGGGGCCACAGCCACCGGTGGCGAAGTTTGCAAGAAAGAAGGACGTTTTCGCTCTCACCACTGTGGGCTCACAGCAGCCAGGGAAGTACAGCCAAGCTGCCTGGAGAGAAGAAAGTTGTTTTACCATTCGGTTTCTCCGGCGTTGTCAGCAGCAGGCTGGGAGCTGAGCCCGTGGGGAGTGCAAGAGCAGGAATGCAGTGTGACAGGCGAGAGCGTGAGGTATGCCCCTGCCCTCTCACATCCTCCCCAAAGCCGCCAGCCGGGAGGGCGGACGCCCTGTGCGTCTGCAGGAGGAGAGAGCGGAGCGGAGCAGAGCGCGGGAGCGAGTGTCGAGGAGGGCAGCAACAGGAAATGACACAGAAACTTCACCAGGCTCCAATCCAAACTTGGCCCCCGACATGAAAGAAAGGGGAGGCAATTGGGGGGGAGAAGAGAAATTTCCCCCCCTCATTAACCAGCCTAAAAATCTGCTGACTGGAAAGAAAAAAAAAAAAAAAGAAAAAAACCAGCTCTGTGACAAGTTTTATTAAAGCAAGGAATGAAGGGAGTGGAGAGGGGGGATTCCCGTCAGAGTTTATTTATCTGAGCAGGAGTGGTGTGATGATGTTAGACACTGAGAGTAAAATGTTGTTTTCAGCAGCTTTCTGGCTTTTCTAAACTCCTTGAATGCTCCAGCTTGTGCCTGGGGGCAGCAGGGAGGAAGCAAAGCCCCTTTAAACCTTCACTGACTTTGCCTGGGGTTGCAGCAGTCGCTCTGGAAAGTAGTGCTGAGCACAGCTCCTGGTGTGTGGGGCCGGCAAGGAGATGGGCCAGTGCTGCTGGGGTCCTTTGCCCAGCCTGGTGAGAAGGACAGGGCTCCACACGCGTCAGGAAGAAGGCAAGCAGCACCCAAGCACCAGCGAGGCGTGATGATGGTACATCCCATAGAAGCAGAAAATGCCACTGGGTGTGTGGTCAAGCCTTTGCCTTGAAAAAGGCAAGATACTGCCTTAATTGAATAAAGCTGGATGGATCTCTTCCAGCAAGGCAACTCATAGAATCATAGAACAGTCTGCATTGGAAGAGACCTTAAAGATCATCTAGTTGGATGTCTACACAACAGGTCATTATAGACTGAGGTGCAAGTCAAATGGAAACTTAATTTGGAAGTAAGCAAAACACCCCTCAGCCTGCTCAAATATGTTCTACCAGATAGAGTAAGCTCTAGGGTGTGTTGGAACCCAGCTCTAAGCTCAGATCCAGCTCTTTTCTGGAAAGAAAATATAAATATAGTCATTCTGGCCACAAATGTGAAAGTGGTGGGAGATACTTCTTAAAATCGAGTTTTCACAGGCTAAAGATGTCCTCACTGAGACCTCTCCATTCCCCAGTCAGTTTAATAGGAATGTAATATTATTATTAAAGACTTTATTATTAAGACTTTAAAAATACTTCTATTTAATAGTGACATCTCAAGGCCAGGTGAGTTCACTTGTTTGATCATTTCAATCACCTGGTCTGATAGCCTGCATAGTCAAAACCACAGAGTGGTGTCCCAAAGCAACACCAGAACCGCTATGAATCATGGCACATCTTTCAAAGAGACATCTCACCCTGAATCAGAGACTTTCAGTGAAGGACAGTCTACCCCATATAACTATAACTTATTTCAGTGGTTATCACCCTGTCAAGAAGAAAGGCTGCCTTTTTAATTTGCATTTTTCTGGCCACACCACCCTCAACCCTGGCCATCTTAATCCTCAACCCTTAATCCACTCTGAGAAGCTGCAGATCAGGCATGGACGGAGAAGGAAAGCACCCCACTGAAGTACAGCCCAACCTCGATTTACCTTCAGCACAGAAGTAATATTTCAAGCCCAGGCATAGCTGGCATTTCTCCAGCATTCTGGTTGAAAGCACCCACACCATGCAGCTCCAAATGGAAACTGGAGCCTGTTCCATCACCACATAGGCTCAACCTTACAAAACCACAGACAAGCTATCTCATAACCTTGTCCTCAATAAATAAAATCAGCTGAGCTTTTTTAGTCTCTCACAGTAAGGCAGATTTTATGGACAGACCACAAATCGTGCCTGTCACTCTTTCAAGGTCCATTTCCATTGCATTAAAGTCCTTTCTGAAATGTGCCTATCAGAACTGGACGTGGTATTACAGTAATGATCTCAGCTGTGCTGTAAATTTTTAACACGCTTAGACTGGTATCCAGTTGCTCCATCAGAAGCATCACTCTCTTTGCTGTGCCTTTGTGAATGTGGTAGCGTGTTAACAAGCTGAATTAGGGATTTATTGCTATAGTATCTTTTTACTCCAAACTTCAACCTTAAATACAAAACATTTCAAGATTTGGCATTTTTACAGTGTTCAACATATGCTTTGATCCAAACAAGGGCTTTGACCTGTCTAACATTTGGTGTATTTTTTTTCACTCTCGTGAATGACTTCAACATGATCTTAAGGTATGAGTTGTCACTCCCTTAACAAGAGGTTATTTTCAATTAATCAAAGAAATATAAACAGAGCCTTGTACTGAGTTCAAATAGGCTCAGAACAGTTATGCCCTTAAAACAGATGTTTAAGGCTGTGTCTCCTTTCAGATCAGAGCTAGTATACTGTCAAGAAGCTGTCCTGCATATCTGTTTGTTCAACCAGCTCAAAAAACTATTATCAGCTCCAAACCCTGACATACTCCAGTGTGGTCCACTGAAGTCAGTGGATGGGGCAGCCTGGGATGCAGATTAGGGTATCCAGGCCAAAATCAGATTTACAAGCTCTTTATAGATTAGAGAGAAAAGCAGAAGGGAATTAGATAGCACCATACCATTTCAAAGTAAGGACAGCCCTGTATCAAACCCATCAATACCCTATTTCCCCATGGTTCTGATCCTGAGAAGGTAAAATAATAAAAACAGAAGATGAAGAGACTAAGAAACTGTTGGTGCACCTTACAATGAACTAAACAGGGTGAGGGGTTGGTCTCCGGCCCTGCTGCCAGCAGGCACAGTCCAGCCACATGTTGGAAGCCAAATGCCCTTAACCTCCAAAAGAGGACAGCTCTATCCAGACTGCTTGTTGGCAACAAGCTCTGACCTGTTCAAGCCATGCCAGAGAGCATGCCACTGAGCATGGTAAAATTTAACACCATGGATATAAGTTTTCCAGTGGCAGGGTCCTGGTGCTATTTAATTAACTTAAGCAGTTAACTGAAATATAGCTAGTGTCAGAATGACAAGTTACCCGAAAGCTCGGCAAGACTGTTTCTTTATCCGAAAGCCTTGGATAAATGCATGCTTGCCCCTATGAATCTCAGACTTTTCTACACAGCTTTAACATCCTTATTTCTTGCACTTCAGACACTGAACTTTATCTGTGAACTGCCCAAGGCAAGTAGCACATCTACTGCTAGAGTTCTGTCCTTACAGTTCAAAGTATAAGTACAGCTCCTTAAATCCATGGGGTGAGATGTATCTCCATTCAGCTTAGCCATCTCAAAGGTAGATCTGAACTAAATAGCTGTACTGGATTCCTGTGGTTAATAGAGAAACTGGCACTTGTGGTAGATAATTTGTCTTATCCAAGCATAGTTTAAAACAGGTGAGATGAATGATGAATAACCTTCAGAACTGCCCTCCTGCTCCAGGGACTACAGAGGGAGCCTAGCTAACTCTTTCAATCTCTGCACCTAATTTTTCAGTGTCTAACATGGGCCAAAAGCAAGATATGTGCTTGCCTGGCATAAGACAACACAGATTACTTCATATTTATAAAATACCTATAAATATGATAATAGTGTCATCATGCATTTTGATGCAAGAAGCAAGTAATTGTGTGTATCCTCTGAATGAGGTAGACTCTGATTAGGCCATTAGGTTTCATGCAGTTACTCCTGGAGCCCAATAAGTTCTGTGGCACTTGAGTGTATCTTCTCAGCAGGGCATCCACTTTAGATTACAAAGTGTCAAGAGCCACTTTGTCCTTCATTAGCTCATTATCCTGAGAGTAATAAATGAGTTTTAAATGTAAATTAATATGAGATAACTTCCTGCATTTGGCTTTGTTGTACATTTGTGTGTATAATATCTCTTTGCTAAGTGCAATTTTCTCTCTCTAAAAATACTAACTCAATATATTCAATCAGCTCTTTTTGAAAGTTTGTTCTGATAGACTAAGCTCACTCATAAATAGCACCTACAGTGATACCATGAAAAGACACGGTCAACACATTTAAGAGTAGTTACTTTGCAATTAGCTTCCTTGACAATGAACATCACATTTCCATTTTTACCTAAAAGTAGAAGTAGCAGCAGGAAAAAGGCATGTCTTGAAAGGACAGGGTTTGCTATTGTTTTGTGAGGATGTGCAACAAGCAACTTCTTTGTGATAGCCTTTCACCCATGAGGTGTTTAAGTCTACAAGGTTTAGCTTTCCTATGTAGAGGAGTGGTTGATTTGATTCGAGAAATAATACACTTTTTTCTTCTTTCTCTCTTTCTCTCTTTCTTTCTTCCAATTTTCTATATGAGACCTGTCCAGAGCTCAGCTTGAAATCCAATGGCATCATGGTACACAGTGGGAACCAGTGGAACCTGTGGATGGATGTCCTACAGTACCCTGGATAGGCCTAGAAGAGGGGAACCAATCTTTTTTATCCTATTGGTATATCTATAACTAAAAGCACACCATTAACTGTGTGCCAAAACATAATTTTTATTAGCTATACTTTCACCTTGGTTTATCATTCAGGGGAAACAACTTTTTTAAAGATTGTCTTGAACCACTTACAGCAGCAGGATTAAAGTCTGTTGAAATCAAAAGACTGCTGTCTTACACAACCTTTTTTGCTCAGTACCTTTTATTTCATGCTAGAATGCCTGAATCCCACAAGCAAAATTATAATGCCACAGAGATTAGGCCTTTCCTGACTTTTGCAGTTTCATAGAGATCACTGCAGTTTTCATACATTAACATTTGATTACCTGCTATTTTACAAAAAATATTCCTATACCTTTCCAGGCATGCCTACTCCTTCCCATATTATTTTTGGTATTTATGAAGCCAGCAACACAGACTTCACAGGCAAATGACCTTTAAAAATGAATGAAGATCTGTAACATTTCCATCCTACATATTTTACAGCAGGAAAAAAGCTAGTTCGAGCTTCTCCCCTCTCCCTGCTCCCACCATACAAATAAGAAATGTTTCTCTCAGGTCCATCCCTTTCCAACTGACCTACAAATGGCTTTCTCATAACTCAGCAGACTAGTTTAGTCCTCAGATGGATTTATCATTAACCACATAAGCACATGTTGTCCATTTTGTCCAACCTAATGAATGTGCTATAAATAAAATACCTCTAAAAGCAGGTTTCACCATACTTACCCAAGCTGTTGCTGCAAGTCCTTGTAACTCCCAAACCCACTTATGTTAGAAACATTAATCACTTGATTATAATTCAAAGCATCAGCTTGCTACAGCTGAAACTCCCTAACACTTGACTTTGGCTAGACCTCTAACCTCAACTTATCACTTTCAGGCATACTCCACATTTTCTTCTCTAATCTGTCACTAATGCAGAAAAGACATGGGAAGTCACTTTTGAAAGGTATTTTTAACCTAGGAGTGTCTAATTAAAAGGAGAACTTACTATGGAAACTCTAAAACAAAACCTTTCCCACTTTACTTGGTGTAGCAATCTGAAAATTCCAGAGGTGTATTTCACCAAAACTCATGTAATTTAAAATCAAAGCAATGTGAATGAAAAAAAGGAAACTTTTAGAAAATACATCATGAGTGTAATTCCTACTTATTCAAAAAATATTTTATATGATCATAGGATTATCTGTAGAGCTTTGTATTGTCCATCTTGAATAAAGGAAGCTGAATCAAGCCAACTATTATTCTGATTTTCTCATGTGTTAGGAGTCTACATGGACACTTTGGGTTATTTTCTACTTACTTGGTTTAACCCTATAGTGATCATATTCCATCTTGACCAAACCTTTAAAAGCCCAGAGAAACAAAAGGTTAATTGTAGGAAATTATTTTTAAACATCACAGGCTTTAGTCTGGAAATAGACAAAGATAAAGCTCCCAGAAGGACAGCTACAGCTAATGAGAGCCTGAATGCAAATGATCACATTCTCAGTTCTTCTGATGGATGTTCTTCTAGCCTTATTAATCAGAAGTTTGTGATGTCAATAAATCACTGAAGTATGATAACAGATGAAGGTGAGTTTGGACGTAAAATGATCCATGGTAAGGGATTACAATAAAGGAGAAAAAGGAGGGGAAGCCAAATACAGTTTTATAAACTGCATCATCAGCTTGTGAGGACTTGTAGATAATAAATGTCATTCCTTTTCTACACTATCTTGGAGATTAAGATTGTTTCTCAGTGTATAACTGCTGGGAAGCCTCTGTAGCACCTTCTCCAGTTACTACTCCAGGAGTTTTACATTACATCAGTTGCTTTATTTTTCTATCAATTATGTTTTAATTTACAAAGAGGAACTTAAAAGTACCTTTCTTCTTTCAGCTTCTTTTGGAGGAAGTGGGTTCCAGTGGCAGAAATAAAGAATCCAGGCAAAACACCAATATTTTTGACCTTCCAAGGTTTGTCAAATTCTGCTTTGAGACTGAGTAAGACATTATCCTGCCTGAGTGCTCCTGTGTCACAGAGGTGTCAGCAAGGTCTCTACACCTCCAATTAGCCCATATACAGAGATCTTGGTTTCTATATTCAGCAAAAACACCCATCTATCGATCTACAAGTATCACAGTTTGTGGTTTTTAAGAAAAGCATTTCCCAGAGCGTTTCAGAAGCAAATAAATGCATCTGAGATACTATTAATGACAAATCAGTTCCATTTCCTGCCTTCTAGTAGTGTTTTTTATGCTGCCTGGTCACCTGAAGCAAGCCAAATTCATGCTTATGTGCTACAAATTAAAAATGGAATGTTATTAAAATGAGGCAGTTTGCCAATAAGGCAAAAATTTGCCTTAAGCAGTGAAAGCCAGAGGCATACCAGACACCTAGGAGAGAAAGGACAGAAGTGCATTGGATGCCTTTTGAGGGTGCTTTCACCTGAAATACAAATTTTGGTGCTTCCTTTGTAGGCTTTAATCAGATTCGTCAGAACACAGAGAGATCTCCAAGCTGATGCCCTACCAAGCTGGCAATGCTACCTCACACTAGGTAGGTAAATGCATCAGCATGATCCAGATGCAATGAAGCTATGCAAGGGACATTACAGCAGAGCACATTAGCTTGTATTGTCTTACTCCATGTGGAGCCAGACCAAACATCTCCATATGGTATAGTATTCTCCAGTGATACAAATTGGGGATTATAGGTGAATTTCACTATAGTCCTCAGAGCTTCCCTTGCTGGAACTGTAGCTGAGGTGTCTCTGGTACCATCTACTCAAACATTTCTAATTCTAGATTGCATCAGCTAAGATCAGCTGGGCAGTCAAACAGACAGTCTTTGAAGTGATGAGATTTTCCTGTAGAAAATAAGGACAATTTATCCCTGTAATGACAGCTTTGTACTCCATGGAATATTGGGTTCAGCATTTCTCTTATCTCTGTTCTTCCCAAGGTTTCTGTATTTAGCTATGTTTAAAGGGAAGCACTGAAAACACACATGAATGGACATTAAATTACAGAATTTTTCCTCCAGGCTTTCTAAGCCATCATGAGCAAGAACAGGAGACAAGTACACATTAACATAAATTCTAAGATGTGAGTGCAATTTTGCCCATATAGAAACTGAAAGAGTGGAGAAGAGGGAATACTAAGAACAAAAGACAAGAAAAAAAGAGGGTGGGGGGAATGAAAAAGAAAGAAAGCCCTATAAATGTGAGGTGTCCCTGCCCATGGCAGGGGGGTTGGAACTAGATGATCTTAAGATGTTTTCCAACCCTAACTATTCTATGATTCTATAAATGAGCTCTAGCATCTGAGAATAAGAAAGCAGAATACCTGCTGTCCAGTGTTGCAATCTGAGGTCTGCTGTGAATGAATACATGAATCTGTGGCATGGAAATGAGTCAGAATTATTGTTGCAGGGAACACACTCCACTGGAGCAGTCTAACTTATCTCAGGGGTATATGCAAGACCTACAGGTTTGATTCTTACCATATGATTCTTGTCAGATGTCTGGCTATAGATAACTGATCACTAGCAGACTATCTAAAGATAATGTTCAGCTGAGACACACCAATTCCACTGCAAGAGCACTTAATTCTTAAAAT
Organism: Melopsittacus undulatus; assembly: GCF_012275295.1. Lineage (NCBI taxonomy): Eukaryota > Metazoa > Chordata > Aves > Psittaciformes > Psittaculidae > Melopsittacus > Melopsittacus undulatus. The sequence continues at coordinate 19,968,401 of NC_047529.1, forward strand.
GCAAAGAATTGAGTGCTTGCAATCAGCATAGGAATAACCTTAAATTACACCTTCATGTTGAAAAGCTCTTGAAATATGGAGGCAGCTCAAAGAAATAAAAGGGTATCCAGGCCCTCTTTCCGTTGCTCTTGAATGAAGTACGGTATAGATTTCTATCTCTGGATTCAGTCCTGGAAGGACATCTGGAAGTGTCTATCCTTGCATACATTAGATTTCTGCTACAGTAAAGAATTCATGACTTCCACAAATATTATAGAAGATTAAGAAAATTCCTGGCCTGAAAGTAAAGATTATTGTTTATTAAGTTACATTGGGACTGACCCCCTAAAAGCTGCTGATACCAAACCCATGAAATGTCAGCTGCAGAGCCTTGGCCATAGCAATGTTCCTGCAAAGTCGGCTGTTTGAAAATCCACCCCTGAGCTAAGACATCAAAACCTTTGCAAACCATATGGATGGCCTGCATTTGGCACAATTACACATACCAACCAGGAGTCACCTCACTGCAACACTCAACCAGTATGCCTTACTTGCAGGAGGGATTGCAACACAAGAAAAGGAGAAGTCTTTGGCAACACACTACAAGACAAAAGAACACAGCCCTTCTCAGAAAGCTCACATGGCACAGCAGGTGTGGATAAAGCACTGCTGGCTTCCAGTGTCAGTGTTATGATGGCTGTGAAGAAACCCCCTCCCTCTTGCCATGGCATTCATTGAATTGAATAGCTAGAAAGACCTTTAAAACTGAAGGTGAAGGCTGCTCGCAGGAACAGCCACGCCTCCAGCAGCAGCAATGCTGCTAGGAAGCATTACATAAATGAGTTCATATCAGGTCACGATGAGAAGATGGTCAGAGGCAGAAACACTCAAGTAGGCATTATTTTTCCACAGCACAGCCAAACACAGGCAATTTTTAAAACACAGTAGAACACCAGTGTGGTTGAAGACACCATTTATGAATAGCAGGATGGCTTTGCAGTCAGTTTGCACCACTGACATCATCTTTGCTGCACTAAGTTGGTAAAAGTGACATGAATTTTCAATGAACAGTTATTTAAATTAAGGCACACAGATCACTGGGAGACCTTCTGCAGAAATCTCTATGTTCTTGAAGCCAAAGATATGTTCCCAGAGCCAAGTCCACTCAGCACTACTCATATGTGAGCATGTCCCGTGTGCTAGAGAAGAAAACGTGAAATGTAGCATGCTGAGGAGCAATGAAAGCCTTCACCCCACTTGCATAGCACTGCTGATGCTTTCTCATTTCTAACAGAGATTACAGAGGAGAAAGAAACGAAAGTCCTCAGACTTTGTGATTCAAGTGGCTCAGCAAGGAGAGCATTTGTTCTGTCAGGAGCCCACAGGGCAGGAGCAGGGATTCCCAAAATGGGCTGCATCCCAAGGCCAGAACTGGAAATGCTCATTGTTCTGTAAGTGCACAGGAAAACTGTACCATGGCACCAAAAAGGGCTTCACAAATAGGAAACTGCTGTTCTTAAGGGTTTTAGTAAGATGCTTCTTGTCATGTCTTATTAAGGGTTAATTGTATTCAGTATCTTAGAGTTGCATTTTTACTCTTAGAAAAGTGATACAAGAAACTCAGCCAGCTGAGAACATCACTGCCTGTCAAATTTCTCTTCCACTGTCTAGTCCAGCTTCCTGAAGAACTCTGAAATCATTTCTGTGCCCTGATGCTCATCTTTGTTGTCTGGAATCAGGACATCTCCAAGACATACTAAATGTCCAGAAGACAATAGTAAGCAACTATGATCCTCTGGCTCAATGGAAAGATAAAAAAAGGTCTCATCAAAATAGAACAAATTTCTTTAGGAAGTGCAGACTGTTTCAATTCTCATCCCCTTTCACTAAAAGTACATGGTGCAATTCTTTAACTTCTATATGAAATAGAAGTGTGGCTACTGTCATAAAGGACAATAGACAATGTTTCTATAAATACATGCACAAAGAAGGGCTAAGGAGAATCTCCATCCTTTACCAAATGTGGGGGGGAAATACAGTGACAAAGGATGAGAAAAAGGCTGAGGTACTTACTGCCTTCTTTACTTCAGCCTTTAATAATAAGACCAGTTGCTCTCAGGGTACCCAGCCCCCTGAGCTAGAAGACAGGATGGAAAGCAGAATGAAAGCCCCATAATCCAAAGAAAAATTGTCAGCAACCTGCTACACCACTTAGACACACACAGGGCTATGGGACTGGATTGGATCCCACCAAGGGTACTGTACTGAGGGAGCTGGTGGAGCTGCTCATGGAACCACTTCTCATTTACCAGAAGTCCTGGCTAACCAAGGAGGCCCCAGTTGACTGGAGGTTAGGAAATGGGATGCCCATCTGCAAAAAGGGCCAGAAGGAGGATTCAGGGAAATGCAGACCTGCCAGCCTGACCTCAGTCCCAGGGGAGATTATGCAGCAGATCATATTGAATGCCACCATACAGGACAACCAAGTGATCTGACCCATGCATGGGTTTATGAAAGGCAGGTCCTGTTTGACTAACCTGATCTCCTTCTATGACAAGGGGACCCACTTAGAGGCTGAGGGAAAGACTGTGGGTGTTGTCTACCTAGACTTTAGTAAAGCTTTTGACACCATTTCCTACAGCATTCTCCTGGAAAAAGCTGTCACAACTTGGAGAGGTGTACTCTTCACTGAAAGCGTTGTCAAGCACTGAATAGGTTGCCAGGGAAGTGGTAGAGTCACCACCCCTGCAGGTATTTGAAAGACAATTAGATGTGGCGCTTAGAGACATGATTTAGTGGTGGACTTGACAGTGCTGGGTTAATGGTTGAACTTGATGATCTTAAAGGTCTTTGCCAACCTAAATGATCCTATGATTCTAAAATATGTAAGGGGATACACATTTCACAGAAATCAAACTGCCTTAAAATTCTATCAAAATAATTCACTGCATTTCAACACTCCTCTCCAGAGGGGAGGTTGTGAAAACAATACTGAAAGATGCGTAATAATTTTGCTTAATGTACTACTGGAAGACGTTCAAATGCTCATCTGACAGGTGCAGGAATAGAACAGAAAATAAAACAGTTCAGTTCAGGCCAGGTCAGGTGATCTTCCCAAAGATAGGCTGAGGAAGTTGGGGCTGTTCAGCCTGGAGAAGAGAAGGCTGCGTGGAGACCTCATAGCAGCCTTCCAGTATCTGAAGGGGGCCTACAGGGATGCTGGGGAGGGACTCTTCATTAGGGACTGTAGTGATAGGACAAGGGGTAACAGGTTGAAACTTAAACAGCAGAGGTTTAGATTGGATATGAGGAAGAAATTCTTTACTGTTAGGGTGGTGAGGTGCTGGAATGGGTTGCCCAGGGAGGTTGTGAATGCTCCATCCCTGGCAGTGTTCAAGGCCAAGCTGGAGAGAGCCTTGGGTGATATGGTTTAGTGTGAGGTGTCCCTGCCCATGGCAGGGGGGTTGGAACTGGATGATCTTAAGGTCTTTTCCAGTCCAAACTATTCTATGATTTTGTGATTCCTCCTGTCTGTTTTTTGAAGAAGCAAATACCCAAGAGATTCTGTATGCAAATTGCTACTCAGAAGGGAATACGGTAACATAATAAAAACCAACAGACACATTTAGAATAATATTAAAAATTAAAAGTCCTTAGTGAAATCAAGTAGTTGCTCCTGTGTATGCCCACACCTCACTGCAACACAATGCTTTGCTATAAATTCTGGAAGAGTTTAGAAGGTGATTAAAAAATTGGTGCTCTCCATACACCCCATGAATTAAAAAGGTGTAAATAGGCCCATCAACATAGGCTTGTCTGCTGCACATCAGTGCCAGGCAAAAACACAGCTGTGATGGGACACAACAAGTAAATAACTAATGTCCATCAACAATGTGTAATGGGAAAGGAATCCTGTGAAATTAATCCAGTCTCACATTTTGATGGGCCTAAAGATGAGGTTGATAAAAGTACTAGGGTTGATGTAATGGACTTCTGAAAAGATCCAGACTTGAATTATTAAGTAATAAACTTGACTGGTTTAAAATCATCATAGTACAGTATAGATCAGTTGGAGACCAGCTAACTGATAGCTTTCCAAATTAAACAGTAAATGGCAAATGTTTGCTCGGCAAGTAAATTTCTGGTCCCATATAGATCCTGGCTTAGCAGTTGCTGTTTAATGTTTTTATTGCTGACACAGAAGAAAAAGTTAAATTATTACTTAGTAAGTTTGAGAAGTTTGGGTAAGTGATATGGAATAAAGAGAACGATAAAGCAAAACAATCTAGAGGACAATCCAGTAAATAAGCGAACAGTATGAATGTCAGTACAGACATATGGAAAGTCCTGCATGTAAGATTAAGCAGTGTAGATCTTCAGTGCTGATATTAAAAGCCTATTTCAGAGGCAGCAGATTCTGAGAAATGGGAAAGAATTCAGGGAAAAGCCACAAGAACGAATGAAGAATCAGGAAACTTAATTCTGAAGAAAGACATGAGAAGATTTACCTCTTTAATATTACAAAGAAAAGGCTGAGAGGTTTCTTAATCACAGACTATAAGTATTTAAAGCAATAATTAAATTAGCTAACAAGGTTTCTTCAGCATTAAAAGATCTAGCAATAGCCAATAGCTAGAAGTTAAATCTAGGCATTCAGAACATAAATAAATCCAGTTCTTTGACAATTTTGCAAGGGTTGAGGGATACTTATGAGTCACTGGGAATCTTCAAACTAACCTTTATAAAGTTTCACTCCAGTCCAAATGGCAATTGATTGAAGGAGGTCTTATAGCCTCTTGGTCTCAGTAACCTGACAGTTAAGTGACAGGGCTGCATCAGCTTCTGTGGAAGGCTATTTTACAACCTAATAAATGTCATTTTGGGGAACAGCTTCATAGGATTCTGCTTTTAACTTTAACACGTTTCTACCGGACCACACTAAATAACCGATTCCCTTGTTTCCTGTTCTCATCAAAGTATAATTAAATAATGATCTTTCAGAAGTAATAGGTAATAACACCTTTTCTAATACTTCCAAAAAATGATCAGATAATGAATCAAGCAATTAATTCTTAGTTCTTAGTCATTCCTCCTACTCAAGTCTCAAACCAATATTCACTTAAACACAAGAATATGTGATGAATGTTACCTTCAGCCAAGCACATGAGAAAAAAGAAACTTGGTGCTTGTGACCCTAAGAATGCTGTATTTTATGGTATTCCTACCTAAACAAGACTCTAAAGAGAGAACTGAGATTCTTGCAGGGGCTGAAACAAAAGTGCACGTGTGCTTAATACTCTGTCTTGCTCCCTCCTCACCTGATTTTTGGATGTGGCTAGTCCCTTTTGTCACTCATGCTTTAATTTGTCTCCTAATCTCAATCCTGCTATTCAGTGTCTAAGCACTGTGCATGTTTCCTTAAAACCACAAAGAAGAAACCCCATTGTGTAAACGAAACCCATTAAAACATTTCCTGCCCCAGGGAGTTCACAACAGAATATAAACCAGCCTTGTTGAACTGGTGGCCTGCAAACTGAATTCAGCACAAACAATCCCATCATATTTCTTTCCAAGATTTGCAGGAGACCCGCACAGTGATGAAGCACTCCTGGGGCAGCACAGCAATGCCTAATGGATGAGTAACTTCTCCTGGGCCTTACAACTACTGATGGACAGGGCCAACGAATGCATTGCAAAGTGATAGAAAAGTTGCTCTGCATTTCCTATAACTCTTTCCCTGCCCCACTTTCAAATATGGAATGAGGTTATCTGTCCAGCTCCTATTGCCCAGATGTGTGCAGCAAGGGAAGCTACATCCCTTCTCCCAGCCATCACCATGCCCTTCTCCTCTTAGCAGGACTACTGAACACCCACAAAGTCAAGAGGTGGCAGATGACTATGGGAACTGAACCTCCATACTCAAAGAAGTGATGGTAGTACCTAAAGGACAGTCTTGAAGAGCAGCTCTCACTGAGTAAATCCCAGGCCTCTGAAAACACGCTGAGGAACGGTAGATTTAGTAAGGAAACAAAGACCCTACATCTCCCTATTGCTTTACCTGTTCTCTGTCTGAAATACTGCATTGGATCAAGACACTTGCTAGAATCACAATACATGTTCAAATACCAGTACAATGAAAAAGTGTGTTTAAGGGGTCAGCCAGAAGGCTCTTGTATGGAGACTCCAGTGTGGACAAAGTTGGACAAACATTAGATAAATAAGTGGGAGAGGCTGAATCATAGTGGAAACCAAGAGACTTTACATTTGTTCTAAATGGTAGACCTCAAGGATCTAGATTTCAAAGTGAAGCATCTACAGACAGGTGTATTCACTAGGACTTTAGGTAGGCCCCCAGACTGAACATTTTGGCACCATTTTTCGCAATTCTGATTTATCCAAAATTTGTGTTAGTGTTTTGGAAAGCATAATCTCTCCCAGGATGAGCACCATTCCAGCACTGAGCTTACATCATAGCCAACCCTCCATCCAAACCATTAATAAGAATTTTAAGCAGAAACAGTTTAACATTGTTCCCTACTGCTCCCCTGAGGTATACCCCACCAAGTGCTGGCATTTATTCATCACTATGTGTTTCTGGTCCCTCCAGTCTGTTTTGAGTCTGTTTTCAGTCTGTTTTGTAATCTTCATCTCCAGTCAGTCTAAATTAATTTTTCAGCTCAGTCTTCATGGAACAATACATTAATTGCCTCGGTATATGAATAGACATCATATTTACAGAGATTAAATGACCACATTCTTTTCATCTACTTGGTCTGCACTTTGGATCAAACTAAGTGATTAAGTTACGTCTGGATTTGCTTCTTACAAATCTGTGCTTGTGCCATTCATATTCCTTTACAATGGCAAAGTTAACTCATGTAAAGGGTTTGCATATTTCCTACATACCACTAAAGGAATTGAATTAATAACTAAGTGTGCTTTGATTCACACAGAAAACTCAATAACTCTTCTTCACCAGGGTTGAGGCTTGCTTTAACTGCTTGCAGATTTAATTTGTTTGGTATTTTCTCCATTATTCTGTTAGGACAAAATTCACCCTTCTTTTTCCATCATATACACTCTGTTTTGACAATTATCTTGAGGGCTAGCTAACACACACATGGGTCCATGTGAATGCATGGCACAGCAAATTCTTGTTTCCTTATTTAGACTGTTGTACCACAGATGGAAGTCAAAGTTGTTGCATAGTGACTAGCTATTTTAATGACTGCCATTTATTCATAAAGATCAATACAAGATATCTTCCTCTGTCCTCTGGTTCTTGTTTGTTTCTTCTGATTTTCAGAGATAGCTGTATGTGCACCAGCTTCTTGACTAATTGAAGAAAAACATAGCAGGCAGATGTGGTTTCCCAAGTTTATTTCTAAGATGTTTCTCATATCCCTGAAACTCATCTCATAGAGGTCATATTCTGTCCCATTCGCAATGTCTTCAGTTAATGTTAGTATCAAGAGATAGCACAGAGATTTAGTAAACCCAGCAGTACTGACTTCAAGTTCTCATTCTGTGGGGCTTCCTAATGCTGTTAGACAGTTTGAGGTCTAAAACGGGATGAAAGGAGACAAGGCGAGGTAAATATGTCACTTCCACTCACAGCTCTGCTTATGGATGTTTCCCAACTTGGTGAAAGTCAGCTAACCCCCAGGAACAGCAGTAAGGTATATTGGCACATGAAAAAGTTAGGGCCTAGGCCACTCTTCACAGAGATCAGAACTCTTTTTTCAATCATATATAATGGGGGTCACCCCAGTAATAAGAACAGGATTCTGGGTCAGTTTGAGGTGTGATTTTTTTGTGATTAAAGGAGGGATTGGGGTCAGAAAGAAACAGCTCTCAGTTTCTTTGTGTCATTTTGCTAAACAATAAATGTGAATTTCCATCAGCAGAAATGAAATAGCTGTTTCAACAGAGTTCCTGAAGTTTAGACACACACACACACACAAAGCCAAACATATGAGCAGGAAGATTACGTCAACTGAAGAAACTTAAGTGTCCTCTAAAAGGGGTGCTACCCTTGCTATGAAAGTAGACAGACTTCTCCAAAAAGTGATGAAGAGAACAGCTTGTTCTAGCTGCACTGTGACTCAGACTGGCATAAATGTAATAACTGGCCAGGATAGTTCTGGGACAGAAAAGTGGGGAGAAAATGAAGGCCAAATACTTCCTTGGTTCAGAAGAGGTGAAACATTCAAGTAACTGAAAACCAAGCTCTTGAACATCTCTGACTCCCTACTATCTCACAGAGTGAATGTAACTACTGTACACAGATGCAGGTGAAGCACAAGCGCAGAGATGATGGCAGACAAGTAGCAGCCTACTGGTCATAACTGTATCTGAAATACTTATGTCTAAAAACCTCATCGCTTACTTGGGTACTGAGAAGAGAACTGAACACACCTGAAGGTGTGAAGATCTTTAAAAATGAGCAATCTTTAGGGACTTCAGGCTGTGAATCCTGAAAGGATCTCAAAGAAACCGAGTTGTTGAGTCCAGTAGTGGTTGATGAGGAAAGCAAGATAAAAAAGATCAAAATGGACTAGATAAGTCTCTTGATATCAGCATCTGTGACTTTTTTGCTGTCAGCATTGTGACACTGAATTATTTGCCTCTTTGTCTTGACTAAGACCTATTGAAATGAGAAACAGCACATCTCTGGCAATTTGTTAAAATCACTTCAAGTCCCTGAGTGATGTTAATGATCACTGACTGAGGGTGGAGAGCAGCAAGGTGAATGGCATGATGAATGGCAGATGACAAACAGACTTTTCTGATTAACTTATATCTGTGCACTTCCAAGGTCTCTCAATACACCTCATCATATCCTACTCTTTACCTTACTTACCTTCATCACTCTCCTGGGAAGTATCCTCATTTAATTTAATTTTAATACAGAGCTGAGGCAGAGAGGGAATAAATAACTTGTCTAAGGTCACCCAGGTCTGCCTAGGTCTCCAGCACTGGTGCAGGCAGAAACCTCCATCACTTGCTCTTTTGAACTTGGAGATAAATCTTATGGCTGGTTGGTCCTTAAGGATGTGCTCAGAGCTCTGCTGCTCCCTACCCTTGTGACAGCATCTGCGTCACCAGATATTGCAAAAGCTGTCACAAGGAGACAGGACAGTTACAGACACAAGTACCAGCATCAGACCTTGTGAAGGTGCTTAAGCTTTGGTGCATGTGCTCTAGGACCTGCCAAATTTAAAGGCACTCCAGCAGATTTTGGCGGAAGTATCCACAGAGACAGCCTGTTTCCACATGTCTATCAACAGTGCTTAACTGCTAACACTTCCAGGCTAGGATCTTAACATGCCCTCACCTGCTATAGGGTTGCTAATGGCCATTATCCCTGTTTCACAAATGAGGAAAGTCAGGCACACAACAATAAAACAATTCTTCTGCAGCAACTCAAAGCAGAACTGGAATTGAATATATATATATATATAAAATGAACCCTTGTCTCAAGTATGCTGTATTATCTACAGACTTATCAAACCACTCTTCTCAGGGTTCTCTTCCATTCCCTCTCCATCAGCCCCATCTTCCCCCAGTTGCCAATCCTTTCTCTCTTTGCTATTGTCATTTCCCTTCCTATTGTCTTTTCCACTGTCCCTCTCCCAGCAACAATCCCTTCCTCCAAGTTCTGCAGCTTTGCCTCAGGTTTTCCCCTAAATTTCATTGCATCATGTTATCTCCCTAAGACCAGAGCTGCTTCTCAGGAGTGGAACATGCAGCTGTTGGTGACTGGAAAGAGGCCAGCAGACCCCCTGTTCACCCTAGGTGTGCTGGAGTAGGATGCTGAGTGACCATGTCAGCAGAGAGTCAGTAATAAGAGTCCTTGGCTGCCTGTTCAATATCCTGGAAGCAGCCCCTAGTCACTGGAAAAGGGATATGAAGCAGAAAGGTTGCTCCTCCTGGCCTCCCCCAAATGATATGTCATCCAGCATGGAGATGTTGACAGAAGGGTGCATGTGTCACCACAGATGAGAGGTTCTTGGCTGGTAAGGATGTGCCTCCACTAGTCACCTCCACTCCGGCAAGAGGACACCTGAGGCTCCTGATTATCCACAGCAAGAGGTTGAACACATAGCACTTCAGTCTGCTCATAAAAAGGGCTGTCATGTAGAGCAGAGAGAGGGCAAAGGCAGGACAGCCAGCTCCCTTGTGTTATGTGGAAGAAAGGAGGAGAAACAGCAGGTTTATTTATGGTATTGCTGCTCTGATTTGACTACACACGGGTTTGAAAGTGTACAGTTTTTATGTTAATTTTTTTTAAACTCAGGAGGAAGGACTGAATTCACTACCTGTGAGCATATCGTTGACCTGCTCCTTGGTGCTATTAATCTGACATCCTCCTTCAGTGCATCTCTCTCAAGATATACTTCATTAGCTAAACATAACTACACAGAATTTGCTCTTGGGATGCACAGTGGTCAAATAATGGGACAAGTATGGTATGCAGCCGCAGGGAAATGGGTTTCAACAGAGCTCAGGTACTCTCCAAGTCTGCCTTCCCAAGCAGTGTGTCTCCAAGTGATGAAATGCAATGCTATCAAATATCATGACAGAAAGCACGAATATAAAACATGAGGGTGCCTCTTAAAAATAAATGTTGCTTTGTGATCTTTTTCTCAGGAGAATGAAGTTTCCAGTGTGCTAGCTCTCTCTGCGTGTGGTATCGCATGCTGCATGGTCTGTTCCCTATAAGCTCTCAACATATGCTATGAATATGCCTCTGCAGTATAAGCATTCTAAATCAGATGCTTATGCCGCCTTCTGATCTTTTGCAGTCACACATACATACATCGGGTTTTGCCACAGGCTATCTATCATTTCTCCCTTTCCAGCATCTGAAACGCATGACCCACAATTTGGTTTTATGTATGTTTTACTGCAGTTTCCACATAATCACACAGGAAGCTTTAATTCTCACCTTATGAGGCCAAGCACAGACACATAGCACGGGACACAGCCTGCAGTTCTAATCCTTGTCTTTCAGAAGTGTCATGACTGTATCTCTGATCACCAACAGACTGTATTTCTCACAACTTAAGGAAGCATTACTGAGTCAAGTTCCAAGCAAAGCCTCACTCTTCATGGTCAGTTGTTTACCCACATCATTTTTCACCTCGTACCCCAGAGTAACATCTAATGTCATTAGGCAGCTGCTGCCCTCTGCCTCTGAGCTCTCTTCAGACAGCTCTCCAAAGGCATGCATCACACCTACTACACATCGTAAGCTTGTATTGCACTGGGCAAGAGTAGGGAACGAATAAATGGATTCTCTGCATATAATATTTTAGGTGCAAAGACCAATCTCTAGCACAGGTCAGAATACATTTGAGTAGGTACAGATTTCCTGCAGGCATCAAAGGGAAGCAGCCCCATTCACTTAGAACTCACCTTGTGTCAAGGCTGTGATTTGCCCCTCTCATTCCTCCCTCTCATCCCCTGCTACTCATTCACCAGGAATTCACCACGCCTGGTCTCTTCCCCATCCCAGACTGCAAGCGGCAGACACAGCTGGACAGCATCATCCAGCTTCCAGCTGCCTCTGCTTAAGGCCACAAAAAGAGGTTATGGGTCACCTCAGCCCCTGGCTTACTGCAATCAGCTATACAAACCCTCCTGCCTCAGACAATGACATAATTTGGCACAGCACTCACCAGAACAGTGCTGTCTGTACACATCAAGTGACACTGATTCAAGTAGGGCTCACCCAACACTGACATCATGTTGTAGGTCCTTCTTCCCCTCCAATGGCACATTTCTGTGTAAACTTCAGGGAACGTGACTCTTCCAGGAGGGCATATCCCAGGCACATTCTAGTGGGGATATGCCCTCACTGGTTAGATGCAAGAAGATGGAGGATTTTTTAGCTCTATGGAAAGGGGTTAGCTGGGAAGAGGTGACAGGGAAATAGTCTTATAAAATACCTGTCCTGTGCATGGAGCAGATGGCATAGGGGCATCAGAAAAGCCCTGGAAACAACCAGTTGAGCTTTAGCAACAAGACATTTAATCTGCTTTGAATACAGCTAGGGCTGGAAAACATCAGGTCTGCTCTGCCTGTGGGGCTTTGAGAATCTGTATATTCTGAACTATTGCCAGGAGTAACTTTGGTACTGGCGAGATCAATGCTGGGCCCTGTGCAGTGCATCAGTAAGGTAGTGACTTATCCATGGAGGAGGGAAGCTGGGGAAATCCCCTCCCACTCTAAACTATTTCTTGGTTCTTTACATTAGTTATCAGCCCTTGGGAATGTATTTTCCTCTCTCCATGCTTTTCTGTGGCCTACATTATCATTTGCTAAATATTAGCATGTGCTGTTTATCATGAGGTCTGCAACCCTTATTCACTTCAGGGAGTTTGCAACTCAGTCACAGCAATAAATTTTCTGATATTCTATGGGCTTTATAGCACTAAGAGGCACACAGCTGAAATTACTATCTCAGAGCCTTCAACCCCTAATCTCACAGTGAAACATTGCTCACCAAGGGCAGGGAGGATGCACGTAAATGCAGGTTGTTTATGCTAACAGTGGATTCAGACTCAGGCTCCGAGCCTGCTTACTAATCATGACTACTTTGGCTCCCTTGGTTTTATAATATGTTTCAAAGGCTCAGGGAAACCACATTATCTGCAACTCCCTTCCAACAGCATGTTTGGTTCATAAGAGCTGCTGGACAAGCAAAGGAAACAGGGTGTGCTTGTGGCCTGGGAATCAGCTATAATAACATTATAGTGACCAAAATTAACACCATGGGCTACAATTAATGTTCCTCTATGTTTATTGCAGAACAGAATCATCTGAGACCTGACTCAAAACCTGTTGATTTTGCAGCAAGTCCTAGGACCCGCTCAGACAAGACATCATTTCATACTGACCTACTTTGCCCAGCATGTTTGGGGAGTTTGGATTTTCTCCCTGCAATAGATGTTGTCTAAGAAGGGATTCAAATTTTAACCAGAGGGGTTACTCCAGAACCTCTACATTTCTTAGCCCCAAAGCCCCTTTCAGACTCATTCTTGCTTAATGACTAGAAATGCTCCAGCTTCTCCTGGCTACAGGATATGATCCTGAGTACCTTCAAAGCAAATCAGAGTTCAGACTGAACCATGAACATTTAATAAAGAGTTTGAGGGGGGTTTTATTAAAGAAATAAATCAAATGCTACTTGAACATACATGTCCAAAAGAAACACTGGTCTCAGGAGTATGTATTCTCAGTTACCAAATTAGCCCAGCTTGGTTTCCACCACCAGTCTAAGTAATGGCGGATGTTGTCCAACCACTTATTTTTCAAGAGGCTGAGAAATCACAGGAAAAGTCATGAATATCAGAGAGGAGACATCCTCCTGCCCTCAACATACCAGATGGTGGTACAACTGCTGCTCTCTGAGAAGGGGAGCACAGGAAAAGGGGAAGAGGAGACTTTTTGGGCAGCTGAGTGGCCATGTCACACGTGCAGAAGGAACAGCTAGCATCTGGTTTTGCTTCGTCAACCTTATGGCAACAAAAACATGAGAAAGAACTGGACAAAAATATTTGAGAATAGCCTAAGAGCACAAAACTGGGGCTGCTTCCCCTGCAGCGGCAGGACATAGCCCTCTCCTCTGGCCCTCTCTTGCTCTCCCACCATCACCACAGAAAACACTCCAAGATCAGGGTTCACTGGCCATTCCCCGACTGATGCAAAATCCACTTTCCATCACACAAGGGCCAGATTATCTCAACATTTCCCTGGTAAGAAATTGTTTTGCAGCCCCATAGCCGTTTCTGGTAGGAAAGCTGTTCTGATCTGGAGCAGGGATGTTTCTAAGTATGCCAGGTTCCTGAATGCAGTAGCCTGTTATCCCAGAAAGATTGAAGGATAAACAAAGAGGGACTGGAAGAATAATGATTTCTAAACCTTCTTGATCTGGAGGTGAAATCCAAGGCATATCTATATTAATAAACTAAAGGGCTCAAGCACTGACTTGCAGTAATACAAATGTTCTAACTAACAAAATTTCCAGAGACATTTTGGCCTGTGCACACAACACCCAAAACAACAACCAAACAACACCCTGGCAAGGCCCAAGGGACAGCACAGATGAAGGACTTTTTCTGCAGATAGTTTGGGTATAGAGAATTTCTCTATTCAAATATGAGCCATGCCTTGCCATTTGCCCTTTGGGCCAGAGAACACTTCTACTGCGTAAGTGTAGCCTACAGGGACTCTATCCTAAACACACAATTAAATGTCCAAAGTGACGCAGAGCTGTGTCTGCTGTGGTGTATAAGGGATGCCTCGCAGGTCATAGCTGCCTCCTTGATGTATTCAGACTTGTTCTCTGCTGTCACTGCTGCCCGGGAGACATAAAAGGAGCAGAAGATGCTGCAAGTTGGGGGGATTCCCTCTGCATGGGAATTTTCCACCAATGGGCACTGAACAAACACCAGCACCACCAATCAAGACACCACTATGAGGCAGGGAGAGTGGAGTGGCCAAGCCATGGCACACTGCAACAGGTCTACTGGCAGCTGGAAAGGGTTCTAACAAGGCTGTATTAGCTTTTGCCGATATAAGGGCTGGGTAGACCCTGGAACACCTTCCAGGCTGTGGGATCTAGCTGAAATCTACAAGTGCTAAGTGCTTTGCTTCACCAGAGAGAAGAAAATTTCCCTGTGTTGCTGGGGGTGTTCCCTCCATCGGCAGGGTCCAGGCAACAAGCAAGCAGATCCTTGGCTGGACCACATCCTCCAAATCAGGAAAGACCCCCCATGCTTGAATCAGGCTATTGTGGTGACACACCTCCAGGCATGTGAGGCTATGCTGTGGTCAGCAGCACCCTGGCAACACAGAGTGCACAGAGGAGTGCCAGGCAGTCAGAAAGCAGGAGCATTATGGGGGTGCTCAGGGCTCTGCTGGTGTCACCCCAGCTGCTTCCATATTGACAAACACCCCACAGAGCTGGCATGTGAAACCAGACCTGCCAGAGCATTCTGCATCACTACAGAGTACAAATATCACCAAGGAGTTATGACTGTGGGACAAGCTGTTATTCTTGGCTTGGTTCAAAGCATCTCTTGTTGGAAATTATATTCTTTTCAGTGTTATAAACTCTAGCCCTAACCCCAAACTATTGCTTCTGAGCTGGGTAAGTTTCCACTGAAATAAAAAGAATGGGGATTTTTTTCTTTTATCACTAACTGGGAAAAGGAAATGCCCTCTGGAAAGAAATGGTTTCTTTTAATGTCTCAAAACAGAGAAGAGGCTCTTTGCTCTTCTGTGCCATAAGAAGGATAACATTGCCAGTCCATTTTTGGGATCTGTTGTTTTCAAAGATGAGTAAAAACAAGAAATAAATAGCAACACCAGCCTTCTCTCTCTTGCATTCTTGCTGTCCTCCACAGGGACAGCTGCCAGAACAATGAAACTATATCAGGATCACTGCATCCCTAGGGAAAAGATAAACCTTTCCCAGGGTTTCATTTTTGCACAGTGTAATGTGGAGGAGTCAGCACTGGATTCAGACACTCACGTTAGGTGTCTGAAATATAGGTGCCTGCAACATAAGCGTCTACATGGGTACTGGGTATGTGAGTTTCCATTGTTGTCAGCACTGATCTGGTCTTTGCTATCTGAGAATAATTCAGCTGGTCAAGCACCCAGGATCCAGTTAAACATAATTGTCCAGGGCATTTGAAAGGCCCTATGTTGAACCATCAAAGAGAGTGTGCAAATATTAGGCAGGACCTATAAATAAAACAGATTGTCTAAAATAATACTATATGCATATATATGGGCTACTGACCTTCAGACATCTAGTCAGTACAAAAGCAAGTTCCTTGGCTACAGCAATATCTTTGATACCTTTAGATTTGTACATTCAGTATCAGAATCAAAACCTGAATCCCATCCTGCAAAACTGGGTTCAAAGCCACTGAACTCTTTAGAACTCTTTAGAAGGGACATTATTTGCCAAAAGCAGGTATTATTGAACTACATACCTAATTTTTGTCTTTTCTAATCATAAGACATAAAACTTTCAAAGACTAGCAAGTTTAAAAAATATTTGAAGTTACTCAGTAAACTTATAATCAATGAGGTGCTAGAGAACTTCAATTAAACGTCCCAAGGTTTGTAGACTCAGGAAAGTAATGACAAATAGTAATTGAAAATACGTAATTTTGTAGAAAACATATCCAAGGTAAGAGTTATCTGACCTAACTTTAGATGTCAACAATGCAGATACTCACACTTGGTCTGGTCACCATTGGTTCCTCTAAAAACAAAACAGAGAAATAAGCACTCACAACGTACCTGAGATATCAACTTTAAAATGAAATGAACTGCAACCTAGGAAAGAGGATTTCTTTTCATATACTGACTACAAAGGGAGGCCAGCGTATCTAGTCCATATGTAGCTGATTAGACTGTAGATGGCTACATCTGGTCAGCATTAGAGCATGTTTAATAACATACCTATCTGCAACTGCATTCCTGTTCAGATCAATATGTCTACACACTCAGTACTCCATCCCTCTATTTACACTCCAGATTGCACCCATTGCTAGTCCAAACCTTTAGTCTTGGACTCCAAAAGCATCTGTAGGTTGGACCCAGCTACACTGAGATCTAAAACTCACTCGGTAAGGTCCCTCAGGAAAACACAACTCACCAAGCCAGGCCAAAACACTTGAGATGCAGTTAGAGATGCAACATTCCCTCCAAGAAGTCTGCAGAAGAGTGCTTACAGAGAAACAGGGGAATCATTACAAGTCCCTTCACTTAGGAAAATATTTATTCCCCTAACCAAAATCTCAGTGCTAATGATTAAATAAATTTCCTTACATAAAATCTGCTCAAGACTTCAGGAAACCCATTTACCAAGAGCTATCATGCCAAAAAGTAAAGTAGTTCATATGTAGCTGAATTCAAAAGCCTCACATATATAAAGAGCTGGTGAAACTTTCTGCAGTCTGGGACAGGTAAATAATTTTTTGCACCAGTCTAGCTTGAAAGTCAACAAGCCTGGCTCAGCCATGAGTGTGTCAGCATCCCAGGGACTGGGGTGCAGTTTCTTGGCCAGTGGCAAAAGGAAGGTAAGTCAGTCAGCCATCCAGATCTATAACAGTGCAACTTGCACTGTTATTAGAAGTTATGCCTCCCCATCTGGAAATTAAATGCAAACATACACATATGCTTAAGCGTTGCTTAAGAGCAAATCACTACCCTGACAAACCTGAACGGGAACAGGAAGGAAAGAAAAACAAAAAATACAAATCAGTTTAGTTTTCTCTACTGTCAGGGCACCCTCTTAGTTAATTAGGCACAACTTAGGGGACAAAGAATAATGAGGTAAGGAAGGAAAGAAAATCCATTTGTTTGTTAATATTGTAATAGGCTAAGAAATATCTGACAGATAATTTACATTACACCAATTTACTACATAGCTTGGTCTTCTCAAAACACAGCACTGACATTCTATACTCCATTCTTCACCAGAACCCAAGGCATCTGCAGAAGTTTTTGGTAATCTCTGACAGCACAGATGAGAAAATTTGCCTTTCTTACTTGTGGGAATCAGGTATAGCTTTCACATAGCAGAAGTCAGACCCTTTGATCAATATGCAGAACATTAAAAAATGTGTGTTAGTATGTAATCATGGGGTAGATCTGGATGGTTTGACTTTTTCAATGAAAAAGCATAGGAGAGAAGAGAATGTAACATTAGTTATTCTTCATAGTAATAAGAATTATAAAAATACTCCAGAGGAACAAATAAATGAAAAAGAAATGGGAGACAGTCATTGAATTCTTGACTGAGCGCATTATCATGACAACAATGGATATGTCAGGCAGGAGCTTACCACATGATCTTTCCAAAGCTCCATGTCAATAAAGTTCAACAGCGGCTATAGGCTCTGAAAGCAGATTCATCACATCTGTGTGGTCATGGTTACACTAAATGCATAAACTGAAACCCCAAGGGAGATGGTGAGGCTGGTGTTCTCTCATACCAGATGCTGAGCAAACAGCCTTAGGACATGCAGCCTAGCCACACAAGGCAGGAGGAAGTCAAATGACTGCCCAGTATCAAAGAGATGGTGACAAATCAGGGTTAAGAAGAAAGACTTGGTTTTAGGCCAGTGCCTATCCACTGAGCCATGCTGACTACCATGCTTGTCCCAATATAAAGGTAACACTTAGAATCCAAGAATCATAGAACGGTTAGGGTTGGAAAGGACCTTAAGATCATCAAGTTCCAACACCCCTGCCATGGGCAGGAACACCTCACACTAGACCATGTCACCCAAAGCTTTGCCCAACCTGGCCTTGAGCACTGCTAGGGATGAAGAATTTACCATTTCTTTGGGCAACTTGTTACAGTGCCTCTCCACTCTCACAGTAAAGAACTTACATCCAACCTGAACTTCCCCTGCTTAAAGTTTAAACCCATTACCCACTGTCCTATCACTAAAGTTCCTACTGTAACACAACACTTGTTGGTAAGAAAGAGGGAGAAGAAATGTGGTAGGGTTTTGTACTTCTATGAACTGATCTATTTACTTTTTAATTTTCAGGTACCCTCGGAAAAAAAGTAATTTTTTATCTTTTCCCAGAGGTGTTTTTTCTTCTAAAGAAAATATTACAATAATTTCCTCAAAGCTTGAAGCAAATAAACATGATCTATGGACTAGATAGTGCAAGTCCCATCTACTGACTGGTCCTTGATATACACTCTTTGAATCACTGTGAGCTATGAGTATCCAGGCTAAGGCACATTTTGACCAGCTAGGGGAGAGGTCTGTTGGACTGCAGATGGAGCTGCATTGCCAGGTGTCTTCCTCTCCCTGAGGCTTTGTCTTGGAGCGAAATAGAGTGACACCCATTCAAAAAAGAGACCTCCAAGTCTCTGCCTTCCCTCCTTCCCCTGAAGGCACTGACACCAAGGGTCCATCTGCTTTGGATTAACCAACCTCCAAAGTCTCTGCAGGCAGCTGTGAGATGGCTTTCAAAGATAAGAGATGGCCCAGGGTGGCCTCATGGGTTTGGAATTTAGTTAAATATCTTCTAAAGGGATTTAGTAGGATTTACTTCATTGTTTATAAGACGTAGTATCATTCATCCTTAAGGCCCCAAGCGTTTGTATCAGAAAGGTTGGGAACACAATCAGCCAGCAAGGGACACTGATGATGTCCCCCATTATCCTCTTTTCCACATGCAGAAATGCTTCCCTACTCTGATATTAAGAAATTGCTACTTTCTTTGGCTCAGTTCACCTAAATGAGAAAAAATAAGTGAAATATTGAGCAGCAGGATACTTGGGACTGAAGTTGCAGAGAGCGTCAGCTTTTCTGCCCAGGTAGTGGTGCTGGTACTGCATGATGCTGAAACTGCCATTGCTAATATATGGCAAAGAAACTGTAAGTCTCTGCTGGCCCCCAGGGGAAAAATAACCATGAGCCTGCTCAGTGATTGTTAAAAGATATAGGTAATTGTGGAAAAGAGCAACAAAAAGACAACAGGGTGACTGGACAGGTTGATTTATGAGGCAAGATTAAAGGAGCTGAACATGAATGGCTTAGCTAAACAATGACTAAAACAGGACATGAAAAGTAGCCACTGTCAACAGTATTTGAAGTGTCTGTCTGAAGGGGCATTAACCATTTGGGTGAGTACACTTTGAATGAAAGGAGATCATGAAATGGAGGTAGGAAAAGTAAATGCCAGGTGAATGTTTGTGAAAGTTTATTGAAGAACAAGAGTACTGGGGTATAACTCCCATGTTAATCTCCTCCACACTTTAAGGTGAGATCCACCCCCAAGAGGTTATCTGTGTTGAGCAGACATTACCTAAGGAACTTGAGGGAGAGCTCTACCAATTTAAATGCTCCTAAATGCCTCTAATCACTACTGCAGCAATGGCCAGATGCAAAGCCCATTCCAAGACCTCCATACAACCAGAAAATAAAACACCTGTGCCTTAGGCCTCCAAAGTCAAGGTAGAATGCAAAAAAACTGCCCAAAGAGGGTCAAAAGAGTGGTTCTCTGGAATTCTTTTATACTACTCAATGATAAAATGGACCTGGGCATGTCCCAAGGTGGTGGGAAGACACAGAAATGTCAGCCATCACTTTGCCTCTCCCAGCCAAGAAATTGAGCTGGAACAAGAATAATGCTCTATAGCTACATACACATGGCTAAAGGGACCCAGGTTGGCCATTATTTGATGTTATACATTACATAGTCATATAGGTCAATAACATCCTCCTCCCTGCCTAGTCCATGCAGGGCAGAGTTGTCAACAGCTGCCTGCTATGGACTCCCTCCCTAGTTGGTCTGACCATAGGGAGCCATAGCTCAGGTTCAAAACGGGAAAAAAAGATAAATTATCTTGCCACATCCTGCTGCTTTCTTTTCATCTCATATAAGAAAGGATTAGGCAGGAAATACTGCATGGTGAAAAGTCCATGTGGAGAACAAAGCATGGATCTCCTCATCTAACAAAGTCACCACAGAATATACAGCAATAAGCTACTAGATAGGGAGGAAGCATGTACAGGGAAGGCATTATGTTGATAGATTTTTGGTTCAGCACAAACGTTTGTATGAATGTTGTCTCCATGCATAAAGTGAAATTAATACTTTCTCCCAAAATCTGCCTGGCCCTGCTTTTGTAACCATTAAATTACTCATGGTAGGGAATGTCTTGTAGTAAGCGAGTGCACTTCACAACAGGACAGTCCTTACTGTATGCATGGCAACATCATGTAAACCATTAGTGCACTTCCCAGCAATTAAATACACATTTGATGCCCATGTACCTTTCATCAATGGGCTAGAGACACCCCTGAGTGGTTGTTACTGTTATTCTATTTCAGCAGCATCTCACAAACACCGATTGTACCACAGGACCCCATCACAGAGGTCACACACATTTGCAACTTTAGTGGCTTTCACAAAATTGCTATTTATTTCTCCTCTCTGTCCTGCTCTTCCAGTTCTCTTTTCATGGTCAGGAACAAGGATTTTCCAAATCGCATAGAATTTCCTGTTTGCTTAACATTAAAGTGGAGAAAGAGAAGAGAGGGCAGCTAGAAAACAGCAGGGCAGTGTACGTGCACAGCAGGGAAATGTGCACGTGCTTGCAGAAAGACACCAGCTGTGAATCCTTCTATAAACGGTGTAGGGAAATGGCATTGTCTTGACACATTTTCAAAAAGTGAAGGCAAATATCTATGTGCTCCATGCAAACAGATCTTAATTGGTCATGGTGTCAAATGCTCCCTTTAAATTTAATCTAATGAGTTTTTCACTGAGCTGTCAGCAATCTCCAGTAGCCTCCGGGCACTAATGAGTTAGCATCAAGGTGTCAATGCTTTTGGCATTAACCTCAATTAGGAGGAGATAGGGTGATCGCTGAATGAAGGGTCAGCTATTCATTGCTCAGACATTCCTCTGGCTATAGCCTGCAGTGTCCTGCATGAAAAGGGCTGGCAGACTGACTGCCTACCACCTTTTCAGTAAAGAAGACTCATACCTGGAAACATTACTGTTAATTACTATATTTGAAACCTGTGCAGGTCTTGACAGGCATTGAGAATCATCAGTAACCCTACTTAATGAGGCTATTCCATGAGGTTCCCAGGTAAAAAAGTAATAAAATTATAAATATCTACCACTTCTTCATGCCAGAATTTCTAAAAGAACACTGTTGAGGGAATCAGTATGTCAAAGGATAGAAAGTCTATACAGTAGGGTTGTGAATGAAGAAAAAAAAACATCACCACATAGATAATCTATTTCATTTTAATTCTGCTTCTCTTATCTCTCTCCAGATTTTTCAAAAGATTTATTTTAAATATATTACATTCATCTTGCACAATCATTCTCAGGTAGCTCTTCTTTTCTGGGGTGAAATCATGGATGCATCATAAATGTTTTCAAGGCTGTACCCTCCCTGTTCAAGCACAGAGGTCTCCGGACAGCTATACAGACCCCTGCTAGACCCACCCCAGTTCTCCATCTGGAATATTGATGTTCAGCCCCAAGAACATGCTCAAATTTATGTTAGAGGAAATCATTCAATAAGCAAATCTGTTTAGAAATCTCAAAGATATGTCCAGACATCTTAAAATCTGGGTTATGTTTCAATTTAGCATTACAGTTACTACCATAGGCACTCCGAGTCCATTCTAAAACAATTCTTAAAATTCTAGATTTCTGAAATAGAAAATACCAGAAATAGATAATACCAGAATAAAAATAAGTTCGACCTGCCTCCTTCCCATCTTTGACATCACCCACTCCACACAACAGTCTAACCTCCCTTCCCTGCAGTCAACCAATAGTTCAGCATCCCGTAGCCTGAAGTAGTATGGATACTGAGCAAAATTACCTGCAGCAGCCCCTTACACTCCACAGGAACCATGCAGCTATCCCCTGATGCTCTTCTCTGTGATTTTTAGACCATGGTCCCTATCAACTAAAGCGAAACAAAAAAAAAGACCACAAATAAAAGGAATAAAGGTCTCAGGTGCACACACCTTGTGAACAGTGGAGGTCAGGGGTTGTAAAGTACTTTTGCTAACTCTTTATGGGACTCTTTTTCTATAGCAGAAGCTCTATATGTAACCCAGTAATGGCAGCAATGGAGGACCACAGCAGCAGGCTTCCAAAACTTGTCTAATTGTAAGGCTGCGCTTGTCTTACAGCACATTCTGCTTAGTATCATCATAAAAGTTGTCCTTTGAACTGCCTCTCTGCTTCCTCCAGCCCCATCTTCCTTTCTCTCCATGCCCAAGGCAATGATTTTTATCTCCAGGTCTCCATTTCTTCTCTGAAAGAATCAAAGGGCTTTCAGGCCTTTCCCTTGAGGTGATAGCATTACCTGCTCCTCCTCCACCTGAGATGCAGAGCTCTGCTTCCTCACAGTATTTATTTACCCTAATCAATGTCAGACACAGGCTCATTCTGCGCTGGTATTGAAGAGTTGCTGTGCCTGGGCCAGCCAGGCCAGACATGCTTGGACTCTTCTGGATGTGTGATTCAGATCAAGCTACAGTTGTACGGCAAGCAAAGACAAACAGGAGCAGCACAATGACAGCTTCCAATTACATAATTTACCAAGCTTCATCTTAAGCCTAATAGGGCTGTTTGTGCCATTTCAGTCACATTTCACATTCTTGTACAATAACTAATGTTAAATCTAAATAGTTCTTTACCTGTATAGCATATTACTCCTTGATGTAGGTCGGAAGAGTTACTATAGCCTCTGTTACTAGCAGGTACTCCCAAGCCCATTTATAAAGTGTGTGCCCCACTCACTTTAGCACTGCTCAGCAAGAGATGGCATCTTGCCTTTGCCCTCAGGTAATCCATGATCTCCAACAGATCAGTTCCATGGATCCAAATTATCTGAGCCTTGCTGACTGAGGGGTTTTCTTCTTTGTTTCTTTCTAAGATCCAGGAAACTTCATCCACAAAAACTGTTAAGACAACATCACCAAGATGACAAAGTCACAGCCTCAGAAGTCGGAAAACATCAGCCTTGAGCTTTGTACTCACCCATCATGGTGCACTCTTCAGTTACATTGCCACGTGCTTTCATAAACAACTTCTGTGATGCATGAGTATTTTTGAAAGAGAGGTCTCCTTTCTTCTGAAAGGAGAAACAAGCCCCTTTCTTTTTCTTCTGGATGGAAATGTGTAAAAGGCACTTCAGCAAGTCCATGTGCTTGCAGGAACAGGCAACAGATGTTACATCACCAATGAAAATCTACTCTGCCCCCTCTCCCATACCACCAGCCAGTCCCTGACAGTCTACAACAAATCTGACTTTGAGAACAAGAGGCCAAAAGAACAGAAACCTGAAAGCCAGTTGAAGAAGATAGCAAAACTATCAATCCCATACTAGCTCCTAGAAAAATCAAGAGAATTTATAATGCTGAAAGGCAGAAAGTAAACCACAATCCCATGTGAATCCAATTAACAGGAAAATCCTTCTCCAAACCCAGGACTGGAGACTGATATAGCCTTGAGCTGAGGTGCTATTTAAGAACTTTTTCAGCACTACCACTTCTGTCTGGCTACAGGTAATGTCTCAAGGTTCAAAGGAAGAAATTTCCCCTAAGAAATAAGCATCATGTTCAGCTCTTACCTAGGTAAACCTATGATAAGTAGAGATCCAGTAAAACAGTAGGAGTGGAAACCAATAGATGTCTGGAGAAAACAATGGTGTTATCATGCAGTTCATCTCTTTCAGGCACCTATTTTAGGATGAGATGATTTGTGCCTCTAAAGCAGCTGTTTCTCTCCATTACCTGTAACAGGATTTTTTCCTCAGATGGGAATGTCTGCACTATAAATCTATGGCTTTTGTCTAAATGTGGTCAGACGAATCTCACTTCATGAATGTTCCATTATTTGCAGTCATTATGTGAGGACTGGATAGCTTTTTAAAACACACTATAGCTTGAAGAAAAGCATAAGCTTGATACAAAAATTACTGGACAAACTTCTGTTATCTTGGAAAATAAGACAGAGGATTTGAAGACGTCCTAAACCATCTCTGAACCCAGTCCTGACATTAAATTTGGTCACATAATGGAATTCTATTATATCCTTACTCTTCATTTATTTGGTAGGTCAAACTACATGACTGTGATTTTAAAATCTACATATCTCTGAGTTCTACTTTAAAGTACAACACAAAAATCCCAGTTAAATAGATATTATCAAACATTATATGTTCAGTATCCTTAGAGCTAGGCTGCCTAAGATGTTTATTTGTGTATAAGCATCAATTTTACTTCAACTTTTGAAGAAAGAAAGTCTGCATTATATGTTCTGTTTCTTTCTCTAGCAAGACTGTGCCTGCATTGCCCTGCTTCCAAAGGCTTTTGTTTTCCCTTGAAGATACAGGATTTCTCCTTTTCTATTTTTTAGCAGATTCTGGACATTGCTTTTTACAGCAACAGAAAGCTTTTTTTTCAGTGATAAAAATACATTTTCTATATTCATGAAATCATAAATTTTAAGAGCAAAAGGGACCATTACACTCTTCTAGCCTGAGGCATTGATAGATTTACTGCACAGAAGCTAATGGACTAGAGCACAGTCCCTTTGAAATGATGGGAGAGAATTTGTACAGCTCTTTATCCTCCCTCCTCATCACCATTATGAGGGTAACCACCTCAGAGCTCTCTTGTCTAGCACAGACCCTGCCTCTAGTCCAACTTGATAGAATATGTATTTAAACACAACATTTTGGCAAAAGCTAGACTGCTTTCTCAAGTACTCAAAGGTCAGCACACCCACATTGCCCCAGAGCATCTCTACCATCTCTCACTGACCCAGTCTGGTCTCCCAGCAGCAGCACCAGACACTACATTACACTACATTACAACAGTAGCTGCTGTCCCTGCACTCATACTTTATCCTTTACCTGCCCAGTTCTCTCATCAGGATGTGAAGCGCTTGGCCTCTGGGACCCAGCTTATTGCCTCATAAAGCAGGATGGCAGGATTATTAATGTGGCAGAACTGTAGGATTTTTCCAAGAAATTTATGAGTTACCATGGCAGTTCATTAGCTCTCAGCCCAATGACCCCTTTCTACCGAGCATGAATCAAGCAAGAGGCACACACACACATCTAAAAGCACGATGGATATTCCCATCAAAAATACATCCAAGGCCACATTTCCTCCATTTTGTCCAACATATGTCTAACAAAGGCACTAAAAAGCCTCAGTTAAGAGGACCTAGCCAACCCTCTGAAACACACCTAGACACAAAGAAATTCACAATCCACATCCTTCCTTCCTTCCTTCCTTCCTTCCTTCCTTCCTTCCTTCCTTCCTTCCTTCCTTCCTTCCTTCCTTCCTTCCTTCCTTCCTTCCTTCCTTCCTTCCTTCCTTCCTTCCTTCCTTCCTTCCTTCCTTCCTTCCTCCCTCCCTCCCTCCCTCCCTCCCTCCCTCCCTCCCTCCCTCCCTCCCTCCCTCCCTCCCTCCCTCCCTCCCTCCCTCCCTCCCTCCCTCCCTCCCTCCCTCTAAGAGTTTCAGAGTATTTTAAAGAAATGGCAGAGCTATTTTGTTTTTCTAATCCTCCTCTAGTTACAGCTGCCACACTCAGAAACCAAACTCACAATGTGTTATATGCTTTCCCAGACTTCATTTGCCTTTTCCTTAAAAAAAATGTATCCATTAATGCAGTAATGGGACCCACATACTGGAAAACCCCTCCTTCCACACCATCCCATTAGCTACACCTGGCTCAGGGCCAAAATTTAGCATTTCAGCTCCTGCCAAGATTCAGGTTTGGAATGTTTTCACATTGGAAGATTTTTCATCTGTTTCTTTGGCTGGGCTAATGGGACCCTAATGCACACAAGAGATTGCTATCACATCAGGCTGCTGGTTACTTGCTTGATTCAATCATCTTGTACATACATGCTAACTTGTAGCATTTCCCTCTCAGCTAAATGATGCCAATAGGCATGCAAAGTAAGATGCAGGGGGATATAACATGATAGGGAGAACTGCTGACTTGAGACACTCCCACTGGCTGGAATAATTACAACAAATTATTACAAAAAATTCAGCTGGGCAAAAGGTTAGATGACACCTTCAGTTAAAGCCAGATTCACCAACAAAACTGTGTATGTCTGGCAGGAATTCTTATGTCCAGTAAAACATGGAAGCTGGAGGAATGAACCTCCACAAAATTTGGACACGGCTTAAAGAAAAGTTGTTGCTTCATTCATTTACCTCTTGGAGATCCGGAATACAGCTTAGCTCCTGTTGTCAAGCCAGAGAAGTACGTGCTGACTTGAGAAACACTTGCAGATGTTCACCTGCCACGACTGGGAGATAAGTTGCCTCACTAGCTCTTCACTAGTCATTGGTCTACACAGGAGCACCAGCATTAATGCCTGTCACAAAGGCCATGTCAGCAAAAGGGCCATGATTTCTGCTAACAACACATGAGTTCTCAATTAGTACTACCTCTTGTCACCTCTTAAATTACTCCCTCAACAGAGTCTTTCATGAATTGCTAACAGAAGATGACATATTTTTCTCTTTCCAGACTTCCCCATGGTTTAGCACCAAGAGCAGAGTCCCTGCGGTCCCCATAATTACTGAAGTTTCTCACATAGGAAAGGTCTTCATGAAAACCCTCCTGCCTATGCTTCCACATCCATTAATGTGTAAGCATCTTGCTCTCATCATCTCTTCTGAAGCAGCACAGTGGGTTGGTAGCACTGGCCAAGAACACATTGCAGTTTTTCTCACAGGTCAAACCAGTGACAATGGTCCAAACTGCCGAACCATGGCAGGACACTTCGGCCACAGCCTAGCAGCCAGGGAGTGACAGAGAAGAGCAACATAATTGCAGTGCTTGATCTCAGAGAGTGATAAAATCACCCATGTCAAGCAGCAACAAGAAATGCTTGAAGGGATGCTCAGAGAAACCTATTGTGTACACATTTCCCAAGCTTATGCAAGGATCACCCTTTGTCTTTCACTGCTCTCCAATGAATAGCAGCAAAGCTGCATCCTATGCTCCAATAATCAGGTATTTCCAACTGGAAGAGGTGGGGAACAGGAATATGTATCTAGATACAGGTCACAGGAAAGTGTGGTCACGTTTGTCGGTCAAAGCCTCTTCCCTTTCACTCCCATATGTTTTGTGAAAGTAGGAGAACACCATACCAGGAACAGTAATGAATGCAGCTTTATGGAAACCTGAAACAGACATCCAACAGGAGGCTTTCTACACTGCAATTGTTCTCTAAACCATAAGAATATCAAATTGCCATTTGTTTTTAAAGAATGACAGGATTTACTTCTGTCCAGCACAAGCACACGGGACTGGAATTTGATTTCTTGTTTATTCGTTTTTCACATTTTGAAGGATTTTGCTCTTTAAGGGGAGAAATAGATGTCTAGCTATCACAAAATCCAGCTCAAAGACATGTCTGAGATCATGGTTTTGAAAAGGAGCCATGGCTACTTTCAAGGGATGAGGCAGATTTCACCCAGTAAAAAGCAAATCATGCAATTTTGTGTTTTCAACCATGATTCATTTCCTGATGCAGTTAAACTATGACTAGAAAAGTTAAGGTTAGATTAAGAGATCATTACTGCCTTTTGTAGTGGACTTTCAGACTGGACCACAATGCCAGAATAAAGTTGTGGAAGCCTTTGAAGGAGATATTCTCTTGGAAATACATCCCAGGGTTCTGTTTGTTTTGTCCCTGCATTTCTGAGTTACGGAGCTCCTGTTTTTTTGTGTTGCCTTCATTTCTGTCAAATCCCTATGAGGATCAGCTTCTCTCCAGTCTCTTTATGAGATTTTTTTATATAAAGATATCACCTTCCTGGCTAGAAAATTCACAGGGCTTTGCATGGGTAGCCTTGCTACTTCTTGCTACAGCATTTTAACCAAAAACCAAAGAAACTAAGAAAAAATAATAACCAAAAAACCATCAACCTTCCTGCCACTCCTGCCAAATGAAACAACAACCAGACAGAAACTCAGAGCCTGATGCTCCTGCATCAATCCTCTGCTCTTCAAGGTGCTGTATGTTCACCATGCTATAGCAACTATACAAAATGCTACAGTAACTCCATCTCAAATACTGTCTATCAGATTGAGCATCCCGCAGTTACATACACAGACTGACCCACAAACCTGTTGCTGTCTGAGGACACAGCCAGAACCTCCTCTACTACATGCCCCCACATCTGCCCAGCAGATTCAAAATAGCACCAGAATTTCATTTTCCAGAGTGATGTAGAAAGGGACAGAGAGACTGAGCCAATCCTAGCAACCACTATATAAGCAAAACCCTGAAGCAAGTATTTTCAAATATATCAGCTGCAAATGACCAAAATGTCATCACTGGAAGAAAACAGATCTGATTTTGTTTTCATACCACAGAGCTCACACAGGAACAATTTTTTCTCTGTTGCAAAATAAGATGACTAGTCAGGTAGGAATCTGGTCAACCCTGTGACTTAAGCTCCTGACTGAGAGTTACAACTGTTTATTTTTTCCAAATAATAGCATTTTGTTAGGAAAAGGTTGCAATGTTCACCTGAAGATTTTGGGAGTGATTCTTTACTAATGCTGTAGATAAGTATGGATTGGTGATTGTCTTATTCTGCCATTCAAAATGAAATACAGAACAAAATAATAAGGATCCTACTGATAACCGCAATTTCACTGCAGTCCGATGAAACAGAAGGATGCTAACATTAAGGATATAAGCATCCACTGTATGGATTGATTTTACCACCACATTTTCCTGCTTTGCAGAAGCAGTGTTGAATGGGTTAACAAAATATCATTTCTGTGTTATCTGCTTTTTCTATCAAGCCAATGAGTAGAAAAAGAGATAGATTTAAACCACTCAGGTGATCCACAGAGCTTTCCCTTGTTGACCAAAGAATCACTATGAGCCAACTGGAAATTCAGTTTTTTATGTATGATTACAAGTCCTGTTGTTCTTCACACACCACTGTTCATAAAACACATACCCCAGTGAGAGTTAAAATAAGAGAATTTCATGGCTCACCACAGGTGTAGATGACATTAAGATGCTTTCGGATGCCTGGGTAACAAGGATCTCCAAATTCATAGGTGCTGGCATATATGCTGCATCTTCTTTTCCCATGACAGCGCTTGATCATGAGCTGGAGGGCAGTAGCCGACTGACACTCTAAAAGGGAAAAAAGATAACTATTTGTGAATATTTTTCCATTCACATCAGAAATTGCCTAAAAACATTTACCAGACTCAGACTGTGAGAGCACAAACATACGAGCTCTCCATGAGTGTTTAAAAATCTTTGTGTCTACATGGGAAGGTATATCTGATTCTGAAACACCTCTAATAAACTGTAAATTGGAGAAAGAAAATTAGCAAAAAGAACAGGGAAGAATCAGAAACCCTCATACAACTGCATAAAGAAGGCAGTAAATAAAAGACAACTCATTTTCAAAGGGAAAGGGCTACTCGTAATAATCATAGAATCATAGCATAGTTAGGTTTGGAAAAGGACCTTAAGATCATCTAGCTCTCACCTAGCATTTATTCTATAAAAATCTGAAAGGACTCTAAGACAGCTATCAGGATCTTCATTTTAACAGATGGAAAAAAAAGTCATAGAGAAGTAAAAAGACTAACAACAGCAGATCAGTTCAAAGGATGTAAAAAGAAAAGACTCAGACATGGGGGAAGCTTCCAGCAGCTTCTCACGGAAACCACCCATATAGCCCTCCCACTACCAAAGCCTTGCCACACAAACCCAATGCAGCTTGTTTCATTTTAAGGAAAAGCGATGGGGAGAGTTTGGATAGGCTTGTTTAGCCTTTGTTATGTGCAAGAGAATTGTCTCAAGTCACCATCTCTTGCCCCCATCTGCAGACAGACATGATTATGTTACAGTCTGCTCTTAGATGATGTATTTCTAAGGACAATGAGGATTACTATGAGGTTGAATAACTGTTACCATCTACCATCTAAGTAGAAATATCCTGTGAAGTGTGTTTATTTCATGAAAGTAGGAATGTTTCTCACATCAGGAATTTAGAATATGGAAAACTGTAAAAGCAAATGTTTTGCCAAGTACTGTTTTCTATCAGATGGCTTATGCCTATTTTCTCAGCTAAGGTGAAAATGATTTGTACAGGCAAGCTCTCAAGCTTTTAGGTGCTAAACTGATAGCTTGCTTTCACTGTTTAGCCAGGGCCAAGCAGAAGGGAAAGATAGAATGACAAGGCATTCCTTCAATATTAAGCTGTTGCTAAAAGCAATGAGAAAGATATAGATAAGGGAATGTAAACCCCTTTTGGTCACTGATGAGAAGACAGGGAAAGAGAAAATGAACCCCAAAAAGTATTGCATGGTAGAACCAGCAGAACAGCAAAAGCCATGAGAGACACAGGAAAGCCACAGAAAACTAAGCCTAGAGGGTTTTTTTCTCAAATCAAAGGCAGCCTTTTATTTCGTATGCTGCAAATGACAAAACAGGGCCCCATGTGAGCGTTTTCATACTGAACCACCAAAACTTCCTTAGGGTATTTTTGATCCGAGTGTCAGTGTCAGTGGAAACATCTGGCACACAGCAATCCTGATTTATTGTCTTTTTGTCAAATGTCCAGTTAAAGAAACTCATAAATTCTAAGCACTGCACAGGATTTCATAGAGGGTACCTATTCTTTTTGTTTGCTATTGTTTGCACACCACAATAACAAATTGCCTTGCCCCCCAGCACATGAGCACACTGCCTCTGCCTGAGGGTGAGGAATTGCCCATTACTGGTCCTGTAACAGGCACAGCAAGTCTTCTGCATATTACCAGAGATAGCCTTCCTTATGTAGCAATGAGTGCTAACAAACTACAGACTGTGCTTCACCTTAACTGGTAGTACCAGACTTACTCTTCAGGCGCCAGATCTGCAGGTTCAGCACATTTAAAACTTGTCTAGGAGTTTTATCTGTCCTATACTCTCACACTAACATCACCAACTTTGTTAACCATCATTAGTCATGTTTTGGTATTGATGACATCCCTCCTTCCATGCAGATCTGAGCAGGCTGCAGTCTCCATCATCTGCACTAGGAAAACAAACAGGGCTCAAATTCAGACACACCATTATCCCCCTTGTTTAAGTGCTACCCTATTCCTTAGCAAGATTACATGATTACCCCAAACAGGTAATACAGTCTGAGACATAACAGAGCTAGATGCAATCATTAATATGTAGAAGTCCCACTTCCTGCCAGATGTTTTGGACAGAAAGTACAGGAGCAGGAGTACATGGTAGAGGGTTAAGATGCATGGACATGAGGTCAGCCAGTCACAAGGCCAGGCAGTAGGCTCTTTCTCACTGTATTCAGTACAGAGTAGATAATGTGTACGTAATAGGTGAGCACCATCCTGATGCTACCTTTATAAGGAAGTTATTTTCCCTAGCAGAGAGCCTTGCCCATGATACTGATTGAAAAATCATGCCATACTGCCTCCAGGCAGCTGTGAGACCCCGCTCTAGCCCATTCACCAGCCCCACTACCAATACAGATGGAGTTTGAGATATAAGAGCTTTTTCCACATAGCCCTTGATACCTAACATCTTCTATGTAGCTCCATAGCTGCTTCTGTAGCTCTGCCACAGAAGGTCCTAACACTGCAATCCCTACTTGCATTTTAACAGTGCCCATGTCTAGTCAACACTGTTTGGCTACATGTCCACTGGTAAATGAAAATTTACCCTGGTCCTGAGGCTAACTGTGCTGGAACAACACACAGCCATGCTATTTAAACACACCCTCCTAAACAGAGTGGTGATACCCAGTCCCTCCCCTCTAACCTCAAACCATCTTCTGGACTGCCTAGGAGAGTGTTATCTGGGCCAAGGCAATGAACCATGCATGGACATGCTGCAGTTTAACAGTACAAAAGATCCATTTCCAGTATCTGTGCCCAGGCTGTGGTACTGCTAGCTTACCAGCATAAATGTATCCCTAGATACCCAGGTTTTCAGGCATAGACCAGGCCTCTTATTCACAAATATCAGCAGTGAAATCCTCAATTCTCCAGCTCAACCTGCTCTAGCCAAAATGAGCAGAAAAGCAGAAAAGACTCTCTATAGTTCAACTATAGATGGGGATGAAATACCCTAGTGTAAATATTAAGGCACCATGATTTTAAAAGCCTCTTTTATGTGGGCTTTTTGTAAAACTTAACATTGAAAATATAACCAGGAAAAAAATCACCTGTTGGGACTGCAGCACATAAAGCACACAATAATTTAGTTGGAAGCAATATCTGGATCCTACCCAGCCCAGCCTCCTCCTCAGAGCACATACAGCTTTGATGTTATGTCAGGTTGTGCAGCAATTTGCTCAGGCAAGTTTTGCTCCACAGATAAATATTCCCCAACTCCTTGGGCACCTGTTCCAGGGCTAAGCCACTCTCCAGGTGAATAATTTTCTCCTTGTATCTAATCAGATTTCCACTGCTGCAACTTGTGTTTATTGCTTTTGGTGTTTGATTGTTTTTCCTGTGTTTCCAAGAACATTTTTCCATAGAGCCACGTATTTGGTAGTAGAAAACGAAAGAGTTTTCTCTTCTTGTGACTGAACAAACCTGGGTCTCTCAGTATCTCCCCATATGCTGTGTGCTCCAGCACCTTGACCAGCTTGGTGGCTCTTCACTGGACTTGCTCCAGTTTTTCAACATTATCTCTTTATCAGGGAAGGCGCAAACTGGACACTCCAATTAACTGGAGTACCAGAATGTCAAATAGAGTTAATAAACCCTTTCCTTGATGTGCTTACAATATTCTTACTAGTAAAGTCCAGTACCCACTTAGCCACCATTGCTGTGAGACCACACCCCTCACTCATGTTCAATTTCTAGTCCCCTAAAACCCCACTGGTCCTTTATCTGCAGAGCTGCTTCCTAGCCAGCTGGTCCCTAGCCTATGCTGTTACAGAAGGTTATTCAGGTGCAGAGCTTTGCACTTGCCTTTGTTGAACTTCGCAACATTTCATAAGGTTTCACCAGCTCACTGAGGCTCCTTGGGGTCCCTACCCCTGCTGCAACAACTCTCCAATTTCATACCATCTACAAACTCTGCCCCATTATTCAGGTCATTATTGAAGATATTAAGCAATATTGATCTCGGACTGCTTTTAAGTGGCTGCCAGTTTGCCTTCAACAGAGCATTGTGGAGGGTTTTTGTAGTAGTCCATTTCCTTGGCTCTCGTAGAAAACAGCCACAAATTAGGCAAGTCTCTACTGTTGCCACTGACCTCAAAACCATAACAAACACCAAAACCTGGTGAATGCACAAGTGTGAGAAAGTTATCTAAAGTACCCAAGTTACAAGATCTGGCTAAACTCTACTGACTACATCAGAATCCCACATTGTAAATCCAAGTACTCTTTTCATTTTCCTCATGGTAAGGCCTGAGCCATTCTCTTCACAGCAGTCATAGTCTTCCAGCCCTAATAAAAAAATAAAGAAATGGACTGTATGGACAAAATTTGACAAAGTATTCACTTCAAAGACTTTCCTTTCATTACAACAGGGAATTTTCTCTTCCCCCCTCCCCCCCCCAATTTCTAAGCACAAATGCCTTGTGCATTCCCATAACTGCCAGGGCAAGCAGCCAGCCGTACTTTGAGGGAGGACTGCACCAATATTGAAACTAGCTTTGTCTCCCTGCTTGGTTATTTTTGATCTGTCAAAGTGTTCATTCTCCACATAACACATTGAACTGTATTATGTGCAGTTTTGTGCAATCAAAACCTTCAAATGGGACCATCGCCCTTATACATTTCAAATGATTTGTGATGAGGAAGTCATTTAGTTGGATGCCAAAACGTCATGTTCAAGCATCTTTATTCCCTCACTAACTAGTATAGCAGATGTCAATAACACATTTGAGAGATGACTGAGTGATAGATGAGTCTACAACACCCTCATAAATCACAGTCACCACCATGTCATTCAGAGCTCTAGAAGTGACAATGTGGTATTTTCTTTTACTCCCATGTCTCAGGAATATAAAAACACTCAACACCACTCCTGTTGGCTGTTATGAAGTGCATGTAGGTAATTTAACTTCCAAATGTAAACAAGTCCCTAGGAAGCTGGGTTGAATTGAGATCTCCAAGTATATTAGTACCTCTTCAGGAGGTGATTCCAGGTCAGAAGGCTTCACATCTAGGTTCCCCTTCCCAGAGCTCAGACAGGCAAGAAAACAGAGCCTTTCTTTTTCATCAGTCATGCAGTTTGACTCTCAAAAACATGCAGGGAAGCCAAACCCAGCCATGTGGTAAAGTAGAGTTGGGCTATGGTCCCTTTCAGCTGGCAAAATTCACATTTTACCGGTCTTCAGAAGTGGGAGACTCGATGCGGCACTCCTATTGCACCAGATGATTTTGCTCATTCAGGGCAAATTCTCCTTTTATTTTTGCTGCTTGTTTGCTTACTAAATTCAAACTGCAGATGTTATATAAAATACCAACCTGACACCAGTAACAAGCAAATGATCCCATGTGTCAGAGATATGGGAAGGACACTCACAAATGCCAACACCTTTTCACCAAGTCTGAGGTAAGAATTGCTAAGCAGA
Organism: Melopsittacus undulatus; assembly: GCF_012275295.1. Lineage (NCBI taxonomy): Eukaryota > Metazoa > Chordata > Aves > Psittaciformes > Psittaculidae > Melopsittacus > Melopsittacus undulatus. Next base: position 20,003,542 of record NC_047529.1, read on the forward strand.
GCCAGGCCCCTGCTAAGAACCTTTTAAAAGCCCAAAAAGCTCAAATCTCACAGCAGAGCAATAAAAACCACTTTAAGACCTCATACACGACAGAGAGCCCACTTACACAGGTTGGGCAAGAGTTACCCTTGGCTTTTATTAGTCTTGGATTGCTTCAGTACACTGGCAAGGAGCAAATACAAATCTGGCTACAGTGAAACTTCCATATGTGAATGTGTTTAAAGATATCAGCTGTGCTTTTGGAATATGGTATTTTAAATAAAGTTTGGTTTTAGGGGAGAGTGGGATCAGCTTGCTTTATCCTCTTTATTCCTGGCCCCACTTTCTAGAAGTTGCATGTCTCTCTAGCCTTGCTCCTGGTACGAGGTGAAATATGTTTTGCAGGATCACTCCACGAATCCAGACTGCTATCCAGTTTCCCTTCACAACTTAGTCTTAGCCCTCAGTAGGTAATTGATCTTACCAGTTGCATTTAGTGTAAGAATATTCTCTGGTCTACTGTCTTTATCAGCCCAGCTTCTGACAGGGTCAAAACACAAATCAGATGGCAACAAAGCCACACTGGAGGATTTTACCAGCTGCAGCCTGTAGACAGCATTGGCCTTAAAACTGGAATGAGTCTCGAGTGATGTAATGTGCATATCATCAACCTCACCACAATGAATGGATTTTAGTCAGTTTAAGGCTGCTTCCCAGCATGACTATTTCTTTATTACCTCTTCCTGGTGAAAATAAAAAAAAAATAATAATTTGGAGCCAATGCCTATTAATCACATCCGTTACTTTGGTTACTCACTATTACTTGTTTTTCTCCAATAAGGGTGACACATCCAAATCTGAAATCCAAGCCATACATTGCTGCTTTTTATTGCAAAACCTAGCTGGGTTTGAAAGAATGTTTCCGGAGACTTTAATTTTTGCATTACTATAACTCTTAGATGCTCTGGTGGAGATCGGAGCCTCTTCCAAGAGAGCAGTCACCACAGATGCATCCACAAACAGATTTAGACACCTAGTTTTGAGATGGATGTCCAACAGTGAAGTTGGACATGTGCCAGATGATCAAGAACATCTGTGCATCTGTTGACCTTGTCATCAGACTCTCCTGCCACATCCCTGTGGAGCCTGCAAAGGCAGACATCTGCACAGATGAGGCAAGCTGTCCAGAGCAAGCTGGACCATGCACACCTGAATGTGTGAATACATTAGTGTGCTGTAAGGCTGCCAGGTGGTGGTTTTTCTACAGGCTGTCCATGGATCTGGAAAGGCAGCAGGTCATGGAGCACACCCCAATATCAACATGTGTATACTTGGGGAAAAAAAATATAGCCCGAGAAGAAAACTCCATGCATTCATCAGAGGATGCAATGAGTCCATACATTTAGAGAAAAACAGTGGGGCATTCAGTTCACTTTTTCAGTATAAGATCCTGAAGTATCAACAGGTCCAAATGATTGGCTGCAACTAAAGGCTTCAGAAGGAAACTCACTGCCTAAAATACTATTTCCAGCAGTGCACATGAGGTAAGTGATTAGGAACTGGAACAGGACTGGTGGTACCTGATCAAGAGATTAATTCTGTGGTGTAATTTGGCCCAGTGTAGAAGCATCAGGAGACCTACATCTCTAATTAAAACAGTCAGCAGAACCCTAGCTTTTCTTGCTATCTTTTGAGGAGCAGGTGAAAGGAACAACCTGGGATAAATATTTCTTTGAGGGAAGTCATTTACAAACAATTGACAGCTCTAAGAGAAAACTCCTCCCAAGCAGAGGACAGGATTTTTCCCCAAAACACACAGCATGATTTCTTGCTAAAGAATAGAACAAGAAAAGTTACTTGCTGAGGGTTGTGAAGCAGAGAGAACAGAATGAAAGAAGGAAGATGCAGGAGTCAACTAAGTCAGGAGCTCCTGTAAAGAAAGATGCCTCAATCAGGACTGTGTTTGTATACTTACTTGCCAAAAGAGAAAGCAAACTTCGATTGAATAGCAAAAAGAATGCAAGCAGGAAGAAAGTAATTCCAGCCTCGCAGGTGAAGCCGCTGCCTAAATTCTTTCACATTTTACCTAGGAGTAACTCAAAATTGACACACTCTGAAAGAGAATCTCTGTCATAAACAGGAGCGAAACAAGTTGTTCTGCTCTTGGACACTTTGTCAATTATTTTAAAGATGTTTCATAAGCTGTGATTGATACAAAGTTCAGTTCCTTCACAAAGGGACAGCTGCTGCAGGAATCTAAGCCTCTGCTTCAGCTGCAAATTTGCCAAAATTATCCATTCTAGAAGCCTGTGAAGGACATTATCATAAAGTATTGATGAGCCGGTCTCACCAGGTGCAGTACACCAAATCCCAGCTTAGCTCATGCCCATTAAGTTTGATGTTCTCTTTAAAAGCCTGTGCAGAAAATAGTTAATAAAGATGCATTTTGTCCACTTTCTCTCTACCAGTAAGCAGCCCGGTAAGGCAATTTCTTTATCAGCATAGTGCTGCCACATGGTTTCAGATGGAGGCAACAAATACTGTATTTCTCTTCATTGCCATGGCACACAAGCCTCTATAAAGGCCACAAGAAGTGAGCTAGGTTTAGAACCACATGGAGCATGGAAGACAGAGGCAGAAAACCAAACTACAGATACTTACAGATGTGAAGATCAACCAATGAAAACAAAAGACTACTCTTAAACAAGAAATTTTGAAGCTGCAGATGTATAAAGAGGAAAGCTCAGGACAACAGAAAGGCTGCTGGTTTGGAAGTCAGAACAGGCTTCAGAAACCCTGCACAGAGAATCTGTTCCAAGCACAAGAAAACACTCTTCAAGTAGGGAACTAAAATAAATTAATTTGGTAAACGAGATTGTTAAAGATACTTCTGCACTGTAAGCCACTAGGGTGTGGAAAAGGGTTTGCACTAGGGAAACTACCTAAGTGGGGAAGTATCACTGGGGCTTTAGTCCACACAGTTAACTCTGGTTTCCCAGGTCCCTGCTTTCCAGCTATGGTAGAAACAATTACCTCATGCTGTGCAGAACAGAGTCAAAGAGAACCTTCAACATCTCATGCTCAACATGGAAGCCAAGAAGAGTCTACCTCCTCCATATCAGCATCACTCCCAGCAAGCTATTTCTTTTTCTGTGAGCTTCTATGTTTGAGGAATTTCCTATTTGTTTTTTGATTTGGCAATGCCAGGTACTTCAGTATCCTGTTGAGCTGGGTTTCTGGCCATCATCATTATTAAAAATAACAGCAAGGAACTTTGCATTGGTGCAGCTGGATATAACATCTATGTTTTGCACAATGTGACTGAAAACAGCTGGCTATAAAAGAAATCCACATCCAAATGTCAGAAGGATGTGGAGAGAAGACCAGCTTTACATTTAAAAGTACATTTTAATGAAAGAGCAAGAAAAATTACTCACCACACACTTCATAAAATTTTGGAAACTTCAGCAGTAGGCCAGAAAAAAAAATCTTAAAAGAAACTAATCTCATCTAGAGACTGCAACAGAAGGATCAATTGCTGATTTCATTACAAAAGCTATAGCCACCTTTAGAAACACTTCATAGAATCATAGAATAGTTAGGGTTAGAAAGGACCTTAAAATCATCCAGTTCCAAACCCTGCCATGGAAAGGGACATCTCACACGAGACCACTTTGTCCAAGGCTCTGTCCAACCTGGCCTTGAACGTTGCCAGGGATGGAGCATTTACTATGTCTTTGGGCAGCCTGCTCCAGTTCCTCACCACCCTCACAGGTAACAGGTTCTTCCTTATATCTAATTTGAAATTCCCCTGTTAAAGTTTAAATCTGTTTCCCCTTGTCCTGTTGGTGCAATCCCTGATGAAGAGTCCCACCCCAGCATCCCTATAGGCCCCCTTCAGATACTGGAAGGCTGCTATGAGGTCTCCATGCAGCCTTCTCTTCCCCAGCCTGAAACAGCCCCAGCTTTCTCAGCCTGTCTTCATATGGGAGGTGCTCCAGTCCCCTGATCATCCTTGTGGCCCTTCTCTGGACTTGTTCCAACAGTTCCATGTCTTTTTTCTGTTGAGGACACCAGAACTGCACACAATACTCCAAGTGAGGTCTCACAAGAGCAGAGTAGAGGGGCAGGATCACCTCCTTTGACCTGCTGGTCATGCTCCTTTTGATGCAGCCCAGAATACGGTTGGCTTTCTGGGCTGTGAGCGCACACTGAAGCTGGCTCATGTTCATTTTCTCATCGACCAACACTCCCAAGTCCTTCTCCGCAGGGCTGCACTAAATCTTTTCTCTGCCCAACCTGTAGCTGTGTTTAGGATTGCTCTGATCAAGGTGAAGGACCTTGCACTTGTCATGGTTAAACTTCATGAGGTTGGCATCAGCCCACCTCACAAGTGTGTCAAGGTCCCTCTGAATGGCATTCCTTCCCTCCAGCGTATCAACCAAACCACACAGCTTGGTGTCATCAGCAAACTTGCTGAGGGCACACTCAATCCCACTGTCCATGTCAGCGACAAAGATGTTGAGCAAGACCGGTCCCAACACCAGTCCCTGAGGGACACCACTTGTTATTCGTCTCCAGCCAGACACTGAGCCATTGACCACAACTCTTTCAGTGTGCACCCATCCAGCCAGTTCTTTATCCACCGAGTGGTCCGCCTATCAGATTGATGACACTCCAATTTAGAGACAAGGATGTCATGTGGGACAGTGTCGAACGCTTTGCACAAGTCCAGGTAGATGACGTTAACCGCTCTACCCATAATTTTTGTAGCCCTGTCATAGAAGGTCACAAAATTGGTCAGGCAGGATTTCCCCCTAGTGAAGCCATGCTGGCTGTCACCAAACACCTTGTTGTTTTTCATGTGCCTTAGCATGCCTTCCAGGAGAATCTGCTCCCAGATCTTGCCATGCACAGAGGTGAGACTGACTTGTCTGTAATTCCCTGGGTCATCCATTTTCCCTTTCTTGAAAATGGGGGTTATATTTCCCTTTTTCCAGTCATCAGGAACTTCACCTGTCTGCCATGATTTTTCAAATATGATGGTCATTGGCTTAGTAACTTCATTTTCCAGCTCCTTCAGGACCAGCGGATGGATTTCGTCAGGTCCCACAGATTTGTGCATGTTCAGGTTCTTTAGAAGATCTTGAACCTTATCCTCTCCCACACTGGTCCTAAGGTCTTCATTACAGTCCCTGCATTTGTATTGCAAGACTTGAGCAGCATGGCTAGAGCACTTGAGAACCTCAGCCTTCTCCAAATCCTGTGTAGCCAGGTCTTCTGTTTCATTCCTCAGAGAGCCCACATTATCCCTAGTCTTCTGCCGGCAACATACCTAGAGAAGTCCTTCTTGTTACCGTTAATATCTCTGGTCAGAATAAATTTTGACTGGGCCTTAGTTTTCCTGATTCAATCCCTAGATTCTTGGACAATGTCCCTGTATTCCCACCAAGCCGCCGTTCACTTTGGTTTATTAATGTGAACTAAAATAATTTTATCACCTTTGTATCTGGAACCAGAACTCATAAAAAACACAAGGGTCCAGTTTTGTAGAGGCTGACTTAAGAGTGTATAAAGTTGAGCAAATGAATAACATTTTGCAAGCTTGGGAGCTAAAGCGTGAATCTGAGGGCAGCTTCAAACTTGGCTCCAAGAAGTCTCGGAGAACAAAGCAGTTTTGGTCTGGCAATGACAGTAAAATTTCATTATTTAATCTGCAGCAGAGAAGAGCTGATTATGGGCTGTGAGGCACTGAAGATAAAAAGCAAAGACGCTAACAGCTTTTGCTTCACTCAAGTAGAACACAGGAATGATGCGTTCAGTGCATCTACAGCTCTGAGCAATCCCTGACTTCATTTGTCTTTCCTATTCATCACAGCCCCACAAAAGTATTTTCCAAAACATGGTTACAGTTCAACAAGTGCCTAGACCTAGGCCGAAGCAAGGTCTGAACTTCAGAAGCTGTGGGACTGGCCCACATTTTTAAGAGGCTACCCAACTGGCACAATCCTTCAGTCACTTCTTGCCTTTGGTTCCTAAAACAAAGCGTGGCATGCTTGCAAACTGACAGGTTTCACATTACCTTTGTTTCTCAGGCACAGCATTCACCATTGTGTTAATTTTGTAATATTCTTGAGTGACATCTGAATTACTTTGCAAGTTCTGAACAAGCTACACTGGTTTTTATTCAGAGTAACTCCATAGAAATAAGTATAGATTTAAATCTCTTAAATTCTGCACTTTTATTATGATGATAAAAGAAGTTGATATTAGTGATGTAAATACTTCTTCAAATAACATACCAATACCATCACAGAGCCTGCTAGTGCTATTCAAATTACTACTTTCAGAATTTTTATTTACAACCACTGCATGGGGTCATACTTCACTGTAACCAGCTTTTTAAAACCAAGTTGAACTTTGCCTTTGAGGCAGATCTTGCCCAGAAGCAATCTGAATGTATTTCTGCTTTTTCTAAAAAATAGCAATTGTGTGCATATAAAAGCAACTTCATATAAATATTTTTTAATGACTCTGTGGAATTCAACAATAGTTTTTGGCTTTCTAGAAACAGCTGTAAAGTAATTTTAATTACCTCCTGGTGTTTTGAGACAAAAAGTGAAACACAAAGTATCTAAATCTGAAAAACAGCTTTCTGAAAGCAGGCTTTGTCCCACTTTAACTTAGCATTCTATATGGGAATTTCATTTCAATTTCAATTTAATAAGATGTGATATGTGAATTAAAGAGCAACTGATATTTATTTAGATTTCACACTTGGATACTTGTGGGTTTTATTATATACAAACAGATTTGCCTCCAAGAACGTGTTCTTAATCATGAGCTATACACATAACAAAGTAGTTTCTGCACTGAATGCAACTGAAATGTACATAGAGTCACTCCTATGGGCAGGGGCACCCTGAAAGCCTGGTGTGCACATTACAGAGGAAAGATGTGGCCTGACTGCATCCCACATCTGCTGCTCATCCCACAAGCCCAGCCTTACAGCTGTTTCAAAGGCCGTCAGCTCCCATATGGTGAAATAGGGACATAGCACAGGAGCATTTTAGTCACAAGCACTCAGATCTGCTGAGGGACAGCTGTGCTACATGGCATTATCTGATCAACACAGATTTCAGTGGATACCTGCCACCATGGTTCCCCCATCAGTGCCAAAGGTTACGGCCCTCATTGCTCCAGCTCCACAGTTTGGAGGCCTTTAATTTTAAGTGTTTCTCCTCAGACTAAGATTAGAGCAGAGCCACAAATTTGTACTGATGGAAACACAGGATGGTCATGGGTAGTAAAGTGGAAGAGCCAGAAATGCAAAACTGGATGGGCAGCAATCTCTTAAACTAGCTCTTGGGTTGGCAGGAACAGTAACATCCATCATGGAATAAAATGGATTTTTTTACTGCAGGTATTTCATACTTATTCACATGTTAGATCTGATCACAGATAAACTAGAAGAGTCCATTATTTTTATGGTGTAATAAATATTTATATGAGGGACTGTGAAGGCTCTGGTTTGCATCATATATACATCTGCATCAAGAGAAGGAAATCAAAACAAGTTGGGTTAGATCACCTTCTATCACTGCATTGAAATGAAAAATGCCAGGGAATGAGCACCTGAGACACAGGCTCCTTTGCTGAACTCATTCCTCTGCTCTTTTGTTATCAGATCCAGTGAGTTAGAGAGTACCACTGACCATCCATTTTCACAGTACAGAAGCACAGGAGAGAACTTGTATGTGAAGTGACAAGGACATTTCACTTCTCAGCAGACTACTCAGCTTAATCCACCCACCACAACCCAAGCTAGGCTTTGGAGTCACAGTTCCCACAATCTTGTGCTGACTCCAAAACCAAGCCCAGATTCCTTCTACCTAGGATGAGGAGTTATATTGCTGTGGTCTCTTTGTATATAGGATGGAGAGAGACAGGGTCCTTGAGAAGGAGACCTAGATCCTGATGTTAGAGGTCAACTGAACATGTCTAGCTCAGTCTTCATCATTCAGGTACATAGCTACTATATAAATGTATATGTGAGCCTGTCAGGTGCCCTGAATACGAGCATGATATCACTCCACTAAATGGAAAAAGGGTAATGGTTTTACATCTAAGTTCTTCCTCTTCAGTCTCCTAATTAGACTGTTACCTCACACTCAGATACAAGCAAGAAAAAGGCCATTTTTTTAAATCAGCTTTCCTTGGTATAAACAAGCCACTTGGAGACACAGGCAAGAGACAGCTGTAAACAGCTCAATAAAGGAGCAAAGGGCTCACTGGGCTGAGGGATATTAATGGTTTGCTGCTTGTGAATAGCCCTTTCCCCACAGACCTCCCTATGCTCTGTGTATTCTCTGCACATGCTGGCAACAAAGTGAAGGTTTCATTAAGAGAGCTACAAATAAGGTCAAATTCCTTTAAGAGCTTTTCAGAGTTCCCAAGCCATTCAAGGAGGGATCCAGCTGTTTGCAGGGACTTCCCATTACCGTCAGAGACACAAGTTACAGCATGTTTCCAGTTAAAAGAGGATCCTGGCAGATTTTCTCTTTAACATGACAGGGGTAGGATAGAGTTATTCACAATACTACCCCTTCACAGATGCTAAGCACATTCATATATACGATAGAAAGAAAACATGCATGTGGCTTTGTGTGGTGTGTGAAGTCTGACTTGGGGATCTTATATAACCCAAAAGCAGCACAACAGCTTGGATTGCAGGTGTTAAAGGGCTACACCGTTAAGGTACCTCAGATCTCTCCACCCGAGCACCTACCATACCTCATGTCTTCAGAATACAAGAAACTCATGTCCAACTCAGGTGGACTTTATCTCCTCAACACTCCTACAGCAGTACAAGGTCTGATTTTTCAAGGCAGAAACAACAAATTAAATTATTTGTTCCCTTACCTTATGGCAGAGCCAGAAATACATGCAATGCTCTATTAGGCCACCCTTCCTTCACATCTTAGACCTCAGTTATTTAAAAGCCACATCTGTTTAAGCTGTAGATTTCTAAATTCATCCCAAATGTACATTTTGTTCACAGAATAAAAATAAAATAAAATAAAATTATCTGAACTGTTTTTCATTAGGAGGGGAAGAAAAGATACTCTTCCCCACCTGTGGCGGACAAGTACGGGTTCTTCACTTATCAAGTAACTCAGGCTGCCTGGATAAAAATAATCACTGCAAACTTGTCCAGAACCTAATTACCGGGAAGAGGCCCTTTGCTAAGGCTCGGACTTGACAAACATCAAGTCCACTGAAATTCAAACAGAATAAATTTTCCGTATGCAGAACATAGCTGGGTTCTGCCTTACAGGAACTGGATGCTGCCACAAAGTCTGAGTCACACAATCATATTTGTAAGATCAGCTTGTTGCGAATGCCTGGGATCAAAGGGTGTCATGGAGCAGCACTCCCTGTATCACAGGGCTGTGGAAACGTGCAGGGAAACGTTCTCTAGCTAGAGAAAGCTCTGATTTATAAGCTGTGATGTTTTCACCTGCTCCTGAAGGAACAGCATTGCCTGCTGGGCTAGGCAGATCCATGGCAGGAGTACAATTTCTGGAGCAGGTTGAAGGACATCACATGCCATTCCCATGACTCCTAGTGGCAGCTGCTAGCACAAACCCTTCACTTCAGGGTTGCAGGTGTAGGAAGGACTATTATTTCTTGCAGCGTGCCATGGGGAAGCACAGTGTGAATATGCTTTTTGCTGATTTGGGTTGCAGATGGATCCTACACAGTTTCTCCTGTGAGGCCAAGAGAGAGTGATAACCAGAGCCACAACCCACCTTTCTTTCCTGCATCACTAGAGCTCTGTCCCATTGAGTCAGCTCACACAAATAGAATCATAGAATGGCTCAGGCTGGAAAGGAACTTAAGATCATCTAGTTCCCACACCCATGCCACAAGCAGGGACACTTCCACTAGTCCAGGTTTTACTAGACCAAGCGCTCAAAGCCCCATCCAGCCTGGCCTTGAACACTGCCAGGGATGGGGCAGCCACAGCTTCTTTGGGCCCAATGTCTCAACACCCTCACACTGAAGAACGTCTTCATTGTATCTAAACTAAATCTCCGCTAATTTTGAATACATTACCAATGAAAGGAAGGTCACAATAAGCAGAAACTGCCTGTAGCATTGGTAGCATCATGCTGAGACAATCAGTGAGCTATTGCTGAACATACCAGCAGACCTTGATGAACAGTCACATAAGGCTGTGAGTTGAGGAACGGATGAAAGGCCACCTGCTCACTCACTTTTGGGGTTTTTTTTAAGTTAAACTCACACACGCACCCTCTCCCCTCAGGATTTCAGCATGCAGAGAACATGAGCATCAATAGGTATACTGTCTTTCACACACAGTGCCCAAAAGTCTGGGGAAACCTGTGGGAGGCATTGATCTGTGGTGGGTGACTCACCTCTCATCCCCAGCCCTGCAGGGGCCAGCTGCCACTTGCCCAGACATACTTCCTGTCTTCCCTTTGGTGTTACGCAGACAGGACATACTTACTCCCTCAGAAATCCAGGCTGTCTTAACAGATACTCCAGACTCCAGTAACACCAAACATGCTGATGTTCACTTCTGTTCAACAATTCAGTCCTTTCTAGTATCATTTCACAGCTTAAAACCTTTCACTGGATTTCATCGTAAAGCTACCTCAGCATCCCCACCACTAGCTTGGCATTATTTTGTATTGAGCCTGCTCTTGTAACCAGTTTCATTGAAGAGCTGATGCTGGAGGAAGGCCCTGCTTCATCCCAGCACATGGGCATGCTACACTCTAGGATCAGATATCTTGGGCAAACATCCCAATTTGTAGAGATCACAAGGCCAGCCTGAGAGCAACAGGGCATAAAAGCACTATGGATGGTACAGCACATGCAGCCCTGCCATCACACCTCACTGCTTGTTCTCTTAGCTACAGCTTTGCTCTCCTAGCTCCATTCCTCCCATCCTGTTTTCTAGTGCCACATTCCTTGTTCTCAGCCAGTATAAGTTTGAGGACCTTTCTTCTGGGCAAAGAATAGTAAAATTTTACCTTTTGTGGCTTCACATAGAGTTTGCTTCACACTGACATTCAAGACCACTTCCCAGTGCTAGTACATTGTCACCAGTACGTGCCTGTTTCTGCTCTCTCAGCAAGGACAAAGGTGTGCTCAGGTATATAGTAGAAACCCATCAAGTTTCGCTGACTTGGCAACTTATCACCCAGCAGCCAAACCACCCCCACCCCAACAACCTGTGTACACACTCTTAGCCCATGCCAAACACCAGATGAAAGAGGTCTAGGCTAACATGTTACACATATCTGTTTCAGCTTCTGCACTCTGGCAAATGGGCAGCAACAGGAGCACCTCCAGGGACATTGGTCACCTCAGGAGACTGGCGGTAACTTGTTAAAAAACAATGACTCTCCTGCCATGCATCTGAACCATGGGATGGGGTAGGGACCCTCCACTGCTGAGCTGCACTGCAAGTGCTCTGGCTTTCTCAGCTACACAACTAAGGCACCCATCATGCTGCACAAATAACTTGACTGGCCTGATTCCACCTCTGGTTTCCTACTGACATCCATTGTCTGAGTATCATATTTCTGAACATATTTCTGAGCAGTTACATGCTTCCATTTGAATAGCATTTAACTCCTAAGGGCACTGGATCAGCAGCTGTGAAGCCAAAGATCCCCAGATACAACTGAACAGATACGAGCACAGACAAAAGCAGCAGGCCAACCTTCCTTGTATAGCCCTCTCTGGAAGCAATTCCTTTCGGAAGTCAGTTGATTCCCTCTCACCTCTGTAGAGGAGGATGATGAGGAATGCTGGCTGCAGGATTTTGCACTGCAGACAGCTTCTCTCTCTGCCACAGCCTGAAATATTCAAAGTTGTTTCACATTGGCCCAAGAACAGACAGTTTTAGTGAATGTTTTTAAATTTATTGATCCTTAACACACAGAAGTATAGGAAACTATGATAGTCTGAGAGTGAAGAAGAAACCTGAAGGTACTGTAAGTTAACCATAACATCATAACATGATGAAAATGAACAATTTGATCCTTGAATTTTCACCCCTTGCATTATATACACTAAAAGTTTAAATGCAATGCCAATGCTTGACTTTGCCAGAGATGACCTATGGCACCCCCCAGTAATGTGCTCTTCCATATTATAGATGGTGGCACAGTCTGAACCAGCAGCAGGACACAAAATGAAAGAAATAGAAGTAGTACCTCCAAACAGAAAATCTGATGAATCTGCTAAAAGCCTGTGGCTTGGTAGCTTGGCAGCTTGGAAAGGACGTCTAGCTGAACCTCAGTTTGGTGCCTATGATGAAACTCACCACTGGTTCACATCAGGAGCACCACCATAACAGGCTTCATGCCCATCAGTGTGATCTGTCAAGCCATTCCCCTGCTTACCAATCATAGGCATCCCTAGGTTTTGGTACGGGCACTCCAGGCTGCCTCCTTGTGTTCTTCCAAAGATAGCAGAGTAAATAGCAATCACCATGCTCTTCTTACAGCTTAGCCTCAGCTTGTCATCTTCACAGGCTACTTTACTCTTGTATTCATCTGGAATGAAACAAACAATTACTCAGCAGATCAGAGGTGGGCACTCAGCCTGAATGGAGCCCTCTCACTCCCTCATGGTGTGAGCTTGTCAGAGGCAGCAGTGATTTTGGGCATAAGCCCCGGGGGTGCACATCCACTGCCAGCACAATCCCAGCCTTACAACTGCATTTGCTGGAGTAGCACTGATCATTTGCATTATGCATTCTCTCTCTGGCATTATCATAATAATTAATGAACATGTTTTAACTTATCATGTGTGAGTTCCAGTAAATAGCCAATAAATTAATTTTGCAGACAAATAAGTGAGGCATAGTAATTGAGTGATTTCCACACGGTGATATTAGAAGCCTGCGGCAGGGGAAGGTAAAAGCCCATACTTTAGACACCTTTCTCATCCATACATCAGTCCTTTGTATGCCAAGCATTTATTCTACATCACAGCAGCTCATAATTATGCTTGATAGCTTTTTTTCACAGCAGCTCTCCCTTGGCAGATTCAATAGGAGATATACTAAATATGTTAATGCTGGAAGCTGCTTTTGCCTCTTGCAAATACAGATATGCAAAGCTGCTCCCCAAATTCCTCTTGAGATGGTCACACCAAGAATGCAAAATATTCTCCTGCTTTTGTAAGGCTGGTGCACACTGAACAGTAACTCAGAACTGTCAAGGATATTGGGCAATTATTTCTTAAGAAATCACATAATTCCCTTCTTTTACTATTATTTGTATTAGGGGAACCTCTAGAGGTCCCAACCTAGAACAGGCCCTCTGCTTGTATGTCCACCAACACACCACAGGAGACAAACACTATTCTGAAGAGCCAAGTCTTGCCAGTTGAACATCTATAACTATGAAAGAAAAAGACTAAGAAAACTGAAGTGGCATGTCCATGGTCACCCCAGCCAACCCAGGGCACAGTCAGGAACACAACTTCAGCCTCCTCAGCCTCTGTAGTTACTTGCCATTAGAAATATAGCCACAATGGCATCCAAATTGCTTAATGGAAAGGGTCCCTGACCCATGGTAACCACCCAAGCATGATCAGTTGTTTCATCTGAAATGCTTCCAGCTGTAGCAGGTCAAAATTGTGCCACAGAGTACACTAACAACCAAACAGCGTAGATAATCATCAGCCAAAGCCTGGGGCTGCCCCTGGCCCTGTACTATTTACTAGCATATGCATGCTTTTTGTCTCTCCCTGTCACTGGTTCTCTATGCCTAATATCACACACATATATATGAGAACTTATGCGTAAGTCCACATGCATTCAGCTACTCAGCAACTGAGAATACTAACTAATTATTATTTTATAGTTTAATACTTAAGTCTTCACACCATGGCAGCTAGAACTTAACCATGTCATTTTTGACTCATTATAACTGTAGGCTCAAGAATCATTTTATCTTATTGAAGATGTTGAGGAATTTTCCACCAAACTTTAGTCATAGAAGAATTTAGGTTGGAAGACTCCTCAGGAGGTATCTGGTTTAACCTGTGCTCAATGCAGGACTAATTCTCACAGTGCCAGGTGAGAATCTTAACCCTAGACACTATTCCAGCTCATAACCCTCCTTCTCACTCTGCAGCTTTTTCACAAAAATCTCTGGAATATCCTTGTTTCTATGCCACTGGAGGGAAACTTTCAAACCTCTAAAATATTTATTGAATAGGAAAATACTCTTTCATCCATCCCTGTTGATGAAACGTAACCCATTCATGGGAGAATCTGTGTGAAGAACACACATCCTTCAGTAATACCTACAGGGTAAACCCATGACCAGATGAGCTTGTAAAATAGTAACAGTAATCAGGAATAGAAGCTCTTTTCAACTTCAGAGTTGATGTTGAAAGAGAGGGCGAGATGAACCTCATACAGCTGTGAAGAATCAATCATCAGTCTATGTATCTAGATAGTCCATCCACAATCACCATGAAAACCTTTGAATAATACACTGAACATACTGAGAGTTATCTTCTTCACCTATAATTGTCTCCCATAGGATTTTTGTTTCTTCTGTGAGGGAAACGGGATCAAAGCTTTAAAAGCTACACAGTGTAAAACTTAACAGAGTACATTAAAACCTTATAGACTTAAGAGATTATTTTAGTTCATGGGTTAGAAAAAAAAAACAAACAAAAAAAACCAAAACAAAACCTCACAACTCACCACACAACAAAAAAAAATCCAAAGCCAAAACACAAAAGGACAAAACTCTGAAACAGGACAAGCTATACATATCTTATGTTAAACTAATATCATAGAAAGGGAGAGTACCTGTGACTAGCTGAAGTGTTTGAAATATGAAATAGTTTATTAACTTTAGGAAAATATCAATTTTTAAGTCTCTAATGAGCAAACACCACGGTCCTCTGTGAAGGTCTTATTTCTTACAAGGCACTAGCTTAATTTCCTCTGCCAATTTGTTTATTATTAGCTACATCTTCCAATTAAAAAGTGTAACTGATTGCTTAACCATATGTCCTCTGGACCCATTTAAGGTCCTTAGAGTATTTAGTAAATTCTTTGGACTGTTCAAAGTCAGGGCTTGTTATTTGGAAACTTGACTGTGTTTTAAATGCAGAGTGTTTAACAGTGGGTTGCACAGATACTCACATTTCTATTGCAAGTCAGTCCAGCAGTCTTGAGACAGCAACAAAACTCGGTCTCTCACATTTGCAGTTCTTACCCTTGAGGCCACTCTGAGAAGTCGTGTTCAGAACTCATGGGGGAAGCTACCTGATGAATGGCTCAAGATACTAGACCTGGGAGGTGAACCTGAATGCACGCTCCTTGGGAAGCAGTGTATTTTATGGGTGACATGCTGCTGACACACTGCAGTGTGGAGTAAGAGGACTGTGCCACCCGAGACAGATGCCTCCTCTTGATCACTAAATTCTGCCCTAGTAAACACCTGTCAGAGCTGCCAGTTCCCAAGGCTCTGACTGAGTCCAAACTGGTTAGGGCTGCAGCTCCCTGGGCTGGTACAGGTAAAAGACACTGCTTTCTTAAGAGTAAAAAAAAAGGAAGAAAAAGAAAGGCCAAATACACAGCAGTATTTCAGACTCCCAGTAGGTGCCCTAAAGCTTGATCACAAGAGAACAAATACTCTCGGTGTTTTTGGGCAACCTAGTAGAGATCTGGATAAACAAACAGATAGAAAGCGATGTTACAGGGAGCACAAGGCCCTGAAAGTATTTTCTGCTTCATAGCTTTGCCACCTCCATTTTAGCCAGGATGAATCAAAGCCAGACATTGATGTCTCCCAGGCATTGGACAATGGTAAGGACTGTGATTGATGTAAAAAAAAAAATACAGAGCTAAGCATCATCCATATATTTGCTGGTACTTCAACCCATAATAGCCTTATATAAATATTGAAAAGAGCCAAGGCAGTGTGAGTGACATAAGAGAGCTGGGACTGGGAACAAACCTGCATTTTTCTCTCTCACCCTCCCAGGAAGAACTGGCCTCCTACAGATCAATCACAATCTGGTCCTAAGCCTGCTATAACTGTTACAGTCTGGATATAATTCAGTCCAAATGCAAACATTTGTATTAGTGGGTTTCATGTTTCACCCTGAAAAATTAAACATGCTTAAATGGCCTAGGAAAGGTGGCAGTGATATTCAGCAAATGGCTTACTCAACTCTAATCCCCCGTGCAGTCATTTGTAGGGCAACAGAGATTTACCATGATTAAGATATTTGCTAAGGATAATATGCCTTTTATTGCTGCCTGTTTTCAGAGACGCTGGCTTAAATATAACTCAGTAGACAGAAACAAAGGAGGGAACAGCTGTAGGCCTTTCTATACACATTTTTAAAGGTCATTATATGACATAGATATAACATAGCGAGAATAATTAAGGGAAAACAATTGTAAATGTTTCTAATGGAAAAATTGGCTCTCAAACAGTAAAGTGAACAAGAAGACCCTTTGTAATCACAGGATGCATACAGTAATGTTCAAGTATTGACCTGTACTAAAAAAATTTACTTAATGCCTTAAGAATATTTTCACTTATGGTCCATGACAATTTTCTGAATGGTCATGACTGAGAAGCTCAACACTAAATGCCAATTGGCTCAATCTCTCTAACACCTTAGATATACAAGCTCCTAAAAAGATTTTGTGTCTAATACAGTGACGGAATGCATTAAAGCCAAAGGTCTACCTTGCCTAAAATCGTATTTTTCAACAGAACTTGAGGAAAAATGCATTAAATTTTGCTAATTAAAATATGCATGCTTCACATAGTCAGTGCATAATAGTTGACCCTATTTCTCAGATCAAAGGGCTGGAAATACATGCAAAGAGAAATCTGTCTTCCTCAAAAAAATCCTAAAGGATTTAAAGCTTAGAATTGGGAATCTAATCAAAGAAAGAGATTTTGTAGGAAACAGAGATGGCTTTTCCCACTTCCTTATCAGGTCAAGAATTTTTTTCCCATAGAAGACTATCATACCTAGTTTATAATTTAAATTAATGAGATTGCACCCAAGATGCCACTTCAAAACCAAACCATACTCCATGTTGGCCAGTAACTTCTCTTTAGCACAACTTTTGCCTTGCTCACGTTCATCCCAGCTTTGTTAGTTGTTCCACTGCATACCACCAAAATCAAGAGCATTTCTTGCCTTGAAATTCATCCTATCCATCCCCTCCACCAACACCTTTTCCTTTAACTGATAAATGAATGGGTTTAACTATTGCATAGTGGTTAGTGTTGGCCTATGAAAAAGGGCATAGGGACAATTCCCTTTCTCACTCAAACTGTGTTAATGGCACTCTTCCTAACTACACTTCTTACTGCACCTATCACATACAGATTAGTTGCAATGTTGAACAGCTGAGATGCTGTCCTGGTTTGAGCACTAGCAGTCATTTTTCTCCTTCTTGGTAGCTGGTGCAGTGCTGTGTTTTGACTTTCGGGCTGAGAACAGTTGCTGATAGCAGCAATGTTTTGAGTTACTGCTCAAATGTTTGGTTTGTCCAAGGCCTTTTCTGAGCCTCATGCTCTGCCAGGGAGGAGGGGAAGCCAGGAGGAAGGAGAGACAGGACACCTGACCCAGGTTAGCCAAAGAGGTATTCCATACCATAGCACGTCATACCCAGGATGTAACGGGGAGAGACCCGGAAGGGCTGGAGCTCTGGGGGGATGGAGGAGGTATCGGTTGGTGCTCGGCCAGGCAGGGTGGGGTGAGTTACGGGTCAGTGGCTGGTGAGGTGTTGTATTCTCTTCGCTTGTTATTTGCTTTTTCTTTATTATTTGTAGTAGTAATGGCAGTAATGATTTGTGTTGTGCCTTAGCTATTAAACTGTGCTTATCTCAATCCGTGGGGGCTACATTCTTTGGATTCTCCTTCCTAACTCTCCGTGAGTTGGGGGAGCAAGGGGGGAGAGTGAGTGAACGAGCTGTGCGGATTTGGTTTTAAACCACGACAGATGCACAATGGTCCAGATGGTGCAATTGGAATACACAACCTTTTAGTCACAAACTAAAATTCAGCTAACTTTTACGGACACTGGAAGTCATCAACAAATAATAAAGATGATGATCTCAGATGTGGTAAGAAGTTACTCATTTC
Source organism: Melopsittacus undulatus (assembly GCF_012275295.1). Taxonomy (NCBI): domain Eukaryota; kingdom Metazoa; phylum Chordata; class Aves; order Psittaciformes; family Psittaculidae; genus Melopsittacus; species Melopsittacus undulatus. The sequence continues at coordinate 20,021,710 of NC_047529.1, forward strand.
ATCACATGTCTGGGCAGAATACTTACACTGTAAAAGTCACCACATGGAAATTTTTTGAGTCATCCTAAAGAGAAAAGCCAAAATAAGGGTTAATCATGGAAACATGGACTCTTAACCATGGATGTAGTCACTCCAGACTACATTTCAGAGCCCCAGAGGATAGAATACACCTCTGGAGACTGTCTAGGACAACTCCCATGTTCACACCTGAGTCAACTAGAGCAGCAGGATGCTGAGAATCATGTCCATTTAAGTTTTTAACACCCCCAGGGATTGAATCTCCACAACTTTCTTGGGCAGCCTGTTCCAGTGATACTGTTAATCATGTGAGAAATGAGTATGGGAAATACCTGCTACTATCCCTTCCAGGGAAACTAATAAGATGAGTCTCCAAGACAGGAAACCTATTAAACACTAGAACAGACACCTTTAAGCAGCATCCTTGTACAACAGGACTGCCCATGAGCAACGCATCTTGGAGAAAAGTGCCTTGGACAGCTTTCACTGACTCCTTCACTCTTACACTCTTCTGTGAAGAAGGTAATTGTATTAAAAGGATATTCTCCAGTCTGTACTCCCCTTCAAACCTTTTCCCACACTTCTATTTTTGTGTTTGTATATTTACTTTTCATGTCAAGCAAGCATTTGTTATTTGAGTTTTGCATCCTCTTTTACACTTTAGAATATATAAGCAAATTCTGGCATCCAAATCCCTGAATGCAAATAAATCAATGTAGATTACAAATTCCTCACAGGGGCAAATGCCCACTCTTTAAATCAGTGCATATTGCTCTGACTCCTTGCTTTTGTTTTCTTCCAATTTCCTTTCACTGTACCTCATATCCTGAATACCAGAGCTTCCTCCTCATCCTCACGAACCTGCTACTAACATGAATGCTATTCACCTACCATTAATCTCAGGATTTGAATAAATCCATATCAACCAAGTCACCAGTCCCTTAGGCAGGACTGAGTGGAGGAAGCCTTTCCAGGATAACAAAGGTCTCCAGAGTCCTCAGTTACAGTCTTTCCTCTGATTCCCCCACAGACATTTAACATTCACTCATTTCAACAGCCAGGATCTAAAAAGAATCATCATTCCCTTTTACTGGAACCATACAAAAGTCAGAATGCCACAAATTCATACATCTGTGCAGAAATATTTTTAACATTATTTCTGTTCAATTTTTCCTTGAGAAACTTTCTGTGAAGATGCCATAATTTAACTTTTAAAAATAGAATTTTGCTACCCTCAATGGCATGGACTGCATGGCTTACTTCTGCAGAAGCTAATCTGAAACTCTGAAAGATACAGCTTGGGTGACAGTCCATAGTTATATCCAGTAAACAGTTTGCCAAATTCAGGAGCACCCTGAAAACTCAAGTGTGCCAAATTTTAAAGGTCTGAAACAATTTCAACAAGCAAAAAGACTGTTCTTTGCAAACAACCTTGTCAGGTTCCTTTAAAATTACATTCATCATGCACCCATCCAATTTGCAATGTTTAAAAGGCGCCTTTCCTCACTGTCACTTCCATTAGCCTGAAGTAGTTGTCTTTTTATATTCTGCTGTGCAAAGGCTGGCAGTGCTGCAAATTAGCTGCTACATTTAATTTCCAAAGTAGAGTTCAGAAGCACCTAGTTCCACTTTCCTGTTGGGGAAACAGAGGTATATGGTTATCTAAGGAGGAAAAAGGGAATAATATCAAAATATATATGCTAAACTGTGAGATGAAAGTTGAGCAAAACTCTTGGGAGCCTGGTACAAATTTCATTCTCATCCTACTTCTTCCATTAATGAATTTCAGCTGATTTTCTGAAGCAGCTGTGACTTGCTGGCATTCTGCTGCCTGAGCTTCTGCTTCACTATTTATTAGTCCTCCTTCCAAGGACCCGAGAACCTGCTGGCTAGACTTCAGTGAAGTTTGTCAGAAACGTTGAGATGACAAATGCAGTTAAGTCCCAATACATTTTTTAAGAACTGATACATAATGAGAGAAGAGAGCCAAATCAGTGCCAGAGCTGGTTAGAATTGTTGCACTGTCCCACCAGTCAACCCGCATGGATGTAATTAATACCTGGCTAATTGGCATGAATATAAATCTGGACTAGCTACACCACAGGTGGCAACGTAAGAAGCATGGTGTAAACTTTTGTTACTGCAGGAAAAAAGTGGGAGGGATGCACTAAGGAAAAAATTTCTTGAAGATGTAAGGAAAAAGACTTCATTAGTACCACTGTTCATGGCACTTTTATTCTTCTCTTCCAGCTATTTTAATAATAGCTGAAAGAAAGAATTTAGTCTTATATCATTAAAACGATCTTCTTCAAATGTTAAAATAATGGCAATAATAATTCTGACACAGAAACATTAAAGGGATACCTGATTGATATTTTTACATAGAATCCATGTGACTGCCTAGAGCATAAAATATGGGAAAATTAGGTCTACAAGATTAAAAGCTAGTTCACTACTGTCCTAAATAAATGCACAGTATTCTCTCAGTGGCTTTGCCTGAGAATTAAAAATGTAGCTGGGAGAAATAGTTACCAAATCTCCTAAATTCATCACGGATGCTTTTGAAGTCCCTGTTCCCAGAGACATGATTAGGTGACAACCTCCAGCGCCTTTTAAGTAAAAAAAATAAGTGCGTGACTGAGTAGAGCTTGATAGACCATTAATATGATAAAAGCTGAAAATATCAGCAGATACATCTGTTAAAATATATAATTAATTTGAAAACCAAATACAGGACTGATATTGAAAAAATATTGCAGAAATCCACAGTATTGGGAAGGATTCATTACCATGCATCTACTTCAAAGAAGATCTATTGTTCCTTTTTTATTTGAGGAGAGCAATTGATTTCTGTTTTGCACAATTATATAGTTTTGCATAATTATAAAGTCCAATTGTTTTCTGTCTTGCATAAGTCCATATACAGGACCTCTTGCAGACTCATGGTATAAATTTACTTCCCTGTTCTGTGAGGCCTATACACATTGTTTAAACTGTAGATCCAAAATTCCACAGAAGTAAGCTTTTGCAGCATCTCAGTTTGGTTTATAAGCATATTGTTTCTTGGACATGCTTTTCTTAGTTTTTCATCAGTAAGTCAGAAAATCTTGAAACCTGTCATTCAGAGCTTTCAAACCTCTACCACAGTAGGACTGTGTTGAGATTTAGATTTATGGGTTTCATTTTTAAAAACTTGGTATCCCCGTGTTTATTCTGCCAAATGCCCCAAGGACACCCCCTTGTTCTTCTGGGGAGAAGGGTTTCAGATCACTTTGTTTCTGACAGCAGCCAAAGCCATCCACGAGACCTGAAGCACCATCCACAACACAGGCTCCATCATCAACACAGCAAGGTATCACAGGTGGCCTCAATGCCTAAAGATGGGCTGGATCTCCTGAAGTTTGTGAGGGCAAAAGCTCATAGTTACTTCTGTTAATAGTATTGACTCACCTGTCCCAGCACAGAATAGCTGTGGTGTATCTCTCCCTTGTCCTTCACTAAAAATTCATGGTTTAAAAGGAGGGTTTTAACCCTTGTTTTTTTTCTTCAGAAAACTTAAATACCATTGGACAAAGAGGGTCTATAAAGGTCACAGCTTATTATTTATGCAATTGAGGTAGATTTCAGAATTTGTCTTTTTTAGTGGCTCACATCTGGATACTGGAGACCTGATCCCAGTGGAAAAGGAATCTTTCCACCTCCCCCAGTAAAAAGCACCCCAGTCTTCACTGGCTCTTTATTACATCAATCAGGGCTGACTGATGAGTTTTGAAAGAAAACTCTGTGTGTGTGTGTGTTATTTATTTTTTCTTTTTAACTGTCCTGGGTCAGCAGCAGTTTCTTTCTTCATGGGAGCAGAGACTGACAATAATCTCTGCATTTGCTGACAATGAAATCACACATTCCTCTTAATTCCATGCCTGACAGTCAAGTGATTAGTGTGCTACAGAGACAGAGCTATTTGACAGCACCTGAAAATCTCTGTGCATCAATGGCTTAAAAGAATATTAATCGTTAGTGTAAAAGTTTCTCTGACCCCAATTGTAAGCTGATGGATCTGTCCTCTGTTATTTATAACATTCTTTTATTTATACCTTTTCATCACTGCAGTGTTTGCTGCCTGAGGCTTTATTGCCCTTATAAATTTCCACTCCCTATACCATCTTAACAGTTTTGAAATAATACAGATAAGTAAGAGCAAGGTGATTAATGCAGGAAGCAAAAGGCTTATTCTGTTGCCTCGGTGGCTGGACCAGAAGGATGTGCCTATTAAACACCCCTCACTCTACCGTGAGGCTTTGGAAAGACTGGCTCACCAAAAAGCAATGCAGTGAACAATACAGTGAACTTCTCCTGCCACCAATAAACCTGTCTTACAAAAGAGATTAATGCTTTTCTGAAAGGGTTGATAACTACTGAATTACCAATCTATCCCAGCACTAAAATCAATCACCAGTGTTAAAGGGACCAAGAATACATTTAGGTACCTCTGCCTCAGCCGAAATTTCCACAAAAGCTCTGTTCTTTCCATAGCCCTCCCCTCTTCCTCATAGCATTTTGCAAATTCTGCGTAGGGAGTGACAGCTTCGAGGATGTGTGATGAGAACTGGCTTTTCAAGCCATGGTTACCAAATTTAACAGAAAATGTGTAATCCTCAACCAAAGTCAATGGCAAACCCTGCTCTAGACTCAATATTGAAGGAATGGATTATAGGCAAACTAAAAGTTGAACAAAATGCACTCACTGCAAGACTAGGTGGTCTTTCCCAATGTCCTTTCTATACTTTTCAGCCAGTCCAACTGAAATCTGATGAGCAGACCTGACCAATTCGCAAAAATACATAAGATTTTATATTCACCAGCAACTAGGCATTGCCAACACAAAGGATGACTCTGCAGGTTTTTGATAGCTGGAAAAGCTCTGCCACCAGTAATGGCATTCCACTCTTTGTACAGGTTTTGCAGTATCACTAGAAAAAGAAATCACACATCCTCACCAAAAGGCAGACACCCTCAAGACACAGCATGGCAGCTCCATCACTATTTGATAGAGAGTGCAAATTTGAAGACGACATTTTTATCAGATGACCTGATCGGAATTAAATCCTACTTGACTTTCAGTTTCTTTCTAACTAAAATTGCCTAGGGCTGTTAAGAAACCTAAAGTTACCAGAGTAAGATTCTGTCAAGGACATCAGAATGGGCACTCCCCAAGTTTGAAAAAAAAAAAAAAATAAAAATAAAATTATTGACATTTCACAAAAATTAACTGGGCCTCTTAGATTAGAATTAAATCTATGGCAAAGAGAATGACTGCTTGCTCTCTTCAGAACATGTGCCCAGGTCGATTCTTAGCACAAAAGTTTTCCCATAAATCAAAGCTGTAGGCTCTGAACTAGAACGAAGTGACCTCCCCCACCCCTTTCCCTCCTGCTACCCACACACAAACTTTTGGCATTTCACCCTTTGCCAACAAATGCAAGTTTCCTTCCCAGATGCATTTCACGGAGCCTTGATGTGCCTTTCACAAAAATGTTTTTGTATTGTTACAGGGGAATTTGAGCTGCAACTGGAGCCCAGGTCACAATCCAGGCTTTCTGAAACTTCAAAGGCTTTAGGCTTACATTTGTGAATACAAGGGAGAGCAGCAAAGTTTGGATTTACACTTCGCTACATCACTGGGATGATTAATACAGGGAGGCTCCTTACCCACCAGCCTCCAATTATCACATCCAGCTGCTCCACACAGCATTTTAAAATTAAATAAAATTAATAATCATTAATAAAAAACACTGGATGGAGATCATCTTCCCCAGAGTCCTTCAAATCATAAGCTAAAGTAGCAACTGCCCAGTAGGAAAGAGGGAAAAATATCACTGTAGCATTATAGGAGGCTGCAGCTTAGGCTGTTCAGAGCTGAGAAGGGGACAGTGGTTCCAGGACAGAGTGGCAATGGCAGAGGAGGAGACAAGAGAAAGGCATTATGTGGGGGACTCTTGGGGGAAACTACAAAAGCAAGTGCCAGCAAATGGCCACTCAGACAACACACTTCATCCTAAGTAATCCCTCTGCAAACAAAGACAAGCATTTATGTCTCTATTTTGTTCAGGAGCATTGGGACTTTTGAAATAGTAAAGCCAAAAAAATAACCAAATGACCAAAAAATCCACCATGGGCAAACAGCTATTGTGCAGAGGCAGATCAATCCCTGCTTTTTCAATAGCCTGGAGCAGTGACTAGCCTCAGTAAAATCAGCTGCAATCATATTGCTGGGCTGCAAAGAGGTTAAGTTATTTCTTCAGCATGATTTGGGCAGCCTCAGCTAGGATTAGACTATACAGCCCCTCCGGAAAGTCTGGCACACAAAGCAAATATTTCCTAGCTTACAGTAACATGCAATCTTACATAGTTCTCTGTCTCTGAAATGAGGGGGATGAACAAACACTGAATTGTTTGAAAAATATTTGTGAATCCAGATTTCAGTTAAAGGGAATTCATATTAGACCATTTAAAAACTATGTCAATTTCCCCTAATTATGTGTTCCTGCAGCCTACCCAGTAATTATACTTAATGGGTCTAAATCAAATCAGCATGTTACCTGAGAAATAATCGGATCTGTGGGCAATTTTTTAATGATCCTGAAAGGTACCCTGGAGATTGAAGTCCTATAGGTGTTCAGGGCTTGGTTGTAGGCTTCAGTGTGCTTTGGGTGTGGATCTCCAGCTACATTAGCCCACATAAGTTAAGTATGCCATTTCTTTGTTGCTGGCACCAACTGGCATAAGACAGCACACAGCCATTCTCATTAAGTGTTTTAGCCTTTAAACCAGGTGGCTATATCCAGACTTCCCACTGGCAACCACCTAGAACAGTTCTAAATGCCAGACTACATCTACACTACCAGAGAACAAGTTCAGGTTTCATGACTACAGCAACATGTTCCCACCTTGACTCACTGTGGCATTCTGGGGTTCTCTATTAAGGCTGTTGATAGCAGGATGACTGGCAGGGGCACCTCCAAGTTTAGAATCACAATCATAGTTGTGCTCTATTGAGACATGTACCATGCTTTTGAACATCTTCCCAAAGGTTGGTATATATTAGAAAATAAGGCCCACATGCTATGGGAAAACAAAATAAAACCTAAGCCTCTATACATTTTGACAAACCTTAGCCCTCAAATCATATAGCAGCAATAAATCTCACTTGCCCCAAACTGAGACAGAATAGAGCATTTTATTGATTATCTCGGATCTCTTTAAACATCTTATACCTTAAAATTTAAAGCACACACACAATGTATTTATTTTTTACAGACACAGAGAATACTCAGGACTGCCAAATACCTGACATTAAAAAGCAGTCCCATGCACATATTTGAATCCTGTACATGCAAGATGAGTGTCCATTAGGCCCCAGATCCATCCATCGGATCAGAGGGGACCATGATTTAGCACAAGACTTCCCCAAAAAAACACACAAGCTATTGAATTTCTCACTGCTTCTAGTTAAGCATGTACTCCTCTGACTGTTTCTCTGAATTTCTAGATGAGGTGAACCACACCTCTGCACAAGTATTCTCTGATTCCAGCAAAAGCACTCTCAGCATGATTAGTGCACTGGAGATCCCTCCAATTGCTCTGCTCCCTGGAGACCCACCATTTGAAAAATCTAGAGCTTTCAGTTTCAGCATGATTTGCTGTCCTCCATCTCCTTAGAATTCTGCCCATGAGAAAACAAAATAGCACCTTGCCTTTTGAGTGAACCCAGTACAGGCAGCAAGCATCAGAACCACTAGATTTCAAATGCAACGTAATGTTAGAGAGGCATAACTGCAGTGACAGTGGCTGGAGGGGATGACTGCACCATCTAGTTATTCTTCAGCAAACGTACAAGTAAATGCCACTAACTTTAGTTTTGCTTTCTTTCAAGTAAGTCTTTCTTTTTACATATCTACCTCTATTCAGGGGTCTTCTGAGGCTCCCGCACAACTCCGAGTGGAGTGGGAGGGCTTGGGCATCTTTATTTTATGTTAAAGATGTCCTGTCCAAACTCTGGAGGACAGTTCCCAAAATACGTCCCATAGCTGTATACAGGAAAACTTATATTCATTCTACCTAGGTATGTAGCTAACTAAGGTATCTAATTCAGTAACATGGGCACCTCAGGCTTCCTCAATAAGCAAAGGAAATAAATAGATGTCTGTAGAGCATAATTCAGATCTTAAATAGCTTCTTATTAAAGTACTTATGTCTACTGTTAAGAAGGACAAATTCCAGAACAGAACTCAAAAAACTGCATTTGTCTTTTCATTAAGATATGGATCGAGCCTCATATCAGGCAGTGAGCTCTTGAAAGGACTCTCTGGTACTCTTCAGTTACAATTATGCAGGCTCAGACTTCCTGGAGCGGGTCACCACTTCATAGGACCACAGCTCTTGGGATGAGCTCTTAAACAGTCATTTACAGGTCATAAACAATACTCAAATACTCAACAACCACAAAAGCCCACAAAAAGTTCACATGGTCCTGTATTTTGCATTCTATGGATCCATCTTTCTTCAGTCCCTTCATTAAAAACAAAGATCAAAAGGCTTACAGAACTCACACAAGTACTAGATTCTGTTTGTGAGACTTAAAATTCACATTTTGAATCAAGGAAAGGTTGAGCATGTCCTGATAACTCTGTGCAAAGCTAATCCTTATATATTTCAAAGCTTGTTATTAATCCAGTCTGTTCTGATTAAAAGTTTGCCCTGCGACTAAGAAACAGTAATTTGTGTCTGGTTACCCTGTTTCACCTTCCAAAATTGGGGCTGCCTGAAAAATTGTCTTGAGGAAATGTTTTCAAACAGCTTCCCCTGCTCTCTTGCAGGAAAATCACCTACCCAGCACATACACTAACTCCTTTTCTAGCATATCTGTAATTAGCAAAGAATGCCAAGCCATAAATATTTATGCACAGATGGGATCTCTGTACCTTCAGAAGTTCAACAGAGGCCTCAATAGCCAGATTTTTCAAGCAGGCTTTGATACAAAACCTGCAGGTTCAGGAGGACTTGTCAGAACACCCTGCTAATCACCTCTCTCTGAGAGATGCATTTCTCACCCAACAGGGGATGTTACAATCACTCACAAAAACCCCACAACAAATGCAGGTGCTTCATTACCTACTTTCATTTGAATTACTCATAGATCTTGCCAGATCCCTTCACTTCATTAGCACAGGCCTCTGCATGCTGGGGCAAAAAGTCTTCTTCTGTGCTGTTGACAGTCTGAATGTTTCTGCTTTTGTTTCAAGCTTTTTCTGAAATCAGATATGTTTTTCTTCCCTGTGCAAACTTTTTTTTACTTCTTCCCCAAAAAGTTTGCCAATGTGGTGCTGGAACCATGTTATTTATGTTGTCTGCAAGGCTTGGGATTAGGCCAATCTGAAATGCTGTGTTCAGAATACTTAATTCAGAGTTGGGTCCTGCTCTGTGTCTGAAATCAGTCGGCACAGTTTGTCCATCATCAAACCCTAACTAATATGTCTGCTTCCAAAACACTGATGGAGAATGATGCCCAGGCTGTGCTAACTCCCCTGGGGAGCCAGAAATTGGCTAAGAGGGTGTTGGTTGTCCAGGGCCAAAGCCACACCAGGCTCACTCCTTGGCATTATTACATTTCCAGTATCTAGGCACGAGCCTCATTTAATTTAAACACAGCTAATGAGATCACACAAAATACAGGTTAATGTTTCCAGCCTATTTGGGAGCAATTAAAAGCTGGATTATGGCATGGCATGGGCAGGTGAGCTTCCCCTTGCATCACCATCTTCACTGCCTGCCTTAGGCACTCAGGTCTGAAGTCTTTGCCCATGCAAAGAGCCCCTCTGGAGGGGCAGACAAAGAGTGGACAGCTCCCACTAGCCCACTAGGACAGGAGAGCAGCTGCAGATGGGAGCAGGAGCAGCCCACCCACCGCCAATAGTCTGAGCTCAGTGCTGGCAAAGGCTTTTGCTGGCACCTGCAAAAACAGTCTGCAACTTGGGCTGCTGGCAAGGAGGAAGGAGCTGGAGCGGCAGCATCCCAGCAAGGCAGCAAGAAAGGAGGAGAGGGGAAACGCTCCGCATCCAGGGGATTACATTGCACCTAAAATAAAGGAGGAAGGTAACAAAAAGTCCTAGGAGGCCTCTCTGGCAAAAGTACAAAAATGTTTTGGTCTCACCAGAGCAAACAGATTCGATAGCAAGATACTTACTTGGCCTGCACTTGTACCACACGATGAGGTACTTGCCAGTTCCAGGGCATGGGTCTGCACCAAACAGCCGGCTATTGACGAGAAACTGGCAGCTCCGCCTGTCCTGACACTCATCCAGCATCTTCTGCAGCCAGGGATGCACACAAGAAACAGAGAAACAACAGCATTTCAGTATCTCCACCAAAGGGATCATCAAACAGAGAGAAGCAGGAGAACAGCAAGGTCATCCTTGTTCCCCAGCACAAGGCAGGCAATGGTGCTCAGTGCAGTGGGTACCACAGGAGCTGTGGACTAGCAAAGGACTAAACTTTGAACTGTTTAAAGTAGCAGGATTTCTTTCCTTTTCATGCAAACAAAAGGAGGAATTTGCACTGGGAGGTTCTCAGGGATCTTGAAATATTTGCATGCAATTTAATTGTAGTACAAGCCAGTACTGTCCCAGGAAAAGCAGCTTTAAGGACATGGATCAGCACTGACAATTAAAAGCAGAGACCTGAATTCCACCACCACAATTCTGCTTCAGATTTCTCTGGAGATGCACAATTTCAAGAACTGCCTTCAAGAGAGGTCTTGCCTCAGTTATATAAAAGCTTTTGCAATTGCTGGTATTCCAGTAATTAGTAGTTCTGGTGAGAACACTGTTATACAGCCAACTCAGCTTTTAATAGGGCTCACTCCTCTTCCCCCATGACTATCGTGTTCCTTTTAGCTAAACTCAGCAAGGGCTTCTGAGATGGAGGGTTCTCTCACCACCAGCATTTTGGGTCCTATCACCTTTTCTGCACTGCTTTTCCTCTAGTGTTCGGTTCCCACTTCTCCATTCACAATACTCATAAAAACTCCATCTCGGAATCCACAGGGGCAAGGCATTCTGTCTCATGCTAGAAAATAGCTTCATTAAGGAAGATTAATGATTTCTTTTAAACCTATGATCCTCTAAAGAGTAGTGGGGGGAGGAAATATTAAGTGGAGCAATAATTAAGTTTTAAATTCAGCTGGATGGCTTAGGTGGTATTTACATACTCCTGTAGAGCCCCTAAAGCCCTAAAATTACAATAATGTTTGCCTGACACACATGAACCTGTCAGAGCACTTTGAGACCACAGAGAGAGGTAATCCACCAGCCTCGTTAAATCCCTGCAACACAGAGCTGTGAATTCCAGCCCCAAAACAATTAATTTTCACATCCAAGGAGGCACTGGAAAATCCTTTCTCAGAAATTCCCCTAGACTCCCCCGGTCTCTTTTGTCTTCTCCCTTCCTACACCACCTCGATATTTGGGCTTTCCCACAATCTTTCCCCTGTGCCATTAACATAAAGGCTGTTCCTTCTCTACCACACACCAGACTAATTTTTGCTCTGCCTGAGTGACTACTCTCTCTTTTTGAGTTCTCCCTGAGCATAATGCATGTAATCTTTAGCATTATAACTCTGAATGTCACTCCCCAAACAACAGGAACAACAGCTGTTCTAGTTTCAAGTGCAATTTGAAACTGCCTCATTTGTGGTTGCTCATAACTTCCTAAAGCTTTCACCTTTTGTGCCTGCCTCAAGTCTGACCTTTATTTTAAAGTTCAAATCAAGACAATTCAGGCCTTTTCTAGCAAGTAGAGAACATATGCTGTCCTTTTCGACTTACAAAGGTAATAAAATGCAGGCATCTCATTTCAAAATACAGGGTTCAGGGTGGAAAGGCTGAAAGGTGAACACTGAAAGAGGTGCCTGGGAGTGTTAGCCGCAACTTGATCGTCATGTTAAAATGTATAGAAACAACATATTCTTTCCTTTAGGCTCATAAGGGTTGACTGCTCACTCAGCATGTGAAATTTAATTTAATGCAAAATCCAATGAGTTGAAAAGGAATGTGAGGCCTCTACGCAGATACCTCTTTCAATCTCAAAAGGCGAAGGACAACTGGAACAAGTCTTAAGTGCTCCATATATGGAGAGAAATCCTCTCCAAATCACTGCAGACCTGAAAGGATTTGCAGGTACTGGAAAGCCATGGCTGTGTTTACACACAAGCAGTGCCAAGAATATGGAGCACAGGGAAAGAAGCAGCACCCTGAATGTTTTCTTTCCCACAAAGGAAGCTTTCCGCCCTCAAAGGCAGCAGACTCAGGTTTCTGGTCAAGAAATCTGTTCATAGCAGATAGGGATTTTCAAAAGCCTTCAGCATTGTGTAATAGGTGCTATTAAAATCAGTGGGAAAACCACCCTGGGTTTCAGTAGAGACTGATTAGGCCAACAAGAAACCTCTTTGAAAACCTCAGCTTCGATGCCTGAAACAGCACTTGCTCATCTGTCCTTAGGCTCAGAATCAGGAGCAAAGGCAATTATTTTCCAGCCTCAGAGAATAATAATCATGGACAGCCTCCATGTATTGCTATTTCATAGTGCTATTTCTCCTCTAACTTTTGGCAGCTCTTGCTTACTCCATGTATTCACATAAGTAAAACCTCCTGAGTTTACTTCCCGCGTTATGCAAAGTAACACAGAGCCCTAGGGAGAAGTTTGTACTTAAATTAAGAAGCAAAAGTCCTTCTATGCTACTGTTAGATCATAGAAAAAGGGAAGCATTCTTGAGACTGGATATGCCATTTATCAATTGGTTTTAGTGTTTAGCTGCAGTTTCAACTTAATTTGATAACAGCCATGACTCTGAGAAGTCACTTCACAGCAGAAAGAGATCAATATTTCCTTTTTATGTCCATAATTCTAATGTGTCTCCCCCTGAAAGGGGAAATCATTAAGATCTGAGATATCCCACGGACTGTTGAGCAAAGTCTTAGACATAATGAAATAGATCCACAAAGAATAAAATAAATGAAAAATAAAAAATGTTCAATGCTCATTGTTGAAATACACCAGGAAAAAAAATGCAAAGAAAATTAGCAATGATTGATTGTACCATTTTCTTGTTTAAAAATAAAGAATAAAGATGTTACACCACCTTTAACAACCAAAAAACTTGCACATACAATTTTTATCTATCCTTACATACACAGAGCTCTTCCTCTGCACTGCTTTCATCAGTATGTGCTGTATACCAGCATCTTCTTAAATACTGTGCAACACAGCAACTCTACAGCACATGCATGACAAAATGACCTACTACAGATACACTTCTTCTGCAGGTCCAGAGCATCTGGTGTTACAGGGGCCCTTACAAACCAAGATCTTGGCTTTCTGGTTTTACTCTCAACAATCATACTTCTAGACAGTATTAGAGCTCTGGCAGTTGTCACATGTCATTTCTGAAGTATTTGCAGATGATCAGCTGGACTGACACAAGGAAAGCTATGAGTTTACTTGGTAGTGAGGGAACGTCCTGAGCTCATACAGCTTTTGCTTAGTGGCTGGAAAAATGTAGGCAATTTTTTCTACATTTGCCTTGCTTTTCTGGCTGTCACTGTCAGCTGTAAAGGTGGGAAAACACAACCACAAAACCAAACAAAAGGAAGCCCACAAGCAATCTGAACTTGCACAGAAACAGTAGTAGACACACAGAATCATCCCTCACTGGGCTATATAGTAAGCTGTTTATGTCATTGCCACCTGGTAGACTCCTGACTAAAGCAAAATAGAGTTTCATTGGATTAATTATATTATAAAAATCACTCCAACTGAAGAAGGAAGAATTCCTGTCTGGAATGAACAGAAAGGGAAGATGCATTAATTGCATTGTGCTGTTTTATAATTGTGTTCCAGTGGTAAATCAAGCCTCAGGGCTGACTGCCAGTGCTCAGGAGGGAAGTTGTGACTGTTCAAACCCATTCCATTCTCTGGTTCATGATTGAGCCAAGAAGCTGCAAGATTTAGCGGAGATAAGAGAACAAGAAATGTGAATTCAAGTAAAACAAACACTAATCTAACCCTGTGATTTATGCCCTGGATTAATCTCACTGCAGTGACCCAGGTCTTAAAGCCTCAAGCTCAAAACCATGTCTTTCTACTGGGCATTGCAGATGAAACACATTTTTTGTGCTCATTTTGTTGTGCTCATTAGCTAAGTAATTGCTTGTGCTCATTAGATAACAACCTTTTAAATCTGGAACTGGATGTGAGCTCTGCAAGAAGGCTGTCCTCAGCCATTCCCAAGGGTGCACTCATTTTTATTCCATCTCTTCAAATCACTCTTTGAGAAGCACTTCCCCTGCACTCTTAAAATAAACCACAACTGAGCTTAACACCCAAGGCAATTAAATTTATCTCAGTTCTTAGTCCCTTGTAGTACTTTATAGGTTCAACACACTTAGGATGAAACTTTGGACCTAGAGAAGCAAAGGGTAATATTCAATGGGAACTAGGATTTTGCCACAGGGCTGCTCTCTGTACAGCCTCCATCATCAAAGAAATATAAAGATAACTGCAGGGCATGTCAGTCAGGCATGAAATTACACAAAGCAAGCCCACTAAATAATTGCTGAAATTTTGTGATGCTGAGGAGAATAACTCAGAGTTAAGATGGGCAGAGATTTGTACCAAGAATTTGACACAAGGAGATACCAGTAATTTTTAAAAATATGATTAAGCATTTTTAGGTCAAATTCAGTTCAGGTATAGCCATTATGGTGGAGCTACATCAACACTTATATTTCGTGCAACTCCATGAATTTTGCAATGGGAAGAAATAAATAGAATAAAACAAGGCAGCATGAATTCTCCCTACAAAGCCATGCCGCCCAATGCATTCATAATGACTTCACAGAATCATAGAATGGCTTGGGTTGGAAAGGACCTTCAGATCACCCAGTTTCATCTCCCCTCATGTTGCATTTCACGTGAGTTTTGATACTCTTTTACACACCCCAAATGTTGGTATTACTTTAAAACACACAGCAAACTGTAATTTCAAACTGGAAACTTATTTACAGCTCTTTTTTTCTGATTATCTGAAGGTTGCATGTTCCTCTTTATTCATTCCCACAAATTACAGAAGTCCATGGAGCAAGATCTCACATGAATCAGCAACATGGAAGGACAGACTACATGAGGAAGTGAAATCGATGTTGATGAGATACAGGTTGCCCACCTGTATCTTTCTCAGCATGATTGATAGCTATGTGCATACCTTTAACCCTTGTGGGTGAGTGACCCACTTAAGACATCTAGAAGAACTTGAGAGCAGGGGGGATGTAACCTTTGGCTTTCCATGCCATGGTTTTATGTGCAGGAGGGATTTCAAAGAAATCCTTACTGGCTTGGCTTAGCTCCTTATGTTGTCAGAGCTGTTCCCATTAGCTTTGCCTCCAACACTTACAGTACTTGTAACTACAGTTCCCCTATCAGAGTAAGAACTGTGGATTAGCTTTGCACAGAGTTATCAGGACATGCTCAACCTTTCCTTGATTCAAAATGTGAATTTTAAGTCTCACAAACAGAATCTAGTACTTGTGTGAGTTCTGTAAGCCTTTTGATCTTTGTTTTTAATGAAGGGACTGAAGAAAGATGGATCCATAGAATGCAAAATACAGGACCATGTGAACTTTTTGTGGGCTTTTGCGGTTGTTGAGTATTTGAGTATTGTTTATGACCTGTAAATGACTGTTTAAGAGCTCATCCCAAGAGCTGTGGTCCTATGAAGTGGTGACCCGCTCCAGGAAGTCTGAGCCTGCATAATTGTAACTGAAGAGTACCAGAGAGTCCTTTCAAGAGCTCACTGCCTGATATGAGGCTCGATCCATATCTTAATGAAAAGACAAATGCAGTTTTTTGAGTTCTGTTCTGGAATTTGTCCTTCTTAACAGTAGACATAAGTACTTTAATAAGAAGCTATGTAAGATCTGAATTATGCTCTACAGACATCTATTTCCTTTGCTTATTGAGGAAGCCTGAGGTGCCCATGTTACTGAATTAGATACCTTAGTTAGCTACATACCTAGGTAGAATGAATATAAGTTTTCCTGTATACAGCTATGGGACGTATTTTGGGAACTGTCCTCCAGAGTTTGGACAGGACATCTTTAACATAAAATAAAGATGCACATATAATGTTTGCCTGACACACATGAACCTGTCAGAGCACTTTGAGACCACAGAGAGAGGTAATCCATTACTGTTTCTTAGTCGCAGGGCAAACTTTTAATCAGAACCCACTGGATTAATAACAAAGGTATTTGTAATGAAGGTTGCTTCATCAACCAACCTTCCCAGACTGCTTCACTAGAAAGTAATCCATCTTTGTCCAAATTACCACATTCAATCTGTGCATCGCAAGAAGTGATCAAAGGACCTGAATCCTGACAGCTGATCTATGGTAGGTTTTAGCACTCTACTAGCTATCTCTTATCACTCTCCCATGGACCTTGCAACACACATAGCAGACTCAGCAGGAGGGAACTATGCTCACACATTTGGTGACTCATGTTAACACACCACACTGTGAAACAGAGAGCTGAAAACTGGGCACAGGTTCCCTTTCACCAGTTCTGCTTTGGGAATAGTAAACACCGTCAGAGCAGTAGGGCAGGCAGCAGTAGGCTGGAATGTTAAAACACAACAGCAAGATTCACCAGAGCTCCTCTGGCAGAGCCTTGAAAGAGCCCATAGACAGTGATTCACAAAGAGCATGAACATGCTTAGCAAGTAGAAGGACCCAATAAAAGCTGCATTACAAATATCACTTAATTAACATTACCTACATTTCCTTACAGTGGGAAATTTATCTGTATGCAGAGTAGACTTCAAAGGGACAGGAGGTCTAAACTGAAGAAATACAAAAGGATGCATAACCAAAAGTCATTGGATTAAAGAAAGGGAAAACTTAAAGACAAAGTGGAAAAAAATCATTGAGCAAACCATTACACTGTCAAGCAGGGTCTCAGTGGCAATGATGGAAGCCCCACGACATGGAAAGTTTAAATTTAGAGTAAACAAAGCATTAGGAGGCTTACACTCAAGGGAGAAGTCCTGCCTAATTGGGGAGACAGGCCACCTCTGTCCTCCAGTGTCTCTTCTGCAGTACACGATCACACTGCTCTGATGAGCTATTTCAGTCAAGCCAAAGATTTCAGACATAGCAATTTAGGGATTATTGTGACCTCTCCATCAAGCAGTTCTTCTACTTGGAAATAATTAGCTGAGGGAGCTGCTTGACAGAGAGCAATATTTCAGCCTCAGCAAAATTCGTGAATGAAGCTGCATGGGTTCTGTGATTTTTAAGAGCAATTTCAGCACCACAGTAACTTCTCTTCTGGACCCCAAGCTCACAGTTCACCATCTTCTGCAAAGTACTTAATATAGTCTGACAAAGAGTTGTCTAAAATTCTCTTTAATTCACTGACATTTCTGAGACTGAAACTTTACTTGTTCAAGGTGTCTCTAAGCTGTGGAGATCTAATACGAAATATGAACGTGTTCTCCTCCCAGTAATTGATTACAATTATTTTTCCTTTCTATCAACTTCCTCCCTTTTTCCTCTTGACCATCACCATCTTATAGACATTCAGAGGCATAAGAAAGGACCCTTTCTAATTCCTGTTGAGGCCACTTAGAGTTGTTCTGTCAGTGGGACCGTGCAACATCCTCTGACTAGGCATGGCAGAAGCCACTGTCCTTGCCCTACAAAGAAAGCTAGAGCAGTTGGATTATTTTCTTCTACTTTGCATTTTACTCTGCCATACTCCTAATCCAGAATTCCTGGGGAAAAAAAAAAACTCTTTTCAGAAATGGTAACAAACACACACTCACCTTGCAGCTCCCTCATTTTGTGATCAACAACTGGCCCATGCTTTGAGAGTCACACAGCTAGTGGACAGTATATCTCATACTTCCACCGCCAAAGAGGTCAGCTCCCCTTTGCTTTCTGTCGCAGAAACCTTCCTGGTAGGCACAAACAAAAATGGGAGAAGAGGGGCTCAGGGAATCCTGTCGTTAGCATGCAAAGAATCCGCTCCCTTTTGTACTGGTGCTTTATACACTGCTGGAGTGACAGTGGAAGACAGTGGCAGCAAAGGTGTCCTGTATCTCACTTAAAGGACAAAAGGAAATACTACATCAGCAGTTCTAGTGATTCTTGTCACCAAGGACTGGTTGTCCTGGAGAGTGTTGAAAGAAACCCAGACCACAGGCAATGCCTATTCTCCCTCTCCAAACTTACTAATCTTTCTAAGGACAGGCATGACTGGCTCCACAGCACCTTCCTAAGCACCACTCCTCTTGGGGACACAAGTCACACGGTAAAATATTGTCCTCTGAAGTGCAGCTTCCTGCTCATTTTTGTGCATGTATACATGAAGACAGAAATTATCCTACAATGGCTTTGATAAATATCTGGGAGCAGAAACCAATGAATAACTGCCTTTCCAGGGCTTTTTATTTTCCTTCTAAGCTTTGCTCCAGGACTTTCTGTTTTTCTTCCAAATAAGTTGTGATTTTACTTTTCTGTCAATTTACCAAAATGAGAGTATTGCAGGTATTCTACTGTAATCTATTTTTCTGGTAATAAGCTATAATTTTAGACCAACCACTAAACTTTTTTCCATATAGAACTTGAGTGGTTTGTTGCTGAAAACAGGTAACATCAGGAATACCAATCCAGGAACAGCTGTGGAAAGCTCTGTAAGAAAGCTACTCCCAAAGTCCTCTTCAGCTGAGCAGCTTCCCTCAGATAAACATGCCTCCATGTATTTTCACAGGCACAGGCTGTGGGCATTCTAAACTTGGCTAGGAGTGGCTAGATTTCTTAATAAATGGATTCTCTTATCAGGAGGCACTTAACTCTCCTTTGTCATCTGTGCCAGCATTTATGTGTTCATCTGAATAAACATACACTGCTGATGTATCAGTTTCCTTATTTCCCCAAATGCTTCCTTATTCCCCCTTTCCTTATATTTTTCATGGAAGTGCAAAAGTATTCAGTAGTGTGGCAGGTGAGAGAACCATGGTACAAAGGAAAGGCTAAAGCAGATGACGATACCCCAGCAGATACCCTTGAAGTAAAAAGTGTCTTCAAGTGTTCCTATGTCACCCTCTGCTGCACAGCAATGTAAGTTAGCTTCTTCTCCACGCTCTTACAGTAAAAATCAGACATTTGGTGGATTAAAAATAGACTTGACCAAGCTTGACCAACACTATTTGGGTGACATGGGACAGAGCAAAGTTCCACTGCAAAAGCAAAATGCACACACCTAACAAAAATCTCCAAGTTCTCAAAACTGTTATGTTGCAAGCTCAGACCAGCTGCACCTGCACTATTTCTCCAAAGAGATAAAGGTATGTGGGAGTTACTGGTCATCACAGATACCAATGCACACAGGACCATGCTGATGTGGCTCTGCTCTTCAGTACCCAGAGTAGATAGAGACTTTATAGTGGGAATACAACTCATTTCTCTGCAGAAATTATTCAGTGTGGATAAACACCCTCTTACATACTGCCAACCATTTTCAGTGGCATGAATTCAATACACATGAATAACCCTTAATACTCAAGGATTTACTTTTCTGGGTAAAAGATTAATAGATTTTGGTCCTGGCATTTGCTCTTCCTGACCTGAAAGCAAGAGATAATTCCACCATGAGGCTCCTCCTCACAGACTTCTGCCAAGCAGGACATTGCACTCTATGGGTCCCTTTTACCACAGCAACCAAAGCTCCAGATGTTCCTCTTTTCTCTCCCCAGCCAACCCTCCTGGCTGTGACAAGGACATTGCTCTCCATTACTTCACAGCCAGGAATATTCTCTGCAGGACTCCACAAAGAAAGTAAAAAAGAACCAATACAAGACCAGAGCACTAATTAACAACACTAGTGCCCCAAATTAGCTTCTGCTATTAAAGGATGAGTAACAATTTTCTACACTTCCATCTTCAAAATATCTCAAAGATGCTTCAACTCTCTTTCCTTCCTGATGTGTATCTCATGTGACCTGGGCTAACTCTGGGCTCCCCAGTTAAACTGAGTGGAGTGAGGGGAGCAAGGGGACCTGTTCAAAAAGGAAATAATATCCAGCTTTCAAAACAACTTTATTTTGTTGTTCTCATCTCTCCATATTCATGTAACTTGAGACCAGCCACATTGACAATAAAATCCCAGTATGAATGTCCAAATTCTTTGCACATTTGGAAATCTCCAACTGAATCTGACATTGCAGTGTTAGACTAACAGAAATGTGTAGTTTGGGGTCACTGCCTTAATGTGTTAGACATGCTCTCACAAGTGGCCTGCATTTCATTTCAAGCAAAAACAAGTGACTAAAGCAAGGGATCCTGGCAGCCAACCACACAAGGCTGGTTTATAGTAGCTGTCTCAGTGTAATCAACCCTTTCTTTTCTGTTTTTAACATAGAAACAATGTCTAAACTGTCAATTTGCAGGGGATGGAGCTTCTAAATGGGAATGAACTTTTACTCACAGGTAGAGTTTGCAGGGAATAGTATTAATAAACTGCCCCTTACACTCCCTCCGGGCCACTCTCCAGAGAAGCAAGCAAATTTATACAGTCATGGGTTTGATTAGACACCATAATTTTATACTTAATTTTGAAGGGTTTGGTTTGGCTGACTCTTAAATTGCAGTCAGAATATACACACAGTTGGTCCTGCCTAGAGCAGCCATATAGCAGAGTTTCAAAACCACAAAACTACACATAATTTCCTTGTCTATAACTTTTCAATTTTCCTACATACATGTATTTCCTGTCAGCGAGCTGCAGGCAGCTTGCCTTTCAGCTTGTGGAGTTTTTGGATTACCCTTCAGAGAGGCCTCACCCCCTCCAGGATTCAGAAAGAAGACAAGATTCATCTCTGGCATTTGGATTCACCCCACCCTGCCCATGCACAGCACATTGAGGTATCAAAGCCACATTTGGGAGCACCAAAGAGGGACTGTGGATCTCCTCCAAAAAGACTCGGGAACTTGCCCAAGGTTCCCCAAGAAATCTGTGGCAGAACAGAAAATGTAACCTACTTCCTTAGCACATCTGCATTCCCAAAATGTGTGAACAGAAGTATTCTGGTCTCAGTCAGGTAACAAACATACTGTACAAGAGATCTGTTGCAAGCCTACCTACAGAGAACACAGTTCTTACTCTGATAGGGGAACTGTAGTTACAAGTACTGTAAGTGTTGGAGGCAAAGCTAATGGGAACAGCTCTGACAACATAAGGAGCTAAGCCAAGCCAGTAAGGATTTCTTTGAAATCCCTCCTGCACATAAAACCATGGCATGGAAAGCCAAAGGTTACATCCCCCCTGCTCTCAAGTTCTTCTAGATGTCTTAAGTGGGTCACTCACCCACAAGGGTTAAAGGTATGCACATAGCTATCAATCATGCTGAGAAACAAAGTGTTTCAAGTAAATTTTGGAGTAAATCAACAAAGGAAAGTAGGGAAGGTTAGCCTCCGCCAAAGTTTTCAGTCCATGTTCCCCCACCTTAAACAAAACAGCTGGCTCTTGTCTGTTGTATTATGAACTTTCATTGTGACATCTGAGAAAACCTTCCACTGTTAAGGACCACGTCCTCTCACACAACTCAGTCATTTTCTGTGCAGTGGAGTGCAACTGCAAACCTGTCACCTTAAGGGTTACACTACAGCAAACACCAACCCTGTGCACTTTCTTGAGAATTTACCACTGACATTAGGAAGGCAAAGCACTCATATCAACTTTAAAATGTGTTGTAAATGCCTCTTAAAAACCTTTGATGCAAGAGTGAGAAGTGATGTAGGAAACTCTGGACTTTAGCCAAATTATAAAATAAATTATGATGCACCCCATAGGTGCATTAATCTAGTTCTGCTATAATTTATTATTGAGTTATTATTGATTCATAGCCATAAACACACTAGATGCTTGAGATCTTAGCCCAAAAGTTTTCAGTTCCAAATTCTGCACTTGGAAAGCCTTGGGCTTACTTCAACATCCAGGAGCAGAACCCATTCATCTGAACAACATCAGCCAGCTCATGTTTCTGATTCTAGTCGTTCCTGCTGACAGTTGAGTAACACTGGCACCTTATAAATAATCCTTTGATTTGCTGACATCACATATTCTCTTGGGAGGGTACATGTAGTCAACATCCCCTACATAAATGGACAGAGCTGATTAACTACCAATGCTTGAGACATTACAAGCTTAAGTGATGTATGATCACTTACAGTGGCCTAAGAGCCAAATGAGTCAGAAGTAAAGCCCAGGATTCTCTCTAGGTTTCAAGTTACCAAAAGTCTCTTGAAATAGGATCAGTTCTGAAGTAAAAAAAAAACATGACAGCAACTTATGAATGTGTTGAAAAAGCTAACCATTGGGGAGAAAAACTAAAAACTACCTTCAAATCCAGTCAAACACACTGTGATCTTGCAGAGTATTTCTGTTTCAATCACATTCCTGAACTGTTACTGACCAGAGTAACAGCAAAGTTGAGAGATTCAGCAGTAAAATCTAATTCAGTCTGTCTAAACTATCAAGATGAATTATCCACTAAGCTGTGTGAGGTGTTAGTGCTGCCATGCTGGGCAGTGCTCCTTAATAGAGCTCCATGCAGTATCAGCACAGTCAGCCGCTGCCAGGCCAACAAAAACTGAAGTCCCAAGTGAACAAATTCAGTTTAATGCAGTACCTGAAGGGAAGTGCCAACTGAACAGGCAACATCTTCTTTAATTAAAGTTGCATAAGAGTGGGGATAGCGAGAAGGACACATCTGATGACTTGGTACAATTCGGCCATAAAAAGAAGACTGGATGCTGATGGTAGTTCTGTGAGGACATCTCAGAGAGACATATTCTCCATCGCAGGCATGGTCAGTGTAATTCTTTAGTACTTGTGATATGTAACCTGTAAAAATGACAACAACAACTATCATTAGTGAAAGGAAGTTAATACTTAGGTGATTTACACCACTGCAGTCTAAGAAACACACAACTTACAAGCAATAAGGGACACAGATTTTATTATTCATCTCACACAAGCGGAAAGGAGAAAGACAATAACATGGCAGGGGTGGAGGCTTGGTGGTTTGACCTTCAGCCATACTTAGTGGAGGCAACAGTCAGATGCTCCAAACATTCAGTCCAATCATACAATTTATTTCCATCAGCATATCTGTCAAGTTTACAGGAAATGCAGCTGAGCCAGACTCAGCATTTAGACCACATTTAGATACCGCATGCAATTTTTGGACCCCAATACAAGATAGACTTCCATAATCTGGAGTTAATTCAGCAGAGGGCCACAAGATGGTTGGGAGCTGGAGCACTTGCCCTGTAAGAAATGGCTTGTTCAGCCTGTGGAAGAGACAGCTTTGTGGGAAACTAACAGGAGTCTACCAGGATCTGTTAGGGAGATTATAAGGGAGATGGAGCCACATCCTTCACAGTGGTGCATGGTGGGAGAACAAGAGATAACAGGCACAAGATGAAAAAAGAGAGTTTGAGGCCAGATATATGGAGCAACATTTTCATTGTGAGGGTAGTCAAGCAATGGAGCAGGTTGCCCAGAGAAGTGCAACCAACATTGTTGGAGGTTTTCAAGACCTCACCAGAAAAAGCTTTGAGTAACCTGGCCTGACCTTCTGCTCAAAGCTGGGCCTACTTAGACTAGGTGTCCCAAGGCCTTGTCCAGTTCTGAGTATCTCCAAGGACAGGGTCTCCACAACCTGTCTGGGTAATCTGTGCCAATGCTTAACAGTTTTCACAATTAATTATTTTTCATTACATGCAATTGGAATTTACCATGTTATGACTTTTTTTTTGCTTCCCCTGGTTCTTCCATTGTACATTTCAGATAAAAGGCTGGTTCCATTTCCCCCGTACCTTTAGGTAGTGTAACAGTAATTATACCCCATCCTCCTTACTCTTTACTTTTCCTATATGAACAGAGCAGCTCTCTTGGACTTTATTTTACATTCCAGTACCCTTGCCTTCTTGCCAGCCAAAGAGATTCTTTCTGGATCTCAACATCTTTCCTATACTGAGATGCAAGCTTGGTATACAATTACCCTTCATTACTGCAAGGTGCACTGCTTCCTCACATTCATCATCCTATCTTCCAAGACATGCTAATGGACACAGGGAAGCACAATTCATGTGGTTTGAAAGAATTCACATGGCTTTCTCAGAATCATCTCTAGCTATCCTTGTAGACATATGTGTAGACATAGGGTATACTTACTCCACTAAGTAAAACACTCCCTGGCCTTTTCTCTGTCTCTAAGGCCATATCCAGCAACTTCCTTTTACTCTCCAAAATAGAACGGCTTACATCCAGAACTTTGAATAGGAATAGTTCTGCTTCCATACCAACACTGAAACGTAGCTCAAGAGTTGTGTGAAAGAACAAATGTCAAGATGCCCAAAACACTTATAATTATTGTTCTCAGAGATAACCAACACACACTAATTTAGCTTCAGAATTGAAGCTGCACTAGGAGTGCTGGATCCTCTGATTTCTCTAAATTTTAGTTCTTATTTAGCAGTTCTGTTGCTGCAGTGCCTCAAGGTGTGTGCCAAATAGATATTTACTCAAATCAACATAGCAATTTCCAAGTCCCCAGGGCTGCATTTGCTCATAAGAAAAAGGCTGAGACACAGCCCCAGTAATTAGAGTAAGTGACAGGGCTGCATCAGATCAGGGAATAGCACTATTTAATTTAGTTGCTTTATCTCACTTGTTCATGAAAGCACTGTGGGAATAAAATGAACTGCTGGAGTGCATCTCCTTTCCCAGTTGGTAAAATACATGCTCTGTGTGATGCTGTCCATCTAGTCCTGTAGTCAGATAAGCTCTTTTCCATGAAAAGTAGGGCATAAAAGATGAGCATCAGGACAAGCAAACTGTAAGCAAAACCAGAACATAACAAAACATTAAACCCTAATTTCCATGCTGTTACTCCAGTGCATTAGGACATTTCCCTGAGGCTGACCTATTAAGGAGCTAGAAAATACAACCAAGATGCAGTCAAGACTCTACTGGATTCTCTGGATATTCAATTATTCTGTCAGAACTGCCATCCTGGAACATGCCTTTTCATATTACCAATTCAGGGTCAGGGAAGACTTCAAGCCTTGCAATTAGTACAGATCACTTGTTGAAACAATTCCTTCCTCTCATCTTCCATCAGCAATCTTAAAATAACTTGAGTTCATTCAAGCTCAAGATGTTGAAGGGATTGAAAACTTTGATGGTTTCTGGCTAATAATAAACTAAGCACAGTATCTGAAACATCTGGCACTGACCACTGCCAGAGAGAAGATACTGGATTAAGCATGGACATGAACAGGGATGACATGATGAACTTCAAAGAGCAAAAGAAAGTAGCTGTAGAGAATTACTATACTTTTTTTCCTCTTTAAGTGTGCCAAATTTGCATTACATTCATTGCTAGTTCTTTTGCAAGTGTTGGCATTTTGTTACCCATGGTTCTTAACCCAAAACCTGAATTGTTTTCAGCATCCTTGCTGAATTTTTGATAACAAGTCTTCAGTGACATTTTGTACCACTACGTGGGATCCTCTTTATTGAATTAAATGCACAAACATGTAGCAAATGCCACGTGTTTGAGGACTTCAATAACACTTGCAAACCAAAGTAAGAAGCCCTCCATAAGGACACAAGGAATAGCTTACAGAACTCTTAGACTCCTTCCTGGCAAGCATGAATAAATCTTTTTTGGATAGCTGCAAGAAACTATTTTAGTTTAGGAAAATGATACAGCAGATCACCAATCAGCTACTCATAGACCACAGAATATAAGTCAAGAAACTGAGACAATGAACATATTATCAAATACGTTACCATTCCCCATCAAGTGTATGTCTCTGCATTATGGGATATAAGCTAGAGTCTTGCAAGTACCCACTCAAAACAAATATAACATAGGTTGGTTTTAAAGATGGCCAAACACATTTGCCTCTCCTTTTTTCATCCTCAAATTCTGGGATGTGATATCACCACTGTCACATCCAGGACCTGAAAGGAACCAATTATGTGATTAAAACATTCCAGCTGTACTGCTACAGTCAAATCTACCCTATTTTGTCATGGTTCATCTAGAGTGGAAGTGACATAAATTCTCATTATTTTATCAGAAATCTTTTTAGTGGTTCACTTATTAGCCTGTGTAGCAAAGAAAATGCTAGAGCAGGTAGCAATTTGAGCATTTCTTCAAAAATGTATATTTCATTTGAAAGTCTGGCAAAAGCATAAAATAAATTTAAAGCATTAAGCCACCCCAACTTTTCCAAATGCTATATATTCTGAAAATCTGGGATAACAAAAAAACAATCTCAAAATCTTTTGAGTTTAGCACTTCTCTTTTTTCAAGGATTGTGCTGAGGACATGGAATCTTTGCTGGTGGACATCCACACTCCTAAATGAGATCAATGTATAGGAGTCAAGTGCTAAACAACTCCCAGATTCAAGAGACCAATGTCACTAACCAAAGCAGGGATTTACACTCCGAAGACAGAATAACCAAAAGAAGTAGATCACAAAAACTGTTTCTCTCTAACAAGATGGAAATTTCCCTTTCACACACCACTTGCAATTTATTTTTCCAAAGTCCAGATTTCGACTCCTGTCAGTCATCAGCAATTAACTTCACTATTTGCCATAAAGAACATTTAATGCTGACCGTAACTCTATCCCACCCAGCAATGTCAGTTCCCAAGAACCATTTTCACCATTGCCTCTCCAGGAAACTGTTGCTCAGTTCTCATCCAACAGCCAGCTCTAACCCTTAACACATATGCGGACTAGAGTTTCATACAGGATATCATAATTTTACAGGTACTGTAAATCTAATCATAATTCTTTACTTACTGACATAAGAGTAATAGCCCTGCCTTTTTCAAATCAAAGCAACTAATAGGGTTGCTTCACAAAAGCCCAGATGGCATAAGAGCTTTCATCACATCCAAATGTAGGGTAGTAGAGTATGCAAACACTCATTCATACATACTTTTTAACCATGGTTATCTAAAAGCAGTAAGTCCTCTTCTGCTTCCACTAAATATAGCTCTAGTTTTGATTCACAAGGGCCATAGCAACACACCAACTCATCAGTTATCAGAGGACTTTTAATTTCATCTTTCACCAGGAAACATCTCTGTGGGTGTGTGCTGAAGGAATGGAGGCAATCACAACAAAACTAACTCTTTGTACAGTTTGGATATGATCCAAAACTTCTAATAAATTACACAGAAATTCAAATTATTTTAACAGTTAATGAACATATAATTCAAGCCAGAGCTTCATTAATAACTGCATCAAGCTATATCTAAGCTATAGTACTGTCTTCTTAAAATATCCAATTCTGAGCTTTTGCAGTTACACATATAGTAGTATATAAATATAACAAAAAAAAAACAACATATCGAATAATGAACATTATACTTAGAAACAAGTGATTTCCGTTATCTGAAACACACACAGCCAGTGCAATTAACTGTGTTAGTGAATAAAACACTGTCTTGTTCCTGGCTGACACAGATTCATTTATTTTTAATCCTGGGTTGTTTTTTTCTTGGTGGTGTCAGTATTTACTGTTCTATTCTCTTAGTTTCCTCACCTTCCTTGCAGATTTTTTGAGACTCTAAATGTGAAACGAAACTTTCTTCCAGGAGAGACCTTAATCAGATACTTTTTCTGCAGCTCAGACTACCCCTATACCACACTGGTTTTCAGATAGTTTGTGGAGTGAAGAATTTCAGCTTATTCTTTATATGCAGAACACTGATACTCGTAACATCTCACGGAAACAGTGCTAAGCCAGTGAAATAGAATAACAGGCCACGAGGACAGGCCAACAGGGCTGAAATGTGATCCCAGCAAGGCTTGAAGCCAGAGCAAGTAACTCAATGAATGCATTTCATACCAGGCATTACTGATAATCCTGTAGCTGCAGTAGTAAAAGCAGCTCTCTCAAATCACAGAGCAGCCTAGTACAGACAAGTAGGGTTTGTTTTGCATTGTCACTAATACCGGAGATTAAACCTTGCTGTTATAAACCTTCCACAGAGATTTGCTTTCACTTCAGCTACTCCTCAACCCTTTCACCTTTCAGATACCATACAACACTGAATAAACTTGAACATCTTGTAAGCACACTTAGGAAAATATTTTTATTTTAATTCAACAGTTCCTTGCCTAGTGTCTGATCTTCTGTATTGCAGTTGCAGCTCCAAACAGTATCCAGTGTTACCTTAGCAAAATAGCTTTAAAACAAGAGTGAATTTAGACCTGCAGCTGAGTGCCAGCATTTCAAGGCTAAACAAGGTAACATTCTGTAAAACCTGAACAATAGTATTTCATAATGGGCTAGTATGAGAAGGGAGTGGAAATTAGATTAGTGAAGGCTAGGGATGACAGGAATAAAAACATGGTGGTTTTAAACTCTGCAGACTTGAATGTAGGTCAGATACTAGTGAGAATTATTGTTACTTATTCCCTTAAATTTCCTAACTGTAAACTCCTGTAGAATTTAATAAACCACTATAGCCCTTCCACAGACTGCTGCTATAACTCTGGGGAATTTAATAAGCAAATCCAACTGCAAGTATTTTGGCCCTAGAACTTTAAAGAATCACTCTAGAAATCCAATTCTAGTCCAATGCAACAAATACTGTTTGTTATTCCAACATCATCTTAGATGATGTTCTTTGAATGACCCATAAGTCTATGATTTCTTGAGAACTTACTTTTTTCTAAAACAAGTTTTTAAAACCTTTATGGCTATGAAAATTGTTTGGGGTTTTTTTTCTGATCTTTTACAATTCGAAAAGGCAAATGAACAGAGTTTAAAATATTGTCTTTCTAGATGAGAGTAAATTTAGCCTGGAAGAGCCTCCTACAGGTGATCTAGCAAAAACTGCTGCTCAGAGTAGGGCCAATATAAAAGCGAGATCAAGCTGCTCAGCACCTTGTTCAGCCTTGAGCAAGTACTGCAAGGACAGGGATTCTCTGAGCACCCATGCCCAGTGCTTCACTACACTTCTGATTAAAGCACTTTTTTTCCAAACAAGTGCTCAGAATTTCCCCTGTTACAACTCATGTCTGTTGCCTCTTGACTTTTTATTTTGCACCTGAGAGGAACCTTGCTTTGGTTTACGTATGATCATTTTTAGGAAGCATCTGAATATGCCTTAATCTCCTCTTCTCCAGCTTCCCCTCCTATGGCATGTGCTCTAGCCCCAAACTATCCTGCTAGCCCACCACTGGACTCCCTCCAGTTTGTCAGAGTTTCTCTTATAATCTTGTACCAGTATCATGACCTGCAGTTCTCGGGGCTGACCACCCAATTCCTCTGGATTTAAGGGTTTTTTTAAAAAACCTCTTGCTATACTAGCTGTATGGCTGCAGGCAGCCACAATGTCTAAAGAAATCTGACAGTACAGAGAATCTGTCTGGAAGGAGCTGTGCCAGGATTTCACCAATTTGCAACCCTCTCTCCAGCTGCTTATTCCTGCTCCTTTATTTCACATCAAAGCCTCTTCCATTGATCTGTGTGTACCAGAGATATCCCCACATCAGAGGATGTATGGGGTCTCAGTGACAGCAACCAGAGTCAGACCACAGGTCCATGCATGTGTCTGGCTAGCAATCAGAGCACGTGAGGTGAAACATGCATATTGTGCATGTCTGTCTCTGATCACTAGTGACTGTCAAGCTGCAATAGCTGGCATGTAGAATAAGAGCTTTGGGAGCCAGATGTGAAAATGGCCACAGGTCCAGGTCAAATACTGGAGAGACCAGA
The DNA here is from genome assembly GCF_012275295.1 of Melopsittacus undulatus. Taxonomy (NCBI): domain Eukaryota; kingdom Metazoa; phylum Chordata; class Aves; order Psittaciformes; family Psittaculidae; genus Melopsittacus; species Melopsittacus undulatus. The sequence continues at coordinate 20,051,660 of NC_047529.1, forward strand.
CAACCCATGAGTTGGCTAGAGGAGAGACCAGAAGGTCCAGGCCAGCTATTGGAAGACCAGGATTCAGGGAGTCAACTGAGAGACATGCCTGCATGCACACATCTGTGTGAGGTGACTGGAGTAGAGTGAACTGGATCCATGAACCAGCTATTACATGGATTGTCAAGGCCAGTTACTGGGGGGGATCCACATCCTATCTATGCATGCATATTTTCTCCTAGCATGTTTTCATCCTGATCAACCAGAAAGAGGAATAGGATGAGGTTGCTGGTGCTGTTCTGTTTGCATGAATGCTGTTTCTGTCTGTGTTGATCTGAGTGGCCTGAGACACACAAATCTCTCTACTGGTAACAGCTGCTCAGCATCACTGTTGCCAGCACCTGGGAACATAGAGTGGTCACTGCCTTGCCTTTATCAGGCTACCAGATCTAGCAATTCCTAATACTTCCCACGAAAAATTCCATTTATGTGCATGCACGTGTAAATATATTATATGCAGACAAACATGCACACGTGTTAAAAATACAGAAACAACAAACACCTAACTTTGCAGAATATTTTTCCTAGTTTAAGTTACAGTAGAAGCCTGAAACCTACTGTAACCATAGTTATTTTTTTGCAGCATTAACACTTTTAGAACATTTTGTTAAAATAGTATTATAGCATTATAAATATTAATACATTATCTAATTAATATGTTGGTGTTACAGCATTATAAATATTAAAGTCTAATTGTAAAAAGTATAACTTCGCATGCATTAGTACGCATTATGTGTCAATTATATAAAAGTACATTGCACATAGCACAATCATGTTTATAATATATATCATCTAGCATAACCTAAAGATAATTACCAGGTCACCTTGAGAAGCTTTATGGGCCAGTACTCAGAAAATGAGAAGTATAATGTTGGGAGTGATTTAGTGTATACTACATACTGCCCAAAAAAATGAATTGCATGCACTATAGACAAGTTAGGCAGTATTTTATTCTAGAGATATAGCTGCAGTAAGGGTTAAGGTCATCACTTTATAGCTGAAGGAACTACATGGGTGATACTTCCTGAGCAGCTTCAATTGGCTTTTCTTCCCTTGGCTGTCAACCAAGTACTTTCCAAACACAGCCATCACACAAACAAATCACTGTGGCCTTGCTATTGCATTCTAGGTAGTGATAAAGAGCTCACACCACCAGGGGTCATGTAGCTCTTCTAAATTAAGTTATAACAGGCTTATTATACTGAAAAGACAGTTTTCTCTAGGTGGCTTATATACAAGAGATTTTTACAGGAAAAACTACAGTGATTATAATTAGGCTGCCATAATGATACCCGTATAATTTTTCATAGTAAATGTAGTCACATGGGGACACACTTGCAGAGCTACCAATGCACCTTTGCTAGTAAACTTCCTCATAGAGACAAACTTCACCGGTGTTTATTCTGACTTTCAGTTCCACAGTAAAGTTCTTTTGATCCCACTCTTTTCTGTGACAATTTTTATTGAAAACAAATTTTCCCTTAGAAATCAAAATCATTACAAATCTACATGCAAATGGAAACACCCTAGCTAAGAAAAAAGCAATCCCAAAGCTTGGTGCGTCCTGCAGCCCTAGTCAGTCCTGCCTGCAGGGAAGTTCAGGAGCTCAGAAAGGATCTGTCCCCACACAGCCTGCTCCCAGGGCATGATGATGCTCAACCTTTCCTACAAGCATTAGTGGGTCTTGTGGCAGGAGACTGACAGCTTTTCTGCACCAGTCACTAAAACTGCTGAAATCAAATTCTTGCCATTCCTTAAGGCCAGGGATCAACTTACTCATGTGCGGCTAAAGTGATTTAACAACATAATATTCTTCTGTAACAGCAAAAGGAGTCAGGAGCTGGATCCATCCACTTCCCTCAGCACAAGCTCTGAGCTCACTGAATGTCTTAGTACTTATTCAAGAGGCCAAGAACATTTTACAGTGATCAACATCTTAGACCATCTAACCCAAAATATAGAATCGAATAGCACAACATGGCACAGCACAGCATATAATTTGCACTTCCATGACTTGTGCAGTCAATCTGCAATCACTGTACCACTCTCTCTACACGCAGGGAAGTAGCAGCCTATAAGCCTCTGTAAGGCACCCCTTTATCTCCATCAAATCTCTTATTGGGCCTTCCTTAGCCATATCACCCACAGAGAAATCAATGCTGATGAGCACAGTGCCTGACAGCAGTCTTCTGGTGCACCTCCATTCCCAGAGAATGCACCTTTTGTTTTTATTTCTAGTATTGTGAAAGCACAGGGTTTACAAGATCAGCACATACCTAAGAAGATTCAGTCCCAAATCTTGTCTAAAAATAGGAGATACTCAGCATCTGTCATGAAAGCAGCTGCTGTGCACCAGGTAAGGTCTGTGACAGATCATTTATGTCCCCAAACAGTTGTTTGACCAGACAAGTGACAGACAAGACTTCATCCACACTGACCAATTCTTTAAGCAAATCAAGAACTAAGCCATAACAATTTGACAAGGGCTAACAAACACCAACACTAAATAAACAGATTTCTGCCCATTCGGGGGAACTTACTCTGATGAGATTAGGAGTACAGAGAGATGGCAGCTTTGTTTAGACCAGGGCAAATGGCAGGAGTGAAGGCAAAAGTGCATAACCCTACGGGAGCTGCTGCTAAAGCCATCACAAGTAGATGTGAGTGCTTTGCACACAGTGCCAGGAGCCAGCTCTGGGGCCCTTAGAGTGACCTACATCCCTGAAAAAAGTAGATTTCAACTGGCAGGTCACACTGTTGAATAACTCCTATTACTCCAGAGAGGAAATCTGAAATCCTGTTACCTTGCATGAAATGATAAAGTGTGACTTAAATATATAAATACCATCTTGGCAGTGAAAGAGTTTTCCTACAGGAAAAACTTCCAATCAGGTTGTAGTCTCTCACACTGATTTTAACAAGAATTTCAACTCTGCAATGGCGATTTCTATTAGAAATATTTTTTTTATTGCAAACTGTGAAATTCAAGGCCTCCTCATTTGACATGGTGTCATAAAGGCAGGGAATAGGCAATTTTCCTGCTCAAGTAGGTCAAATCACTCTGGATTGGCTTTGCATCTTAGAAATGTTTCCACTGAAGAAGCAGGAAACTTTTTAGGACAGCGACAAATTGTTGTCTGTGGTGGGAGGGGTACATACTGCTCACAGACATACAGTGTGAGCTCTGCTGAGACACTGGGGAGAATACACACTTGTCATTCCACTCCAAACTAGAGACCTTCTGCACAATTCTTTCAGAACTCACTTCTCAAGAAAATTCAAAAATAGGTGAAAAAAATTCAGAAATAGGTGAAAGCTTGTTTCCAACAGTGGAATTTAACGTATACTTCTTCCTTCTGCTTTCAATTCCATATTTTATTTACTTATTCACAGTAGATTTGACAAATCTAGTGAAAGCAACAGCTCCAGAACAAACCTGCATCCTTTTCCCCAGGACCTGCAATAAGAACTATGTTGCTGCCCTCTGCATGACCTTCACCTGTGAAATGCATATTTCTCTGCTTTGGCCAGGCCTTGGCAGCTTTATGAACCCCAAGAGAGGAAAGGAAATGAGGAGAGACTGAGACAAGATAGAAAAGGCTAAACAGTGAAAGGAAGAAATAGAAAACAAGAAAGAAATGAAAAAGAGAAAACAAAATGAGACAATAGGTAGAGTAGACATATTAACATATGTATATGTATATATAAAATATACTTTTATATATATTTATATACTTTTATGTATAATTTCATATATATATTTTCATATGTATACATAAATCTCTTTCTTGTTCGTCACTTAAAAGTGTGGTCCCAGGAGGTCATCCTGCCTACAAGAATCAGCTGGAAGCATCATGGAGGCTGGGTCACTTGAAACTGGAGAAACAGAAAGCAGACTTGAAATACTAAAAAGAAGAAAGATTTTGAGCTAGAATATCTATTTGTAAATGATCTTCCTTTATGTTCCCACTTGGTTGAGTTCAAAATCATACCTGCTTGCAAAAAGTACTGTTAAAGATAAAAATTACACAGGAGAAAAGTGAGCTCCAACTGGATGTAAAAAGAAGAAAACAAAGACGAAAAAGTAGCTTTGGCTGAGTCTCCCCTAATTTTGGTATGCCTTGTCTCTGTCTATTTGGCTACAAACTTCAAGTATCACCTTAACAGAACATACAGTGTGTTGCATATGCAACAACCAGGTAAAACTGCTGGATCAGCATCTTCTGTTTAACCCATTGACTTCAGCCAAGAGGGAATTTATTACTCACCAGTAACTGGACCACATAAACCAATGATAAATGTCAGGGTAGCAGGAATAATGATTTTGGAGGTAAATTGTGTTTTTATTGTTCGATATAAACAGTCCTAATATAAGACAGGCATTCTGAGCATCATCAGTTTGAGCTGTCAGGCTGCTCAACTAGCCTGAAGTTAACTGACCTCAAATTCCCACACGCTACTGCTGCAAAAGATGGTATGGACAGGAAATTAGAGTTTCGGAGTAAAACCAAGATAGTCTCTGTACCTTCAGCTGAAGATAGAGCATTAATGCAGGAGCTTCCTTTCTGCTTATTTAATAAACTATGCCTTCCTGGTTCTGAAGTGAAAAGCCTTTCCTGTCTCAAAATATCTCACCAATTTAATTTAGTTTTATTTTTCCCAAAGAATCACATCATATGATCACAGAATGTGTAATATTCTTGTTGGGGCTTTAAAAATTAGTGGCTAAATTAGTTTACCCTAGTAGCACTTCAGGACATGACAGAGGATGAAAGGATACACAGAGAGTGAACTGCTTAGATCGGAATATAGGTTAGTAATAATAATAATAAAGACATCTGACTAACAGAGGAAAGGCAGGACAGCCCCATGCTACCACATCACCCCAATCATCTCTATAAAGGTAATAAGAGAAAACACAAAAGGTATTTTTATGCAGGGTTGCTTTTCCCCCCCACCTCTTGCTGAGGCCATTCCTCATATTTGCAGCTTCTTTCAAGGACAGAAATAATATTTGGCTTCCTTGGCAACGAAGAACAAAGAGACAATGGAAATCTGACAGTGGAATTTATTAAGCTGCATACTACACTAACCGCTTGTATAGGGACAGCAATCAGACAGAGCAGAATGGCTTCAGCATAACAGCAGTTAGAAAAGGTTTTTGGCTAAAAGCTATTTGTGCTGCTTTGACACAGAGCAGTTGTTTTGACTAATAGGCTAGAGAAGGGGATTTCTTTTGCAGAGTAACACTTTGAAAGGCTCTTTGCCTCACAGCTGTAACACCAACTATATCCACAGCACGTTTTCTTCCTACCTATTGTATCCTGTACCAAAACACATCACAGGCCAAAACAGTTTCAAGGTTGGCTGCTGCCAAACTCAGTGAGAATTGTGCTTATACATGGAGAGCATTACAGTTAAAGGCTGTGATTAAACTGCAAGACCTGGAAGCACTGTATCTGAGTGCATATCCCAGCTGTATCCCAACATCATATTGGAACCAAACAACATCATTCCTCCCCAGAAAAGGTGATTCTATTCTTATTATTAATTTTTTAAATCTTCAGACAGCTTAGATTGATGAATACCACATCCTACATTATCATAATTTGGGACAGGACATGGAACTGCACTCAGTTATCCTGCTGTTGTGGTTAATGTTATGCTTTTCTGTTACAATAAGGAACACTTCTGAGCATGTGTATGCCATCTGTACATTTTGCAGGTGATACAGAACTAGAAGGAGCAGTTGATAGACAAGATAGGTCCATCATTCAAAGGGACCTTGATAAACTGCAAAAATGAGCAAACAAGAATCTCATTAATCTTAACTAAGGGAAAATGCCAAGTCCTGCTCCCAGGAAGGAGTATCCCCATGCACAATGCTGTGGACCAAAAGGCTGTTAAACAGCTTTGTAGAAAAGGACTAGGGTGTCCTGGTGGACACCAAGTTGACAAAGAGCCAGTAATGTGCCCTCACAATAAAGGCAGCCATTAGTAGGAGTATCCAGCAGGTGAGCAGAGGTAAGCCTGTATCTCAGCACTGGTGAGACTATCTGGAGTGTTATGTCCAGTTCTGGATTCCCCAGTACGAGAGAGACATGGATATACTGTCTTATGCAAATCCAGCAAAGGGCTACAAAGAATATCAAAGGACTGGAGTATCTGTCACATAAGGAGAGGCTGAAAGGTCTATTTAGACTGGAGAAGAGATGGTTGAGGGGGATCTTTTCAATGTGTACAAATAACTGTGGGGAAGCAGTTGAGGGTAAAGAGGGCAGAGCCAGACTCTTCTCAGTGGTATCCAGTGGATAAACAAAAGACAACGGGCACAAATACAGAAAATTCCATTTAAACATATTCATGTAACTGTAAGGGTTGTCAAACAATCAAATGGGTTGACCAGAGAGGTTGTGGAATCTCCAGCCTTCCAGTCTGTCCTCACATGCTGTCCAGCAAAAGGGCTTCATATGTGAGTGACATGTTCAGCCTCCCCTTAGAGCTAGTGAACAGAAGCAGGCATTTCCATCATGTCCTATGCTAAAACGTATGTCCAAACCAGGACTGAAGTATCACACACTGGAAATACTGCAGAGTGAACAGCAGAAAGATTACCTGATACTGAGAGACTTGGTGATAAGTCACAAATAAAAGTCAATGTAAATAAATATAAAGCAACACATGACAGAGGTTCTGGAGTAGTAACAGTTGTGTGAAAGTATAAAAATCAATACTTACTAAGCAGGAAAAAAAATTAAAAAACAGGATTTGTTCAGAAGGAATAGAAAGCAATACAGAAACCATCATGCTATCACTGTATAACTATTCAAGGACTCATCCAGAAGACTGCATTCCTGGGTCCTCCTCCCATCTTCCTCCACACATGCAACTGACTTAGAGACAGCTAAGAGAAAGATAAGTTGTACCTAGTCCTTCTCTACCTGTAAGAGCACATATGAGAGGTGCAGCAGACCACACAGAAACCGAGAGGGAGGTAATCAACACTCATTGAAAGTGTTGTTTCTTTCCATTAAAAAAAAAAAAAGTTGGTGCAGAGGCATCAAATGAGGAAAACAAAAGGAGGCATTTCCTTATCTTCTGTGAAACTGAGCTATAGCACTTACTGCCACTGTCCTTCTGCAGGTCTCAAATGTTTACATGGATTAAAAACACCATAGCATCAGTGAATGGAAGAAAACTCCATCAAGTACTCACACACAAACCTTGATTTAAGAAGTTATTGAGCTAGTTTAGCTGCTCCTGCATGTTTAAAGTGCCTATACAGGGAATGAAGGATGAGTATCTCAAATACAGAAGTCTCCATGGTAGACTCACAAGTTAGGACAGAGTAATCCAAGCCCTACTTTGTACCGAGTTTTGCTCTCAAGCCTACCCTATCTATCAGAAGGTAAAAAAGCACAAATAATAATACTTGAATTCTCTGGAAATAAGCTGTAGTGTATTAGGTAACATGTTGGCACAGCAGAAAAGTCAGTAGGGTACTCTTAGCAGATAAAGAAATAGTGGAAGGGAACATGTCTGTCAAAGTTACATGGAGATTGCCCTTTGCAGAAGAGCATACCCTTCAGCACTGGGTGGCATGTTTATTAACAGGGTCTATCAATCTGCCTACAGTATCTACCCCTGTTTCCATAGCCTGGAGCAGTGGTACTGAGGTGGATTGTATTATGCAGAGTTAAAGACAAAGGAGGGAGAAAAGTGAAACAGGAGAACACTGGAGAGCATGGAGATGAAAGACACACAGGAAGGCATTGGATTAATGGACAAGCATTTATGCTGTGACCAGCTAATGCACAGAGATTAGCATGCAAGGTATGTTCTCAAAAAAAAAAAAAAACAACAAAAAAACCCACAAAAAAAACTCCTGTCAGCCAAAACGATGTACAAAATATGAAGCAGCCAAATGTCTAGTAAGTTGTAACTCCATCTTCCCTTCACTGTCTCTCACCCTTGGGGAGGGGAGTAAGCCAGGAGAAAGGTCAGGGGATAAAAACAACAGTGGAGAGTTGGCAGAATGCCTCGGGTTCTGTGGAGCAGAACTGTCCCTCCCAGGGGACAAACCAAGGGCACAAAGCTTGGGTTTCCTCAGCCTGCACCTTACCAAGGAGAGAAACTTCTTGGATAGGGTTTCAGTCTAGACATTACTTTCCTTGCACTGAGAAACAACAGAACTGTTACATCTTGGCTAAGGAGTAGCAAATAGCCCCCAAACCCTCCTACATATTGTTTTTAAAGTTATAGGGGTCAAGCAGAATCATTCTCCAAAGAAAAACAGGGCATTTAGATTTGATGGAAACCTTCCTCAGGACTGGAAAAAATAGGGCAGCAAAGAATAGCTGCCAAAAACAAACTAACAATCCCAAAGAGCAGCTTCCACAGTTTAGTGACTGTAAGATCTCATGAGACTGAAATAATTCCTCTGAACACTTCTTGTTCCCCACAAGAAAAGGTAAAAATGGGAGGCTCAGTAGATCCACTTGGGACCAATAGCTAAAAGAGTCTGATCTGCTACTCACACCCTCATATACATTGGGCTCATTGATCCAGGATTTCCAAAATCAACAGTAATTTGAAAAGTTTTTCCACATCCTGTCCCAACCCAGGCAGGAGGTCTGATTAGAAGGATTTTTATATTTGTTTCTTCATGTCAAGACACCAGACCTAACAACATTGCCTTAGAATTACACTTTGTTCAAGCCTGACCCAGCCTGGGTATCAAGATGTATTTCAGATGAGGTGGAGTAGCACAGAATGACTAACATTTAGGCATAAGAAGCTCTCAGCAGTCTCAGCATAGCTCACATGCAGGCAGGACATGTGGCTGTCATGAGGTTCTCATGGTCATGCCAATCCCTCAATCCCTCACCCCCTCACCTTGTTCTCAACCAAAAACACAAGAGAAGATCAAAAAACACATTCTTCTCAAAGAATGCTGGAGGTAGGTGATACACAACAAGCCTTCCAAAGGCATGAAGTGCTTAACTAATACACCCATAATTGAAAAAGAGTGACTCTTTTTTTTCCAACAGAACCAATGGGAATCAAGAGAAAGAGAGACAAACGGCCTTAACAAAGTCTCCCTCTTAACACAGAATGGGCTTAACTGTATAGAAATTTCAGATCCCTGAGCTTCTGATGGGGAGATATCTCATTGAAGCACCTGCTTCAGAGAGACAAAAGCAGTAACATGACATAGTAGTGGTC